>NC_090449.1:491644818-493132318 GCF_031143425.1 Pleurodeles waltl | reverse complement strand
CTGAGGAGTAACCCCTGGAAGTCCAACTCCATAACTGCATACCATCCTCAGCATCTTCAGCATCATGTATCCCTTGCATCAGGACCCTATACATTGAAGTCTTTACAGGTCACCCACAGAGCCTGGAACTGGAAGTGAGACAGCCTTGGAAAAAGGATAACAGTCTTACTACTCATTATTGCCCCCCTGACCTCCTCTCTGTTGGAGTTGGTCACCGAACACTGGACAGCATAGCCGAACACAGCTCTTTTAAAGTTTTACAAAGTTTCCAAGCTTTACAGTTACCAATGCTTTTTAGAATTTTGCATTGATTTATGATTTACTTAAAAATCTATATCTTCAGAGCCCTCTGATGCATTCTGTTCATTTTAATGTCTAAATATTCATAAAAGTAAGATCTATTTTTATAAATTGCTGTTGGAATTCTTCTGTGCTGTGTGACTTTTCTTTTTCGTTAATTTGGTACTTCTAAATGCTCAAAGCCACTGCTATCCAGGGTTGAGCTAAACGTTTTAGAATTATCCTGACTCGATCCAAGATGGTAGAGTGAGTGTATTACAAGGTGAGGTCCAACAATTTCACCATATAATACAGCACCTTTCCTCACAGGATGTCAGTTTCCTGTACCAAAATCCCTGGGACACTTTCTTTCTTCCCTGCTTCTGCCACAGACTCCATGCTGCAACATCATCCTATGTCATTAACACTAGCTCAAATGGATCCCCCCCTGTGATATGACCTAAGGCAAAATCATTTTTGATGCATCTTTTGCTCCTTCCAAGTCTTCCTGTTGTCCTGGACCCCTCTGAAAGATGTGTTTCTTCCTTGTTATTTAGTACAGTGGTTAAATATTCATCCTAAATGAGGAATGTGATGTATCCAAAACCCCATTAACCGAATTAAGTTCTGGGCTTCTGCTGTTTTTGTAGGTACCTTCACTTGCTGCACCATATCAATCCCTTCTTGTGTGTTATTTTTGTTCTTTTCACTGCTCCTGACCAGACAGAACCCTAGAGTTTCTTGTGCAGGACCCTGTACCTTTATGTAGTTAAGGGCCCACCCCCTCTGCTGTAAATAATCAATCATTCCCTCTAATGTCTCAGTGATCTGTTCCATAGTATCACCAGGTATCATGATGTCAACACTCTAATGTAGAGGTTTGGGTTTCACCCACTGAAAAGTTATCCATGTCTCTGGCTATTATTCCATGACACAAGATAGGACTATGCATATACCCCATTGGCAGTTTCCGAAATGTGTACAGTCTATCACCAAAAGTAAGGGCAAAGTGATCCTGGCTCAACTCATCAATATCACTGGAGAAGCAAGCATTCACTAAATCAATACCTGCATACCATCCCCCCATTTCTTTACTAAAATTTTCAACCAGTGTTACAATATCAGGAACAGCTGTTGTCAAATGAGCTGCTACCTTAATTAGCTGGTTATAACCAAGAGTCAATCTGTTGGAATTGCTTGGCTTGCCCAAGGGCCATAAAAGGCCTCATGGCTGGTTGAGGCCACCCACCTCCCACAATCCCTGGATAGTCTCAGAAATCTCCTTGTGGGCTCCAAGAATGCAGTACTGCTTGATACAAACTGGGGAGGTGGAGGGGGCACTTTCAAGGGGCTGCCTTTAGCATACCCAACTAAAACCTTCTCAGGTTTCTTTATGTGGATGTTCCTAACACCAAATGTAAATCCCCCCAACTCTGTCTCAACAATTGTACCTAATAGAAAGTAAATATATTTGTGCACTTTAGCTACTCACATGTGAGCTTTAAATGGGGATCCTTTGCCTTTGGACAGTTTCATCTTAGCAGGGTTAACTTTGGTTTCAGCACCCCCATAACAAATAACAATGACACTTTTCCCAAGTAAGTTAGGGGGGTTACAAATTATCAATGATACTTCTGCCCCCATAACATTCAATGCAATCACACGTTTGTAGGAGGCTGGTCTGGCTTATAGTGGGTACCTGATGCTACTTACACCTTGTGGCAGGTCCAGTTATCCCTTATTAGTAGATTAGTAGTGTTCTAGCAGCTTAGTCTGATAGAGGTAGCTATAGCAGAGCAGCTTAGGCTGAACTAGGAGACATGCAAAGCTCCTACCATACCACTTATAACATATAGCACTATATCATAAGAATCACAATACTCAGATTTACTAAAAATAAAGGTACTTTATTTTAGTGACAATGTGCCAAAATTATCTCAGAGGATATACTCCCTTAGGAGGTAAGTAAAATACACAAAATATGCACACAAACCAAAATCAGGTAAGTAAACAGTTAGAAAAGTAGTGCAAACACTGTAGAATACAATTGGATGCAATAGGCCTAGGGGCAACACAAACCATATACTAAGAAAGTGGAATGCAAACCACTTAGGGACCCCTGGCCTTGTGTAGTGTGTAAAGGGTCACTGAGAGTGTAAGACAACACTAAGGGTGTCCAAGATACCCCACCCGAGACCCTGAAAAGTAAGGGTAAAGTGACCCTACTTCCCCAGAAACACACTAAAGTCATGATAGGAGATTCTGCAAAGTCCACACAGACTGCAAAGCACTGAAGACAGATTACTGGATCTGAGGACCTGCAAACAAAGGGGACCAAGTCCAAGAGTCACGAAAGTGTCCAGGTGGGACAGGAGCCCACTAAACCCGAGATGAAGGTGCAAAATGGCTGCCTCCGGGTGGAAGAAGCTAAAGATTCTGCAACAACGAAAGTTGCTAGGAACTTCTCCTTTGTGCAGAAGATGTCGCACGGAGTGCTGGAGGATGCAGCGTTGTTTCCTTGGAGAAAGACCGCAAACAAGCCTTGCTAGCTGCAAAGGTTGTGGTTGAAGAAAATACGGGTGCTGCCCGGGCCCAGGAAGGATCAGGAGGTCTCCACTTGGAAGAAGAGACAGAGGGGGCCCTCAGCAACATAGAGAGCCCACGCAGAAGAAGGCAGCACCCGCAGAAGTACTTGAACACGGGTTCAAGGAATCTGAGCACAGCGGTTGTCTCAACACTACAAAAGAGGGTCCCACAAAGCCGGTGGTCAACTCAGCGAGTTGGGCAATGCAGGTCGGAGTGCTGGGGACCTAGGCTAGGCTGTGCACGAAGGATTCCTTGCAAAAGTGCACAGCAGCCCTAACAGCTGCAGTTCACGCAGTACACAGGATTACTGTCTGGAGAGAAGAGGCAAGGACTTACCTCCTCCAAATTTGGACAGTTGGACCACTGGACAGTCTGGGTCACTTGAGTCCACCACCTGTGTTCCAGGGGCCACGCTCGTCAGGATGAGGGGGGATCCAGCATACTGGTGACGCTGAAGTTTGGTGCCTATTGGAGCAGGGGGAAGATTTAGTCGACCCACTGGAGATTTCTTCTTGGCTTCCAGTGCAGGGTGAAGGCAGACAGCCCCCAGAGCATGCACCACCAAGAAACAGTCGAGAAAGCCAGCAGGATTAGGCGCTACAATGTCGCTGGTAGTTTCCTTGCTACTTTGTTGCAGTTTTGCAGGCGTCCTGGAGCAGTCAGCGGTCGATCCTTGGCAGAAGTCGAAGAGGGAGCTGCAGAGGAACTCTGGTGATTTCTTGCAAGTTGTTATCTGCGGAAAAACCCAGAGGAGAGACCCTAAATAGCCCTCAGAGGAGGATTGGCCACCTAGTGAGGTAAGCACCTATCAGAAGGGGTCTCTGATGTCACCTGCTGGCACTGGCCACTCAGAGGCCTCCACTGTGCCCTCACACCTCTGGATTCAAGATGGCAGAGGTCTGGGACACACTGGAGGAGCTCCTGGCACCACCCCTGGGGTGGTGATGGACAGGGGAGTAGTCACTCCCCTTTCCTTTGTCAAGTTTTATGCCAGAGCAGGGACTGGGGGTTCCCTGAACCAGTGTAGACTGGTTAATGCAAGAGGGCACCATCTGTGCCCTTCAAAGCATTTCCAGAGGATGGGAGAGGCTACTCCTCTTCAGCCCTTAACACCTATTTCCAAAGGGAGAGGGTGTGACACCCTCTCTCAGAGGAAATCCTTTGTTCTGCCTTCCTGGGACTGGGCTGCCCAGACCCTAGGAGGGCAGAACCCTGTCTGTGGGTTGGCAGCATCAGTAGCTGCAGTGAAAACCCCAGAGAGCTGGTTTGGCTGTACCTGGGGTCCATGGTGGACTCCCGGGGATGCATGGGATTGGCACCCCAATACCAGATTTGGCATGGGGGCACAATTCCATGATCTTAGACATGTTACATGGCCATATTCGGAGTTACCATTGTGAAGCTACATATAGGTTTCGACCTATATTTAGTGCACACGTGTAATGGTGTCCCCGCACTCACAAAGTCTGGGGATATTGCCCTGAACTATGTGGGGGCACCTTGGCTAGTGCCAGGGTGCCCTCACACTTAGTAACTTTGCACCTAACATTCACCAAGTGAGGTTTAGACATATAGGTGACTTATAAGTTACTTAAGTGCAGTGTAAAATGGCTGTGAAATAACGTGGACATTATTTCACTCAGGCTGCAGTGGCAGTTCTGTATAAGATTTGTCTGAGCTCCTTATGGGTGGCAAAAGAAATGCTGCAGCCCATAGGGATCTCCTGGAACCCCAGTACCCTGGATACCTAGGTATCCTATAGTAGGGAATTATAAGGGTGTTCCAGTGTTCCAATTATAATTGGTGAAAATAGTCACTAGCCTATAGTGACAATTTTAAAGGCAGAGAGGGCATAAGCACTGAGGTTCTGATTAGCAGAGCTTCAGTGACACAGTTTGTCACTACACAGGGACACATATTCAGGCCACAAACCATGAGCACTGGCGTCCTGGCTAGCAGGATCCCAGTGAGACAGGCAAAAGCAAACTGACAAACATGTAAAAATGGGGGTAACATGCCAGGCAAGATGGTACTTTCCTACAATGTTGTACTCCATTTTGATGATAAATAGCAAGAGGTACATTTGACTTCCTGTCTACGGATCTTACCTCTCGTACTGGGATTTGGCTGGACCCATATAATGTCTCAGGAACTTCCCAGCCATCGGTGGGCAAGTCTGGGTACAACTTTGGAATGATTGCTTTACCCCCTTTTTTGTTTGCTCCAGTATTTCTCCCCCCTTCTCCTCTGCGAGAGGTGCAGAGGACTGCTCCCTACTGGAATTATTTTTTATCATTTTGTCTATGCTGTAGTGCTCTCCATTAACTGAATGAAGAGCTAGTTGGTTTCCGATCTATTTCCCCCTTCTTTTCCATGGACTGTCTCGCTCCTGCGCTCTGGCTGCTTTCTGCCTATCCAACACTCCAAGCTGTGACATCAATAATACCATTTCTCTCACAGCCTGTCCCTGAAAACTCTTTTCATGTGTGGGGGAGCATTCCTAATCAGGTTTGCTCACATCCCAGAAATCACTGGATCCATATCACGCCCTGCAATTTATTGAGAATAGATTACAGTCTGCATTCCCATCTTTCTTAACTGCTTGTTTGCGTCTGTAGTGGTTGGCCAGGGTCCCCAATTTCCCTCAACATCCATGTAATTTGGGTACAGCTGTATCAATCCCTCTGTTAACCATCCCATCAACGAATTTGCTTGCTGCACCTGCAAACCTTTTAACGTTGCCCCAAAATGGCATATGTTGTAATGAATCCCATTTTAGAAGTACTTCAGGTGTTAAAAATGTTCCCTATGCAACTATATCACATAACCAAACTAACCATTTAAACAAGGGCTCTCCAGCCTTAAGGTGTGTTAATTCCAACTTATTATGTGTATAATCCCTTATCGAGTGGTATTCTGCACTTATCCTCCAACCACGTCCTTTCGGCTTGTTTTGAATAAGAGGGTGAGTCTCTATAACTGCTTTTTTTTACCCTTGTCCCTTCATACATCTTCTGCACACTTCATCTTCATTATGATAGTCCCACTTATTGGAGACTGTTCCATTCCATGTACTGGGTTCCCAATCATCTTTTTTTAAATAAATATTTTTATTAGATTTTGAAGAAACAGCACAAACCTTCACAAACCGGTGTCAGTGGGTGGTAAACAAACATTGCAGGTAGGAATAATTCAGACACCAATTTTACATCTCTCCACATTATTACAGTAGGAGTGGATATATGGTATAGATAAGTTTGGTTGCTACAATCCATACAACTTGGGCAAGCAGTTATCTTATATCGATAAGGACTCCGGCTCCTCCTCCGGGTCATCAAGGCAATGGTATGAAATCCACCTATTCCAGACCTTATGGAACTTACGTGGACACCCTCTGGTTGTGTAGGTGACCTTTTCAACAGCCATTCAGAGGTCCAGCCCCTTCCTCCATTTCATCATGGTTGGTGGCTCGGGGACTCTCCAGTACTTTGCCACATCTCTTTTATGTACTACCAAACCCAAGTTATAGAAGAGTAGCTTTGTTTGGGGAACGTCAAAGTCAGTAGGTATCCCCAAAATAATATATTTGGGGTCATCAGGGAGCATACCTGCCAACTTCGTCAAGAATCACACTGTGTGAGGAGGAGGTGGGGCCTTGAAGAGGCTGGGGCATAGTGCCTAGGGGCCTAGTGCCTAGAAACACCTAAAAAGCACTTTTGACCCCTAGTCCGACCCCAAGCCTCCTCCTCTAAAACAGAAACAAAAGGTTACTGAGGCTCTTGCGATGTCCTCAGGTGTTTTCCCACCCATTGAAGGACGTCTGAGTTTGAAATCCTCCGAAAACGGGCTAAAAACCACTGTTTACAGTTGTTTTCAGCTTTCTTTACATGCCACCGTGTGATATTGGCTCCTCACGGGGTGATGGGAGATAATATTGTTTGTCACACGGTGGCACTGTGTGAGTTGGCAGGTCTGAGGGAGTGTTAGCCCTACCACCCCACTCAGCTTGTGCAACACCTTTCCCCCAATAAGCATGCATAATTGTGAAAGGCCACAGAATATGTAAAAACATCCTCTCTCAGTCCCCTACATCTCAAACACTCTGGGGGTCCAGCCCTTCCAATTATATGCAGTCATGCGCAATCAAAATAGACCTTGTGTCGAATTGTGAGCTGAATTAGCTGCAGTCGTCACTTGATCACCACTAAACTCGGGTGCATAAGGGCCACCTCTCAGTCCGAGGTATCTAGTTCTCCCAGTTCCTATTCCCACCCAGTTCTCAATTTCTCCAGGCCAGTCGGTGCATTGTTATTGGTGGTTTTATATACCCAAAATACGTCTTTTTTTGTCAGTTCACCCATTAGTATCCTACCTTCTAGGGGGGCGTATTTCACTATGTCATAGTCTATAGCTCTGCTCTCCGTGCATGCCGAAGTTGCAAATATCGGTAATGTTGTGTATCGTGTTGCTGATAGTCTCTCTGGAGTGTCTGAAAGGAGATAAAATCCCCACCCTAAATAATGTCCCCCACAGTGGAAATGCCAATTAGGTCCCAGGTCTGGAACTCTCAGAGTTTCCCCAGTTCTAAGGTGTGTCCCCATCCATAATGGAGTCACCTGTGTGATCCTGTGTTCCCATCCAATAAATCTGTTTGTCTGAGCCCAGGACTTGAGGACTATCCATGTTGCAGGGAGCAGCCCACCCACCACTCTCCTCCCATAGAGGTGATGATGGAAGGGATGTTTGTGGAATTGGACTCGCTCTAACGCATAAATCGGGTGGTCCACCGGGGTGTGGCACCAATCGTTAATGACCTGGAGGTGTGATGTCCAATAATAGGCTCGGACATCTGTGAGAGTGATTCCTCCATTGTACCGATTCCTTTGTAATGTCTTAAGTATTATTCTAGGATGACCCTCATCCCATAGTAGTTTTTCAAGCTCCTCAACGATCTTCGTGAGGACCTCCTCCGGTGTGGCGTAGTATGTGTTCTGGAGAGTGTACAGGTATTTTGGGAGTGTGATTATCTTGAACATGGCTGCTCTTCCCAGTATTGCTAGGGACAGTTTCTGCCAATGCTCTGCGTCCATCTTGAACACCCTCTGTTTTTTTAGAAGGTTCACTCTAAAGCTCTCTCTCTATTCAGGGTCACATAAATGAGACTTTTCTTCCATGATAGGTGACCTTGGCACTTGAAATCCTCTAATATTCTGTTGTGTTCAAACCAGGCAGGCTAAGGGTTCCAATACTAGAGCAAAAAATGAGAGAGACAAGGGGCAGCCTTGTTGGGTCCCTCTCTCTATGTGGAAGTCCGAGGACAGTACCCCATCCACATGCATGGCTGCTATGGGGGCTCGGTATGGGAGCATTACTCAGTTTAGAAAATTCAGACCGAACCCTATTCTCTGTAGGGTTTGCATCAGAAAGGGCCATTGAACTGCGTCAAATGCTTTTTTTGGTGTCTAGGAAGATGAAGATGCATGGACCTGGGTGTAACCGCATCTCCTCCAACCAGTATCTAGTTGAAGCCAGATTGGCTTCTATTAATGAGGGTTATAACACTAATTAGCCTTGTATCCAGTACAGTGGCCAGAATTTTAGTTTCTATACTTAATAACAAGATAGGACAATATAAGTGACATATGGAGGCTGGTTTCCCAGCTTTTGGTATAACCTCCATTGTGGCTTTATGGAGATCTGGTGGAAGGATTCCTTTTAGTTGGGCCCTCGGATATATTTGGAGTAAATGAGGGGCAAGCACAGTCACATTTTTCTTAAAGAACTCCACTGGGATACTGTTGGATCCCAGAGTATTCTCCGGTTTCAGTTTGGTTGTAGCCATCCGTATCTCGGCAACAGAGATTTCCTCTTCGAGGGCCACATTTGATTCTCAAGCTTTAAGGACAGTACTGTCCCTTCTTGTAAATATGCCTCTATTTTTGGCTCTGGTGACTGTGTATCTACCCTGTATATGGCCTCATAGAAGGCAGCAAAAGCCTCTGCTATGTCTTTATCATTCATATAGGTGTGGCCATCTGTTCGACTTGGCATCTTTTGGCGTGGTCTCCCATAACTTTTTGCCTCTGTTTCCCAGGTTGTTGATCTGTGCTGGACTCTGTTTTTGCTGTTTTTGTTACTCTGGGCACTTCACCAGTGCTAAAGTGCAAGTGCTCCTGTGTAAAATGTATGTGTATTTGGATTTCCATGATTGCCATATTTTATTTACCGGTAAGTCCCTAGTACAGTGCACTAGAGGTGCCTGTAAATCAAATGCTACTAGTGGGCTTGCAGCTCTGGTTGTGCCACCCACATCAGTAGCCCTGTAATCATGCCTCAGACCTGCCACTGCAGTGACTGTGTGTGGCCCCTCCCGTGCTGTTGACTCTAAAGGGACTCCAAGTCCCAGGATTCCTGTTTGCCGCTGCTGCCTGTGGGGGACCGCCTCACTATTGCGGGCGCTTCAAAGCGCGCCGCACACCGCCAGGAATTGTTGCCCCCTCCCGTGCTGTTGACTCTAAAGGGACTCCAAGTCCCAGGATTCCTGGTTGCCGCTGCTGCCTGTGGGGGACCGCCTCACTATCGCGGGCGCTTCAAAGCGCGCCGCGCACCGCCAGGAATTGTTGCCCCCTCCCGTGCTGTTGACTCTAAAGGGACTCCAAGTCCCAGGATTCCTGGTTGCCGCTGCTGCCTGTAGGGGACCGCCTCACTATCGCGGGCGCTTCAAAGCGCGCCGCGCACCACCAGCAATTGTTGCCCCCTCCCGTGCTGTTGACTTTAAAGGGACTCCAAGTCCCAGGATTCCTGGTTGCCGCTGCTGCCTGTGGGGAACCGCCTCACTATCGCGGCCGCTTCAAAGCGCGCCGCACACCGCCAGCAATTGTTGCCCCCTCCCGTGCTGTTGACTCTAAAGGGACTCCAAGTTCCAGGATTCCTGGTTGCCGCTGCTGCCTGTGCGAGACCGCCTCACTATCGCAGGCGCTTCAAAGCACGCCGCGCACCGCGCACCGCCAGCAATTTTTGCCCCATCCCGTGCTGTTGACTATAAAGGGACTCCAAGTCCCAGGATTCCTGGTTGCCGCTGCTGCCAGTGGGGGACCGCCTCACTATCGAGGGCGCTTCAAAGCACGCCGCGCACCGCGCACTGCCAGCAATTGGTGCCCCTCCCGTGCTGTTGACTATAAAGGGACTCCAAGTCCCAGGATTCCTGTTTGCCGCTGCTGCCTGCACGGGACCGCCTCACTATCGCTGGCGATTCAAAGCGCACCGCGCACCGCCAGCAATTGTTGCCCCCTCCCGTGCTGTTGACTCTTAAGGGACTCCAAGTCCCAGGATTCCTGGTTGCCACTGCTGCCTGTGGGGGACCGCCTCACTATCGCGGGCGCTTCAAAGCGCGCCGCACACCGCCAGGAATTGTTGCCCCCTCCCGTGCTGTTGACTCGAAAGGGACTCCAAGTCCCAGGATTCCTGGTTGCCGCTGCTGCCTGTAGGGGACCGCCTCACTATCGCGGGCGCTTCAAAGCGCACCGCGCACCACCAGCAATTGTTGCCCCCTCCCGTGCTGTTGACTTTAAAGGGACTCCAAGTCCTAGGATTCCTGGTTGCCGCTGCTGCCTGTGGGGGACCGCCTCACTATCGCGGCCGCTTCAAAGCGTGCCGCACACCGCCAGCAATTGTTGCCCCCTCCCGTGCTGTTGACTCTAAAGGGACTCCAAGTTCCAGGATTCCTGGTTGCCGCTGCTGCCTGTGGGGGACCGCCTCACTATCGCGGGCGCTTCAAAGCACGCCGCGCATCGCGCACCGCCAGCAATTGTTGCCCCCTCCCGTGCTGTTGACTATAAATGGACTCCAAGTCCCAGGATTCCTGGTTGCCGCTGCTGCCAGTGGGGGACCGCCTCACTATCGAGGGCGCTTCAAAGCGTGCTGCATACTGCCGCTGTGCGGGCCGCCCCCGGGCAAAGCCTGAGCCAAGGGCAGGCCCGTCTGCACCCGTCAGCGATCGTAAGAGGTCAGGTCGGGCCACCCCCATTTAATTTATGTCAAGAGGCCCTAGTGACTCAGGCAAATCAGTGAACCTGTGCAGTCTGAAGATTTGAGATCACTGAAGGTGAGATAAGTGGTGAGAGCTTGAAGTGTCCTTGTGAGCTCCCAGCAGTTATTCTAGAGGAGGTAGGGGAAGAGTACACAGCGAGGAAAGCACACAGAAGTGAGAAGAGAAAGAGTACAAGGGTGAGAGATGGGTAGACGGAAGGGGGCGGTATTTCAAGACAATCTTAAAACTAATAAAACTCAAGATGGTTTTTTACAAAAGGCAGTTGGTGCCTTGGACAAAGAGATTGAGTTGGTTGAGCGTTGTTTATCCATCTCAGCATTCCCAGCGTCCCCAGTCTCCACCCCCTTGTCTCCACTTTTCTTACAAACACGTTCACAGTCCCCGCACCTCCAGCACTCTCAAGACACGTACCCAGCTATGGCATCTCCCCCAGCTGCTCATCAAAAAAATGTCCGGGAGACTACCCCAGTGACCTTGGACAAGGCTACTATAGCAGATTCTGCCCAGTTGACTCCGACTCTTTCAGCTGGAGCACTAGCATTTGATCCAGAGCCTAACCCAAAAGGGACTAGAAAGCGTGGGGAGGCTAATCTAAGGAACAAACAAGCTCGTACCATGAGTACCAATAACCCGGGATCTGAAGCTGGGAATGATAGGTTTATAATACCAACACACTTGAAGAGAGTATAAGGGAGAAGGAGGGACGTTTTAGAAGGAACCCAACTGTACTTAGCTCCCTCTTTCTATAACCCAAAGCACACAAATAAGTACCGGGTTCTATAGAGAAGACGTTAAGGGCACAATTGTTGCCCTTGCTTGTACGTGTTCCTATTTGGATAGGTAAGGTCAGTGAGAGGTGGGGGCGTGGCCACGGAGCCGAGCATGGTGCACGCTTAGCTGATCGGCTCCGGAGGGGCCGACTTTAAATCGGTGCCTGGACGCGATGAAGCGGGCGGTCCGGTGCCCAAAGTGGAGTGGGTCGACTGCTGCGGACGGGGGGACCGAGGAGGTGCGGTCTCGCCCTCCTGGAGCGGGCCCCGAGTGACTGGGGCTGATCGGAGCTACGGGGAGGTCGCGGCCCAACCGGCGGGCGGGGCCGAGACGCGCTGTGCCGGGGGGCTCCCCGTGTTGGAGGATAGCAGGTGAGCGGCCGACGCTGCCGGGGCGGCTTGGGTGCAGCCGCGGCCCCGGGGGCGGCCTCCGGCGGGCTCGTGCGCCCCGGTGCAGGCCTGGGACCGCGTGGGTCACCGCTGGATTGCGGCCGCGGCCCCGGACCGAGCGGTACGCTGCGCCCGGCGCTGGCCTTGAATGCGGGCCCGCCCTGAAGGAGGGGTGCAGACCGGAGCGCCTGGTGGGGGCACATACCGGTGGCGAGTCGGCCTCCAGCTCGGGAGGCGGAGCCTGATGCTCCCTGGCTGAGGGACTACGCACAGCGGAGAGACGCGGAGGCGGGGGGCCTCCCGGGGCTGCCCGGTGAGGGCCCCGCTTTGGGTGCACCCCCCTGGTGAACGCACGACCGGATCTTTGGTGTTTGCTGCCCGGGAGCCCCCGAATGCCGACGACGGGACTTACTGCACCCAGAGCCGTCCAAGATGAGTACTGTCTGTCCTTTATGGGGCGGGACAGCGTGGAATCGCCTTGTGCCATCTGCCGTCATCTACCAGTGTTGGGGGCCGGATGCCCTTGTTCCCGGGTGCGGAGCCCCCTTTGGTTGACCGGACCAACCCAGACCGGAAGGCCTTGCTACACCAATCGCTTAAACGCACAACAACGCAAAGCTACGAAAGCATACTAGCCCCGGCTTAGCCAAAAACTGGCTTCTTGCCTATGGAGTAGATATGACGCGACCGGGGGACTGAGCGCGGCGTATTCACGATCGCTCGGTCCGCGGGGGGCCACTGGTGGACCTGGGCCTGAGCGCACTGGGCGCTAGCCTCATTGAGTCGCCCCGACCTGCCTGTCCAATGCCCCCCAAGGGCAAACATAAGAGCAAAACCATAGACCCTCTGGCACATACAATACTGGGGGAGAATGAACCGACCACGCAAAGCCAGCCGCAAAGCAAAATGCAAGACACTCTAGACAAAATACTGGGTGCCATTGAGGACACCAAATCCACTTTACAGCGCAACATCAATCAGGTGGCGATAGAGGTGGGCCTCCTGAGAGCTGATCATCACAAATTGGCTGACAGAGTAAAAGAAGCGGAGGCAACGCTAGCGGAAGTAGTCCCAAAACAAGATGATGTATCAGCGGCAATGACCTCCTTGGCTGGCAGAGTGGCAAAGCTTGAACAGCGAGCTGAAGACGCAGAAGGCAGAAATAGGAGGAATAACATTCGCGTGGTGGGCCTCCCTGAAGGGGCCGAGGGGCCGAATATGGTGGAGTTTCTGGAGGAATGGCTAAGCACAGTTGTCGCACCAGGATGTCTGACCCCCTTCTACTCACTGGAGCGAGCACACCGTGTACCAGCTAGACCACTAGCTCCTGGCAGGCCTCCACGGGCAGTAATAGCTAGACTCCTGCACTACAGGGACAGAGACATCCTATTGCAGAAAGCCAGGGAAATGGGCCCATTTAAAGTAGCCAATGGTGAAGCAACATTGTTCCCTGACTTCACCTTAGAGGTCCAAAACAAGCGCGCCTCCTTCCTAGCCGTTAAAAGAACCTTGCGAGAATAGGGGATACAGTACTCGCTACTCTACCCAGCAAGACTACGAGTGATTGCGGAGGGGAAAACCACGTTCTTCCAAACCCCACAGGAGGCATGGGAGTGGCTTGAAAGATCGGGGACACAGCCGACACGACCAGTATCGGAAAACCGCGGGGCGGGCGGGACCCGGCGGGCCTCGAAGGGGAAAAGACTCAGAGACCGCCGGAGACTAGCACCAACGCGGACACAGAGGGAAACTGGCAAGAGAGAGGCCCTGGAGGCGGCGGCCAAGGTGGGTGGAGAGTCGTCGCCCCGGGGGATCTCCGAAGAAGAATCAGATAGTACGGGTGTGTCCTCGCCCGATGGCTCTAGGGACTCGACTTACACACCAAGAGTGACCCCGCAGACCGCTGACGAACTTACATAGATCGTACCCGCGCCGGCGCTGAAAGGCAAGACAAGATAGGAAGCAAAATGGCCCCTCCGGACCTGGCCGCTCCCCCGGACCTGACTCTTGCCTGTCAGTCCTGACTGGCGAGTATTGCGGTGATGTGTTTGAATAATTTGCAGTGTTGCAGAACTTATTGGGCAGCCTACAGTTCCGGAGGTGCCCTGGGGATGGGGAGTTGGGGTTTGCAGTTACTAGTTATATCGGCTACACGTGCGAAATGGTACGAGCATGAGGAAGGTACAAACTTGTGGGGGAATCGATCGGGGCCTTGGGCGTGCGACCCTTCATACAACAGGCCTTGAGAATAGGATGGCAGACTACAATATCATAACTTGGAATGTCAGGGGGATGGGTACTCCTGCTAAGAGACATAGAATCCTTTCCTTTCTAAAAAGGAGAGGGGCGCAGATAGCTATGCTACAGGAAACCCATCTCGCACCCGGAGAGGGAGAGAAACTAAGGCGGAGATGTAGGGGACAGGTGTTTGCCACAGAATATTCAGCTTACGCAAGGGGAGTCCTGATTTGGATTAGGGCGGGGGTCCCCTTCACGATCGATTCCTCCAACATAGACAATGAGGGAAGGTTTGTCATATTGGAAGGGAAATTACAGGGGCTCCAGTTGACCCTGAGTTGTATATACACCCCCAACCAGGACCAAACAACATTTATGACGACCCTGTCTAGGCACCTTACACGTCATCGCACAGGGGAATTACTAGTAGGTGGAGACTTCAACGCAGTGCTCGACACTGACCTAGATAGATCTACCCCCCCACTACAGGGAGCAACATCAACCAAAACAGCAAAAAAATTAGTTGGGTGGCTAGACGCCTGGGGGCTGGTAGATGCTTGGCGGTTACAACACCCAGCGACCAGGGATTATTAGTTTTATTCGGGTCTTCACCAGGTACACACCAGAATCGATAGGATAGTTTGCACTGCGGGACTGGCTCGTAGAGTGACCCATGCTGAATACCTTGCCCGCACAATATCAGATCACAACCCTCTATTACTGACACTGAGAGTATCACAGGAAAGACCCCCCATACCGTCATGGAGAATGCTCCCGACAGCGCTTGAAGATCAGGCATACAGGGAGGAATTAAGATGCTTCCTAACAGAACATATAGAAACTAACCAGGGATCCACTTCCGCCAGAGGCATAGAGTGGGAAACTCTCAAGGTGGGGGTGCGGGGTCACTGCCTTGGACAGTCAGTAGGGATAAAACGTACGCTTGAGAGAGAATTAAACGCGCTGGAGAGGGTCATACATGAGGGGGAGCTGAGACAGGGCCCTGCAGGGCAAGTGGATGTAGAGTACGATCGTGCACGTAGAGAGCACTCCCAGGCTGAAGAGCGACTAAGATGCCATAGTATGCAAAGATACCTGGCATCCATACAGTCAGAGGAGGGACGATCTGGTAGACTATTGGCATGGTTGGTGCGACCGAACAGAGATAGCGACCCTATTGCAAGTGTACTAGACAGGGGGGGAACACGCAGACTTAGCCCAGACTCCATTAATGACGCATTTAGAGATTACTACACACACCTATATAGGAGGCCCGCAGACATAGAGTGGGGGACCCTTGACAATTTCCTAACTCGGATACCTTTACCGGTAATGAGCCCAGAGGACAGGGTCGGCTTGGGGGGCCCAGTGACTGCGGATGAGACGATCGAGGCAATAGCACAGTTGGCCCCTGGGAAGACCCCCGGAACAGATGGTCTTCCTATGGACTTTTATAAAAAGTATAAAACCTTACTAGTCCCCAGGCTGATAGAAATGTATACGGAATCGGCAAAGAACGGAGAACTCCCACGTACATTGCGTGAGGCACTGGTAGTGCCACTTCCTAAAACAAACAGCAAAGAGGCATCAGTGACAGACCATCGCCCACTATCAATGCTAAATAGTGACTTTAAGATTCTCAGTAAGATCCTGGCCAACCGGCTGTTGCCTCTTATGCCCACCTTGATACATCCTGACCAGAACGGCTTCATACCTGGTCGCAGCACCTCCCTAAACCTTAGGCATATTTTCTCTATCATACACATGCCCAGTGAATCGAAGCCACCAACTGGGGCGCTGCTAGCAGTGGACTTTGAAAAGGCCTTCGATTCAATTAGGTGGGACTACCTGAGGGCGACAATGCTAAAGATGGGCCTGGGTGAGGGCTGGGCCGACTGGGTGGACCTGTTATATTCATCCCCACTGGCAAGGGTCAAGACAGGTAGGACAGTCTCTGGTACCTACCCAGTACACCGAGGAACCAGACAGGGATGCCCCCTATCCCCATTGTTGTTCGCACTGGCGATGGAGCCCCTGGCGGCCTGGGTGCGAGGGGAGGGAGCGGCCAGTGGGATTCAGTGGGGACCAACTGATCACATTATATCGCTATATGCAGATGACATCTTGATCTATCTTAGAGATGGGGCGAGTGGTCTCCCCTGGGCCCTGAACGCCCTGGAGGAATTTGGAGAAGTGTCAGGATTACGACTAAACCGCAATAAAACATATGTGTTCCCCCTGGTGCCTGGATATAGTTGTCCTGCAACTTGCCCAGCAGACCTGAAATGGGCCCCACGGACATTTAGATACCTGGGGATCCAGATCTATCATGACGTGGGAGACTTAAGAGAGGGCAACCTTGGTATCGCTCTCCGATCCTTGAGATCCTCTGTAGAATTTTGGCGCTCTCTGAGGCTGTCGGTGATGGCCAGGGTGTTGCTCTCCAAGATGATCATGCTCCCCCGACTTCTCTACTACTTTGCCAACTTGCCACTGCTAATACCCCGAACCTGGTTCCGCGATCTGAACGCATTACTCAGAGAACTAATATGGGAAAATGGGCGCAGGCGAACTACACTTGCAACTATCTGCAGACCACCCAACGCGGGTGGCCTGGGAGCCCCCGACTTTGAGGCATACTATTTGGCATCCCAATTACAGTGGATTCCTGGCTGGCTTGCGGGCCAGGGACAACTGGATTTATATACAGCCCAAGGAGCAATAGACACGGCGTGGATTGTGACATGCATGACAAACAGAAAGATAACCCCCCCTGGGAACAATATAATGATAAAAGTGGCGCTGGCATGCTGGAAAAGATGCATGAAGAGGGTGGGAGTGGGCCCTCCATATTCCCCAGCTTTGCCACTGGCGGTGCTTGCCATAGAACCCAGGGGGAAAGGGCCGGGAAACACCGGACTTGGCTCCTGGTTGTCATCTGGAATAGAAGTAGTAGGAGGACTCTTCAGGGAGGGAGTGTTGAGGGAATTTACTGAATTAACTGAAGAAGGGGTTCCCAGGGGGCAGTTCCTGCTTTATAGGAAGCTAGTACATACTCTTAAGACCCACTGGGGCACGGTGAACGCAGAGCCTACCACACACGAGGTCCTGAACTCGCTGTTGACATTAGGGGAAGAATCACATCTGATCACTAAAATATATCGGGCCCAAGTTGAGGCAGCCTTGGATCCACTACGGTCGCTGAGAGGACGGTGGGAGGGCACAATTGGGCGGGAACTCACTGAATCAGAATGGAGGAGAACACTGACGTACCCCCGAAAAATATCACGTAATACACGGCTAAGATACATTCAGTATAATTACTTGCACAGAACCTACCTCACGCCTCACAGACTGTTCCGTATATATGGAGGGGCCTTGGGGAATTGCCCGAGATGTGGAGGAGGAGGGGCAGATTTTGAGCACATGGTTTGGACTTGCTCGGCGATCCAGGCGGGCTGGAGGGAAATATTGCCCACCCTGTCTGAGTTGATTGAGTCTGAGTTAAGACCCACCCCTGAGCTGTGCCTGCTGGGCCTCAGACCAGCTGCGCTCTGCGGAAAAGTGGAGGGGCGCTTTCTGGACCTTTCCCTTGCTCTTTATAAGAGACTAATCTCAAGGGGCTGGAAGGCCACAGATCACCCCCTACTGTCTGACTGGAAAAGGGATATATTGACATGGACTAGAGCTGAACTACAGGTCCTAAAAGCAGAGGAAGCCAGAAATATTCGCCAGGTTCCTATAGCCCCGGGGTGGGAGAATTTAATGACGAGCTGGGAGAGTATAAATAAGAGGCTGGCAAGCCCAGTAGGACAAACCAGTGCAACTCAATCCACACCGAGGATGGAACCAAATGGTGGAAGCACATAGACAGGCACCCAAGAACAGACCCTAGCCACACACAGATCGCACCAAGAGTAAAGGTGGGAGGACAGTTGGACCTCTGACTCCTGATCCACTGACAATAATAGTAAGCAACGTGAGTGTCACACCACCTCCACGATGCGTCGGTGCGCCCTGGATTACCATCTTCCCTCACTCAAACATGGGCACATAATAGTATCTTCAAGCTAGCAATCACAAAAGCCATTTGTACGAAGCCGTAAAGTTGACCGTTTGGGGTCATTTGAATTTCTTTTTTCTCCCCTTCCTCCTTTCCCTACCTCCAACTAACTCAAAACGATTGCCAATAGAAATTGTACATCGCATACCTCGGGTTCTCCCTCCCCCTCACCTTCCTCTTCCCCTCCCACCACCCTTACCTTCCTGTATCCAACCCCGAGCACCACCCTCCCAAGTTACAAGGAAGAAGGGGTCCAAGTTTGTTGTTTGATTGTTTACTACACAGAATAACGAATTGCAGAAAGGAAATATACTTTAACAAGTAAATGTGCATAATTTATTGAATAAAAAATGTTAAGACCAACGATAATAAAGAGTGCAAACATTGAGCAAAAAGAAGAATACAACAGTATAAGCAAAAAATGCATGTAAAAGGAACAAATATGAAACTGTGTAAAAACAAAATGTTAATAAAAATATATTTAAAAAAAAAGGTCAGTGAGAGGTCAGTAAGTAGCTGCAAGGTGTGGGGGGAGGAAACTGGGGAATTCCCTTTACGGACTAGGTAGTCTCACACACTATATAGTGTTATGCTTCATCATTTGATCACCTAGCCCCACCCAGGTAGGACAGTGCCACCTGGGCAGACTCAACCTCGCTGTTACAGGAACAGGAGGGAGTGCGCAAATAAACTTTTGTTCTGGAAAGATCGGGATCCAGCTAATCTAGTGAAAAATTAAAAACACCTAAGCAGACACCTGTAAGAAGTGACAATTTTAATGATGGTGTCTGATTGGTGTGGTTAAAACAAGGGTTGGGACACCTCTGTGAGAACAAGGACTCACAGGGTCACCTAACTATCAAACAGTAGCCAACATGTTTCTGCCCTAAGGAGTAAGCCAAGGAAGGTCTCAGCAATTCATCAGGGCCTAGGATCCCTAAACCTCACGTTGGAGGAGGAAAACTCTACTTAAATATTAAGAGGTGTAATGTAAAAGGTCTACCTTACACAAGGGATTACCTTGATGCGGCCTGTAGAGAATAAACAGATAATTAGAACAATCGTGACACACGACACTGCAAAATCAAACCTACCACACACGTGTCATGGGGATGCACTCATGCACAAAATACATATGCTCATGGTAGCCAATATTCATGCACAAAGTGAAAAAGTAGGTAAATAAATCTAAAGAGGCAGGTAGGCAGTCCTACCACTGCAGGGAATTACATAGTCTTACCCTTTCCCTAGAGGCTACTGGCCTCTGGTATCCAGGAGGGGGAGTGTCCCCTTATAGTCAAACACTAAGGAAAAATGCGGAAGGCAACAGACAGGGAGGAAAGGTGAGGAATGTCATATATGGGGGGAGTATAACCCAAGGGTAGGGTAGATAAAAAGAGGACAAGAGACAATAAGAGAGGTTCTCAGTAGGAACCCACCATCAATAATAAATAGATAAAGAGATACTCCATTGTGAGGATGGCAGTCACAAGAGATGGATACAATTAGTTGTAAAAACAGATAATAAATATAAAGGAAACGGGGAGGTGGAGAAGAAGAATCTTATCTGTGCTGCCTGTGGTCCATTCAGTCACTCACTACATCAAAGGGGGCGCTCGCCGTGTGCCTATGCCGTCCTCTCCTTGGACCACTTGGTAGAAGTGGTCGAAGGGAGACGGTCTTTTTATGGCGGCTCGGTATGTGAGGCGCGCGTAATTAGCGCGGTAATTGAAAATCGCTGTGTCTCAGGTGGAAAGGATCACCGCCGCAGGCCCGCGGTGCGTTTCTGGCCTTGGTATGGTTGTCGGGGACGTGTGTGCCCCAGCAGGGGGAAAGCGCTGGCTGAGGGCAAGCGCATGCCTGGGGAAGCCGGGGCAGGAAGCCTCCAGCCGTAGTGTGGAGCCCGGAAGCCTCGCGTGCCACCCGGGGCCGCTAGGAAACGTAGTTTCTAGCGGTCTCATTTCGCAATGCAGTAAAGAGAAGAAACAAGGCAGAGAGGGGGGGAGGGGGTTGGGAGACGTTGAGGAGGGCGAGGTGGGGGGGAAGGGGGTGTTTATAATACCACAAGAAGGTGCCCCTGGACAATTGGTGCTCGAACGCATAATGGAACACATAAGGGAGGAGCTCATTAAGAGACTGCATCCTATTGAAACCTGCCTTCAAGCCATTAAGGAGAAATTAGGAGGGCTTATCAAGCCTCACACACCTGATATTCCCCTGCAAGGTGACACACAACCCCATTGCCATCCCCTTACTCTGGGTCATTCCCTCGGCACTAACGATAGGACCCCCTCAAATTTAGGTGAGGGCCCTTCGTCATTCAAGGATCGCTGTGACTACCCTCATCAATTAGAGATGGGTCGGATCGCCAGGTTGTATACCAATCCAGACGACAACCGCCTTAAGGCAACAGCCACGATTTCTAGGGGAATTGGAGGAGCAGTTCCAATTATCAATACAGTGATTAAATCTAGCATTGGCTCTAATGTTTGTGAACGTCAAAAACAAGGCTCACCGCCGCAGGCCCGCAGTGCATTTCTGGCCTCGGTATGGTTGTCGTGGACGTGTGTGCCCCAGCAGGGGGATAGGGCCCTTCGTCATTCAAGGATCGCTGTGACTACCCTCATCAATAAGAGATGGGTCGGATCGCCAGGTTGTATACCAACCCAGACGACAACCGCCTTAAGGCAACAGCCACGATTTCTAGGGGAATTGGAGGAGCAGATCCAATTATCAATACAGTGATTAAATCTAGCATTGGCTCTAATGTTTGTGAACGTCAACAACAAGGCTCCATAGAGATGGACCTGGAGCCTGGTAGAACCAGCTCTAACAATCTTGGGGGTCAGCCTAGAGTTCTACATCTGCCCCCGGAATCCTCTCCATATGTCCTTGTCATTACTAATGTTCCTAGACTCCAATCAAATAGTCTGGAAACTTATAGTGAGTTGAAAAACAAGGTCACACATTGGTTGCATGTTAATGCTCATTTTATTTTTTGCATGGTACCCGCGATACTAATGGTGATGAGGGTGGGGTGGGTGGGCCCGATAAGACTGGAACGGGGATTGCATTGTTATTAATTTTGACTCACCCGCTCTGGTTCAACAGCTTTTTTTAAACTCATGTAGAACTGGCCCTTCAGTAGGAGGTGCCTCTTTGTGCAGACTTGCAGCTTTTTATCCCCCAGTAGCCAGATGTGCCCCAAGTGGGTCAATACCTGATCTTAGAGGCCCTCTTTACCCCCAAATGCAATATACTTACCAGTTTGGAAGCAGGTATCCATTATCCACTCTTTCAGACGTGGATTGACATAAAGCCAGTGCTATACAGGACACCCCAGAGATCCTGAGGCCCGGATTAACTATTAGGGAATGTATTACTTCAAGTGATAATGAGCAAGGAAGATCCACCAGAGTAGGCAGCTTAGACGGAACTCCGATTTTAAATGCGGATTCTAGGGGCCCCACCCAAACAACAATGGCAATCCAGAACGACATAAGGTCTCCAGTAGTTAGACGGAATATAATCAATCTTGAACCTACTGGGGTAAGCGATACTATTGGAGACAAAGAAGCTGGGGGACTAATTGAGAGTAGTCCATTTATTGTTGTAATGTATAACACAAATCCTACGAGTAACTCACCTATTACTTCTCAAATTTTGACTGACGTACTACAAGTCCGAGAAGATACTTCAGCAAAAATTATTTGCTGAAATATAGCCGGGCTTGAGCACAAAATGCAAATCCCTGATTGGGGCCATTTCATAGATGAGCACAAGATATGCCTATTCCAAGAGAAATGGGCTGGTTTCAAAAGTCATTGGGTCCCAGCCTGCAAGGTGACTTCTGGGAGACCTTCGGGTGGTTTACTTATTTGGGTCAGTTGTTCCCTTAAGTGTCGGGTTGAATAAATGGATATGGGCAGCGTCGACCTGCAAGGTTTAATATTATCGACCCATAAGGAAAAAACCCTATTACTAGTAAACATATATAGCAGGAATGTGGGCAACAATTGCGAGTCTTATGCTTTGACTGTATTAGACAATATTTTAGCTAGCAAATCAACCACTCACCATATTATAATTGCAGGGGATTTTAATGCGACTTTCGAACCCTACTCAGTGGCCCAAGAACTCTATGAAGAAGAGGACATTCACAGGGGTATTCCGCATTTAACACCAAATAAAAGTTTCAGAATGAGTAGAACAGCCGACCAAATTGTTGACATCACACTTGCATACGGTCTTCATGCCTGTAACGGCCGTTCCTGCTCAAATGCTAAACCCCGCCCCACCTTTAGGCGAGGAACTTACAGGAGCCATATTGACTATTTTTTATTGGATATTTGTTTGTGGGAACATATGGTGGTAACGGAACACGAAGAAAGAGATCACGAACCACTAGTTTTCTGCACTAGGAGTCTGTTGCTTATATTAGAAGCCTCCGACCCTAAGGATTCTGTACAGCAGCTTGCCATGACCAATAACAAGCGTAATATTAAGTGGAATGCTGTTAGTTCTTCAATGGGTTCCCTCACATCAATATTAGCAGAACGAATGGAGCATATGCTCCGTCTACCTGAGGATGGGGATAGGCTTATGGCAGCACATTCAGAATTATTCAATTCTCGTAAAAAATATTTTTTTAAAGAAACGGCTGCTAAACCAAGGAATAAGTGCAGTGAGAGGTGGTTTAATCATTCATGCAGGGAAGCAAAGCTCAAGTTATTGAGGGATTTGAGAAGGGGGGTCAGAGAGCCCATAAGACAGTCAAGAGTGAGTTACAAACAGGAACTTATCAAGGCCCATAGGAGCTGGGAGGAAGCGAGGTGGGCTGCCCTTCTGGATTCCGCAAGAGCTAATGACACCTCCAAGTTCTGGAAGTTGATTTCAAGCGATAGTGGTGACTCACAGCCTTTGCCTGGTACTTCAATCCTCCCTGTAACATGGGTTAAACATTTTGGGTCTATTTACACAGAAGCAGATACACCAAATCTCAGGGAATTGGTTGAAACCAGGAGATCTGATCTACCCCCAATTAAATTTACCTTGGCAGAAACCAAGGCAGCAATAACCTCTTTGAAGTGGGGGAAGGCTCCTGGTCTCGACAAAATCCCTGGTGATCTTTATAAATCGAACCATGAAATCTGGGCTCCTCATCTGAACCTGGTCTGTAATGCAGTTGCCGCAGGAGCATCCATCCCTTGGACATTTAAGGGAGCCGAGATAGTTCCCCTCTTCAAAAAAGGCAGCACTAGTGTGCCTTCTAATTATCGCCCAATATGCCTACTCGACAATCTCCAGAAACTCTTTTCAAAGCAGATCTTGTTTCACGTAGATGAGTGGATAATAGAGAATGGAGCTATCTCTGATTTACAGGCAGGGTTCAGACCTGCGGTCAGCACAATAGACCAGGTCCTGAGGTTTTTAGCAATCAAATGGAAGACAGTGGACGTTGGAGGTGGGAATCTATATGTGGCCTTTGTCGATCTTAAAGCGGCTTTTGACCTGGTACCCAGGAATAAACTTTGGTCGACACTAACCAATATGGGTGTCCCTAAAGGTCTTCTAAACCTTATAGTTCGACTTCATGAAAGTATTTTTGCCCAAATCAGGAGTGGCAAGGACGGCGAATTATCTGATCCAGTCGCTATTGATAGAGGAGTTAGGCAAGGCTGCGTTTTAGCACCCACCCTCTTTCTTCTACACATAAACAACTGTATCAAATATTTAACCAATTGCAATAATGACTCACCCAAGTAGGCAGGCAAGAAAACCCCAGGTCTACTTTATGCGGATGATACCATCCTATTAGCTAAAACTCCCATGGGATCGCAAAATTTGGCTGATCAATTCTGCTTGTTCTGTAAAGACTTTGGCTTGGAAGTTAACGTTAAGAAAACCAAGCTTTGATATGTAGTTCTAGGAAAATAAAAGTAAAAGCGACCATTTCAATGAACTCCATTCCTTTGGAAAGGGTCACTGAGTATGATTATTTGGGGATCAGATTAATGGATTTGGGTAGCTGGGCTGCAGCTATCAGAAAAGGGGCCCATATCAGATGCCAAAGAGAGGTGGCCCTAGGACGCAAAGCTAGGACTGTAGCTAGTCCACCTTTAATCCTATTCTGGAAATATATAAAGTCCAAATTTGAGGTGCTGCATTGTATGGGGCTGAGTTATGGGGTTCTCAAAGGCAGTTGGATGTCCTTCAAATTAAAGAGAATCACTTTTTTAGGTACATAACTAGGTTGGGGAAGGCTACACCGATGATCCCTCTCAGACTTGATCTCGGAACAAATAGTATCAAAGATGTATCGGGTCTGAGACCTCTCTTATATTGGATCCGCTTATGGAAAATGGAAGAACTGGAACCTTTCCGAGAGGCAATAAAAGATCTTATAAATACCGAGCACAACTGGAAAAAGATCAGCTGGTTGAGGGAGATGGAATTGGCCTGGGACGAATTGGCTTTCTCCCACTTTTGGGAGAGACCAGAGTCAATTCCCTCTAATGCTATTTCATTGGTTAAACAAAGATATTGGGAGAAGGCCAATGCGGAGATCCTCCACAGTAATGGGGTAGGTCGACTAACTTGTGAGTTCCTGCTTGTAAAACAAGAACCATGGCCTGAGCAATTTTTTGATCTCCCAAAACCGGCTTATGCCCGTGTCTTATTTCTTAAGTTCAGATATGGAACTTTTCCAGTCAACAGTTTTACTGCTCGATGGACGAAGAATAGTTCTGAGGCAAATAAGTGTTTAAAATGTAATACACTGGAGGAATCAATTAAACACCTTTTGTTTTTTTTGCCCTCTATATAAGAGTCCCAGGGAAAAATGGATCATCCCATTGTGCAAAGTTTTGCTATTATATGATCGAGCTAACGCCTATAGAATTTGTAAATATGATTCATCTACATTGGTTGTAAGCGAGGTCACTAAATGTTTGACAACAGCTTGGTCCATTCGTTACAGGGCCACTCTTAGTGTATGATTTCTAATGTTGAGTCACATAGCAGGAATAATGGGGAACAATAGTTGGTTATGATTTTCGAATGGTCCTTCCCTTTTTTCCTGTTTATATTTATTGGTTATAGAGATGAAACTCTTTCATCCAATTTTATTATAATTTATAGTGATAACATTATGATAGCAAAAGTACTTGTTCTTATTATTTTTAGCTCTTAAGGTCAATGGTTGAAATAAAGCACTTATTTATCAATCTATTTACTGTATAACAGCATATTGCACTTTAGACTGTTATGACTGGATTAGTTCCTATGATTTATGGCTGAGATATAGTATTCATTTATAGATTTACTTATTGTATGATAGTGCACTGTACCTTGGACTGCTCGTACTAGAATTTTTTAATATGAACGGTTTTGGTTACAAAATTTATCTCTCTTTAGGATAGTGGTATATTGAACCCTAGATTAGTAGACCCAAAATTATTCTTACATTGAAGCTTTGATTTTATTATGCTTTTATATATATATTAATAGTTTAAAATACAACCCATTTTAATAGATGCGAATGGGAATCCAATAGCATCGAGTAGGAGTTTGCTATAATGTGCTGTTGATTGTTTTTTAAGCGGGCAAGAAGGTTTCTTGTTATCTTTCGTAGATCATAAAGAAGTCAATGGTTGTCCCTTCTTTTAGTATTGATTGAGAGTTTTTATCATTCATTTTTATATATTTTTTCTTTCTATGTACTAATGTATGGATGATTGTACTCTAATGGTCCAAATTTTGACCGAACAAAGAGAATTGATTGATTGATTGACTGTGTGTGCAATTTTAAACTGCAAATTCAACTTGGCAGGTGTACCCACTAACCAGGCATAAACCTTCCCTTTTCTTACATGTAAGACACCCCTAAGGTAGGCCCTAGGTAGCCCCATGGACAGGGTGCAGTGCATGGTCAAGGTAGGACATATACTAATGTGTTTTATATGTCCTGACAGTGAAATACTGCCAAATTCGGTTTTCACTGTTGTAAGGCCTATCTCTCTCACAGGTTAACATGGGTGCTGCCTTTAAATATGATTAAAGCATAGATTCCCTTTGGGAGCAAATAGACGTATGGAGTTTGGGATCTCTGAACTCACAATTTAAAAATACATCTTTTAGTGATGTTGGTTTTGAGATTGTGTGTTTGAAAATGCCACTTTTAGAAAGTGGGCATTTTCTTGCTTGAACCATTCTGCGACTCTGCCTTTTTGTGGATTCCCTATCTGGGTCAGTTTGACAGTGGGGCTGTTTGCACCTCTCTCTAGACAGTGACACAAACGGAGCTGGGGTGTAGCCTGCATATCCTGATGAGCCATCTGTGCTAGGAGGGAGGGGAGGAGTGGTCACTTACACCTGAAAGGGCTGTGCCTGCCCTCACACAATGCAGTCTCCAACCCCCTGGTGTGTGTCTGGGGCCTGGCCTGGGCAAGGCAGGATCTCACAAACAAGAGCCTTTCCGAGAGGCAATAAAAGATCTTATAAATACCGAGCACAACTGGAAAAAGATCAGCTGGTTGAGGGAGATGGAATTGGCCTGGGACGAATTGGCTTTCTCCCACTTTTGGGAGAGACCAGAGTCAATTCCCTCTAATGCTATTTCATTGGTTAAACAAAGATATTGGTAGAAGGCCAATGCGGAGATCCTCCACAGTAATGGGGTAGGTCGACTAACTTGTGAGTTCCTGCTTGTAAAACAAGAACCATGGCCTGAGCAATTTTTTGATCTCCCAAAACCGGCTTATGCCCGTGTCTTATTTCTTAAGTTCAGATATGGAACTTTTCCAGTCAACAGTTTTACTGCTCGATGGACGAAGAATAGTTCTGAGGCAAATAAGTGTTTAAAATGTAATACACTGGAGGAATCAATTAAACACCTTTTGTTTTTTTTGCCCTCTATATAAGAGTCCCAGGGAAAAATGGATCATCCCATTGTGCAAAGTTTTGCTATTATATGATCGAGCTAACGCCTATAGAATTTGTAAATATGATTCATCTACATTGGTTGTAAGCGAGGTCACTAAATGTTTGACAACAGCTTGGTCCATTCGTTACAGGGCCACTCTTAGTGTATGATTTCTAATGTTGAGTCACATAGCAGGAATAATGGGGAACAATAGTTGGTTATGATTTTCGAATGGTCCTTCCCTTTTTTCCTGTTTATATTTATTGGTTATAGAGATGAAACTCTTTCATCCAATTTTATTATAATTTATAGTGATAACATTATGATAGCAAAAGTACTTGTTCTTATTATTTTTAGCTCTTAAGGTCAATGGTTGAAATAAAGCACTTATTTATCAATCTATTTACTGTATAACAGCATATTGCACTTTAGACTGTTATGACTGGATTAGTTCCTATGATTTATGGCTGAGATATAGTATTCATTTATAGATTTACTTATTGTATGATAGTGCACTGTACCTTGGACTGCTCATACTAGAATTTTTTAATATGAACGGTTTTGGTTACAAAATTTATCTCTCTTTAGGAAAGTGGTATATTGAACCCTAGATTAGTAGACCCAAAATTATTCTTACATTGAAGCTTTGATTTTATTATGCTTTTATATATATATTAATAGTTTAAAATACAACCCATTTTAATAGATGCGAATGGGAATCCAATAGCATCGAGTAGGAGTTTGCTATAATGTGCTGTTGATTGTTTTTTAAGCGGGCAAGAAGGTTTCTTGTTATCTTTCGTAGATCATAAAGAAGTCAATGGTTGTCCCTTCTTTTAGTATTGATTGAGAGTTTTTATCATTCATTTTTATATATTTTTTCTTTCTATGTACTAATGTATGGATGATTGTACTCTAATGGTCCAAATTTTGACCGAACAAAGAGAATTGATTGATTGATTGACTGTGTGTGCAATTTTAAACTGCAAATTCAACTTGGCAGGTGTACCCACTAACCAGGCATAAACCTTCCCTTTTCTTACATGTAAGACACCCCTAAGGTAGGCCCTAGGTAGCCCCATGGACAGGGTGCAGTGCATGGTCAAGGTAGGACATATACTAATGTGTTTTATATGTCCTGACAGTGAAATACTGCCAAATTCGGTTTTCACTGTTGTAAGGCCTATCTCTCTCACAGGTTAACATGGGTGCTGCCTTTAAATATGATTAAAGCATAGATTCCCTTTGGGAGCAAATAGACGTGTGGAGTTTGGGATCTCTGAACTCACAATTTAAAAATACATCTTTTAGTGATGTTGGTTTTGAGATTGTGTGTTTGAAAATGCCACTTTTAGAAAGTGGGCATTTTCTTGCTTGAACCATTCTGCGACTCTGCCTTTTTGTGGATTCCCTATCTGGGTCAGTTTGACAGTGGGGCTGTTTGCACCTCTCTCTAGACAGTGACACAAACGGAGCTGGGGTGTAGCCTGCATATCCTGATGAGCCATCTGTGCTAGGAGGGAGGGGAGGAGTGGTCACTTACACCTGAAAGGGCTGTGCCTGCCCTCACACAATGCAGTCTCCAACCCCCTGGTGTGTGTCTGGGGCCTGGCCTGGGCAAGGCAGAATCTCACAAACAAGAGAGACTTTCCTTTGAAGTAGGCTTACTTCAAAGGCAGAACTTGGTATAAGAAGGGCACCCAAACCACTGAAAATTAGATCACTTCTGGAAATCAAGAGGAACCTCTGCCTGGAGAAGAGCTGAGGAGAAGTGCTGCCTAGCCTGTGCCTGTGCTTTGTGGAGCTATCCTGCAGTTGCTGCTTCTGCCTGTGCAAGGGGACAAAGACTGGACTTTGGCCCTCATTATGAACATTGGTGGCTGAGACCGCCATGCTGGTGGCAGCGGTAATGACCACCACCGGCATGGCGGTCTCAGCTGCCAAATAATGAAGGCTGTGGTGACCGCTACAGTCGGCCTTCCATCAACGCCAGGTTACCGCCGACAGGCAGCCTGACAATGGCGGAAATCATTATCCGACAGGGCAGCACTGATACCTGATCCCTTTTCCTCCAGCCTTTCCCTGGCGAAGGAATCTGCTAGGGAATCTGCTAGGGAAAGGCTGGCGGAAGGGGTGCTCTGAGGTCTCTCTGGGGACCCCTGCACTACCCATGCACTTGGCATGGGCAGTGCTGGGGCCCCCGTGCAGTGCCCTGTTACACAGGTCACTGCCGATTTATGGCCACCACCATATATGGTAAACACCGCTGTGTTCATAATAACCCCCTTTGTTATGCATTCCTGCTTGTGAAGAAATCTCCAAGGGCTTGACCTGAGCTTGCCTCCTGTTGTTGAAGTCTCAGGGCCATCAAAGACTTCCCCTGTCAGCACCTGGACTTTCTGCTGAGACTCCTGCCCTGCCACGTGGTGCCCTATCAAGTTCCTGGGGCCTTGAAAGGTGAAGCTGGGAGACCAAGACTGAAAGTCCATGCACAGACCGCCGTGCAGGGAACTTTTTGACACACCTTCCGAGACGCGGCTGAGAAACGACGTGCTGCCGGCTTCGCAGCTACAATCTACGCTCCACCTGCATTGCAGATGGAAGACTGACACACGTGGCTGGGGAAACGACACACAACACCCGCTGACGGAGGCTGATAACGCCGCAACCAACACAGCGTGGTTTTCTGATACCGTGCAGCAGGATTTTTGATGCAACATTGCTGGGTGCAGAAAAATGCCCAGACACGAGGTGCTTGTCTGGATCGATGCATCCTTCTCCTGCAGAGAGGAAAAATGACGCCTGCCGACCCGTCCGGAGGAGGAACGACGCACAGTCTCGCTTGGCAGTGAGAAATTGACGCATCGCTGACCTTTTCCATTGCACACTCGCCCGTGCTGTGTTATTTTGATGCAACCCAGGTACTTTTTCACGCTAACAGAGTTAGCACTGTTTTCTAAAGGATTTAAGACTCTTTTTGCTTTTTAATTCATAACTTGATTTGTGTATGTTGGATTTTTGTCATTTTGGTCATATTTTGTTTAGATAAATATTACCTATCTTTCTAAATCTGTGTTGTGTCATTTGTTATGTTTTTACTGAGTTACTGTGTGTGTTGGTACAAATTCTTTACACCTGGACTCTGAAGTTAAGCCTGCCAGCTTGTGCCAAGCTACCAAGGGGGTGAGCGGGGGTTGACTGAGGGTGATTCTCCTTTACCCTGACTAGAGTTAGGGTCCTTGCTTGGACAGGGGGTAACCTGACTACAAACCAAAGACCCCATTTCTAACAACATCCACCACTTCTATATGATGCACCCATCTTACCTCAATCTCTAAGGCGACCTAACCACGCCAGCAGTTTCCCTGCTTTATCTCCAGCACCATATAATCGGTGCTGGATGGCTAGGAATTGTGGAGCAGTGCTTTATATTCAGCACGTAGAGCTTCCATCTGTGTCAATTGGATGGGGTCTGGGGGAACTGTGGCCTTCATTTTAAGCTTGCTTAAGGTTAGTGTCCAGTGCCTCCACTTCTTCCACAATCTTTTTTCTTTTGTGTGCAATCATATTTTGGGCTCTATCCCACATCACTGTTTTGTATGCATCCACAGAATCAACGCTGATGTCACTGAGCTGTCATTTTCGGAGGAATAGAGCTCAGTTTCTGAACAAAGGGCACACACTAAGTTTTCATCCTGTAATTCCCACACATTTAACTTCCATCACAGTCCATTACCCCAATGTTTCTGACCTAGAGTGAGACAGAGAAGGGCATGCTCAGACACTTCTCTTGCAAGGTACTCCACATTAGAGTAGTTCCTAATTTGCCCGCTGGGGCTAACACATAGTCCAGTCGGGATGACAATCCCTGGTCGTCAGATGGTATTGACACCATAAATCAGTGAGCCCCAGAGTTTTGGCCAAAGCGGGCTACTGGTGTTGCCCTGGTGATGAGTAAGGAGGGCCCATACCTACCCATCTCAACTGACATAACGCCGTTAAAGTCTCCTCCAATAATATGGAACGAAGAGACTGTCTATAGCAATATGCATGCTACATTATCAAGTATTGTCTGTTGGAGTTGAGAGAGTGCATAAACACATGTAAGCGTTAGATCTTGTTTACCCCATATACCATATAAATCCTGTTCGGGTCCACCCATGATTTTTGCACACTAAATGTTAAGCCATTAATGGAGTTTGACCAATGACTTTGTGTTTCACCACTGCGCATATTAGTTGCTCAATGTTCACCAGCACATGGTATGCTGTATCCAGTCTAGCCGCCTATGGGCTTTGACATTGCATTAGCCATTACATTTTGTATTCTGCCTATTGGCTTTGACATGATATTAGACATTGCATTTTGTATCCAGCTTAGCTGCCTATTGGCTTTGACATGATATTATACATTGCATTTTGTATTCAGCTCAGCTGCCTATTGGCTTTGACATGATATTATACATTGCATTTTGTATTCAGCTCAGCTGCCTATTGGCTTTGATATGACATTAGACATTGCATTTGGTATTTAGGTTAGCTGCCTATTGCCTTTAACGTGAAGTTAGACATTGCAGTTGAGAATCCAAGCTGTATTTTTCCAAGCTGTGTTTTTGCACAAGATGAACCAAGCTGTTTTCTTCTCACAGTAGACTAGACCTGATAAGAGAGCGTACACTGGGTGTTTTTCTCTCCGCTTGAGCTTGGGAAGAGGAGCAGTCTAGGAGATCTGGCCAGTCTCCAAAGGCTTGCGTAGTTTTCTCGAGTCTGAGAGGAGGGGGCACACCTTTGTAACGGATGTCACAGGCTTCAGAGAATTAGATTCAAATCTGCCTGACTTCGTGCTGGAGCTTGGCGCCAGTTGCCAGCATCCCGTGTGGGTAGATAAATCTCTTTCTCGCAGCTGACAAGGAGTCATCAGCTTGCAGACCCTAGAAAGATGAAGCTGTAAATAGTTTCTCACACGGTGAAGTATTTGTTTTGCTTTGCATTCAATATCTTATAAATATAACCTGCTGTGTATATTGCAAACTGTGCATTAACGTGTGCTTGAAATCTACTGATGCGTCATTTACGAAATAGCGGTTGGGGAAGAATTAACAACAATAAAAGTCTTCTTTGAACTCAGAAGTGCATTCCTGATATGTTATGTAAGTGCTGAAAACGAGATAAGTAGTGAAGCACTACATTTGGTACCAGGAGTGGGGCCGTTAAGAGGTGGTTAAGAGGCGGTTAAGAGGCGGTTAAGGTTTTGACGAATTAGTAGACTTCTACGTGCACACTTTAAAAGTGTAATTGTTTTTGTTGTTTGGAGAATTACAGAAATTGTTTTCTGTTTGGAAAATCACAGAAGCACGGCAGACCATGTTTGAAAATGCATGTGTTGTTAATCTGCCCGATGGTGCTATGAAAAACTGTGAATTGATTTCTGTTGTTTGGAGAATTACAGAAGCACGGCAGACCATGTTTGAAAATGCATGTGTAGCTAAACTGCCTGATAGTGCTTTGAGAAATAGTTTTTATTGTGATAAAGCATATTTAGAAAATGTGCCTTTTGGAAGCAATGATGACAGAAAGGTTTGGATACCTTTATCTGCTTACAGAGAAATGCAGGAGAAATGTAGGCAGTTGGAACATGAAAATTAGAATTTACGTGAGCAAATTAGCCAGAATACATTAATTCAAGATAATGCTGAAAGTTATAAAAATGCTGTTTTAGAAGAATCTTTCTTTTCCCATTCCAGTAATGAGGGGGTTAAGACAGCTTCCAGCTGCTTTGAGCCTTCGTGTGAGCCAGGGTTTTTAGCAGCCAAAATGCATTCCTTAACTGATAACACGGACGAGAACGAGAGAGCTCAGAATGTGATTTACGAGTTACCGTTGCAGAATGAAGTAAAAAGAAAGATTTTAGGGTTGTTTACTGTTTGCACTAAGCAAGAGACACCGAGTTTCATTAGCTTGTTTGATTCTTGGAAACAGAATAGCCCTCATTTGAGTGAAATCCTAACACTTTTGTATATGGTCACTGGGAAAAATTATATGCAGCTGCGCGCTTGTGATGTGGCAAATGAAATAATGCAGACTTTAGGTTTCTGCGCAGTGCAAGAGGAAAATACTGATGTACATGTAATTCAAGAACAAGGAAAGAAAATAGTGCCCCTAGCTAGGATCATACACTGGATCTGGTACTTGCAAGACAGGGCTAGAATACCACAGGTAAAAGAGTCACTAGTGAAATTGTGTGCACCATTTGAATTCGTGTCCACTGAAGATAAAAAGCATGTTTGTTTTACTAATGATTCATTGACTGAAATTTTGTTTTATGGCACAGGAGAAGGAACAGTGTTGTACAATGTGTGTCAGATTTTAAAGCAAGAGCTACGTGAGATGTGTCATTTTTACGCTGATTCTTGGTTCATTGCTAATGTTTTAGCTGTTTGTTTTTCCACATGGCTTGCAACTAACTGGTTCAATTACCTTGCAGATGTTAATGAGAAAAATTCAGAGAGAGAAGTGTACACCCAGAATTCTGCCTTAGTGGGGATGGCTAAGTGGGTGCCCCAGAAATGTGAACAGCTGAGAGAAAAAGCCACTTACAGGTGGGCAGAGATGAGAGAGATGCACATTCCCCTAGATTTGATAAAAACTGTGCAGCAGGCACAAAAGCAATCTGTCATGCAAGCAGTCATAGAGCAGTTGGGGAGAGGAAAGTTACCAGGACAGAAATGGCAAATTGATCAGGTTTTAGGGAGAGTGATTGCTGCAAATTACCAAGGAAAAATCGAAATTATGCTGATAACTAGAAAATAATCTGATTTATTCATACAAATTGGAGACAGAATGGCCCAAATTGGCAAAAATACAGTGAATGGAGGTTTGGTAAAGAAGGAGTCTGCCCCAGCCCTTCTGACAGTGCAAGAAAAGGGAAGCTGTGGTGTAGGAAAGTACCATCTTGCCTGGCATGTTACCCCCATTTTTCACTGTATATATGTTGTTTTAGTTGTATGTGTCACTGGGACCCTGGTAACCCAGGGCCCCAGTGCTCATAAGTGTGCCTGAATGTGTTACCTGTGTAGTGACTAACTGTCTCACTGAGGCTCTGCTAATCAGAACCTCAGTGGTTATGCTCTCTCATTTCTTTCCAAATTGTCACTAACAGGCTAGTGACCATTTTTACCAATTTACATTGGCTTACTGGAACACCCTTATAATTCCCTAGTATATGGTACTGAGGTACCCAGGGTATTGGGGTTCCAGGAGATCCCTATGGGCTGCAGCATTTCTTTTGCCACCCATAGGGAGCTCTGACAATTCTTACACAGGCCTGCCACTGCAGCCTGAGTGAAATAACGTCCACGTTATTTCACAGCCATTTTACACTGCACTTAAGTAACTTATAAGTCACCTATATGTCTAACCTTTACCTGGTAAAGGTTAGGTGCAAAGTTACTTAGTGTGAGGGCACCCTGGCACTAGCCAAGGTGCCCCCACATTGTTCAGAGCCAATTCCCTGAACTTTGTGAGTGCGGGGACACTATTACACGCGTGCACTACATATAGGTCACTACCTATATATAGCTTCACAATGGTAACTCCGAATATGGCCATGTAACATGTCTATGATCATGGAATTGCCCCCTCTATGCCATCCTGGCATAGTTGGCACAATCCCATGATCCCAGTGGTCTGTAGCACAGACCATGGTACTGCCAAACTGCCCTTCCTGGGGTTTCACTGCAGCTGCTGCTGCTGCCAACCCCTCAGACAGGCATCTGCCCTCCTGGGGTCCAGCCAGGCCTGGCCCAGGATGGCAGAACAAAGAACTTCCTCTGAGAGAGGGTGTGACACCCTCTCCCTTTGGAAAATGGTGTGAAGGCAGGGGAGGAGTAGCCTCCCCCAGCCTCTGGAAATGCTTTCTTGGGCACAGATGTGCCCAATTCTGCATAAGCCAGTCTACACCGGTTCAGGGACCCCTTAGCCCCTGCTCTGGCGCGAAACTGGACAAAGGAAAGGGGAGTGACCACTCCCCTGACCTGCACCTCCCCTGGGAGGTGTCCAGAGCTCCTCCAGTGTGCTCCAGACCTCTGCCATCTTGGAAACAGAGGTGCTGCTGGCACACTGGACTGCTCTGAGTGGCCAGTGCCACCAGGTGACGTCAGAGACTCCTGCTGATAGGCTCCTTCAGGTGTTAGTAGCCTATCCTCTCTCCTAGGTAGCCAAACCCTCTTTTCTGGCTATTTAGGGTCTCTGTCTCTGGGGAAACTTTAGATAACGAATGCATGAGCTCAGCCGAGTTCCTCTGCATCTCTCTCTTCACCTTCTGATAAGGAATCGACCGCTGACCGCGCTGGAAGCCTGCAAACCTGCAACATAGTAGCAAAGACGACTACTGCAACTCTGTAACGCTGATCCTGCCGCCTTCTCGACTGTTTTCCTGCTTGTGCATGCTGTGGGGGTAGTCTGCCTCCTCTCTGCACCAGAAGCTCCGAAGAAATCTCCCGTGGGTCGACGGAATCTTCCCCCTGCAACCGCAGGCACCAAAAAGCTGCATTACCGGTCCCTTGGGTCTCCTCTCAGCACGACGAGCGAGGTCCCTCGAATCCAGCGACTCTGTCCAAGTGACCCCCATGGTCCAGTGACTCTTCAGTCCAAGTTTGGTGGAGGTAAGTCCTTGCCTCACCTCGCTGGGCTGCATTGCTGGGAACCGCGACTTTGCAGCTACTCCGGCCCCTGTGCACTTCCGGCGGAAATCCTTTGTGCACAGCCAAGCCTGGGTCCACGGCACTCTAACCTGCATTGCACGACTTTCTAAGTTGGTCTCCGGCGACGTGGGACTCCTTTGTGCAACTTCGGCGAGCACTGTTTCACGCATCCTCGTAGTGCCTGTTTCTGGCACTTCTCCGGGTGCTACCTGCTTCAGTGAGGACTCTTTGTCTTGCTCGACGTCCCCTCTCTCTTCAGGTCCAATTTGCGACCTCCTGGGCCCTCCTGGGCCCCAGCAGTGTCCAAAAACGCCAAACGCACGATTTGCAGCTAGCAAGGCTTGTTGGCGTTCTTTCGGCGGGAAAACACTTCTGCACGACTCTCCACGGCAAGAGGGATCCGTCCACCAAAGGGAAAGTCTCTAGCCCTTTTCGTTCCTGCAGAAGCCTCAGCTTCTTCTGTCCAGTAGAAGCTTCTTTGCACCCGCAGCTGGCATTTCCTGGGCATCTGCCCATCTCCGACTTGCTTGTGACTTTTGGACTTGGTCCCCTTGTTCCACAGGTACCCTAGATTGGAAATCCACAGTTGTTGCATTGCTGGTTTGTGTCTTTCCTGCATTATTCCTCTAACACGACTTCTTTGTCCTTAGGGGAACTTTAGTGCACTTTGCACTCACTTTTCAGGGTCTTGGGGAGGGTTATTTTTCTAACTCTCACTATTTTCTAATAGTCCCAGCGACCCTCTACAAGGTCACATAGGTTTGGGGTCCATTCGTGGTTCGCATTCCACTTTTGAAGTATATGGTTTGTGTTGCCCCTATCCCTATGTTTTCCCATTGCATCCTATTGTAACTATACATTGTTTGCACTGTTTTCTAAGACTATACTGCATATTTTTGCTATTGTGTATATATATCTTGTGTATATTTCCTATCCTCTCACTGAGGGTACACTCTAAGATACTTTGGCATATTGTCATAAAAATAAAGTACCTTTATTTTTAGTATAACTGTGTATTGTGTTTTCTTATGATATTGTGCATATGACACTAAGTGGTACTGTAGTAGCTTCACACGTCTCCTAGTTCAGCCTAAGCTGCTCTGCTAAGCTACCATTATCTATCAGCCTAAGCTGCTAGACACCCTATACACTAATAAGGGATAACTGGGCCTGGTGCAAGGTGCAAGTACCCCTTGGTACTCACTACAAGCCAGTCCAGCCTCCTACATGTGGCGCAGCAGATAAAAACCTCAGTGCGGAGGTGTGGGTTGAAGCCCCAAGTGACCCTCCAGAATCTGCAGAAATTCTAACAAAGGGCCCCAAAAACGTCCTGCTGATTATAAAACAGGGAAAGAAAGAGGAAGGGTGCAGTTTAAATGACAAATGTTATTTGCAAGAAAAGCCATACTTGTTTCTTTTGCAGATCCTACCACGTCTCGCCACTGTCCCTGAGTGTGCTGTGTGGTCCCCCTTCCGGTGTGTGCGTGCGGGGTCGGGGAAGGGACCGAACCCCCAACCTGAACCTGGCTGAGTAAAGTGCCAGCACCATGGATCCATTTTGCGCAAGTGGCGCCTTCAGTTCAAGTTCAACTTGTTTGATTGCATTCTTCCACTGGAACTAAGCAGCTAACTGTCTGTTTTTTCGTATGGAACTCTGACTTTCACTTATCTTCCAGCAAACCTTTCAGGTGGACCGTGCACCTTTACATGAGTAGAACTCATGCCACATCAAATTGCTAACACTGTTGAATTAGAGACACTATAATCTCATTCAGAGTACAAATTGCTCAGTCTTTTCTATGTAGATGTATCTGATGTGAAAGGTTATGAGATCAATGTGTTAATTCACTTTCATTGCTTTACAGGGATTGTTTTGATCATTCAAATCTGACTTGCTGATAATGTTTTTTTTTGTGCTAATGTTTTTTAGATTTTTTTGTTTTTGTTTGAAACAAGAGATATGTGAAACAAAAATTCATTGGTCAAAGGGCGGAATGTTATGCCATTAATGGAGTTTGACCAATGACTTTGTGTTTCACCACTGCGCATATTAGTTGCTCAATGTTCACCAGTAGCACATGGTATGCTGTATCCAGTCTAGCCGCCTATGGGCTTTGACATTGCATTAGCCATTACATTCTGTATTCTGCCTATTGGCTTTGACATGATATTAGACATTGCATTTTGTATCCAGCTTAGCTGCCTATTGGCTTTGACATGATATTATACATTGCATTTTGTATTCAGCTCAGCTGCCTATTGGCTTTGACATGATATTATACATTGCATTTTGTATTCAGCTCAGCTGCCTATTGGCTTTGATATGACATTAGACATTGCATTTGATATTTAGGTTAGCTGCCTATTGCCTTTAACGTGAAGTTAGACATTGCAGTTGAGAATCCAAGCTGTATTTTCCAAGCTGTGTTTTTGCACAAGATGAACCAAGCTGTTTTCTTCTCACAGTAGACTAGACCTGATAAGAGAGCGCACACTGGGTGTTTTTCTCTCCGCTTGAGCTTGGGAAGAGGAGCAGTCTAGGAGATCTGGCCAGTCTCCAAAGGCTTGCGCAGTTTTCCCGAGTCTGAGAGGAGGGGGCACACCTTTGTAACGGATGTCACAGGCTTCAGAGAATTAGATTCGAATCTGCCTGACTTCGTGCTGGAGCTTGGCGCCAGTTGCCAGCATCCCGTGTGGGTAGATAAATCTCTTTCTCGCAGCTGACAAGGAGTCATCAGCTTGCAGACCCTAGAAAGATGAAGCTGTAAATAGTTTCTCACACGGTGAAGTATTTGTTTTGCTTTGCATTCAATATCTTATAAATATAACCTGCTGTGTATATTGCAAACTGTGCATTAACGTGTGCTTGAAATCTACTGATTCGTCATTTACGAAATAGCGGTTGGGGAAGAATTAACAACAATAAAAGTCTTCTTTGAATTCAGAAGTGCATTCCTGATATGTTATGTAAGTGCTGAAAATGAGATAAGTAGTGAAGCACTACACTAAATCTGGGGAGATTTCTGGAATAGAATTGCCCCTCCCCGCAACCCAGAGGTGAAGCCCGCGTGAGCCAGTGTGGTGTATGCACCTCAGGCCTTGAAAAGACACTGGGTCCCTCTCAAATGCAACAAGACTATGGGCCAGATGTATGAAAGCATTTTGCATTCGCAAACGGTGCGAATGCCCGTTTGCGAATGCAAATTTCCATTTCGGAATGTATGAAATACATTCTGAATGCAATTTTAAGGAATCGCTAAAATAGCGATTCCTTAAAATTGCGACCCTGTTTAGAGAGTTTTCAACACTCCGTCCATTATTTTATTTTGTGGCGGGCCGACCAAACAGACATGCTCACTTTCCATTTCTCCACCCGGCTGTATTGAACAGCTGGGTAGAGAAAGTGCACAGGCTCCCACTCCTTTTGTGAGCGCCGAAGCAGGGCACTCACACTGATCATGATGCTACTGTCATACAGGTGACAGGAGCGTCATGATTGGCTTGGAGACTGTGTGCTACCGGGAAGGAGGAGATGCAAACACAGTTTGGTAAAAAAAGGTAACTTTTGTAAAATAAATTAATTATTTTTTTATTACCCCCTGCCCCGTGACCCCCGTTCAGTGGCAGCATTTGGGAAATTTGCCTCTCTCTCTGTTTGTCTTACTGTTGTTACTGAAATGGAAATAAGTTTTTTTTAGAAAATAAACTCTCTCAGTTTAATAGAAGAATTGTCCGCTTCTTAACGGAGAAATATTTGAGTCTTTTTTCCTCTGCGTACTTTTCTTTTCCTTTGCTCAAGAATGTTTCTCTCTCTCTCTCTCTCTCTCTATATATATATATATATATATATTTTATATGTATATATATATGTATATATATATGTATATATATACACATACACAGTTCGGGCAAAGAGGAATGAGCTTTTAGTTAACTGTCTCTTATTAGCTTCCTCATAAGCGTAAATAAGCGTAAATATTGTCTGTATAGCTTTTCTTGTGTTTAGTTCGTTATGTCAAGCATGCTATATTATTTGAGTTGTTAATATATTTATATTCTCTAAATGCTCTTTGAATTGTCGTATATTTTCTTACCACAGAATTTTCATAAACCTTCAGTGAAGTTTGTTTTCAGAATTTGGCTCCTGGGTTTTCGCTGCAATGCTTGTGTTTTCTTTCTTTATCAAGATATTTGCAAAGACTAATTTTCAGAGAATGTTTCTTCACAGGCGCGCTCTCTCTCTCTCCGAACACCTGACTCCTGTCAAAGCGCAGTTGAAGTGCGAAGCTCTCAGGCTTCACGCGCGTATCCTAGCAACTGGACTAATGCAACACTAGAGCAGCAACTTCACTGTCTGCCTAATCTTGGATTCCTGTTCTCGACCTCCTTTCTGTAAAAGGTGCAACACGACTTGGCAGATCTTCCTCCAGCCTGGACGACGCTGTCTCCACTGAGGAAACTTCTTCATCTGCATTCTGATTACTTTTCTGGCACCTTTTGCAGTTATGGCATGACAGGTTTGAAGGGTCTTGACAGAGGTGTTTGCGTGATGCTCTGGCATCTGTGTGCTCTTCTCTATCGGTCCGCCGGCTCAGCTCTGGTGTTTTTAGCCATTTTCTGTACTGGCCTAGGGCATCAGGGTGCCATTGGAGTTCCGTTGCGGTTTTCTCTCATTAAGATCTCGGGGTCTGTCCAAGCCCCACAGGCTGCCGCGTCCCACCAGTCCTCCGCCACCCAGCAGCCACCTTTTCACTGCAGACATCGGGAAGTCATCTTTGGCCCAAAATCGTTGGCCTCCTGCAGCTGCATGGAAATGCTTCCCAAATGCCTCCGGGCATTTGGGAAGCATTTCTTATGTTTGTGCTTGTAGGCCGCAGGGTCTGCTCCAGTTGCTGCGGCCTGCAGATCCGCACGGGGGTGTCACAGAGGTGAGGGGTGGGGGGAGATTGGCATCTACCCAGCAACACCACCACCACCCACTGCACTGCCTCCTCGACTTGTTACTGGCACATTTGGTACACCTAATCAAAAGCCGGATGAGGCAGCCGCCATTTTTAGGGTAGGAGACCGCTCACCTCGCTGGCTATGCAACTTCACTCCAGTCTGCTCTGGGGAGTCTAAATCGCTGGTCGAGATGTTGCTTTCTACCCTGCGCACCTGGCCCTATTATAGGTACAGAGAGGGTGTTGGGATGTCAGGGAGCAGGATTACCACAGGATTAAATTAGGCCCTGCTTGAGCTCAGTTTGAGTGCGTTCACTCTGGCATCTTGCTGGCCACGCCCCCTCCCAATCATCTTTGCGCACCAACCCTCTCACTTCCACCACTAAGGGTGCCCTAGGTTTGCCCTTGTTTCGCTGACAAGTTACCTGCAATGATAACAGTGTATCTCGCCTCCATTTGATCTCCTCTTACCACTGCACTCTCCACAGTCTCTCTCATAATAAGCTATTTTCCTGCAATTCAGCTAGCTCATCCTGCAGTTTCCTTATTTCAGTATCTTGGATTAATGTTTGTCTGAGCGCAGACAGCAAAAGCCATCCCACTTGTCTGGCTGCTTTCTGCTCCAACTTCCCCCTTTTTAGTTTACTCTTGCCAATGCATTTCCCATTAGAAGAGGAGTCGCTCTTTCATCTAACTCTTCCCATAGAACTTCTGTCTCCCACCCGTTCAGGATTTATGCTACACCAGATAACAGGTCTGTGGGCCACCCCCTGGGAATGGATCTGGACTCTGCACCCTTCTGCCCTTCTCCATCTGCTTTATCTCCTTAGCATTCAAAGAGGGGCATTATTGATGGGTATCCTGGAAACTGAGGCACTTGTGTTGGACTGGTTGCTTACAACCACCCCAAACTAAGGGGCATATTTACAAGCAGCTTGCGCTGTCAGCTTTTTTTTAAAGCACCGGTGGTGCAGGCTGCAAGCATATATCTACAAGGCACGCAAATTCATTTTGCGTGGCTTTACATGGCCTTGTAAATATGAAGTAAGGCATTGCAGCGCAAGTCCCAGCATTTCCTTACTCTGCATCAAAGGAACATTCCATAGGCTTTGTGGTGGGGGGCGTTCCTGTGCAACACCCATGGATTTTAACACATTTCCCAGATTTACAAGGATTTGTAAACCTGTGAAGGCCTCAAAAGCCTACGCCTCCCCAGTGAAGGTATAACAAGGAGAAATAACTGTATTTCTCCACGTTTTTTCCTCTTTCAATGTGTGCTACATTCTGCATATGGCGGGTTTCCATTCGCCGCCGGCGGCGGAATTCTGTTCACCGCCGCCATGGCGGTTGGCGGTCTTTACTGCCATGTTCATAATGACCGCCTGAGTATTGTCTTTTATTGTGTACTGTGTAAGTATAGTGGTATTGCAGGAGCTTTGCATGTCTCCTAGTTCAGCCTAAGCTCCTCTGCTACAGCTACCTCTATTAGCCTAAGCTGCTAGAACACTACTACATTTCACTAATAAGGGATAACTGAGCCTGGTATAAGGAGTTAATACCCAAGGTACCTACTACAAACCAGGCCAGCCTCCTACACATTATAGTCAGGTTCACATTTTAACCCGCACAAAACCATAGAAATTCATTAGTTATTGTTGTACTTATAGATATGCTTATGTTAAGAAATAATAACTTGTGGCCTAAAGATACTTAACAGTACAAGATATAGGCCCTCATTATGACCTTGGTGGTGGGTGATAAAGTGGCGGTAATACCGCCAACAGGCTGGCGATAATTACCGCCAAATTATGACCATGGCGGTGATACCTCCAATATACAGCCAATGTACCACACCAACCGCCAGGGCCGAAGCAACAGCCACCACGGTGGTAGCCGGCAACAACCAGGCAAAGTACCGCCCACCATATTTTGGCACAGGAAACCGCCACCTTTTCCAGGGCGGTACCAACGCCAACAAAAGCGCGGCGGAAACAGAGCTCAAAAGTGAAAGGACTCACCATTGGAGACACAGGGAAGAACCATGCCGCCATGGAACCCGAACTGCAAGTCTTCCCCATGATCTTTTACGTTATGCTCCACCTGGAACACCAATGCTGATGAAGACGACAATGGTGAGTACAGCCGCCTAGCACACAAGGGAGAATGGGAGGAAAACGAGAGTGACACATACATGCACAACACACACCCGACACACACACACACACCATACACACAACCAGCTGCACAAGAAAAACAATTTGTCCCTGAAAATCGGCAGAATAATGCAAGGACAACAGGAATTGACGAAAGTGATTGTAATCAGATCAACAACAAAATTAATAATTTGATTTGGTAATGAAACAGATATGTACACATGTACAAAAAGGGACAGTGCTCAGTCCAAAGTTCAAAGGGCCCACATGGCCACAGGACACAGTATAATGCCCAACTCGAATCCTGAGCACATCCAGATAGAACACTGCAGGGTTTTGGAGGGGGCAACATGGTCATTGCTTTGTCCTGGGGAGTGCAAGGCCACAGTCTCTGGAGTGGGTGTCTTCCCCACTGATTCTGGAGGTAGCAACATGCTCATTGCTTTGTCCTAGGGAGTGCAAGGTCACAGTCTCTGGAGTGGGTGTCTTCCCCACTGCTTCTGGAGGGGGCAACATGCCCATTGCTTTATCCTGGGGAGTGCAAGGCCAGACTCTCTCGAGGGATGTCTTCCCCACTATTTCTGGAGGGGGCAGCCCGCACAGTAGCCCCTGGAGGGTGGACTACATGGCGTCCACCAGAAGTGATAGCTGCATGGTGGTGGTGGTTGGGGGAGGCTCCTGGGCAGCCCCTGCACTCAGCGATGGCTGCATGGTGGTGTTGTTTGGGGGAATCTCCTGGGCAGGCCTACACTCACTGATGGCTGCACATCCACCACTGGCGGTGGGGGCCCCGTGAGAGCTGGAGGTGGTGGCGGTGTTAGCCTGACAGCTTCCGCTGGCGTAGAGTGCCTCTTCTCCTCTGTTCATGGTTTGGGGATCCCTTTCCCTTCCTAGCAGGGGTGGATAGACTCTTCCCCTTTCTGCCTGGTGGTACTGGTACAGGCTCCTTCCTCATCCTCACAGCTGGAGCAGGACTCTTCCCTTTCATCCCTGGTGGTGCTGGCTCCTTCCCCTCCAGTGTTGTAGGTCCGGTATCCTTACCACCACGAGTAGGTGGTGCTACCGCTGTCCCTGTGGACTGTTTGGCTGAGGTGCTGGGCTGTGTCCTTGGTACCCTGCCCATATGTGCAGGACGGTGGGAGGGTAGGGAAGAGGTCAAGTTGGACAAGGAAAAGCCTTTTAGGGACATTGGGGTGGGAGGAGTAATGGGAGTGGAGGATGAGGGAGTGGTTGTCAGAGGTGTATGTCTGCTGGATTTGGGTGCAGGTGCATGGGCTGAATGCTGATGTGAGGTGGATGGCTGTTGGGTGTCTGAGTGCTTGTGTTTGTGTCCTTTAGGAAGGGGGGACAGACACAGTGGGAGAGGACATAGGGGACGCGTGCATGAATGTTGTTGCGGTGTCTGCCAGTGAGGTGTGTGTTCGGCTTGGTGTGGTGATGCTGGTAGTGGATGTTGATGTAGTGCATGCAGGTGTGAGTGTGGACGTAACTGGGAGGGGGGTGGAGGAGGAGGGGGGGAGACAGTGGAGGCTATGGATTTTGTAGTGTCTGCAACGGTATGTTGTTTGTGTAAGTGCCTGTGGGATGAAGTGTGGTGCTTGTGTTTGCCTGTGCCACTCTTGGGTGTTGCCTTGTGTGCATGCTTGTCTGTTTGTGTGCTTGGGATGGGTTGGGGTTGAGGAGAATGGGACTGGGAAGTGGGAATTGGAGGGGGCGGTTGAAACAGGGACAAAGCTGCCATCAGAGAGGAGGCCAGAACCTGAATCGATCTCTGTTGGGCCGCCAAAACACCATGAATGCCCTCCAGGAATGCATTGCAGTGCTGCATCTGGGATGCCAGCCCCTGGATGGCATTCACAATGATTGACTGCCCTACAGAGATGGATCTCAGGAGGTCAATAGCCTCCTCACTCAGGGCAGCAGGGCTCACTGGGGCAGGGCTTGAGGTGTCTGGAGCGAAGGAGATTCCCACCCTCCTGGGTGAGCGGGCACGGGCAACAGGGAGCTCCCATTGGAGGCGGTATCTGAGTCTGTGTTGTCCCTTCCAGTCTCCGCCGTGGTGCTCCCCTCGCACTCCATCTCGTAAATTCCCTCAGCATCGGTGGACTCTGCCTCCAGGGTCTGTGGGATGCAGCTCCCTCTGTCGTCCGTGCCTCTGCTCCTCCGCCAGATGATGCTAATGCATACAAGGACAGGGTGACAAAACAAGAAAGGGGGGAGAGAGACAAAGGATACACTAGGTCAATGACTGCACCAGCACCACCGTTGGCGTACACAGCACCCTCACACACAGTGAACAGGCCTATGCACTATGCATTGCACTACCAGTGATATGGCTAGCCACCAAGTCATGAGGAGGAGCACACACCGCCAACTGCAGCACACGTAGGACCCACGCAGCCCTGTCTAGAAGTGAATATTAACAAGCTAGGTCACCTGTATTTGCCTTACCCTTCAGAGGACCTACGCTGCTATGTCTGGCCTGGCCTTAGGAGCACCCACTAACACACAACCACCACCCGGATACCACCCCACCAGCCATAAGTTGTAACTATTCCCACTGTACTCACCCCTTGTGGCTCCTGTGATGCCCTCAAGTGCCCATCCAGCTCTTGATAGGCCACCGCTAGTATGCAGGCCATCAGGGGGTCAGGGTCCGACAGGCACCCCTTCCTCGTTGGGAGGCAATCCCCAGCTGGGCCTCCGTGGTCTTCCATGTCTAGCGTCTCAGGTCCTCCCACCATTTCCGACAGTGGGTGCTCCACCTGCCATAGACCCCCAGGGTCCGCACATCCTTGGCAATGGCACGCCATGATCCCTTCTTTTGATGGGCGTTGACCTGCAGAGGTAATACATACAGGAGAACTCTATTAAACAAACAGTCCAGCCTGTCACACACATGGCCCACCATGCCCGATCCCATCAGTATTGCAAAACACACAGGGCAGCTCACAACATGTACACCGCCAAGAGAAAATCCCCCCTACTCCAACCCACGATGCCTTCACACACATCTCCATGTGTTCATGCCACATGCATCGTGCCCACGGTGTACTCACCTGTTGGTCAGGAGGCCCATATAGCAGTCAGTACTGGTGTAGGACTCCATCCACCAGTCGCTCCAACTCCTCAGAAGTGAATGCTGAGGCCCTTTCCCCGGTCACACGGGCCATGGTAGGTTCCAGACACAGGTCACAGCAGCACATGCAGTGTAGGTCTTCTCCTGTAGAAGGTTAGAAAACAAGTGAGGAATGAGATTTAAAATGGCAGTCACGTCCGCGGCGGTGTATACCGTCACTGCCGGCATACATCCCCATTGGCCACTGTTCCCCATAGGGCACAATTCTATCCAATGAAGAACTGCATGATGGTTCGCGTCTGCCACGGCGCACAATATTGGCGGATTTACCTCACTTCCACCTGTCCCTCCACACAAGACAGGCAGTCGCCATTTCAGGGGGGGAACAGGCCTATTGATAATATCTGCGTCATAGGATAAAAAGTACATACTTTTAAATTCCACTGTCCCAAAACATGCTTGCACGATGTGGACTGCTGTTGTGGTATAGTTGTTAAAATTTTAATAGCCTACTGACTCTTGTGTTCCTTAGATACCTACCACTGCGGATGAATAGGAGATGGAGACATACCCCGTGTACCGACCCCTGGTGAACTTAGCTACACTGGAGGACAGGCACATCATACTCACCTATAGACTGGGCAGGGCCACTATCAGAGTTGTGTGCCCAGTTGGAGCCTGACCTGATATCAGCTATCCGTCATCCGACTGGTATCCCCCCTCTTGTACAAATTCTATCAGTGCTCCATTTCCTGGCAACTGGTTCCTTCCAAGTGACAGCGGGCTTGGTAGCAGAAATGTCACAGCTGGGTTTTATGCAATGGGACATATCCCCAATATAAATGTGGCGATTGACGGTACACATATTGCGCTTGTCCCCCCCCTGCCAGAATGAACAGGTGTACAGGAATCGTACAAGTTTCCACTCCATGATTGTGCAGATGGTGTACCTGGCGGACCAGTACATCTCCACGTCAATGCTAAGTATCCTGAGTCGGTGCATCATGCCTCTGTCCTGAGCAATAGCAGCATCCCAAATGTGGTGGCCCAACTACAGAGGCACAGGGTGTGGCTTATAGGTGAGCCTTGGTCCCCACCCAGTGTAGGTTGGTGTATGCCTATGCTGTTGGTCAAATAGGATAGTGTGTGGCTAAATGTTGTCCCTCAATATTTGCTGGTGACTCTGGTTACCCAAACCTATCATGGCTGCTGACCCCTGTGAGGAATGCCAGGAAAAGGGCTGAAGAACATTATAATGAGGTACATGGGCGAAGAATAATTGAGAGAACCTTCGGCCTCCTGAAGGCCAGGTTCAGGTGCCTCCATCTGACAGGTGGATCCCTGTGCTACTCACCCGAGAAGGTCTGCCAGATAGTAGTGGCATGCTGCATGATGCACAACCTGGCCCTCAGACGCCATGTACCTTTTCTGCAGGAGGAGGAGACTGGAGATGCCTCTGTGGCAACAGTGGACCCTGAGGACAGTGAGGATAAGGAGGCAGAGGATGAGGATGTGGACAACAAAACATTAATGATCCGTCAGTACTTCCAATGACACACCGGTGAGACAGTGAAACTTCACATTTCCATGACTATTGTATTCTGTGTGGCATTAGCATGCAGGCATTACCCACTTGTTTCCTCTACTTACTGTTACCTATGGATTGTCATTTTACAGATTTTGGTGCTGTGACAACAATGTCCTGATGTGATCACAATAGCCAGAAACAGGTAATTCATTCTATGCTCTCACTATGTACAGTTCATTTGAAATGGATGTAGGTGTTGCAATCAATGCAAATTTTCAAAACATGAAATACTAGTAGTCAAGGTTTGTCCAAGGGTGTTTATTGTAGTGCTAATACATTGAGGGTAAAGTGCAATGGAATGGGGTGAGGATGGAGGACAGTCCAGGGTATTGTTCTAGTCTGTTTGTAGCACAGGTGCAATGTCCAAGGGGGACATAGGAAGGGGAGCTATGGCAGTTCAAAGTAGACAAGGTGACAGTGTGGGACACAAGGGGGACAAGCAGGAGAGTCTCATTTCCTGGTGGTGGTCTTGGCAGGTGTCTCTGGCTTCTGTCTGGGTCACAGGGAACATTTGCGGGGTGGTTCACCTTGTGCAGGGGGAGGGGTGCTGGTGGCTTCTGGGTCCTGTGGCGGGGCCTCCTGCCCACTAGCCGCAGCAGAAGTGGAGGCTGGTCGATGGACTGGCTAGTGTTAGAGGCCCACTGTGTGCTGTTGCCTCCCTCATGATGTTGGCCATGTCTGCCAGCACCCCTGCTATGGAGATTAGGGTGTTGTTGATGGCCTGCAAGTCCTCCCTAATCCCCCTATACTGTCCCTCCTGCAGCCGCCTGTTCTCCTGTAAGTTGTCAAGGATCTGGCCCATCGTGTCCTGGGAATGTTGGTAGGCTCCCAGGATCTCGGAGAGTGCCTCCTGGAGAGTCGGTTCCCTGGCCCTGTCCTCCCCCTGGGCACAGTTCTCCCAGTGTCCCTGTTGGCCTGTGCCTCTGTCCCCTGAACGGTGTGCCCACTGCCACTAACCCCAGGTCCCTGATTGTCTTGTGGGCGAGGTGTAGTCTGGGGTCCCTGTACAGGTGGGTACACTGCTGATTGATGTGTCCTGGGGACAAAGGTGTGGGTATGCTGGGTGGGTGCTATGATGTTGGATCCTGATGGGGGAGGCTCTGTGATGGTCTGTGAGTAGGCTTGGGTGACCGACTGTCCAGTGGCCCCTGATGGGCCATGTAGGTCCTCCAGATCCTGAAGTCCAGAGTTACTGTCATCACTGGGGGGGGTCTTCTGTTGGGGACTGGATAGTGGTGGCACCTCCTCTCCACTGACATTGGCTGGGGTACCTGTGGGGATGTAAATGATGTATTATGCTTCATGTGTCTGACATTTGTAATTCCCTAGCTTCCCCTCTATGGTTGGTGTTACCCTGACAGCTTTTGCTTGTGTATGGTGATGTATTGTGGGTATGTTAGTTTCCTTATGCTGTGCATGCTTTAGTGATGGGTGTCCATGCAGGGCTGGGAGGGGTGTCCATGCATTGGTATGGCATGCAGGGCTTGGCATTGGGGTTAGTCAGATGTGAGGGTGCAGTGTGTGGGGTGGTGTGGACTGATGGAGGTGAGGGTGTGGGTGTGAGATGACATGCAGGTACTGGGTGGGGGGGGGTGATAGGTGGTAAATATTGACTTACCAGTGTCCAGTCCTCCGGCAACTCCAGTGAGTCCCTCAGGATGCAGTATTGCCAGTACCTGCTCCTCCCATGCTGTGAGCTGTGGGGGAGGAGGTGGGGTCCACCGCCAGTCCTCTGTATGGCAAGCTGGTGTCTTGTTGCAATGGAACGTACCTTCCCCCGTAGGTCGTTCCACCTCTTTGTGATGTCGTCCCTTGTTCTTGGGTGCTGTCCCATGGCGTTGACCCTGTCGATGATTCTCTGCCATAGCTCCCTCTTCCTTGCAATGGATAGTTGCTGTGCCTGTGCTCCAAATAGCCTTGGCTCTGCTCTGACAATTTCCTCCACCATAACCCTTAACTCCTCCTCAGTGAAACGGGGGTGCCTTTGTGGGGCCATGGGTGTTATGTGATGTGTGTTGGTGAGGGTGTGTTGGGTAATGTGGTGGGACGTGTGATGTGAAGTGTGTGAGGGGTGTATGGGTGTAAGTGGTGTGTGTGTCTAGTTGTCTCTGTGCAGTTCTTCTCAGTCTCCTGGTGGCAATTGGTGTTTGTAAAGGGTTGTGTGTAATGTGGGTGTGTGTTTTATAGTCGTGTGGGTGTTTGGGTGTGGTGTGTGTATGGGTGTCAGGTGTGTGTTTTTGGTAGTAGCCAATGTACTGTTGTTTTGTATGTGGGTGTCCATTCTGAGCGCAGTGGTATGTACCGCCAATGGTTTACTGCCAGTGAATGTCCGCTGTGGTGATTCCTGGGCCATAATGTGGTGGGCGTTGTTTTGTTGGTGTAACGGTATGAGTTTTGGGACCGCCACTTTATCACTGACCTTTGGTCTGGCGTATTTGTGAATGTGGCGGTATTCTGTTGGCTTGGTGTGTGTGTATGGTGAACGGATATCTGCCACTGCGGCAGCAAGTTGGCTGCCGCCAGCGTGGCGGTAAGCGGGATTTAACGCCAATGTCATAATGAGGGCCATAGTTTTTTCACATAAGTATAACCCACTGCATGCCTTCAACCCCACGCTGTGCACAGTCTTTGGCTGTGCGTGACAGGGGTTTGGTGTGTGAGTGGGTCGCACTGAGCTCCTCAGTGGATCCGTGGATTAGCCAAAAAATGTTTTTACCCAATTTCGTGCCCATGAGGGTTCCCCCAAGGACCCCTTTATGTGTCCTATTGTGTCAGCATACCTCTATCCTGACCCCTTCTCTGTTTTCCTACTTTATTCTTCCCTTCTCTGGACCAGGCGCGAAAGAAATTGGCAGCTGCAACTTTCCTTTCAAGTTGTGGCCAGCCAATCAGGGCTTTGCTTTCCCCTCTAATCCACCGATCCGCCGGGTCCCTGGATAGCTATGTATTATTTCCTTTAATTACTCCGAAACTACTGAACAGATTTACACCAAATTACAAACAAGCATTTGCAATGCAATGGTTCTTGTGTTTGCTCGAGTTAGAGCAATTGGCGCAATAAATTAGTTACTGGAGTTTTCTTGCCACATAAATTGAAAATAAGAAGTAAAACAGTTGACATAAGCGAGCTGATACAAAGTGCCACGGCCTCCATGAACATGAGCGTGAAGGAGAGACACAAAAGGAAAAAGAAGTTCACTTGCAGTCAAACGTATCGGCAAAAGTGCAATTTGCCATGTAACAGGGTCAGTGGCCAAGGCGGTAACAAAACCGCCCCAAGGAGTGACAAATGAAAAGCATTTACCAATGATAACAAAGGATTTTTGAAGGGCAAGCCCATGAATGAGTGATAGTGATGGGTGTGCGGTGGTTGTGATTAAAAGCCCACAGATCGATTGCAACAAGCCAGAGCGCTTGCACGCGCGACCTAAAAATTGCTTTTTCTAGACCGATCAAGCTTTCTACCAAATTTGGTGTAAATCCTTTCAGCACTGCAGTCAGTAGCTGTGTCTAAAAATGGCAAAATACCAATAGACATTGCATTGGGAAAAAGTGTTTTGGGACCCCCTTTTTCTTGGCCCCTGCTTGACGAATCACCCTGAAGCTTTGAAAAGTTTGTCTAGATTCATCAAACAACACCAAAGTTATTAGCAAAACAAAAAATGCTTCATCTATGGGAAAAGTTGATCATAACGATAGCTACCTACTGGCTGTTGGCAACAGGTAATATATATCTATTTCGGTGCCAGGGGATCAGGTACAGCTCCCACATACATATACATGAAAAACTCCAACCCAAGCCGAAGGGAAGCCTGCATTTCAGGATGACAAGGGTTTTTGTGTGTTTCTTAAAGGGCATGGAGCTTGTTTTGCACTGTGACTGTGTAGGAGGCTGGCCTGATTTGGAGTGGGTTCCTAAGGTACTTACACCTTATAACAGGTCCAGTTATCCCTTATTAGTGAAATGTAGGCAGTGTTCTAGCAGCTTAGGCCGTCAAGAGATAGCTGTAGCAGAGCAACTTAAGCTGAACTAGGAGACATGTAAAGCTCCTCCAAAAGCACTATAGTTACACAGTACTTATACACAATAGAACACAATACTCAGTGTTACCAGTGTTATTTTAGTGACACAAAGCCAAAAATATCTTAGAGGCAATACTCCTTCTGGAAGTAAGGATTATACACAATATATACACCAGTTACCAAAATCAGGTAAGTAAACAGTCATAGAATAGTGCAAACACTAGACAATACAATAGATTGCAATGGGCCTTGAGGTAACACAAACCATATACTAAAATAGTGGAATGCGAATCAGGAATCCCCCCCAGGCAAGTGTAGTGTGTAGAGGGGGCTGGGAGTGTAGGAAAACACCAAAGGTAAGTAAAGTACCCGACCCCAGAGTCCAGGAAAGCAGGAGTAAAGTACAGCAAGTTTCCTCAGGACACACTACAAGTTGTGATAAGAGATTTTGCAGGAACCAAGCAAGACTGCAAGCAATAAATGATGGATTCCTGGACCTGAAGACCTGTGGAGAGAGGAGATCAAGTCCAGAAGTCGAAGAAGAATCCAGGGAGGACAGGAGCCCCTGCGAACCTAGAAGATGGTGCAAAAGTGGATTCTCCGGTAAGAAGAAAAGTAAAGAAGGGCACCAAAGAAGATAGCTGCGGGTTCCACTTGGTGAAGGTGATGACCCACGTCGAGTTGTTGGTTGCAGGCTGTTTGCGTCGCTGGATTCCTCCAACAAGCCTTGGTTAAAGCAAGTACCTGATTTCTGTCAAAAAGGAGCTGCCTGGACCCAGGAGGGACCTGGGGGTCTCAACTCAGACTGAGGAGACAGAGGGGGCTCTCAGCACTTCAGAGAGCCATCAGAAGACCAGGCAGCACCCACGGAAGTCCCAGAACACGGGGACAAAGAAGATGCAAAGTGCGGTTGTCACAGCACTACACAGGAAGGTCCTACACCGCCAGAGAACAACACAGGGAGCTGTGCGTTGCAGGATGGAGTGCTGAGAACCTGGGCTACATTGTGCATGAAGGATTCTTGGAAGCAGTGCACAGAAGCCCAAGGAGATGCAGAAGACGCAGTGCACAAGGGTACTGTCGCAGCACGGGGAGGCAAGCTCTTACCTCCACCAAATTTGGACAGCTGGACCTCTGGACAGTCTGGGTCACTTTGGTCCAGCACCTGTGTTCCAGGGAGTACGCTTGTCATCTGGAGAGGAGTCCCAGAGTACCAGTCGTCATCGCAGAAGGGTGTCTGCAGAAGCAAGGAAGTGACTCCATCACTCCACAGGAGACTCCTTTGGTTCTTCTGGTGGAGGGTGAAGACAGGGAATCCTCAGAGCGTGTACACCTTGGAAAATGTTGCAAATGCTGGCTGGAGCGTAAATTTCAGGTCACAGGAGTTGTCCTGGATACTTTGTTGCAGTTACAGCGGTTCCTGGAGCATTCTGCGGTTGATCTGACGGTCAGAAGCTGAAGCAGAGGATGCAGAGGATTCCTGGAGGAGTCTTGCAAGCTGAATCTGAGGAAATGCCCAGAGAAGAGACCCTAAATAGCCCTGAGAGGGGGATTGGCTACCTACCCAGGTATGCACCCATCAGGAGGGGTCTCTGACGTTACCTGCCGGCACTGGCCACTCAGGGGTCTCCACAGGGTCCCCACACCTTGGAATACAAAATGGCTAACGCCAGGGACACTCTGGAGGAGCTCTGGGCACCACCCCTGGGGTGATGATGGACAGGGAAGTGGTCACTCCCCTTTCCTTTGTCCAGTTTCACGCCAGAGCAGGCACTGGGGGTCCCTGAACTGGTTTTGACTGGCTTATGCAAGGAGGGCACCATCTGTGCCCTTCAAAGCATTTCCAGAGGCTCTGGGAGGCTACCCCTCCCAAGCCTGTAACACATATTTCCAAAGGGTGAGGGTGTAACACCCTCCTCCTAAATTAAATGCATTTTTCTGCCTTCCTGGCATTGAGCTGCTCAGTCCCCAAGAGGGCAGAAACTTGTCTGTGAGGTGGCAGCAGCTGGGGCTGCAGTAGAAACCTCAGAGAGCTGGTTTTGCAGTACTGGGGGTCCATGGTGGAGCCCCCAGGGTGCATGGGATTGGCCCCCCAATACCAGATTTGGAATGGGGGGACAATTCCATGATCTTAGCCACCTCACATGGCCATATTCGGAGTTACCAGTATTTACCTATATGTAGTGCAAGCGTGTGATGGCATCCCCGACTCACAAAGTCTGGGGAATGTGGGGGCATCTTTGCTAGTGGAAGGGTGCCCTCACACACAGTAACTTTGCACCTAGCCTTCAATAAATGAAGGTTGGACATATAGGTGACTTATAATTTACTTAAGTGCAGTGAAAATGGCTGTGAAATAGTGTGTGCACTATTTCACTCAGGCTGCAGTGGCAGTCCTGAAGAGAGGTTTGTCTGAGCTCCTTGTGGGTGGCAAAAGAAATGCTGCAGCCCACAAGGAACTCCTGCAACTCCAATACCCTGGGTACCTAGGCACCCTATACTAGGGACTTATAAGGGGGGGGCAGTGTGCCAATCAGAATTGGAATATGGAGTCACTAAAGTGTAGTGACAAATTTGACAAGTAGAGAGAGCATAATCACTAGAGTTCTGGTTAGCAGAACTTCAGTGACACAGTTAAGCATACTGACAACACACACATAGGCCACAAACTATGAGCACTGGGGTCCTGGCTAGCAGGATCCCAGTGAGACAGGCAAAACACTCTGGCAAACACTCACAAACAGGCCACAAATGGGGGTAACAATGCTAGGAACAGGCTACTTTCTCACAGACTGTCTCTGAAGAAGACCGTGAGGTTGATACTCATGAGCCTAATAAACTACATTGTAACGCAATATCCTGGAGTGTGGGCTTCCCTTCAACTTAGTATGGAGTTTTCCATATATATATTTATATATATATTACCTAGTGGTGGTCAACAACTAGGTAGTTGTTGTTAGGACCTAGTTTATAGAGTTTTTTTTACTTTCCTTATATCTTTGGCTCTGCTTGACAAAACTTCAAAAAAGGTTCCAAACAAATTTTGCTAGTCCCATCAGCTGCTGCTTGGAAAGTTTGAGGGTGATCCGTCCAGGGGGGGCGTGAAAAAGGGGGGGGGGGTCCCAAAATATGTTTTCCACATTCATTTTTCCATAGGGATTTTGAACAGCAATAGAGCAAAAACTACTGGACAGAATTACACCAAATGTTGCAGGAAGATAGGTCCAGAAAGAGTGCTTTTTTGTTTTGGCGTAATTCTACCCAGTAGTTTTTGAGAAATTAATGGGAAAACAAATTTGTATATCTAGGGACGCGAAGGATTCGTGACCCCTCCAGATCTCGTGCAGAGATCTGATTGACTAATAACACTTCAACAACAGAAGCCATTGAAGTGTTGTCAGCCATCTTGGGACCACCACCCCGTGGGGCAAAATGCAATTTATTTGCAGGGGGCCATGTGGCCCCTCCAGGCCCTGGGGACCATCATCCCCACAGGGCAATTTTTTAAAAAAAGAAATGGGTCCCTATGGGACCCCCAAGCCTTGGTGGCGCCCCACAGGGCTATGCCTATGTTGGAGGGGTGCCATGTTGCTCCCCATGAGGAGCCACAGATGGCCCTGGGGACTACAGCCCTCCAGGGCTGGGTCTTGCAATATCCCAGGGTGCCCACCTCCAGGACCCAGCTGTTTGCTGCAGGCTGGCTGCAGCTCTGCCTCTGCAGCCAAGTCTCAGCAAACACTTCAGTTTTTGACAGCGGCACCTGTAAAGCAGGTCCTGTTGCCAAAAACTGAAGCTTTCATCTCTGTTCCCCTCACACGTGCAGGGAACAGAGATGAAATACTTCAGCAAGCAGGGAGCTGCTGTCAAAGTAGCTCCCTGCTTGCTGAAGCAATGACACTGCAAGAGAAGCCTCTAGGCTTTTGATTAATTTTTTAAGTTAAATATATAAAATAAAAATATATGTAGGGGCTGCGAGGGAGCCCTTGAGGGTTCCCTTGGGGCCCCAGAAAGCCCATAAAGGGCTAAAAAAAAATTTTTTAAAAGGTAAACCCCCATAGCTCAGCTTTGTGGGTTCGAGTCTGGCTGGACTCATTTCCCTCTTTTTTTTATAAAAAAAAGATTATTGTTTTAAAAAAAATAATAAATGCATTTTTTATTTTAAATTGAACACACATATCTCATTCTAAATATATAAGATATTAAAGCCTAAAAATACTGTTTCTTTCTCTCTTTCAATCAATTTCTCCCACTCACACACCCACTCAGGCACTTACACACCCACTCACTGACCCACTCAGACACTCACACATCCACTCACAGACCCACTCAGACACTCAGTCACCCACTCACAGACCCTCTGACACCCTAATGCACCCATTCACAGACCCGCACACACACTGACGCACCCATTAAAACACTGATGTACGCACTTTCACATTACACCCAGACAGACAATCTGACAGACACTCTCACCCCCAGATACACCCTCAAACACCTATTCTTACACCCAGAGAAGCCACAGCCAACTCCCGTCACTTGCGTCCAAAAAGTTAAGCGCAGGTTGGTTTGGGTGGTTAGGGGATATTGGCCGCAGTGTCTGGCTGCAGGCCAGGTTTTGTGGGCAACGACCACTGCGCACCTGGTGAAGGGCATGCACGGTGCAAGGTTGGGTGCTTATATGGGGGTTGCCCTCATGGCCTGTCCTGGTCTACTTTTGCTGCGCACGGCCAAAGCATGTGCACGGTGGTGACTGGATTAACGTATAGTAATGAAAATTACTTTATGTTAAAAAAAACATAGAAATTTACTGAAAAAGCCAAAGGTTACCGGGATGTCATTGTTAGGCTCACATTTTAAACGTACCAAACCATAAAAATTCACCAGTTATATTCAGAGTTACCTCAATTAACTATAACTCATGCCCCAAAGTGACTATGGCCCTCATTATGACATTGGCGGTAAATTCCACTTACCGCCATGCCAACTGCCGCAAACATATTGCGGCGGCGGCGGATATCCACTAACCATATTATGACACACACACACCAATCTGTCACTAATCAGACACACACACAAATCCCCCAGCCCAAAGCTCAGTGATAAACTGGTGGTAGCAAAACCCACACTGTTACGCCAACAGAACTACGCCCACAACATTATGACCCACGAATCACCACGGTGGACATTCAATGGCAGTACACCATTGGCGGTATATACCGCCGCGCTCAAAATACACACACTCAAACAAAACAATACCACATTGGAAAATTCAAACTACACACACCTGACACACATACACACACCACACCCACACACACACCACTATAAAACACACACTCACATTACCCACAACCCTTTACGAATACAAACAATTGCCACCAGAGAGAGACAGCAAGGGCACTCACACAACCAGAGCCATATACCACCATTGCCTATACACCACCCATGCATCTTACATCACACACCCCAATACACCACCCTACACACCCTCACACACCACTCACACTACACTCATGGCACCACAACGACACCCCAGGTTCTCTGAGGAGGAGCTAAGGGTCATGGTGGAGAAAATCATCCGGGTAGAGCCACAGCTATTTGGTTCACAAGTGCAGCAGATGTCAAACTGTAAATGAAATGTGAAATAATCATGTCTTACCTGTGTGTCATTGGAAGTATTGACAAATGACTGCACTTCTGATGTCCTCATCCTCATCCTCAGCCTCATCTTCACTGCCACAGGGTCCTTTGCTCCCACACGGCCATCTCCAGCCTCCTCCTCCTGCAGAAAAGGCACATGGCGGCACAAGGCAAGGTTCTACAACAAACAGCATGCCACGATGATCTGGCAGACCTTCTTGGGTGAGTAGCACATGAATCCACCTGTTAGAAGGAGGCCAACTGTCATTTCTATTTACCTTCTTGTTTACCCATGTGCCTCATTGTAACGTTCCTCTGCCCTTGTCCTGGGATTCCTCACAGGGGTCAGTAGCCATGATAGGTTGGGGTAACCAGAGTCATCTGCAAATATCGAGGGACAGCTGTTAGCCACACACACCCTTAGGGCCCACAACACACCCATATACGAACATCCCCTGGGTGGGGACCATGGCTCACCTATTAGCCACACCCTGTGCCTCTGTAGTTGGGCCAGCACAATTGGGATGTTGCTATTCCTCAGGATAAAGGCATCATGCACAGACCCAGGATACTTTGCATTGACGTGGGAGATGCACTGGTCCGCCAGGCACACCATCTGGACATTCATGGAGTGAAAACTCTTTCGATTTATGAACACCTGTTCATTCTGCTGGGGGGTGGGGGACAAATGCAATATGTGTTCCATCAATTGCCCAATGATGTTGGGGATTTGTCCCATTGCATAGAAGTCAGCTTTCACTGTGGCCAAATCCTCCACCTGGGAGAAAACGATGTAGCTGCACATGTGTTTAATCAGGGCAGACAACATTCTGGTCAGCACTATTGAGAACATTGGCTGTGACATTCCTGCTGCCAAGCCCACTGTCACTTGGAAAGAACCAGTTGTCAGGAATTAGAGCACAGATAGGACTTGCACAGGAGGGAGGATCCAGTGAGGTGACGGATAGCAGATATTAGGTCAGGCTCCAATTGGGCACACAGCTCTGTGATTGTGTTCCTGTCAAGTCTATAGGTGAGGATAATGTGCCTGTCCTCCATTGTTGCCATATCCACCAGGGATCTGTTCACGGGGATGTCTTCATCTCCTATTCATTCGCAGTGGTAAATAAAATTAGATCACAACCATGGCGAAACCGCCAACATAGACAGCCACTTTAACACTCCGACCACCACGGCGATAGAAACAAACACCGTGGCGGCAACTGCCAACAGACAGGCGGAAGACAAGGGTCTGCCCACTGTATTACAAGAGGCCTATCCGCCACCTTTACCGGGGCGGTACCAACGCCATCAAAAGCACGGCAGAAACAGTCTGTGGAACAGAAACCACTCACTTTTCAACACCCAACGAGGACCTAGGACGCCAGGGAGCCCGAGTTACAGGTCCTGCCCATGTTACTTTACCTCCTCTTGTATCAGGAGCAGCAAAGACGCCGGCGACGACCACGGTGAGTACTGCACCTAGCACACAGGGGAGGGGGGAGGGAAAAGAGAGTGACACACAAACGCAGCACGCAACACCCCCACCCTCCCCACAACACCATACACACAAATACATGCAGCAACATTACATATACACCCCGTAACCCCCTGGAAGAACGCAAGGACAAAAGGAAATGATTGTAACAAGTGTAATCATTGAAAATTCAGATAGGCCAAATTAAAATATCAGTATATACAAATATGTACACCAACTATACAAGTCTGGATATGAATGAAGTCATTGTCCGTGGATCAGTGTCCCAAAATGCATGGGCGAAGCCCACACATGATACCTGACTCGAAACGGAGAGAACACTGCAGAGGCATCAGATGAAAAATAAACAGGCACCTCAGGGAGAGGGGGAGAGGGGGGCACCTCAGGGAGAGGGGGAGAGGGGGGGCACCTCAACTGGATGAATGGACGACACCACTGCTCCACGAGGGGGCTCCATGCCCACAGTTTGGTCCTGGGGCGTGCAAAGCCACAGTCTCTCAAGTCTCTCCAGTGGGTGGTTTGCCCACTGCTTTATCCTGGGGAGTGCAAAGCCACAGTCTCTCAAGTCTCTCAAGTGGGTGGTTTGCCCACTGCTGTATCCTGGGGAGTGCAAAGCCACAGTCTCTCAAGTCTCTCCAGTGGGTGGTCGGCCCACTGTTTTATCATTCGGAGTGCAAAGCCACAGTCTCTCAAGTCTCTCCAGTGGGTGGTTTGCCCACTGCTTTATCCTGGGGAGTGCAAAGCCACAGTCTCTCAAGTCTCTACAGTGGGTGGTTTGCCCACTGCTATATCCTGGGGGTGCAAAGCCACAGTCTCTCAAGTCTCTCCAGTGGGTGTTTTGCCCACTGCTTTTTCCTGGGGAGTGCAAAGCCACAGTCTCTCAAGTCTCTCAAGTGGGTGGTTTGCCCACTGCTTTATCCTGGGGAGTGCAAAGCCACAGTCTCTCAAGTGGATGTGATTCTCCACTGGTTCTGGAGGGGGCATTGTGCCCAGAGTGCTTCATCCTGCCAAGGACTCAGGTAGTGGATGTGAATCTACACTGGTTCTGGAGGGGGCATTGTGCCCAGAGTGCTTCATCCTGCCAAGGACTGAGGTAGTGGATGTGAATCTCCACTGGTTCTGGAGGGGGCATTGTGCCCAGAGTGCTTTGCATGCAGTGTGGCAGGTCCCATTCTCTCACCTGGGTGTGTGTGCCACGAGATTGCCTGGAAACAGATAGCATGATACTCCATGGAGGCAGAGACACACTCCACCCTGATGCGACTTTGCCTGCCACATGCAGGTACAAACAGTGCTGGGTATCGTGCTTCATGTGAGCTGTGCAGGGTCCAGGACGTCTCCTGCAGCCTTGGACTGCTGCCCACTGGGGATGATAGCCATGTCAGCTGTGGTGGCACTGTCTGAGCACATCGCGGGGCTGGTGGTGGTGGTTGCGGCGGTGTTTGTGGCGGAGGTGCTGGCGGTGGTGCATGTGTCAGCACCTGTGGAGGGACACAGCAGGACATCTGCAGCCTCGGATGGCTGCCCACTGGAAATTATGCTGGGGACTGTTGTTGAGGCAGCAGACGTGCAGGTGGCAGTGCAGGTGGCGGTGTCCACCGCCGTAAAGGTTGATGTTCTGGTTGACAGAAGGGGTGACTCTGGTCCCTCAGCCTGAGCCTCCGTGCCCTGTCCTGACTTGCTGTTCGCCTTGTGTCCCTTCCCCACCTTTGATGTCGCTGCTGGTCCCTTGGCACTGTCCCCTTTTGGCTTGGAGGAGCCCTTGCCTGGTGGTTGGTGCGGCTTCTCCCTCTGGCATGTGGGCACCTCCTTCACCTTGGCAGGTGGCGGAATGGCCTGCTCCTTGGCCTCGCTAGGTGGCACACTGGCAGCCCTGATGGGTGCTGCCCGCGATGTGACGGGACTTGCTGAGACCACTGTGCTGGATGATTTGGTGGCTGAGGTACTGGGCTGGGACCTGGACAGCCTGGCCCTAGGGGAAGGACGGCGGAGGAGGTGTAGGGAAGAGGTCAATGTTAGCCAGGAAGAGTTTCTTAGACACACTGGGACGAGAAGATGGAGGGGGTTTAGGAGTGGAGGAAGAGGTAGTGGTTGTAGGAGGTGTACGTCTGCTGAATTTGGGTGAAGGTGCATGGGCCGGAGGCTGTTGTGAGGTGGATGGCTGTTGGGTGGGTGTGTGCCGGCGTTTGTGTACTTTGGGAGGAGGGCTCACAGACACACTGGGAGAGGACACAGGGGACGTGTGCATGGTAGTGGGGGTGGTGATTGCATATGAGTGGTGTGTGGTGATGGTGTGCTGGTGATGGAGGTAGTGGATGAAGATGTAGTGCATGCAGGTGTGACTGGAGACGAGACAGGGAGGGAGGAGGAGGACATGGAGGAGGGGGACACAGTGGAGGCAGTGGATGTTGGTGTGTCTGCATGGGGATGGTGCTTGTGTGAGCGCCTATGGGATGTGTGGTGCTTATGTTTGCCATGTCAACTCTTGTGTGTTGATGAGTGTGCATGCTGGTCTGATGGTGTGCTTGGGATAGGCTGAGATACAGGGGATTGGGTCTGGGTAGAGGAAGTTGGAGGGGGGGAGGCTGGACACAGGGACAATGGCTGCCATCAGTGCTGAGGCCAGAGCCTGAAATGCTCTCTGTTGGGCTGCCACACCAGAATGAATGTCCCCCAGGTATGCATTTGTTTGTTGCAAATGCCTCTCAGCACCCTGAATGACATTCAAAATGGTTGATTGCCCAACAGTGAAGGATCTCAGGAGGTCAGGGCCTGAGGTGCCTGGGGTGAAGGAGATGCCCACCCTCCTGGGTGAGCGGGCACGGGAAACTCGATGAGGGGCTGCTGGGAGGGCGGTGCTGGTAGGTGAGGTGGCAGCTGTACCTGTTGATGCGGTGGGTACAGAGGTGCGCCCACAAGGGAGCTCCCATCAGAGGAGAAGTCTCTGTTGCTGGTGTCTCCTCCTGTCCTCGTTGTGGAGCTCCCCTCGCCCTCCGTCCCACTGGTGCCTTCGGACTCCGTTACTTCACCCTCCAGGGCCATGTGGGATGCAGCTCCCTCCTGCTCCGGTACCACTGCTCCTCCGCCAGATGATGCTAATGCACACAAGGACAGGGTGACAAAAAAAAAGGGGGGGGAAGACAGAGGAGACACATGGTCAATGCCTGCAACACCACTACCGTTGGAGGAGACAACACACAGGGAACAGCCCTATGCACTAAGCCATGCACTAACAGGGCAGGGGAAAAGCACATGCCCATGGGAGACTCTGTCAAGACCCATTTCATGCACATCTGGAACCCAAAGGAGCCTGACTAGGTGTAGAGGGCAAGTACCACCTTTGGGGTTGGAGTGGGAATGAGCCTGCAAATCAATGGATCTACCTTTGCACATCTGCCCTGGCCTAGGGGAACTCACAGCCCACCTCCCCCACCCAGACACCTCATCAAGCGCGCAGAGTCAGCTGAATGAGATTGTACTCACCCCCTTGTGGCTGCTGTGATGCCCTCAAGCGCCCATCCAACTCAGGATATGCCACCGCCAGCATCTGGTACATCAGGTGGGTCTTGGTGCGACGGGCACCCCTTCCACGTTGGGAGGCCATCTCCAGCTGGGCCTCCGCCTTCTTCTTGCTCCAGCAGCGCAGGTCCTCCCATCTTTTCAAGCAGTGAGTGCTCCGTCTGTGGTAGACCCCCAGGGTCCGCACTTCCTTGGTGATGGCACGCCAAATACCCTTCTTCTGGTGGGCGCTGATCTAGAGGAATAGTGAAGTGAAAATGAATGTTACCCCCCGTACAGTTCTTCTCCCACATTGGCCACAAACCTCCCACCCTGGCCCAGAAAAACATACACACACCATCCTCACATGCTGGCCTGTCCCCCCCTGTCTCTTCCATCCACGACACTCCATACAATCATGTGCCATCCACCATGCACACAGTTTACTCACCTGTTTGTCTGGAGGACCGTAGAGCTGTGTGTACTGGAGGAGGACCCCATCGACCAGTTTCTCCAACTCTTCCGCAGTTTCCCCAGACATTGTAGCCATTGTCTTCCAGATGTAGGTCACAGCAGCACTTGCAGTGTAGGTCCTCTCCTGTTGAAGATCAGGTATCAAGTGAGGGAACAGATAGAAAATGGAGGTCACGTCCGCAATGGTGCGTACCGTCACCGCCGGCGTACATCGTCATTGGCTTCTGGAACCAGTAGGGCCCAATGATAACCAATGCTGAATTGCGCAGCGGTCTTCGACCGCCTTCCGTGGCGCTGCACAACGCTAGTGCAGTTACCTCATTTCCCCTTGTCCCACCTTACAGGTCAGGCAGCCGCCATTTCAGGGGGCCACATGGCAGGGCAGCTAACTGCGTCACACCTATTTAGGCCAGGAATACGGAAAGACAAAGGCACATAGGGAAAATTTAATGATTGTGCTAAACAGCCTTGTGAAACCTATGTGGTGTATGACCCTCTGCTCACCGTTCTCCTCCATAGGGCACGTCCACTGGGGCAGGTGATGAGATGGCGGCATCCTCCGGTGTACAGCCCCTGGTGGACCTGTCGACAATGGAAGACAGACACATCATTATCACTTACAGACTTGATCGTGCAACAATCCAGGAACTGTGTGCCCAGTTGGAGCCAGACCTGATGTCAGCTATCCGCCATCCTACAGGAATCCCGCCTCTAGTGCAGGTCCTGTCAGTACTCCATTTCCTGGCCGGTGGTTCCTTTCAAACAACAGTGGCCATGGCATCAGGGATGTCACAGCCAATGTTCCCTAACGTGTTGTCCAGAGTGTTATCTGCCCTGCTGAAACACATGCACAGCTACATCGTTTTCCCTCAGGTGGAGGATCTGCCCACAGTGAAAGGTGACTTTTATGTTTATGCCTTGGGACATATCCCCAGCGTCATTGTTGCCATTGGTGGTACACATGTGGCATTTGTCCCTCCCCCCGCAGGAATGAACAGGTGTACAGAAACCGGAAAAGCTACCATTCAATGAATGTGTAGATGGTGTGTTTGGCAGACCAGTACATCTCCCATGTGAATGCCAAGTGTCCAGCCTCTGTGCATGACACTTACATTTTGAGGAATAGCAGCATCCCTTATGTGATGGGGCAACTCCAGAGGCACCATGTGTGGCTAATAGGTGATCCCAAGGTCCCCACACAGTTTAATTTGGTGTCTGGGTATGGGAGATTCCCTAATGTTTGGAGGATGTCTAACAGTTGTCCCTCGATATTTGCAGGTGAATCTGGTTACCCCAACCTGTCATGGCTACTGACCCCAGTGAGGAATCCCAAGACAAGGGCTGAGGAACGCTACAATGAGGCACATGGGCGAACTAGGGGGATAATAGAGCGCACCTTCAGCCTCCTGAAGGCCAGATTCCGGTGCCTCCAAATGACAGGTGGATCCCTATACTACTCACCGAAGAAGGTGTGCCAGATCATCGTGGCCTGCTGTATGTTGCACAACATGGCTTTGCAACGCCAGGTGCCTTTCCTGCAGGAGGATGGGCCTGATGGTGGTCTTGTGGCAGCTGTGGAGCCTGTGGACCGTGAAGAAGAGGAGGCAGAAGAAGAAGATGTAGACAATCGTGACAACATCATCATGCAATACTTTCAGTGAGACACAGGTAAGAGGATGGCACTACTTCCCACATCTCATACTATTGTAGGACCTTGTATAAATCTGCCTTTTTACCTTTGTGTATGGACCCTGACTTGTCACTTTGGCTTTCCATTTCACAGATCTGGGTCCCACTTTGTGCCCTCTGCTATGTTTACTGCTGGCCAACAACTGTGTAACATTGGTATGTGAACAAGTACATTGACATTTCTATATTTCAGAGAGGTTGCAATTACACATTTATGAAAGCACAGACTGACTCCAGATTGATTTGCGATTCAAGGGTGTTTATTTCTGTGCTAATAAGTGGAGGGTGTGTGCAATGGGCTGGGGTAATTGTGGAGGAATGTCCATGGTAGAGTCCAGTCTCTTGGTCTCACAGGTGCATTGTCCAATGGGGCATAGGAAGGGGAGCAATGGCAGTTTAAGGTGGACAGGGTGACAAAGTGGGATAGAAGGGTGACATTCAGGAGGGTTTTATTTCCTGGCAGGGGTCTTGGCAATGTTCTCTGTCTTGTTTCTGGATCTCAGGGACCGCTTGCGGGGTGGTTCTCCTTCTGCAGGGGTTGAGGTGCTGGTGGCCTGTTGTACCTGTGGCGGTGCCTCCTGTCCACTAGCGCCGGCGGAGGTGGAGGGCTGCTCATCGTCCAGGCTAGTGTCAGGGGCCCGTTTGTGTGCCACTGTGTCCCTCATGGTTTTGACCAGGTCTGCCAGCACCCCTGCAATGGTGACCAGGGTGGTGTTAATGGACTTCAAGTCCTCCCTGATCCCAAGGTAGTGTTCCTCCTGCAGCCGCTGAGTCTCCTGAAACTTGACCAGTACCGTGCACAGGGCCTCCTGGGAATGGTGGTATGCTCCCATGATGTTGGAGAGTGCCTCGTGGAGGGTCGGTTCCCTGGGCCTGTCCTTCCCCTGTCGCACAGCAGTCCTCCCAGCTTCCCTGTTATCCTGTGCCTCTGTCCCCTGAACCGTGTGCGCACTGCCACTGACCCCAGGTCCCTGATTGTCTTGGGTTGGTGGGTTTGCCTGGGGTCCCTGTAGTGGTGGACACACTGCTGATTGACGTGTCCTGACGACACTGGCATGGGCCCGCTGGGTGGGTGCTGTGGTGGTGTTTCCTGAGGGGGGAGGGTCTGTGGTGGCTTGTGACAGTGGCAGGGGAACGACTGTCCAGAGGTCCCTGATGAGCCGGGCTGGTCATCTTGATCCAGGCGTGCAGAACTGCTGTCATCACTGTGGGCCTCTTCTGTGGGGGGGACTGGATATGTCTGGCACCTCCTGTCGGGTGACATAGGGTATGGGCCCTGTTGCGGTGTAAACGCATAGTTTTAATATCTGTGTGTGCCATCTTGTGCTTTGGGTGAGGTACCCTCTACTCCTGTGCTTGCATTATTGTGTTTTCCCTTTTGTGATAGTTGGTTTGGGGTCTGTGTGGGTATCTGTACTGGACATGCTTTGGTGATGGGGGTCCATGCATAGGTGTTGCATGCAGGGTCTTGGTATTGGGATGGCTGGGTTGTGATAGTGGGGCATATGTGAGGTGTTGGAGTGATGGGGGTGAGGGTGGGGGGATGAGATGGCATGCAGGTGGGGTGGGAGGATATGGTAAATAAGATATGACTTACCAGAGTCCAGTCCTCCTGCTACTCCTGCGAGGCCCTCAGGATGCAGTATTGCCAGGACTTGCTCCTCCCATGTTGTTAGTTGTCGGGGGGGGAGGAGGGGGTCCATCGCCAGTCCTCTGTACAACAATCTGGTGTCTGGATACCACTGAACGCACCTTTCCCCATAGGTCATTCCACCTCTTCCTGATGTCATCTCGTGTTCTTGGATGCTGTCCCACTGCGTTGACCCTGCCGACGATTCTCCGCCATAGCTCCATCTTCCTAGCAATGGAGGTGTGCTGCACTGAAAAGCTGTGGCTCTACCCGGATGATTTCCTCCACCATGACCCTGAGCTCCTCCTCTGAGAACCTGGGGTGTCTTTGAGGTGCCATGATGTTGTGTGGGTGATGTGTGAGGTGCTGTTTACTGTGCTGTGTGATGTGTTGTGTTGGGGTGTGTTGTTTGAGGTGCGTGGATGTTGTATGAGTGATGGTGTTGTGTGCCTGTGGATGCTGGTGTTGTGTTTGCTATTCTCTCACTCTCAGCTTTTTCAAAAAGAATTTGTTGTAAGGGTTTGTGGGTAATGTGGGTGTATGTTTTATAGTGGTGTGAGTGTGTGGGTGTTGTGTGTGTATGTGTATCAGGTGTGTGTATTTCGAATTGTCCAATGTGGTTGTGTTCTGTAAATGTGTGTGTATTTTGAGCGCGGCAGTGCGTACCGCCAATGGATTACCGCGGTTGTAAGACCGCTGCGTTGATTCGTGGGTCGTGATAGTGTGGGCGTATTCTTGTTGGCGTGACGGTGTAGGTTTTGCTATCGCCAGTTTATCACTGACATTTGCTCATTGGTGTGGCGGACTTGTGTGGGTGTCTGTATTGTGGTGGATTCCGAGATGTGGGTCGTAATACCTGTAGCGGAATTCCGTCGCCGCCACGGTATGTTGGCGGCCTTCAGCACGGCGGAAAGCGGGATTTACCACCAAGGTTGTAATGAGGGCCTCTGTGCCTTACGAGGAGAGACTGCAACAAAATAACAATAACAGCAAACATGAGCACATCAGTCCTGTAATACCCTCTTGTTAGTGGCCACTTTGAGTGAACAATGAAGTGAAGTGAAGACGATCGAATCTGCCCCATCTGGGCAAACCCGCTCTGAAGGGAATCAGCTAACAGAGCCATCTCAATGCATTTCAATCCTGCATATTGACCTATTACTTTTAATCAGGTACAGCCAATAAAGTGTTCCCTTCATGCACCTGTGGATGCTTGAATTAATTTCAGCCACTGCAAATCGCTTGGGCCACATACCACTCCATCGTTTTTCACCCACCATGCGACCTCAATTTGGACCCAGCAATTTGCAAAGCAATCTTGACTCTTCTCCAGTGTAAAATGCCCAGCCCGAGCTGCTAGGTTGGGTCATCCCTGAACCAGAACACAAGTTACCCAGGACCAATTAGGCCCACTGAGCCTTATAACCAGTTAAGCTTGGTTCCAATAGCACAGTGAGCACAGGAGCCATGTCTGGGCATACCTGTTGCATTAGGGTGTCAAATGCAACAACAACAATGTTTACCCTGTTTAGGGCTCACCCACCAGGCATAGCTTGGTTCCAGTGGCACAGTGAGCTTGGGACCCATGACTCAGCATACCCGTTGCACTTAGGACATCAACAACAAGATGATTAATGGAATGCTTGAACTAATGTCAGACACTGGCAATCATTCCAGGTGCATCTGAGTTTATCATTTCTCACTCAACATGTCACCTCAGATTCGGCCCAGCCATATGACTAGTTCCAGTGGCACAGTGAGCACAGGACCCGCATCCGTATCTGCCCATCACACTTAGGGCATCAACTACAACAAGAACATTGTGATGGGTGAATTGCTTGAGTGAATCTTAGCCAGTGGCATGTGCTCGGGGTGCATGCCAGTCACTCATTTTTCACTCTGCTCCAGTCGGAACAGTGCAGTCTGAACTGCCTGGTCAGGTTCTCACTAAACCAGAACATAATCAACCCCAGAACAATTTTGCCCTGATTAGGGCTTATCAGCCAGCCACTGCTTGGTCCCAGTGTTTCAGTGAGCACGAGGCCCACATCTGAGTATAGCCATTGCATTTGAGGCATCAACTACAAGAACAATTAGGTGATGACTGGAATGTTGAATTAATCTCAGTCACTGGCAATCGTCCAGGGCCGCATCCCAGTCCATTGTTTTACCACCACAATGTCACCTTAGTTTGAACCCAGCCATATACAATTCAGCCTTGACCCTTCTACAGTGGGAACAGTCCAGCCTGAACTGCAACACGACTAGCACCGGTTTTTCCCTGATTAGGGCTTATCAGCCAGGTGTAGCTTGGTTCCAGAGGCTCTGTAAGCACAGGACACACACGCCTGGACATACCTGTCACACTTAGGGAATCAACTGCAACAACAACAAGGTGATGGAGGATGTGTTGAATTAATATCAGCCACTAGCAATTGTCCTGGACTACATTGCAAGACCGTTTTCCCCCAATGCCGGTTTCACCATGATTAGGGCTTATCAGCCAGGCATAGCTTGGTTCCAGTGGCACAGTGAGCACAGAGCCCATGTCTGGGCATACCTGTCATACTTGAAACGTCAACTGCAACAACAAGATGATTTCTGGAATGCTTGAATTAATCTCACCCACTGGCAATCACTTCTAACACATCTTGAGTTCATTGTTTTTCTTCCATCATGTCACCTCAGGTTTAACCCAGCCATATGCAAATAGGTCTCGTCTGTGCTCCAATAGGAAGAATCCTGCCTGAAATGCCAAGCTACGTTGTCTGTGAACTGGAACACAAGCAACCCAGGATCAATTTCATCCTGGTTAGGACTCATCAGTTATAGCCTGGTTCCGGTGACACAGTGAGCATGGGACCCACATCTGGGAATACCCGTCACACTTAGGGTGTTGACTACAACAACAACATTGTGATGGATGCAATGCCTGAATTAATCTTAGACATTGGCAATTGCTTGGGACTGCTTCCCAGTCACTTGTTTCCCAGTTACTTGTCTTTTGCCCACCATACCCCCTCAGTTTGGACCAAGCTATATGTAAATCAGTCTTATCCCTCCTCCAGTGGAAACAGTCCAGTGTGAACTGCCAGGTCAGGTCCTTGTGACAAAGAACACAAGCTACTAAGGACAGATTTCGCCCTGCCTATGGCTCAATAGCCAGTCATAGCTTGGTCCCAGTGGCTCAGTGAGCACAACACACACATCTGGGCATACCAGTTGCATTGGGGCATCAACTACAATAACAGGGTGATCGACGTAATGTTTGAATTCATCTCAGCCACTGCCAATCACTCAGGGCCGCATCTCAGTCGATCCTTTTTACCCCACCATGGCACCTCAGATTGGACCCAGCTACATGCAAATCAGTCTTGACCCTTCTCTAATGAGTACAGTCCAAAACGAACTGCCAAGACAGGTCCTCCTTGATCTTGAACGCATGCAACTCAGGACTAGATTTGCCCTGACTAGGACTCATTTGACTGGAGTAGCTTTGTTCCACTGACCTAGTAAATACAGGACCCATGCCTGGGCATACCTGTAATACTTAGGACATCAACTGCAATAACAGCAAGGTGATAGATGGATGGACTGTTGAACTATTCTCATTCACTGGTAATCGCCCAGGGCTGTGTCCCAGTCTATACATTTTTCCCCACCATGCCACATCAGTTTTGACCCAGCCGTATGGAAATCGGTCTTGACCCTCCTGCAATAGGAACAGTCCAGCCTGAACTCCAGGCTACATCATCCCAGAACTGGAACACAAGAAACACAGGACCAGGTTCACCCTGATTAGGGCTCACCCACCAGGCATAGCTTGGTTCAAGCTGCATAGTGAGCATGGGACCCATGCCTCAGCATACCCGTTGCCCTTAGGACATCAACGACAAGATGATTGATGGAATGCTTGAATGAATGTCAGCCACTGGTAATCATTCCAGGTGCATCTGAGTTCATCATTTCTCACTCACCATGTCACCTCAGATTCGGCCCAGCCATATGACTGGTTCCAGTGGCACAGTGAGCACAAGACCCACATCTGTATCTACCCATCACACTTAGGGCATCAACTACAACAAGAACATTGTGATGGGAGAAATGCTTGAGTTAATCTTAGCCAGTGGCATTTGCTTGGGGTGAATCCCAGTCACTCATTTTTCACCTACCATGCCCCATTAGTTTGGAGCCAGCTATATGTAGATCAGTCTCGACCCTGCTCCAGTCGGAACAGTGCAGTCCGAACTGCCTGGTCAGGTTCTCACTAAACCAGAACATAATCAACCCCAGAACAATTTTGTCCTGATTAGGGCTCATCAGCCAGTCACTGCTTGGCCCCAGTGTTCCAGTGAGCACAAGGCCCAAGTCTGGGTATAGCCATTGCATTTGAGGCAAAAACTACAAGAACAATAAGGTGATGGATGGAATGCTAATCTCAGCCACTGGTATCTGTTCAGGCCACATCACATTCCCTTTTTTTTTGACCCACCATGTCACATTAGTTTCCATCCAGCCACATGCACAGTAAGCATGAGATCCACATCTGGGCATACCAGTTGCATACTGGGCATCAACCCTAACAACAAGAAAATGGATGTAAAATTTTAATAAATCTCAGCCAGTGCCAATCACTCTGAGCCACACCCCTGTCCATTGTTTTTTCCCCACTATGTGACCTCAATTTGGACCCAGCAATATGCAAATCAGCCTTGAACCTGCTGCAGTGGGGACAGTCCAGCCTGAACTGTCAGGCTAAGACCTCCCTGATTTCAAACACACACAAACCAAGTCTGGATTTGCCCTGATTAGTGCTCATAAGCCAGGTGTAGCTTGGTTCCAGAGCCATTGTGAGCACAGGCCTCACATTTGGCCATACTTGTTGCAATTAAGGCGTCAACTGCAACAGCAACAATATGTTGGATGGAATGCTGTATTAATCTCAGTCACTGGAAATGGCTTGGGGCTGCATCCAAGTCCATCATATTTTGCCAACCATATCACATCAGTTTTGACCCAGCCATATGCAAATCTGTCTTTAATTAATCTCAGCCACTGGCAATCATTCAGCACACATCTGCATTCATTGTCTTTTGCCCACCATGTCACCTCAGGTTCAGCCCAGCCACATGCAAATCAGTCTTGTCTGTGCTCCATTCAGAACAGTTGTGCCCGAAACTGTAAGTCTAGATCGTCCCTGAACCAGAATTCAAGCAACCCAGTAATGGTTTCACCCTGTTTAGGACTCATCAACCAGATATAGCTTGGTTCAGGTGGCACAGTGAACATGGGACCCACATCTGGGTATACCAGTCACACTTAGGGTGTCAACAACAACATTGTGATGGATGAAATGTTTGAATTAATCTTAGCTATTGCCAGTTGATTGGGCTGCATCCCAGTCACTTGTTTTTTCACCTACCATGCCCCCTCAGTTTTGATTCAGCTATATTTAGATCAGTCTTGACCCTGCTCCATCCGGAGCAGTCCAGTCATAACTACCAGGTCGGAGCATCACTAAACCAGAACACAAGCAACCCAGGACCGATTTGGCCCAGATTAGGGCTAATCAGCTAGTTATAGCTTGGCCCCAGTGGCACAGTGAGCACACAACCCACATCAGGGCATACCCATTGCATTTGGGGCGTCAACTACAAGAACAATAAGGTAATGGATGGAATGCTTTAGTTAATCTCAGCCACTGGTGACTGCTGGACCGCATCCCATTCCCTCGTTTTTTGTCGATCATGTCACATCAGCTTCAAACCAGCCATATTGAAATCAGTCTTGTCCTTGCTCCAATGGGGACAGTCCTTTTCGAACTGCTGGGCTAGATCTTCCCTAAACTGGAACACAAGCAACCCAAGGTCGTTATTACCCTGATTATGGATCATCAGCCACATATAGATTTGTTCTAGTGGCACGGTGAGCAAGGGACCCATCATATATATAGGGCATCAGATACAATAACATCATTGTGGTGGATGGGATGCTTGAAATAATCTTAGCCATTGACAATTGTTCTGACCTGCGAGTAACTTATTTTTTGCCCACCATGACCCCTAAGTTTCGACCAAGCCATAAGTAAATCAGTCTTGACTCTGCTCCATTGGTAACAGTCCAGTCCGAACTGCCAAATCAGTTCCTCCCTCAACCAGAACACAAGCTACCAATAACTTTTTTGGCCCTGACTACGTCTCATCAGCCAGTCATAACTTGGTCCCATTGGCACATTGAGCAGGAGACCCACATCTTTGGCATTCCAGTTGCATTTGGGGCATCAACCACAACAACAACAAGGTGATAGATGTAATGTTTGAATTAATTTCAGCCACTGCCAATCTCTCAGGGCTGCGTCCCAGTCCATTTTTTTTCCCACCATGTCATGTTTGGACATGGTCATATGCAAATCAGCCTTGACCCTGCTCCAGTGGTGACAGTCCAACCCGAACTGCCAGGCCAGGTCCTCACTGATCTCGTAAAACACACAACCCAGGACTGGATTCTCCATGATTAGGGCTCATTAGCCAGGTGTATCTTGGTTCCAGTGACACAGTGAGCACAGGGCCCCTATCTGGGCATACCTGTCACACTTAGGGAAGCAACTGCAACAACAACAAGGTGATGGATGGAATGTTGAATTAATCTCAGCCACACCGCCATATAATGAACAGGGTGACGTCCGCCAGTGGCAGCCGTCACCCACCGCCAGGCTCCTGCCGTCAGGCAGCCTTGCGGCAGGATGAAACACCATCCGCCAGGGTAACGGCGCTACCCTGCGGATAATGTTTCATTTCCCGCCAGCCTTTTCCTGGCGGGATATCCTGCCAGGAAAAGGCTGGTGGAGGGGGTGCCCCTGCACTGCCCATGCACTTTGCATAAGCAGTGCAGGGGCCGCGGTGCAGTGCCCTGTCGCGGAGGTCTCTGCCTGATTTTCGGGCAGTGATTTGCGCGATGGCTGCAACTGCACCTGCTGCACAGAGGCATTGATGGCGGCTCCATGTAGAGCCGCCGTCAATGTCCCGGCCGAGTCTTTCTGAGAGCCGGCGGGTGGAAACAATGTTTCCGCCCACCGGCTCTCAGACAGGTTCATAATCTAGCCAGCGGGGTTCCGGGGTCACTGGCGGTCAGTGTTTTGACCGCCAGCATGAACACAGCGGTTTTTTCCGCCGTGTTCATAATGACCCCCTAAGTGTGTAATACGTGTAAGACTGACTTTCTCAGGAGGAGAACACTGGAGACACTGACTGGAGTAGAAGCTGCAACAATATTGTTACCTGACAAGCCCGATGATGAGGACATTGAAAGGAAAGCTAATCAGCAACATGTGAATGGAGTAATGGTAGAATTCATAGATTTGGAGTTTTAGTTTTATTGGACAAAGTGTGAACATGCGATCCCTTGATCAATAGGGATTTGGGAAATAGAGTTAGTGAATTCAACTTAACGAGACTGCATCGTGGGAAGACAGGCTTTTGCGCATTTCCTTGCTGGCTGAAAGGTCAATATTTTCTTGTGCGTCTTGACAAGAGACATGCTTGACTTTTATGCTTATAGGCTTTGTGTTTTCTGAACTTTGATGCTGAATCCTGATGCCTTGCTTATCGATTGATGTCCTGATGACGAAGACTATCTTGTGTTGCCGATCCAATTGAGGAGAGGTATAGCTCATATTTATGTGTCTGTTATGTATATTTGCTTTTTCTTTCTAGGTACCAACCACACTGTTTTGATAGAGCCATAGTTAGATGTTTTTCCAAATTCGTGTTGCTAAATTGTTTTGCATGAAGCTCAACATGCTGATGCTAATCTGGTGTTAGTTAAGGATCCTTACTAATGGAAATCGGCTAATAAGGAATGGTGCTTGATACATTTTTGTGCAGAATTTAGTTATATGTGATCACGTTGACAAAATTGTCCTTGTTATTAATTTGCACTATACTCTTAGAATGTGTCATAGTACAAACTTTGATTAGATTGCGTTTCTTCTGTTGCTTTGGACAGCCAGTATTGTTTCTGTATGTGTTTCATTTTATTTTGAGATTAATTTACATTACTTTAGCATTGTTCATAGGGAAATAAATATTTTGGGGGTTATTACAACATTGGCGGTAAAAGCCGCTTACCGCCGCGCAGAAGACCGCCAATACACCGCCGCGGCTGCCGAATTCCGCCACAGCTATTATGACCCACATCTCGGAATCCGCCAAAATTCAGACACCAACACAAGTCCGCCACACCAAAGGTCAGTGATAAACTGGCGAAAACAAAACCTCCACCGTCACGGCAACAGAAACACGCCCATTCTATCACGACCCACGAATCCACGTGGCGGTCTTTCAACCGTGGTATTCCATTGGTGGTACACACCGCCGCGCTCAAAATACACACACATCTCCAAAACACCGCCACATTGGACAATTCGAAATACACACACCTGATACAAATACACACACCACTCCCACACAATCAATACTATATAAAACACCCACCCACATCACCCACAAACCCCTACTACCAAAAATGTTGATGCAGGCCAGAGAGACAGCACAGCATAGACAACCCCACCACACAGAGGCACACAACACCATCACCCACACTAAATCCACGCACAAAACACCACACACCACTACATATCACCACACTCATAACCACATTCACCACCCCACACATCCCCGACACCACCTCATGGCACGGCAAAGACACCCCAGGTTCTCGGAGGAGGAGCTCAGGGTCATGGTGGAGGAAATCGTACAGGTATAGCCACAGCTATTTGGATCACAGGTGCAGCACATCTCCATAGCTAGGAAGATGGAGCTATGGCAACAAAGTCGACAGGGTAAACGCAGTGGGACAGCACCCAAGAAATCGGGATGACCTTAGGAAGAGGTGGAATGACCTACGGGGGAAGGTGCGTTCCGTGGTCTCCAGGCACAACATCGCGGTACAGCGGACTGGCGGCGACCCCTACCTCCTCCCCCACAACTAACAACATGGGAGGAGCAGGTCTTGACCATTATGCATCCTGAGGGCCTCAGAGGAGTCGGTGGAGGAATGGACTCTGGTAAGTCAAATCTTAACTATCATATCCCCCACCCTACCTGCATGCTATCACAGACCCCCACCCTCACCCCCTCCCCTATCACTCCAACTCCTCACATATGTACTACTAACACAAACCACCCATCCCAACACCAAGCCCTGCATGACACAACAAAGCATGGACACCTCTCACTAAAGCATGCCCACTGCACATACCCATAACACCCCCCCAACCATCATCACACAAGCCCCCACACAGGAATGCTAGCACTGGGGTACACGCTCACCCACCCATTGCACACCATGACACACACAGATGCAATAATCATGCTTTTACACCCCTGCAGGACCACTACCCAACGTCACCAGACAGGAGGGTCCAGACATCTCTACCCCACCCACAGAAGAGGCCCACAGTGATGACAGCAGCTCTGGCCAACTGGATCCAGATGACCAGCCCCGACCATCGTGGGCCTCGGGACAGTCGGTTCCCCACATCCAGTCGCTGGCCACCACAGACCTTCCACCCTCTGGTAACACCAGCACAGCACCCACCCAGCGGGCCCATACCTCCGTACCCAGGATACGTCAATCAGCTGTGTGTCCACCACTACAGGGAACCCAGGATAACCCACCACCCCAACAACAACAGGGACCTGGGGGCAGTGGTAGTGGGCACACGGTCCAGGGGACGGAGGCCCAGGAACACAGGGGAACTGGGAGGGCTGCTGTGCGACAGGGGGCGGACAGGCCAAGGTAACCCACTCTCCACAAGGCCCTCTCCTCCATCATGGGAGCATACCACCACTCCCAGGAGATGATGGCAACGGTACTGGCCAAGTTTCAGGAGACCCAGCGCCTGCAGGAGGAACAGTATTTGGGCTTCAGGGAGGAACTCAGAACCATCAGCACCGCCCTTGGCACCATCGTAGGGGTGCTGAAGGAGATACTGAACACCAGGAGGGACACCGTGGCACTCCAAGGGGCCCCTGACACTAGCATGGCCGAAGAACTGCCCAACACCTCCGCCGGCGCTAGTGGACAGGAGGCACCACCACAGGATCACCACACCAGCACCCCACCCCCTGCATACGGAGAACCACCCCGCAAGTGGTCCCTGAGATCCAGGAACAGGACAGAGCACGATGCCAAGACCCCCGCCAAGAAATGAGACCACCCTGACTGTCATCCCACTGTCCCACTTTGTAACCCTGTCCATATTGGAACTGCCCCAGCTCCACTTCCTATGCCCATATGGGCAGTGCACCTGTGAGACTAATAGACTGGACTCTGCCATGGACATTCCTCCACCATAACCCCTCACTATTTTACCACCCCCCTCCAATATTTAGCACTTCAATAAACACCCTTGAAGCACAAAACAATCTGGAGTCAGTCTGTGATTTTGAAAATGTGTATTAGCAATGACAGTGACAAAATCCGTTCTCAAATGTAATGTCAACATACCTATGTCACACATCTCAAGTCCATGAGGAATGTAAGCAGATGACACACGTTGGTAACCACACCTGTGAAACCGTAATGGAAATGTACAACTCAGTTACCATATACTGGTTGAAATCGACAGACAGGATAGAGGTAGAAGTGGGAAAGTACTTGTAGTAGGCAGGAATGTGTACTCACCTGTGTGTCACTGGAAATATTGCTGGATAACTGAGTCCCTGTTGTCAATGTCTTCTTCCTCTGCTTCCTCCTCATCACTGTCCACAGGCTCCACAGCTTCCACAACACCGTCATCTGGACCATCCTCCTGCAGAAAAGGCACCTGATGTCACAAAGCCAGATTGTGAAGCATACAGCAGGCGATGATGATCTGGCACACCTTCCTTGGTGAGTAGAATAGGGAACCACCTGTCATATGGAGGCACCTGAACCTGGCCTTCAGGAGGCCGAAGGTGCGTTCGATCACCCTCCTAGTCTGCCCATGGTCCTCATTGTAGCGTTCCTCTGCCCTTGTCCTGGGATTCCTCACTGGGGTCAGTAGCCATGACAGGTTGGGGTAACCAGAGTCCCCTAATAGCCACACACTGTGCCTCTGGAGTTGACCCATCACATAAGGGATGCTGCTATTCCGCAGGATGTAGGCGTCTTGCACAGAGCCAGGGAACATAGCATTTACCTGGGAGATGTACTAGTCTGCCAAACATACCATCTGTACATTCATCGAATGATAACTCTTCCGGTTCCTGTACACCTGTTCACTCCTGTGGGGGGGGACCAGAGCTACATGGGTCCCATCAATGGCACCTATGATGTTAGGGATATGTCCAAGGGCATAGAAGTCACCTTTAACTGTAGCCAAATCCTCCACCTGAGGAAAAACGATGAGGCTCTGCATGTGTTTCAACACGTTGGAAAACATAGGCTGGGACATCCCTGATGCCATGGCCACTGTTGTTTGAAATGACCAACTTGCAAGGAAATGGAGCACTGATAGCACCTGGTCTTGAGGGGGGATCCCTGTGGGATGGCGGATTGCCGACATCAGGTCAGGGTCCAACTGGGTACACAGTTCCTGGATTGTGGCACAGTCAAACCTGTAGGTGATGATTTAATGTCGCTCCTCCATTGTCAACAGGTCCACCAGCGGTCGGTACACCGGAGGATTCTGCCATCTCCTCACATGTCCCAGCGGACGGTGCCTAGGAAGGACAACAGCGACCAGAGTCAAACAACTCAGAGGTATGTACCCACAGTCTACACAGAACACGAAACATGATCCCAAAAGTTGTCTGTATGTGTGTTGAGTCTAGGTCTAGGTACGTGTGACGCAGTTGAAAATGAAGCCATGTGGGCCCCTGAAATGGCGGCTGCCTGACCTCTAAACTGGGACAATGGGATGTGAGGTAACTGCGCTGGCGTTGTACACCGTCGCGGTAGGCGGCCGAAGACCGTGGCGCAATGCTGCATTTGTTAACATTGGACCCTATGGGTCCCAGGAGCCAATGACGAAGTGCGCCGGCGGTGATGATACGCACCGCCGTGGACGTCACCACCGCGGACGTGACCGCCATTTTCTATCTGTTCAATCACTCGATACCTGATCTTCGACAGGAGAGGACCTACACTGCAAATGCTGCTGTGACCTCGGTCTGGAAGAGACAAAGGCCCCTGCCTTCACTGCACAGGAGTTGGAGAAGCTCGTGGACAGGGTCCTCCCCCAGTACACGCTACTCTACCGTCCTCCAGACCAACAGGTAAGTACATAGGGAGCAAGTTGTATGGGCTATGCCTGTGTGGAGAGGGCTGGTTGTAATAAGGAAGGGCCCACAGTTCTGCATACATGAAGGACTGTGAATGCATGTGCCACATGGCAAGGGTAGGGATGTGGGCCACTCACTTTGACGGTGCAGTTGTTAATGACTTCCCCTGTACATGTCATGTAGGTCAGTGCCCACCAGAAAAAGGATATTTGGTGTGCCATCGCCAAGGACGTCCGGACCCTGGGGGTCCACCACAGACGGAGCACCCACTGCCGGAAAAGATGGGAGGACATTCGCCGCTGGAGCAAGAAGACGGGGAAGGCTCAGCTGGGGATGGCCTCCCAACGTGGGAGGGGTGCCCGTCGCACGATGACCCCTCTGATGTTCGGGATCCTGGCGGTGGCCTACCCTGAGTTGGATGAGCGCTTGAGGGCATCACAGCAGACACAAGGGGGTGAGTACAACATCATTCTGCGGACTTTCCGCGCAGTGAAGGTGTCTGGGTGGGGGAGGAGGGCTGTGGGTTCCCCTAGGCCAAAGCGAGTTCCGTAGGCTAGGCCCCTCCGTAATGCAGGCCATGTGGCACTCCACCCCACCTCTGTAGAGTGGCAAGTTGTAGTGCTTTCCTCTTATCTAGTTTCTAAGCACTAACATAACACAACAGAAATGCACTTCTGAGGTCAAAGAAGACTTTTATTGTTGTTAATTCTTCCCCAACCACAATATTTATGAATGACGAATTAGTAGCTTTCAAGTCCGCGTTAATCAAACAAAATATATCAGTTTGCAATATACACAGCAGGTTATATTTATAAGATATTGAATGCAAAGCAAAACAAATACTTCACCGTGTGGGAACTATCTACAGCTTCATCTTTCTAAGGTCTGCAAGCTGATGACCCCTGTCAGCCGCGAGAAAGAGAGACTCATCTACCCACACGGGATTGCTGGCAGCTGGCGCCAAGCTCCAGCACGAGGTCCGGCAGATTCGAATCTGACCCTCTGCAGCCTGTTACATTCGTTACAAAGGTGTGCCCAATCCTCTCAGACCAGGGAAACTGAGCAAGCCTTTTGGAGACTGGCCAGGTCTCCAAGACTACTCCTGTTCCCAAGCTCAAGCAGAGAGAACAACACCCTGTACCCTCTCTTATCAGGTCTAGTCTACTGTGAGAAAAACATCTTGGTTCAAAAACACAGCTTGGAAAAATACAGCTTGGATTCTCAACTGCAATGTCTAACTCCACGTTAAAGGCAATGGGCAGCTAACCTAAATATCAAATGCAATGTCTAGTGTCATGTCAAAGCCAATAAGCATCTGAGCTGAATATAAAATGTAATATATGATATCATGTCAAAGCCAATAGGCAGCGGAGCTGAATACAAAATGTAATGTATAATATCATGTCAAAGCCCATAGGCAGAATATCTAATAGCATGTCAAAGTCAATAGGCAGCTAAACTGAATACATCATGTCAAAGCCAATAGGAATGCAATGTCAAAGCCAATAGGCGGCTAGACTGGATATAGCATGTCAAAGCCAATAGGCAGAATACAGAATGTAATGGCTAATGCAATGTCAAAGCCCATAGGCGGCTAAACTGAATACAGAAAGTAATGGCTAATGCCATGTCAAAGCCAATAGGCAGAATACAGAATGTAATGACTAATGCAATGTCAAAGCCCATAGGCGGCTAAACTGAACAAAACATACCATGTGCTACTGGTGAACATTGAGCAACTAATATGCGCAGTGGTGAAACACAAAGTCATTGGTCAAACCAAAATTTAACAAATGGCAGTACATTCCGCCCTTTGACCAATGAATTTTTGTTTCACATATCTCTTGTTTCAAACAAAAACAAAAAAACATCAGCACAAAAAAAAACATTATATCAAAGCAATCCCTGTAAAGCAATAGAAGTGAATTAACACATTGATCTCATAACCTTTCACATCAGATACATCTACACAGAAAAGACTGAGCAATTTTTTTTTTTCTCTGAATGAGTCTCTAATTCAACAGTGTTAGCAATTTGATGTGGCATGAGTTCTACTCATGTAAAGAGGCACGGTCCACCTGAAAGGTTTGCTGGAAGGTAAGCAAAAGTCAGAGTTCCATACGAGAGGAAAAAAAAAAAAAGAAAAAAAAAAAAAAACAAATCACAGCTTAGTTCCAGTGGAAGAATGCAATCAAACAAGTTGAACTTGAACTGAAGGCGCAGTTTGCGCAAAATGGATCCATGGTGCTGGCACTTTACTCAGCCAGGTTCAGGTTGGGGATTCGGTCCCTTCCCCGACCCCACACGCACACACCGGAAGGGGGACCACACAGCACACTCAGGGACAGTGGCGAAACGTGGTAGGATCTGCAAAAGAAACAAGTATGACTTTTCTTGCAAATAACATTTTTCATTTAAACTGCACCCTTCCTCTTTCTTTCCCTGTTTTATAATCAGCAGGACGTTTTTGAGGCCCTTTGTTATATTTTCTGCAGGTTCTGGAGGGTCACTTGGGGCTTCAGCCCACACATCAGCACTGAGGTTTTTATCTGCTGCGCCACAGCTTCCCTTTTCTTGCACTGTCAGAAGGGCTGGGGCAGACTCCTTCTTTACCAAACCTCCATTCACTGCACTTTTGTCAATTTGGGCCATTCTGTCTCCAATTTGTATGAATGAATCAGATTCTTTTCTAGGTATCAGCATAATTTCGATTTTTCCTTGGTAATTTGCAGCAATCACTCTCCCTAAAACCTGATCAATTTGCCATTTCTGTCCTGGTAACTTTCCTCTCCCCAACTGCTCTGTGACTGCTTGCATGACAGATTGCTTTTGTGCGTGCTGCACAGTTTTTATCAAATCTAGGGGAATGTGCATCTCTCTCATCTCTGCCCACCTGTAAGTGGCTTTTTCTCTCAGCTGTTCACATTTCTGGGGCACCCACTTAGCCATCCCCACTAAGGCAGAATTCTGGGTGAACACTTCTCTCTCTGAATTTTTCTCATTAACATCTGCAAGGTAATTGAACCAGTTAGGTGCTAAAACATTAGCAATGAACCAAAAATCAGCGTAAAAATGACACATCTCACGTAGCTCTTGCTTTAAAATCTGACACACATTATACAACTCCATTCCTTCTACGGTGCCAGAAAACAACATTTCAGTCAATGAATCATTAGTAAAACAAACATGCTTTTTATCTTCAGTGGACACGAATTCAAATGGTGCACACAATTTCATTGGTAATTCTTTTATCTGTGGTACTCTAGCCCTGTCTTGCAAGTACCAGATCCAGTGTATAATCCTAGCTAGGGGCACTATTTTCTTCCCTTGTTCTTGATTTAAATGTACATCAGTTTTTTCTTCTTGCACTGCGCAGAAACCTAAAGTCTGCATTATTTCATTTGCCAAATCACAAGCGCGCAGCTGCATATTATTTTTCACAGTGACCATATACAAAAGTGTTAGGATTTCTCTCAAATGAGGGCTATTCTTTTTCCAAAAATCAAACAAGCTAATGAAACTCGGCTCTTGCTCTAAAATCTTTCGTTTTACTTGTGCATTTTGCAACGGTAACTCGTAAATCACATTCTGGTCTCTCTCGTCCGTGTTATCAGTTAAGGAATGCATTTTGGCTGCCAAAAACCCTGGCTCACACGAAAACTCAAAGCAGCTCGGAGCTGTCTTAACCCCCTCATTACTGGAATGGGACAAGAAAGATTCTTCAAAAACAGCAGTTTTATAACTTTCAGTCGGGCTAATTTGCTCACGTAAATTCCTATTTTCATGTTCCAACTGCCTACATTTCTCCTGCATTTCTCTGTAAGCAGATAAAGGTATCCAGACCTTTCTGTCATCATTACTTCCAAAAGACACGTTTTCTACATATGTACAACAGGAATTATTTCTCAAAACACTATCAGGCCTTTTAGCTACACATGCATTTTCTTCTGTAATTCCCCAAACAGAAAACAATTCACAGTTTTTCTTAGCACCATCAGGCAGTTTACCAATACATGCATTCCCAGACATGGTCTGCCGTGCTACTGTGATTCTCCAAAAAAAACAATTTCTGTAATTCTCCAAACAACAAAAACAATTACACTTTTAAAGTGTGCACTTAGAAATCTACCAACTCGTCAAACCCCTTCTTAATCACCTCTTAATGACCGACCCCACGCCTTCTGGTACCAATTGTAGTGCTTTCCTCTTATCTAGTTTCTAAGCACTAACATAACACAACAGAAATGCACTTCTGAGGTCAAAGAAGACTTTTATTGTTGTTAATTCTTCCCCAACCACAATATTTATGAATGACGAATTAGTAGCTTTCAAGTCCACGTTAATCAAACAAAATATATCAGTTTGCAATATACACAGCAGGTTATATTTATAAGATATTGAATGCAAAGCAAAACAAATACTTCACCGTGTGGGAACTATCTACAGCTTCATCTTTCTAAGGTCTGCAAGCTGATGACCCCTGTCAGCCGCGAGAAAGAGAGACTCATCTACCCACACGGGATTGCTGGCAGCTGGCGCCAAGCTCCAGCACGAGGTCCGGCAGATTCGAATCTGACCCTCTGCAGCCTGTTACATTCGTTACAAAGGTGTGCCCCCTCCTCTCAGACCCGGGAAACTGAGCAAGCCTTTTGGAGACTGGCCAGGTCTCCAAGACTACTCCTGTTCCCAAGCTCAAGCAGAGAGAACAACACCCTGTACCCTCTCTTATCAGGTCTAGTCTACTGTGAGAAAAACATCTTGGTTCAAAAACACAGCTTGGAAAAATACAGCTTGGATTCTCAACTGCAATGTCTAACTCCACGTTAAAGGCAATGGGCAGCTAACCTAAATATCAAATGCAATGTCTAGTGTCATGTCAAAGCCAATAAGCATCTGAGCTGAATATAAAATGTAATATATGATATCATGTCAAAGCCAATAGGCAGCGGAGCTGAATACAAAATGTAATGTATAATATCATGTCAAAGCCCATAGGCAGAATATCTAATAGCATGTCAAAGTCAATAGGCAGCTAAACTGAATACATCATGTCAAAGCCAATAGGAATGCAATGTCAAAGCCAATAGGCGGCTAGATTGGATACAGCATGTCAAAGCCAATAGGCAGAATACAGAATGTAATGGCTAATGCAATGTCAAAGCCCATAGGCGGCTAAACTGAATACAGAAAGTAATGGCTAATGCCATGTCAAAGCCAATAGGCAGAATACAGAATGTAATGACTAATGCAATGTCAAAGCCCATAGGCGGCTAAACTGAACAAAACATACCATGTGCTACTGGTGAACATTGAGCAACTAATATGCGCAGTGGTGAAACACAAAGTCATTGGTCAAACCAAAATTTAACAAATGGCAGTACACAAGTACAGGTATACATGCCACTGTGTCATCTATGTGTGCTGATGTCCACCATAGCCATGTAGGCCATATCCCAGGAACTGCATCTGTAGAGACCAACAGCGCGGCGTAGTGCAGGGGGCTGCTGTGTCTGTATTGTCCGCCAATGGTAGCGTAAGCCATGTACTCAACCTGTCTTTCTTCTGTTGCCCCCCCCCCCCTTTTTGTGGTCTCCCTGTTCTTGTGTGCATCAGCATCATCAGGCGGAGGTACAGTGGCACCGGAGCACGAGGGAGCTGCATCCCACATGGCCATGGAGGGCCACACCACGGACTCGGAATACACCAGTGGGACAGAGGGCGAGGGGAGCTTCATGGCGGTCACAGGATCATCAACCAGCGACACGGACTCGTCCTCCGATGGGAGCTCCCTTGTGGTGGCGGCAAAATCTGTGCCCCCCACTTCTACAGGTACAGCCGCCACCCCCCCTACCAGCACCGCCCTCCCAGCAGTCCCTCAGTCTTCGCCCTGTGCCCGCTCACCCAGGAGGGTAGGCATCACCTTCGCCCCAGGCACCTCAGCCCCTGCCCCTGTCACCTCAGCTGCCCTCAGTGAGGAGGCCATTGACCTCCTCAGGTCCCTCACTGTTGGGCAGTCTACCATTTTGAATGCCATCCAGGGTGTAGAAAGGGAATTGCAACACACAAATGCATTCCTGGAGGGCATTCATTCTGGTCAGGCTGCCCTTCATCGAACCCTGCAAACTCTGACCTCAGCACTGATGGCAGCCATTGTCCCTGTCTCTAGCCTCCCCCCTCCAACTTCCTCCACCCAGACCCAATCCCCTGTACCCCAGCCTATCCCAAGCACACCATCAGACCAGCCTGCACACACCTCAACACACAAGGGAAGCTCAGGCAAACATAAGCACCACACATCCCACAGGCACTCACGCAAGCATCACACATATACAGACACAGCAACATCCACTGCCTCCACTGTGTCCCCCTCCTCGTCGTCTCCCTCCTCCCTCCCAGTGTTGTCTTCACTCTCACCTGCATGCACTACTACTACAGCCACTAGATCCAGCACACCCACCACCACACCCGCTCACCTGCACTCACCACCCCCACTACCATTTACACGTCCCCTGTGTCCTCTCCTAGTGTGTCTGTGACGCCCCCTCCCAAAGTACACAAACGCAGGCACACACCCACCCAACATACATCCACCTCACGACAGCCTCCAGCGCATGCACCTGCACCCAAAGCCACAAAAGTTACACCTCCTACATCCACCTCCTCTTCCTCCACTCCCAGACCCCCTCCAGCTACCCGTCCCAGTGTTCCTAAGAAACGTTTCCTGACCAAGCTTGACCTCTTTCCCACCCCCTCTCCAATTAATAGGTCCCGTACTAGCACCTCAGCCAAAAAATCGCCGGTACCAGTGGTGCCTGTTAGAGGTATGTGGAGTGCACCGGGCACCAGGGCAGCCAGTGTGACACAGAGCCACAGCACAGCCAGTCCCCCCCGTGAAGCACCAGAAGTTGGACAGTGCCCGGTGGGAGTGGGGGAAGGCCCAGCCAGCAAAGCCGCTCACAAGGGTCCCGGGGGGAGTGTCCACTCAGCTGTGACTCCTCCCAAGGTGGGGAAGGGGCAGAAGAAATTGCCAAAGTCTGGGAAGAGCAGCACGGCGGAGAAGACCGCCATCAGCCCTGCTGCCCAGGAGGCCACCGCCAGCCCCATCGTCACTGGCCAGGAGGCCACCCCCAGAGTCAGTGCCAAGGAGGGCAGCCCCATTGTCACTGGCCAGGAGGCCACCACCAGAGTCAGTGCCCAGGAGGGCAGGCCCATCGTCACTGGCCAGGAGGCCACCGCCAGAGTCAGTGCCCAGGAGGGCAGGCCCATCGTCACTGGCCAGGAGGCCACCGCCAGAGTCAGTGCCCAGGAGGGCAGGCCCATCATCACTGGCCAGGAGGCCACCGCCAGAGTCAGTGCCCAGGAGGGCAGCCCCATTGTTACTGGCCAGGAGGCCACCGCCAGCCACAGCCCAGCTGCCCAGGAGGACCCCGGCAGCCACAGCCCAGCTGCCCAATGAAGGACCGCCAGCCCCAGCCCAGCTGGGCAATGAAGGACCGCCATGGCAAGCACCGATGAACAGGGCAAGCACCGCTGAACAGGGCAAAGACCTCTGAACAGGCCAAAGACCGACATGGCAAGCACCCCTGAACAGGCCAAAGACCGCCATGGCAAGCACCGCTGAACAGGTCAGAAACTGAAAAGTCAAGCACCGCTGAACAGGGCAAAGACCACCATGGCAAGCACCACTGAACAGGTCAGAAACTGCAAAGTCAAGCACCGCTGAACAGGGCAAGCACCGCTGAACAGGGCAAAGACCGCTGAACAGGCCAAAGACCGCCATGGCAAGCACCGCTGAACAGGTCAGAAACTGCAAAGTCAAGCACCGCTGAACAGGTCAGAAACTGCAAAGTCAAGCACTGCTGAACAGGGCAAAGACCGCCATGGCAAGCACCACTGAACAGGGCAAAGACCGCTGAACAGGGAAAGGACTGCCATCTCAAGCACCGCTAGCCCCTGTGCGGCAGGGACGGAACTGGGACCGTCACGGGGAGAGTGATGCACTCTGGGCACCAGTCCCCCTCCAGAACAAGTGGAGACATGCATCCACTCCGTCTGTCCTTAACAGGATGAAGCACTCTGGGCACCAGTCCCCCTCCAGAACCTGTGGAGACATGCATCCACTCCGTCTGGCCTTAACAGGATGAAGCACTCTGGGCACCAGTCCCCCTCCTGAACCAGTGGAGACTGTTATCCACTTGAGAGACTGTGGCTTTGCACTCCCCAGGATGGTACAGTGGGCAACTCACCCACTGTAGAGACTTGAGAGACTGTGGCTTTGCACTCCCCAGGATGGTACAGTGGGCAACCCACCCACTGTAGAGACTTGAGAGACTGTGGCTTTGCACTCCCCAGGATGGTACAGTGGGCAACCCACCCACTGTATAACTTGAGAGACTGTGGCTTTGCACTCCCCAGGATGGTACAGTCGGCAACCCACCCACTGTAGAGACTTGAGAGTCTGTGGCTTTGCACTCCCCAGGATGGTACAGTGGGCAACCCACCCACTGTAGAGACTTGAGAGACTGTGGCTTTGCACTCCCCAGGTTACATCAATGGGCATGGAGCCCCCTCGTGGATCTGGCGTGGTGCACTCATCTGGCTGAGGTGCCCCCCCTTCCCTTCCCCCTGAGGTGCCTGTTGTATTTCTATCTGATGCCCCGGTAGTGTTCTCTCCGTTTTGATCAGGTATCTGATGTGGGCCTCGCCCATGCATTTTGGGCCCAGTGGTCCACGGACAAAAAATGGTGCATTACCTGCACTACTAATCGTGATGTATATTTTGTTAAATGTGTATATATATCTGTATATATTTGGTTACTGTATTTTGATATATTACAATGGTTGAACATATTTCCTTGCATTCTTCTGGGGGGGTTGGGGGTTGTTACTGTAATGTTTGGATATACATTGGTGTGTGTGTTGTAGTGGGTGAGGGTCGGGGTGGGGGTGTTGCGTGTGTGTGTCCCTGACTTTTGCCTCCCCCTCCCCTCTGTCGTAGGTGCAGTACTCACTGTTGTCTTCGGCGCCGGCGTTGATGATGGTCGTATAGGAGCAGGAAGACTTTCGCAGGGAGAATTTGGAGTTCCAGTTCCATGGTGTCCTCCTTCCTCGTGGAGTGTGTTGAGCTGAGCGTTTTCCCTTTGAAATGGCTGTTTCCGCCGTGTTTTTTATCCATGGTGAATCTGCCCCGGAAAAGGTGGCGGATTGGTAGGTTGTGATACTGTGGGCGGTACATTGTCTTCCGCCTGTCTGTTGGCGGTGACCGCCAAGCTGTTTGTTTGTACCGCCGTGGCGGTCGGAGTGTTAAAGTGGCTGTCTTTGTTGGCGGTTTCCGCCATGGTCATAATTCCCATTTTTTTACCACAAGCCTGTTTGCAGTCTTACCGCTGCTTTAACACCGTCCGCCAGGGATGTAATGACCCCCTTTAACTTTTACTAAAGGTGTGATTTTTCATGGCTGAAAGGTCATGGTGCGTGACAATTACTGACTCTATTAATTCTTAATGTTATTGATTATTGTTGATTATTGATATTCTGTGTTGGTTATTGATTATTGATCTGCATGTACTGGAATCATGGTGGGAACATCTTAATTGCGAGTCAAAACGTTCATCAGCCTTATCGCGTCCCCTTGTAAGTTTACTTATTAAGTTCAGACGCGCTAACAGGGGCGACTGTCATGAATCCCATGGCCTAACCACTGTTCTCGCCAGTGCGCATCTGAATGTCAGCACCTACTAATAGGGCCCCTGTTGTATTTTATCTGTCTGAGCAATAGTGCATTGTATGCTATGTAATATATGTAAATAATGTTTTTTCTAGTGTTCCCTGTTGGCAGTGGTAAGCAATATACCGTGTTTGATAAGCATGTGCATCCTTGAACAATTTGCTATGAATTTACAGTGTTTCTTGTTTTCTAGCGGCATAAAAGAACTCGTGGCAAACAATGTGTTCACTCAAATGGAGCAAACTGCTAATTTCAAATGGCATAGAGGAACTTGTGCCAAACATTGGGTTCACACAACACATGTGAACCTCTTATTTTAATGAAGCATGTGGCTGGATCCCTGCTGGGAAACCATTATCGTTGCACGCGTGCCAGGAACACCTGCCTCTCCAAGTGGCTACTTAAACCACTTGCACACTATGTTACACGTTAAGCCTCAATGCTTGATATTCACTCACCTGCTCCTCAGATTCAGCTTCCGCTGCACGTCTACTGCAATCCTGGACTCACAACGCTTCAATATCTTGGTGTCTTCTGGCTCCAGTGTGCTTCGCTTCCTCTGCGTGCAGTCTGAATGCTGGGTTTCCAGAGTGACGCTTCCTTCAAAAGTAAACCAAATAGAGTAAAAGGACTCAAAAAGCATTCAGCAAAGGTATAAGGACTCTGAGTGATTCATTCATGAGTACAGCCATGGAGACAAGGTAACAGCACTTTTAAAGAGTTGACTTTATGAGGGACACAAACTCTTGTGCAACGCTGTATTAGAACTTTGCCAAACGTTATGTGTTTTACTTAATACTGAAAAGACAATACCTTGCCTATAAAACCAGAGTGGAACAATGGAAACTTATTCTTGGGATTTGAATGCTTAAATCAGTATACACTCTGTGACTATTGAACTTTTGACCTCTTACATATTGTGACTAGTGATGTTGAAGTTGCCAATCTCCAGAGGTCTTTGCAACGTATGATGGAATATGTTGTTTTCATGATTGTTTCTGGAACGATATGGCTTGTAAATCATGATATGAACATAACTGACACAACATTTGATATCTTGTATGCTATGTTCCAGAATTTCTAGACCAGCTGGTAATCCTTGTCTATTCACTGCAGGAATTGCTTTTTGTAAACTCTTAAATATTTGATAACCCAAGCTGCTGCACATCCTCAGAAGAAAGTTCATCCTGAAAACTCTTGAATACCTGATACCCGAGCTGCTGCACGTCCTCAGAAGGCAGTCCATCCTGAACCTTGTGATGTAGATCTGACCCAGAGAACCATCAGTTTTTTTCGATGTTTATGCCCAAACCCACTTCCCCATGAGGACTACTGTTAGTGAGGTGTCACTCAGAAATTTCTACCTCAGTTAGTCCTCAGGAGGATCCGAGGAATATTGTCACCCCATTAGATTCACCTGGAGTTCAAGTAGGTGGCTTGCAATATAGGGCCTGAGTTAGAGTATGGCGGACGGGTTACCCATGCACCGTAATATGATCTCCATAGGATATTATGGGATCGGCATACAGTGGATGGGTTATCTGTCATGTCTGTGATGGAGTAACCACCTCCACCAAACTCTAAATCAGGCCCTCAGTCTCTTTTTCAAAAGTTCAAATTATTTACAAAACATTTCCTTGATCTTCCGGAAAGTTCATTGTATTTCTACTAAGAGTTCAAACAGTCTCTAATAAATGTTTAAATATCTCTAATAAAAGCACAACTCGTAATCACTAATAATTACTTCCAGAATATAGGTGGACATTACAACCTTGGCGGTCTTTTTACAAGACCGCTGAGGGACCGCCGTGCTCGGCGCATTATTACAGCCTGCAGCCCTCCGTCCTTCTCCAGATGGAGAACCGCCAGCAGCCATACTGGCGGTCGGTTGGGAAGTGGAGGTTGCTCCACCTCCACCGCCCCGTCAACAGAACACCGCCCACCGAATCACTTTCTGTGATTCGTCGTGGTGGTGTTCTGTTGACGGGCTGCTGGCGGCGGAGCTGCCCCCATGGATCCCGTCCCCTCCCGGAGGATCAACGGACCAGGTAAGTTGATCGTCAGTTAGGGGAGGGGGGTAGGGGGGTGTTGAGTGTTGTGTGCGTGCATGGGGGTGCGTGTGTGTATGTAGAGGGGGTGTGTGAGTGCGTGTATGCATGCGGGGTGTGGTGTGTTTGGAAATGAGTGCATGTCTGTCTGTATGTATGTCTGTATGGATGTGTGCGTGTATGTCTGAATGTGGGTGTGTGCGTATGACTGTGTGTGTGGCTGTTGGCATGTTTGTTGGTGTGTGTGCGGGTATGTGAGTTGGTGGTGCCTGCGTGCGTGTCAGGTGTGAATGTGTAATGTAATGTTGGGGGTAGGGGTGGGGAGGGGGGTCCTGCCACCTTTGGGGGTGGCAGTGGTGGTGGCGGGTGTCGGGGAAGGACTCGGGGTGGGGGTGGGGGAGACCCCTATCAGTGCCAGGGAAGGAATTCCCTGGCACTGATAGTGCTCACCGCCATGGCTTTCATGGTGGTCCCTAACCCCATGAAATCCATGGCGGTCAGCCGTGTCATGATACCGCCGGCGGTAATGAGATGACCGCCGGGCTGGAGACCCAGGTCTCCAGCCCAGTGGTCGTCTCCGCCTTGGCGGTCTGATCGGAGAAGTGGCGGATGACCATGGCGGTAACCGCAATGGTCATAATTCCAAAATTGTTACCGCCAGCCTGTTGGCGGTAAGACCGCCGCTTCTCCGCCAACCGCCAGGGTTGTAATGAGGGCCATAATGTCTTTGGTCATCAAGTGGTAATGAGATTTCAAAGTTCAGTTCCACCGCAATCACAAACTCAAGAATGCTGAGCTGGAATCGTATTGTTAAAGCAAAAGGTTGCAAACTCCTCCCATTCATTTTCTGCAAGGTATATCCATTCAGGTGCTGAGTATTTTCAACAGGATATTCACCTTCTTTTAGATCTTCAAATTACCCAGCCCTCAGCATCACTGTCACTTTGACTTGACTCCTTGGTTTCTTCAGCAATCAGTGGGGTCACTTATACAGCCGGCAGTTTGCTCATTTGGCCAATTATCTCTTGCAACAGCATCTGGTCCTTCGCCACAGCATCTGAGCTTTGGTGAGCCAACTGATTCTGTCCCGACCCTTCTTTACCAACCAATACTGTTGACTCGCTCAGACCTCCCTCAGACTGCATTTGTGCTGTATCAGCCACTTTGGTATCCTGAACAGCTTGACTAACCTGAGCCCTCTGACTCACTAACTGACCCTTCAGGGACAGGTTCTGTATTATCTAGGGGACTTGGAACTTCACGAGTGTGACTTGCATGTACCCAGTTAAGGAGACCAGCTCACTTCACTGCTGTTGTAGTGACGAACACTACCTGGTGGGGTCCCTTCCAGCATGTTTCCAAGCAGTATTTCCTCACGTGCTTTTTCACCATGACCCAGTCCCAAGGACACAAGTCATGGCAAAGCTCCTGCTGTGGTTGTGCGGTGGCTACTCAAACCTGATGAAACACCGGGCAAACTATGTCAGCTACTCCTTTGCGATAATCCAGTACCAAGTCACCGGTAATATTTATAAGTGCATTTGCAGGTACAGTTGGCAATATCATGGCTCTCCCCATGATGATCTCATGAGGTGACAAACAGGTCTTTCTGTCAGGACTACTGCGCATACTCATCAAAACAAGATGCAATGCATCTGGCCATTTCAAAATGGTGGATGCACATACTTTTGCCAGTGTGGACTTCAAAGTTCTGTTAACTTGCTCCACTAATCTAGAAGCCTCAGGTCTGTAACTACAATGTAGTCAGTGCTCAACTTGTAATGCCGCACATAATAATTTTAGGACCTCACTAATGAAGCCAAGAATCCGAAACGTGGTCTCAACTCTCTCATTAACAGCTTTGCTACTGTGAGGCTATCATTTCTCCTGGTTGGGTAAGCTTCAACTCAATGAGAGAAAACACACACAATAACCAAAATATATCTCAGTTCATTGCATATGGGTAGCTCAATAAATTCCAATGGCATTCTGTTGAATGGTCTTCCTGATCTACCTTTTTGACATTCAATTGCTGGCATTTGACACACCTGTGACACACAGCCTCTGCTATCAATCTGAATCTGGCGTTAAAGCATGTCTGCCGAAATGAGTTAATTATTGCATTATGACCTACATGAGCCTGTCCATGATAATGTCTAGCCATGGGTAGTAACAGACTGTTTGGTAACACAGCTCTTCCATCACTTGAAACCCAAATATTATCTTCATCTCTTTTGACACATCCTACTCTAATCCAAATCTGCTGTTCCTTCTCTGTTACTTCTTCCTGCAATCTTGTAACTTCCTCCCTTGTATCGACAGCAGATAAGAGGAAATTTTGACTTGTCTCATCGTTTGATTCTTTGCACCATTCTCCATTAAAGGAAGTGCAGCTTAGGACACAATACCTCACCACTTTGTCTGCAAACAAATTTCCCAATGTTACATAATCAGTGGACTTGCGATGTGCAGCACACTTCACAACTGCAATTCAAGCAGGCAACTGTAATGCATTCAACAAGTTGTAAACTTTGTCCCCGTTTCTGATGGGTGATGCAGAAGAGGTCATAAAGCCCCTCTGGGACCACAACTGACCGAAGTCATGAACAACACCACAGCCATATTGACTATCAGTGAAAATTGTCACTTTCAGCTGTTTGGAACACAGCATGCTCTCCTAAGAGCAACTAATTCAGCTACGATATAGAAGACTCCTTGAAGCCAGGAGGCTTTGATCACGCCTAAGACTGTGCAAACTGCATAATCTACTCTCAGGGTCCTGTCTTTGTCTCTTAAACAGGAGCCATGAACCAACAAGGTATAATCATTTTCAGTAAGTGGATTATCTTGAATGCCATGTCTCGGCTTGGAGCATAGTTCAGTAACATAGAGACAGTCATGCTCAACCTTATCAGTACAATCATTTATATTTTCAACAGGAACCATCAATAAATTGACAGGATTCAACACAGTACAATGCTTTAGAATAATATTGGGTGCAGCGAGAATAACGTGTTCATACCGGACCAAATGCGTGCTTGTAAGATGCTTTGTTTTGGTTTGGGTCAACAAAATTTCCTCCAAATGGGGTGCAAAAACATTCAGGGTATGACCGATAACAACGCTTTTGCACTGTTCTATGCTGACCCTCAGAGCAGCAACGACTTTAAGACAGCTAGGCAATGCCAAAGCCACAGTATCAAGAGTGGCAGAAAAAAAAGCCATGCAACTGAGTCAAAACTGAGACAGCGCATCCCTCCTTCTCAATGCAATGAAAAGAAAAGCATTTATTATAAGCAGGCATTCCTGGAGCAGGGGCATGACAGAGATTTACTCTCAGCTATGTGAAGGCACGTTTGCAGTTGTCATCCAGTGGTACCAGATCAGACACATCCTTATGTGTCTGCCTCTGTAAAGGCTTGACCAAAAGGGAAAAGTTTGGCATCCATTGACAACAGTAGCCAACCATTCCTAGGAACATTCTGACTTCTTTCTGAGTAGTAGGGAGATTCATTTTAAAAATTGCTTAGAGTCTTTCTTGTGACACCTTTCTTACACCTTTTTCAATGTGGTAACCTAAGTAGAAAACCTCATTATTACAATACCTTAATTTGGTCGGGGAAACGTTATTTCCATTCTCTCCTAAATGGTTCAATAGAGCAATTGTCTCTCTCCTACAATCTTCTTGAGTATGTAATGCCACTAACAGATCATCAGTGTACTGGACCAAACGGAATGGTAGGGCATTTTAAGTGATTCCAGATTATTTTTCAAGATCTGGTTAAAAATCGTTGGACTCTCTGCATACCCTTGAGGGGACTCTAAACCATGCCAAAACAAGACTGCCAAAATGAAACATGAAGGGAAACTGGCTCTCCTCATGCACAGGTATGGAAAAGAATGCTTGGCGCAGGTCAATCACAGTGAACCACTCTGCTTCACAGGTAGTTTGGAATAAAATTACTATTGGATTTGGTACTCCGAGACAACATAGAACAACAATTGTGTTAATCTTTTGAAGATCCTGGACAATCTGGTACTTTCCATTGGGCTTCCGCAGTCCCATTGTCGCGTAGGCTCTCAATATTCTAGTGAGACTCTTTGATTTGAGCAGCAGATTCACATGCACTACAGGTGACACCTGTTGACCTAATTGGGGTTTTACTCCGGCTAACTAGCAATCCTCATTTCTTCCCTAGAGCAGGGATGATTGGGCAGCCAAGCACATGACACAGCTGACTCCCCAGGGAAATTGTGATCACTCAGATCGCATCCGTTTCTCTCATTTATATTAGTCTCACATTTGCACAGACAGTCAGAGGCAGTATATATTTCAATAAGGTTTTAATGAAGCCACTGCATTTTGGATAATAAAGCATGTACTGAAATAACCAGGACGATGAAGCATGACAGGATTAAAATTGTGACAAGAAGAGTAAAGCATAAAAAAAACGGTACCATGTTGTCACTAGAATCAGTAAAGTAATCCTATCTAGGCTATATTAGAGCACAGCATGTTAAGCTCTAGTTCTGCCCTTCAGGATCCCCTGGGATGACATCCCTCATACCTGAGAAAGAGGCCTGACGTCTGCATAAGCAGCTTTAGCGAAGCGTTCAGCAATCAGCATACAGTTGTGGCTGGAATCTCCTTCTAATGTGTATGGGGCAGTGAAGTGTTTTTATAATAAAACAGCTGGTATTCTGAGAAAATGTCCCTACATAAGGATGTGTATGCTTCTATGAATACCAGAGACAAAGCGTTACCACGTTTACCGGCAACCTATCTTACTGCAGCCTTGAGAATAGCACAGAGTGAAAGAAATGTCTTGTTTAAGAACGCAGTGCTGGCCTAGGCAAAGAACAGCTAGATAGGGAGAAATAAAACAAGACCGCAAATGTGGCTAATGTTAAAATAATAAACAAAGCTGAATAAAATATATCTAGGTATAAGTGCACAGTGGTAGGCCTAGTGTGCTCAAATAACGTGCATGGAGCACCCTCCCATGCCGGTTCAAAGGTGGTTCGAATCCTAATTATATATAAAAGATACAAATTAAAAATGTTAACTTGTGGCATAAAAAAAAAAAGGCCGAATTTCAAGATTCAGAGTCATTTTGGAAGTTGCCAATCAAATCTGGGATAATTGAAGATAGGAAATGTTCCACTTCGGCAGGTGGTAAAGTAGGAAACTCATCGCCAAGAAGAACCAAGGAGCATTCGTGTTTCAAAGCCTGAGTGTCAGCCAAGGCAGCAGCATTCTGTGGTGTACCCAATAATGAGTTCAGAGCTTCATCCTCCCTGAAGGGCAACTCATAAGCAGCTTCCTGTAGCAAACGCACCCTCAATGCGCATGTCTGGTAGTGAGCCCTCAGCGAGAACATCAACAGATCGGCGTCCAATGAAAGCAAGCGCTGCGTAGAAAGACAAACTTTCAGTGGATGTTCGAATGCGCACCAGAGGCACCGAAATACGGGCTGCACACAATGCAAACCTGGAGTGTTGCTCCGAAGTACTGCATCATGCGTTCACGACACAGCTGCGCTGGTTGGAGAACTTTCATTCCTCCTTGTTGTGGCGGGACAGCCATTGCGCAGAAAAAGTAGCAATAGCAAATGCCACCTATTATAGCCAAGTTTATCGTAAATCCCTCGAAAATACTGGAGAATATCGAGTGGATGGCTGATGGTATTAAACCGAATATAGAGGAGAAGGTGTGAATGAAACCAGAACCAACAGCCATAAAGAAATTTGCGATTCCAGTAGTACTGGATGCATTAAGTATTCGTCCCACGAGCTCACCAAAGTGTCTCGGAAAGTTAGTACTTAAAAGGGACTGTATCTCCTCTGATGACGCTGCCACCTGAAGTGCGTAGGTCTCGCGTGCAGATGTGAGCGCCATATATTTTTGGAACAATAAAGCCTTGAGTCTGCTCAACTTGTCAAAATTCATATTAGAACTAGCAATGCGGGGCCAAATCTCAGCTACTTCCCTCTGTCTAGTAGGATGAAAAAGTACGTTTCTGCAGCATGCAATAATCTTAGAGACCGAAACAACATAAGCTATTTTGGCTCACATCCCACAACAGTTTTCACAATTGAGGAGAACATAGCTGCCATTTGAAAGCACTTGGAACGCAGGTCTAATCAAGGGGACTGGAAATCCCTTCAGATAACAAGCCAAATTTGCTGCGTGCAAGGACAGCTGTTTACAAACCATTGAATGGCTGACAGAAGTCTCGCATTCACTACCGCTAAGAAAGAGCTCTTTCATGCCACTGAGACATTTGTACGAGAGCTCCCACACCTCATGAATGTAACTATCTCCCAGCCTTTCATATCTGCGTACTGGAATGTGTTTTAAACAGGACGTGAATTTAAGTGTTGAAATAGGCAGATTAATGACCCTGTGTATTAACCACTCAGCATATGGTACTTTGTATTATGACTATTGCAGAATAAATTATGTTGTTTAAGGTGTAAATCCGGTCAGACAGGGTATTAATCCCATTATCTACAACAGCTAATGCCTTCTGTAAGTTTTCCTGATCTATTTGCCTTAACCGGTCAGCAGCTTCCTGTTGGGAAAGCTTCCAAATTTCATTATATACTCGTATAGGAAGCGCTTTCAGCGTTGTTTTCTGGGGCCCAACAGGAAGTCCTGTAAGTCAGGGTTATTAGACAGGAGACTGAGGTGTTCTCTAACAGCATCTAGTGATGTACTCTTCAACTATTGCTGGCATGGTTTCCCTACACTCTATTTTGTTACTATACCCTCCAGTTCGGATGACACAAAGCGAGGGCCCCGCCTACTTGTTCTAAAACCCCCAGTGAAGTTTATAAAACGTTTATGACACCCATTGGTATCTATAAGCCACAATAACCACCCGCCAGGATGTGACAGGGAAGCATTAAACGTGCCATTCTGGACCCATTCATCGAGCTGATCTTCAGTTTCATTTATATACTTTTGCCATTTGTAAAATGTTGTGGGGGCAGGAATACTGGGCACATACAATTCCTTAATCTTTGCCAAGCCTAAACAACTAGTTTGTTGTACAGTTTCATTTAAAAATATCATTTGAACAGGTATCAGGCATGCTCTAAACAAAGCTTCCTTCCCCCTTATTTGCCAATTTCTCGTTCACCACATACTTTTCAAGTCAAACGACTTTAACCAATATTCATAGCCTTCTATAGCCAACCAGGAAACAAAGGAATCCGAATAAATGAATTTCGTATCTGTCAATAATATGTGTACATTTTCCATTGATGGCAATTTAAAATAATATGACTCAACATTTTTAACATTGTGCCCAGAAAAATATGCAAACTTTTCAGAATACGTTTTAGAACTCCCTTGTGGTGGAGTTGGACAATGTTCTCATTGTGTGTAATTAAAAATAGTCTTTAGGGTACTTGCTCTGCGAATGAAATTATGCCATTAAAAATTATAGCAAAACATATCACCATAATTCTCTTTAGATTGATAAACATCTTCACTTTCAAATACAGTAACATACTGCAATTCAGTCATCATGGAATCAACTGTTTTCACATCCCAGTCATCAGAAACAACTCCGGGTATTATTACATTGTTCATTGAAAGTTTAAACACATATGGTATTTGAATGCCCCCCTTGGGGCCGTGTATGTCAAATGTGACTTTATCCCAAACAATCCCATCAGGAATTGGTATAGCCGAAATGTTCACGAAAGACAAGTCTGTATGGACTTTGTGAGAAGAAAAATTGAGTTTTAGGACCTCCTCCACCAGTGCATGACCATGTATTAATAGAAGGAATGTTATGACAAAGCCAATCTAAAGGAGGAAAGCTAACACAGTCAAACAAAGCCACAGATAGTTCCATGAGAAAATAAAGTAATTTGTTTTAAGCCAGTTTATCAGCTTACATGTTTTTGAAAGTTCAGAAGTAGAAGAGGTGAATGAGTCCGAGAAAGTGTTGTTGATGTCGGCAAAGTATCCAGAAGAAGTTCGTGCAAAAGCTGGAGCTGTATTTGTAGGAGGAGAACTGGTAGGGGTCTCCTGTGGTGGTTCATAGTAAATGACACCAACCGTCTGTGTTGAAGTTATGTCAAATCGATCAGTAATTTCTGTATTGTTTTTTGTAACAGATGTTAGTGGAACTAATGCAAGAACATTTTCCACCCTCCCCAAACTCTGAGAGGTGTCAGCGTTGCTGCTCAAATCTTGTAGAGGGACGTCTTGACCAGTAGTGAGAGGGATTCGGGAACTACTGACTGCTCCTCTTGTTCTGCTGTGCAGGATCGGCAACATGGTGTAACTTGACATTGTCGATAGATACAAAGCGGTTTTCTTTGGCACCAGCCAATGGTGGTAGAATGACTGTTCTGGTACCGTGTATTCCCAAGACTGGGACCGTTGCACGATAAGAAGGACCAAACTCCTTTTTCACAGCAACCTTTTCACATACTAGATCCCCAAGTTTAGATCCAGCTGGTAGGTGTTATTGGTACATCCTTAGTTCCTGTGGAGGCAGCACTGGCAGAAGTGTTGTCGTCACTGAACTGTTGTAATTCCAGCAAGACAGTGACACGTTCATTTATGTCAAAGGGTGTTTCTGCCGCCTCCACGCCAGGACTATCAAGATCTGGAACATACATTTGAGTTCCAAACAGGCCCTCGTATGAAGTACGACCCCATGGAGACCTTCCAGGCAAATTGTTAAGCGCTCTCTGGTCTCCATACAGGTGATTAAGCCAACTAAGACCCGTACCTAAGAATCTTTCGGTTAAGGACTGCTTTAAATCACGAGCGTCAGCCAAGTGTTGTGGCCACACTCATAGAAATCTAGAGCATGAGTGAACAGCTACTAAAATGTATTTGTATGCACTATCCGGTGTTAGGGGACTACAGTGGTCCAAGTACACACATTGTAATGGTTTGTTGGAAATTAGGAGGGGTGTCTGTGGTGGGCGTTTGACGATGGAACCCTTAATTTGTTGGCAGATGTCACAACAAAGGACATACTGCTTGGCCTGGACCAATAACGTGCTTGCAATAATGCTATTGTAGCTGCCACACCAGCATGGACAGATGTTACCCGCTCATGCACTGCTTTTATCAACTCTGATCTTATGTCTTTTTTGGGAATTACTTTGAGCCCCCACGCCTGGTATTTTGACTTTGGCTTCAAGGCAGCCTCCCATTCAGTAGAAATATTTAGCAGGAAATATTTTTGGATAGGACATGCCTTCAGCCGTGGCTTTCACGGCAGCCCATATGTCATCATCCGGTTTGGTTTTAGAACGGGTTACTGCAGCACAGCAGTCGTAGCTACTGCTAATGTGCAGCTTCATGAGCCAGTGTATTTCCAGCAACGTGTATTCCAATGCACTTGTGTCCAAGTGTATGTACAACATGGACGTTTGGTAGCATTTCCTTCAGATCCGCTACTTTCCCCCACAGAAGTCTCTGTTTGATGGTGTTGCCTTTAGAATCTCTGAACCCATTCTGGCGCTAGTAATGCAGGTAATCGTTGAAGGACTGGACACAATAGTACGAATCACAAACAATCAGTGTTAACTGTGCAGGATCCTTATGCTCCAATGCCATCACCAGAGCCTTTAGCTCTGCTAATTGTGCTGTGCAATCCCCTGGGGTTTGTGTGAATGTATGTTGGTGACAAAGGGCCAGATGTAGCAAAGGATTTGCGCGTCGCAAACGGTGAAAATCGCCGTTTGCGAGGCGCAAATGCCTCTTTGCTATGCAGAAATGCATATTGCGAGTCGGGACCGACTCGCAATATGCATTTCAGAATCGCAAATAGGAAGGGGTGTTCCCTTCCTATTTGCGATTCGGAGTGGCATGCAATACCATTTGCGACCGCATATGCGGTCCCAAAGGGTGTCGCAGTTACCATCCACTTCAAGTGGATGGTAACCCACTCGCAAATTGGAAGGGGTCCCCATGGGGATACCTGTCTTAGATGTTGCAGTAATTAATCATCCATGAGATAAATATCATCTGCATAGGACAATGCTTCAGGGTCAATGTCGTGAAATATTTAAGTCACACGAGCTGCGAACAATCACGGACTGTTCTTGTACCCCTGGGGTAAACAACAACATTTTGTCTGGGAGCCTAGTGCACTGAAACTTGTTAAGTCTCTACTCTCAGGTGCTATATTTTGGCAGAAAAAATCATTGGAAATGTCCAGTGTTGTTTTGTATTTTTTGCGCACTTTGTTGTTCATGAGTGCTGTGCTATGTGAGTTTTGGGTAGCGTATGTGCGTTTATGACTGTTTAAATGTCTGTAGTCTAAGACTATTCTGTACGAATGGTCCGGTTTAGCTACTGGGAATAAAGGATTATTCATTGGTGAGACACAGGGTTTGAATATGTCCTGGTACTCCAGTTGTGTGAGGATGTCCCTCATGGGTGCTTTTGCATTGTGTTTTATTGGATAGTGGGGTTGGGGTTATGGTTGTGGTTGATTTATAATAGGGAGTACATGATAGGGGGAATCTTTATCCCATCCTACGTGGTTGCGATATAATGCAGGTGCCTGTGCCAATTCATATGGGCAAGTACGGACAAATTCAGGTGGCCAATCCCCTTCGGCCAGTAGAATATCAGATATGTTTACAACGCGGTCCCAAAAGATTGCGTCGATTGTGCACTCAATGTCTCCTTCCAACTGTAACGTTACTTTGTACACCATATCAGGCGTGGAGACACGCATGTCCGCACTTTCTACTTGTAGGAAGTCATCAGTTGCTTCCACCTCCCGATGCTCTAGAAGATTCCGGAGAACTGTTGTGACCTCTGCCGCGCTGTCTAATAGCATTAATGCCTACTTCTTGTTCTTCAATAGTGCCCTGTTCTTGTTCCTGTAGTTTGTCTGAAGTGAGTCCCAAACAGGCATGGTCTCAGCTTCTTCAGTGCCCAGACCACAGCAAATTCTTCTCTTTCAATGGCACTCATTCTCTGTTCCTGTGGTAATAGCGTTCTACAAATAAAGGCTACTGGTTGGTCTAGGCCCTCCTCATTCAGCTGTGCTAGAACCACCCCATGCGATGCCCTGAAGTGTCTGTCTGCACAATGAACTCCTTGGAGTAGTCAGGAGCCCTGAGCACGGGTGCTGTGCACATGGCTTCCTTTAAGGAGTCAAAGGATTTCTGGCAAGCCTCTGTCCAATTCACCAACCTAGGTTGCTTTTTAGAAGTTAGTTCTGTTAAGGGGGGCACCATGGTGCCATAACCCTTAACAAATCTATGGTAGTACCCAGTGAGGCCTAGAAAGGCTCTCACTTCTGTTTGAGTTCTAGGTGGTTGCCAGGCCGTGATTGTCTCAATCTATGCCTGGAGGGGCTTCACCTTGCACCACCTACTAGGTATCCCAAAACCATTACAAAACCCTGTCCTATCTGGTACTTACTGGCCTTGATGGTCAGGCTTGCCTGTTGCAGGGCCTGGAACACCTCTTGGAGGTGGAGCAGGTGTTCCTCCCAGCTGGAACTGTAGATGGCAATGTCGTTTCTATATAGGCGGCGCAGAATGCATCCTTACCAGCCAGGACCCCATTAACCAACCACTAGCATTTTTCAAACTAAAGGGCATCACTCTGAACTGGTAATGTCTCTCAGGAGCGGAAAAAGCATCTCTTTCTTTGCCCCCTTTAGTCAAGACAATCTGCCAGTACCCTGATGTGAGATCAAAAGTACTGAGGAATTTGGCAGTGCCTAGTCTGTATATGAGGTCATCAGCTCGGGGGATGGAGTGAGCATCTGTTTTAGTGACAGAATTGATACCCGGGTAGTCCAGGCAGAACCTAGGTTCTGGCTTGGCACCAGGTGCGGCAGCCTTTGGCACCCACACCACAGGGCTGGACCAGGGACTGCTGGATTTCTCAATGACCCGTAGAGCCAGAATCTTCTCCAGGCTGAAACTCTACCAGGGTGGTCTTCTGGTCATACCAGCGTTTCATAACCTCTTGGCGGGCCTTGAGGTTGCTCTTGGCCTTTTTCCAGAAGCATTGCATCTGGCTGCAGAGGACCAACATGTAGCTGACCACATCCTGGGGGGCTTTTCTTGTGAGCTTTTTCCCACCCCTCTTTGACAATGCTTAGGGGTCCCCTAACAGGGTACCTGTAGAGAAGCTTAAAGGGACTGAATCCTACCCCCTTATGGGGTACTTCCCTATAAGCAAAGAGAAGGCATGGCAAGAGGACATCTCACCTACGCCTCATGGCCTCAGGGAGGCTGGTGATCATGCCTTTCAAGGTCTTGTTGAATCTCTCCATAAGAACATTGGAGTGAGGAAGATAAGGTGTGGTGAACTTGTAGGTCACCCCACATGCATCCCACATGGACTTTATATATGCAGACATGAAGTTTGTGCCTCTGTCAGACACAATCTTCTTTCGTAATCCCACAAGAGTAAAGGTCCCCATCAGAGTTGTGGTCACCACGGTGCAGTCACTGTCCTCGGAGGGATTGCCTCTGGGTAGCATGTGGCATGGTCCACCAAAACCAGGATAAACCTGTTGCCTAGGGCAGTTTTGGGGTCCAAGGGACCAATGACATCTATGCCCACCCTTTCAAAGAGGGTGCCAATGACGGGGAGTGGGATCAGGGGGGCCTTGAGCCTTTTTCCTGTCTTCCCACTGGCCTTGCAGGTAGGACAGGACCTACAGAATGCATCTGAGGTTGTCTGCATTCTGGGGCAGTAGGAGTGGGTGTCAAGCCTGGCAAAGGTCTTGTCTTGCCCTAAATGTCCTGCCAGGGGAATGTTGTGAGCCAGGCCCAGTAGGAAAGCCTGGTAACACTGAAGGACCACCAGCACTCGTGCTGCCCCAGCCTCCGGTACCTTCGGCTCACTGTAAAGGAGATCATTCTCTCAATAGAGAAGGCGATCACCATAGGCTTCACCTGCTGCTTGGGCTGAGGCCTGTTGCCTCAAGCTCACAAGAGTGGGACACTCTTTCTGCGCCTTGTAGAATTCTTCCCTGGTGGGCCCACCCTCAACTTGCCAGCCAGCAAGCTCAGGTAGGTCACCCAGGGCAGCACTGTCCTCCACGGTTGGCTAAAGGTCCTGCTCCTCAGGGACCCCGTCAACTAACGTTGGAACTTCTGGGACCAGTTTCCCGCACCCCTTGCCCCTCTCCTTGGCAGCTATCGGAACCATTCTTCCAGGCTCCAGGCGCCCTTGACTCCCCTCCCGGGCAGTCATGGACCTTGTGGTCATGCAGACCCACTCGGCAATCCCAACATCTCCAAGGGAGACCTTAGCTCTGCCCGCTTCCAGGTAATGTGCTCCAGGTCATTGCCTAGCAGACAATCTACAGGCATGGCAAGACTCACAGCTATTTACAGAGTTCCAGAGACCCCCTAACCTCAAAGGGAATCAGAGCTACCTGGTAGGTGGCTCTCACGATTGTCGGCGACTATGATTTGGTGGAATGTGCTCGGTATGACCTGCTCTGCTGACAGCAGCTGACCCCTGACAGTAGTCATGCTAGCTCCTGTGTCACGAAGACCATCCACCCGTTGCCCATTAATGGTGACCCACTTTCTATACTTGGAAATATTGGCAGGCATGTCTGCTTTTGGCACCATTTCTGAATCCCCCAGGGACACTAGGGTTACCTCTGTCTATTCCCCAAAACTAACTGGGACTACCGCCTCTCGGAGCACTACTCTAGCCAACCCAGGTGTCTGCCCACCAGTGGGGGGCTGTGCCCTCTTTGGACACTTGGAGTTGCCCTTAGAGTGACCATACTAGGAGCACTCTGTACATTGGGGTACAAACCTCCCTGTCTTATGGTCAACAACCCCTTTCCTTTTAGAATCAGACGGGGACTGGTTACCACTATTCCCTTGGGAATTATTTTAGGGGCTGTTAGAGAACTCCTTGTTTTTAAGTTTTTCTACCCCCTCTTTCTTCTGCTGGGAACCCTGACCACCTTTGTGGGGGTGTCCCCAGATACCTTTTTGGACAATCTGGTACTAGCCCAAAGGTCCTCCTCCTCAACAAGCTTCCTGGGATCAGTCAGCTTACTGTCAACTATGTGCTGGCGCAACTCTGCAAAGCAAATACTGAGCATATGCTTCTCAGGATAAAATTTTACAAACCCATGTAATCATTTACTTTATTGGCCTGCACCCAGCCATTCAGTGCCTTACTGGCGAAATCAATAAAATCTACCCATGTTTGGTCTGGTCCCCAGCCTCAAGTGTAAGAAGTGTGTCCCTCCCAAGTATTGGCACGTGTTTCCACAAGCCCGCCCCCCATTGCTCTTCAGGAATCACATGAGCCCCTAGTGCAACTTCATATGCAGAAAACCACTTATCAATGTCATCTCCCACTACATAACTAGACACCACTTCCTTGGGTATATGAACCTTTTTGTCTCCAGCAGGTCCTGTATTTATGCTGCCACCATCACTGCTGGACTCAGAATGCTTAGACTTGAGATCCAGCTCTTTGAGACTCAGTTCATGAGCAAGATGAGTTTCTTTTCAGCCAAAGCCCTTTCAGCCTCAGCCTGCATTTCAGCTTGTTTGTTTGGCTTCTCTCTGAGCCTCTCTTTCTCCTCTCCTCTCTCTGCCTCTATTTTACATTTTGCCAACTGCAGTTGAAACTATCTCTCCTCCCTCCTTTCTTCTGCAGTCAGGCCGTGACTTGAGACATTGCTCCCTGGTTTAGCAGGGGGCACAGATCCAGGGATGTCATCCCCCACTGCTGTTGTCAAATCCTCGGGAGAACCATCCACTTGCTCTTCCAACTCAACATGCTCCTGTGAATGGGCTTCTGCCCAGGACCTCAGCTCCTTTTGGTACTCCTCCTTTCTGGAGGCTCTCTGGGTATGTACTCCCATCCCCTTGCAGAACTCTTTCAGCTGGCTGACAGTGTATGCCTCCAGCTTGGCTAGGTCAAACTCTCCAGCTCCACTTGTGGACCCAGCCAGAGACATGATGTATAGGATTTAGATTAGAAAATGTCAAGCAGGGAAATTGTGGCAAAACAAAGACAAATCAAATTGACCTTTAACTGTGGGTCGGTAGTGCACACGCAGCTATTGTATGGCACTGCACAAACAGAAGTCCTATCCCACCGCTTCCACCAATGTTAGAAATGGGGTCTCTAGTTGGCATGGGTATACACCCTTGTCCAAGTAGGGACCACTGTCCTAGTCATGGTAAGTCACACATATTCAAAATTATCCTGTGCCCACCCTCTGGTAGCTTGGCACTGAGCAGTCAGGCTTAACTTAGAAGGCAATGTGTAAAGTATATGCACACTAAATCATACAGTAACACAGTGAAACCACCACAAAAATATACCACATATGTTTAGAATAATAGATAATGTTTATCTGAATAAAATAAGGTAAAAACAACAAAGATCCAATAAGCACAAGTTGAAATATTATTTTTAAAAGATTTAAAAGAGTTTTAATCCTTAGAAATAACCAGTTGTCTCTTTGTTACACACAGTACCTGGTGTTTGTCAAAAATAACGATGCACGGGGACCGGAGAGGAGGAGATGCGTGGAGATGCTGTGACAAATTTTCTGGCGCGACACAGACAATGCTTTGTTTCTTTCCACGCTGCAAGGGGTTTGCATCATTTTTCGGTGCTCAGTCTTGGTTCCTCACTGCAGTGCGGGGATATTTCGATGCCCAGGGACTATGCAGGGAACATTTTTGATGTGCTGGAAGAAGGTACGGGCGCTGCGTCGATCTGGTAGGAGATTCATTGAATTTTCCGTTGCAAGGGGCTGTGTCGAATTTCCAGTCGGGAAGTCGGGCTGCATCTTTCCGGTCGGTTGCGCAGCAATTTCTCGGTCTCAATGCAGGCTTCGTGGCGATTCCGCCAGGCTGTGCCTCGATTTTCGACACACAAGGAGTTTCCTGAAGACATGACGTCTTTTTGGGCCTGAAATTTAAGAAAACAGGGGGCAAGCTCAATCCAAGCCCTTGGACAGCACTTTTGGGGAAGAAAGAGTCCTTCTCATCAAAGTCAGAGGCCAGCAGGGCAGCAGGACAACAGCAGGGCAGCAGTCCTTCTCAGCAAAGCAGTCCATATGAGGCCCTCGGGCAGCCAGGCAGTTCCTATTGGCAAGATGCAGGTGTAGATCCAGAAGTGTCTAAGTTGGTGGGGTCAGAGACCCAGTTTATATACCCAAAAATGCCTATGAAGTGGGGGAGACTTTGGAGAGTGGTTTTAAAGTGCACACTTTCCCCTTTCAGTTCACTCCTGCCTGCCAGTGTCCCAGTAGGGGGTCTGGCAGTCTTGTCAGAAGGCAGGCCACTGGCCTTTGTAATGAGTGTCAGGTCCGCTACCCTTCCAGCCCAGGAAGACCCATTCAGAATGCAGATGAGACTGAGGCCCTCATTATGACATTGGCGGTAACTCCCGCTTACCACCAGGCCGACTGCCGCCAACATACCGCCACCACGGCGGTTTACCGTTACCCATATTATGATACACACATAGCAATCCCTCACTATACAGCCACACACACAAGTCCGCCAGCGCAAAGGTCAGTGATAAACTGGCAGTACCAAAACCCACACCGTTACACCAACAGAACTACGCCCACAGCATTGTGACCCACGAATCACTGCAACGCACATTCAACCGCGGTAAACCATTGGCGGTACATACCGCCGCACTCAAAATACACACACACATTCAAAACAACACTACATTGGACAATTCAAACTCTACACACCTGACACACACACATCACACCACCACACCACTATAAAACACAGACCCACGCTACCCGCAACCCCTTACGACTCAAAAATATTGCCAACTGAGAGAGACAGACCAACAGCACACACAGAACCAGAGACACAAAACACCATCACCCATACACCATCCATGTACCTTACAGCACACACCCCAACACATCATCCCATACACCCTCACACATACCACTCACACTACACCCATGGCACCACAAAGACACCCCAGTTTCTCAGAGGAAGAGCTAAGCGTAATGGTGGAGAAAATCATCAGGGTAGAGCCACAGCTATTCGGATCACAGGTGAAGCTGACATCCATTGCTAGGAATATGGAGTTATGGCAGCGAATCGTGGACAGGTTCAACGCCGTTGGACAGCACCCCAGAACAAGGGATGACATGAGGAAGAGGTGGAACAACCTACGGGGAAAGGTGCATTCCGTGGTAGCAAGACACCAGATAGTAGTACAGAGGACTGGCGTTGGACCCCCACCTCCTCCCCACAACTAACAACATGGGAGGAGCAAGTATTGGCAATACTGCATCCAGAGGGCCTAGCAGGAGTAGCAGGAGGACTGGACTTTCACCACCCTACCTGCATGCTATCACATACCCCCACCCTCACCCTCACTCCCATCACTCCATCACTCCACCACCTCACACACCCCACCATCACAACCCACCCCTCACACAACCAAGCCCTGCATGCAACACCAATGCATGGACCCCCATCACAGACCTGCATGAACACCCATCACCAAAGCATGCACACTTGAGACAATCACAAGGCCCACCAAATCACCACTCATACAAGCCTAAGCTGCCAGGGCAATAACAACCATAGAGGGCAACACACCCATGCACAAGATGGCAGACTCAGAAACAATAACACTGCATTTACATCCCCACAGGTCCCCCATCCAACGTCACCGGAGAGGAGGTGCCAGTAACATCCAGTCCCCCCACAGAGGAGGCCCACAGTGATGACACCAACTCTGCACGCCTGGATCTGGATGACCAACTTGGCCCATCAGGGACCTCCGGACAGTCAGATACTCAGGCACAGTCCCATACCACCACAGAGCCTCCCCCCTCAGGAAACACCACCACAGCACCCACCCAGCGGGCCCATACCATAATCCCCAGGACAGGTCAATCAGCAGTGTGTCCAGCACTACAGGGACCCCAGGCCACACCACAAACACAGGACGATCAGGGACCTGAGGTCAGTGGCAGTGGGCACACGGTTCAGGGAACAGAGGCACAGGACAACAGGGAAGCTGGGAGAACTGCTGTGCGACAGGGGGAGGACAGGCCCAGGGAACCGACTCGTCACGAGGCACTCACCAACATCCTGGGAGCATACCACCATTCCCAGGAGACGATGGGCCAGATACTGGCCAAGTTGCAGGAGACCCAGTGGCTGCAGGAGGGACAGTACCTGGGGATCAGGGAGGACCTGAGGGACACCCACACCACCCTGATCACCATTGCAGGGGTGCTGGCAGACATGGCCAACACCATGAGGGAGGCAGTGGCACACCAACGGGCTCCTTACACTAGCTACATCGATGAACAGCCTTCCACCTCCTCTGATGCTAGTGGACAGGAGGCCCAGCCACAGGAACAACAGGCCATCAGTACCCCTCCCTCTGCAGAAGGAGAACCACCCTGCAAACAGTTCTTGCGATCCTGCAGAAGCCAGAGAATATTGCCAAGACCCCTGCCAGGAAATAAGACTCTCCTGAATGTCACCTTTGTGTCCCTCTCTGTCACCCTGTCCACCTTGAACTGTCATTGCTCCAATTCCTATGCCCCCTTGGACAATGCACCTGTGATACAAATAGACTGTAACTTTACCCTGGACTCTCCTCCACCACCACCCTAGCTCACTGCAATACCCCCTCCACTTATTAGCACATAAATAAACACCCTTGTAAAAAATACAAGTACTGAGTCTGTCAATTAATTGAACTATGTATTTGTTTAACAAGCTGAAAACATTGCAATTCAACTGTACAGTAATGTATACATAGGTATGACCTCCTGTAGTTGGCTGCAGTCAACACACCAGGAGCCAGAGTGGGGCACAGATATCTGAAGATAGACATGCCAAAGTGTACAGTAAGTGGCCACAGTAGTGGGAAAATCAGCCTGCCAGTGACAATATCCAACGCAAAACTGTCAATGGAAGGTGAATTGAACTGCTGCTACACGCCCATCTCCAGCCTCATCCTCCTGCAGAAAATGCACCTGGCGACGTAAGGCAAGGTTGTGCAACATACAGCATGCCATGATGATCTGACAGACCTTCTTGGGTGAGTAGCACAGGGAACCACCTGTCAGATGGAGGCACCGAAACCTGGCCTTCAGGAGGCCGAATGTCCTCTCTATAATCCTTCTTGTTCACCCATGTGCCTCATTGTAATGTTCCTCTGCCCTTGTCCTATGATTCCTCACAGGGGTCAGTAGCCATGAGAGGTTGGGGTAACCAGAGTCACCTGCAAATATCGAGGGATACCTGTTAGCCAAACACTAACCGTTTGGGCCAACCCCATACCCATACACCAACAAATATTCGGTGGGAACCATGGGCTCACCTATTAGCCACACCCGGTGCCTTTGGAGTTCAGCCATCACATATGGGATGCTGCTATTCCTCAGGATAAAGGCATCATGCACAGACCCAGGATACTTTGCATTAACATGGGAGATGTAGTGGTCCGCCAGGCACACTATCTGAACATTCATCGAGTGAAAGGTCTTTCAATTTCTGAACACCTGTTCATTTCTCCGGGGGGGGGGGGCAAAGGCAATATGTGTACCATCAGTTGCCCCAATAATGTTGGGGATATGTCCCATTGCATAGAAGTCAGCTTTCACTGTGGCCAAATCCTCCACCTGGGGGAAAACAATGTAGCTGCGCATGTGTTTCATCAGGGAAGACAACACTGTGGTCAGCACTATTGAGAACATTGGCTGTGACATTCCTGCTGCCAAGCCCACTGTCACTTGGAAAGAACCAGTTGCCAAGAAATGGAGCACAGATAGCACCTGCACAAGAGGAGGGATCCCAGTGGGGTGACGGATAGCAGATATCAGGTCAGACTCCAATTGGGCACACAGCTCTTGGATTGTGGCCCTGTCAAGTCTGTAGGTGAGGATAATGTGCCTGTCCTCCATTGCTACCAAGTCCACCAGGGGTCTGCACATGGGGGGATGTCTCCATCTCCTAATCATCTGCAGCGGTTGCAATCTAGGTGGCAAAACGGGGAGCAGCTGGTCAGTATTCAACATTTCCAAACGGTACACTGCAATGCATGTTGTGACTGAAACAGTATGTTGTTGGATAGGCCCAAATGGTGCCTATGTGTACTGTGACGCAGTTAGGTGCCCGGGCCTGCCCCCCTTCTCGAAATGGCATCCAACCGTCCTGTGTGGATGGACAGGTGGAAATGAGGTAATGCCGCTGATGTTGTGCGCCGTTGTGGGAGGCGGTCGAGTACCCCGTGCTACTTCTCATTGGTTGTCATTGGGCCCTATGGGTTACAGTGGCCAATGGTGATGTACGCCGTCAGTGACGGTACGCATCACCGTGGACGTGACCACCATTTTCTATCTGTTCTCTCACTTGCTACCTGACCTTCAACAGGAGAGGACCTACACTTCAAGTGCTGCTGTGACCTGTGTCTAGAACCGACCATGGCTCGAGTCACTGGGGAAAGGGCCCCTGCCTTCACCGCTGCGGAGTTGGAAGACTGGTGGATGGGGTCCTACCCCAGTACTGAATGCTGTATGGGCCTCCAACCCAACAGGTGAATACACTGTGAGCAATATGCATGGGGCATGAATGCATTAAGTGCTGTGTGTGAGGGCCTCGTGTAAGGGGTAGGGGGGTGGAAGGGTCCTGGGCAGCGTGCTGCATGTATGGTGGCAATGTCTGTGTGTAAGGGGATGTGAGGGAAATGGTGGGCCATGAGTGTAAGAGGCCGGACGGTATGGCTGATACCTTTTTCTATGTTTATTTGTCTGCAGGTCAGTGTCCATCAGAAAAAGGGTATATGGCGTGCCATCGCCAAGGAGGTGTGGACCCTGTGGGTCTATGGCAGGCGGAGCACCCACTGTCGCAAACGGTGGGAGGACCTGAGACGCTGGGCATGGAAGACAGTGGAGGCACAGCTGGGGATGGCCTCCCAACGAGGAAGGAGTTCCCGTCGAACTCTGACCCCCTGATGTTCTGCATACTGGCGGTGGCCTATCCAGAGCTAGATGGGTGCTTGAGGGCATCACAGCAGCCACAAGTGGGTGAATACAGTTTACAAATCTACAACTTGCGCGTGGTGGGGTGGTCTCCAGGTGGGGGAAGTGGGCCTGTGGGTTTCCCTATACCAGGCTGGACATTGCATAGTAGTTCCCATGTTGGGCAGGGTTCTGATGTAAAATTCCTCCAACTAAGCTAGTAGGCATCCACTACTGGGCAGGGGTCTGTGGGTCTCAGGTATGCTGCTATTGGCCTTAGGTATTCCTGTCCTAGGGCTGGTGACTAGAATTATGACTGGTAGTGCATGGCATAGTGCGTAGGCCTGTTCCCTATGTGAGTGTGCTGTGGACGCCAATGGTGGTGTTGGTGCCGACATTGACCAAGTGTATGCTTTGTCTCCCACACCCCCCCCTTTGGTTTTGTCACCCTCTCCTTGGGTGCATTAGCATCATCTGGCGGAGGAGCAGAGGCACCGGCGACAGAGGGAGCTGCATCCCACATGGACCAGTGGGACGGAGGACGAGGGGAGCACCACGGCAGAGACAGGAGGGGATGGTTCGGACAGTGATACCTCCTCCGATGGAAGCTCCCTGGTGGTGGCGGACACCTCTATGGCCACCCCAACTATAGGTACAGCCGCCACCCCCGTACCAGCACCGCCCTCCCAGCAGCCCCTCAGCGGGTTTCCCGTGCCCGCTCACCCAGGAGGGTAGGCATCTCCTGCGCCCCAGGCACCTCCGGCCCTTCCCCAGTTAGCCCTGCTGCCCTGACTGAGGAGGCTATTGACCTCATGCGATCCATCTCTGTTGGGCAGTCAACCATAGTGAATACCATCCAGAGACTGGCAGCCCATTTGCAACAAACAAATGTATTCCTGGAGGGCAATAACTCTGGCATGGTGGCCCAACAGAGATCAATCCAGGCTCTGGCTTCCTCCCTGATGGCAGCCATTGTCCCTGTCTCTAGCCTCCCCCCTCCAACTTCCTCTACCGAATCCCATTCCCCTGAACCCCAACCTATCCCAAGCACACATTCAGCCCAGCATGTACCCAAGACAACACACAGGAGTGGCTCAGGCAAACACAAGCACCACACATCATCCCACAGGCACTCACACAAACACCATCCAGAATCAGACACACCAACATCCACTGCCTCCACTGTGTTCCCCTCCTTCTCCTCGTCCACCACCCTCCCAGTAGCGTCTCCACTCACACCTGCATGCACTACATCCTCATCCACTACCGCCATCACCATCACCATCACGCCTATTACTACACACTCCTCACTGGCAGTCACCACCCCCCACATCCATGCACACGTCCCCTGTGTCCTCTCCTACTGTGTCTGTGCGTCCTCCTCACAAAGTACACAAACACAAGCTCTCAGACACCCAACAGCCATCCACCTCACAAAAGAATCCAGCCCATGCACCTGCACCCAAACACAGCAGACTGACACCTCCTACAACCACTCCCTCTTCCTCCACTCCCAGACCTTCACCCTCTTCCCACCCCAGTGTCCCTAAGAAGCTTTTCTTCTCTGCCGTTGACCTCTTCCCTACCCCTCCCCCGTATCCTTCACGTCGAGCCAGGGTGGTCAGAACCCAGGCTAGCACCTCAGCCACCCAGTCCACGACCACAGCAGTGTTGGCAGCTACTGCAGGTGGGAGAGGCTTCAGGGAACCAGCCATAACCACTGACAGTGTGCCTGCACCAGCTGCCAAAGAGAAGGACAAGGAGGCGCCATCAGCTGTGAAGAGCAAGGGCAAGGAGGCACCACCAGCTGTGAAGGGCAAGGTCAAGGAGGCACCACCCGCTGTGAAGGGCAAGGGCAAGGAGGCACCACAGGCTGGGAAGGGCAAGGGTCCTGCCCCTGCAGGCAGGAAGGTCAGGAGGCCTGGTGGAGGGACTGAATCTGAGCCCCCACCACCAACCATGGCGGTTCAGCTGTCCAAGGCTGCAGGGGAAGGGCTGGGGCCTCCCCACCGGCATTCTAGACACCAGCACCGCCACCAGCATCACTGCCTGCAGCAGCACCAGCAGCAGCCCCAGTGGGCAGCCGTCTGAGGCTGCAGGGGACGGGCAGGAGCCTCCCCCCAACACAGGCATTCTTGAGACCAGCACCGCCACGAGCACCACCATCAGCACTGCCACCAGCATCACTGCCTGCAGCAGTGCCAGCAGCAGCAGCCCCTGTGAGCAGCTGTCCGAGGCTGCAGGGGACGGGCAGGAGCTCCCCCACCACAGACATTCCCTACACCAGCACTGCCACCAGCACCGCCACCAGCATCACTGCCTGCAGCAGTGCCATCAGCAGCAGCCCCAGTGGGCAGCTGTCCGAGCCTGCTGGGGACGGGCAGGAGCCTACCCCCACCACTGCCAGCACCGCCAGCAGCCCCAGTGGGCACCCATCCGAGGATGCAGGGGAGGGGCAGGAGCCTCCCCCCACCACTGGCTTCCCCGACACCAGCCCCGCCACTGCCACCACTGAGGAGCCATCACCGCCGACAGGCAGTATGTAGTCCTGCCTTCATGGACTGTAGTGAGTCCTGGCCCCTGCAAATCCTGTGGGAGTGACTGTAGGAGGCTGGACTGGCTTGTAGTGAGTACGAAGGGGTACTTACACCTTGCACCAGGCCCAGGTATCCCTTATTAGTGTATAGGGGTGTCTAGCAGCTTAGGCTGATAGAAAAGGTACGTTAGCAGAGCAGCTTAGGCTGAACTAGGAGACGAGTGAAGCTCCTACAGTACCACTAGTGTCATATGCACAATATCATAAGAAAACACAATACACAGATATACTAAAAATAAAGGTACTTTATTTTTATGACAATATGCCAAAAGTATCTCAGTGAGTACCCTCAGTATGAGGATAGCAAATATACACAAGATATATGTACACAATACCAAAAATATGCGGTATAGTATTAGAAAACAGTGCAAACAATGTATAGTTACAATAGGATGCAATGGGGACACATAGGGATAGGGGCAACACAAACCATATACTCCAAAAGTGGAATGCGAACCACAAATGGACCCCAAACCTATGTGACCTTGTAGAGGGTCGCTGGGACTGTAAGAAAACAGTGAGGGTTAGAAAAATAGCCCACCCCAAGACCCTGAAAAGTGAGTGCAAAGTGCACTAAAGTTCCCCAAAGAGCACAGAAGTCGTGATAGGGGAATTCTGCAGGAAAGACCAAAACCAGCAATGCAACAACAATGGATTTCCAGACGAGGGTACCTGTGGAACAAGGGGACCAAGTCCAAAAGTCACGATCAAGTCGAGAGTGGGCAGATGCCCAGGAAATGCCAGCTGTGGGTTCAAAGAAGCTGCTACTGGACAGTAGAAGCTGAAGATTCTGCAAGAACGACAAGGGCTAGAAACTTCCCCTTTGGAGGATAGATGTCCCACGCCATGGAAAGTTGTGCAGAAGTGTTTTCCTGCGGAAAGACCGTAAACAAGCCTTGCTAGCTGCAAAACTTGCGGTTAAGGTTTTTGGATGCTGCTGTGGCCCAGGAGAGACCAGGATGTCGCCAATTGTGTCAGGGGACAGAGGGGGCACCCAGCAAGACAAGGAGCCCTCTCAGAAGCAGGCAGCACCCACAGAAGTGCCGGAACAGGCACTACAAAGTGGAGTGAAATGGTGCTCAACCGAAGTTGCACAAAGGAGTCCCACACCGCCGGAAGTCAACTCAGGAGGTCGTGCAATGCAGGTTAGAGTGCTGTGGACCCAGGCTTGGCTGTGCACAAAGGATTCCCTCGGAAAGTGCACAGGAGCCGGAGTAGCTGCAAAACACGCGGTTCCCAGCAATGCAGTCTGGCGTGGGGAAGCAAGGACTTACCTCCACCAAACTTGGACTGAAGAGTCACTGGACTGTGGGAGTCACTTGGACAGAGTTGCTGGATCCAAGGGACCTCGCTCGTCATGCTGAGAGGAGACCCAGAGGACCGGTGATGCAGTTCTTTGGTGCCTGCGGTTGCAGGAGGACGATTCCGTCGACCCACGGGAGATTTCTTCAGAGCTTCTAGTGCAGAGAGGAGGCAGACTACCCCCACAGCATGCACCACCAGGAAAACAGTCGAGAAGGCGGCAGGATCAGCGTTACAGAGTTGCAGTAGTTGTCTTCGCTACTTTGTTGCAGTTTTGCAGGCTTCCAGCGCGGTCAGCAGTCGATTCCTTGGCAGAAGGTGAAGAGAGAGATGCAGAGGAACTCGGATGAGCTCTTGCATTTGTTATCTAAGGAATTCCCCAGAGCAGAGACCCTAAATAGCCAGAAAAGAGGGTTTGGCTACTTAGGACAGAGGATAGGCTAGCAACACCTGAAGGAGCCTATCAGAAGGAGTCTCTGATGTCACCTGCTGGCCCTGGCCACTCAGAGCAGTCCAGTGTGCCAGCAGCACCTCTGTTTCCAAGATGGCAGAGGTCTGGAGCACACTGGAGGAGCTCTGGGCACCTCCCAGGGGAGGTGCAGGTCAGGGGAGTGGTCACTCCCCTTTCCTTTGTCCAGTTTCGCGCCAGAGCAGGGCTGAGGGGTCCCTGAACCGGTGTAGACTGGCTTATGCAGAAATGGGCACCATCTGTGCCCATGAAAGCATTTCCAGAGGCTGGGGGAGGCTACTCCTCCCCTGCCTTAACACCTTTTTCCAAAGGGAGAGGGTGTAACACCCTCTCTCTGAGGAAGTCCTTTGTTCTGCCTTCCTGGGCCAAGCCTGGCTGGACCCCAGGAGGGCAGAAACCTGTCTGAGGGGTTGGCAGCAGCAGCAGCTGCAGTGAAACCCCTGAAAAGGCAGTTTGGCAGTACCCGGGTCTGTGCTAGAGACCCGTGGGATCATGGGATTGTGCCAACAATGCCAGGATGGCATAGAGAGGGCAATTCCATGATCATAGACATGTTACATGGCCATATTCGGAGTTACCATTGTGAGGCTACACATAGGTAGTGACCTATATGTAGTGCACGCGTGTAATGGTGTCCCCGCACTCACAAAGTCCGGGGAATTGGCCCTGAACAATGTGGGGGCACCTTGGCTAGTGCCAGGGTGCCCACACACTAAGGGCCTGATTACAACTTTGGAGGAGGTGTTAATCCGTCCCAAATGTGACGGATATACCACCAGCCGTATTACGAGTTCCATAGGATATAATGGACTCGTAATACGGATGGTGGTATATCCGTCAATTTTGGGACGGATTAACACCTCCTCCAAAGTTGTAATCAGGCCCTAAGTAACTTAGCACCCAACCTTTACCAGGTAAAGGTTAGACATATAGGTGACTTATAAGTTACTTAAGTGCAGTGTAAAATGGCTGTGAAATAACGTGGACGTTATTTCACTCAGGCTGCAGTGGCAGGCCTGTGTAAGAATTGTCAGAGCTCCCTATGGGTGGCAAAAGAAATGCTGCAGCCCATAGGGATCTCCTGGAACCCCAATACCCTGGGTACCTTAGTACCATATACTAGGGAATTATAAGGGTGTTCCAGTAAGCCAATGTAAATTGGTAAAATTGGTCACTAGCCTGTTAGTGACAATTTGGAAAGAAATGAGAGAGCATAACCACTGAGGTTCTGGATAGCAGAGCCTCAGTGAGACAGTTAGTCATAACACAGGTAACGCATTCAGGGCACACTTATGAGCACTGGGGCCCTGGCTGGCAGGGTCCCAGTGACACATACAACTAAAACAACATATATACAGTGAAAAATGGGGGTAACATGCCAGGCAAGATGGTACTTTCCTACAGTGACACCCAGGTGAGAGACTGTGATCTTGCACTCCCCATGTGCTGCATCACAGGGCAGAAAGCCCCCTCTAGAACTAGTGGAAGAAGCCATCCACTTGCCCCCTGCTTGCCAGGATGAAGCACACTGGGCACAAAGCCCCCTCCAGAACCAGCGGAAGAAGCCATCAACTAGAGAGACTGTGTCTGCGCTTCCCAGGACCAGGCAGTGGGCAGAACACCCACTAGAGAGACTGTGGCTTTGCACTCCCCAGAACCAAGCAGTGGGCAGACCACACACTAGAGAAACTGTGGCTTTGCACTCCCCAGGACAGTGTGATGGGCATGTAGCCCCCTCCAGGACCAGTAGTGTTGTTCCATCTTCCGGCTGAGGTGCCCCCCGTTCCCCTGAGATGCCTGTGTATTTTCGACCTGATGCTCCTGCAGTGTTCTCTCCATGTTGTTGCAGGAGTCAAGTGGGGCCTTGGCCTGTGTGGTTGCCCTGTGGCCCATGGACATTGTGGACTAAAACTGTATGTTGTTGGATAGGCCCAAATGGTGCCTATGTGTACTGTGACACAGTTAAGTGCCATGGCCTGCCCCCCGCAAAATGGTGTCCACTTGTCCTGTGTGGATGGACAGGTGGAAATGAGGTAATGCCGCTGATGTTGTGCGCCGTTGCGGGAGGCGGTCAAGTACCGCCGTGCAACTCCTCCATTTGTATATCTGTATATACTATTTTGATTATGAAGCACAACTTTCTACTATTTTATCTTATTACACTCACTTTAATCAATTCTTTTTGTCCTTGTATTATTCTTGAGGGGTACCGGGTGAAAATGTAATGTTACTGCATCTCTTTGTGTGTATGGTGTTGGGGGTGTTGTGTGTTGCATGTTGCGTGTGTGTGTCACTCTCTTTTTCCTCCACCCTCCCTTGTGTGCTAGGCAGCAGTACTCACTGTGGTTGTCTTTGCCGGCATTGGTATTCATGGTGAAAAAGGAGATAGACGAGTATGGAGAACTAAATCACAAAAGAGAGTACGGGGTTCTGGCAACTATAAGTAGATTGAAAGTGTGCCAGTTGCGACACTAGACCAATCTTGTACCTCGACTAAAGGTAAATTGTGGATGGATAGTGGGGTGGTATGAGGTCTGTAGAGGGGGATTTCCTTTACGGACAAGGTGGTCTCACACACTATATAGTGTCATGCTTCATCATATGACCACCTAGCCCCACCCAGGTAGGACAATACCACCTGGGCGGACTCAACCTCTCTGTTAAAAGAACAGGAGGGAATGCGTAAATTAGTTTGATTTCTGGAAAGAAGGGATCCAGCTATGCTATGGGAATAAAAACACCTACTCAGATACCCGGGTGAGTTTAATAGAAGGTTCTGTGTGGTGTGATTAAAAGAAGTGGGGAACCAGTGTGAGAGCAATGACTCACAAGGTCACCTATCTAAAAGAAGTAGCCAACATGTTTCTGCCCTTGTGATTGAGCTATGGAAGGTATCTGGGCATTCATCAGGGCGTAGGATCCCTATTGCAAATGCTTATTACGCGCTGCAGAAAAATCGCAGTAGGAAAAAGGGGGGGGAGGAAGGGCCTACCTTAACCAAGGGAATGCCTGGGGAGGACCTACAATCAATAAAATAACAAAAACAGACCAAAATTGACGGTGAGAGGATAATCCACAGCAAACCACAGCACACGTGACAAATTTCATGCAGAACACAAGAGTACTGGTTGCAATTATAAATAACGGTGGCAGCAATGCTGGCTATGCAAGGCGAACGGTAGGTAAGGGCAGATAATTCCTTACCCTAACAGTGGAGGCTATTAGCCTCTGGTATCCTGGAGAGGGAGCATCCCCTTATAGTCAGACTCTAGGGTTAGGAGGCAAAGAGCAGAAGGGGAGAACAAAGATGAAAAAATAGTACAGGGGTAGTCAAGACATAGACGGTAGAAGCCTAGGACAGGGTGAAAAACTGTAGAAATCTGAGAAAGAGGTCACTGGAGAGGGGAGAAAAAGGAGGGGAGAAAAAGGGGAAAAAAACAGGGGAGGGGGCAGACAGGGAGGGGGGAGAACAAAGAAACGAAGGAGGAAGAAAGAGAAGAAGAAAAGAAAACAGGAGGAAAAAAAGGAAAGAAAACAAGAGAAAAAGGGGAGGAGAGAAAAACACGGGAAAAGGAGAGAGAAAAAAGAAGAGAAGGGAGAAGAGAGGCTTCTTATCTGTGTTTCCAACGATAGCTGACTCACTGCATCAAAGGTGGGCGCTCACTGTGCGCCTATACCGACCTCTCCTTCAGGACCGCTTGGGTAAAATGGCCTGATAGTCGGTAACTAATATAGTGGTCTTAATAGGGTAAAATTACTTGCAGCTGCAGGCAATCACCGCCGCGGCCCGGGGGCCGGAAGTCTTGCGAGCTGCTTACGTTTCTGTGAGCCAAGGAGGACTATGGCCGCCCCGGATGTGTGGGGGGCCGGAAATGGCCGATAGTGAAAGGGGGCGCCCGTGGGTGGCGCTACCCTCACGAGCTAATCCTTCTCTGATCGCCGGGTCCGCCGTGGTCGGCGGCCGCAGCTGAGGGAGATCCCTTGTTTGGGCGGATAAGCCCCCCCGCAAGTGCTGTAGGGAAACGTAGTTTCCCGGCAGCCCTGCTGGCTATTTACACGCGAGGCTGCCATGGTTTCGGAAGGCCGAAACGAGGAGCACAGGCGGGGTGGAAGGATAGGGGGGGAGAAAAAGGGAAAAGGGAAGGGCAACGAGGGGGGTAAAGGGGGGAAAGGGAAAAGGAAAAAAGTGGGAAAAAAGGGGAAGGGAAGAGCAGAGGGGAAAGGAGGAAAAAAAGGAAAAAGGGGGGGGAGGGAGGGAGTTGGGTAAGTTAGAGAAGTGGGGAATACTAAGGAAAAAGGAAGGAAACAAAACGAAAAGGGAAAGAAACATAAATAATAGTATTTAATAGTAAGACTGAAACAAAAATGAATAGAAGTTATAATAAAAAGGAGGGAAGAATCTATATAATATAATAGATAAAAGCAAGAGGGGGAGACAAACAAAAGAGGGTGGGAAAAGAAGGGGGAAAAAAACGGAGAAAGAAGGAGAAAGAGGGGAAGCAGAGATAGGGGATAAGGGATAGAGATGGAGTGAGGAGGAGAAAAGGGCTGAGGGGAAGGAAGCAGAAGAAAGAGAGGGGAAGAAGAGAGGGAAAGAAGTGTGAAGGGAAGGGGAAGAAAAGAGGGGACCAAGGGGAGACCGAGGGTCGGGGAGGGGGGGGAAGAAAGAAAAGGTGAGGGGGTAAGAAGGTGTGAGGGACAGGAGAGTGAAAAAGGAAAGAAAAAAGTAAAGAAAAAAGTGAAGGAAGTAGAGACAAGTAAGAAAAGGAAGTGAAAGAAGAACAGAATTAAGAGGAGAAGGAAAAAGAGGGAGCAAGGCCAGAGACGGGGAAAAAAGGGGGAAACTAAGAGGGTTCTAATTATGAAGAGAGAACCAAGGTATCTCGTCATTTAATCCAACCGTGTCGGTGTGCAATCTCCAAATCCAGCGTTGCTCTGCCCTGAATAGTTTTTCTGACATGTTAGGGGTCGAAGGAGAGAAATGTTCCACGACCGTCCAAGACATGTCATCTGGGGAGTGGTTTCTTTGTAGGAAATGGCTAGTGAGCTTCGTTGCGTCTCGTTTGCACCTAATCGTGCTTCTATGTTCACAAATTCTGGTGCTAACCTTCCTCGTAGTCATACCCACATATTTAAGTAGGCAAGGGCATTTGATTAGGTAAATGACGTTTTTGCTGTTACAATTTGTGAGTGATTTTTGCACCCATGGGGTTTTGAGATCAAGATCGATGGTGGTAGATCTATGGGTAAAAGGGCAAACGCTGCAGTTGCCGCATGGGTAATGACCTGCGGGGGGGCCATTTGCCAAAGTGTAGTCTGTGTGGAACCTCGCTTCTCCTTTGGTCTAGTGTGGACCACCATGTCTCGTATATTGATTGCTCTCTTTTACGCGTGTAATGGTGGTTCAAAGGGTAAACCACCTGATGTCAAAATTCTCCAATTCTCTCTTATAATCTTCTGGATTTCATTGGATAGGGGATTGAAGGTGGTGACACATACGATCTTGTCCAGGCTTGGTTTCTGTGCTCGAGGCTGTAGCAACTGGTCTCTGTTATTGTTGCGTGCCCGTTTTTGTGCCCTATTAACCAGATGTGGGGGATAATCCTTGGTGTGCAGCTTGGTAGATAGTTTGTCTGCATGTTTACGGTAATCGGTGACTGATGAGCAATTTCGTCTTAACCGTGGGAACTGCCCAACCGGGAGGTTATCTCTTAGGGCTCGTGGGTGGAAGCTCTGGTATTGTAATAAATTGTTGCAGTCCGTTGGTTTATAGTAGACTTCAGTAGCTAACCCGCCGTCTTGTTCATAGATGAGTAGATCGAGGAAAGGTAGTTTGTTTTCACCTATGTTCATTGTGAAGGTTAGAAATGGGTTAGCCCCGTTGAGCCAAACAGCGAATGCCTGGGCCTCTTCTTTACTACCAGTCCATATTAGCAATACATCATCGATGTATCGCTTCCAGAGTTTGATCTGATCTCGGTAGGGGTTGTCCTCATGCAGGACCGTATGTCTTTCAAAATGGTCAACGTATAGACATGCTAGACTAGGGGCAAATGTGCTACCCATTGATGTGCCTTGTGTCTGCAAGAATAAACTATCTTCAAACTTGAAGTAGTTTCTGGTGAGAGCGAGGTGTGCTAAGTCCAGTATGAACCCAGGGGGGGTTTGGGATTCACCCATATGTACGTCCAGCAGGTTGCTTATCACTTCCAGGGTAGCCTCTTGCGGGATGTTTGTGTAAAGTGATTCCACATCAAGAGTAATTAGAAGTTCCTTAGATTTGTCAAAGGCTATAGACTCCAGTAAAAGGAGGACATGGGTGGTGTCCTTAAGATAGGTCGGGATTCTTTTAACTAACGGTTGTAGGAAGAAATCCACAAATTTTGACAAGGGCTCTAGTGCTGAGCCTATCCCGGAAACTATGGGCCTTCCGGGGGGAGGGATCTTCTCTTTATGTACTTTTGGTAGAATATAGAAGTACGGGATTTTTGGGTTGGTCTGTATCAGATATGATGCCTCATGATCTGTGATCCAGTTGTTTTCCTTCCCTTTTGACACTAGGAAGGTGATTTCTTCTTGGACATCAGTTGTAGGATCACGTGCCAGACGCTTGTAGTGTCTGGTATTCCCCAGCAATCGCTCACACTCGTCTCTATACATTTTTTGTGAGAGAATCACTGTGGCCCCGCCTTTGTCTGCTGGTTTGATGATAATATTAGGGTCGGCTGTCAGGCTCTTCAGTGATTCTATTTCGATTTTACTCATATTATGGAATACTTTGTTGGATGACTCGGACAGCCCATTGATCTTAAGGGATACTGATTTCTCGAAAGCCAGTACCTCCGGGGGCATTTGCCCTGCTGGGGGGCAAAAGGTAGATTTCGGGCTCTTACGAAACAGACCTGCCAGTTCTGTTCTGGTTCTGAATAGGTCTACTTTTGGGGTGGGCACGAAATTCAGGCCTTTATTTAATGCTTGGGTTTCGATTTGACTCAGGGTCCGATTGGTTAGGTTAATGATGTTAACTGTATTCTCTGAATCAGGGTTCACTTTTCCTTGCTTGTCCCTGGTGTAGTGTCCCTGTGCATTGGGTTTTCCAAAGCATCCTCTTTTGGACGCCACTGTACTTCTTTTCTCCTCCCTCTGTCCCTCCCATGGCCTCTGTCTAAAAAAGGAGGTGGGGGTTCAGAGAAGGACCATTGAGCAGGGTGTTGCAGGTAAGGTGCTTGATATTGTGGAGGGGGGCCATACTGGTTAGGCCAACCCCATTGTTGGTTAAAGTATGGGGGGTATTGGGGAGGTAAGGGTGGATAGTTCCATCCTCCTCGACGTTGGCCACGTCATCCGTGGCGTTGTCGTGTGTACCCTGACGAGTTGCTATCACTATCTGAGCTGGTGTTGCTCCCTGAGGAAGTATCAGATGTGTTAGTGGAATTTTTTGCTACATAGTCAGGTTTTGTGTAGGGGTATATCTTTTCTAGGGAGAAACGATTTAGGTCTTTTTGAAACTTTCCTATTTTTTGCTGAGTTAAGTATTCTTTGTATTCATTCATATTTTATTTACCTCCTCCAGTTTCTTTTTGAAGGAGAGAATGCTCACACCTGACTTCAGGTTATTTTCACTGGTTTTTATCTGGATCAGTAGGGTTTCAGATAGCCTAGTAGAGGTTTTTATAATTAATATCAGCCAATCTCGTGTGCATTTCCATGCTATAAGTGACCAATCTTTACAAAACTCCAGGTCGTATGCGAGGCTCATTGGTGACAAGTAATCCGTTTGGTGCAGAGTTACTGCGCAGGTATTCAGTAACGACAGCTCTGTGTAATATAGTCTTAATCTGGGAGCGTTTCAATTCCACTAGGGAGTCCCAGTCCCCAAGCTGGGATAAGCTTTTTGACAAAGCCGTGTCCCCAAGGAGTGAGGGGGCTGAGAGGATAGCTGATACTTCCTCGTCGTTGAAGGAGAGACCTTCTGCCATAGTGTGGCAGGCGTGGTGGGGGGGGGGAAAAAGGGGGAAAAAGAAAAAAGAAAAAAGAAAAAAAGGGGGGGGCGTGGGTAGGGGGTTGGGTCTACGGGTCCACAAGTAGAGGGAACGTCAGAAAAAGGAGAAAGCCTAAAGTATTAAGGGGCGCAGGCAAAGCAATGCGCTTGCTGGGTAGAAAAAAGTAAAGAGCAAACATGGGGAACACCTGCAACTCGGGCTCCATGGCGGCGTGGGTCTTCCTTGAGTCTCCAGGGGTGAGTCGTTTCCCTTCTGTGCACTGTTTCTGCCGTGCTTTTGATGTCATTGGTACCGCACCGGAAAAGGTGGCAGATAGGCCTGTTGTAATACTGTGGCGGAACATTGTCTTCCGATTCGCTGTTGGCGGTTACCGCCACGGTGCTTGTTGCTACCGCTGTGGCGGTCGGTGTGTTAAAGTGGCTGTCTGTGTGAGCGATGTCCGCCGTGGTCATAATTCCATTTTGTTTACCGCCGGACTGCTGGCGGTATTACCGCCACTTTATCACCGACCGCCAGGGTTGTAATGAGGGCCTGAGTGTCCTGTGTTTGTGGTTGTCTAGGTGTAATGCACAAGGGAGCTCTCAACAAGCACAGATCAGACATTGATTAGAGGCAGGCTACAAGGCACAGATGGCTTTAAGTGGAGAGAAATGCTCACTTTCTAAAAGTGGCAATATTAAAATAGTAATATAAAATCCAACCTCACCAATAGGCAGGATTTTCTATTACCATTCTGGCCATACTAAATATGACCTGGTTACCCCTTTCAGATCAGGATCTACCACTCAAAAGGTATATGGGAGCAGTCCTAATGCTAGTCAATGAAAGGAGCAGGCCTCTCAGTAGTGGAAAACGGATTTAGGAATTTTTCACTACCAGGACATATAAAAAAACATATGTAAATGTCCTGCTTTTTACCTACATAGCACCTTGCCCTATTGGTTACCAAGGGTCTACCTTAGGGGTGATTTATTTGTAGAAATAGGGGAGTTTAAGGCTGGGCAAGTATTTTTAAATGCCAAGTCAAAGTGGCAGTGAAACTGCACACACAGGCCTTGCAATGGTAGTTCTGAGACATGGTTAAGGGGCTACTTATATGGGTGGCACAATCAATGCTGCAGGCCCACTAGTAACATTTAATTTACAGGCCCTGGGTACATGTAGTGCACTTTACTAGGGACTTATAAGTAAATCAAATATGCCCAATGGGGATAAACCAGTGTTACCATGTTTAAGGGAAATAGCATATGCACTTTAGCACTGGTTAGCAGAGTCCTACAACCAGCAAAAACAGTGACAGAAAAGTGGAGGGATGCAGGCACAATGTGGGGGATGAGCACCCTAAGGCTGTCATGTCTAACAGTCCCTAAGATCCTGGGGATGAGGTTGCCCAACCATATGCAAGAACTGCTATGAGGACCTCCAGGATGCCACTGGTCATGTGGAGGGTGCCCAACAGTGGTTCACAATGTAGTTGAAGACCAATGTCCTCATTGAGGTGCTTCAGCCTGGGCAAACCAGTAGAGAACCATTACTTTTGTTCAATGATTCCCAAACAAATGCCCATCTTGGGGCCTGGGTAAAGCCCTGTTCCAGACGTCCAGTCAACAGATAAATTGCACAATGCCATTGCCCAGCTGTAGGGAATCCAGACGCTTTCACTCAGCACCCCACACCAGTGAGCCTTCACATGCAGGGTTCAATGAGCAAGGTCTTTCCAAATTTGTTCTCTACCACACCACCAGAGAGGGAATCGAAGCGCTTGGAAATATTTGGAAAGTGCATGTTTTCTCTGATAGCTTGGCAATTCGTTCAGTGTCCCTTGGGGCTTTATACCCATATCCTTTGACTCTCTGTTCTTACCTGGTGATCCTGACAATTTTTGTTCCCCTCTCACACATGGCCTTTGAGCGGCTTTGATGTTCATGAGTAATAACGTTAATGAAATAATAGAAGTGACTCCCCATTCACTCCACAATAAGCTGGTTGCTATAGTTAACAATCATACAAATATAATAAGTCCTATTACTGAATACCAAAATTACCTACTGCCAATAGCTTGGAATATACTGGGGTAAATTTAACTGCAACTACAGAAGTAAGGGTGTCTATACTAACAGTAACAGAACTATTACCACTGGATACTGCTGGTACACCGTCCAGGCAAAACCCTGTGGTACCAGATACAACACTGATATGGTATGGCTAAACTACTCACAAGGGTCTGCTACGGAGGACGGCTGGGAACACCTTACGCCTTCTTTGTGCTCCTCTATTTCCCCAGTGGTAATTCACTTCTATGAGGATTCCTCCACTGGGTCCGATTACTCTGTGAAGGCAATAGAGAGAGCCTACTAGGTAGATACCACCCCGCTGGCTTGGCCAACATCTCACGCACATAACTCTGAGGCAACGGTGGAACCAACCACTCCCCAGGAATCACACTTAACAGGCTCAAGGGATCAGCAACAAGAGGGGGAGCACGCACCTGTTCCAGATGTAAATTACGCGTCTCTCGGAGATGCTAGGGAATGAGCGCAGCACTAGCGGACTTCATAGGACCACAAATTGTCATATACCTTATTGATGACCATATTGTTGGGTTCTCTCAGGGGCACCCTTCCTCATTTATCCCGGTAATGCCCTTGACTAGCGCTGTCTTCTTGACCGTATTCCACGCTTTAGGCATTGATATCACACACGAACAACAGGTGCAACTGACAGTAGTCCCCACCTATGTTACCCAGTTATATCCAATCACAGCTCTGTAATAAACACATCAGTATGGGCACTCCACTGCAGCATGTACTCAAGAATTTCACGGGGCAAGAGCAGTGCATAATCAGACACTGAAGGGAGTTACACAAGCATAAAAAGAACTTGACACACCCCTGGCCACCTGAAGGCACCTTTGATTGTGCTACTTTAGAACATGCCACCACATTCTTAGAGGCCAAGTACTCAGGCTGAAAGCTCCAAAAACGCAAAGACACTTTAGCATTGTGGCATATCTTTAAAGAAGGCGCAGACCATACATCGATACCTACGGCCCCACCAGCGTATCATGTAAGCGGTATGTACCCCAATATTACTGCACCCCTAGATTTGGCCCCGACTTCAAATGACAAGGCAGCCGCTGGCTTCACTGACATACCAGATGACCCTTTTCCTCTGCTTCCTCAGATGTACAATGACACAACAAACAAGATGCAAGTACAGGGACAGAAGTGGTAGCTTCAGGCCTACCAGGTCAAATAGATGCACAATTCACTCTGAAACTCACACTGCTTAATGTTACATCACAGCATGATGAGGATGAGAAGTGTGATAACACCTCCGACATATCACAGGCAGCTTCTCACACCACGCTCCACTCTGTTTCCAATGTCTCCTTCAGAGGCAGTCAGTCGCTCCTCTTAAACTATTCTCACAGCCTCCACGGGCAGGTGCGATCGACCAGTGCCCTGCTCCTGCGTGAGGAGGGAGCGCAATGCGTGGCCCCCCAGCAAACGTGGAACTGCGATGAGGAGTTCCCGGACTCCCTAGCCCCCGTAGATTCAAGCAAATGAAGAAGCATGGCCGAGCTGAGGAGTGGTGTGGAGAATTCAACATGTGACAACATCAACATTAGTGAATGTAAAATACAGACATCCAGTCCCGGGGATGATGGTGTGGCAGCCCTCAGACGAATGTCACAAACACTAGAGAACTTGAAAGACTCACTTGATGAAATGATTGGTGGAACAGGCGCTCTATCAAATAAAAAAAGAGGCCAGGGAAGACACTCCTCCACAAGTGCAAAGATCCCCATACCGTATTGAGATAAGAGACAGCGAGGTAATTCCGCAAACCTATGAGCCCGCTCCCCGAGGGGCACATTACACAGCCATCACGGGTAGTCACAATGACATTTCTACCCAAGAGCAGTCAAATGCGGCGCAAACAGTATTACCACTGAGGGAAAACACTGCAGGTCACTTGCCTGAATCCACCTGTGATCCCTTGTACACCAACCCTGACAGGGCTCACCCACACCAGGATGAACAGAAAATTAAGAAGCAAAGAAAGACTGAAAGAGAGCGACTGGCAGTCTTGGGAACACATGGACGACCTGACGACATGTCTTATGACGTCTCTGGGGTGGCCCTAATGCGTTCTACCAGGCAAAAAAATTACTATAACGTGATGCTCAGTAAACAGGCTGCATCACAAGACAATGACCTAACACCAAACAAAATAGTCACCCTCAGGAAAGGCAGCGACTTTTATGTCATTCCCTTCACTGACGACTTGGCAGGTTGGATGGAAGGTCTTCCACCACAAATAACCCCATGGCCATGAGATGGGTCCTTTGACCCACAGGATATGGCCACAGCTGAAGACTGTATCTTACACGGGGTGGGCGACGAAGAATGGGATTATCCGTACATGAGGGCAGGTTTAAAGTTCTGGCAGAAATATGCTCATAAATTCAACCACACACGACCTATAGTAGCAAGTACTGCAGTAACACACCAAATGATCCTACTGTTTAAAAACACACATGACCCCCCCCAATGTATGTCCCATGGCCACAAATGGACAAGGACAATTTAAAGAAACAACTCCCGCCACTAACCGAAGGTTGGGGCAAATGGATTGCAGCCTTAGAAAAACACACCTCTGGTGTCAACCTTGCGGTTGGTGACATCAAGAGTCTGCTTACCTCCCTGATCGGAGAGGAAGCAGAAGAGATATTAACAAAAAATAAACAATAAGCTTGCTCTTGCTGATTTGCAGTGCGATGGTGCTCCATTCAATAAAATACGAGCACACCTGTGAACCTTATTGCGCCACATATTCCTCGATGTCCCAGACATAGGATCTCTCATGTCCCAAACAATACACCCAAATGAAGATACAGCACAGTACATCTCTAGACTCAAAAGAAAAATGGCATCAGGAGTTGGGGGAAAAGTGGAATGCAACAGAAGGGAACTGTGGGTTCTTCTAACACACAGTGCAGAAGGGATTGCCCACTGACGTACAGGAGAAACTAGATGGGATAGGGGCCCTGGAAAGTAAACCATGGCACGAAATACAAGATCACATCATCCATTTCTGTAAGAAAAAGTATGAACAAGACAGAAACAGACAGTCAACAATTGAAAATGCAGCTGCCAAGCTAGTCCAGCAGAAATTAAATTAGAAAAAAGATGCACCAGACACAGTCATGCTCGCAACACAAGTTAACCAGATGACTGCCGTTGCAGGGTTCCCTCAGAATGCCCGAAATGCATTGTCAGGCAACGTACAGGGAGTTGTATCTTACATGCAGCCACAGCCCACTTATAACAATGAGTCACAGCAGCCACCCTATAGTGGCCAGCAAATTAGGGCCGGATACACAGGAGAGCAGGGCAGAGGAAGTGGGCAAGGTCAGCAAAGAAATAGAGAGCAACCAGGACTCCCAGTATGCTATTATTCTCAGAAGGTTGGCCACTTCCAAAGGAATTGTCCTACCAAAATCCAAAACGAAGAGAGGGCGGCGGGTACGGGGCAGCCACAGACCCCTGCCCAGTCCACTCAGCCGCAGCCAATCCAGCCCCAAATAATATACTCCTACCTCCCACCAGCTCAGCAACAGCCTATGTAACAACAACCACACCTTCAGATACCTGCAGTGGCCCAACAGGTGCCAGTACAGCAGATGCAAGCACCAGTGCAGCAACAACAGACACCCATATTCCAGATGATGCCCCAAGCACCGCCACCACAAATGACCATGCACCTCCTTGCGCCTCAAGGGGGCACAGTGGTTACTTCAAGCAATCCATTTGCACAGGGTATCATTCAGCAATACAAGACAGGAGGATATAATTGTTAGGACAGCCCACAGACAACTCTTGTGTGCCCAGTTTTGTTGTGTACACCAAATTTTGAGGAGGACCCAATTGTCTTTGTCACGATAAACAACAAACCTTACAGCTTCCTAATTGACACAGGCGCTACTTACTCCTGTATCACAGGAGGAACACTGCCCATTTCAGATCAGATGGCGGACACGCAGGGGTTTATTGGGGCAAGAGCTAGGGTCCCTTTCACTAAGCCAGTACCACTTGAAATAGGAGGTCGCTTTCTGGAGCAACCTCTACTCTACTCACCACAATCACCAGTAAACCTTCTGAGACCTGACCTTATGGCAAAACTCAGCATTACTATCCACTTCGATGAGAACGGTACCATGACCTGCTCCCTTCCTGGCATGCCTTTGGCCAGAATGATGGCAGTTACAGTGGACTCCTCCTTGACAGATCAGATAAGGGCCCACCAGTGGATGAACAAGCATTCTCCGCTGCGGTACACATTATTGTTGCAACCACACCGGAACTCAAAAGCCGTACTGTACAACTGCCAAAAGAGTTCCTCTCAGCCACAGTCACGGATTCCCCAAATACAAGAGAAACAAATGTTTTTGAACATACACTGCCTTGAAATAACACCTACATACGGAGCCTTTCAAGCATTTGACGACAGCTCCTGTATGTGGGCCTTTGTCATTTTCATTCAACCAGGAGGGTTAGTGAGGAACATTCTAGACGACCAACTGTTTGGACCTCCGGAAAATTATTCCAAAAGTGAGATTGCTTATCAAAATGAAGGACCCCTCTCAGTGACAGTGGAAATGAGAACATCCACTCCTGCCGCACAGTTTGATTCCGTATGCGATGCTGACTTAGCTCAAGTACCTAGCAATCTTTGGACCACTGGTCCGAATGATGTCAGCCTCATTCACTCTGCTACCCATTTCAGAATAACACTCAAGCCAGGTGCCATTCTGGCCAGAGTACGCCAGTATCCGTTGTCCAAGGAAGCAGTGTAAGGTATTGTCCCCACCATACAAGCATTACTGAATCAGGGAGTCATCTCGCCCTGCACCTCTCCATGCAACACCTGTCTGTTCCCTGTGCGCAAAGCAAAGACTAACCAATGGCGTTTGGGTCATGATCTTCGCCCCTTTAACAACATTGTGGTACCGGAATTTCCAATTGTCCCAGACCCTTCTGTGATTCTTACAAATATTCCCCCGGACACAGAACACTTTTCTGTTGTCAACCTAAAAAATGCTTTCTTCAGTGTTCAATTGCATTCTGAATGTCAGTATTTGACATCCTTCACATTTTGCAATATCCAAATGAGCTACACACGCCTCCCACATGGGTATTGTGAATCCCCCAGCATCTTTAACAGACATGTGAAAGATGACTTATCCGATTTCCTATGTGAAAGCACCTTGTTGCAGTATGTAAACAACATTCTGCTATGTAGTCCTACGGAGCAACAATGCAGGAAAGATACCGTTGCCCTACTAACAACGCTAGCTCAGAGCGGTGTGAATTAACACGTGCTGCGCAGTTCCTTTCTACACAGGTATTGAAGCAGAAGGAGAAGGGCCCCATCGATCCTGAGTGCCACCCATCCGACCAGGCACACAGATCTTTGTTCGGAAGGCAGTCTGTCGTTAGAAGGATCCAAAGCTTGAAGGACCTTTTGAAGTCATAGACTTCACCCACAGCTGTCCGCATCGCTAAAAGAAAAGCATGGATCCACAGGAGCGACATCAGGGTCGACCCTGCACCACCTCAGAACCAAACGACGAACAAGAAGAAGGCAACATACTTCCAATGACTGTCTGAGAGGAGGAAATGGCGATCATTTGGTGGTTTACGGATTCAGTCGCTGCAACAGCACAGAATTACCACCTCCATCACCCTGAAAGTTATGCACTTATATTGTAAGATTTTGGGGGTCATTACAACATTGGTGGTAAAAGCTGCTTACCGCCGTGCAGAAGACCACCAACACACCGCCGCCGCCGCGAAGTTCCACCACGGTCATTATGACCCACAGCTCGGAATCTGCCAAAATCCAGACACCCACAAAAGTCCGCCACACCAAAGGTCAGTGATAAACTGCCGATAACAAAACCTCCACCGTCACGCCAACAGGAATACGCCCACACTATCACGACCCACAAATCCACGCGGCGGTCTTTCAACTGTGGTATTCCATTGACGGTACACACCGCCGCGCTCAAAATACACACACATTTACAAAACACTACCACATTGGACAATTACAAATACACACACCTGATACACATACACACACCACTCCCACACATCCAATACAATATAAAACACACACCCACATTACCCACAAACCCTTACGTCAACAATTGCGACTGAAGGCCAGAGAGAGACACCACCATCTACAAACTAGTATCCACAGGCACTCAACACCATCACTCACACAACATCCAAGCACCTCACACAACACACCTCGAAATATCAACCCACACATCACAACACACACCACCCCACAAATCACCCACACCACTCCATGGCACCACAAAGACACCCCAGGTTCTCTGAGGAGGAGCTCAGGGTCATTGTGGAGGAAATTATCCGGGTAGAACCACAGCTATTCGGATCACAGGTGCAGCACACCACCATAGCTAGGAAGATGGGGCTATGGCGAAGAATCGTGGACAGGGTCAACGCAGTGGGACAGCACCCAAGAACTAGGGATGACATCAGGAAGAGGTGGAATGACCTACGGGGGAAGGTGCGTTCCATGGTCTCAAGACACCACCTTGCGGTTCAGAGGACTGGCGGCGGTCCCCCACCTCCTCCCCCACAACTAACAACATGGGAGGAGCAGGTCTTGGCTATACTGCATCCTGAGGGCTTCGCAGGAGTAGCAGGAGGAATGGACTCTGGTAAGTCAAACCTTTAACTACTTCATCCCCCACCCACCTGCATACTAGCACATACCCCCACCCTCGCCCTCACCCCCATCACTCCAACTCCTCACGTATGTCCCAATATCACAAACCACACATCCCAAACCCAAGCCCTGCAGGTAACACCAAAGCATGGACACCCATCACCAAAGCATGGCCACTGAACATACCCATACACCCCCTAAACCATTATCACACAAGGTCCTACACAGGAATGCAAGCACTGGGGTACACCGTCACCCACCCATTGCACACCATGGCACACACAGATGCAATAATCATGCCTTTACACCTCTACAGGACCCCTACCCAACGTCACCGGACAGAAGGGTCCAGATATGTCCACTCCACCCACAGAAGAGGCCCACAGTGATGACAGCAGCTCTGTCCAACTGGATCTAGATGACCAGCCCGGCCCATCTGGGACCTCGGGACAGTCAGTTCCCCTCACACTGGCACAGGCCACTACAGAGCTCCCCCCCTCTGGAAACACCAGCACAGCACCCACCCAGCGGGCCCATACCTCTGTCCCCAGGACACGTCAATCAGCAGTGTGTCCACCACTACAGGGAACCCAGGCTAACCCACCACCCCAACAACACCAGGGAGCTAGGGGCAGTGGTAGTGGGCACACGGTTCAGGGGACAGAGGCCCAGGGAAACAGGGGTACTGGGAGGGCTGCTGTACGACAGGGGAGAACAGGCCCAGGGAACCCACTCTCCACGAGGCCCTCTCCAACATCATGGGAGCCTACCACCATTCCCAGGAGACAATGGGAACGGTACTGGCCAAGTTTCAGGAGACCCAGCGCCTGCAGGAGGAACAGTATTTGAGGTTCAGGGAGAAACTCAAATCCATCAATTCCATCCTGGGCACCATTGTAGGGGTGCTGAAGGAACTCGTCAACACCAGGAGGGGCACTGTGGCACAACAAGGGGCCTCTGACACTAGGCTGGACGATGAACTGCCCACCACCTCCGCCTGCACTAGTGGACAGGAGGCACCGCCACAGGACCACCACACCAGCACCCCAGTCTGGAGTCAGTCTGTGCTTTCACAATTGTGTGTTTACAATAACTGAGGGAAATAGCAATGTCCATTCTATTGTCAACATACCTATGTCACACAGCTCTAGTCCATGCGGAAACAAAGCAGATGTCACACAGTGGGACCCACATCTGTGAAATCGAAAGGGAAAGTGACAACTCACTGACCATGCACTGGATGAAAATGATAGACAGATGAGAGGTAGTAGAATTAAATCAGTTGTAGCAGCCAGTGTTGTCTTCTTACCTGTGTCTCACTGGAAGTATTGCAGGATCACTGTGTTCCTGTTGTCTATGTCCTCTTCTTCTGCTTCCTCGTCTTCACTGTCCACAGGCTCCACAGCTGCCACACCACCTCCATCTGGACCATCCTCCTGCAGAAAAGGCACCTGTCTTCGCAAAGCCAAGTTGTGAAGCATACAGCAGGCCACGATGATCTGGCACACCTTCTTTGGTGAGTAGAATAGGGAACCACCTGTCATATGGAGGCACCTGAACCTGGCCTTCAGGAGGCTGAAGGTCCGCTCTATAATCCTCCTAGTTCGCCCATGGGCCTCATCGTAGTGTTCCTCTGCCCTTGTCCTGGGATTCCTCACTGGGGTCAGTAGCCATGACAGGTTGGGGTAACCAGAGTCACCTGCAAATATCGAGGGACAACAGTTAGACACACACTAACTCATAGGGACATCCCCAGACCCAGACACCTAATCACACTGTATTGGGTCCATGTCCTCACCTAATAGCCACACACACAGTGCCTCTGGAGTTGCCCCATCACATAAGGGATGCTGCTTTTCTGTAGAATATAAGCATCATGCACTGAGCCAGGAAATTTGGCATTCACATGGGAGATGTACTGGTCTGCCAAACATCCCATCTGCACATTCATAGAATGGTAACTCTTCCGGTTTCTGTACACCTGTTCACTCCTGCGTGGGGGGACCAAGGCCACATGTGTCCCATCAATGGCACCTATGATGTTGGGGATATGTCCCAGGGCATAGAAATCACCTTTCACTGTAGGCAAATCCTCCACCTGAGGGAAAGCGATGTAGCTCCGCATGTGTTTCAGCAGGGCAGACAACACTCTGGACAACATGTTAGAAAACATAGGCTGGGACATCCCTGATGCTATGCCCACTGTAGTTTGAAAAGACCCACTTGCTAGGAAATGGAGTACTGACAGCACCTGCACTTGAGGGGGGATTCCTGTGGGATGGCGGATAGCTGACATCAGGTCTTGCTCCAACTGGGCACACAGTTCCAGGATTGTGGTACGATCAAGTCTATAGGTGATGATCACATGTCGCTCCTCCATTGTTGACAGGTCCACCAGAGGTCTGTACACCGGAGGATGCCGCCATCTCCTCACATGCCCCAGCGGACAGTGCCTATGGAGGAGAACAGCGAGCAGAGAGTCAACCAACTCTGAGGTACGAAAACACAGCTTAATTGGAAAATATTAGCAAATCGACATATGCCTGTAATAGTGTATAAACAAGGCCTAGATATGTGTGACGCAGTCCAAAATAATGCCATGTGGCCCCCTGAAATGGCGGCTGCCTGACCTGTAAAGTGGGACAAGGGGATATGAGGTAACTGCGCTGGTGTTGTACACCGTTGCGGTAAGCGGTCGAAGACCGCGGTGCAATCCTGCATTGGTTAACATTGGACCCTATGGGTCCCAGGAGCCAATGACGAAGTACGCCGGCGGTGACGGTACGCACTGCCGCAGATGTGACCGCCATTTTCTCTCTGTTCAATCACTTGATACCTGATCTTCGACAGGAGAGGACCTACACTGCAAGTGCTGCTGTGACCTCAGTCTGGAAGAGACAATGGCTCGTGTGTCTGGGGAAAGGGCCCCTGCCTTCAGCACGGAGGAGTTGGGGAAACTAGTGGATGGGGTCCTCCCCCAGTACACGCTACTCTACGGTCCTCCAGACAAACAGGTAAGTACACTGTGAGCATGCTGTATGGGCAATACCTGTTTGGAGTGGTGTGGATGAAAGATAGGGGGGGTGAGAATGAGGCGTCCATGAAACGACGGTGAGTGCATGTGCTTCATGGCAAGGGTAGGGATGCGGGCCAATGACTGTGGTCGTGCGGACGGTAATATCTTCTCCTTTTCCCCTGTACAATTCCTGTAGGTCAGCTCCCACCAGAAGAAAGACATTTGGCATGCCATCGCCAAGGAAGTGCGGACCCTGGGAGTCTACCACAGACGGAGCACCCACTGCCGGAAAAGATGGGAGGACATTGGCCGCTGGAGCAAGAAGGCGGTGGAGGCCCAGCTGGGGATGGCCTCCCAATGTGGGAGGGGTGCCCGTCGCACCATGACCCCCCTGATGTTCAGGATCCTGGTGGTGGCGTACCCGGAGTTGGATGGGCGCGTGAGGGAATCACAGCAGCCACAAGGAGGTGAGTACACTCTCATTCTGCTGATGCTGTGCGTATTGGAGGTGTCTGGGTGGGGGAGGTGGGCTGTAGATTCCCCTAGGCCAGGGCAAATTTAGTAGGAAAGGTCCCTTCTTAAGGCAGGCCCTGTAGCACCCCACCCCACCTGTGTACAGTGCCAACTACACCTAGTCAGGCTCCTGTGACATCCATGTGTGCAGCAATCGGGCATAGGCTTGTAACCCATGTCCCTGTGATTGATTAGGGAACTCCAAGTGCACGGCGTAGTGCAGGGGGTTCTGTGTCTGTAGTGTCCGCCAACGGTAGCGGTATTGCATGCACTCAACATGTCTTTTTTCTGTGTCCCCCCCCTTTTTGTGGTCTCCCTGTTCTTGTGTGCATTAGCATCATCAGGCGGAGGAGCAGTGGCACCGGAGCAGGAGGGAGCTGCATCCCACATGGCCCTGGAGGGCGACACAACGGAGTCTGAATTCACCAGTGGGACGGAGGGCGAGGGGAGCTCCACAGCGGGGACAGGAGCTGAGACCAGCGATACGGACTCCTCCTCTGATGGGAGCTCCCTTGCGGTGGCGGGCCCATCTGTGCCCCCCACATCTACAGGTACAGCCGCCACCCCTCCTACCAGCACTGCCCTCCCACCAGCCCCTCAGCGTGTGTCCCGTGCTCGCTCACCCAGGAGGGTGGGCATCTCCTTCGACCCAGGCACCTCAGCCCTTGCCCCTGTCACCCCTGCTGCCCTCAGTGAGGAGGCCATTGACCTCTTCAGGTCCCTCACTGTTGGGCAGTCTACCATTTTGAATGCCATCCAGGGTGTAGAGAGTCAGTTGCAACAAACCAATGCATACCTGGAGGGCATGCATTCTGGTCAGGCAGCCCATCAGCGAGCTTTGCAGACTCTGGCCTCGGCACTGATGGCAGCCATTGTCCCTGTCTCTAGCCTCCCCCCTCCAACTTCCTCCACCCAGACCCAAACCCATGTACCTCAGCCTATCCCAAGCACAGCATCAGACCAGCATGCACACACCTCAACACCAAGGGAAGCTCTGGCAAACATAAGCACCACACATCAGACAGGCACTCACGCAAGCATCATACACATGCAGACACACAAACATCCACTGCCTCACTGTGTCCCCCTCCTCCACGTCTCCCTCCTCCCTCCCAGTCTCGTCTCCACTCACACCTGCATGCACTACATCCTCAGCCACTACGTCCATCACCAGCACTCCCACCACCACACCCTGCTCACCTGCAGTCACCACCCCACTACCATTCACACATCCCCTGTGTCCTCTACCAGTGTGTCTGTGAGCCCTCCTCCCAAACTACACAAATGCAGCCACACACCCACCCAACAGCCACCCACCTAACCACAGCCTCCAGCCCATGCACCTTCTCCCAAAGTCAGCAAACGTACACCTCCTACAACCACTACCTCTTCCTCCACTCCCAAACCGCCTCCATCTACCCATCCCAATGTTCCCCAAAAACTTTTCCTGTCCAACCTTGACCTCATCCCCTCCCCTCCCCCACCCCTTCAGTCTCCAAGGGCCCGCCTCTCCAGGTCCCAACCCAGCACCTCAGCCACATCTGCGGAACCAGTGGTGCCAGTAGTAACCGGCTTCTGGAGTGCGCCAGGCAGCAGGGCAGCCGGTGTGGCAAGGAGCCAGAGCACGGACAGTCCCCCACCTGTAAAGTACAAAACATTGGCCAGTGCCTGGCGGGAGAGAGGAAAGAAATCACCCACCAAAGCCGCTCCCAGGGGTACAGTTGGGAGTGTGGAGACAGCTGCACCACCATCCAAGGTGGGGAAGGGGCACAGTAAAACCGGCAAGTCTGGGAAAATCTGCACGGTGGACAAGACCACCACCAGCACCGCTGCCCAGGACACCGCCGCCACCAGCACCGCTGCCCAGGGCACCACCGCCACCAGCAACGCTGCCCAGGACACCGCCGCCACCAGCACCGCTGCCCAGGACACCGCCGCCACCAGCACTGCTGCCCAGGACACCACCGCCACCAGCACCGCTGCCCAGGCCACCAGCACCGCTGCCCAGGACACCGCCGCCACCAGCACTGCTGCCCAGGACACCACCACCACCAGCACCGCTGCCCAGGCCACCACCACCACCAGCACCGCTGCCCAGGACACCGCCACCACCAGCACCGCTGCCCAGGACTCCGCCACCACCAGCACCGCAGGCCAGTGAGCGCCAAAGATTCTGACGCTGCTGAGGCCGCCACGAACTGGATGAAGCACTCTGGGCAAAATGCCCCCTCCAGAACCAGTGGAGTATCACATCCGCTCACACAGTTCTTGGCAGGATGAAGCACTCTGGGCACAAAGCCCCCTCCAGAATCAGTGGAGAAAGACATCCACTACCTCAGTACTTGGCAGGATGAAGCACTCTGGGCACAATGCCCCCTCCAGAACCAGTGGAGTATCACATCCACTCACACAGTCCTTGACAGGATGAAGCACTCTGGGCACAAAGCCCCCTCCAGAACCAGTTGAGTATCACATCCACTCACACAGTCCTTGGCATGATGAAGCACTCTGGGCACAATGCCCCCTCCAGAACCAGTAGAGAAAGACATCCACTACCTCAGTCCTTGGCAGGATGAAGCACTCTGTGCACAATGCCCTCTCCAGAACCAGTGGAGAAAGACATCCACTACCTCAGTCCTTGGCAGGATGAAGCACTCTGGGCACAATGTCCCCTCCAGAACCAGTGGAGTATCACATCCACTCACACAGTCCTTGACAGGATGAAGCACTCTGGGCACAAAGCCCCCTCCAGAACCAGTTGAGTATCACATCCACTCACACAGTCCTTGGCAGGATGAAGCACTTTGGGCACAATGCCCCCTCCAGAACCAGTGGAGAAAGACATCCACTACCTCAGTCCTTGGCAGGATGAAGAACTCTGTGCACAATGCCCTCTCCAGAACCAGTGGAGAAAGACATCCACTACCTCAGTCCTTGGCAGGATGAAGCACACTGGGCACATTGCCCCCTCCAGAAACCAGTGGAGAATGTTATCCACTTGAGAGACTGTGGCTTTGCACTCCCCAGGATTGAACAGTGGGCAAACCACCCACTGTAGAGACTTGAGAGACTGTGGCTTTGCACTCCCCAGGATTGAACAGTGGGCAAACCACCCACTGTAGAGACTTGAGAGACTGTGGCTTTGCACTCCCCAGGATTGAACAGTGGGCATGGAGCCCCCTCGTGGATCTGGCGTCGTGCACTCATCCGGCTGAGGTGCCCTTCCCACTGAGGTGCCTGTTTTATTTCTATCTGATGCCCCAGCAGTGTTCTCTCCGTCTTGTTCGGGTATTGAGTGTGGGCCTGGCCCATGCCTTTTGGGCCCAGTGGTCCACAGACTCTGATAGTGGAATACCTTGGACTTGTATTCTTGGTGTATATATTTGTTTATAGTGTGAATATCTTTATATATGTATATATTTTTTATTACTGTCTTTGGATATATTACAATCATTCAACTCATTTCCTTGCATTCTTCCAGGGGGGCTTGGGAGGCGTAACTGTAATGTATCATGATGTATTAGTGTGTGTGTTGTCATGGGTGAGGGTGGGGGTGGGAGTGTTGCCTGTTGCGTGTGTGTGTCACTGTTTTTCCCCTCCCCCCTCCCCTGTGTCGTCGGTGCAGTACTTACCGTGGTCTTCGCCGCCGGCGATCATGCTCCTGGTAGATGAGCAGGAAGATAAAGGCTGGTAGAATCTGAAGTTCCGGTTCCATGGCGTCCCGGTTCCTCGTGGGATGTGTAGAAGTGAGTTTCCCCCTCCAAGTCCTGTTTCCGCCGTGTTTTTGTTCGCGGTGACTCCGCCCCGAAAAAGGTGGCGGATTGACCTGTTGTAATTCTGTGGGCGGTACATTGTCCTCCGCCTGTCTGTTGGCGGTTACCGCTGCGGTGTTTGTTTGCACCGCCTTGGCGGTCGGAGTGTTAAAGTGGCTGTCTATGTTGGGGGTTTCCGCCACGGTCGTAATTCCATTTTTTTTCCGCTGGCCTGTTGGTGGTTTTACCGCCGCTTTAACACCGACCACCAGGGTTGTAATGACCACCTTTATATTTTTGTCAGAATCGCACTTGCAATATTTTACTGGTACACTGTTTCTTCCCACTGTATTGATGCAAATACCTGTATTCTTCAAAGTGTTAAAGCTGTCAACACCAATATGCATTGTAGTTAGTTCAGATCCCGAAGGTGGCAATTGTAGTAAGGGGACAGGTTTAAATTCTTCTGCCAACAATGCCAGTATTTCAAATAACTTTGTGTACCCTGATTCCTCATCTCCTCCCCCTGTTAAAAGTACCATTGAGTGGGATGACACCATTGATCTCACCCTCTGTCTATCGCTGCTGTCTAGGCATCGTAAAAATGCCCCAACAGCTGGACAGAATGCTGCTCATGATTTCCTCCACGATAACATGTGGTATAGAGAGATGGCTGCAGTAGGGAAACGACCAACGAATCCTGCTATGTGTGCTCATACATTCCCCATGCAGTAGGGGCAGATAGATTGATTTTCCCAAGATAGGTACAACCAGAAACGGCCAAATGTCTTCTACATCTGTTCCTTTGCAGTATACAAGGAATGGTACAAATAAGGAAGGCCAAAATTGCAGACCTCCCCCCCGATGGGGACAAAAATCCTGTAACATTTACCATTGTCTCCTACTCAGCTGAGGTTGGGAAAATGGTGGGGAAACTGTGGGCAACTAACAACAAAGACTTGAAGGCTCAGGGAGCATATATAAAAGACTTTGGGTTCTTCACATTAACAGAACCAGAAGGGCCCCAGCGTAAGGGATATACGGATAGGAAATGCCCAAACACAACAGTACTGGAAGTAGAAGCATGAGTCTATGTAGAGGGTAGATGGAGCAAGACGGGCCGGATGGGTGTAGAGCAGCGTCCTTAGGACCACCTCAGATAACAAACAAGGCTCATGGGATAATTCAAAAGGAAAATGCGCAAATATGGTCCAAGGAGAGTGCAGGGTATACTGAAGGTGGGGAGAAGATGTCCAAACCCCAAAAATCCTTTAAACTAAAATTACCTCTTCTTTGCTTCATAGGAAATGGTACAGTATCTGTGGGGCACAACTATGGATGCAACAGCACCATTTTCAATTTGGCCTTAGAACATGGCACCTCCAGCCTAGGGGGCTACTTTTGGGCCTGTGGAGAACGCCTTTATCTCCAGCTGCCCCCTAGATGGAATGGACGTTGCACCATTGTAACAATGCATGAAGTTCACCTGATCGTCCCAGCAGCCAACATCTCCCACATCCACACCCATTCTATGACCGGTGATATCACCTTCCTCCATCGACACCAGTGAGAATATTACCCTGACCTGTCTGACATCCCTTAGGAATTCCGGATATTCAATGAGGCGGAAATGTTTTTTGCCAGTCTCTTTCCAGTGCTCCAAACACAAGCAAATGCATGCTGGTTCCAGGTGACCCGCTATGAGGTAATGCGGGCGATCAAAAGTACTAGGGATGGGCTGAACACTATCAAGGAAGAACTACACCCCCTGAGGCTCATGGTTCTGAAACACTGGTATGTCTTGGACATATTAACAACTATGGAAGGTGGAGTCTGCAGCTAGATTGGGAATCCATGCTGCACGTTTTTGCCGGCAAATGACGCAGAAAATGGACCCATCACAAAGGCCATCGAGGATTTAAACACTATAGGAAAGAAAATATTTGATGAAGGAGGTGCCGAGGCAGACATATTTACAAACTGGTTTGACTTTAGCTGGATGCCCTCATGGCTGCCTGCCATCTTAAAAATTATAGTGCCGGTTTGTGGTGTGGTGTTGCTCCTTTGCTGTGCCATACAGATGATATGTCATTGTGTAAAGAAGGCTGATGCTAAAGTAGTAGCCATAAATTATGCAGGAACAGAACAAAGTAATGGGGATGGGGAGGACACAGCACTTTTATACATAGTTGAACTTACAACGATCAATATGCACACACTGCTGCCTCGAACAGTTACTAAGAATGAGATTACTAGCACCCGACTTCCCCCTGGTAGACTCCAAACACAGGAGGATCCCAGCATAAGCGTGCAACCACCCATGTCTGCACTTTATTCATCCCTCACTGATATGCCAGAAGGGGAATATGTAGAATTGGGGGACAGACTGCACTGCTACACCAATGACACACCTTGGATGCCCCAACAGGACTAAGGGCCTGCCAAGTAGACTATAAGGGTTTTGTTAAAAAATGAACAAGAGGAGGGAATGAAGCAGGGTCCAGATTTACCATATAATGTCTCAAGTATTTCTGTCCCACACCCGGAGCATGAATGTTCTGATTGGCCCTGCCAGACACATACACGGTAGCTTGCTTAAATTGCCTAGACTGCCTTATAGAAATCCACTGATAATGGTAGGCCTTATGCCTCCCTGATAGCACTATAGACATCATGATCTCTTCAGACCATGAACCTGTAATCCAGTCATTTTCTTTCTTGTCAACAAGATTTTTTTAATGCTAGCTTTTACGGAACTAAGACAGCTACATGGCGTGACTGAAAACTGAGGCAAACAACCTTGAACTGTGATGAACTTTTGTGCCATCTGGACCTTCTGCTTTTTTAATAAAAGTTGTTTACAAGAAATGTTCAGGACACCTGCAGGCTTGTGGTAAGCACCTCCTCATCAAGATGGTATAAAAAGGCTGTTTTCGATCCTTTAGTCGACCACCCTGCCGAAGTGAACTGTCAGCTCACAGAAGCGGGCGTGCTCCCAGATAACTGTTTTGCCTAGAATCCTTGACTAAGGTTGTAATACTGTATTGTACTTAAAATCTCTTTTTATCTCTCTCACTTTCCCTTTCCTTGCATTGACATGGTTTTTAAGAACTTAGGCCCGTAGTTATACTTTTTTGGCACCACATTTGCATCATTTTATAACACAAAAGCGGTGCAAACGAACGAAATATAATGGTATTTTGTAAGTCTGCGCCGCTTTCGCGTCAAAAAATGACGCAATTGCAGCACAAAAAAAAATATATATATATGGGCATCATTATACTGGATGTTTTTCTCTTCATCTCAAAGGTGTCGTTTGACACTTGTTGCTTATTAGATTGCTTAGCATTAAGAATTAATAAGAAATGTGTCTTTTATGACATTTATTGTATGAGTTGTTTCTTGAATAAATTGCGCCATTCCGACTCAGTTCCTGCATCTCTCACATGTATTCTTTTATTTTAGATAGCACATTTGTGCTGCAAATTATGTGGTAAAAAATCACCCTCCAACAACATCAATCTTCTGGAGTGGCAAGCCATCTGTTTGGCACTGAAAGCCTTCCTACCACCCATCAGAGAAAGACTTACAAGTGTTCATGGACAACACCACCAACAAGTGGTACTGAATCAATCAGGGTGGGGTGGGATCAAGGGCCCTGTGCCAGGAGGCATTACACCTCTGGAAGTGGCCAGCACACCAGGAGATTTTGTTGGTGGTACACCACCCACTGGGATCTCTAAATACCAAGGTGGATGCACTCAGCCACCGTCTCCTATGGGATCATGAATGGCAGTTATACCCGGAGGAAGTGCAGGGTCTCTTCCACAAATGAAGAGAACCTTGGCTCGATCTTTTCCCAAACTGCAGAGAACACACAATGTCAACACTTTTGTGTGGTGGAGTTTTCAGGATGTCACCCTCTGTCTTGGAGGTGCACTCCTTCTAAAGTGTAACTCGGGACTCATGCATGCTGTTAGAACTGGGGTTTCTGGTTGTCAGAGTATGCACCCTGTATAAGTAGGAACCACCACTTCTAGTCAGGATAAGCTAGATACACACTTAGAGATAATCTGTGCTCACCCTCTGATAGCTTGGCACAGAGCAGTCAGACTTATGTAAAGAGGCAATATGTATAGTATTGCACAACACACAAACAATAACACAATGAAATAAACACAGAAAGACTCCACACAAGGTTAGAAACATAGAGGATATTTATCTGAGTAAAATTAGACCTAAATGACAAAAATACAATCAGAAAAAGTCGAGATATAAGTTTTTAAAGAATAAACCAAAAATAGTGCTTAAAAGTCAATAGCGCTAAAAGGTTCTTTGAGGTCACGCTGGACCAGGGTAAATCCAAAGTTCAGGCCGACATGATGGTGGGATGTCTGGCTACAGGACTCATGCAGAGCCAGCTGGGAAAGTACCTTGGATGGAGCAATTGTTGATGTCGAGATTCTGGCCCACACAGTCAGGTTGATGCGTCGGATGTCGAGCCTCGAATTCAGGTTCCAGGTCGGCGTCAAACTCTGTGGAGATGTATGCAAAGCATCATTCTCAAGCCGCGCCGCAATGTCCCTGAATCGTTGCTGTGTCATTGTTGAACCCTGTAGTCGGGTCCTGCATCGTTGTTGAATCGGCAATGCGTCGGAGGGCACTTCCTCTGTTCTGAGCAGCGCAATGGCTCAGATATGTCAAATCTTGCAGAAAAGCAACTGCACACCCACTTCTAAGGCCCAGGACTGGTTTGGCACCTCAGACAAGGGTAAGACTCACCAATGGCAGAGTCTAGCAGCAGTAGCAGAGTTTCATGTATCTCTTAGAATGCAGGAGAATAGGGGGCAAGGCAGCAGACCTTGGAGTCACTCTGGGGCAGATGAAAGGGTCCAGCCCTTCTCAGTACTGCAAAGATCAGCAGGCACCAAGGTAGCTTATCAGGGCAGAGAGCAGTGCTTCTTGGAAAGCAGTCCAACAGTGTGGCACTCCTTATAGCAGATCAGGCCTTACTCTTGGCAGAGTTCCTTCCAGGTCCAGTATTGTACTGATTTGGTGGGGTCAGATACCCAGTTATTATACCCAAATGTGCCTTTGAAGTAGGGGTGACTTCAAAGAAGGGCCTTTGAAGTTTACAGAGGTCCTTTCTTTCTAGCCCTAGCTCCAGACTATCAGTAGAGGGTAATCACCGCTTTGTGTGAGGACAGGCACTTCCGTATTGAAGTGTAAGTGTCAGCTCCCTGCTACCCTTCCTGCCCAGGAAGAGCCATCAGAATGCAGATGAATACGGAGGAGTGCTCAGGCACACCTAACCTTCTTCTGTTTTTGGCTTTCTAGAGGGAATGCGCAAAGTGTAGCTGTCACCCACCCCAGACGTGTATTGGAGGCAGGCTGCAGGCACACAGAGGTATAAGAGCAGAGAAATTCCCACTTTCTAAAAGTGGCATTTCTGAAATAGTAATGTTAAATCTGACTTTACCAATGAAGAGGATTTATCATTACCATTCAAAGATATGAAAATGATGTAGCTACTCCTTTCTGGTGAGGAAATGCAGCTTAAATGTACATTAAGGAATTCCCAATGTTGGTCTGTGAAAGGAGTAGGAATCATAGCAGTGAAAAGCGTCTTTGGGAGTTTTTCAATACCAGGACATGTAAACTTAAAAGTGCATGTCCTCCTTTTTACTTACATAGCACCCTGCCCTTTGGGCTACTTAGGGCCTATCTTAGGGTTGACGTTTATGTAATAAAAGGAGAATTTAAGGCTTCACAAGAGGTTTTAAAATGCCAAGTCAAGGTGGCAGTGAAACTGCACACAGGCCCTGCAGTGGCAGGCCTGAGATGTTTAAAGGGCTACTTAAGTGGGTGGCACGATTAGTGCTCCAGGCTCTCTAGTAGCATTTAATTTAAATGTCCTGGGTATATGGTATACCATTTTATAAGGGACTAACAAGTACATTAAATATTCCAATTGTGTACACGCCAATTTGACCATGTTTAGGGGAAAAACAGATGCACTTTAGCACTGGTCAGACGTGGTAAAGTGTTCAGAGTCCTAATTACAACAAAAAGATACAGCAAAAATGTGAGGCTCCAAGGACTGACAGGTGGAGCACATATCCTCCAGCTGAAAGTGAGGAGGGCTAACCCAACCTCTTGGGAGTTCTCATCACTAAGGCAGAAATACCTGGATAGACCATCAGCAATAGTGTGGTCTAACCTTGGTCTATGTTGCACCCTAAAGTCCCAATGAACCACCTCAACACTTTGCAGGAGCCACCTGAGTGGCTGTGGTCAGTCTGAATCAGGAAGTGATAGCCAAACAGGTATTGGCTCAGCTTCTTTAGGGCTCAAACCACAGCAAAATATTTTTTATCATTAGCACTCCACCTCTGTTCCCAGAGACATGGGCCCTCATTACAACCCTGGCGGTCGGTGTTAAAGCGGCGGTAAGACCGCCAACAGGCCAGCGGTAAAAAAAATGGAATCACGACCATGGCGGAAACCGCCAACACAGATAGCCACTTTAACACTCCGACTGCCATGGCGGTAGAAACAAACACCGTGGCAGTAACCGCCAACAGACAGGTGGAACACAATGTACTGCCCACTGTATTACAAGGCACCAATCCGCCAGCTTTTCTGGGGCGGTACCAACGCCATCAAAAGCACGGCGGAAACCGTCTTTGGAACGGAAACCACTCCCCTCTCGACACCCTACGAGGAACCAGGACGCAATGGAGCCCGAGTTACAGGTGCTACCAATATTGGTTTACCTCCTCTTCTACCAAGAGCAGCAAAGACGGCGGCGATGACCACGGTGAGTACTGCACCCAGGGGAGGGGGGGAGGAAAGAGTGAGTGACACACACAAGGAACACGCAACACCCCCACCCCCACCCTCACCCCCAACACCAGACACACAAATACATGCATCAACATTACATAAACACCCCGTAACCCCCTGGAAGAACGCAAGGACAAAAGGAAATGATTGTAATGAATGTAATCATCGAAACTTCTGATATGGAAACAGGTCTGTAACAGATCATTATATACAAATATGTACAGCAACTGCACAAGTCCGGATAGTGTTCCAATCATTGTCCGTGGACCAGTGGTCCCAAAATGCATAGGCGAAGCCCACACATGATACCTGACTCTAAACGGAGAGAACACTGCTGGGGCATCCGGTCGAAAACAAACAGGCACCTCAGGGGGAAGGGTAGGGGGGCACCTCAGCTGGATGAAGGGATGACACCACTGCTCCACGAGGGGGCTCCATGCCCACTGTTAGGTCCTGGGGAGTGCAAAGCCACAGTCTCTCAAGTGGGTGGTTTGCCACTGCTTTATCCTGGGGAGTGCAAAGCCACAGTCTCTCAAGTCTCTCAAGTGGGTGGTTTGCCCACTGCTTTATCCTCGGGAGTGCAAAGCCACAGTCTCTCAAGTGGGTGGGTTGCCCATTGCTTTATCCTTGGGAGTGCAAAGCCACAGTCTCTCAAGTGTGTGACTGTCACAGTGTCCTTTCCTCGGGATCTGCACGCTGCCGAACAAAAGGCCCACCTTCCGGCGTCACCAGCTCAGAAAGCTATTTTAGCACAGAGTTATGATGAAGCCGGTCGGGGGAAGGGAATTAGGGTAGGGAACAGCAGGGAGAGAGATCTAAAAAGAAAAGGTTAGAACAAATTTGCACTTAATCATTCATAGAAATATAACTAATCAATAGACTCTTGACTAAATGCGTCTCCGAGATAACATATGTAGACCCCTTTTGAAATGAGGGCAAAGCCCCTTCTTTGAATCATGGAACAAGAATAAACTATAACCTCAGAACCAAGAGATGACAAGAGCTTTGGACTATGATTATACTCAGAATATAAATCCTGTAACATCTATGCATTCATAACTTAAACCTTTGATCATGACCTAGAAAATCTTAAAGAATTAAATATGCTTTTCACATATTATGCTTTCTAAAAAAAACATGAAAACTATGATTTGCTTATCTCCAAAGATACTTTCACATTCACAACTATAAAGGCCAAAAAGTTTTTACACTTTGACCATGAAGCGCTTTACTTATAATACCAGGATGCGCTTTTACTTGTCTTGCCTGAAGCGCTACGCTCGTTATGCTAAGGGGGCACTGTGGCCTGAATCACTTTGATTGTTGTACCAAGAGCCTTTTACTCCTGTGGATTGAAGCGCTTTGATTGACGTGCCAAGAGCGCTTTACATCTGTGGACTGAAGTGCTTGAATTGCCATGCCAAGAGCACTTGACATCTGTGGATTGAAGCGCTTGAATTGCTGTGCCAAGAGCGCTTTACACCTGTGGACTGAAGCACTTGAATTGCCGTGCCGAGAGCGCTTTACACCTGTGGACTGAAGCACTTGAATTGCCGTGCCAAGGGTGCTTTACATCTGGAGATTGAAGCGTTTGAATTGTCGTGCCAAGAGTGCTTTACACCTGTGAACTGAAGCGCTTGAATTGCCGTGCCTAGAGCGCTTTACATCTGTGAACTGAAGCACTTGAATCGCCGTGCAAAGAGCGCTTTACATCTGTGCTCTGAAATGCCTTTGATAGTTGCGCCAAAGCCGCTGTACTCTGGAAACTGAAAATGCTTTGCTCGTTGAGCTAAGGGGCGCCTTACTTCTGGAAGTAACGACTTCCTCCAAAATTGGATTAATCAAGGCCTTACTGCTACAAGTACAAACTACTCGTTTTTGAATTCACCATGGAAACAAAGATACTTCGAATGGATGTCCCTTTGCCATGCAGGAACTCTGTTCTTCTTCAGAGAAACCCCCACGAGGTCTGACTGCATCAAAGTCTTCAAAATAGTGAGTAACGTGCTTGGGTGTGGCAGGGCTTTATAGGCCTGCCACACCCCAAGATGACTGCTGCCTCTAAAACATGGGAATTGTAGTCCCTTCTTGGAATAGCACTGATGAGTGCATCTTGTCCACCAATGTCCTGAACCTGCAGCTCTGAGCTTTGCCACAGGGCAGATAACGCTGATGGCCACCTTTGGAACAAGAGGGGATGACAAGTGGTGCGCATAAAGTGCCACAGAGCCATGCAGCGGAGTTTCGGGTGGGACATGGACCGCGCATGGCCTTATTCCTGACAGTGACATGTTCCACTGGTTCTGGAGGGGGCTTAGTGCCCGGAGTGCTTCATCCTGCCAAGGATTGCGGTAGTGGATGCAGTTCTCCACTGGTTCGGGAGGGGGCTTAGTGCCCAGAGTGCTTCATCCTGCCAAGGACTAGGGTAGTGAATGCAGTTCTCCACTGGTTCTGGAGAGGGCTTAGTGCCCAGAGTGCTTCATCCTGCCAAGGACTGGGGTAGTGGATGCTGTTCTCCACTGGTTCTGGAGGGGGCTTAGTGCCCAGAGTGCTTCATCCTGCCAAGGACTGGGGTAGTGGATGCTGTTCTCCACTGGTTCTGCAGGGGGCTTTGTGTCCAGAGTGCTTCTTCCTGCCAAGGACTGGGGTAGTGGATGCAGTTCTCCACTGGTTCTGGAGGGGGCTTAGTGCCCAGAGTGCCTCATCCTGCCAAGAACTGGGGTAGTGGATACAGTTCTCCACTGGTTCTGGAGGGGGCTTTGTGCCCAGAGTGCTGCGCATGCTCTGTGGCAGGTCCCATTCCCTCACCTGGGTGTGAATGCCACGAGATTGCCTGGGAACAGGTAGCATGATACTCCATAGAGTCAGAGACACACTCCACCCTGCTGCGACTTTGCCTGCCAACTGTTGGTACTAACAGTGCTGGTTGTGGTGTCTCATGTATGCTGTGCAGGGTCCAGGACGTCTCCTGCAGCCTCGGACGTCTGTCCACTGGGAATATTGTCCATGTCGGCAGTGGTGGCACTGTCTGTGCACGTCGTGGGTCTGGTGGCGGTGGTTGCGGCGGTGTCTGTGGCAGAGATGCTGCCGGTGATGCATGTGTCAGCACCTGTGGAGGGAGACAGCAGGACGTCTCCTGCAGCTTTGGACGGCTGCCCACTGGGGATGATGCTGGGGACTGTTGCTGAGTGTAGGAGGCTGGCCTGGCTTATAGTGGGTACCATGTGGTACTTACACCCTGTGCCAGGTCCAGTTATCCCTTATTAGTAGAATAGAGGTATTTCTAGCAGCTTATGCTGATAGAAGGCAGCTATGGCAAAGCAGCTTTGGCTGAACTAGGAGACATGCAAAGCTCCTACTATACCACTTATATCATATAGCACAGTATCATAAGAAAACACAATACTCAGAGTTACGTAAAATAAAGGTACTTTATTTTAGTGACAATATGCCAAAAGTATCTCAGAGAATACCCTCACTTAGGAGGTAAGTAATATGCACAAGTTATATGTACACAAACCCAAAACAGGTAAATAACAGTAAGAAAAGTAGTGCAAACAATGTAGAATCACAATAGGATGCAATAGGTAGACATAGGTCTAGGGGCAACACAAACCATACACTCCAAAAGTGGAATGCGAATCACAAATGGACCCCAGACCTATGGGAGATTGTAGAGGGTCGCTGGGACTGTGAGAAAACAGTAAGGGTGTCCAAAATACCCCACCCCAAGACCCTGAAAAGTAGGAGTAAAGTTACCCTACTACCCCAGAAAGACACAATAGTCGTGATAGGGGATTCTGCAAGAGCCACAAGCACCAGCAAAGCACTGAAGACGGATTCCTGGACCTGAGGACCGGTAAAGGAAGGGGACCAAGTCCAAGAGTCGCGATAGTGTCCGGGGGTGGCAGGAGCCCAGGAAACCCCGGATGAAGGTGCAAAAGGGCTGCCTCCGTGTGGAAGAAGCCAAGGATTCTGCAACAACGAAAAGGGCTAGGAACTTCTCCTTTGGATGGAAGATGTCCCACGGCATGCTGGATGTTGCAGAAGTGTTTCCAGGCAGAAATATCGCAAACAAACCTTGCTATCTGCAAGAGTCGCGTTGGAGGTTTTTGGGTGCTGCATGGGGATCAAGAAGGACCACGATGTCGCCCCTTGGAGGAGGAGACAGGGGGGGTGCTCAGCAACTCAGAGAGCCCCCGCAGAAGCAGGAAGCACCCGCAGAAGTACCAGAACAGGCACTTAGAAGATCTGTGAACGGGTTGAGCACTGCAGGACGGAGTGCTGGGGACCCAGGCTAGGCTGTGCACAAAGGAATCCTTGGAGAAGTGCACAGAAGCCGGAGCAGCTGCAAATCATGCAGTACACAGGTTTGCTGTCTGGCGGGGGAGGCAAGGGCTTAACTCCACCAAATTTGGACAGAAGGGCCATTGGACTGTGGGAGACACTTGGACTCAGCTCCTGTGTTCCAGGGACCACGCTTGTCAGGATGAGAGGGGACCCAGAAGACCGGTGATACAGAAGCTTGGTGCCTGCGTTGGCAGGGAGAAGATTCCGTCAACCCACGGGAGATTTCTTTTTGGTTTCCAGTGCAGGGTGAAGGCAGACAGCCCTCAGAGCATGCACCACCAGGAAACAGTCGAGAAAGCCGGCAGGATGAGGCGCTACAATGTTGCTGGTAGTCGTCTTGCTACTTTGTTGCGGTTTTTGCAGGTCCTGGAGCAGTCAGCGGTTGATCCTTGACAGAAGTCGAAGAGGGAAGTTCAGAGGAACTCTGGTGAGCTCTTGCATTCGTTATCTGAGGAATAGCCCAGGGGAGGGACCCTAAATAGCCAAAAAAGGAGGTTTGGCTACCAAGAAAGGAGGTTTGGCTACCAAGAGAGGTAAGAACCAGGAGGGTTCTCTGAGTCACCTGCTGGCACTGGCCACTTAGAGCAGTCCAGTGTGCCCCCAACACCTCTGAATCCAAGATGGCAGAGGTCTGGGACACACTGGAGGAGCTCTGGGCACCTCCCCTGGGAGGTACTGGTCAGGGGAGTGGTCACTCCCCCTTTCTTTGTCCAGTTTCGAACCACAGCAGGGCTGAGGGATCCCTGAACCGGTGTAGACTGGCTTATGCAGAGATGGGCAGCATCTGTGCCCATCAAAGCATTTCCAGAGGCTGGGGGAGGCTACTCCTCCCCAGCCCTTCACATCTATTTCCAAAAGTGAGGGTTAGACATATAGGTGACTTATAAGTTACTTATGTGCAGTGAAAAATGGCTGTAAAATAATGTGGACGTTATTTCACTCAGGCTACAGTGGCAGGCCTGTGAAAGAATTGCCTGAGCTCCCTATGGGTGGCAAAAGAAATCCTGCAGCCCATAGGGATCTCCTGGAACCCCAATACCCTGGGAACCTAGGTACCATATACTAGGGAATTATATGGGTGTACCAGTGTGCCAATGAGAATTGGTAAAATTAGTCACTAGCCTGCAGTGACAATTTTAGAAAGCAGAGAGAGCATAAACACTGAGGTTCTGGTTAGCAGAGCCTCAGTGAAACAGTTAGGCACCACACAGGGAACACAACCAGGCCATACATTATGAGCACTGGGATCAGTGACACAAGGGCAAAAACAAACATACATACAGTGAAAATGGGGGTAACATGCCTGGCAAGATAGTACTTTCCTACATGAGGCAGTAGATGTGCAGGTTGCGGTGTCCACCACCGTACAGGTTGCTGTTCTGTTTGCCAGAAGGGGTGACACCAGTCCCTCAGCCAGAGGCTCTGTGCCCTGCGCTGACTTCCCTTTAGCCTTGTGTCCCTTCCCCACCTTGGAAGTCGCTGCTGGGACCTTGGCACTGTCCCCTTTTGGCTTGGAGGAGGCCTTGCAAGGTAGTTGGTGTGGCTTTTCCCTAAGGCATGTGGGCCCCTTCTTCACCTTGGCAGGTGGCGGAATGGGCTGATCCTTGGCCTCGCTAGGGGGCACACTGGCAGCCCTGATGGGTGCCGCCCACGATGTTACAGGACTTGCAAGGACCACAGTGCTGGAGGATTTGGTGGCTGAGGTGCTGGGCTGGGATCTGGACATCCTGGACCTAGGGGAAGGACGGGGTAGGAGGTGTAGGGAAGAGGTCAATGTTAGCCAGGAAAAGTTTTTTAGACACACTGGGACGGGAAAATGGAGGGGGTTTGGGAGTGGAGGAAGAGGTAGTGGTTGTAGGAGGTGTACATCTGCTGAATGTGGGTGAAGGTGCATGGGTTGGAGGCTGTTGTGAGGTGGATGGCTGTTGAGTGGGTGTGTGCCTGTGTTTGTGTACTTTGGGAGGAGGGCTCACAGACACACTGGGAGAGGACACGGGACGTGTGCATGGTAGTGGGGGTGGTGATTGCACGTGAGTGGTGTGTGGTGATGGGGTGCTGGTGATGGAGGTAGTGGCTGAGGATGTAGTGCATGCAGGTGTGAGTGGAGACGAGACTGGGAGGGAGGAGGAGGACATGGAGGAGGGGGACAGAGTGGAGGCAGTGGATGTTGGTGTGTCTGAATTGGAATGGTGCTTGTGTGAGTGCCTGTGGGATGTGTGGCGCTTATGTTTGTCATTTCTACTCTTGTGTGTTGATGAGTGTGCATGCTGGTCTAATGGTGTGCTTGGGATAGGCTGAGGTACAGGGGATTGGGCCTGGGTAGTGGAAGTTGGAGGGGAGAGGGTGGACGCAGGGACAATGGCTGCCATCAGTGCTGAGGCCAGAGCCTGAAATGCTCTCTGTTGGGCTGCCATGCTGGAATGAATGCCCTCCAGGTATGCCTTTGTTTGCTGCAAATGCCTCTCAACACCCTGGATGGCATTCAAAATGGTTGATTGCCCAACAGTGAGGGATCTCAGGAGGTCAATAGCCTCCTCACTGAAGGCAGCAGGACTGACTGGGGCAGGCCCTGAGGTGCCTTGGGTGAAGGAGATGCCCACCCTCCTGGGTGAGCGGGCACGCGAAACACGCTGAGGGGCTGCTGGGAGGGCGGTGCTGGTAGAGGGGGTGGCGGCTGTACCTGTTGATGTGGTGGGCACAGAGGTGCCCACCACCGCAAGGGAGCTACCATCAAAGGAGGAGTCGCTGCCACTGGTGTCTCCTCCTGTCCCCGTCGTGGAGCTCCCCTCGCCCTCCATCCCACTGGTGCCTTCAGACTCCGTAAATTCACCCTCCAGAGACATGTGGTTTGCAGCTCCCTCCTGCTCCGGTGCCAATGCTCTTCCACCAAATGATGCTAATGCACACAAGGACAGGGTGACAAAACAAAAAAGGGGGGAAAGACAGAAGAGACACATGGTCAATGCCTGCAACACCACTACCGTTGGCGGACACAACACACAGGGAGCAGCCCTATGCACTAGCCCATGCACTAACAGTTCAGGGGAAAAGCACACGCCCATGGGGACTCTGCCTAGACCCATTTGATGCACAGCTGGAACCCACAGGAGCCTAACTAGGTGTAGAGGGCCACTACCACTTTTGGGGTGGAGTGCCACTGAGCCAGCAAAACAATGTATCTGCCTTGGCGCGTCTGCCCTGGCCTAGGAGAACCCACAGCCCACTCCCCCACACAGAAACCTCATAAAGCGCGCAGAGTCAGCTGAATGAGACTGTACTCACCCTCTTGTGGCTGCTGTGATGCCCTCAAGCGTCCATCCAACTAAGGATATGCCACCGCCAGGATCTGGTACATCAGGTGGGTCATGGTGTGACGGGCACCCCTTCCACGTTGGGAGGCCATCCCCAGCTGGGCATCCGCCGTCTTCTTGGTCTAGCGGCGCATGACCTCCCATCTTCTATACCCTTCTTCTGGTGGGCGCTGACCTAGAGGAATAGTGAAGTAAGAACGGATGTTACTCCCCCGTCCGGTTCTTCTTACTCATTGGCCACAAACCTCCCACCCTGGCCCAGAAAAACATACACTCACCATCCTCATATGCTGGCCTCTGCCCCCCCCCCATCTCTTCCATCCACGACACTCCATACATTCATGTGCCATGCATCATGCTCACAGTGTACTCACCTGTTTGTCTGGAGGACCTTTGAGTAGCGTGTACTGGAGGAGGACCCCATCCAGCAGTTCCTCCAACTCCTCCGCAGTGAAGGCAAGGGCCCTTTCCCCAGACACTGTAGCCATTGTCGCTTCCAGACTCAGGTCACAGCAGCACTTGCAGTGTAGGTCCTCTCCTGTTGAAGGTCAGGTATCAAGTGGGTGAACAGATAGAAAATGGCAGTCACGTCCGCGGTGGTACGTACCGTCACCACCAGCGTTCATCATCATTGGCTCCTGGAACCCATAGGACCCAATGATAACCAAAGCTGAATTGCGCCAGGGTCTTCGACCGCCTACCGCGACGCTGCACGACGCCAGCGCAGTTACCTCATTTCCCTTTGTCCCTCCTTACAGGTCAGGCAGCCGCCACTTCAGGGCGGCACATGGCAGGGCAACTAACTGCGTCACAGCACTTTTGGCCAGGAATATGGACAGACAGCGCCACACACCGATTACATCACGATTGTTCTAAACAGCCTTGTTAAAGCTATGTGGTGTATGACCCTCTGCTCACCCTTCTCCATAGGGCACTTCGTCTGGGGCAGGTGATGAGATGGCATCATCCTCCAGCATACAGATCCCTGGTGGACCTGTCGACAATGGAAGACAGACACATCATTATCACCTACAGACTTGATCATGCCACAATCCATGGACTGTGTGCCCAATTGGAGCCAGACCTGATGTCAGCTATCCTCCATCCCACAGGAATCCCCCCTCTAGTGCAGGTCCTGTCAGTACTCCTTTTCCTGCCCAGTGGTTCCTTTCTAACAACAGTGGCCATGGCATCAGGGTTGTCACAGCCAGTGTTCTCTAACGTGTTGCCCAGAGTGTTGTCTGCCCTGCTGAAACACATGCGGAGCTACATCATTTTCCCTCAGGTGGAGGATTTGCCTACAGTGAAAGGTGATTTCTATGCCCTGGGACATATCCCCAACATCATAGGTGCCATTGATGGAACACATGTGGCTTTGGTCCCCCCCCACAGGAATGAACAGGTGTACAGAAACAGCAAAAGCTACCATTCTATGAATGTGCAGATGGTGATTTTGGCAGACCAGTACATCTCCCATGTGAATGCCAAGTATCCTGGCTCAGTGCATGATGCTTACATTTTGAGGAATAGCAGCATCCCGTATGTAATGGGGCAACTCCAGAGGCATTGTGTGTGGCTAATGGGTGAGCCCAAGGTCCCAACACAGTTGACATAGGTGTCTGGGTATGGGAGAGTCCCTAAGGGTTGGAGGATGTCTAACAGTTGTCCCTCGATATTTGCAGGTGACTCTGGTTACCCCAACCTGTCATGGATACTGACCCCAGTGAGGAATCCCAGGACAAGGGCAGAGGAACTCTACAATGATGCACACAGGTGAACTAGGAGGATAATAGAGCGCACCTTTGGGCTCCTGAAGGCCAGATTCCGGTACCTCCATCTGACAGGTGGCTCCCTAAACTACTCACCGAAGAAGGTGTGCCAGATTATCGTGGCATGCTGTATGTTGCACAAAGTGGCTTTGCGACACCCGGTGCCTTTTCTGCAGGAGGATGGGCCTGATGTTGGTCTTGTGGCAGCTGTGGAGCCTGTGGACAGTGAAGAAGAGGAGGCAGAAGAAGAAGATATAGACAACCGAAACAACATCATCATGCAAAACTTCCAGTGAGACACAGGTAAGAGGATGGCATTGCTTCTCTCATATCATACTACTGTAGGACATTGCATAAATCTGCCTTTTTACCTTTGTGTATGGACCCTGACATGTCACTTTGGCTTTCTATTTCACAGATATGGGTCACACGTTGTGCCTTCTGCTATGTTTACTGCTGCCCAATAACTGTCTAACATTGGTATGTGAACATGAACATTGACATTGCTATATTTCTGAGAGGTAAGTACAGTCTGACTCCAGATTGATTTGTGATTCAAGGGTATTTATTTCTGTGCACATAAGTGGAGGGGGTATGCAATGGGCTGGGGTGATGGTGGAGGAATGTCCATGGTAGAGTCCAGTCTCTTGGTCTCACAGGTGGATTGTCCTTGGGGGCATAGGAAGTGGAGTAATGCTGTTCAAAGTTGTCAGGGTGATAAAGTGGGAAAAAAGGGTGACAATCAGGAGAGTGTAATTTCCTGGCGGGGGTCTTGGCAATGTTCTCTGTCTTGTTCCTGGATCTCAGGGACCATTTGCAGGCTGGTTCTCCTTCTGCAGGGGGTGGGGTGCTGGTGGCCTGTTGGTCCTGTGGCGGGACCTCCTGCCCACTAGCGCCGGCGGAGGTGGAGGGCTGTTCATCGTTCAGGCTAGTGTGAGGGGCCCGTTTGTGTGCCACTGTGTCCCTCATGGTGTTGATCAGGTCTGCCAGCACCCCTGCAATGGTGACCAGGGTGGTGTTGATGGACTTCAAGTCCTCCCTGATCCACAGGTAGTGTTCCTCCTACAGCTGCTGGGTCCCCTAAAACTTGGCCAGTACCGTGCCCATGGTCTCCTGGGAATGATGGTATGCTCCTATGATGTTGGAGAGTGCCTCGTGGAGAGTGGGTTCCCTGGGCCTGTCCTCCCTCTGTCACAAAGCAGTCCTCCCAGTTTCCCTGTTATCCTGTGCCTCTGTCCCCTGAACCTTGTGCCCACTGCCACTGACCCCAGCTCCCTGATTGTCTTGGGTTGGTGGGCTTGCCTAGGATCCCTGTAGTGGTGTACACACTGCTGATTGACGTGTCCTGGGGACAGAGAGATGGGCCAGCTGGGTGGGTGCTGTGCTGGTGTTTCCTGAGGGGGGAGGGTCTGTGGTGGTTTGTGACTGTGGCAGGGGAACCGACTGTCCAGAGGTCCCTGATGGGCCGGGCTGGTCATCTTGATCCAGGAGTGCAGAGCTGCTGTCATCACTGTGGGCCTCTTCTGTGGGGGGACTGGATATGTCTGGCACCTCCTGTCCGGGGACATTGGGTAGGGGTGCTGTTGGGGTGTAAATGCATAGTTATTGTATCTGTGTGTGCCATCTTGTGCAATGGGTGAGTTACATTCTACTCCTGTGCTTGCATTAATGTGTTTGTCCTTGTGTGATTAGTGATTTTGGGGTCTGGGTGGGTATCTGTACTGGACATGCTTTGGTGATGGGTGTCTCTGCAGAGGTGCTGCATGCAGGGCTTGGGATTGGGATGGGTGGGTTGTGATGGTGAGGCATATGTGAGGTGTTGGAGTGATGGAGTGAGGGTGGGGGTATGTGATGGCATGCAGGTGGGGTGGAGGATGTAGTAGTAAAGATATGACTTACCAGAGTCCAATCCTCCTGCTACTCCTGCAAGGCTCTCAGGATGCAGTATTGCTAAGACTTGCTCCTCCCATGTTGTTAGTTATGGGGGAGGAGGTGGGGGTCCACCGCCAGTCCTCTGTACTGCTATCTGGTGTCTGGATACCACGGAATGCACCTTCCTCTGTAGGTCGTTCCACCTCTTCCTGATGTCATCCCGTGTTCTGGGGTGCTGTCCCACTGCTTTGACCCTGTCAACGATTCTCCGCCATAGCTCCATCTTCCTAGCAATGGAGATGTGCTGCACCTGTGATCCAAAAAGTTGTGACCCTACCCAGATGATTTCCTCCACCATGACCCTGAGCTCCTCCTCAGTAAACCTGGGGTGTCTTTGAGGTGCCATGATGTGGTGTGGGTAATGTGTGAGGTGATGTTTGTTGTGCTGTGTGATGTGTTGTGTTGGGGTGTGTTGTTTGAGGTGCGTGGATGTTGTATGAGTGATGGTGTTGTGTGCCTGTGGATGCTGGTGTTGTGTTGGCTATTCTCTCTCTCTGCTTCTTCAAACAAATGCCATTGTAAGGGGATTTGGGTAATGTGGGTGTGTGTTTTATAGTGGTGTGAGGGTGTGGGTGTGGTGTGTGTATGTGTATCAGGTGTGTGTATTTTGAATTGTCCAATGTGGTTGTGTTTTGTAAGTGTGTGTGTATTTTGAGTGCGGCAGTGTGTGCCGCCAATGGATTACTGCGGTTAAAAGACTGCTGCGTTGATTCATGGGTCGTGATAGTGTGGGCGTATTCCTGTTGGCGTGACGGTGTGGGTTTTGGTATCGCCAGTTTATCACTGACCTTTGGTGTGGCGGACTTGTGTGGGTGTCTGTATTGTGGCAGATTACGAGATGTGGGTCGTAATACCTGTAGCGGATTTCCGCCGCGGCCACGATATGTTGACAGCCTTCAGCACGGCGGTAAGTGGAATTTACCGCCAGGGTTGTAATGAGGGCCACAATCTCCTAGAGATGAAGGCTACAGGTTGGTCTAGTCCTTCTTCATTGAGCTGTGATAAAACTGGCCCTATGCCAAACTCCGAGCCATGTGTCTGAACGATAACCTCCTTGGAGAAGTCAAGGGCCTTGAGCACAGCAGCTGTGCACATGGCTTGCTTCAGGGAGTCAAATGCTTTTTGGCATACCACACATTTCTGGGCTGTTTTATAGAAGTCAGCTCTGTCAAGGGGGCAACAATGGTGATATATCCCTTGACAAACCTCCTGTAGTGTCCAGTGAGGCCCAAGAATGCTCTGACCTCAGTCTGAGTTTTGGGGGCTCCCAGGCCATGATAGCCTCTATCTTGGCCTGGAGGGGCTGCACTTTACTCCTGCCCACCAGGTGTCCTTCGTACACCATAGACTCTTTCCCTATTTGGCAATTACAGGCCTTGAATGGTAGGCCTGCCTGTTGCAGGGCCTGAAGCACTTCCTGGAGGTAAAAGAGGGAGGTCGTCTTTCCAGGCACAATTGAAGACAGTTATGTCATCCACATAGTTAGCTGTGAAGGCATCCATACCAACAAGTACCTGGTTCACCAACTTCTGGAAGGTGGCAGGGGCATTATTGAGTCCAAAAGTCATTACACAAAATTGGTGGACTCAAGAAACACAACAGCCGCTTTAGCTGATGAGGTTGCTCAATTACAAAACAGGCTGGAAAAAAAGGAACAAAGTCCTCTGGAAACAGATTGGCAAACAGCTCCGCCTCAAGTGTCAGGAACTAATCCCCCAACTAACATTTCACTCACCGTTCCCACACCAATTCCTTTAGCTGCACCCAAAAGATTTTTGGGTGATCCAAATAAAGTTCAGACTTTCCTTACACAAGTGGAACCTCATTTTACTTGTAAACCAAGCACCTTTCCAGATCCACAATCACGAGTAGCATTTTTAATCTCTTACCTATAAGGAGATGCAGCCACATTGGCAGTTCCCTTAGTGTGTCAAGATAGTCCATTACTCTATAACTGGAGAAGATTTGTGCAAGAGATTGAAAATGTCTTTGATCGAAGAGCAGTTACCTTGTCTGTGGATCGAGAACTACTAGAATTAAGGCAAGGAAATAAGGACTTAGTTTCATACTTAGCTAATTTTAATCGATTAGTAGCTGAAACAGCCTGGGCAGAAGAAAAAAGAGCAGCCCCTTTTTATCAAGGTCTCAAAGACGATTTGAAAGATGTCCTGGCACAAATTGATCCTCAACCAACTGGTTGTTCAGAACTCATAAATCTTTCTTTAAGATTAGATCATCGGCTTGCCGAGAGGAAAGGTGAATGGAGAAAACCTGAAAGAAATAATTGGCATATAGATAAGGGGAAAAGTCCACAACCAAATAACAAACATATCCCAGAAGCAATGGAAATAGGAGCAATCAGACAACCCTTGACCAAAGAGGAAAAAGAACAACGCCAGAAAAATTGACAATGTTTGTATTGTGGCCATAAGGGCCACTTTATAAAGGAATGCCCAGTAAAACCAAAGAATAAGATCCCTATTACAAAGAAGACTTTAGCAAGTATAGATACTGAAGTGGAAAACTAGAACACCCAAGGTGTAAAGAAGGGTTACTCTTGGGTGTAATCGTTAACCCTTCTCAAGAGATAAACCAAAGTCAAAATGTAACAAAATCACAACATTTAAGAATTAATCTGGAGGTACAAGTAGAAGGACAAAGTTATTCAGGCAAGGCTTTAATAGACTTTGGCGCTACCGGCAATTTCATAGATACACATATAATTCAATCATGGAATATTCCCTGTGAGAAAAAGAAAACCACAGAGATGGTGCAAGCAGTGGATGGTAAAATACTATCTGGAGGACCAGTCATTTTACAACCTCTTCCATTATTAATAACATGGTATGAACAAAATCAAAAGACTAAACATGTGGAATTGTTAACGTTTGATGTGATTAAGGCCCCTCAGTAGGGATAATCCTTGGTATGCCATGGTTGAGTTGTCATAATCCTCAGGTAGACTGGAGCGAAAGAAAAATAAAATTTATCACTCCTATCTGTAACACAAAGAGTCTTAAGACAACAGACACTAAAATGTCCATTGAATCCTATTTAGCTACAGCTGCTGAAAAGAATATAGTTGTACCCTCTCAATACTCATCTTTTATTGATGTTTTTGATGAACAAGAAGCAGAAGTTCTACCCCCACACAGAACATACGACTGCCGAATTGATCTCCTGCCCGGGCTGTACTTCCCAGTTGTCGTATATATGCCTTATACGAACAAGAGAATCAATACCTCAGGAAGTATTTAGACCAGTTCTTGGCTAATTGGTTTATTTGTCCCTCCAAACCCCCAGCAGCTTCTCCTCTTTTCTTTGTCCCCAAAGCAAATGGAGTTCCTAGAACTTGTATAGATTATGGAACACTAAACAAAATCATGGTAAAGAACAAGTATCCATTACCCTTAATTCCAATACTTTTAGACTAAGTTACAAAGGCAACAATCTGTACAAAATTAGACATAAGAGGAGCGTACCATTTGGTCAGAATGAGCACTGGTGAAGAATGGAAAACTGCCTTTAAAACCCGGTATGGCTTGCTTGAATACACCATAATGCCATTTAGACTTTGTGATGCCCTGGCAGCATTTCAAGTTTTTCTGAATGACGTCCTTCGAGAATATTTAGATCTTTTTGCAATAGTATACATAGATGATATACTAATTTATTCCAACAATGAGATTGAACATGAACAACATGTTAAAAAGATTCTCTTGACTCTTCGAAAACACCACTTATTTTGTAAGCTAAGCAAATGTGAATTTCATGTTACTACCATTGAATTTTTGGGCGTAATACGTACTCCAAAAAGAATGACCATGGCCGAAAGAAAGGTTCAAGCTGTCTCTGATTGGCCAATTCCTAAACAGTACGAGACGTGCAATGTTTTCTTGGTTTCGCCAATTTATATTGTAGGTTTATTGACCATTTTTCTCAAACTGTATCACCTATTAGCAGACTACTGAGGAAAAAAGAACACTTTTTGTGGTCTCCAGAGGCAGACAATGCATTTATGACTCTAAAAAAAGGCTTTTTCTACAGCTCCTATCCTGGCACATCCGGATACTGAACGCCCATTTATTGTAGAAACAGATGCCTCTGATATTGCAGTAGGTGCTGTACTCTCTCAACGCAATAAAGAAACCGGCCAACTTCATCCAGTGGCTTACATGTCACGTAAACTAAATGAGGCAGAGCAAAATTATGTAATAGCAGAAAAAGAGCTCCTAGCAATATGTGAGGCTTTTAAAGAATGGAGGCATTACTTATTGGGTGCAAAATATACCATCACAGTCTACACAGATCATCGTAACCTACAATTCACGAGTGCAGCTCGTCTTTTAACACCCAGGCAATTACAGTGGATGTTGTTTTTCGCAGAATTTGACTTTGTAGTTATCTTTCGCCCTGGTAAAGACAATTGTATAGCTGACGCTTTATCCAGACAAGATTCCACGATGTTACCCATAACTCAACCTCCACAAGCTATAATCGCCCCAGACAAGGTTCTATGTATTATTAAAACTGAAGACTTATTTGAAAACATTTGTAACTATTTTACGATTGTGAAATGGCAAAAATGGGTTCAAGCAAAACCTAATAGAACAATTAAACAAGGCCTGCCCTTTCATGACTCTCGCTTGTTTGCCCCAAAATTAAATCTATGCAAGTTAGTTTTTATTGGCTACACACCATCCTGATTGCAGGTTGTAGGAAGTTGGCTCTGTATATACCATTTCAAAGTGAGAAATAGTGTGCACAGAGTCCAAGGGTCCCCGAGGTAAGATAGTGGCAAAATTAGATCATTCTAATGCTCTATTTTGTGGCAGTGTGGTCAAGCAGTAGGCTTAGTGTTAAGCATTTGTTGTACACACACAGGCAGTAAATGAAGGACATACACTCAAAGACTTAACTCCAGGCCAATAGTTTTATATAGAAAAATATATTTTCTTAATTTATTTTTAGAACCACAAGTTCAAGATTTGAAGTAAATACATACAATGCAAGGTACACCACACAGGTAAGTTACGGACTTTGAATTAAAGCAATAACGAACACAGTTTTAGTTAAAATGGCAATAAGCTATTTTAAAAGTGGACACAGTGCAAAAATCAACAGTTCCTGGGGGAGGAAAGTAATGGTTAGTTTGTCAGGTAAGTAAAGCACTTACAAGTCTAAGTTCCTGGGTATAGGCAGCCCACCGTTGGGGGTTCAAGGCAACCCCAAAGTTACCACACCAGCAGCTTAGGGCCGGTCAGGTGCAGAAGTCAAAGAGGAGCCCAAAACACATAGGTGCCTATGGAGAACAGGGGTGCTCCGGTTCCAGTCTGACAGCAGGTAAGTACCCGCGTCCTCGGAGGGCAGACCAGGGGGGTTTTGTAGAGCACTGGCGGGGACACAAGTAGGCACACAAAACATACCCTCAGCGGCACAGGGGCGGCCGGGTGCAGTGTGCAAAGCAGGCATTGGGTTTTGTATAGGATTCAATGGAGGGACCCAGGGGTCATTCTAGCAGTGCAGGCAGGGCACAAGGGGGCTTCTCGGACCAGCCACCGACTGGGCTAGGCAGAGGGTCGCCTGGGGGTCACTCCTGCACTGAGGTTTGGTTCCTTCGGGTCCTGGGGGCTGCGGGTGCAGTGCTTGGTCCAGGCGTCGGGTTCCTTGTTACAGGCAGTCGCGGTCAGGGAGAGCCTCTGGATTCTCTCTGCATGCGTCATTGTGGGTGTCTAGGGGGGTTGTCTCAGATTACTCACGAGGTCGCAGTTGCCATGGAGTCCTCCCTGTGGTTTTGGTTCTCTGGAGCTTGAGCCGGGGGCGTCGGGTGCAGAGGGTGAAGTGTCACGCTTCCGGCAGGAAGAGTGAGGTCCTTTAAAGTTGCAAGAAAGTTGCTAAGTTGTTGCTGGTGTTGAACAGAGCCACTGCTCACAAGAGTTTCTTCGTCCTTTGGTTCAAGGCAGTCCTCTGAGGCTTCAGAGGTCACTGGTCCCTGTTGGATGCATCTCTGGTGCAGTTTTCTTCGAGTCAGGAGACAGGCCGGTAAGGCTGTGGCCATAGCAGTTGTCGTCTCCGTCGTCTCTACAGGGGTTTCAGATCAGCAGTCCTTCTTCTTGTTTCAGGTTGCAGGAATCTGATTTCCTGGGTTCTGGGGTGCCCCTAAATACTAAATTTAGGGGTTTGTTTAGGTCTGGGGGCAGTAGCCAAGGGCTACTGTCCTGGAGGGTGGCTACACCCTCTTTGTGCCTCCTCCCTGGTGGGAGGGGGGCACATCCCTAATCCTATTGGGGAATCCTCCAAAACTAATGGAGGATTTCTAAAGGCAGTGGTCACCTCAGCCCAGGACACCTTAGGGGCTGTCCTAACTGTTGAGTGACTCCTCCTTCTTTTTCTAATTATCTCCTCCAGCCTTGCCGCCAAAAGTGGGGGCAGTGGCCGGAGGGGCGGGCATCTCCACTAGCTGGGATGCCCTGGGACTCTGTAACAAAAGGGGTGAGCCTTTGAGGCCTACCGCCAGTTGTTACAGTTCCAGCACGGGGAGCTGAGAAGCACCTGCACCCAGTACAGGCTTTGTTACTGGCAACAGAGTGACAAAGGCACTCTCCCCATGTGGCCAGAAACTCGTCTGGTTGTGGCAGGCTGCCAGAAACTGGTCAGCCTAGCACTAGGAGTCGGACTGGTATTTAGGGGGCATCTCTAAGATGCCCTCTGGGTGCATTTTACAGTAAATTCCACACTGGCATCAGTGTGCATTTATTGTGCTGAGAAGTTTGAAACCAAACTTCCCAGATTTCAGTGTAGCCATTATGGAACTGTGGAGTTCATGTTTGACAAACTCCCAGACCATATACTCTTTATGGCTACCCTGCACTTACAGTGTCTAAGGTTTTGCTTAGACACTGTAGGGGCATAGTGCTCTTGCACATATGCCCTCACCTGTGGTGTAGTGCACCCTGCTTTAGGGCTGTAAGGCCTGCTGGAGGGGTGACTTACCTATGCCACAGGCAGTGTGAGGTTAGAATGGCACTCTGAGGGGAGTGTCATGTTAACTTAGTCATTTTCTCCCCACCAGCACACACAAGCTGTGAGGCAGTGTGCATGTGCTGAGTGAGGGGTCCCCAGGGTGGCATACAGTTTAGGGAAAGAACACTGGTGCTGGGGCCTGGTTAGAAGGGTCCCCACACACTTTCAATCATAACTTGGCATCAGCAAAAGGCAAAATGTCAGGGGGTAACCACTGGTGCTGGGGCCTGGTTAGCAGGGTCCAAGCACACTTTTAATCATAACTTGGCATCAGCAAAAGGCAAAATTCAGGGGATAACTATGCCAAGGAGACATTTACTTACACAGGTCATCCAGGAATTCCGAAGACACTTGAATTAATCCAAAGATATTTTTGGTGGCCCAATCTAGTAAAAGATATTAAAACAATGGTAACAAACTGTGAAATATGTGCCCGGACAAAGACAAGTCATTAAAAACCCAAAGAACTCCTACAACCTCTCCCAACCCCAAGTAAACCAAGGGAACATATGTCTTTAGATGTTATTACAGGACTGCCACCAGTACAGTATCATTCCGTGATTCTAGTAGTTGTAGAAAGTCTCACCAAATACACACACTTCATCGCTTGTAAAAAATTACCTTCTTCTAGTGATTTGGTGATGATACTCTTAAACGAAGTGGTTCATCTTTATGGACTGCCTAAAGTGATACTCTCTGATTGGGGATCGCAATTCAACTCACGTTTTTGGCAAATGTGGTGCAAAGCTTTACAAGTCATGTCCGCTCAGTCCACCATTCATCATCCTCAAACAGATGGACAAACCGAGAGATTAAATCAATCATTAAAACAATCTTTACAAGCTTATGCAGAAGAGGCAGTATATTCTTGGGTATCTATGCTCTGGCTAGCTGAATTAGCCTACAATAACGCTTACCATGCATCCAAAGGATCAACACCTTTTTATGGAATTTTTGGACACCACCCAGTTATATTACCTATCATAATACCTCAAGAAGTCTCTCTCACTCCCGCTGTCTCAGATGCTGTACAACAACTTCATCACACTCAAAATTTAATTCAACAGCACTTAGAAAAAGCTAAATTGAAATAAAAACAGAATTATGATAAAAAACATTGCGAAGGCCCACAATATAAGCCAGGAGACAAAGTGTGGGTTTCAACTCGTAACATCACCTTTAAAAAGAGACATATGTTCCACCCTAAATACATTGGTCCTTATACTATACTTCAACAAGTAAATCCAGTTACATATAAATTACAATTAGCCCCATCATTACATATTCACCCAGTTTTTCATACTTCCCTTTAAAAAAAAGCAAAACAGACCCCTAGTTCTCGTCCTTCTCCAGTTTTGGTACAAAAGGAATGGGAGTATGAAGTGCGACAAATTCTGGATTCTAAGTTCCTAGGTCGTACCCTATGGTACTTAGTGGCATGGAAAGGCTACGGCCCAGAAAGTGACTCTAGGGTTCCAGCAAAAGGAGTCCATGCTACACGCCTGGTGCAGCATTTTCATCGCCTCCATCCTCATAAACCAGACCCTAGACCTCGCTTTGGAGGGGGGGAATACTGTCAACATCACAGCGATGCACGCTCTAGGACTGCCCCTATTTGATATTCATCATCAGGACGGAGGTTACCTACATGTCGTCATGCCTAAAGATCTAGAAGAGCATACTACGTTTGTAATGACTAGTTTTTGGTTTGCTCAGGGATCGAGAATTGTCTTTGATGTGAACCATCTTGTGTTGCGGGCAAGCATCACTGGGGTTTGGATTCAGGTGTCTGCACGCTATGTGCACAGTGTGTAGTGTTTGGAGGAAGCAGGTGAATGTTTCAAACACTTTGTGAGCGCCTTTGTTTCATCCTCAGAGTGTTGGAGGGGACCTTGAGTCCCATTTGTTCTTGCAGCACCATCTTGGGCGTGGCTCCATGAGCAGGGCACCTCTATTTAAACAGCCACATCCAGTCCTCAGTGCTCACTATTCTGGAATTCTTACGAGGTTCGGAACTCCTGTTTTGGTGAGCTTCAATTTAGATTGAAGCTCTTCTTTTCTAGCGACATCTGGTTCCTGAATATCACCTGGAATTTTCTTGTCTGGAGTTTAAAAGAGAGTTTGGCCTAAACTCAGGACGGTAAGAAAGATGGTGGTCTTTTCTCCAAAATTCCATCATCTGTTTTCTTGTTACTTTGTATTCAGTCGAAGTTGTTTTTCTTTGGTGACATTACGTGTTCTCTGTAGGAGGCTGGACTGGCTTGTAGTGAGTACCAAGAGGTACTTGCACCTTGCACCAGGCCCAGTTATCCCTTATTAGTGTATAGGGTGTCTAGCAGCATAGGCTGATAAATAATGGTAGCTTAGCAGAGCAGCTTAGGCTGAACTAGGAGACGAGTGAAGCTCCTACAGTACCACTAGTGTCATATGCACAATATCATAAGAAAACACAATACACAGATATACTAAAAATAAAGGTACTTTATTTTTATGACAATATGCCAAAGTATCTCAGAGTGTACCCTCAGTATGAGGATAGCAAATATACACAAGATATATGTACACAATACCAAAATATGCAGTAATATTATTAGAAAACAGTGCAAACAACGTATAGTTACAATAGGATGCAATGGGGACACATAGGGATAGGGGCAACACAAACCATATACTCCAAAAGTGGAATGCGAACCACGAATGGACCCCAAACCTATGTGACCTTGTAGAGGGTCGCTGGGACTATTGGAAAATAGTAAGGGTTAGAAAAATAGCCCACCCCAAGACCCTGAAAAGTGAGTGCAAAGTGCACTAAAGTTCCCCAAAGGACATAGAAGTCGTGATAGGGGAATTCTGCAGGAAAGACACAAACCAGCAATGCAACAACGATGGATTTCCAGTCGAGGGTACCTGTGGAACAAGGGGACCAAGTCCAAAAGTCACGAGCAAGTCGGAGATGGGCAGATGCCCAGGAAATGGCAGCTGTGGGTGCAAAGAAGCTGCTACTGGACAGTAGGGCTAGAGACTTCCCCTTTGGAGGATGGATCCCCCACGTCGTGGAGAGTTGTGCAGAAGTGTTTTCCCGCCGAAAGACTGCAAACAAGCCTTGCTAGCTGCAAATCGTGCGGTTAGTGTTTTTGGATGCTGCTGTGGCCCAGGAGGGACCAGGATGTCGTCAATTGTGTCTGGGGATAGAGGGGGTGTCGAGCAAGAAAAGGAGCCCTCTCAGCAGCAGGCAGCACCCGCAGAAGTGCCAGAAACAGGCACTACAAGGATGCGTGAAATGGTGCTCACCCGAAGTCACACAAAGGAGTCCCACGTCGCCGGAGGACAACTTAGGAGGTCGTGCAATGCAGGTTAGAGTGCCGTGGACCCAGGCTGGACTGTGCACAAAGGATTTCCGCCGGAAGTGCACGGAGGCCGGAGTAGCTGCAAAAGTCACGGTTCCCAGCAATGCAGTCTGGCGTGGGGAGGCAAGGACTTACCTCCACCAAACTTGGGCTGAAGAGTCACTGGACTGTGAGAGTCACTTGGACAGAGTTGCTGGATTCAAGAGACCTCGCTCGTCGTGCTGAGAGGAGACCCAAGGTACCGGTGATGCAGTTCTTTGGTGCCTGTGGTTGCAGGGGGACGATTCCAACTACCCACGGGAGATTTCTTCGGAGCTTCTAGTGCAGAGAGGAGGCAGACTACCCCCACAGCATGCACCACCAGGAAAACAGTCGAGAAGGCGGCAGGATCAGCGTTACAGAGTTGCAGTAGTCGTCTTCGCTACTTTGTTACAGTTTTGCAGGCTTCCAGCGCGGTCAGCAGTCGATTCCTTGGCAGAAGGTAAAGAGAGAGATGCAGAGGAACTCGGATGAGCTCTTGCATTCGTTATCTAAGGAATCCCAAGAGACAGAGACCCTAAATAGCCAGAAAAGAGGGTTTGGCTACCTAGGAGAGAGGATAGGCTAGCAACACCTGAAGGAGCCTATCAGAAGGAGTCTCTGACGTCACCTGATGGCACTGGCCACTCAGAGAAGTCCAGTGTGCCAGCAGCACCTCTGTTTCCAAGATGGCAGAGGTCTGGAGCACACTGGAGGAGCTCTGGACACCTCCCAGGGGAGGTGCAGGTCAGGGGAGTGGTCACTCCCCTTTCCTTTGTCCAGTTTCGCGCCAGAGCAGGGCTAAGGAGTCCCTGAACCGGTGTAGACTGGCTTATGCAGAAATGGGCACCATGTGTGCCCATGAAAGCATTTCCAGAGGCTGGGGGAGGCTACTCCTCCCCTGCCTTCACACCATTTTCCAAAGGGAGAGGGTGTAACACCCTCTCTCAGAGAAAGTCCTTTGTTCTGCCATCCTGGGCCAGGCCTGGCTGGACCCCAGGAGGGCAGAAGCCTGTCTGAGGGGCTGGCAGCAGCAGCAGCTGCAGTGAAACCCCGGGAAAGGCAGTTTGGCAGTACCAGGGTCTGTGCTACAGACCACTGGGATCATGGGATTGTGCCAACTATGCCAGGATGGCATAGAGGGGGCAATTCCATGATCATAGACATGTTACATGGCCATATTCGGAGTTACCATTGTGAAGCTACATATAGGTAGTGACCCATATGTAGTGCACGCTTGTAATGGTGTCCCCGCACTCACAAAGTCCGGGGAATGGGCCCTGAACAATGTGGGGGCACCTTGGCTAGTGCCAGGGTGCCCTCACACTAAGTAACTTAGCACCCAACCTTTACCAGGTAAAGGTTAGACATATAGGTGACTTATAAGTTACTTAAGTGCAGTGTAAAATGGCTGTGAAATAACGTGGACGTTATTTCACTCAGGCTGCAGTGGCAGGCCTGTGTAAGAATTGACAGAGCTCCCTATGGGTGGCAAAAGAAATGCTGCAATCCATAGGGATCTCCTGGAAACCCAATACCCTGGGTACCTCAGTACCATATACTAGGGAATTATAAGGGTGTTCCAGTAAGCCAATGTAAATTGGTAAAATTGGTCACTAGCCTGTTAGTGACAATTTGAAAGAAATGAGAGAGCATAACCACTGAGGTTCTGGATAGCAGAGCCTCAGTGAGACAGTTAGTCATAACACAGGTAACACATTCAGGCACACTTATGAGCACTGGGGCCCTGGCTGGCAGGGTCCCAGTGACACATACAACTAAAACAACATATATACAGTGAAAAATGGGGGTAACATGCCAGGCAAGATGGTACTTTCCTACATTCTCTAGTGAACAGTCGATACTTAATAGCTACTTTAAAAAGGTCAAGTTAAGGTTATTTTGGCAATTAGCAGATACATAATTGCCGTCTTTTCTCTCATTACATAACATACGAATTCACAGAAGAATTCTAATGTGTAAATAAATGTTAAAGTTAAAAGCCCGTTGAATGCAATGACAAATTTAAAGCTGCAATTTGAAATCGTGTTGTTGAATTACTGGAAGTATGAATTAACATTTCTTTTAGGGAATTCTAAACCAATCCTCCATTCAAGAGGATTACGAAGGGTAATCATTTATGGTCTACAGATTTCTTTTCAAAAGAATCTATGACTGATATTTTCTGTTTGGTATCTGTGTTTCTTGTTTTCACAGGTCTCCTTCCCAGCAGTTCCCTTCCCTAATTCCCTTCCCCCCAGTTGCTCACTCTAAAACTCTGCGCTGTTAAAGCTGGTAGAGTTGGAGCTGCCAGGAGGCGGGCCTATTGGCAACAACACGTACATCCCAAGGATTTGGTCTCATTGACACCAGGCTAGAATTCTACAATGTTAGAATTTTGGTTATACCACTCTTTCACTACAGCCTGACTGCCTTCTAAGTAGTCAGAAGCTTACTTCCTCAACTTAACCATTTGGCTTCTGAAGGCCAGCATGTAGCTCTTTGCATCCTGGGAAATCCTACTAGGAGCTTGTTCTCATCCTTCCTTGACCAAACTCAGAGGTCCTCTGACAGGGTGCCTATACTGAAGCTCAAAGGGGCTAAAGCCCACTCCCTTCTGTGGTACTTCCCTGTAGGCAAACAACAGGCATAGCAAGAGAATATCCCACTTTTTACTCAGGGCCTCAAGCAGGCCTCTAATCATGCCTTTTAGGGTCTTGTTGAATCTTTCAAAAAGCCCATTTCATTGTGGGTGATAAGAAGTAGAGAACTTGTAGGCTACCCTACACTCCTTCCACATTGACTGCATGCAAGCAGACATGAAGTTTGTGCCCCTGTCAGACACAACTTCCCTGGGGAAAATCACTTGGGTAAAAAATTCCCATCAGGGCTTTTGCCACTGCAGGTGCAATGATAGTCCTCAGAGGGATTGCCTCTGAATACCTAGTGAAAGTATCCACCAAAACCTAGTGAAAGTATCCACCAAAACCAGGACAAACCTGAGACCTGAAGTAGTCTGGGGATCCATAGGCCCAACAATGTCAATGCCCACCCGCTCAAATGGTGTGACAATGACAGGCAAGTGATTAAGGGGGCCCTTCAGCCTCTTCCCTGTCTTCCCACTGGCCTGGCAGGCAACACATGCCCTACAGAATGCATCTAAAGAAGTTTTGATCTTGGGCCAATAAAAGTGGGGGACAGATTTTGCAGAGGTCTTGTCTTGGCCCAAGTGTCCAGCCAGGGCAATATTGTGAGTCAGCTCCAATAGGAAGGTCCTGTAGCATTTGGGAGCCACCAGGGTCCTTGAAGTCCCATGCATAGGAGCCTTAGGCTCATTGTAAAGGAGGTTGTCCTCCCAGTAAATCTGATAGCTCCCAGAGACACAACCTGCTGCTTGGGCTTCAGCTTGGCACCTCATGCCCTCAAGGGATGAACACTCCCTTTGTGCCCTGCTGAACTCCTTGGTGGTGTCTTCTTCTACAAGTGATCTAGCAAGTGTAGGCAGGTCACCAAGGGAAGCAATGTACTGCTCAGTGTACTTGGAGTGGCCACAGCAGGCACCCCATCCAACTCATTGAGCGTACAGACAGGGGCTGGTTTCTCATACCCTCTGCCTTTCCCCTTTTTAGTTTACTGACTGGGCCACTCTTCCAGGCTCCAGCCCTATCTGCCTCACCTCACGGACACCTATAGACCTTGTGGTAACACAGACCCACTCAGGTAACCCCAACATCTCCACATGAGCCTTGAGCTCCACTTCTTCCAGATAATGTGCTCAAGATTATTACCCAAAAAACAGTCCACAGGCATGGCAGAGCTCACAGCAACCTTCGGAAGTCCTGAACCCCCTACAAAACTCAAATGGAATAAGGACCACAGGATATTGACCCTCTCTGTTGTCAGCCACCACAACTTGGTGGAATGCATTGGGAAGCACCTGCTCTGAGAACACAAGCTGACTCCTTACCATAGTCATGCTGGCGCCCTTGTCCCTCATAGCTTCAACACCTTGCCCATTGATATTGACCAATTGCCCATACTTTGTAGTATTTGAGGGCACAAGGATCATAGGAACCATGTCACTGCCACACTGGGACACTAGGGTAATCCCACTAAGCTCCTCCTGTGGTGGAGTCGGGTGTCACGGACTGCAGTGACATGGCATTCTGGACTTATGATGTCATGGGACTTCAGCGGAACTGCAGCGGCACCGGGCCTGCGGTGTTGGTCGGGTCATCGCACTCCAGCGGGAACCACGGCTCTGGGATGCAGACAGCAACGTGGAGTTGTGCAGTGTCGCTGGTTCTGGTGTCATCTGGAGTCGGTGTCCCTGGTCTTCTTCATTTTCAGCCAGCTTTCACTCCTAAGGGGCCAAGAACTGGACTTGCACCCCTTGGCAAGTCAGGGTCCTCAGCAGGAGCACCCAGGTGCTAGGAGGTGAGGTCTTTGCTGTCCCTGAGACTTCTCAAGATGAGGCAATCTCAGTTCAAGCCATTGGAGAAACAAGCAGTATACACAGCAAAGTCCATTTTTGTCCTCTCTCAGGCAGAAGCAGCAACTGCAGGCCAACCAAGCAAAGCACACACAGCAAATAGGCAGTACTCCTCCTCACAGCTCTACAGCTCTTCTCCTTGGCAGAGGTTCCTCTTGATCCAAAAGTGTTCTAAAAGTTTGGGGTTTTGAGTCCACTACTTATACCCAGTTCTGCCTTTGAAGTAGGCAAAGTTCAAAGGAAAGTCTCTGTTGTTCACAAGATCCTGCCTTGCGCAGGCCTGGCTCCAGACACACTCCAAGGGGTTGGGGACAGCTTTGTGTGAGGACAGGCACAGCCCTTTCAGGTGCAGGTGTCAGCTCTTCCCTCCCACTCTAGCCCAGGAAGACCCATCAGGATATGCAGGAAACACCTCAGCTCCCTTTGTGTCACTGTCTAAAGGGAATTCGCAAACAGCCTAAAGGTCAATCTACCCTAGAAATGGATTCCATGGGCAGGCAGAGGCACACAAAGGTTAGGCAAGAAAATGCCCACTTTCTAAAAGTGGCTTTTTTCAAACAGATAATCTAAAAATCAACTTTCCCTAAAGATGTATTTTTAAATTGTGAGCTACGGAGGCCCCAAACTCCAAATCTCTATCTACTCCCAATGGGAAATTACACTTATAAGATATTATTTAAAGGCAATTCCCATGTTAACCTATGGGAGGGTTAGGCCTTGCAATAGTGAAAACAAACTTAACCTTATTTCATGTAAAACATACCACTACATGTCCTACCTTTTAAATACACTGTACACTGCCCATGGGGTTGCCTTGGACCTACCTTAGGGGTGACATATGTAGCAAAAGGGAAGGGTGGGGCCTTGCAAGTGGGTACACTTGCATGGTCAAATTGGCAGTTTAAAACTCCACACACAGACACTGCAGTGGTAGGTCTGAGACATGTTTACAGGGCTACTCATGTATGTGGCACAATCAGTGCTACAGGCCCAATAGTAGCATTTGATTTACAGGCCCTAGGCACCTTTAGGGCACCTTACTAGGGACTTACTAGTAAATCAAACATGCCAATCATGGAAAAGCCAATTACCAATACATCTGAGATAGAGAGTACTTGCACTTTAGCACTGGTCAGCAGTGGTAAAGTGCCCAGAGTACCAAAACCAGAAAAAACAAAGATCAGTCAAAAATACAGGATGCAGAGGCAAAAAGACATGGGAAACCACACCAAGGATGCCAGGTCTAACAAAGTGCTTGTGCAAGGAGCTCTTAAAGTACATTCTAACTATGGCTGTTCTCTGTCTGATACTTCTACTTTTCTTCAAAACCATTTTTTACATTTTTGTTCCGTGGCAAGCCCAAGGGATGGATGTTCCATTCAACTAAGTGGTAACAGCTTGTCTGCAGGAGTGGATATGAAGTTTGAAGAATGTTGGCTTCAATAGCTTTTTCCATTTGGCCATGACTGCTGGGCATGTACAAGTGATGTGTAATATTGATTCTTTTTTGTATACCGATAGACAACGACATGGGTTGGGTGACAGGTCATTCCAGGCTGTAATAAAATCTTTGATGTCTATGTGCCCAAAATGGTATAGACTGAAGTGGTATTTTAAAGACGGTGAAAAGAGGGCTGACATGTACTATTGGGTCTTAAGCTTCTGTAAGAATTGATTACTGTCCAAGTATGCCATCTTTTTGTGAAGTGATTCTTATCATATAGATATTTAGTTGAAGAGTTGGTTAGTCGACAAAAAGCTGCTCTTTCCATGTTGCTAGCCCATGCATCTCAGATGCCTAGTTCATCTGTTGTCTGTCAAGTAATCTCCCCAAGAATGGCTTTGTTTGTTCCTTAACTGTTCCTCGATTTCCATTCAATCAATCAATCACAAAATTTATAGAGCGCGGTACGCATCCGTGAGGGTCTCAAGGCACTGGGGGGGCAAGGGGAGTCACTGTTCGAACAGCCATGTCTTGAGGTTTTTCTGAAGAGCAGGAGGTCTTGGGTCTTGCGGAGGCTGGTGGGGAGGGAGTTCCTGGCCTTGGGGGCGAGGTAGGAGAAGGATCTGCCTCCTGTGGTGGCGCGTTGGACACGGGGGACTGTGGCGAGTGCGAGGACAGCGGATCGGAGGTGGCGATTGGGAGTTTGGAAGTTCACTCTTTCGTTGAGGTAGGTTGGGCCGGTGTTTTGGAGGGATTTGTGTGCGTGGATGAGGTTTTTGAAGGTGATCCTCTTGTCGATGGGGAGCCAGTGAAGGGATTTGAGGTGCGATGAGATGTGTTCATGGCGAGGGAGGTACAGGATGAGGTGGGCAGCTGCATTCTGGATTCTCTGGAGTTTGCGTGTGAGTTTGAGTGTGGTGCCGGTGTAGAGGGTGTTTTCGTAGTCTAGCCTGCTGCTGATGAGTGCGTGGGTGACAGTCTTTCTGGTCTCTATGGGAATCCATTTGAAGGTTTTTCGCAGCATGCAGAGTATGTTGAAACAGGAGGAGGTAACGGTGTTGATTTGCTGGGTCATGGAGAGGGAGGGTTCCAGGATGATGCCAAGGTTGCGTGCGTGGTTTGCGGGGTTAGGTGCGGGCCTAGGGCAGTGGGCCACCAGGAGTTGTCCCACATGGTTTTGTTGGGGCCGAAAATGCTTATTTTGGTTTTGTTGGAGTTGAGCTAGAGGTGGTTTGCTGTCATCCATGTGGCGGTGTCAAGGAGTGCAGCGTGGAGGTTGGTTTTAGCGGTAGTAGGGTTGTGGGTGAGGGAGAGGATGAGTTGGGTGTTGTCTGCGTGGGATAAGATGGTGATTCCGTGAGGTCAGAGGATGTTGGCGAGCGGGGTCATGTAAATGTTGAAAAGGGTGGGGCTGAGGGAGAATCCTTGGGGGACCCCGCAGATGATTTTGGTGGCAGTGGAGTGGAAGGGAGGGAGGCTGACTTTTTGGGTTCTATCGGTGAGGAAGGAGGTGAGCCAGTCTAGGGCTTTGTGTTGAATCCCTGTGTTGTGGAGGCATGTGGGGAGTGTATGGTGGCAGACAGTGTCAAAGGCAGCGGAGAGTTCCAGGAGGATGAGTGTGACAGTCTCGCGCTTGTCAACTCTAGTTCTGATGTCGTCAATACATGCGATGAGAGCAGTCTCCGTGCTGTGGTTCTTGCGGAACCCAGACTGGAAGGGGTCGAGTGTGTTGTTTTCCTCAAGGAAGTGGGACAGGCCGGTGTTTACTAGTTTCTCAGTGACCTTGGCGGGGAAAGGGAGGAGAGAGATGGGGCAGTAGTTGGAGAGGTCGTCAGGGTCGGCTTTGGGCTTTTTCAGGAGTGCGATGACTTCTGCATGCTTCCAGGGATCTGGGAAGGTTGCGGTGTCGAATGAGCTGTTGATTATGTTGCGAAGCTTGGGGGGCGATGATTGAGCTGACTTTGTTGTAAATGCGATGGGAGCAGGGGTCGGAGGGGGATCCAGAGTGGATGGAATTCATCGTTTTTTCAGTTTCTTCGACGGTGGTTGGGGCCCAGGTGATTAGTAGGTTGGGGGAGTGCGAGTGGGGGTCTGTGTTGGAGGAGTCAGAGGTGTGTGTTGGGTGTGTGTGGTTTGAAACTTGTGTATGTCTAGGATTTTGCAGTGGAAGTGGTTTGAGAGGGAGTCGCAGAGGAGTGTGTGTGCGTGGTGTCTATGTTGCTGGCTTTGGGTTTGGAGAGCTCTTTGATGAAGGTAAGGAGTTCTTTGCTGTTGTGGGAGTTACTGTCTATGCGTTCCTTGTAGTATGCTCTTTTGGTGGTGCGTATGAGTTGGTGGTGATTGCGAATGGAGGTTTTGAGGGTGGAGAAGTTGGTGGTTGAGGGTTCCTGTCGCCAGGTTTTCTCTGCTTTGCGGCATTTACGCTTGGAGTCTTGTCGTTCAGTGGTGTACCAGGGGGCGTTCTTGATGTTGCGGGCGATGATGTTTTTTCTGAGGGGGGCGACTGAATCTGCGCAGGTAGTGATCCATTTGGCGAGGTTGAGAACAGCAGTGTTGGGGTCGTTGGTGAGGGGGGTTCTGCGCAAGTTGGGAGGTCAGGTGTTCTGTGGGGATCTTGTCCCACATGCAGTAGGGTGTGGTGTGTTGGTGGTGGTGTGTGGGGGGTTTGAAGAAGGAGAAGTGGACGCAGTGGTGGTCAGTCAAGTAAAGTTCGGTGGTGTGAGTGTAGGTTATGTGTTGGCTCGAAGTGAATATTGCATCTAGTGTGTATCCTGCTGAGTGGGTGGGAGCTGTGACCAGTTGTTTGAGTCTGAGGTTGGTGAGGTTGTGTAGGAGGGATGAGGAGATGTGGTCTTGTGGGTTCTCCAGGTGGAAGTTGAAATCACTGAGGAGGATGTAGTCTTTGGAGGTGAGGGCGTGAGGGCTGATGGTGTCAGCGATGGTGTCGCAGAAGGGGGTGTGTGGCCCTGGGGGTCTGTATATGAGTGTTCCTCTGAGGGTGGTGGTGTTGTTAATGTGGATTAGGAAGTGCATGTGTTTTGCACTGTCTAGGGTGTTGTTTGTGTAGGTGGTGACCTTAATGGTGTCTTTGTGCAGGATGGCGATGCCACCTCCTGGTTTGTTTAGGCAGTTTTGCGTTGGAGTTTATACCCGTCAGGGGTGGCTGTGGCTATGTCATGCTCAGATGATTGGTTCATCCAGGTTTCCGTGAGGAAGACGATGTCAGGTGAGTGTGATGTGTTACGGTCCCAGAGTTCTATGGCATGCTTGTGTAAGGAGCGTGTATTTAGGAGTAGGCAGTTGAGATGGTTGTGGGGTGTGTTGTTGTTGTGGTGCGTGATGGAGTTGGTGTGGGGGGTTGTGGTGCTGCTGTCGGTTGTGGTGGTGTTGTCGTGGAGTGTGTTCGGGTTGGGTGGCTGTTTGTGGTGGGGTCTGTTGGGGTGGACGGGGGCTGTGTGGGAGTCTGCTGCATTGAGATTGTGGTGTTTGATGTGGGGAGCGTTGAGGTTGGAGTGGGGCGCGTGGGTGTTTCTAGTGTGCAAGGTGGAGCAGGAGAATCGGCAGGAGTAGCAGGTGAAAGGTCCCCTGTGTGTGTGGGGATGGCTTGCGTGCAGGCGGGGCATGGTCCTGGGTTGAGGGAGTGGAGTGTGGTTGTGGAGTAGTGTTGTCTGGGAGAATCTGGGTTAGGGGGGCCAGGGGGACTAGCGCTGGGCGCGGTCCAGGCGCGGTCCAGGCGCGGAACGGCGCAGACGGGCTTGCCTCTGGTGCACCTCCGGCTCGCCAGCGGAGCAGCTGTGCAGCGACCGCCATAAAGAGGGTGGGGTGGTGGAGCAGCTGAGAGGAGGGAGAGAGGGCCAATGGGTGTGCGTGGGGGGCCGGGCCCAAGGGGAGGCAGCGTCAGGGGAACAGACACCGGCCGGAGCCAGAGCAGAGGAAACGGGCAGTGAGAGTCAGGAAAAACAAGAGAGAGCTAAAACAGGTGGGGCGGGGGGGCAGAGACGCGCTGAAACAACTAACGGCACAGGCTAGAGGCAACAAATAATGGCAATTTAAAAACAGAAGCACAATACTAAACAGTGAAACACGGCAAAAACTATCGGCAATATACAACACAGAGGCAGATTATGGCAAACACAAAAGGAATTACTCACGCGAGGGCAGCAGGGAGAGCCTACCACTAGGCACCAGGGAGGAGGCAGGTGCCTGCAGGTGGAGGAGGGCCTCGAACTGCTGTCCAGACGGCTGTCTACAGTGTCAGGGGCACAGGGGCAGGCTGGTGGAGCCAAGTGAAACTCCTGGCCAAAGACGGTTCAACATGGTTAGTTTAATGAATCCCTCTCAGAGGCACGAAATGTTAATCATAATTTGACAAAACCATTCATTCTTTATAGTTTTTTATGTTGTAAGCCAAATTCAAGGTGAACCTGGGCTGGAGATGATGATTTTGGTATGGAGAATACTGTTTTGTAGGCTTTTATTTACAGCTTGTTGAGCATTTCTGTTTCCCAACCGTGTATGATTGCCACACTGTATGCCAGTGTTGGGATTAATTGGGCTGCCATTACAGTTAGTAGGTTACTAATTGAAGGGTAGCTGAGTTTCTTTTTCAGCAGCTTGAATACAAATATCAGTGAATGTACTTTTGCCTGTAGGGCAGGTAGGTGGTGTTTAAAGGACATCTGGTGTTCCATATTGATTCCCAAATACTTGAATGTAGCTGCTACCTCGATGTTTTTACCCTCAATGGACTAGGTAAATACCTTGTACTTGATGTCGACTAGGCGGACCACTTAAGTTTTACTTATGTTCAGATTTAAGCCTTGTTGGCCCATCTCGGTTTTAGTGCGTTTATAGAACGTTGCAGGCCAATTGGTGTTTGGCTCAAGATGACAATGTCATTGGCATACTGTAACCATGCTATTTTCTCTGTTGCCAAACTAGGGGGGTGGCTTTCCTCTTGTGGAAGGTGACTGTCCAAGCCAGCAAGGTATAGATAAAACAAACTTGGGGCTAGGATGCATCCCTGTTTCAGGCCATTCATTGTGCTGCTTTTTTTGTGACTCTGCTGCCATCTCCTATTTTAACCTGTGCCCATATTTCACTATACAATGTGATGATTGCCTTTAGCAATGACTACTTAAGAGGGGTGCAATCAGTGCTACAGGCCCACTAGTAGAATTTAATTTTTAAGCCCTGGGTGTATGGTATACCACTTTACAAGGGACTTATAAGTAAATTAAATATGTCAATTGTGTATACACTGTTACCATGTTTAGGGGAGGAGCACATGTACTTTAGCACTGGCCAGCAGTGGTAAAGTGCTCAGCGTCCTAAGGCTAACAAAAAGATACAGTAAAAATGTGAGTCAAACAAGCAAAAGGTTTGGAAGGCTGACATGTCAAACACACGCTTTCCCACCAATACCTCTCCTGCTTCAAATCATGAAGAAGATCTGGAAAGCATGGACCAAACTCCTCCTAATGCCCCTTGATTGGGCAGTTAGAGTATGGTATCCTTAACTCCTGGGCATAAGCATCTGTGCTCCAACAAGGCTGCCTGTTCAGGAGGATCTTCTGTTGCATCAACAGGGCAGGTTCTACATCCGGTCCTACACAGTCTCCACCTCCATGCTTGGAGACTGAGCGGTGGCAGTTAACAGCTATTGACCTCAGTTCCGAGGTTGTAGATATCTTCTTTGCATCCAGGTGACCCTTGCGAAATCAGTATACGCCTTCCATTGAGATAAATTTGTGAGTTGGTAAAGTGACTGACAGATTGACCTTTTTAAACCATGCTTTCAAAAGTGTTGTTTGCATTATCTTTAGCCCAGCAAGGCATGGCTCTGGGGACAGGTAAACGGTACTTGGTGGTTCTTACAAATGTTCTTTGTGCTTGCTAGATCAACCTTTGTTTTAGTCACCTGTTGGTGATGCATTTCTCGAAATGTTTACAACATATGTTTACAGATACTCTGTTCATTATGCCCTAGTGGGACTTGAATTTGGTCTTTACTTTCCTCATGTGCACTGCTTTTGAACCTCTATGTACAGATCCTGACCCTCAAAACAGTCTTTCTTATTGCCATAACATCAGCACAGAGGATAAGTGAGCTGCAAGTCTTCTCCATTAACCCACAATATGCCATGTTTTACCCAGGAAAACTGGTCCTGAGAATGTGGGCCCCCTTCCTCCTGAAAGTGGTGACTGTGACTCTTTGCCAATGTTTTTCACTGCACCTTATCCCTCTAAAGAGGAGAAAATACTCCAGTGGTTGGTTCCTAAAAGAGTTCTTAACTTTTACATTGATTGTACCAGAGAACGGCATGTGGACGACCAGAAGAGGACCATCTCTTGGTGGATCATGCTCTGCAATAAAATCTACAAAGCTCTGGCCAAGAGGCAGTCCCCAGGGGGTTTACAGGCTCATTAAAGCAGAGCCAACGTGGCTACCAATGCGTGGCTCTTGGAATGCCTTTTCTGGTTATTTGCCAAACTGCAGTGTAGACATCGCTCCATACGTTCACAAAGCACTACTGTCTGGACAGCCAGGTCTGTCAAGATTGGTATTTTGCTCCTGCAGGATCTTTTAATTTGAGCCAGTTCACAAACTCACCACCTTGCAGGTACTGCTTTAGCAGCTATTCAAAAGGTGGGAAATCTGTGGTTAGAAGTGTCTACTAGAAGAGCAAGTGTCTTACTTTTGGTAAAGCTCTTTCTGATAGATACTGTAAGTAACCACAGATTCCTCACCAACCTGCCCATCTTCCCCATTCTGCAAATTGTGCTCTTTTCCACTTGAAAAAGTTCTAGAGTTCTGCAAACTGCTTTTCACCAATCTGTTGTTGGGCTCTGTGTCTGGGGTTGAAGATGGCCTAGAAAGCAAATGATGTCAGGTCACCTGGGTGGTGCTTATGTAAGCCTCAATATGTCACTTTCAGACTGGACCAGTGTCAGCACAGAGCTGCATGAACCCACCTTCCGGCACAAAGGATTACCGTTAAAGGTTTTCTAGATCCAGTATGATGCCAGGGGAATGTTCAAAAGGTGAGGTATCTACTAGAAAGAGCGTTATCCAAGGTAAGTCATATGCTCAGCACAGTAGAGCAACTCAGTGTCAGGTTAAAATTTCTAATCTCCCCCATTTTAGCCTTCTCTTGGTGCTTGTCTATTGGGTATAGGTTTGGACACCTATATTTCTATGCTTGTAAATTGAAATCTCTTTATTCAATCCATTGTTACTCGCGTAACAATACTAATGCTCACCAGCAGTCACAGTTCACCCAACAGATCGCGACAAGGGAAAATGACACTTAGCCTTGGCGTCACTTCTGAGGGACTCGCTTCACTGACTGGACACTTTACTGGTGTGGCGTCTCTCCATTTCTTGGCTTGCAGTTGATAATTTCATGTTTGGGGCTTCATTGAGGTGACTGGTCCTGAAAATGTTGGTGTTCGCAGATGACTACAGGCAGTCCTCCTTTGACATCTACACACCCTTTTCTTGTGCGCCTTTAATTCTGGTTGGGTTGCTCTCTGTGGACACCCCAGCATCCTCTTCTTCTCTGTTTGCCCACAAGAGTCCTTCCTCTTCCTTTATGCCATTTTTAGCTGCATTTTTCAATGTCTGCTCTGACCAGGCATTAAAAGGCGGCACATAATTTATTAAAATGGACCTTTATGTACTTTGCAGGACTAGTGTCAAAATTTTGACGCGAATCCTGCAAAGCGCCAAACTAATGTCAAAAATGTTACCATCATGCTGTGCCGTATCTTAAATACAGCACACACATGGTGGCGTTAGGGAGGCGCGAAGGAGCGCAAGAAAAGTGGCACTGCATTGGATGTAGCGCACTTTTCTTAAACCTGCCCCTTATATTCCAGCATAGGGCCGGATTAAATTTTCATTACGCCAGCGAAATCTCTTTTAATTTCCGGCATTTCATATTACACTGATGCAAATTCTTGAAATTATGTCATTTCACCACGTCTCATAATTTCTTGTCTTTTTTGTGTGCTTTTTTTAGCGTGTAATTCATCCTTACATCCAAAATGACTCGAGAAAGCATTTTGCGGTACAATATAGTGCTACATGCCAGATTAGCAATTCATGTAATTTCACATAGTCTTTTCGAAATTTCTCGTAGCTATGCAATAGGAAATTAAACAAATTCTGCAAACCTCTGTAGTGGAGCTTGATATGACGTCATTGGTAATCAACCTTGAGGTTCTGGTTTAGCTAAATTTGATGCCTAAACCGATTCAGTGAAACGCTGAATCAGTTGCGAGACCCTCTGTGGAAGAATTCTTGAGTAGCACATCCCATTGGGAACAAAGAATACTTGCGAGAATATATCGACTTTTTGGCAAGTTTGATATATGTAAAAAAGTAAATGGGTTATGTCGGTTTAACATTGAGCAAGGCAGAGGGTAAGAAACAAGCGCAAAAGGCTAGTTTTATTTAGGATGTGGCTTATCTGGCAAATACAGCTGTTTCCTCTTTAATGTTAAATTCAGTTAAATCCCTATGATTTAGTACCGTTCTTATGATTCACCTCCATAACTTCCTGCAACAGCTCTTATTGAACATGAGATTGTGCTTTGCACTGAAAAAAGACCAAGTGAAGTGGCCGACAAGATGTCAGGAGGTAAAATTGTGTTGATGTAGACTAAAGAAGATGTAAATCCTTCTCTCTCAGGGATTGAGTCTGAGTGGTTTGAGAAAGGTAAATTAGGTTTATATATATTTTTGTTATAACATTTTTTAATTGTATGAGCTGATGGATGAGCTTGTATAAAATCACCAAGATTAGTGTTAAATTGTTTCTTGAATCTTTCTGTAGCAAATAAATTAATTTAAAGTTTACTACTGTGACTATAAGGTCATGTTGTTTAATAAACTATATTTAATAAAATTAATATAGGAAAAAGAGCAACTTAAAAAGTAATATATGGCTGATCCTTTTGAAAAACCTCCCTACTCATTCAGAACGCGCAGCTCAAGCTGGCTATTCTAAATGCGTGAATGTCACTTACCTGTGACAAGGCAAGAGTGCGCCTCTCTTCTGTGCACTGAATGCTGATGTACTAAATTCTATGGGCACAGAATGGACGTACGTCGCTTTCCGTGGCGTAACAAGGACGCCGTGGACCCCGGTGCAAGCAAATAATGCCCCCTTTCATTGCTGAGGGATGGTGCAATACAGCAATTGTCAGCGTTGAGTGGGCACCCCCAGGCCCCGGTGCCACTCTACCTGCTGCACCAATGTTAGCTACGGTCTGGTTTCTTCCTTTATGCACAGAACAACAGACTTGACAACTCTATAATTCAGAAAGAGACTCCTGATTTTTGTCCCGAAACTGCGCACGTTGTGGTAGCGATTTTACGCTGTTCAACAACTCCTAATAATTCCCTGCCGCCAAGAGAAATCAGAGGTAAAGTAAAACATGTCCAGAATGTCTCTTTACAAACCTACAATTTTGAATACCTTGAAAGACGGACACTCTCGATTTCTCAGCCAAAAATGGAATTGTTTTTCAGCCTATTGAACTTTCTGCCTGCGAAAATATCAAGCGTCCAAATGCAAGTCATTAGTACAAAAAAGTCTTTCTAAGATTCCTGTCTCGAAATATCCCTCCTGCGTGTAAATAAAGACAAGCATATATGACTAAATCGAGATATGAGAGGGTTAGCGAAGGCGGGCTGTTTTCTTCCTAATACTCCCAGGCAAAGATTGAATTCACGAGAGCTACGAGACCTCGGCCTGTGGTCGGATCTGGTACTAAGTAAAGAAATTTGTCACAGGCTTGTTAACGAATCCAAAACAAAAGAGCAATGTCGGCGCAGAAGCTGATAGTACACAATGTAGCCTTCAAATGGATATAACAATGTAAACCTTTCATAGCTAATCAAGGTATATAAGAATTTCTCGTCTGTGATGCCAGACGCAAGAGTGGAGTTTTACACATCAAAGACTAGCATAAGTTAGCGGCATTGGTTTAACATTAATCAGAAATGGCGGTCACTGTTACAGTTCTGCTAAGGCAGTATTTCTAAATACCCCTATGTCTCTAACGCTCCGCGTTTCCAGGTGTTATCTGTTACGCCTTTCCAGGTGTTTCACATATTTGATAAGTTGGTCCTCTGCACTATTTCTGCCTGTCATGTGATTAAGTCCTTCAAATGAAAGTGAAGTCATACACTCCGGTCGGACGAATGCCTTTACCATGCAATGACTTTACCACGCAAGTCTTTTCCACATATGCCTTTACCTCACATGACTTTACAATGAAGAGTAAGTTTATATCAGGTGTGTGTATATATATATATATATATATATATATATATATATATAAAATATATATATGTATGTTCTCACTGACACGTTCATCTCTGGGCATCCAGATCACTGGCGGTGCTGACAACTGTGCAGCACCTTGTGCTTTTTTTTACAAATTCGCTGACGATTCCTGGTAACAGTAAAGAAATCACGACATTCCACCTGGAACCTTTACAGTGTTTTTATTGGCCAACGACTGTCAAACGCGTTTTCTACTCCCTGCACCTTTGTCACAACATTGCTGTTAGCCACATCTGTGATATTTAAACAAAGCTAATTGCTGCAGAATGTGATAAACATAAACAACGGACAAAAAAACAACATATTAAGGGCAGTGCCATTATTAACCGTGTCAACAATACCAAAAACAAATTAACAAAACTTGACTTTCATTCTTGTTGCTTAGGAATTAAATGTTACTTTACGTAAAAAAAACACATAGCAATTCACTGGGAAAAAACAAAGCTTACATGGATGTTTTAGTTAGGTAATAGAATTTCAAAAACTTTAGAAATTCACTAAAACAGAGGTCACAGGGATGTTATAGTTAGGTTCACAATTTACACACACCAAACCATAGAAGTTCAGTAGTTAGAGTGATAATATCAATGCAACATTTACTGTGAAATTATTGATGAAAAAACTGTGCATGGCGGGGACCTGAGTTGTAGTTACCTTAGGGCGTCAGTTACATTTTCTTGGGATAACTGCAACTACTGAATTTCTATGGTTCTTTGTGTGTAAATTGTGAACCCAACTATAACCTCCATGTAACCTTTGTTTTTGTTTTGGTGAAAAAAAAAATATATAAAAACAAAATATATATATATATATATATAGGTAGTTATAGTTAGGACTTAGTTTCAAAAGAAATCACATTTTTTTGACTGCCTTTATCTTTGTCACCGTTTGATTTGAATCTTTACAAACTTTGTAAGAAAGTGTCACGTTGGGTCTCATTGTGCATGGAAAATTTTGGGATGATCAGTCAAGATGGGCCCAGAAAAGGGTAGGGGGCAAAAAGTAGATTTCCCATGTTAATTCCCATAGGGATTTTGAACAGGACTACAGCCCGAACTGCTGGACGGAATTACACCAAATTTGGCAGAAACATAGATTTTGGTCCAGAAAGAACCCTTTTTTGTTATTTGGTGTAAATCTGTTAGGTAATTCTTTTAAATATACAAATAAAACCAAATTTGTATATCTAGAGGCGCGAAGGATTCGCAAATCCTCCCGATCTTGTGCAGAGATGATTGGCTGCCAACTCTTTAATCAAGAAGTGTTGGCAGCCATTTTGAGAGTTGGCTTCAGCCTAGTCTACAAAAAAAGCAAAAAAACAAAGAGGGCAGGGGACCGTTACCCTAACCCCCTAACCTTGGTCCAGGGTTCCCCTGGGACCCTCCCAGGGCTAAAAAGCTTTGTGAATTTCATTGCAGATAAAAAAAAAAAAAAAACAAGTGTGGTCTCCTGTGCATGCTTTTCTTGTTGCCACCGGTCCTGGAGACATTCATAAAATATAGGAGGGGGTTGCAGGGGTCCATTTCCTAGGGCTTATCAAAGCCCGGGGGCCTCCACCTCCCTGGGGCACTGCATATTATGTCTGTGAGGGCCATTCGTGGCACCCCCATGCCCAGGGGACTCCACCTCCCTGGGGCAATAATTTTTTATGTATCTGGGCAGGCCTACTCGGCCTGCCTGTGCACCAGGGACTCCCACCTCCCCGGGACAAATGCTGTTAAATGTATGTGGGGGGGCTAGCGCTGCTATTTAAAGCAGCTTCCTGCTTGCAGGAGCAATGCTCACTCCCACAGGACATGCGGAGTCAGGTAGGACCACGGAGGCCTTCAGGCTCCCACCGCAGTCCTGTCCTGTCACCAAACATCTTGCTTGTGTGCCGCTTCAAAGTAATTCTATGGAGAGACCATTGCAATACCAGTAGCAATAGAATGACTTCAAAGCAGCACACAAGCAAGTTGTTTGGTTGGAATGTTATTGTTATGTACAAGTTTTGATGCACAGTAGAACAGAGTCCTGTCTGGTCTACTGGCAAAGCTCTTGGACTGTCACTCACTATGTTGAAGGTTCAAATCCTGGTGTCTCATGGTAGTGTGTCTGTTTATTTACTCCTCGCGACGGAACATTTACGTTTTTTCCCCATCTCCATCTTTAGCTTGAATGTCACATAGTTGACTGGACACTGTGGGTAGTAAGGAATCACCTGTGGCCTAGTGATTGAGGTCTGAGACCCTCACACAGAAAGTTGAGAGTTCCAGTCCAGGTGTCTCAGTTGTTATTTCTCAGCTTTGAATTATTTTCAACTATCAAAAATTGAAGGGACATACAGAAAGGTGATCTCACTCTTTATACTTACCAAATACATTTTTTCTATTTGTCAGAAGACTTCACATTGTAAGTGGTGTGGGTTTGGGTGCGGCCAACCCTGTCGTGCACTGCCTTTTGCCGTGCATGGTGCAGGGTTGGGTGGTTATAGGGGGTTGGCTGCAGGGCCTGGCTGAAGGCCAACTCCCGCCATGCACGGCTAAAAGCCTCTGCAGGCAACCATACCGCACACAGCACAGCTGAAGGCCACTTACCTGATATATACTAGCCATTTAGTTGTAAAGGCATGCGTGGTAAAGTCATATGGGTGGTAAAGGATGTGTGGTAAAGACTGTGTTGTAAAGGATGGTTATTTACCTAGCATCCCTTCTTCAACATCTATTCTCTATCCTTCTGCTCAGGACAAATCTGGAGCTGTCTCTGCCCTGTGTTTCTGCTTATGTCCCTACACAGTTCACTCACCTGCACAAGAATCTGCTTAATGTATTTCCTTTTGTGCCCTGTTAATGTTTGGTAGGAGATTATCCAAGAGGCAGGCAGAGAGGCCGGGTTGAGGCACGCTGGGTATTGTGGTTCAGAAGTTAGACTCTGCAGGCTGTTGCTGAGAAGGCCAGACTGGTGAGGGGGCCAGGTGAGTGCTGGCGAAGATGTAGAATGGTGTGGGCATGTCCGACCTTATTTTATTTTATATTATTATAACCTCTTAGCTGCTGGGCCTTCCCCCCCTTAGTGCTGAGCCCTTTTTTGGCTATTTGGGGTAGTTTGCGCTTAGGCCTTCATAACTTTTTGCCCACATAAGCTATCCATGCCAAATTTGTGTCCTTTTTTTCCAACATCCTAGGAATTCTAATGGTACCCAGAGTTTGTGGTGTCCCCTGGGGGAGACCAAGAAATTAGCCAAAATACAGTTAAAAGTTCGTTTTTTTCCCAAAAATTGGAAAAAAGGGCTGCAGAAGAAGGCCTGTCTTTTTTCCCCTGAAAATGGCACCAACAAAGGGTTTCTGGTGCTAAAATCACCATCTTCCCACCTTTCAGGAATGGGCAGACTTGAATCAGAAAACCACAATTTTCAACACAATTTTTGCATTTTACTGGGACATACCCCATTTTTACTATTTTTGGTGCTTTCAGCCTCCTTCCAGTTAGTGACAGGAATGGGTGTGAAACCAATGCTGGATCCCGGAAAGCTAAACATTTCTGAAAAGTAGACAAAATTCTGAATTCAGCAAGGGGTCATTTGTATAGATCCTACAAGGTTTTCCTACAGAAAATAACAGCTGAAATAAAAAAAATATTGAAAGTGAGCTGAAAAAAACAGCAATTTTTCCCACGTTTTACTCTGTAACTTTTTCCTGCAATGTCAGATTTTTTAAAACATATACCGTTACGTGTGCTGGACTCTTCCGGTTCCGAGGATATATAGGGCTTGTAGGTTCATCAAGATCCCTAGGTAGCCAGACCCAATAAATGAGGTACACCTTGCAATGGGTTTTCAATCTATAATTATATTGAATTTATTTTTCAATTTATTTGCTGAAATATAAAGAGTGAAAAATAGTTATCAAGAAAACCTTTGTATTTCCAAAATGGGCATAAGATAAGGTGTTGAGAAGCAGTGGTTATTTGCACATCTCTGAATTCCGGGGTGCCCATACTAGCATGTGAATTACAGGCCATTTCTCAAATAGATGTCTTTTTTACACACTGTCTTACATTTGGAAGGAAAAAATGTAGAGAAAGACAACGGGCAATAACACTTGTTTTGCTATTCTGTGTTCCCGAAGTCTCCCGATAAAAATGGTACCTCACTTGCGTGGGTAGGCCTAATGCTCACGACAGGAAACACAACATGGACACATCACATTTTTACATTGAAATCTGACGTGTTTTTTCCAAAGTGCCTAGCTGTAGATTTTGGCCTCTAGCTCAGCCGGCACCTAGGGAAACCTACCAAACCTGTGCATTTTTGAAAACTAGAGACCTAGTGGAATCCAGGATGGGGTGACTTGTGAGGCTCTGACCAGGTTCTGTTACCCAGAATCCTTTGCAAACCTCAAAATTTGGCTAAAAAAACACATTTTCCTCATATTTCGGTGACAGAAAGTTCTGGAATCTGAGAGAAGCCACAAATTTCCTTCCACCCAGCGTTCCCCCAAGTCCCCTGATAAAATTGATACCTCACTTGTGTGGGTAGGCCTAGCGCCCGCGACAGAAAATGCCCCAAAACACAACGTGGACTCATCCCATTTTTTGACAGAAAACAGAGATGTTTTTTGCAGAGTGCCTACCTGTAGATTTTGGCCTCTAGCTCAGCCGGCACCTAGGGAAACCTACCAAACCTGTGCATTTTTTAAAACTAGAGACCTAGGGGAAATCCAAGATGGGGTGACTTGTGGGGCTCTGACCAGGTTCTGTTACCCAGAATCCTTTGCAAACCTCAAAAATGTGGCTAAAAAAACACTTTTTCCTCACCTAGGGAAACCTATAAAACCTGTGCATTTTTGAAAACTAGAGACATAGGGGAATCCAAGATGGGGTGACTTATGGGGCTCTGACCAGGTTCTGTTACCCAGAATACTTTGCAAACCTCAAAATTTGGCTAAAAAACACATTTTCCTCACATTTCGGTGACAGAAAGTTCTGGAATCTGAGAGTAGCCACACATTTCCTTCCACCGAGCGTTCCCCCAAGTCTCCCGTTAAAATTGATACCTCACTTGTGTGGGTAGGCCTAGCGCCCGCGACAGGAAATGCCCCAAAACACAACGTGGACACATCCCATTTTTTGACAGAAAACAGAGCTGTTTTTTGCAAAGTGCTTAGCTGTAGATTTTGGCCTCTAGCTCAGCCGGCACCTAGGGAAACCTACCAAACCTGTGCATTTTTTAAAACTAGAGACCTAGGGGAAATCCAAGATGGGGTGACTTGTGGGGCTCTGACCAGGTTCTGTTACCCAGAATCCTTTGCAAACCTCAAATTGTGGCTAAAAAAACACTTTTTCCTCACATTTCGGTGACAGAAAGTTCTGGAATCTGAGAGGAGCCACAAATTTCCTTTCACCTAGGGTTCCCCCAAGTCTCCCGATAAAAATGGTACCTCACTTGTCTGGGTAGGCCTGGTGCCTGCGACAGGAATAGATCACACAACGGTCAATGTTGGTCCTTACATGAGGCAGCTGTTGACCCTGGGGTGATCCATTCCTGACGCAGGCACTAGGTGTAGGCACTCAAGTGGGGTAGTGTTTTCATCAGGACAGTTGAGGAATCACTGGGTGGTAGGAATTTTGTGGATCCCAGCATATTCCTGTAGTTTGTGTGACAGAAATGCGAGAAAAATAGAGTTTTTATTCAACATTTCAGCTTTGCAGGGTATTCTGGGTAAGAAAACTTTGGGGAATCCACACAAGTCACACCTCTGTGGACTCCCCCGAATGTCTAGTTTCCAGAAATGTTTGGGTTTAGTATGTTTCTCTATATGGCCGCCGAACCCAGGACCAAAAACACATGTGCCTGCCTTACAAAACCAGTTTGTTTTGTGATAGATAATTTTGATGTCCCCACAATACGATTTGGGCGGTAGAATTTGGGGCTGAACTAAATTGGGGAGCTCCCAAGAGAACACTCTCTCTCTCTGCTTGCCGCCTCATTCACCTGCTCTCTGGGTTGGGCTAACCCACTATTACTCCGTTGCACAGACTGTGCTTGCGAAGGGACAGCAGGACTGTCCTCATCACCTCCCTCATAATTTACTGGAAGAGGAGTTATCGAATGAGACTCCTCCGACTGAAAAATCACTCCCAGAGTCTGCGCCATTGTCCTATCCCTCAGATGCTGTCTCAGTATCTGATGTCTTTGTCTCTGATCCTATGTCAGAGCTGTCCTCTATAACCCGAGTGACGGCAGCAGTCATCCATCAAGATGCCATCTCTGCTATTGGCTAAACTGTTGCTCTAAAACACTAGCCTACGTAGACAGTCACAAAATCGATGGTGTGTGTGAGATACGTGCAACAGTAGAGGCGACCTTAGCTGCGCTTCTTCCCTCAATCAGCACGTTCTTTCAAGACACTCAAAAAACACCTTGTCACATACCATTCGTCACAGTCTTTAGCACCTCCTGCGCCCAGTCCAACAATCATTATTGGTGCTCCCACTCCCTCCTCCTCGGATTCCCTCATCACCACCCAGCAAAAGTGCCCTTCATCTCTCCATAGCCGCCCTCCACCCCGCACATACATTTCATTTGTATTATAGCGCAGGTAATGGCTGACTTTATTAATGTACTCAGCTATTTACATAAAATACAGATTTGCTCTTTGCATTAGGCATATGAACTGTCTGCTCTTCTTTATGGCACTAAAACTGCCATTAGACAAAAGTCTGATTCTTTTGTAGCAGAAACATAGGGGGTCATTCTGACCTCGGCGGTAAAAAGCGCTTACCGCCGGTCAGAAGACCACCATAACACCGCCGCGGTCGCGGTAGACCGCCACGGTCATTCTGACCCGCTACTTGAAAACCTCCAAAAACCCGACATCCACAATAGTCCGCCACACCAAAGGTCAGCGAAAAAATGGCGATGACCAAACCTCCACCGTCACGCCAACACAAAAACGCCCATGCCATTCCAACCCACGAATCCACGCAGCGGTCTTTCAACCGCGGTAGTCTATTGGCGGTACACACCACCGCGGTCACAATACACACACCCTTACAAAACACAACCACATTGGACAATTTGAAATACACACACCTGATACACATACACACACCACTCCCACACACCCAATACAATATAAAACACACACCCACATCACCCACAAACCCCTACGACCACATTTGCGAATTAAGGACAGAGAGAGACAGCACTGCTTAGAGTAGACCATCACACAGAGGCAAATCACAACATCACCCACACAATTACCACGCATAAAACACCATACACCACCACACACATCACACTCTACAACACATACAACATCCCTCACCTCATCCACACCACCCCATGGCACCCCAAAGACACCCCAGGTTCTCTGACGCAGAACTCAGGGTCATGGTGGAGGAAATAGTTCGTGTAGAGCCCCAGCTCTTCGGGGCACAGTTGCTAGGAAGATGGAGCTATGGAAAAGGATAGTGGACAGGGTCAACGCGGTGGGACAGCATCCACGCAATTGGGATGACATCAGGAAGCGCTGGAACGACCTACGGGGGAAGGTGCGTTCCATGGTATCAAGGCACAACATTGCGGTGCAGAAGACTGGCGGCGGACCCCCACCTACTCTCCCAGAATTTACAGCATGGGAGGAGGAAGTCTTGCACATCCTGCATCCTGAGGGCCTCGCAGGAGTAGGCGGAGGAATGGACTCTGGTAAGTAAAATCTTAACTACTTCTTCCCACCCCCACCCCACCTGCATGCCAGCACATACCCCCACCCCCACCCCCACCCACAACAACTCCTTGCAAATGGCTCACCATCACAACCCACCCATACCAACACCAAGCCCTGCATGCGACCACAAACCATGGACACCCATCACCAAAGCATGCCCACTGCACACACACATCACCCCCTGTAGTGCTTTCCTCTTATCTAGTTTCTAAGCACTAACATAACACACCAGAAATGCACTTCTGAGGTCAAAGAAGACTTTTATTGTTGTTAATTCTTCCCCAACCCCAATTTTTATGTATGACGAATTAGTAGCTTTCAAGTCCGCGTTAATCAAACAAAATATATCAGTTTGCAATATACACAGCAGGTTATATTTATAGGATATTGAATGCAAAGCAAAACAAATACTTCACCGTGTGGGAACCTATCTACAGCTTCATCTTTCTAAGGTCTGCAAGCTGATGACCCCTGTCAGCCGCGAGAAAGAGATTAATCTACCCACACGGGATTGCTGGCAGCTGGCGCCAAGCTCCAGCACGAGGTCCGGCAGATTCGAATCTGACCCTCTGCAGCCTGTTACATTCGTTACAAAGGTGTGCCCCCTCCTCTCAGACCTGGGAAACTGAGCAAGCCTTTTGGAGACTGGCCAGGTCTCCAAGACTACTCCTGTTCCCAAGCTCAAGCAGAGAGAACAACACCATGTACCCTCTCTTATCAGGTCTAGTCTACTGTGAGAACAAAACATCTTGGTTCATCTTGTGCAAAAACACAGCTTGGAAAAATACAGCTTGGATTCTCAACTGCAATGTCTAACTCCACGTTAAAGGCAATAGGCAGCTAACCTAAGTATCAAATGCAATGTCTAGTGTCATGTCAAAGCCAATAGGCATCTAAGCTGAATACAAAATGCAATGTCTTATATCATGTCAAAGCCCATAGGCAGCTGAGCTGAATACAAAATGCAATATATAATATCATGTCAAAGCCAATAGGCAGCTGAGCTGAATACAAAATGCAATGTCTAATATCGTGTCAAAGCCAATAGGCAGCGGAGCTGAATACAAAATGTAATATATGATATCATGTCAAAGCCAATAGGCAGAATATCTAATAGCATGTCAAAGTCAATAGGCAGCTAAACTGAATACATCATGTCAAAGTCAATAGGCATGCAATGTCAAAGCCAATAGGCGGCTAGACTGGATACAGCATGTCAAAGCCAATAGGCAGAATACAGAATGTAATGGCTAATGCAATGTCAAAGCCCATAGGCGGCTCAACTGAATACAGAAAGTAATGGCTAATGCCATGTCAAAGCCCATAGGCGGCTAAACTGAACAAAACATACAATGTGAACATTGAGCAACTAATATGCGCAGTGGTGAAACACAAAGTCATTGGTCAAAACAAAACTTATCAAATGGCAGTACATTCCGCCCTTTGACCAATTAATTTTTGTTTCACATATCTCTTGTTTCAAACAAAAACAAAAAAAAACTTATTTGAATGATCAAAGCAATCCCTGTAAAGCAATAGAAGTGAATTAACACATTGATTTCATAACCTTTCACATCAGATACATCTATATAGAAAAGACTGAGCAATTTGTACTCTGAATGAGTCTCTAATTCAACAGTGTTAGCAATTTGATGTGGCATGAGTTCTACTCATGTAAAGGTGCACGGTCCACCTGAAAGGTTTTCTGGAAGGTAAGCAAAAGTCAGAGTTCCATACGAGAAGGGAAAAAAAAAAAAACACAGCTTAGTTCCAGTGGAAGAATGCAATCAAACAAGTTGAACTTGAACTGAAGGCGCAGTTTGCGCAAAATGGATCCATGGTGCTGGCACTTTACTCAGCCAGGTTCAGGTTGGGGGTTCGGTCCCTTCCCCGACCCCACATGCACACACCGGAAGGGGGACCACACAGCACACTCAGGGACAGTGGCGAAACGTGGTAGGATCTGCAAAAGAAACAAGTATGACTTTTCTTGCAAATAACATTTTTAATTTAAACTGCACCCTTCCTCTTTCTTTCCCTGTTTTATAATCAGCAGGACGTTTTTGGGGCCCTTTGTTATATTCTCTGCAGGTTCTGGAGGGACACTTGGGGCTTCAGCCCACACATCAGCACTGAGGTTTTTATCTGCTGCGCCACAGCTTCCCTTTTCTTGCACTGTCAGAAGGGCTGGGGCAGACTCATTCTTTACCAAACCTCCATTCACTGCACTTTTGTCAATTTGGGCCATTCTGTCTCCAATTTGTATGAATGAATCAGATTCTTTTCTAGGTATCAGCATAATTTCGATTTTTCCTTGGTAATTTGCAGCAATCACTTTCCCTAAAACCTGATCAATTTGCCATTTCTGTTCTGGTAACTTTCCTCTCCCCAACTGCTCTGTGACTGCTTGCATGACAGATTGCTTTTGTGCGTGCTGCACAGTTTTTATCAAAACTAGGGGAATGTGCATCTCTCTCATCTCTGCCCACCTGTAAGTGGCTTTTTCTCTCAGCTGTTCACATTTCTGGGGCACCCACTTAGCCATCCCCACTAAGGCAGAATTCTGGGTGAACACTTCTCTCTCTGAATTTTTCTCATTAACATCTGCAAGGTAATTGAACCAGTTAGGTACAAGCCATGTGGCTAAAACATTATCAAAGAACCAAAAATCAGCATAAAAATGACACATCTCACGTAGCTCTTGCTTTAAAATCTGACACACATTATACAACGCTGTTCCTTCTACTGTGCCAGAAAGCAACATTTCAGTCAATGAATCATTAGTAAAACAAACATGCTTTTTATCTTCAGTAGACACGAATTCAAATGGTGCACACAACTTCATTGATAACTCTTTTACCTGTGGTACTCTAGCCCTGTCTTGCAAGTACCAGATCTATTGTATGATTCTAGCTAGGGGCACTATTTTCTTTCCTTGTTCTTGATTTAAATGTACATAAGTATTTCCTTCTTGCACTGCGCAAAAACCTAAAGTCTGCATTATTTCATTTGCCAGGATTTCACTCAAATGAGGGATCTTCTTTTTCCAAAAATCAAACAAGCTAATGAAAGTCGGCTCTTGCTCTAAAATCTTTCGTTTTACTTGTAACTCGTAAATCACATTCTGAGCTCTCTTCGTGTTATCAGTTAAGGAATGCATTTTGGCTGCCAAAAACCCTGGCTCACATGAAAACTCAGTGCAGCTCGGAGCTGTCTTAACCCCCTCATTACTGGAATGGGACAAGAAAGATTCTTCTAAAACAGCCCTTTTATAACTTTCAGTCGGGCTAATTTGCTCACGTAAATTCCTATTTTCATGTTCCAACTTCCTACATTTCTCCTGCATTTCTCTGTAAGCAGATAAAGGTATCCAGACCTTTCTGTCATCATTACTTCCAAAACACACGTTTTCTACATACTGTATGTACAACAGAAATTATTTCTCAAAGCATTATCAGGCCTTTTAGCTACACATGCATTTTCTTCTGTAATTCCCCAAACAGAAAACAATTCACAGTTTTTCGTAGCACCATCAGGCAGTTTACCAATACATGCATTCCCAGACATGGTCTGCCGTGCTACTGTGATTCTCCAAAAAAAACAATTTCTGTAATTCTCCAAACAAGAAAAACAATTACACTTTTAAAGTGTGCACTTAGAAATCTACCAACTCGTCAACACCCTCTTAATCACCTCTTAATGACCGAACCCCACGACTCCTGGTACCAATTGTAGTGCTTTCCTCTTATCTAGTTTCTAAGCACTAACATAACACACCAGAAATGCACTTCTGAGGTCAAAGAAGACTTTTATTGTTGTTAATTCTTCCCCAACCCCTAATTTTTATGTATGACGAATTAGTAGCTTTCAAGTCTGCGTTAATCAAACAAAATATATCAGTTTGCAATATACACAGCAGGTTATATTTATAGGATATTGAATGCAAAGCAAAACAAATACTTCACCGTGTGGGAACCTATCTACAGCTTCATCTTTCTAAGGTCTGCAAGCTGATGACCCCTGTCAGCCGCGAGAAAGAGATTCATCTACCCACACGGGATTGCTGGCAGCTGGCGCCAAGCTCCAGCACGAGGTCCGGCAGATTCGAATCTGACCCTCTGCAGCCTGTTACATTCGTTACAAAGGTGTGCCCCCTCCTCTCAGACCTGGGAAACTGAGCAAGCCTTTTGGAGACTGGCCAGGTCTCCAAGACTACTCCTGTTCCCAAGCTCAAGCAGAGAGAACAACACCATGTACCCTCTCTTATCAGGTCTAGTCTACTGTGAGAACAAAACATCTTGGTTCATCTTGTGCAAAAACACAGCTTGGAAAAATACAGCTTGGATTCTCAACTGCAATGTCTAACTCCACGTTAAAGGCAATAGGCAGCTAACCTAAGTATCAAATGCAATGTCTAGTGTCATGTCAAAGCCAATAGGCATCTAAGCTGAATACAAAATGCAATGTCTTATATCATGTCAAAGCCCATAGGCAGCTGAGCTGAATACAAAATGCAATATATATAATATCATGTCAAAGCCAATAGGCAGCTGAGCTGAATACAAAATGCAATGTCTAATATCGTGTCAAAGCCAATAGGCAGCGGAGCTGAATACAAAATGTAATATATGATATCATGTCAAAGCCAATAGGCAGAATATCTAATAGCATGTCAAAGTCAATAGGCAGCTAAACTGAATACATCATGTCAAAGTCAATAGGCATGCAATGTCAAAGCCAATAGGCGGCTAGACTGGATACAGCATGTCAAAGCCAATAGGCAGAATACAGAATGTAATGGCTAATGCAATGTCAAAGCCCATAGGCGGCTCAACTGAATACAGAAAGTAATGGCTAATGCCATGTCAAAGCCCATAGGCGGCTAAACTGAACAAAACATACAATGTGAACATTGAGCAACTAATATGCGCAGTGGTGAAACACAAAGTCAGTGGTCAAAACAAAACTTATCAAATGGCAGTACACCCCCACAAGCCACCCTCACAAAAGCTCCCACAAGGGAATGCCTGCACTTGGGAACACGGCCACCCACCCATCACACGAAATGCCACACACAGAAGCTATAACCATACCCTTATACCCCTGCAGGACCCGAACGCCACCACACCGCCACGGAGGGTACAGAGATGTCCATCCCACCCCCAGAAGAGGCCCCCAGTGATGACAGCAGCTCTGTCTCCCTGGACCCAGATGACCAGCCTGGCCCATCGGGGACCTCTGGACAGTCGGTTCCCCACAGACAGCCACAGGCTACACCAGACCTAACCCCCTCTGGGAACACCAGCACAGCTCCCGCCCAGCGGGCCCATTCCTCTGTCTCCAGGACACGTCAATCAGCGGTGTGTCCGCCACTACAGGGCACCCAGGTTGACCCACCACCCCAACAACCACAGGGACCTGGGGGCAGTGGTAGTGGGCACACCGTCCAGGGGACAGAGGCCCAGGGAAACAGGGGAACTGGGAGGGCTGCTGTGCAACGGGGGGGGACAGGCCCAGGGAACCCACTCTCCAAGAGGCCCTCTCCTCCATCATGGGAGCATACCATCACTCCCAGGAGACGATGGCGACGGTACTGGCCAGGTTCCAGGAGATCCAGGCACAGCAGGAGGAACGGTACATGGGGTTCAGAGAGGAACTGAGGAACATTGGTTCCGCAATGGGGACCATCGTCGTGGCCCTTAACCAGATAGTCACCACATTGCGGGACCATGTGGCACCCCAAAGGGCCCCTGTCACTAACCCAGACCAGGAACAGCCTACCACCTCCGCCGGCGCTAGTGGACAGGAGGCCCCTACACAACAACAGGCCACCAGAACCCCACCTCCTGATGAAGAAGAACCACCCCGCAAGCGGAACCTGAGATCTCACAAGAAGACAGAGTAGGATGCCAAGACCCCTGCCAGCATAAGATACCCCCTGATGTCATCCCACGGTCCCACATTGTCACCCTGTCCGACCTTTAACTGCCCCTGCTCCACCTTCCACAGGTTTATGGACAATGCACCTGTGAGACTGAGAACTGGACTCTGCCATGGACATTACTCCACCCCCACCCATCACCGTTTTACAATCATGTACCAATATCTAGCACTTGAAATAAATCACTTATTGCACTTAAAATATCAGGAGTCTGCTTGTATTCTTAACAAATGTCTTACACATAACGGTGCAATATTTTTCAGTTACATTCTGATGACAACATACCAATGTCAATAAGCTTTAGTCCATGGGCAAACAAAGCAGAAGTCCCGCAGTGGGTCATACAGCTCTGAAAAGGGAAGGGAAAGTCACAAATCACTTAACAGGAAATGGGGGGAAACACAGACAGTAGAGAGCCAGGAGGCCTTAAGTAAATGTAAAATGGCGTGGGTGATTCTTACCTGTGTGCTACTAAAAATACTGTTGTATCACTGTATCCCTGTTGTCTGTGTCGTCCCCGTCGTCTTCCTCCTCTTCACTCTCCACAGGCTCCACAGCTGCTACAACACCACCATCTGGACCATCCTCCTGCAGGAAAGGCACCTGGCGTCGCAAAGCAAGATTGTGAGGCATACAGCAGGCCACGATGATATGGCACACCTTCTTTGGTGAGTACATTAGGGATCCACCTGTCATATGCAGGCACCTAAACCTGGCCTTCAGGAGCCCGAAGGTCCTTTCTATTACCCTCCTTGTTCGCCCATGGGCCTCATTGTACCGTTCCTCTGCCCTGGTCCGGGGATTCCTCACTGGGGTCAGTAGCCACGACAGGTTGGGGTAACCAGAGTCACCTAATAGCCACACACGGTGTCTCTGTAGCTGTTCCATCACATAAGGGATGCTGCTATTTCGCATGACATACGCGTCATGCACTGACCCAGGGAACTTAGCATTTACATGAGAGATGTACTGGTCAGCCAAAGAGACCACCTGGACATTCATCGAATGATAACTTTTTCTGTTCCTGTGCACCTGCTCACTTTCTTTGGGGGGGACCAAAGCCACATGGGTCCCATCAATGGCACCAATGATGTTGGGGATATGTCCAAGGGCATATAAATCACCCTTCACTGTAGGCAAATCTCCCACCTCAGGGAAAACAATGTAGCTCCGCATGTATTTCATCAGGGCAGACAACACTCTGGACAAAACCTTAGAAAACATAGGCTGAGACATCCCTGATGACATGGCCACTGTTGTCTGAAAAGACCCACTTGCCAAAAAATGGAGTACTGACAGAACCTGCACCAGAGGGGGAATCCCTGTGGGTTGGCGGATGGGGGACATCAGGTCTGGCTCCAGCTGGGCACACAGTTCATGTATAGTGGCACGGTCAAGTCTGTATCTAAGTATGATATGTCGTTCTTCCATTGTCGACAGGTCCACCAGCGGTCGGTACACGGGAGGATTCGTCCTTCTCCTCGCAAGTCTCAGCGGACGGTGCCTAGGAAGGACAACATGGAGCACAGAGTCAAGCAACCCACAGGTTGGTACACACAGCTTGCACAGTAAACGAATCACTATGCATTGAAAGGCTAGTATGAGTGGCAATGCAAGGCCTAGGCCTGTGTGACGCAGTATAAATTATGCCATGTGGGCCCTCGAAATGACCGCTGCCTGACCTGTGAAGTGTGACAGTGGGATGTGAGGTCAATGCGCTGGCGTGGCACACCGTGGCGGTAGGCGGTCGAAGACCACGGTGCTAAGCCGCATTGGTTAACATGGAACCCTATGGGTTTCAGTAGCCAATGACGATGTGCGCCGGCGGTCGCGGTACGCACCGCCGCGGGCGTGACCGCCATTTTCTATCTGATTAATCACTCGAGACCTGATCATCCACAGGAGAGGACATATACTGCAAGTGCTGCTGTGACCTCGGTCTGGGAGATACAATGGCTGCTGCGACTGGGGAAAGGGCCCCTGCCTTCACTTCAGAAGAATTGGAGAAACTTGTTGATGGGGTCCTCCCCCAGTATGCGCTACTCTACGGTCCTCCAGACCAACAGGTTAGTACACAGGGTGCACGTTGAATGGGCTATGCCTGTGTTGAGTGGGGTGGATGTAAGATGGTGGGGAGGTGAGCGAATGAGGAGTGCAACGCACGACAGATGAGAGCATGTGCCACATGGCAAGGTTGGGGAGGGGGGGGAACTCACATTGACCAGGCAGAAAAGTGATGATATGTCCTTTCCCACCCTGTACATGTCACATAGGTCAGCGCCCATCAGAAGATCGATATTTGGCGTGCCATCGCCAAGGACGTCCGGGCCCTGGGGGTCCACAACAGACAGGGCACCCACTGCCGCAAGAGGTGGGAGGACATCCGCCGCGGGACCAGAAAGACCGCTGAGTCTCTGCTGGGGATGGCCTCCCAACGTAGGAGGGGTGCCAGCCGCCAATTGACCCCCCTGATGTCCCGGATCCTGGCGGTGGCCTACCCCGATTTGGATGGGCGCGTGAGGACATCACAGCAGGCACAAGGGGGTGAGTAGCAGCACATTCAGCTATATTTACGCGCAGTGGAGGTGTCTGGGTGGGGGAGGAGGGCTGTGGGTATCCCTAGGCCAGGGCGTATTCTGTAGGCTAGGCCCCTCCGTTAGGCATGGCCCTGTGCCCCCGCCCCACACCTCTGTAGGGTGGCAAGTACAGCTATCCATGGTCCGGCCTCACCCATGTGTGCATTTGTCGTCCATAGACCTGTAGGCCTAATCACAATAACTGAGTAGTGTACCCCGATTGCGCGGCCTAGTGCTGAGGGCTTCTGTCTCTGTCCTCTCCGCCAACGGTGTTGCCAATGCATGCACTCAACCTGTCTTCATTTCCCCCCCCCCCATTTTCTTTGTCTTCCTGTTCATGTGTGCATTAGCATAATCAGGCGGAGGAGAAGTGGCATCGGCGCACGAGGGAGCTGCATCTCACATGGCCCCGGAGGGCCATGCAACAGACTCCAAGTACACCAGTGAGACGGAGGGCGAGGGGAGCTCCACAACGGGGACCAGTGGAGACGTCAGCGACACCGACACGTCCTCGGAAGGGAGCTCCCTTGCGGTGGCGGCAACATCCGTGCCCACCGCCACAACAGGTACAGCCGCCACCCAGCGCACCAGCCCCGCCCTCCCAGCAGCCCCTCAGCCTTCGCTCCGTGCCCGCTCGGCCAGGAAGGCGGCCATCTCCTTCGCCCCAGGCACCTCAGGCCCTGCCCCTGTTACCCCTGCTGCCCTCAGTGAGGAGGTCATTGACCTCCTGAGGACCATCATTGTTGGGCAGTCTACCCTTTTGAATGCCATCCAGGGTGTAGAAAGGGAGGTGCATCGGAGCAATGCATACCTGGAGGGCATTCATTCGGGTCAGGCTGCCCATCAGCGATCGTTCAACGCTCTGGCCTCAGCACTGATGGCAGCCATTGTCCCAGTTTCCAGCCTTCCTCTTCTAACTCCCTCCACCCAGTCCCAGTCTCCTGTTCCTCTGCCTATCCCATCCACACCATCAGACCAGCCTGCACACACCTCAACACCCAAGGGCAGCTCATCCAGACATAAGCACCACAGATCACACAAGCATTCACCCAAGCAACATCCAGATGCAGACATGCCAACAGTCACTGCCACCTCTGTGTCCCCCACCTCCTCGTCTCCCTCCTCCCTCCCTGTGACGTCTCCACTCACACCTGCATGCACACCACCATCAGCCAGTACTTCCATCACCAGCACACCCTCCAGTACAGTCCGCACACGTGCAGTCACCACCCCCACTGCCATTTACACGTCCCCTGTGTCCTCTCCCAGTGTGTCTGTCACCCCCTCTTCCAAACCACACAAACGCAGGCAGCCACCCACCCAACAGCCATCCACCTCACAACAGCCTCCAGCACAAGCACCTGCACCCAAAGTCAGCACACTTGACTCTCCTACAACCACATCCTCTTCCTCCACTCCCATAACCACTACACCTACCCGTCCCTGTCTTTCAAAATTGCTTTTCCTTTCCAACCTTGACCTCTTTCCAACCACTGACCCACCCCCTCCATCTGGTAAGAGTCCAAAGAGCACCTCAGCCACCACCAGCCCTGCATCTACTATGACCATAGTGCAGGGCTATTGGAGTCCCCCAGCTCCTAGGGCAGGAACATCGGCCAGCAGCAAGGGGACAGCCAGCCCACCCCCTGGGAAGAGGACCAAAAAAACAAAGGGCCGGCGCGACAAGCCTGAGACGGCTGCCACCAAGGACAGTAGCCTTTCCCCGTCACCTGCCACATCATCAAAGGGAGGCAAGGGCTACAGAGCTTCAGCGAAGGAGGGCAAGGGCAGCAGGGCGGAGAAGTCAGGCAGCAGGCGAGCTGCCCAGGAGGGCCCCACCAGCCCCATTCCAGGTGTAACGGACGACACCCACGGGCCCAGGACTCCATCACAGGAGGGCCCCGCTACCGCAAGGTCGGATGGCGACTGAGCGGGAGGTATTGGCCAGGTTTGGCTCCCTACAAACACAGGACAGGCACCGCTGAACAGGGCCCCGCCGTGAGAAGCACCGCTGAACAGGGGCCGCCGTGACAGGAACCGCTGAACAGGGCCCCACCGTGAGAAGCACCGCTGAACAGGGCCCCGCCGTGAGAAGCACCGCTGAACAGGGCCCGCCGTGACAAGAACCGCTGAACAGGGCCCCGCCGTGAGAAGCACCGCTGAACAGGGGCCGCCGTGACAAGAACCGCTGAACAGGGCCCCGCCGTGAGAAGCACCGCTGAACAGGGGCTGCTGTGACAAGAACCGCTGAACAGGGCCCCGCCGTGAGAAGCACTGCTGAACAGGGCCCCGCCGTGAGAAGCACCGCTGAACAGGGGCCGCCGTGACAAGAACCGCTGAACAGGGCCCCGCCGTGAGAAGCACCGCTGAACAGGGGCCGCCGTAAAAAGCACCGCTGAACAGGGGACGCCGTGACAAGAACCGCAGAACAGGGCCCCGCCGTCTCAAGCACCGCTCCGCTGGGCCCTTCCTGTCAAGCACCGCTCCGCTGGGCCCTTCCTGTCAAGCACCGCTCCGCTGGGCCCCGCCGTCTCAAGCACCGCTCCGCTGGGCCCTTCCTGTCAAGCACCGCTCCGCTGGGCCCTTCCTGTCAAGCACCGCTCCGCTGGGCCCCGCCGTCTCAAGCACCGCTCCGCTGGGCCCTTCCTGTCAAGCACCGCTCCGCTGGGCCCTTCATCTCAAGCACCGCTCCGCTGGGCCCCGCCGTCTCAAGCACCGCTCCGCTGGGCCCTTCCTGTCAAGCACCGCTCCGCTGGGCCCTTCATCTCAAGCACCGCTCCGCTGGGCCCTTCATCTCAAGCACCGCTCCGCTGGGCCCCGCCATCTCAAGCACCGCTCCGCTGGGCCCTTCCTGTCAAGCACTGCTCCGCTGGACCCTTCCTGTCAAGCACCGCTCCGCTGGGCCCTTCCTGTCAAGCACTGCTCCGCTGGGCCCTTCCTGTCAAGCACCGCTCCGCTGGGCCCTTCATCTCAAGCACCGCTCCGCTGGGCCCCGCCGTCTCAAGCTCCACTCCGCTGGGCCCTTCCTGTCAAGCACCGCTCCACTGGGCCCCGCCGTCTCAAGCACCACTCCTCTGGGCCCTTCCTGTCAAGCACCGCTCCGCTGGGCCCCACCGTCTCAAGCACCGCTCCGCTGGGCCCTTCCTGTCAAGCACCGCTCCGCTGGGCCCTTCCTGTCAAGCACCGCTCCGCTGGGCCCCGCCGTCTCAAGCACCGCTCCACTGGGCCCTTCCTGTCAAGCACCGCTCCGCTGGGCCCTTCCTGTCAAGCACCGCTCCGCTGGGCCCTTCATCTCAAGCACCGCTCCGCTGGGCCCCGCCGTCTCAAGCTCCGCTCTGCTGGGCCCTTCCTGTCAAGCACCGCTCCGCTGGGCCCCGCCGTCTCAAGCACCGCTCCGCTGGGCCCTTCCTGTCAAGCACCGCTCCGCTGGGCCCTTCCTGTTAAGCACCGCTCCGCTGGGCCCTTCATTTCAAGCACCGCTCCGCTGGGCCCCGCTGTCTCAAGCTCCGCTCCGCTGGGCCCTTCCTGTCAAGCACCGCTTCGCTGGGCCCCGCCGTCTCAAGCACCGCTCCGCTGGGCCCTTCCTGTCAAGCACCGCTCCGCTGGGCCCCGCCGTCTCAAGCACCGCTCCGCTGGGCCCTTCCTCTCAAGCACCGCTCCGCTGGGACCCGCAGTCTCAAGCACCGCTCCGCTGGGACCCGCAGTCTCAAGCACCGCTCCGCTGGGCCCTTCCTGTCAAGCACCGCTCCGCTGGGCCCTTCCTGTCAAGCACCGCTCCGCTGGGCCCTTCATCTCAAGCACCGCTCCGCTGGGCCCGCCGTCTCAAGCACCGCTCCGCTGGGCCCATCCTGTGAAGCACCGCTCCGCAGTGCCCTTCATCTCAAGCACCGCTCCGCTGGGCCCCGCTGTCTCAAGCACCGCTGGCCCATTGACAGTGCCGGTTCTGTGTCGAGCAGGGCTTCACGAAGCACTCTGGGCACCATGCCTCCTCTATTACCAGTGGAGTCGGTAATCCATCTGATGGACTGTGGCTTTGCACTCCCCAGGATGGTACAGAGGGCAACCCTCCCACTGTAGAGACTTGTGAGACTGTGGCTTTGCACTCCCCAGGATGGAACAGTGGGCAAGCCACCCACTGTAGAAACTTGAGAGACTGTGGCTTTGCACTCCCCAGGATGGTACAGTGGGCACGCCACCCACTGTAGAGACTTGAGAGACTGTGGCTTTGCACTCCCCAGGATGGTACAGTGGGCACGCCACCCACTGTAGAGACTTGAGAGACTGTGGCTTTGCACTCCCCAGGATGGTACAGTGGGCAAGCCACCCACTGTAGAGACTTGAGAGACTGTGGCTTTGCACTCCCCAGGATGGTACAGTGGGCATGCCACCCACTGTAGAGACTTGAGAGACTGTGGCTTTGCACTCCCCAGGATGGTACAGTGGGCATGGAGGCCCCTCGTGGATCTGGCGTCGTGGACTCATGCGGCTGAGGTGCCCCCCTTCCCTTCCCCCTGAGGTGCCTGTAGTTTTCTCATCTGATGCCCCAGCAGTGTTCTCTCCAATGGTATCTGGTCTCCTGTGTGGGCTTTGCCCATGTGTTTGTGCACATTGGCCCACGGACTATGGAACTTTGACTAACTGTGCAGGACTTATTGCCTATGTATATATTTTTCACTATGTTCATTCTTTATTTTGTATCTTTCATATTGCATATTTCTAATAACTTCAATAGAGCTATTATGTACATAAATTTTATACTTCATTTTAATTATGTCTTTGCATTATTCCGGGAGGTTTGGGGGGTGTCACTCTGACTTGTTGCTCTGCATTGGGGTGTGGGTATTTGGGGTGGGGGGGTGGGTGTGTCGCGTATGTGTGTGCCCGTAACCTTTTCTCCTCCCCCCTCCCCTGTGTCGTAGGTGCAGTACTCACCGTTGTCGTCTGCGCCGGCGTTCGTACTCGTGGTAGATGAGCAAGTAGACAATAGCCTGTAGGATGTTTAATTCGGGTTCCATGCTGTCCTCCTTCCTCGTGGAGTGTGTATAGGTGAGCGTTTTCCCGTTTGTAGTCTGTTTCCGCCGTGTTTTTATCGGCGGGGCTCCCGCCCCGGAAAAGGTGGCGGATTGGTGAGTTGTGATAGGGTGGGCGGTACATTGTCTGCCGCCTGCCTGTTGGCGGTGACCGCCGCGCTGTTTGTCTGTCCCGCCGTGGCGGTCGGAGTGTTAAAGTGGCGGTCTGTGTTGGCGGTTCCCGCCAGGGTCAGAATTCAATTTTTTGGACCGCCTGCCTGTTGGCGGGTTGGCCGCCGCTTTATCACCGACCGCCAGGGTTGGAATCACCCCATAATCACAATACTTACTTGACTTTTTTTTTGCTGCCTAAAAGCTACAGTTGAAATGCGACAGTTGAACTATGTGCATTGCTTTGAAGACGCAAGCTGAAACTGCAAGACAACTGGTGGCAAATATATAAATATATATATATATATACATATATATATAGATCACTTTTATATGTGGGTCTGGTTTTCCTGGGAGCCGATCGCAGCCCCCAGGGAAAGCACACATGTCTTGACAAAAGTGATTTATATATATATATATATATATATAGATCTATCTCTATATATATCTATCTACATGGATATATCTATAGATAGATCTATATATATATAAATATATATATATATATATATAGATCTATCTATAGATATATCTACATAGATATATATATATATATATATATAGAGAGAGAGAGAGAGAGAGAGAGATCTATATTTTTTTTAGTAGTTGTATGGTTTCCTTGGGGGCCAAAATGGCCCTCAGGGAAACCCTACAACAACTAAAAAAAAATATTGCCTCCACAGGGGGTCGCCTTGCCCACGGGCGACCCCCTGTCCATTTCTTTTTATTTTATTTTTTTATTTTTTTTTAAATAAAATGTAGCCCGTTTTCCGAGGGGGGCGACCACCCCAAGTGAAATCCCTGGTGTCTAGTGGTGTTTCCTGGCCCCCGATCGCAGCTGTGCTGCGATCGGGGGCCAGCGGGGGCCAGGAAACACTTTCAGGAAGGCCTCGTAAGAAAGGGGAGAGTCTCCCCTTTCTTACGAGGCCTTCCCGAACGTGGGGAAGGCCGTTTGGGGCCATTTTCCCCATTGGAGCAGGAAGCACTTTCAGGAAGGCATCGTAAGAAAGGAGAGAGTCTCCCCTTTCTGACGAGGCCTTCCCGAACATGGTGAAGGCCGTTTTGGGCTGTTTTCCCCATTGGGGAAGGAAGCGGCGGCAAGGGCGCTTCCTGCTCCGATGGGGAAATCAACAAAGTGACGTCAGCACGCCTCGCGGCGTGCTGATGTCACAAAGGGGCGGGTGGGGGGGCGGGGGGAGACACGGAAAAGCTTCCGTGTCTCCCGGGGTTTAAAAAAAATAAAAAATCCTCGGGTGAATCACCACAATAGTTTAGTAAAGTTTAAACATTTATTGCCCTCAAATTAACAATGCTAAGATCACATAAATCATGCGCAAGGCCAAATGATAGAAATACAGAAACATCACAGTCTGTCCAAAACGCCTAAAGAATTTCAATCTGGTTAAAGCATTTACCATTAGACACTCCAAAAGAAAAATGCTAAATAACAGCAGAATCAAGTAACAAATTGAAACATCATACATTTAGTTTGTGTAGTTGAATAAATCACAATTATTTAATAAACAGTCAAATTTAGACATTGGGGGAGTGTAGGAAGTTGGCTCTGTGTATACTATTTCAAAGTAAGAAATAATGTGCACAGAGTCCAAGGGTTCCCCTTAGAGGTAAGATAGTGGCAAAATTAGATAATTCTGTTGCTCTATTTTGTGGTAGTGTGGTCGAGCAGTAAGCTTCTCAGAGGGTAGTGTTAAGCATCTGTTGTACACACAGGCAATAAATGAGGAACACACACTCAAAGACTTACTCCAGGCCAATAGGTTTTTATATTGAAAAATATATTTTCTTAGTTTATTTTAAGAACCACAGGTTTGAGATTTGTAGTAAAAACTTTCAATGCAAGGTACTTCACTTAGATACTTTAGGAACTTGGAATAAAAGCAATATCATATACAGTCTTTGTAACAATGTCAATAGGCTATTTACAAAGAGGACACAGTGCAAAAATCAACAGTTCCTGGGGGAGGTAAGTAGAGGTTAGATTAGGAGGTAAGTAAAACACTTACAAGTCTCAGTCCTGGGGCATAGGCAGCCCACCGTTGGGGGTTCAAGACAACCCCAAAGTTACCACACCAGCAGGTCAGGGCCGGTCAGGTGCAGAGGTCAAAGAGGTGCCCAAAACACAGAGGTGCCTATGGAGAACAGGGGTGCTCCAGTTCCATTCTGCCAGCAGATAAGTATCTGCGTCCTCGGGGGGCAGACCAGGGGGGTTTTGTAGAGCACTGGAGGGGACACAAGTAGACACACAAAACACACTCTCAGCAACATAGGGGCGGCTGGGTGCAGCGTGCAAAGCAGGCGTCGGGTTTCAGGTAGAAGACAATGGAGGGACCCGGGGGTCACTCTAGCGGTGCAAGCAGGCACAGGGCGGGGCTTCTCGGGACAGTCACCACCTGGGCAAGTCAGAGGCTCACCTGGGGGTCACTCCTGCGCTGAGGTTCGGTTTCTCCAGGTCCTGGGGGCTGTGGGTGCAGTGTTGGTTCCAGGTGTTGGGTCCCTTGTTACAGGCAGTCAGGGGGAGCCTCTGGATTCTCTCTGCAGGTGTCGCTGTGGGGGTTCAGGGGGGGTCGTCTCTGGTTACTCACGGTCTCGCAGTCGTCGGGGAGTCCTCCCTGAGATGTTTGTTCTCTGGATCTCGAGCCGGGGACGTCGGGTGCAGAGTGTGAAGTCTCACACTTCCGGCGGGAAACGTACAGTCTTTGAAAGTTGCTATTTTGTTGAAAAGAAGTAGCTGGTTTTGAACAGGGCTGCTGTTCACAGGAGGTTCTTGGTCCTTTAGTCCAGGGCAGTCCTCTGAGGCTTCAGAGGTCGCTGGTCCCTGTCCGATGCATCTCTGGTGCAGATTTTCAAAGTTGGAGACAGGCCGGTAGGGCTGGGGCCAAAGCAGTTTACATCTTTTTCCTTCTTTGCAGGCTTGTAGGTCAGCAGTCCTTCTTGTTTCTTCAGGTTGCAGGAATCTAGTTTCCTAGGTTCTGGGGAGCCCCTAAAGACTGAATTTAGGGGTGTGTTTAGGTCTGGGAGGGCAGTAGCCAATGGCTACTGTCCTTGAGGGTGGCTACACCCTCTTTGTGCCTCCTCCCGGTGGGGAGGGGGGCGCATCCCTAATCCTATTGAGGGAATCCCCTAAACTCAAGACGGAGGATTTCTCAAGGCAGGGGTCACCTCAGCTCAGGACACCTTAGGGGCTGTCCTGACTGGTGGGTGACTCCTCCTTGTTTTTCTCATTATCTCCTCCAGCCTTGCCGCCAAAAGTGGGAGCAGTGGCCGGAGGGGCGGGCATCTCCACTAGCTGTGATGCCCTGGGGCTCTGTAATAAAAGGGGTGAGCCTTTGAGGCTCACCGACAGGTGTTACAGTTCCTGCAGGGGGAGGTGAGAAGCACCTCCACCCAGTACAGGCTTTGTTCCTGGCCACAAAATGACAAAGGCACTCTCCCCATGTGGCCAGCAACATGTCTGGTGTGTGGCAGGCTGGCAGAAACTGGTCAGCCTACAATAGAAGTCGGATTAGTATTCAGGGGGCATCTCTAAGATGCCCTCTGGGTGTATGTTACAATAAATTGCACACAGGCATCAGTGTGCATTTATTGTGCTGAGAAGTTTGATACCAAACTTCCCAGTTATCAGTGTAACCATTATGGAACTGTGGAGTTTGTGTTTGACAAAGTCCCAGACCATATACTCTTATTGCTATCCTCCACTTACAATGTCTAAGGTTTTGCTTTGACACTGTAGGGTCATAGTGCTCATGCACATATGCCCTCACCTGTGGTATAGTGCACCCTGCCTTAGGGCTGTAAGGCCTGCTAGAGGGGTGACTAACCTATGCCAAAGGCAGTGTGAGGTTGGCATGGCACTCTGAGGGGAGGGCCATGTCGACTTAGTAATTTTCTCCCCACCAGCACACACAAGCTGTGAAGCAGTGTGCATGTGCTGAGTGAGGGGTCCCCAAGGTGGCATAAGACATGCTGCAGCCCTTAGAGACCTTCCCTGGCATCAGGGCCCTTGGTACCAGGGGTACCAGTTACAAGGGACTTACCTAAGTGCCAGGGTTGTGCCAAATGTGGAGACAAAGGTGCAGTTTAGGGAAAGAACACTGGTGCTGGGGCCTGGTTAGTAGGGTCCCAGCACACTTTCAATCAAAACTTAGCATCAGCAAAGGCAAAAAGTTAGGGGATAACCATGCCAAGGAGGCATTTTCTTACAATCAGGCACCCCTAACTATTACTCTAATTGGAAAGCATGTGTGCTCTTCATGTAAAAATAAAATAGGACAAAACTTAATTTGGAAAACATCTAACTATGGCGCTTACCAAAACATGCAGTTGGATTTTCCTAGGGAGAAAAACCTGTAAGAAAGACAAATGCAGATTGTTTATACCTCTTGTAAATGGATCAGCAATCAGTAGAATCTTCATCAGCAGAGCACAGGAACATTAGGTCTTCATTAGGCAGCATCAGGACATGAAGGGGAAACAGTTCAGTAAAGTTGGGCCTAATATAACTGAACTGTTAGAATCATAGGCAAAAGAAAGAAACATATCTAACTCATCATAAAGCGGGACAGAACCAACAAGAGGGCCAGAAATGGGGAACTGGCTAACTTCCCCTAAAGTTTTGCTATATTAAAGTCCCAAAAGTTACTAGCTAAGCCTCTGTTGGACAACACTATGGGGTGGTTTAGTGTGCAGCCAATAAAATATCATCTGCACTTCAGATGTATCTCTTCACGTTCTCTTCGCCGAGGATTGGTTTAGACTCTCACTCCTCTCTCGTCTCTGGTCACCTGCTTCTGTGATTAAATACATTTAAAAGGCAACATGGAAACATCACATGTGCTTCCCGACAAAACCTAAAACTTGAACAAGAACAAAATATGTAACATGAAAACACACCATTGAGCCCTGAGGCTCATTGTTTAAAACAAACAATTTTTATCTCAATGAAATGTGCAACACAAGGAGTAAAAGGAGGACAGAAATTTCCACTGTGCAAGGCACACAGGATGGTTGAAGAAACATTATTTTCCAGAGTTAGCACATATTTAAACATCGTGTCTCTGGAAAATTACTAAAATGTGAGGCTATTTAAACTAATGCTAAAACATGAAGAACAAAACATTTCACAATAATTCCTAACTAATACTTTTTAGTGCACATTATTAATCTTCTTTTGTCAGCATATTTAATTATGATTAAAAACATACATTTTCATTAGACATCATTGTTTCATTTTGAACTTCTTTGTGGCTGACACCAGGGCGATCACATTTCAAACCACATATTTTATTTTTCTAGCACACTGCTTTCAGTTGGGCCTTTTATTACACATTATTTCACATTATGTTTTAGTGAAATATTTTATTAATAATGTTAGGTCTCTAACAATACCCCCTCTGACAACTATATGCATTGTCACAAAATAAATACTTATTAATACTTATATTAATACTAATGAGACAATTAGTATATCTACTGTTTCTTGGTTTTCTCCAGGTTTCAGAATTTCTCGGATCATGAAAGTATTTACTTCTCATCTTTTCCATTTTAATTTGTTCCCTTTTCCGTTCATTTTTCATCCTTTCTCTTTGTATGCATTTATACAATTTGTAAAATCTGATTATGCAAATGACACATACAAGCGCTATTAATAATGGTTTCAGTGCCATTCCCACAACACCTTGACCATGTTTTCTCAACCAATTTTTAACTTCAGTAAAACTTTTGCCTATATTTTCCCATACCCTTGGCTTTTTCAAGTCTTTTAAGCCACAATTTAGATCTTTCAAGTTCTTAATTACATTTCTAATCCCTTTACTATTATCAGGGAAAAATGTGCAACAATGTTTCGCTTTAAGCATCCGGCAGACTCTGCCTTCCTTTGCTAAAAGGATGTCTAATGCAAGACGGTTCTGAAGAACCATCAAATGTACTACAACCATTTCAGTATCCATCAATATAATTGCTCTAGAAAAATCTGTTTACATGTTATCTACAATAGTAGACAGCTTTCTAATTTTCATGTCATTCAGAACAACTCCTACAGAAGGAATAATTGCTCTAAATATATCCCCAACTACTTCTGAAAAACTTGCCCTTTTTGATCTTGATCTTTGAATTTCATGTGTGTCATCTATGTTGTCAACTTGATAAATTTTAGACAAAAATACTCCCAGGTAGCAAGTACCATACCATTCCCTAGGGAGACGATAATAGGCACTTCTTCCACAAATATAATAAACCCCAGGAATCGCAGGATCTTGTCCATTCAGCATAATGTCCCACGTATTCTTAAAAACAAATACATGTCTGCATTTACTCGTTCCCACAAACTTAGAATCAGTTCTGGATTGTGGCCTTTATATACAAATATACTCAAAGGTTGGTTAACTGGAACAAAAGAAAAGACTACATCAACATTTGATTAGAAATATTGAGTGTATTCTTGATTATAGCATCTTGTTAATCGACACCTGCAACTAATCCCACATGTTAGTGGTAAGCTGTGATATGTTATTCCTTCTTGCACTGATGAAGGAATTTGTGTATATAACACTTTCTCACATTCATTGTCTCAACATATTCATACAATAAGCTATAGAAATCATTAGAAGAAAGATCTCATTGTAAGCTTTCTAAGTGTAAGTATTTTTCATCTTTATGAAACTTCTCTAATTTGGAAAGTGTATTAGTCTCTGGAGGTGGTGTATATATAGTTTCAGCTTTATCAGAAACACTCATATTTACAATCAACAGCAAACCTATCAGTAAACATACAACTGCTAATCCAACACACATACACTGACAACACTCATTGTTTCTATTGCGATTGTGATTATAATCCAAAATTTAGACAGGCTGCGGAAGCAAATAAATAAAGAATTAGAAAGCGAAAGGAAAAGGAAAAGAAAAATAGATTTAACTATGCAGCCAAACAAAAATAAAAAATAATCTTCAGTCTTCTTTGCGATTATTTACAGCAGCTTTCAGACTTTCTCCACAACTTGTCAAAACAGATTTAGCAGCTTTGTCAAAATCAGTTTCAAATGTCTCTTGGCAGATCATTATTTGCTGATCACAAACTATTAATTCCAGTGTATAATGTCTCTCTTGTTCAATTGCCAATATGATTTCAAAACTCATTTTAAATGCAATTTCAAGTTCCAAAATGTAGAACTGTATTTTGATGGTCAAAACAAAAGGACATCAACTTGTGTTCCCATTCATCAGCTGCAAGGTATGCCCATTCAGAACTTGAATATCTTTGACTTGAAACTCTCTTTCTCTTTGATCTTCAATTTACAATTCTTCTCTCTTCTTCACTTAGATCTGTTCCTTCAGTTGTTTCTGCTTCCTCATTTATGCTCAGCGGTACATCAGAAACCTTTTCAGTTGTGTGCAAAGTAGGCCATTTATCTCCTTTCACAGTTTTTCTAGACAGTGATAGCAAAACTGGACTTATGATTCTTCTTGGTTCAGCAGGACTTTGACAAGCACTTCTTTGACTTTTACTTGCTTCACCTGCACCATTAGCCACTTCAGGAGGAGTCAAATCTGCATGACTTTGATTCAACTCAACTTTCGGCTTCTTAAGGAAATGAGATCTTCTTTATCTCTTTTTCCAAATCATCTGCTTCTGGGAGAGTCCTTCTTAGACTTGACTTTCATGCTACATCTGTTTCTATTTCTGCTGATAGAGGAATATCAGGATTGACCCCTATTTCATTTCTCAGTGGTGTACCTGGATCTTCACCAGTTTGCACTGTTTTCACTTTTGCAGTCTCTTGTTCTGTCTTTGTCACGTGTTCTTCTTGAGATTGTATAACTTCTGCTGGTGCTCTCTGCAACACTGAATCTTCTTCCATAGGATACAACACTTTGCGAGTATGACTCGCATGGACCCATTTCAGAACTCCAGCATACTTCACAGCAGTTGTCATCACCAGGATAATCTGGTAAAAGGCCTTTTCACCTAGGCTCAAAGCAAGTCTTTTGCATGTGCTTCTTGGTCACCATCCAATCACCAGCTCGAAGACTGTGACACTGATCTTGGGATGGTGGCATGGCTATTGCTTCCACCTTCTGAGACAAAGAGCAAACTACATCAGCTAGACCATTGCAGTAATCCAGCACCAAGTCATCTGTTATGTTTACAAGTGCATTTGCAGGAACAGCTGGCAATCTCATTGCTCTACCCATCAGGATCTTATGCGGGGAGAGTCCAGTCTTTCTGTCAGGTGTACATCGTGTGCTCATCAAAACCAAGGGTAAAGCACCTGGCCATTTCAGATTTGTGGATGCACACATTTTTGCCAATCAAGCTTTCAAAGTTCCAATCATTTGTTCTACTAATCCAGAAGCTTCAGAACGGTAACTATAATGTAGCTTCTGCTTAATGTTTAAGGCTGAACATAGTAATTCAATCACCTCATTATTGAAGTGACTTCCTTTGTCTGATTCTAAAGAGTCTGGGAACCCAAATCTCGGTAACAACTCTCTGAGTAACAGCTTTGCTACTGTGAGGCTATCATTTCTACATGTAGGGTAGGTTTCAATCCAATGACTAAATATACAGAAAATCACCAACACATATCTCAAACCACCACACACAGACATCTCAATGAAATCCATCTGCATTCTGCTAAATGGAGCACCAGCTCTTCCAATGTGACTTCAATTGACAACAGTTTTTTCCCCATATTCATTTGTTGACATATAATGCATCTGTGACAAATTGCTTCAACAGCCTGTCTAAATTTTGGATGAAACCAGGATTGCTTAAATGTTCGAATCATTGCATCTCTGCCAATGTGTGTTTGACCATGATAGTATCTTGCCATTTCCGTCAGTAGACAGTTTGGCAAAACCACCTGCCCTTCATTTGAAAAACGGATTTTATCCATTTCTCTTTGACTATAACCAAATTGTATTCAGCTTTTCTTTTCATCTTCTGGAACCTCATCCTGGAGTCTATTTATCTCCTCCCAAATGTCAATAACTGTCAACATGTAACTTTGACTTGTCCAATCAGTATTCATTGTGCCAACATTTTCCCATTTTTCATTAAAGGTAATACAATTTAATGTGCCAAAATGAGCAACCTGATCCACATAGGAATTTCCCATGGAGATGAAATCACTTGATCCCGGGTGAGCACTGCACTTTACCACTGCAATCTTTTCAGGCAGTTGTAGGACTTGTAACAAATCATGAATTCTATCACCATTTTTAACTGGCCAGCCAGAAAACGTCATGAAACCTCTCTGAGACCATAACTGCCCAAAGTTGTGTACAACACCAAATCCATCCTGACTGTCTGTAAAAATCCTAATTTTAAACTGGGAAGGAATACAGCATACTCTAGTAAGAGTCACCAATTCAGCCACTGGTGTGCAGAAAATACTCCTTGAAGCCATGAAGCTTTGAGTATGCCAGAAATAGGCAGTCATGCTCAGTTTCATTTACATTTTCAGATTCAACATTATCTATAGGTAGCATATTTGCTGGATTAAGCACAGTGCACCTCTTAAGGGACAGATTTGGGGAACCTAAAATCAACAATTCATATTTTGTTCATCTAGCACTTGTCAAATACTGAGTCCTGGTCCTAGTAAGCAAGACCTTCACCGAGTGAGGTACCAGAACAGTTAAAGGATGTCCCATCACAATACTCTTGCTTTGAGCAAGGCTCATACCAACAGCGGCCACATTTTTTAAGCAGCCGGGCAAAGCAGCAGCAACTGGATCCAAAGAAGCAGAAAAATATGCTGCAGGGCGATTTACGCCACCATGTACCTGTGTTAGAACAGAAAGTGCACAACTATCACTTTCATGACAAAACAGTGAAAGTGAAAATGGCTTTGTGTAATCGGGCATTCCCAGAATTGGTGTTCTGCACAGACTCTCTCTCAGCTCAGTAAATGCTTTCATACAAGCTTCATCGAAAGGGACCAGATCAGAAATGTCTTTGTGAGTCAATCTCTGAAATTGCTTGGAAATAACTGAAAAACTAGGAATCCATTGGCGACAGTAACTCACCATTCACAAAAACAACCTGACATGTCTTTAAGCAAAATTGCTGTAATCTTTTCTCTGTAATCCCCCTGCCTCTGCAGCTCCTCCAGCTCCTCCAGGTTCCTGAGTTCCTGAGACCCACCTCACAGTAAGTACCCCCCACCTCCCAGCCCCTCGCCCTGCCCCGCGCTACTCACCCTCTCTCCTGCTTCTTTTCTTCTTTTCTTCTTCTCTGTTCTTCCTCCTCGCTCCTCGTCTATAATCTTCTTCTGTACTCTTCTTCTCCCTGTCTTCTCTCTTCTTCTGTGTGCTTCTCTGCCTCTCCTGTCGCCTCTCTTCTTCTTCATCTTCTTCTGAGGTCTTCTGCCTGTCTTCTGCCTTCTGTTCCTCGTCTTCCGTATCTTCATCTGTGATCTTCTGCTCTTCTGTGATCTTCTGCTCTTCTGTGATCTTCTGGTCTCCTGTTCTTCTGTTCTTCTGGTCTCCTGCTCTTCTGTTCTTCCGGTCCTCTGTTCTCCTGTTCTTCTGTTCTTCCGGTCTTCTGCTCTTCTGTCTTCTGTCTTCTGCCTTCGGCTCTTCTGCCTCCTCCGTCTTCTTCTCCCCGCGCCTGCCCTCCTGCTCCTGCCTCATCCCCCTCCCTCACTTGCCTCCCCCTCTCTATCACCCCTATCTAACCCGTTCGCTATCTACCTCCCTCACTCCTCCTATCTACTTATCTCTCTATCTCTCTATCCCACTATCTAACTCCCTCACTCTCCACCTCCTCCTATCTACCTATCTCTCTATCTATCTATTTCTCTATCTATCGATTTCTCTATCTATCTATTTTCTCTATCTATTTCTCTATCTCTCCCCCCTTCCCGCCACCCCCTCTATTACCTATCTTCCTATCCTCTCACTCTACCTCTCACTCTCACCCACCTCTACAACCCCCCCTCCCCTATCTTCACAACCCTACTCCTATCTCTCTCCCTAATCTCCTAAACCTTCCAACACTCACCCCCCTCCACCCTTAAACCCCCCTCCCCCAGCTCTTCTCACTCTACCTGTCCCCCCCTCCCTCGCGCTTTCCCGCCGCGACCTCCTGCACGCCCCCACCCCCAGCTCCCATTCGCCCCCAGCTGACCCCTCCCCCACCCCTCCTACCTCATATGACGGCCGCTGCGCGACAGTGGTAGCGACCCTTGACCCAAGGGTAGGTCGCTCCCCCTGCCGCTGCAGCTCCTCCAGCTCCCCCAGGTTCCTGAGTTCCTGAGACCCACCTCACAGTAAGTACCCCCCACCTCCCAGCCTCTCGCCCTGCCCCGCGCTACTCACCCTCTCTCCTGCTCCTGCTTCTTTTCTTCTTTTCTTCTTCTCTGTTCTTCCTCCTCGCTCCTCGTCTGTAATCTTCTTCTGTACTCTTCTTCTCCCCGTCTTCTCTCTTCTTCTGTGTGCTTCTCTGCCTCTCCTGTCGCCTCTGTTCTTCTTCATCTTCTTCTGAGGTCTTCTGCCTGTCTTCTGCCTTCTGTTCCTCGTCTTCCGTATCTTCATCTGTGATCTTCTGCTCTTCTGTGATCTTCTGCTCTTCTGTGATCTTCTGGTCTCCTGTTCTTCTGTTCTTCTGGTCTCCTGCTCTTCTGTTCTTCTGGTCCTCTGTTCTCCTATTCTTCTGTTCTTCCGGTCTTCTGTTCTTCTGTTCTTCCGGTCTTCTGCTCTTCTGTCTTCTGTCTTCTATCTTCTGCCTTCGGCTCTTCTGCCTCCTCCGTCTTCTTCTCCCTGCGCCTGCCCTCCTGCTCCTGCCTCATCCCCCTCCCTCACTCGCCTCCCCCTCTCTATCACCCCTATCTAACCCGTTCGCTATCTACCTCCCTCACTCCTCCTATCTACCTATCTCTCTATCCCACTATCTAACTCCCTCACTCTCCACCTCCTCCTATCTACCTATCTCTCTATCTATCTATTTCTCTATCTATCGATTTCTCTATCTATCTATTTTCTCTATCTATTTCTCTATCTCTCCCCCCCTTCCCGCCACCCCCCTCTATTACCTATCTTCCTTTCCTCTCACTCTACCTCTCACCCTCACCCACCTTTACAACCCCCCCTCCCCTATCTTCACAACCCTACTCCTATCTCTCTCCCTAATCTCCTAAACCTCCTAACACACAACCCCCCTCCACCCTTAAACCCCCCTCCCCCAGCTCTTCTCACTCTACCTGTCCCCCCCTCGCGCTTTCCCGCCGTGACCTCCTGCACGCCCCCGCCCCCCAGCTCCCATTCGCCCCCAGCTGACCCCTCCCCCCCTACCTCATATGGTGGCCGCTGCGCAACCGCGCAGTGGGCGCGCCGGAGGCGCGCCAGAGGCAAGCCCGTCTGCACCCGTCTGCACCTGGCCTGCGCCCAGCGCCACGACCCCTGGTCCCCAGCTCTCCCAAGCCCCATTGATCCGCTACGACCCCACCACCCTCCACGCCCTCAACCCAGGGCGCTCCAACACCTGCTTCAAAGCTCACCCCAAACGCACCCATGGACCCTTCGCCTGCAACTCCTGCAAACGCATCTTCCACCATGCAACTACCACGACCACAAGCCCACGCGCCATCAACCACCTCAAGTGCATCCTGGTCAACGCTCGTTCCGTCCACAAGCACGCCGTTGAACTCTGGGACCTCCTGGACTCCACAGCACCGGACGTCACCTTCATCACGGAGAAAAGACCGCACCAACCAAGTAGGAGGAGGTATCGCCATCGTCTTCAAAGACTCCATCAGCGTCACCACCTCCACCAAAGACACCCCTCTCGCCGCTGAACATCTGCATTTTCAGATTCGCACCGACCCGAGGACCACCCTCAGAGGATCCCTCGTCTACCGTCCTCCCGGACCGCGCACCCCTTTCAGCGATGCCATCACCGACTTCATCTCCCCGCACGCCCTCGCCTCACCGGACTACATCCTCCTAGGCGACCTCAACTTTCATCTGGAACAAAACAACGACCCCAACACCACCATCCTGCTCGACAATCTCGCCTACCTCGGCCTCAAACAACTGGTGAACACCGCCACCCACATCGCCGGACACACGCTCGACCCTATCTTCTCCGCCAGCAAACACATCTTCTTCAGCCACACCTCCGCTCTACACTGGACAGACCACAGCTGTGTCCACTTCACATTCCGACGCAAGACCCGCCACCTCCGCACTCAACCCATCCCTCGTCGACAGTGGAACAAGATCCCCGAAGAGCAACTCTTCTCCGCACTCGCCGCCAACCAACCCACCCTCACCACCGACCCCAATGACGCAGCCCTCAGCCTCACAAACTGGATCTCCAACTGCGCAGACAACCTTGCTCCCCTCAAACGCACGCATCGACAGACCAACACCAAAAAACCTCTCTGGTTCTCTGACACCCTCAAAGAATCAAAGAAAACTTGTCGTGCCCTCGAGAAGGCCTGGCGCAAGGACCACACCGCTGACAACATGACCGCCCTCAAGACACCACCACCTGATCCACGCTGCTAAAAGGAACTTTTTCACCGACAGACTGGACAAAAACAGCCACAACAGCAGAGAACTCTTCAGCATCGTCAAGGAGTTCTCCAACCCCAACGCCAACGCCAAATGCCGTCACGCCCTCACAGGATTTGTGCGAATCCCTCGCCACCTTCTTCCATCGCAAGATCAGCGACCTCCACGACAGCTTCGGACACCAGACCCAACCAAACACCACCGAACCCGCACCCCCTGCCATCACCCTCAACAACTGGACCCACATCAACACTGAAGAAACCAAATCCACCATGAACTCTATCCACTCCGGCGCCCCTTCGGAACCCTGCCCTCACTTCATCTTTAACAAAGCCGACAACATCATCGCCCGCACCTCCAGGCCGTCATCAACTCTTCTTTTTCTTCTCCTACCTTCCCGGAATGCTGGAAACACGCCGAAGTCAACGCCCTACTAAAGAAACCTACGGCTGACCCGAGCGACCTGAAAAACGTCCGCCCCATCTCTCTCCTGCCTTTCCCAGCCAAGGTAATAGAGAAGACCGTCAACAAACAGCTGACCACCTTCCTGGAAAACAACAACCTGCTCGACCCTTCACAAACCGGATTCCGAACCAACCACAGCACGGAAACCGCCCTCATCTCAGTCACAGATGACATCAGAACCCTGATGGACAACGGTGAAACAGTCGCCCTCATTCTCCTCGACCTCTCGGCTGCCTTCGACACCGTCTGTCACCGCACCTAATCACCCGCCTCCGCTCCACCGGGATCCAAGGCCAGGCCCTGGACTGGATCACCTCCTTCCTCTCAAACCATTCCCAAAGAGTTTACCTCCCTCCGTTTCGCTCAGAACCCACCAAGATCATCTGCGGCGTACCTCAAGGCTCATCTCTCAGCCCAACACTCTTCAATGTCTACATGAGCCCCCTCGCCAACATCGTACGCAAGCACGACATCATCATCACCTCCTACGCCGACGACACCCAACTTATACTCTCCCTCACCAAGGACCCCGCCAGCGCCAAGACCAACCTACAAGAGGGTATGAAGGACATCGCAGATTGGATGAGGCTCAGCCGCCTAAAGCTGAACTCTGAAAAAACGGAAGTCCTCCTCCTCGGCAACACCCCGTCCGCCTGGGACGACTCCTGGTGGCCCACGGCCCTCGGCACCGCACCGACCCCCACAGACCACGCCCGCAACCTCGGCTTCATCTTGGACCCTCTTCTCACCATGACCAAGCAAGTCAACACCGTGTCCTCCGCCTGCTTCCTCACCCTCCGCATGCTCCGCAAGATCTTCCGCTGGATCCCCGCGGACACTAGAAAAACCGTGACCCACACCCTCGTCACGAGCCGCCTGGACTACAGCAACACCCTCTACGCTGGGACCACAGCCAAACTCCAAAATCGCCTGCAACGCATTCAAAACGCCTTGGCCCGCCTCATCCTCGACGTACCCCGCAACAGCCACATCTCTGCACACCTGAGACACCTGCATTGGCTCCCAGTCAGCAAAAGGATCACCTTTCGACTCCTCACCCACGCACACAAAGCCCTCCACAGCAAGGGACCGGAATACCTCAACCGACGCCTCAGCTTCTACGTCCCCACCCGCCTCCTCCGTTCCTCTGGCCTCGCACTCGCACTCGCTGCCATCCCTCGCATCCGCCGCTCAACGGCGGGTGGGAGATCTTTCTCCTTCCTGGCGGCCAAGACCTGGAACTCCCTCCCCACCAGCCTCAGGACCACCCAGCACCACTCCGCTTTCCGGAGACTCCTAAAAACCTGGCTTTTCGAGCAGCAGTAACCCCCTCTTTCCCCTAGCGCCTTGAGACCCGCACGGGTGAGTAGCGCGCTTTATAAATGTTAATGATTTGATTTGATTTGGACATCTTTCTTGTACCTTTCTCTATCTGATGTCCCAAGTATTTCACTTTTTTTGACAGTACTCTGGGGACACTTTGGTGGTCATTATGATCTTGGCGGACTGGTGACTGCCATGCCGGAGATGACAGTAGTACTGTCGCCAGACTGGCGGTAATGACTACCAAATAATGACCTGGAGATGATCCCTCCCATAGACAGCCAATGTACCACACCAACTGCCAGCGCGGTATGACCACTGAACACGACACCTACAGGCAGGTGGAAGACAAGGATCCACCCACCATATTATGACATAGCACACCGCCAGGATTTCCGGGGCGGTAGCAACAACACCAAAAGCCTGACAGAAACACATCATATAAAAGGAGACACTCATCTCCAGGGACACAGAGGAGTTTGCGGCTGCCATGGAACCTGAACTGCAAGACTTCTTGACACACGCAAAACACACACCATACACAAACACCACACACCCAGAACCAGCTGCAGAGTAAATAGACGGTAGCAGTACCCAGGAGCAAAGAAAGCCAGGACACATACCTCTGTTCCAACCACTGTAATCATGTTGCATGAAAATCCCAAATCCAAAAACATACACAACTGCATATTTACATGCAGGCCCAAAGGCCAGTTCAACGTCTCTAATGTCCACAGGGCAAAGTCCAAGCCCCAACTTGACTCCCGACAACTTCGGGACTCCACTGTTCAGGGGCATCATGTTGGAAATGGGTAGGCACCTCAGGGGGGTGGGGTGGGTGGTTTGGGGCTTCTCATTGGGAGGGGGCTCCTTGCCCACTGGTTCCGGAGGGGGCTCCCTGCCCACTGGTTATTGAGGGGGATCCTTGCCCACTGGTTCTGAGGGGGGTGTGCTTCCTCTCTGCTTCCGGAGGGGTCTCCTTGCCTTCTGGTGATGCAGGGGCTCCTTGTCCACTGGTTCTGGTGGGGGCTCCTCGCCCTCTGCTTCTGGAGGGGGCTCCTTGCCCACTGGTTCTGGAGGGGGCTCCTTGTCCACTGGTTCTGGAGGTTGCTTCTTGCCTGCTGGTTCTGGAGGTGGCTCTTTGCCCACTGGTTCTCGAGGGGGGCTCCTTGCCCACTGGTTCTGGAGGGGGCTCCTTCCCCACTGGTTCTAGAGGGGGCTCCTTGCACACTGGTTCTGGAGGGTGCTCCTTGGCCTCCGTTTTGAGAGGGGCCTCCTTGGCCTTAGTTTTGCGAGGGGTCTCCTTGGCCTTTGTCTTGGGAGGGGTCTCCTTGGCTTTTGTCTTGGGAGGGGTCTCCTTGGCCTTTGTCTTGAGAGGGGTCTCCTTGGCCCTAGGTTTTGGAGGTGGCTCCATGGTCTTGGTTGTCTGTTTGGGAGGGGGTGACACTTTAGCCCTCCATTGTGGGGACAGGGGAGTGTCCTTGGGATGGGGGGGCCAGTTTCGCACTCATGTGCCCCTTAGTGTCAGCTGGAGACTTTGGGGTGGAACAGTGTCAGACTGGGTGCCTGAGGTACTGGGGGGCGTGGGACCTTCCTCTTACCGGCAGGATGGGGAGAGAGAGAGAGGGAAGAGGTCAAGGCAGGAAATGGAAAGCTTCTTAGGGCCAATGGGGCAGGATGTGGGAGGAGGGATGGGAGTGGAGGGAGAGGGAGTGGTTGTAGGAGGAAGAGGTGTGCTGGACTTAAGTGCAGGTGCATGGACAGTGTGCATTTGTGAGGTGGATGGCTATTGGGGGTCTGAGTGCGATCATTTGTGTGTCTTTGGAGGGGGGCCGACAGGGTGGGGAGGTCAAACAGGACGCGTGAATGGATGTTGATGTGATGTCTGCAAGTGAGGTGGGTGTGCTGCATGATGTGGTGATGGTGGTGGTGGTGACTCTGCATGTGGTTTGTGGGGTGGATGTCTGAGGGTCTGCTGTTGTGGTGACCGTGGGCTAGGCTGTGCAGGTGGCAGATTCAGGGACTGTTGATGCAGTGCATGCAGGTGTGAGTGCAGATGTGGCTGTGAGGGAGGAGGAGGAGGGGAGACAGTGGAGGCAGTGGATGATGTTGTGTGTGCATCTGTGTGTTGACTGTGTGAGTGCTTGTGGACTGAAGTGTGCTGCCTGTGTTTGTCTGTGTGATGTTTTTTGTGCATTCTTGTCTGAATGTGTGCGTTGGATGGGTTGGGGGTGAGGAGACTGGGAAGTGGTAGCTGGAGGGGGGATGGAAGAAACAGGGACACTGGCTGCCGTCAGTGAAGAGGCTAGAGCCTGAAACGATGTCTGTAGGGCCACCAAACCACAGTGAATGCCCTCCAGGAGGGCATTGCATTTCTGCATCTGGGATGCCAGCTCCTGGGTGGCATTCACTGTGGTTGACTGCCCTACAGAGATGGATATCAGGAGATCAATAGCCTCCTCACTGAGGGCAGCAGGGCTAACTGGGTCCGGGCCTGAGGTACCTGGGGTGAAGGAGGTGCCCACCCTCCTGGGTGAGCGGGCATGGGCAACTCAGTGGGGGGCTACTGGGAGGGCAGTGCTGTTACGGGGGTGGCGGTAAAACCTGTAGCTCGGGTGGTCCCAGAGGGGTCCACCAACACCAGGGAGCTCTCATCGGAGGCGGAATCAGATTCAGTGGTATCAGCACCTGTCCCCGCTGTGGTGCTCCCCTCGCCCTCCATCCCACTGGTCCCCTCGACATCGGTGGACTCTGCCTTCTGGGTCCCGTGGGCTGCAGCTCCCTCACTCGCTGGTGCCCCTGCTCCTACGCCAGATGATGCTAATGCTCACATGGACAGGATGACAATTGGAGAGAGAGGGGGAGAACAAAAGGAAGCACAGGGTCAATCACAGCACCAACAGTACAGATGGCGTACACATCACTGCCACACACTGAGACTCAGAATGGGCAGTATGGACCACATTGGCATACCATTGGCTAAGGACCACAGCAGGTAGAAGCCAATCACTGCCAGCTACACACTAACTAAGACCAACAAAGCCCTGTCTGCCATGGAAAGCCAGCTACCTAGATATCAAAAACATGCATTTCACCCTATTACCTAAGCTGGACCACGCAGCAATGTCTAAACTGGCATATTGGGGCATCCACTGACTAGTACCCTGCACCCAAATCCCATGCCAGGCAACAGAGATGATTGTCAAACACACTGTACTCACCCCCTTGTGGCTGCTGCGATGTTCTCAAGCACCCATCCAATTCTGGGTAGGCCACCACCAGTATGCAGGCCATCAGGGGGATCAGGTTCTGACAAGCACCCCACCCTTGTTGGGAGGCCGTCCCCAGCTCGGCCTCCGCGGTCTTCCGGATCTAGCGTCTCAGGTGCTCCCACCGTTTCCTACAGTGGGTGCTCCTCCTGCTATAGACCCCAAGGGTCCACATGTCCTTGGCGATGGCATGCCACAATCCCTTCTTCTGATGGGTGCTGACCTGCAGAGGAAACACAAACAGTGGGACACCACTGGCTATTCTTCTGTATGAACCAGACAATCCAGCCTGTCACACATATGGCCTTCACACTGCATTTCCCTCTCATCAGGCACACTCAGGACCTGTACCCCTGCATTAACACTTCCACCAGCCATACCCCCAAATAACACACTGCCAGCACACATAAACATCTCCGTGCAGCCATGTTGCATGCAACATACCCCTGGTGTACTCACCTGTTGGTCTGGAGGCCCATACAACTGCCTATACAGGGGTAGGACCTCATCCACAAGCCTCTCCGACATGAAGGCTGGGGCCCTTTCCCCTGTTGCGTGTGCCAGGGAAGGTTCCACACACAGGTCACAGCAGCACACGCAATGGAGATGTCGTCCTGTGGAAAGTCAGGAATTAAGTGAAGTGGTAGAAATACAATGGCGGTCACGTTTGCAGCGGTGAACACAGTCACCACCGGCATTGATTATCATTGGTTCCCATACTCCACAGAGGGCCATGTTAGCCAATAAGGAAGTGCACGGCGGTGCAGATCACCTCCAGCCATGACTTGAACGCTGGCAAAGCGAGGTTACTTCCACTTGTCCCTGCATACAGGAGAGGCGGAAGTAACCATTTCTAATGCTAGTACACATGTACAGATTAGTAAGTGCGTCATTGTAGTTGAATGTACACACCTAGACAATTTCAGTATCCAACATACAAGCATGCTGTGTGCACACTGCTGTAGTGTGTTCATGGTTCCTGTTGTCACTCCCTTCTTACTTTTGGGTCCCTTAGGTACCAACCACTGCGGAGGAATAGGACGAAGAAGGAAGAACCTGTGTACAGACCCCTTGGACACTGCGGACAGTGAGGAGGAGGAAGAGAAAGAGGATGTGTACAACAGGACACATATGATCCAGCAGTACCTCCAATGACACTCAAGTAAGACTGTTGAACTAAATATTTCTCCATTTCAGTGTTGTGCTGTGTGGCTGTAGCATAATGCCAGTCATTAGCTATGCATCCCACCTCACTCAAGTTGTGTCCAAGGGTGTTTATTAAAAATGTGTATACAATGCAAAGTGCAATAGAGTGGGGTGACAGTTGGGAATAGTCCAGTGTAGTGGGCCAGTCTGTTTGTAGTACAGGTCCAGTGTCCAAGGGGCTATAGGAAGGGGATCAATGGCAGTTCAAAGTGGACAAGGTGACACAGTGGAACACAAGAGGGGCATTCAGGAGGAGCTCATTTCCTGTTGATGGTCTTGCAACTGTCTCTGGTGTCTGTCTGGGTTGCAGGGACCGTTTGCGGGGTGGTTCACCTTCTGCAGGGGGAGGGGTGCTGGTGGCCTGTGTGTCCTGTGACAGGGCCTCCTGTCCACTAGCTGCATCAGATGTGGGGGGCTGGTCATTACACTGGCTAGTGGAAGGCCCCCCCTGGTGTGCTGTGTAGCCCCTCATGATGTTGCCCGTATCACCCAGTACCCCTGTAGTGGAGACCATAGTGGTGTCCAGGGCCTGCAATTCTTGCTTGATCTCCTGGTGGTATTCCCTCTGCAGCCCCTGGTTCTCCTGTATGATGTTTATCACCTGACCCATCTTGTCCTAGGATTGTTGGTAAGCCTCCAGGACATTAGTGAGTGCCTCCTGGGCAGTCAGTTCCCTGGGCCTACCCACCCCCCCGGAGCACAGCTGTCCTCCGACGTTCCCTGGCCCCCTGTGCCTGTGCTCCCTGAACAGTGTGCCCACTCCTAATGACCCCAGGACACTCATAGTCTTGCCTGTGAGGTGTGGACTGGGTTCCCTGTACAGGTGGGCACACTACTGATTAACGTGTCCTGGGGACAGAGGTCTGGGGACGTTGAGTGGCTGCTGTGGTGGTGGATTCTGAGGGGGAAAGCTCTGTAGTGGACTGGGTGTGGGCTGGGGTAGCCAACTGACCAGTGGTCCCTGATGGGCGAGGGAGTTCATCCAGATCCAGAACTCCAGAGTTGCTGTCATCAATGGGGGCATCTTCTGGTTGGGGACTGGGTAGCTGTGGCACCTCCTCACCGCTGAGATTGGCTGGGGCCCCTGTGGGGATGTAAGTTGTGTATTATGCTACATGTCTGTGACATATTCTGCATCACTAGCTTCCCCTATATCATTGCTGTTGCCCTACCACCTTTGGTTGTGTAAGGTGATGGATTGTGGGATTGTTAGTTCTCCATGCTGTGCATGCATTGGTGGTGGGTGTACATGCAGGGCTGGAAGGGATGTGCCTGCAGTGGGTATGGCATGCAGGGATTGGCATTTAAGTTTGTTAATTGGGGTTGTGAACTGTGTGTGATGGAGTGGGGTGATGGGAGTCAGGGTGAGGGGTCGAGATGGCATATAGGCGTGGGGGGGGGGGGTGATAGGTAGTAAATGTTGACTCACCAGTGTCCAATCCTCCGGCTACTCCAGTGAGTCCCTCAGGATGCAGGATTGCCAAGACTTGCTCCTCCCATGCTCCAAGCTGTGGGGGAGGAGGTGGGGGTCCACCGCCAGTCCTCTGGAAGGTGAGCTGGTGCCTTGCTGCAATGGGACGCACCTTCCCCCGTAGATCGTTCCTTCTCTTCCTTATGTCATCACTTGTGCATGGATGTAGTCCCACGGCGTTCACCCTGTCCACGATCCTCGGCCATAGCTCCATCTTCCTTGCAATGAATATCTGCTGGACCTGTGCTCCAAACAGCTGTGGCTCTACCCTGAGTATGTCTTCAACCATGACCCGCAACTCCTCATCAGTGAAAGGGGGTGTCTTTGTGGGGACATGAGTGTTGTGTCGTGTGTGTAGGTTGTGCAGAGGGTGATGTGCGATGTGGTGGGGTGTGTGGTGTATGGAGCATGTCGGATGAATTGGTAGTTGTGATATGTGTGTGCAATTCTCTTTTGGATTAGTGTCGCAAAGTGTAGCCATCTTGTCATGTTTGTGGGTGTGTGTTTGTAGGAAAGTTCTCCTTTTTGCCCTGGTCACCCCCACACTTTTTGGACAGGTACTGGTGGTTACTGACTCTTGGCTGTGCCCTGGGTACTGCTTACCAGTCCCAGGGCCAGTGCTCTGTGTAAAGTGGATATGCAAATTAGGCTAATTATAATTGGCTAAGTTAACCTACCTATAAGTCCCTAGTATATGGTAGAGCATGTAGGTTTAGGGACCACAGCATAGGTAGTGCACCCATAGGTGCACTGCTGAGGTGCACAGTGTCATTTTAAAGGCAGGCCTGCCTAGCTGGCTGCTTTTAAATTAAAGTTATATGCAAATTCGACTTTGGAATTAAAAGTAGTTCCAAAGTCTTAAACTACGTTAGTTTTACATATAAGTCACCCCTAAGGTGTGCCCTATGTGTCCCTAGGGCTGGGTGCCATGTAACTGTAAGCAGGGACCTTATAAAAGTATCTTTATAAGCCCTGGTGAGGTAAAAACAGCCAAATTCGATTTTCCTCATTGTAGTGAATGGCCTTCATAGGCTAGAATGGGGAGACTTTATTTTAATTTTTAAAGTCCCCTTAGATGACAGATACAAAGAGTTTGGTATCAAATTAATTGTTATAATAAATCCTACAACTTCCAGTTTCAGGGGTAGCGCGTTTTCATTTGCCGGAGGAAGGGGGCAGGGCCAGGAGACCCCATAAAGACACGCTCGCGCTCCCGCCTTACGCGTAGTGCCTTTTCATTTGCCGGGGGAAGGGGGCAGGGCCAGGAGCCCCCATAAAGACACGCTCGCGCTCCCGCCTTGCGGGATGCTCGCAGGCGGCGACCGGGCAAAGCCCGGGCGAAGGGCAGGCCCATCCTTCGCCCGTCTTCGCCAGGAAGAGGCTGGGCTGGACCCCCCGTCTGACATTTTCTCTGTGACTGTGGACTTGGAGATGCGTGGGTATTAGGATTTTAGACAGGTACTTTTAACTATTATTCTCTGCTGTTGGGTAACTAATTCTGTATTATCACAACTAGTCTCCCAAACAGACACCTCTTTTTTCTTTCTGAGCAGGTTATTTATATTTATATTTATATTTTTGTATCGCTATAAGATTATATAAGATTGTTCTATCTGTGTTAGCTCCTTCAACCCTAGTTCTTACCCAGGAGTGCTTCAGAGCAATATTGGTCGAATTGTTTAGCACAAAAATCAGCTAAAAATGGGTAAGAGGAAGCAACTTAGTGCAAAAGATATTACTTCCCAGAAAGACCATTCTTCAATACAAAAATTTATCTAAGGAGCAATGGGTACTATTGACAAACAGATTACTAACGTTGAGGAAAAGATACTAATTCAGAAGGGCCCGATTGGACCTTCTAATAATTCACCTTCGCCAGTATCAACCTCTCCAAAACTGACTAAGTCGTTGGAATGCGGGATTCAAACCAAAGGGTTAAATGGATGCATTCAATTCCTAAATGAGTCCATCTCAGATGCAGATGAGCATTCACCCTCACCCAAACGCATAAGAAAACCTAAGTCAGTTAGGAAGGGTAGAGTTTCTAGTCAAGAGTTACCTGACACAAACAGACATGGCAAGTTCGGCGTTCAACCTACTGAACAAGCTCAAACTGATCGCGAGAACACTAAAACTGGTCAGAAGCCTAAACAGCCCACAGCAAAAGTAAAAACTAACACCTTAGACACTATTAATGCCTTGGAACATCTAGACAGGTCATCCTTTGAAATAAATATAAAACGTCTGACCCAAGTGGAGGAAAATGTAGAGTTAATGCTCAATCTAATGAAGGCTCAGCCTTTAGGCTCAACACCTGTAATTACTCAACATAGTGGAGACATTGATTCAACTCGAAATCCAACCTCCCGTAAAGAGTGTCAACACCCACCTATTATCCCTCAGATCTCCCAACGGCATGTAGACTCTTGTTTTCCATCAACCAGTATTAGAAGTTTCCAACATTTAAAAGTGAACACTATTGGTTTGGGACCACAGAACAGTCTGAAACCTCTCCAGGATATTTTTCCAACACTAAGAGACACATTAGATCTTCCTCCTGCGGCAGCTCCCTATGTGGTAGTTTTCGCAAATGTCCCTACCCTTTCCATGGATAATAGGGAAACATGGTCAGCTTTGAGAAATAAATCCCTGAATTGGATAGCGACTCGCATGAAACCTGGTAGGACAGAATCACTTTTTGAGGATATTAAAATGGTCAGAAGGGTAAAAGGGGTGGGCAGAAATCACAAAATATTTGGAGGTGATTGCGTGGTGCTCTCGTTCAAAACTCCAAATTTGGTCGAAGACATTCTGAGAAACTGAAGTACGCGACAGATTCCCGATCATGGTATTTCACTGCTTCCTTTAGGTTTCTTTTATAATTGTAATGTGAGGCATGATCGATATACCCTGAATTCTGCTAAACAACTAATTGATTCAAGAGAAATTACACGGTCCCCACTAAGAATAGATTTCACGCCCTTTCCTTAGAAGAAGTCGATTGACTGTCAATAGATCAAGGAGCGGGCAGGACTAGGCGTATTTCTATGAGCTCCTCACTTGATTTATTGAAGGGTGGTGATGGCCTGGCGGGGAGTATGGGAGTTGAAAAGATGGTTATGGAAAAATCACTAAGACAGAATGTTAGCGGTGAAACTTTAATATGTGGAGTGCCTATTCAAATGACCTCTCTTACATCAACTTCCTCACCTCACATAGAGAGTACTATCTCCTCACCAACAAGTAATGCAATACAACATGCACTTGTGGGACAGGGTATAAACACATTGAGAGATTATATTTTATTTTAGAACGTGGCGGGCTTGCGCACTAAAATTTAGAATAAGGATTGGCCAGATTTCATTGGACCTTTCTCCTGTGTGTGCTTACAAGAGACTTGGTTAGTGGATCCCATCCACATAAACGGGTTCAGGACATTTCACACCCCTGCAGTTCCTGGTTTATGGGGTAGGGCGAAAGGTGGATTGTGTACTTTTATCTCCAATAAGTTTGACTTAATAAAGCACATTAGTTTAATTTCTAACACGTTTTATCAACTGATCAAATGCGAATTAAAAAATAAAGCACAATTGGTGATCATTAACTTTTATAATAACGCCCCCCAACTAAGATTTTTATCTATACTTAGGCTATTGCAGGATGACCCGGATCGTGTATGTGATTCCTCATATAAAGAGACTTTAACGTACACCTGTGTCCTCAAATTGATGTGAAATCCTGTTCTTCTGGCACAGGCGGAAATGAAGATTCATTTCTTTTTATACATAATCATTATGGTAATTTGCTGAACGACGCATTATTTAAATTTGACCTCCTTCTATGTAATAGCCTAAATGACAGTAATTTACAGTTAAAACCTACCGTTAACGGAAGATGTGCTAATACAATAATTGATTTCATACTAGTGTCTAATAACTTTGTTTTTTGTATATCTGAGTATAAAATTCAGGATTTCGTCTTCAGTGACCACGTCACCAAGCTTAAGCCTTGTGTTGCCTCAAGTTACAAAAAACATGAGGGTCCAGTAGAGAAGGTAGTGAACATCGAACTGGGTGCAAGAAATGATTATACTATTTGGTGGTCACAGATTGAACCTATAGGCTTTATGACACAGCTGTTGAGTAAATGAGTTTGAAACTTGTCTATCACATAACATAAGACCACAGGTTTGTATTAAAACATTCACTGCAATCACTACTGGAATTAAACAGTCTTGCACAGCAAGTTGGGGTAAATCTCAATCTCGGGGAGATAAAGGATGGTTTGATAGTGAATGTACACAAGCCCACAGGAGACTTAAACAATATCTACATAGCCCAAACCCTGATAAACATGGAATTACTTTCCTCAGGAAAGAGTATAACAAGGCCATAAAAAATAGGAAACAGACCCTAAAAAACGAGGCCTGGCATTCTCTTCACGAAGCAAGTCTCCAGAAGGATAATGTCAAATTCTGGAGGATAGTGAACTCCCTCCTCCTGTATGATGGAACGTCACCAACTATTGAAATAGCCATCACAGAAGAGGAGTGGGTTACCTATTTTTCCGGAATATACTCCTCAAAAAACTTAGCCTTGGACTTAAACGTCCACAGATTGGATTTTTACCCTATTACTCCACCATTTAGTTTAAATGAGGCTACTGATGCTATCAATGCTAGTAAGAGTGGGAAAGCACCAGGCCCAGATGGAGTTCCAATTGACATCTATAAGTCCAATGTTTCGCTATGGGGCCCACTATTGACACAGGTCTTGCAAGCCTGTTGTGCCACAGCCTTTATCCCAACCTGGGCAGAGTCCATTATTGTCCGAATATTTAAAAAAGGAGATCGCCAAAATCCTGAATGTTATCACCCAATTTCACTGCTTGATACCCTTGCAAAGATTGCCGGACGCATTGTCTTAAATAGTTTGCGGGAATGGACAGAAGTTAATAATATTCTTTCGGACCTACAATATGGCTTCAGGGCCGGGATAGGTACTATGGAACAGGCCCTGAATTTAGATTTTATAATCAGGAAATATACGAAGGCTAAGTCAGGAGCCTTATATCTTGTATTTGAGGACCTGACCTCAGCTTTTGACTGTGTGATCCATAGCAAACTTTGGTCTATCTTATTGGATATGTGGGTAGATATTACTATAGTTCATTTCATTAGGGAACTACGTATATGCTGGAGCTAATGCTAGGGTACATTATGGGTCTCAGGGGGAATGTACCTCAGTCTTTTCTATAAAATGGGGGGTACGTCAAGGCTGTGTTTGAGCTCCTCTATTGTTTGCTTTATATATTAATAAATTAGAGGAGGTACTATCTACTGTTTGTAGAGACCTCCCACAAGTTGGTCCTCGAAAGATCCCAGCACTCTTGTACGCGGATGATGCTGTTTTGATGGCACGTACCCCAGTAGCTTTGCAGCGATTACTAACAACCTTTGATAATTACATGGAAGACTTAGGCCTCAGAATTAATTATTCTAAAACCTTTTCAATGACATGTGGTATAAAAACTGCAAAAAAAAAAAACAACTCATGTTAAAAGGTGTGAAACTAGATGATACAGAAACCTTTTCATATCTAGGCGTTATGTTTGACAACAAAGGTACTTGGTTGCAAGCTATGAAGTCTAGAAAATTACTATTCATGAAAACTATTATGGCTGTTAAAAAAATGTCTAAAAAGGTTGGTAGGGTTATCCCTAAAGACATGATGGCAATCTATAATGCAAAATGTGTTTCTGTTGCACTGTATGGGGCAGGTCTCTGGGGATATAGGAAATGCAGCGCCCTACAGCTAGTTGAAAATTATTTTTTAAAGTGTATCCTAAGTGTTCCAAAATCTACCTCAACCTTGGTGTGCCATACAGAAATGGGGGCAGTATACATTACAGATATAATAAATATGCAACCAATTTTACTTTGGCACAAAGTTTGGACTATTGACTCTGCTAGGCTGAATAGGGCTATCATAGAAGATGCTCAACTATTAACCTATTCGTTGAAAATCCCAAGGTTGAACTATATAAAGAACTTTCTCACTGATCTGGGCCACCCTGAGCTATATTATACTCCAGAGAAAATGGAAACAATTTCTAGGAAAAACTTGAAAACCAACTGCCTTACTCATCTGGCCGATCTGAGGTGGGCCACTGAGGTAAAGAAATCTAGTTGAAGGAGGAATCTTCTGCTGCAGCAAGTGAATGGCATGGAACCATATCTAAAATATGTATTGAACTCGAGACATCGATATGTCCTCACACGCCTAAGACTAGAGAATTCCCATCGCCTCGTCAGTTTTCCGCACACCAATGACTGGACTTTAGCTCTGGAAAAATGCCCTTGTGATTCAGTGTCTGATCAAAGTACTATGCACATAGTTTTTTTTTGCTAATTTTATTCTGAGTTGAGGAAAGTGCTTGTGATTCCTCTATTATATTCCATGCACTTTAAACAATGTCGCCCAGCTTTTAAATACTTGCTGTCCCTTCCATCAATTACGATTTGCAATGGATTAGCTTTATATTTATGTGCAATAATTAAGGCCAGATCTTATTATTAGGTAAACCAGGGAGGTCTTCCATTTTTATAACTTTTTAGTCAGACTTCTTTTTAATTACACAGTTTCGTCAATTTTATATTGTCTTGAAGAATAATATATGAATTTAGATTTTTGCAATGAACTTATCATATGGAACCAATTGTTGTATGGTTTGATCTATTTTACACTCTTTTTCTCTTTTTATGTGATTGCTGATTGGTGTTATTTGTATGTATTACCTGCTTTTATGATTGTGAGATACAATCGAATAAAGAAAGATTGATGATGAACTTGTTCAGGTAAAGAGCTTTAAACTTTACCTGGAAAGTTGCCAATTTCATCCCTGCATTGTTTGTGCTGCTGTGCTCTGATTGGCCAGCCTCTGGCAGCCTGGCCAGGCTGCCTTGATGAGTTGTGAAGTGGCCTGGCTTCACACAAAGAGATGTGCCGGTGGGAGGGAATTTCCCCCCAGCAGATGGTGAGGCAGGAAGGGGGAGGGCTGCCATACTGGTCTTCAAAGGCAGAGAGGGACATTTGGAGCAACCCAGCAACACCCCCACATCCTGCAACCCCAGACAACTAGGTGCCCCCTTGATTAGATTAGGAGAGGGCAGGAGAGGGGTGTGTTCATGATTTTTAGCCACACCAGTGGGTGGGCTCAGCCAGATGTAGCCTCAAAAAATCAGATTCAGCCATGATGGATTTTTGAAGAATGTTGCCTCTTGGGATTGATTTTTGCCACACTTCCCAGGAAGTGGTCATCACAGGGGGAATGAACCTGCACCTGATTGGAGAATCAGGACCCCCCTGTTTTTCACCCAGGAGCAAGGATACAACTGCCAGAACTGCACCCACACCTCAGATCCCCATCAGATTCCAACAAGGAAGAACCAAAGGAGGAGAAGGACTGCCCTGCTGGACCCCTGGCCTGTAATTGGAACCTGCACTCAGAAGGACTGCACCAGCTATACACTTGGGCTTCACCACAGGAAGGACTTTGCCTGGCTTCAACTGGTTCAAGGAGGGACTCCCTGTTTGCTACAGGTAAAAAATTGCTAACCAGGGTCCCCTGCACCAACTCCTGAAGAAATCAACCAGCTGACCACTGCCCAGTTTTATTTTGGCACAAAGTTTGGACTTCTGACTCTGCTAGGCTGAATAGGGCTATCATAGAAGATGCTCAACTATTAACCTATTCGTTGAAAATCCCAAGGTTGAACTATATAAAGAACTTTCTCACTGATCTGGACCACCCTGAGTTATATTATACTCCAGAGAAAATGGAAACAATTTCTAGGAAAAACTTGAAAACCAACTGCCTTACTCATCTGGCCGATCTGAGGTGGGCCACTGAGGTAAAGAAATCTAGTTGAAGGAGGAATCTTCTGCTGCAGCAAGTGAATGGCATGGAACCATATCTAAAATATGTATTGAACTCGAGACATCGATATGTCCTCACACGCCTAAGACTAGAGAATTCCCATCGCCTCGTCAGTTTTCCGCACACCAATGACTGGACTTTAGCTCTGGAAAAATGCCCTTGTGATTCAGTGTCTGATCAAAGTACTATGCACATAGTTTTTTTTTGCTAATTTTATTCTGAGTTGAGGAAAGTGCTTGTGATTCCTCTATTATATTCCATGCACTTTAAACAATGTCGCCCAGCTTTTAAATACTTGCTATCCCTTCCATCAATTACGATTTGCAATGGATTAGCTTTATATTTATGTGCAATAATTAAGGCCAGATCTTATTATTAGGTAAACCAGGGAGGTCTTCCATTTCTATAACTTTTTAGTCAGACTTCTTTTTAATTACACAGTTTCGTCGATTTTATATTGTCTTCAAGAATAATATATGAATTTAGATTTTTGCAGTGAACTTATCATATGGAACCAATTGTTGTATGGTTTGATCTATTTTACACTCTTTTTCTCTTTTTATGTGATTGCTGATTGGTGTTATTTGTATGTATTACCTGCTTTTATGATTGTGAGATACAATCGAATAAAGAAAGATTGATGATGAACTTGTTCAGGTAAAGAGATTTAAACTTTACCTGGAAAGTTGCCAATTTCATCCCTGCATTGTTTGTGCTGCTGTGACCTGATTGGCCAGCCTCTGGCAGCCTGGCCAGGTTGCCTTGATGAGTTGTGAAGTGGCCTGGCTTCACACAAAGAGATGTGCCGGTGGGAGGGAATTTCCCCCCAGCAGATGGTGAGGCAGGAAGGGGGAGGGCTGCCATACTGGTCTTCAAAGGCAGAGAGGGACATTTGGAGCAACCCAGCAACACCCCCACATCCTGCAACCCCAGACAACTAGGTGCCCCCTTGATTAGATTAGGAGAGGGCAGGAGAGGGGTGTGTTCATGATTTTTAGCCACACCAGTGGGTGGGCTCAGCCAGATGTAGCCTCCAAAAATCAGATTCAGCCATGATGGATTTTTGAAGAATGTTGCCTCTTGGGATTGATTTTTGCCACACTTCCCAGGAAGTGGTCATCACAGAGGGAATGAACCTGCACCTGATTGGAGAATCAGGACCCCCCTGTTTTTCACCCAGGAGCAAGGATACAACTGCCAGACCAGCACCCACCCCTCAGATCCCCAACAGATTCCAACAAGGAAGAACCAAAGGAGGAGAAGGACTGCCCTGCTGGACCCCTGGCCTGTAATTGGAACCTGCACTCAGAAGGACTGCACCAGCTATACACTTGGGCTTCACCACAGGAAGGACTTTGCCTGGCTTCAACTGGTTCAAGGAGGGACTCCCTGTTTGCTACAGGTAAAAAATTGCTAACCAGGGTCCCCTGCACCAACTCCTGAAGAAATCAACCAGCTGACCACTGCCCAGTGGCCAAAAAGGAGTTGGTGCCAGGTGCATTCTGGGAGTTGTAGTCCGCACCCCCAAGGAGCATCTAAGAACTTCTGGACCCTTGGGGTGAGCTGTGGACCCCCAAAGAACCTTAAAAGAACATCTGGGAGAAGACCCAGAAGTTTGGAGAACTTTTGAAAAAAAGCTCCATAGAGGGACCAACTCTAGCCGGCTTGCCTCAACCGCGACCCGGCCTGATTTGCAGGTTCATCCCGGTGAAGAAAATCTCCAAAAAAGAGACTAAGTCCGAAGGTAAAAAGTTGACCCGGATCTTCCAGCCAGCGTATCCGAGGAGGGCTCCAAGGACGTTGGATCAAGATCCAGGTTTACCACGGTCGAAGGATTTTCACCTCGAAAAAACGACTAAGTCCGAAGGTAAAAATTTCCACAGAGGATTCCCGGTGACGCGTATCCGGAGCAGAGTTCCAGGAGGTCGGATTGGACTGGCAGGTTTGTCCCGCTGAAGAAAATCCTCAGAAAAACGACTAAGGGTTAAGGTAAACTTTTGACCGAGACCTCCCACGGCCTGTAGTCGAGCCGGGCTCCATCACGGTCGGCCTTAAACTTTGACTTTGCCCCGGTCGAGGTGCAACCAGATGACCCGATTGGCGCTTTTTGTTTCTAGGTGCTAAAAAACAATAATTCTTAAAAAAATTATATACCCGTTTCCCCTTATCCAATTTTATTTGTTTTTGTGTCATTTTAAAGATATAAATATAATCTATTTTTATAAATTGGTTTTGGATTTTTTAACTGTTTCCTGTGTTTTATTTAATTACTGTTTTGTGATATTTGAATGCTTTACACTCTGTCTCCTAAGTTAAGCCTTGTCGCTCGTTGCCAAGCTGCCAAGGGTTGAGCTGGGTTTAATTACTGAGACCTAAGTGGAGGTTAGTGGCCTATTGCTAAGTGTAGGTACCTAACTGCCCTTACCAATAACCCATTTTACAACATTTTTGGTGCGCAGAGTTCAGTATCACATTATAGTTTTGAGTAAAACAAATTAAAAATCCTTTAAATTGTCCTAGTGCAGCATTGTTTTTAATTTTTAATTTGGATTAATTTCAATTATTAAATTTTTGTGATTTTTCTAAATTCTTGTTTCCAATCTTTTCAAAAAGTTTTTGTTGATACAAAACTGGGAACCATGGAGCTTGATCTGGCTAGCCTACCCACACCGACAGTAGTCCAGCTTAGGGGGTTGTGTACTGAAAGAGGGTTGCCTCCAACCACTGACCTCAGAAAGCATGTCCTGATCAAATCCCTGACAGCATGGGCTGAGGCCTAAGAGGTAGACTCAGAGGAAGCTCCAGAGGAGGAAGAAGTAGGGGAGGATGCTAGCTCCAACCACTCAGGGGAGGGAGGGCATCTGAGCCTAAGTGAGGAGGAGGAAGACAGGTCCTCACTGCACACAGTTACTAGGGTCATACCCAAAGCTAGTTGGGGGAAGGGGGTCCCTTCAGGAGGAGAGAACATGTCCCTCAGGGAAAGAGAGCTGGAGGCCCAGCTAGCATTTATAGCTTTGGAAGCCAAGAAGCTGGCCCTAGAAGAGAAAAAGTGGGCAAGGGAAGAGAAAAGAGATGGTGGCAGCAACAGAGAAGCTGAGGTGTCCATGGGTGGAGGGTTTTGCCCCAGATTACCCAAGGGGGTAGTTCCTGCCTATGTAGAGGGGGGTGACATAGACAAGTGGCTGGAGGCCTTTGAGAGGGCCATCCAGAAGAGGAGAGTTAAGCCTCAGTACTGGGGTTCACTTCTTTGGGAGTTGGTCCCGAACTCTGGGAGGGATAGGCTCCTAACCTTGAGGGGGGAGGAGGCAGATTCATACCCCAGTATGAAATGATGCTTGGCTAAAAAGATTGGTCTGACCCCAGACCAGTATAGGCTCCAGTTTAGGGACACCCAAAAGACAAGCACCCAGTCCTGGGTGGACTTTGTGGACATCTCAGTTAAAGCACTAGAGGGCTGGATACAGGGCAACAAGGTAAGTACCTTTGAGGGGCTGTAAAATTTGATTATGAGGGAGCACCTTCTAACCAATTGTGTCCAAGAGAAGCTCCACCAGTATCTAGTTGACTCTAAGTTGACCAACCCCTGAGAGCTGGGGGAGGCAGCAGATGACTGGTTAAGAACTAGGGTTAACCAGAAACCCCCAGGGGGTGATCAGAAAAAGGGAGGACATGGTTCTTCTCAGGGGAAGAACCAAGGGAAAGATGACAAAAAGCCCAAGGAATCCTCACAAGAGTCCCCAAAAACTTCTCAGGGCGGGGGAGCCCCGAGCTATTCCACTTCTAAGGGAAAAGGGTATCAGGGGAAGAATTATGATCCTGTTAAAGCAGGAAAGTTTCAGGAGCTTGCTAAGGCCGTCAACTGTTTTGAGTATCATCAACCTGGACACAAAAGAGGAGATGCTATCCGCTCTAAGAACCCCCCACTGGTGGGCAATCCCAGGGGATTGCTAGTGTAGGGTTGGGGGTGGAAGTTGGCCCAGGGCTGGGATCAGGGTACACATAGGTCACCTTAGTATCCGTGGGTGGGGTGGACATTGCAACAATGGCCACCTTACCTCCCAGCATGGAGAGGTATAGGCAGAGGCTTAAAGTCAATGGGACTGAGGTAGAAGCTCTGAGAGATACAGGAGCCAGTTTGACAATGGTCACAGAGAAGCTAGTTTCTCCAGAACAGGTCTTACCTGGTGTCTTCCACCAAGTAACATATGCAGATAGCAGAACCCAACTCCATCCCATGTCCATGGTGAGCCTTGAATGGGGAGGTGTGACTTGCCCTAAGAAGGTAGCTGTAGCTCCTGCCCTCCCTGGGAAATGATCTTGAATCATCTGAATGGTCAGAGGTGGAGAGAAGGGTCCATGCACAGATGCTGGACCTCCCTGAATGGGTGTGTGCTGTGACCAGGTCACAGGCAGCACAACAGGGAAGTGCTGGACACGTGGACCCTGGAACAATGGGCCAAGCGTTCAAGAAGAAGAGAAAGGGCACTGGGTCTGGCTTGCCAGCCGCTACAAGTACAGAGGATCAGAAGGAATCCAAACCTGAGAGGGAGGATCTGACCTCTGAGGGAGGGCCACTTCCCCTGCAAGCTCTGCCTGACTTGGCAGAACTACAAGGGGCAGGTGGGCCCACCAGAGAAGAGTTGTGCCAGGGACAAAGAGAGTGTCCCACTCTTGAGGGCCTAAGGTAGACTGCTGCCAGGCAAGAACAAGGGGATGCCAGTGGGACCCACAAGGTTTATAGGGAGGATGGAGTTCTCTACACCGAGGCAAGGGACCCCAAACCAGGGGCAACCAGGAAAGTAGTGGTCCCCCAGAAGTATAGGGAATTACTCCTTACTCTAAGCCACGATATTCCCTTAGCTGGACATTTGGGACAGACCAAGACCTGGAACAGGCTGGTCAACCATTTTTATTGGCCCCAAATGTCAGAAAAAGTCAAGGAGTTTTGCAGCTCCTGTGTTACCTGCCAAGCCAGTGGCAAGGCAGGGGGCAAGCCAAAGGCTCCCTTGATACCACTGCCAGTGGTTGGGACTCCCTTTGAGAGGGTGGGGATTGACATTGTTGGTCCCCTTGACCCACCAACTGCCTCAGGTAACAGGTACATTTTGGTGGTTGTGGACCATGCCACCAGGTACCCTGAGGCAATACCCCTCCGGACAGTCACTGCTCCCACAGTCGCTAGGGCCCTACTTGGTGTGTTCACCAGAGTGGGGTTCCCAAAGGAGGTGGTCTCAGGTAGGGGCACAAATTTTATGTCTGCCTATCTGAAAGCCATGTGGGATGAGTGTGGTGTTACTTATAAGTTCACCACCCCTATCATCCACAGACCAGTGGTCTGGTGGAAAGATTTAACAAGACCCTGAAGGGCATGATCATGGGTTTGTCTGACAAACTCAGCAGGAGATGGGATGTTCTCCTCCCATGCCTGCGGTTTGCCTACAGGGAGGTGCCACAGAAGGGGGTTGGATTCAGCCCTTTGAGTTACTGTTTGGGCACCCTGTGAGAGGCCCATTGTGTTTGGTGAGAGAGTCTTGGGAGAAGCCTCTCAAGGAGTCTAAGAAGAATGTGCTAGATTATGTGCTGGGCCTGCAGTCACGCATGGCTGAGTACATGAAGAAGGCAAGCAGAAACCTGGAGGCCAGCCAAGAGCTCATGAAGCTCTGGCATGATCAGAAGGCTACCATGCCTGAGTATCACCCAGGACAGCTTGTGTGGGTTTTGGAGCCCATGGCTCCTAGGGCACTTCAAATGCAAAAAGAACAAGTGATGGACGGAATGCTGAACAATGTCAAACATTCACCCCCAGTACAGAGATCTGGGCCTAAATCCATCATTTTTTACTGCCCATGCTATTCCAGTTTGGACCCAGCCGTATGCAAATCAGTCTTGACCCTGTTCCCCATGGGAACAGTCCAGCCCGAACTGCCAGGCCAGGTGTTCCCTGGACTGGAAACAAGCATCCTGGAACCGTTTTCGGGGTTTCACCCCTCAACAGCCAGGCTAGCTTGAATCCAGTGGCATGGGAAGCACAGGACCCACGTCTGGGCATACCCTTCCCAATTAGGGCGACCAATGCAAAAAGAACAAGTGATGGACGGAATGCTGAACAATGTCAAACATTCACCCCCAGTACAGAGATCTGGGCCTAAATCCAAACTGTTGTGGGATTTATTATAACTTGTTCAGGTAAAGAGTTTTAAACATTACCTGAAAAGTTGCCAATTTCAGTCCTGCATTGTTTTTGCTGCTGTGCTCTGATTGGCCAGCCTCTGGCAGCCTGGCCATGCTGCCTTGATGAGGTGTGAAGTGGCCTGGCTTCACACAACGGAATGTGCCCGTGGGAGGGAATCTCCCCTCAGCAGATGGTGAGGCAGGAAGGGGGAGGGCTGCCAAACTGGTCTTCAAAGGCAGAGAAGGACATTTGGAGCAACCAGCAACACCCCCACATCTTGCAACCCCAGACAACTAGGTGCCCCCTTGATTAGATTAGGAGAGGTCTGGAGAGGGGTGTGTTTATGATTTTTAGCCACACCAGTGGGTGGGCTCAGCCAGATGTAACCTCCAAAAATCAGATTCAGCCATGATGGATTTGTGGAGAATGTTGCCTCCTGGGATTGATTTTTGCCACACTTCCCAGGAAGTGGTCATCACAGGGGGAAGGACCCTGCACCTGATTGGAGAACCAGGACCCCCCTGCTTTTCACCCAGGAGCAAGGATAAAACTGGCAGACCTGCACCCACACCTCAGATCCCCATCAGATTCCAACAAGGAAGAATCAAAGGAGAAGAAGGACTGCCCTGCTGGACCCCTGGCCTGCACCTGGAACCTGAACTCAGAAGGACTGCACCAGCTGCACACTTGGGCTTCACCACAAGAAGGGCTTTGCCTGGCTTCAACTGGTTCAAGGAGGGACTCCCTGTTTGCTACAGGTGAAAAATTGCTAACCAGAGTCCCCTGGACCAACTCCTGAAGAAATCAACCAGCTGAAAAAGGAGTTTGCGCCAGGTGCGTTCTGGGAATTGTAGTCCGCACCCCCAAGGACCATCTCAGAACTTCTGGACCCTTGGGGTGAACTGTGGACCTCAAAAGAACTTTAACAGGACATCTGGGAGAAGCCCCAGAAGTTTGGAGAACTTTTGAAAAAAAGCTTCATAGAGGGACCGACCCGCCGCGGCAACTCTAGCAGGCTTGCCTCAACTGCGACCCGGCCTGATTTGCTGGTTTGTCCAGGTAAAGAAAATCTCAGAAAAAGAGACTAAGTCCGAAGGTAAAAAGTTCACCGGGACCTTCCATCCAGCGTATCAGAGGAGGGCTCCAAGGACGTCGGATCAAGATCCAGGTTTACCCCGGTCGAAGGATTTTCACCACAAAAGAACGACTAAGTCCGAATGTAAAAATCTCCACAGAGGATTCCCGCGACGCGTATCCGGAGCAGAGTTCCAGGAGGTCGGATTGGACTGGCAGGTTCGTCCCGCTGAAGAAAATCTTCAGAAAAATGATTAAGTGTGAAGGTAAACTTTTGATCGAGGCCACCTGTGGCCTGTAGCCGAGCCAGGCTCCATCACGGTCGGCCTTAAACTTTGAGGTCGAGGTGCAACTAGATGACCCGATTGGCGCTTTTTGTTTCTTGGTGCTAAAAAACAATAATTCTTTAAAAATTCATATCTCCAGTTCCCCTTATCCGATTTTATTCGTTTTTGTGTCATTTTAAATATAAAAATATAATCTATTTTTATAAATTGGTTTTGGATTTTTAAACTGTTTCCTGTGTTTTATTTATTACTGTTTTGTGATATTTGAATGCTTTACACTCTGTCTCCTAAGTTAAGCCTTGTCGCTCGTTGCCAAGCTACCAAGGGTTGAGCTGGGTTCAATTTACTGAGACCTAGCTGGACCTATGTGGAGGTTAGTGGCCTATTGCTAAGTGTAGGTACCTACCTGCCCTTACCGATAACCCATTTTCCAACAGTGTTTTATAGTGCTGTTGGTGGGTGTGTAGGGTGTGTGTATTTGTGTCAGGTGTGGATTTTTTGTTCTGGCCAATGTTGTCTTGTTTTGGATTTGGGTGGCCATATCTGCCGCGGCAGAGTTCACCGCCAGTAGTTTACCGCCGCTGAATGTCTGCTGTGGTGATTCAAGGGGCATTATTTGGAGTGCGTAGTATTGGTGGTGTAACGGTATGGGTGGTAGTTCTGACAGTTTATCATGTACATTGGGTCTGCCAGAATTTTGGTTGTAGCTGGTTTCTGTCGGTTTTGTACGTATGTGTCATAATCTGGCAGATGAATGTCCGCTTGCATAGAGGTATGATGGCGGCAGTCACCACAGCGGTATTCAGAATTTACATAATGTCATAATGAGGGCCTTTATGCATTTGCACACAAATTATTCAAATAAGGCAATAGTATCTTGTTTGCACGCTTCCTGTGTCTTTGAAGCAACCAATAAACCATCACTGTATTGAACCAATGTTGATTGGAAAGGCATTTCCAATAATTCCAAATTCTTTTTCAACACCTGATTAAATATGGATGGGGATTCTGAAAAGCCTTGTGGGATCCTACACCAACAATACACACAATTGCAGAATTTAAAACAGAAAAGAAACTGGCTATCCTCCTGTGGAGGCACTGAGAAAATTGCACTACCGTGAACCATTCTGCATCACAAGGAATTTGGAACAAAATCACTGCTGGATTGGGTATAACTGAACAACATTTGACCACTATATCACTAATCTTTCTAAAATCCTGAACAATATGAAATTTTCCACTTGGTTTTCGCAAACTCATAGTAGGTGAATTACATGGGCTGCTCAGCACTTCTTTCAAAACTCCTTGCTTAACAAAATCTGCAATCACAGGAGTAACTCTAATTACATCTGGTGCCATTTGATTTTGACAAGTTTTAGGCAAAACTGCATTAGGTTTTACTGTGACTTTGACTAGCTATACTATTTTGATCGGACCACTGTCTTTTCCAGAAAGATCCCAATTTGTTTAAATAACCGTATTTCGAAAATCAATTGGCAGGCCCAATACTGTAAATGCAGGATAAAGAGTAATCAATGGAAACTCTTCATTAATCAAATAACAATTTCCAACTGGTAAACAGGATTCTTCATCATCACTATTTGGATGGTGGGGGCGTGGCCAAGATGGCGACTGGAGCCGCAGCATAATCTGCAGCTCTGATTGCGGCCGTACAAAATCTCCTGTTAAATAAGCGATCACCGATTTATATCGGTGGATCGCATGTCTCCCTGCTGACCTGGCGCCTCTCGGGGTGCCCCGACAGTGATTGCCTGCACGGATGCTCTGTTGGGCCAGCGGAGGGGTATGAGGCCCGAGTCAGGCTGATCGGAGGTGGGGCCTGAGGTGTGGCCGCAGGCTGTCGTGCACAGAGGCGCCTACCTGTGGGAGCAGAGATCGAGAACGGCCTTCGGTTACCCTATGCCGCTCGGGCTGTCTACAGAAGCCCTGCGCTCCGTTCTGGGGGACGGACGGAGCTGAGCGGGCGGCGTGCGGCCAAAAGGAGATGCCCTGTGGAGAAGGCTGAACTTTACATCCTGAGGTCTGCGCTTGCCATATGTCGAGCCATTACCGGGTAGGAGTATGTGTAGATATATGACAGCGGAAACCTGCTGCAATTGTGAGTAAGCAGGCAAGGAACTCTGAGCATCAAATGATCTCTTTCCTGCATCATTGACCTACAGGGATGCAATCTGGGTGGTTTTAATCAGAAGGTTGCCATTTCTGGGCCTCTTTCGCTGCTGTAGGGATCAAATGGGCAAACCAAAAATGCCGAAAGCACCTTCTGGGGCTAGGGATGCTCCAGAAGCCCCAGCTACGGAGCAGGAAACGACTGTCCAGGTGTTGCGGCAGATGGAACCCACTTTGCGCAACCATACTTCGCAGTTTGAGAAGGTGTTGCAGGCTATTGTTGAAACCAAAACTACCCTGGAAACAAAGATTGGTGAAGTGGTAGCGGATGTCGGGCTGCTCAGGGCCGACCAACGCGTGCTGGCAGACCGGGTCTCAGAGACTGAGAAAGACCTGGTTGGACTAGCCCCAACGGTCCAAGCGCTACAAGAAAAGGTACTATGCCTGTCATCAGAGGTGGACGGACTGAAGTGCAGAGCTAATGATGCCAAAGGTAAATCTAATAATATCCACCTGGTGGGGTTTCAGGAGAGAGCCGAGGGCCCCTGTGCTGAACTATTTATAGAAAAATGGCTAACAGAAATTGTACTGCAGGACAAAATCCCTAAATTCTTTTCAATTGAACACGCTCACAGAGTCCCGGGCAGATCACCACCACCGGGAGCGCATCCTCATCCCATAATAGCCAGGTTACTTAATTATCGGGGCAGAGACCTCATACTTCAAATGTTTTGCAAGATGGGCCGCAGCACTTTGAGAATGCATCAATAACGGCTTATCCAGACTTCACTGCAGAAGTCCAGAAAAAAGTAGCTCCTTCTACCAGATAAAAGAGCGCCTTCGTGAACATAACTTTAAATATGCGCTCTTGTTCCCCACCAAACTGGGTGTTCAAGACGGGCCCAAAGTGCATATCTTCACCTCCCCAGATGATGCATGGGCCTGGCTCCACGCCAAGGGTCTTGCCCAATCTGTGCGCCCGGAAAACTCGAAGGAGGGATCGTCATCCCCCAAGGAGAAACGCAAACACCGACCGCGCTCAAGGATCAAACCAACTGTGGAACAGGTGGCGGAGGAGCGCTCTCGACTACTACGAGAGACGACGCGATTTGTGGCGGACCCTCTAGTGGAGACATTGGAACAGGGTAACACTGACCCGGATTATGAAACCCATTCTGATTCTGCAGACTCCCTCCCAGGTCTACTCTTCACCCCGCGGTCACCAGACGACATTTGATTTGTAGTTGAATGTGGCTGACTGTCTAGGTACTAAGCATTTTCAGCCTCTGCGCGATTTGCCAAGCTGCCATCGGAGATCGCCCCGAGATGCAGAGTGCAGGGAGTGGCACACGATGTGGGGCCTTCCTCAACAGCGTGCTACAAGGCGGGTTGAGCAAGTCCATCCATTGGGCTAGGAATGGACACCTTTAAAACTGATCTACATCACCCACGCCCCGTTCCATATGGACCGGTTCGACCATATACCTGCTTGCAGGAACTGTTCTGTTTTTTGCACACTTAGGGGGTCATTACAACCCTGGCGGACGGTGTTAAAGTGGCAGTAAGACCGCCAACAGGCCGGCGGTAAAATCTTTGCAATTACGACCGTGGCAGAAACCGCCAACAAAGACAGCCACTTTAACACTCAGACCACCACGGTGGTACAGACCAACAGCTTGGCGGTCACCGCCAACAGACAGACGGGACACAATGTACCGCCCACACTATTATGACAGGCCAATCCGCCACCTTTTCCGGGGCGGATACAACGCAGGTAAAAACACAGCGGAAACAGGCATTTCGAATGAAAAACGCTAACCTCTACACACTCCACGAGGAAGGAGGACAGCATGGAGCCGGAACTTAAAATTCTTCCAGCGCTAGTCTTCCTGCTCTTCTACGAGGAGCACGGTGAGTACTGCACCTACGACATAGGGGAGGGGGGAGGCAAAAAACAGGGACACACATACTCAACACCCCAACCCCCACCCCGACCCTCACCCACTACAACACACACACCAATGCTTATCTATACATTACAGTAACACCCCCCAACCCCCCCCGAAGAATGCAAAGACAAAAGGAAATGAGTGTAACTATTGTAATATATCAAAAATCAGAAAGCAAAAACATACATATATATATATATATATATATACACTATAAACAAAATATACACCACGATTATTATTGCAGGTTTTGCATCATTCATAGTCCGTGGACCACTGGGCCCAAAATGCATTGGTGAGGCCCACACAAGATACCCGAACATGACGGAGAGAACACTGCTGTGGCATCAGATAGAAATACAACAGGCACCTCAGGGGGAAGGGAAGGGGGGGCACCTCAGCCGGATGAGTGCACGACGCCAGATCCACGAGGGGGCTTCATGCCCATTGATCAATCCTGGGGAGTGCAAAGCCACAGTCTCACAAGTCTCTACAGTGGGTGGATTGCCCACTGTACCATCCTGGGGAGTGCAAAGCCACAGTCTCACAAGTCTCTACAGTGGGTGGTTTGCCCACTGTTCCATCCTGGGGAGTGCAAAGCCACAGTCTCGCAAGTCTCTACAGTGGTTGGTTTGCCCACTGTTCCATCCTGGGGAGTGCAAAGCCACAGCCTCTCAAGTCTCTACAGTGGGTGGTTTGCCCACTGTTCCATCCTGGGGAGTGCAAAGCCACAGTCTCTCAAGTCTCTACAGTGGTTGGTTTGCCCACTGTACCATCCTGGGGAGTGCAAAGCCACAGTCTCTCAAATGGATGCATGTCTCCACTGGTTCTGGAGGGGGACTGGTGCCCAGAGTGCTTCATCCTGTGCAGGACAGACGGAGTGGATGCATGTCTCCACTGGTTCTGACGGGGACTGGTGCCCAGAGTGCTTCATCCTGTGCAGGACAGACGGAGTGGATGCATGTCTCCACTGGTTCTGGAGGGGGACTGGCGCCCAAAGTGCAGCATTCACGCGTGACGGTCCCAGTTGCGTCACTGCCCCTGCCGCAAATGGGCTAGCGGTGTTTTCCATGGCGGTCTTTGCCCTGTTCAGCGGTGCTTGCCATGGCGGTCTTTGCCCTGTTCAGCGGTGCTTGCCATGGCGGTCTTTGCCCTGTTCAGCGGTCCTTGCCCTGTTCAGCGGTGCTTGCCATGGCAGTCTTTGCCCTGTTCAGCGGTGTAAGGAAATGCCTCCTTGGCATGGTTGCCCCCTGACTTTTTGCCTTTGCTGATGCTATGTTTACAATTGAAAGTGTGCTGAGGCCTGCTAACCAGGCCCCAGCACCAGTGTTCTTTCCCTAACCTGTACTTTTGTATCCACAATTGGCAGACCCTGGCATCCAGATAAGTCCCTTGTAACTGGTACTTCTAGTACCAAGGGCCCTGATGCCAAGGAAGGTCTCTAAGGGCTGCAGCATGTCTTATGCCACCCTGGAGACCTCTCACTCAGCACAGACACACTGCTTGCCAGCTTGTGTGTGCTAGTGAGGACAAAACGAGTAAGTCGACATGGCACTCCCCTCAGGGTGCCATGCCAGCCTCTCACTGCCTATGCAGTATAGGTAAGACACCCCTCTAGCAGGCCTTACAGCCCTAAGGCAGGGTGCACTATACCATAGGTGAGGGTACCAGTGCATGAGCATGGTACCCCTACAGTGTCTAAATAAAACCTTAGACATTGTAAGTGCAGGGTAGCCATAAGAGTATATGGTCTGGGAGTCTGTCAAACACGAACTCCACAGCACCATAATGGCTACACTGAAAACTGGGAAGTTTGGTATCAAACTTCTCAGCACAATAAATGCACACTGATGCCAGTGTACATTTTATTGTAAAATACACCACAGAGGGCACCTTAGAGGTGCCCCCTGAAACTTAACCGACTATCTGTGTAGGCTGACTAGTTTTAGCAGCCTGCCACAAACCGAGACATGTTGCTGGCCCCATGGGGAGAGTGCCTTTGTCACTCTGAGGCCAGTAACAAAGCCTGCACTGGGTGGAGATGCTAACACCTCTCCCAGGCAGGAATTGTCACACCTGGCGGTGAGCCTCAAAGGCTCACCTCCTTTGTGCCAACCCAGCAGGACACTCCAGCTAGTGGAGTTGCCCGCCCCCTCCGGCCAGGCCCCACTTTTGGCGGCAAGGCCGGAGAAGATAATGAGAATAACAAGGAGGAGTCACTGGCCAGTCAGGACAGCCCCTAAGGTGTCCTGAGCTGAGGTGACTCTAACTTTTAGAAATCCTCCATCTTGCAGATGGAGGATTCCCCCAATAGGGTTAGGATTGTGACCCCCTCCCCTTGGGAGGAGGCACAAAGAGGGTGTACCCACCCTCAGGGCTAGTAGCCATTGGCTACTAACCCCCCAGACCTAAACACGCCCTTAAATTTAGTATTTAAGGGCTACCCTGAACCCTAGAAAATTAGATTCCTGCAACTACAAGAAGAAGGACTGCCCAGCTGAAAACCCCTGCAGCGGAAGACCAGAAGACGACAACTGCCTTGGCTCCAGAAACTCACCGGCCTGTCTCCTGCCTTCCAAAGATCCTGCTCCAGCGACGCCTTCCAAAGGGACCAGCGACCTCGACATCCTCTGAGGACTGCCCCTGCTTCGAAAAAACAAGAAACTCCCGAGGACAGCGGACCTGCTCCAAGAAAAGCTGCAACTTTGTTTCCAGCAGCTTTAAAGAACCCTGCAAGCTCCCCGCAAGAAGCGTGAGACTTGCAACACTGCACCCGGCGACCCCGACTCGGCTGGTGGCGATCCAACACCTCAGGAGGGACCCCAGGACTACTCTGATACTGTGAGTACCAAAACCTGTCCCCCCTGAGCCCCCACAGCGCCGCCTGCAGAGGGAATCCCGAGGCTTCCCCTGACCGCGACTCTTTGAACCTAAAGTCCCGACGCCTGGGAGAGACCCTGCACCCGCAGCCCCCAGGACCTGAAGGACCGGACTTTCACTGGAGGAGTGACCCCCAGGAGTCCCTCTCCCTCGCCCAAGTGGAGGTTTCCCCAAGGAACCCCCCCCTTGCCTGCCTGCCGCGCTGAAGAGATCCCGAGATCTCTCGTAGACTAACATTGCGAACCCGACGCCTGTTCCTACACTGCACCCGGCCGCCCCCGCGCTGCTGAGGGTGAAATTTCTGTGTGGACTTGTGTCCCCCCCGGTGCCCTACAAAACCCCCCTGGTCTACCCTCCGAAGACGCGGGTACTTACCTGCAAGCAGACCGGAACCGGGGCACCCCCTTCTCTCCATTCTAGCCTATGTGTTTTGGGCACCACTTTGAACTCTGCACCTGACCGGCCCTGAGCTGCTGGTGTGGTGACTTTGGGGTTGCTCTGAACCCCCAACGGTGGGCTACCTTGGACCAAGAACTGAACCCTGTAAGTGTCCTACTTACCTGGTAAAACTAACAAAAACTTACCTCCCCCAGGAACTGTGAAAATTGCACTAAGTGTCCACTTTTAAAACAGCTATTTGTCAATAACTTGAAAAGTATACATGCAATTTTGATGATTTGAAGTTCCTAAAGTACTTACCTGCAATACCTTTCGAATGAGATATTACATGTAGAATTTGAACCTGTGGTTCTTAAAATAAACTAAGAAAAGATATTTTTCTATATAAAAACCTATTGGCTGGATTTGTCTCTGAGTGTGTGTACCTCATTTATTGTCTTGTGTATGTACAACAAATGCTTAACACTACTCCTTGGATAAGCCTACTGCTCGACCACACTACCACAAAATAGAGCATTAGTATTATCTATTTTTACCACTATTTTACCTCTAAGGGGAACCCTTGGACTCTGTGCATGCTATTCCTTACTTTGAAATAGCACATACAGAGCCAACTTCCTACATTGGTGGATCAGCGGTGGGGTACAAGACTTTGCATTTGCTGGACTACTCAGCCAATACCTGATCACACGACAAATTCCAAAATTGTCATTAGAAATTGATTTTTGCAATTTGAAAAGTTTTCTAAATTCTTAAAAGACCTGCTAGGGCCTTGTGTTAGATCCTGTTTAGCATTTCTTTTAAAGTTTAAAAGTTTGGTAAAAGTTTGAATTAGATTCTAGAACCAGTTTTAGTTTCTTAAAAAGTATTCCAACTTTTAGAAGCATAATGTCTAGCACAGATGTGAATGTGGTGGAACTCGACACCACACCTTACCTCCATCTACAGATGAGAGAGCTAAGGTCACTCTGTAAACTAAAGAAAATAGCAATGGGCCCCAAACCTACCAAAGTACAGCTCCAGGAGCTTTTGGCAGAGTTTGAAAAGGCCAACCCCTCTGAGGATGGCAACTCAGAGGATGAAGATAGTGACTTGGAGGGAAATTCCCCCCCTCCAGTCCTACTTAGGGAGAGCAGGGCTTCTCAAGCCCTGACTCCACAAATAATAGTCAGAGATGCTGGTTCCCTCACAGGAGGGACCAACAACTCTGAAATCACTGAGGATAACTCCAGTGAAGAGGACATCCAGTTAGCCAGGATGGCCAAAAGATTGGCTTTGGAAAGACAGATCCTAGCCATAGAGAGGGAAAGACAAGAGATGGGCCTAGGACCCATCAATGGTGGCAGCAACATAAATAGGGTCAGAGATTCTCCTGACATGTTGAAAATCCCCAAAGGGATTGTAACTAAATATGAAGATGGTGATGACATCACCAAATGGTTCACAGCTTTTGAGAGGGCTTGTGTAACCAGAAAAGTGAACAGATCTCACTGGGGTGCTCTCCTTTGGGAAATGTTCACAGGAAAGTGTAGGGATAGACTCCTCACACTCTCTGGACAAGATGCAGAATCTTATGACCTCATGAAGGGTACCCTGATTGAGGGCTTTGGATTCTCCACTGAGGAGTACAGGATTAGGTTCAGGGGGGCGCAAAAATCCTCGAGCCAGACCTGGGTTGACTTTGTTGACTACTCAGTGAAAACACTAGATGGTTGGATTCAAGGCAGTGGTGTAAGTAATTATGATGGGCTGTACAATTTATTTGTGAAAGAACACCTGTTAAGTAATTGTTTCAATGATAAACTGCATCAGCATCTGGTAGACCTAGGACCAATTTCTCCCCAAGAATTGGGAAAGAAGGCGGACCATTGGGTCAAGACAAGGGTGTCCAAGACTTCAACAGGGGGTGACCAAAAGAAAGGGGTCACAAAGACTCCCCAGCAGAAGGGTGATGAGACAACCAAAACTAAAAATAGTAAAGAGTCTTCTACAGGCCCCCAAAAACCTGCACAGGAGGGTGGGCCCAGAGCCTCTTCACAAAACAATGGGTACAAGGGTAAAAACTTTGATCCCAAAAAGGCCTGGTGTCATAGCTGTAAACAGCATGGACACCAAACTGGAGACAAGGCCTGTCCCAAGAAAGGTTCCACTCCAAACTCCCATCCAGGTAACACTGGTATGGCTAGTCTCCAAGTGGGATCAACAGTGTGCCCAGAGCAAATCAGGGTCCACACTGAAGCTACTCTAGTTTCTGAGGGTGGGGTGGATTTAGCCACACTAGCTGTCTGGCCGCCTAACATGCAAAAATACAGACAGCAACTCTTAATTAATGGGACTAGAATAGAGGGCCTGAGGGATACAGGTGCCAGTGTCACCATGGTGACAGAGAAACTGGTTTCCCCTGGCCAATACCTGACTGGAAAAACTTACACAGTCACCAACGCTGACAATCAGAGAAAAGTACATCCCATGGCGATGGTTACTTTAGAATGGGGAGGGGTCAATGGCCTGAAACAGGTGGTGGTCTCCTCAAATATCCCAGTGGACTGTCTGCTTGGAAATGACCTGGAGTCCTCAGCATGGGCTGAGGTAGAACTAAAAACCCATGCAGCAATGCTGGGTATCCCTGAACTGGTGTGTGTGAAAACAAGAGCACAATGCAAGGCACAGGGTGAAAAAGTAGAGCTGGAGTCTGGAAAAATGGCCCAGCCTACCAAGAGAACAGGAAAGTCAGTTGGGAAACCAACTGCAACACAGCAAAAGAAAGGGAACCTCTCTTCTCAGGAAGAAGTTCTGCCCTCTGAGGGAACTGAGCCTTTGGAGCTTGAACCTTACCAGGTTGAGCTCTTAGGCCCCGGGGGACCCTCCAGGGAGGAGCTGTGTAAGGGACAAGAAACCTGTCCCTCTCTTGAAGGCCTTAGGCAGCAAGCTGCTGAAGAGTCCAAAGGCAAGAAAAATGGAACGCATAGGGTCTATTGGGAAGATGGACTCCTGTACACTGAGGCCAGAGACCCCAAACCTGGTGCCACTAGGAGAGTGGTAGTGCCTCAGCTGTTCAGAGAGTTCATCCTAACATTGGCCCATGACATTCCCCTTGCTGGACATTTGGGACAAACCAAGACGTGGGAGAGGTTAGTCAACCACTTCTACTGGCCCAATATGTCCAACATGGTTAAGGAGTTTTGCCTCTCCTGCCCCACCTGTCAAGCCAGTGGTAAGACAGGTGGACATCCAAAGGCCCCCCTCATTCCACTTCCAGTGGTGGGGGTTCCCTTTGAAAGAGTGGGTGTGGACATAGTTGGTCCACTGGAACCTCCCACAGCCTCAGGAAATATGTATATCCTGGTAGTAGTGGATCATGCTACCAGGTATCCTGAAGCTATTCCCCTTAGGTCGACTACTGCCCCTGCAGTAGCCAAGGCCCTCATTGGTATCTTTACCAGAGTGGGTTTCCCTAAGGAGGTGGTGTCTGACAGAGGTACCAACTTCATGTCAGCATACCTAAAGCACATGTGGAATGAGTGTGGAGTGACTTATAAATTCACTACACCATACCATCCACAAACTAATGGCTTGGTTGAGAGATTCAACAAGACATTAAAAGGCATGATCATGGGGCTCCCAGAAAAGCTCAAAAGGAGATGGGATGTCCTCTTGCCATGTCTGCTTTTCGCTTACAGAGAGGTGCCACAGAAGGGAGTAGGATTCTCACCCTTTGAACTTCTGTTTGGTCATCCTGTAAGGGGACCACTTGCCCTTGTTAAAGAAGGCTGGGAGAGACCTCTCCATGAGCCTAAACAGGACATAGTGGACTATGTACTTGGCCTTCGCTCTAGAATGGCAGAGTACATGGAAAAGGCAACCAAAAACCTTGAGGCCAGCCAACAGCTCCAGAAGTTTTGGTATGACCAAAAGGCTGCACTGGTTGAGTTCCAACCAGGGCAGAAAGTCTGGGTTCTGGAGCCTGTGGCTCCCAGGGCACTCCAGGACAAATGGAGTGGCCCTTACCCAGTACTAGAGAGGAAGAGTCAGGTCACCTACTTGGTGGACCTGGGCACAAGCAGGAGCCCCAAGAGGGTGATCCATGTAAACCGCCTTAAGCTCTTCCACGACAGGGCTGATGTCAATCTGTTGATGGTAACAGATGAGGATCAGGAGGCAGAGAGTGAACCTCTCCCTGATCTTCTGTCATCAGACCCAAAAGATGGTACAGTAGATGGAGTGATCTACTCAGACACCCTCTCTGGCCAACAGCAAGCTGATTGTAGGAGAGTCCTACAACAGTTTCCTGAACTCTTCTCCTTAACCCCTGGTCAGACACACCTGTGTACCCATGATGTGGACACAGGAGACAGCATGCCTGTCAAGAACAAAATCTTTAGACAGTCTGACCATGTTAAGGAAAGCATCAAGGTGGAAGTCCACAAGATGCTGGAATTGGGAGTAATTGAGCGCTCTGACAGCCCCTGGGCTAGCCCAGTGGTCTTAGTCCCCAAACCTCACACCAAAGATGGAAAGAAAGAGATGAGGTTTTGTGTGGACTACAGAGGGCTCAATTCTGTCACCAAGACAGATGCCCATCCAATTCCAAGAGCTGATGAGCTCATTGATAAATTAGGTGCTGCCAAATTTCTAAGTACCTTTGACTTGACAGCAGGGTACTGGCAAATAAAAATGGCACCTGGAGCAAAAGAAAAGACAGCATTCTCCACACCTGATGGGCATTATCAGTTTACTGTTATGCCCTTTGGTTTAAAGAATGCCCCTGCCACCTTCCAAAGGTTGGTGAATCAAGTCCTTGCTGGCTTGGAGTCCTTTAGCACAGCTTATCTTGATGATATTGCTGTCTTTAGCTCCACCTGGCAGGATCACCTGGTCCACCTGAGGAAGGTTTTGAAGGCTCTGCAATCTGCAGGCCTCTCTATCAAGGCATCCAAATGCCAGATAGGGCAGGGAACTGTGGTTTATTTGGGACACCTTGTAGGTGGAGGCCAAGTTCAGCCACTCCAACCCAAGATCCAGACTATTCTGGACTGGGTAGCTCCAAAAACCCAGACTCAAGTCAGGGCATTCCTTGGCTTGACTGGGTATTACAGGAGGTTTGTGAAGGGATATGGAACCATTGTGACAGCCCTCACTGAACTCACCTCCAAGAAAATGCCCAAGAAAGTAAACTGGACTGTGGAATGCCAACAGGCCTTTGACACCCTGAAACAGGCAATGTGCTCAGCACCAGTTCTCAAAGCTCCAGATTATTCTAAGCAGTTCATTGTGCAGACTGATGCCTCTGAACATGGGATAGGGGCAGTTTTGTCCCAAACAAATGATGATGGCCTTGACCAGCCTGTTGCTTTCATTAGCAGGAGGTTACTCCCCAGGGAGCAGCGTTGGAGTGCCATTGAGAGGGAGGCCTTTGCTGTGGTTTGGTCCCTGAAGAAGCTGAGACCATACCTCTTTGGGACTCACTTCCTAGTTCAAACTGACCACAGACCTCTCAAATGGCTGATGCAAATGAAAGGTGAAAATCCTAAACTGTTGAGGTGGTCCATCTCCCTACAGGGAATGGACTTTATAGTGGAACACAGACCTGGGACTGCCCATGCCAATGCAGATGGCCTTTCCAGGTTCTTCCACTTAGAAAATGAAGACTCTCTTGGGAAAGGTTAGTCTCATCCTCTTTCGTTTGGGGGGGGGGTTGTGTAAGGAAATGCCTCCTTGGCATGGTTGCCCCCTGACTTTTTGCCTTTGCTGATGCTATGTTTACAATTGAAAGTGTGCTGAGGCCTGCTAACCAGGCCCCAGCACCAGTGTTCTTTCCCTAACCTGTACTTTTGTATCCACAATTGGCAGACCCTGGCATCCAGATAAGTCCCTTGTAACTGGTACTTCTAGTACCAAGGGCCCTGATGCCAAGGAAGGTCTCTAAGGGCTGCAGCATGTCTTATGCCACCCTGGAGACCTCTCACTCAGCACAGACACACTGCTTGCCAGCTTGTGTGTGCTAGTGAGGACAAAACGAGTAAGTCGACATGGCACTCCCCTCAGGGTGCCATGCCAGCCTCTCACTGCCTATGCAGTATAGGTAAGACACCCCTCTAGCAGGCCTTACAGCCCTAAGGCAGGGTGCACTATACCATAGGTGAGGGTACCAGTGCATGAGCATGGTACCCCTACAGTGTCTAAATAAAACCTTAGACATTGTAAGTGCAGGGTAGCCATAAGAGTATATGGTCTGGGAGTCTGTCAAACACGAACTCCACAGCACCATAATGGCTACACTGAAAACTGGGAAGTTTGGTATCAAACTTCTCAGCACAATAAATGCACACTGATGCCAGTGTACATTTTATTGTAAAATACACCACAGAGGGCACCTTAGAGGTGCCCCCTGAAACTTAACCGACTATCTGTGTAGGCTGACTAGTTTTAGCAGCCTGCCACAAACCGAGACATGTTGCTGGCCCCATGGGGAGAGTGCCTTTGTCACTCTGAGGCCAGTAACAAAGCCTGCACTGGGTGGAGATGCTAACACCTCTCCCAGGCAGGAATTGTCACACCTGGCGGTGAGCCTCAAAGGCTCACCTCCTTTGTGCCAACCCAGCAGGACACTCCAGCTAGTGGAGTTGCCCGCCCCCTCCGGCCAGGCCCCACTTTTGGCGGCAAGGCCGGAGAAGATAATGAGAATAACAAGGAGGAGTCACTGGCCAGTCAGGACAGCCCCTAAGGTGTCCTGAGCTGAGGTGACTCTAACTTTTAGAAATCCTCCATCTTGCAGATGGAGGATTCCCCCAATAGGGTTAGGATTGTGACCCCCTCCCCTTGGGAGGAGGCACAAAGAGGGTGTACCCACCCTCAGGGCTAGTAGCCATTGGCTACTAACCCCCCAGACCTAAACACGCCCTTAAATTTAGTATTTAAGGGCTACCCTGAACCCTAGAAAATTAGATTCCTGCAACTACAAGAAGAAGGACTGCCCAGCTGAAAACCCCTGCAGCGGAAGACCAGAAGACGACAACTGCCTTGGCTCCAGAAACTCACCGGCCTGTCTCCTGCCTTCCAAAGATCCTGCTCCAGCGACGCCTTCCAAAGGGACCAGCGACCTCGACATCCTCTGAGGACTGCCCCTGCTTCGAAAAAACAAGAAACTCCCGAGGACAGCGGACCTGCTCCAAGAAAAGCTGCAACTTTGTTTCCAGCAGCTTTAAAGAACCCTGCAAGCTCCCCGCAAGAAGCGTGAGACTTGCAACACTGCACCCGGCGACCCCGACTCGGCTGGTGGCGATCCAACACCTCAGGAGGGACCCCAGGACTACTCTGATACTGTGAGTACCAAAACCTGTCCCCCCTGAGCCCCCACAGCGCCGCCTGCAGAGGGAATCCCGAGGCTTCCCCTGACCGCGACTCTTTGAACCTAAAGTCCCGACGCCTGGGAGAGACCCTGCACCCGCAGCCCCCAGGACCTGAAGGACCGGACTTTCACTGGAGGAGTGACCCCCAGGAGTCCCTCTCCCTCGCCCAAGTGGAGGTTTCCCCAAGGAACCCCCCCCTTGCCTGCCTGCCGCGCTGAAGAGATCCCGAGATCTCTCGTAGACTAACATTGCGAACCCGACGCCTGTTCCTACACTGCACCCGGCCGCCCCCGCGCTGCTGAGGGTGAAATTTCTGTGTGGACTTGTGTCCCCCCCGGTGCCCTACAAAACCCCCCTGGTCTACCCTCCGAAGACGCGGGTACTTACCTGCAAGCAGACCGGAACCGGGGCACCCCCTTCTCTCCATTCTAGCCTATGTGTTTTGGGCACCACTTTGAACTCTGCACCTGACCGGCCCTGAGCTGCTGGTGTGGTGACTTTGGGGTTGCTCTGAACCCCCAACGGTGGGCTACCTTGGACCAAGAACTGAACCCTGTAAGTGTCCTACTTACCTGGTAAAACTAACAAAAACTTACCTCCCCCAGGAACTGTGAAAATTGCACTAAGTGTCCACTTTTAAAACAGCTATTTGTCAATAACTTGAAAAGTATACATGCAATTTTGATGATTTGAAGTTCCTAAAGTACTTACCTGCAATACCTTTCGAATGAGATATTACATGTAGAATTTGAACCTGTGGTTCTTAAAATAAACTAAGAAAAGATATTTTTCTATATAAAAACCTATTGGCTGGATTTGTCTCTGAGTGTGTGTACCTCATTTATTGTCTTGTGTATGTACAACAAATGCTTAACACTACTCCTTGGATAAGCCTACTGCTCGACCACACTACCACAAAATAGAGCATTAGTATTATCTATTTTTACCACTATTTTACCTCTAAGGGGAACCCTTGGACTCTGTGCATGCTATTCCTTACTTTGAAATAGCACATACAGAGCCAACTTCCTACAAGCGGTACTTGCCATGGCGGTCTTTGCCCTGTTCAGCGGTGCTTGCCATGGCGGTCTTTGCCTTGTTCAGCGGTCTTTGCCCTGTTCAGCGGTCTTTGCCCTATTCTGCGGTGCTTGCCATGGTGGTCTTTGCCCTGTTCAGCGGTGCTTGCCATGGGGGTCTTTGCCCTGTTCAGCGGTCTTCCCCTGTTCAGCGGTGCTTGTCATGGCGGTCTGTCATTGCCCAGCTGGCCTGTGGCTTGCGGGGCACTCCTGGGCAGTGACGATGGGACTGGCGGTGGCCTCTTCCTGGGCAGTGACGATGGGGCTGGCGGTGGCCTCTTCCTGGGCAGTTACGATGAAGCTGGCGGTGGCCTCCTACTGGGCAGTGACGATGGGGTTTGCGGTGGCCTCTTCCTGGGCAGTGACGACGGGGCTGGCGGTGGCCTCCTCCTGGGCACTGACGATGGGGCTGGCGGTGGCCTCCTGGCCGGCGGGGATGATGGTGGTCTTCTCCGCCGTGCTGCTCCTCCGAGACTTTGCAGGTTTCCTCTGCCCCTTTCCCACCTTGGGAGGAGTCACAGCTGAGTCCACACTCCCCCCGGGACCCTGGTGAGCGGCTCGGCTGGCTGGAAACGTCCCCCTCTCCCGCTGGGCACTGTCCAACTTCTGGTGCTTCACGGGGGGGACTGGCTGTGCTGTGGCTTTGTGCCACACTGGCTGCCCTGGTGGCCGGTGCACTCCATACCTGTAACAACAGGCACCACTGGTCCTGGAGATTTTTTGGCTGAGGTGCTAGTACGGGACCTCTGAGTTGGAGGGGGGGTGGTGGGAAATAGGTTAAGGGTAGTCAGGAAAAGTTTTTGGGACACACTGGGACAGGTAGCTGGAGGGGGTTTGGGAGTGGAGGAAGAGGTTGTGGTTGTAGGAGGTGTACGTTTTGTGGATTTGGGTGCAGGTGCATGCGCTGGAGGCTGTCGTGAGGTGGATGGCTGTTGGGTGGGTATGTGCCTGCGTTTGTGTATCTTGGGAGGGGGCGTAACAGACACACTGGGAGAGGACACAGGGGACGTGTAAATGGTAGTGGGGGTGGTGAGTGCACGTGAGTGGGGTGTGCTGGTGCGGGACGTAGTGGCTATAGTGGTAGTGCATGCAGGTGTGAGTGTAGACGAGACTGGGAGGGAGGAGGGAGACGAGGAGGAGGGGGACACAGTGGAGGCAGTGGATGTTGGTGTGTCTGTATGTGTGTGATGCTTGCGTGAGTGCCTGTGGGATGTGTGGTGCTTATGTTTGCCTGAGATTCCCTTGTGTGGTGAGGTGTGTGCAGGCTGGTCTGATGGTGTGCTTGGGATAGGCAGAGGTACAGGGGATTGGGTCTGGGTGGAGGAAGTTGGAGGGGGGAGGCTAGACACAGGGACAATGGCTGCCATCAGTGCTGAGGACAGAGTTTGAAGGGTTCGATGAAGGGCAGCCTGACCAGAATTAATGCCCTCCTGCATTTGTGTGTTGCAACTCCCTTTCTACACCCTGGATGGCATTCAAAATGGTAGACTGCCCAACAGTGATGGACCTGAGGAGGTCAATGGCCTCCTCACTGAGGGCAGCAGAGGTGACAGGGGCAGGGGCTGAGGTGCCTGGGGCGAAGGTGATGCCCACCCTCCTGGGTGAGCGGGCACGGGGTGAAGGCTGAGGGGCTGCTGGGAGGGCGGTGCTGGTAGGGGGGGTGGCGGCTGTACCTGTAGTAGTGGGGAGAACAGATGATGCCTCCACCACAAGGGAGCTCCCATCGGAGGACGGGTCCGTGTTGCTGGTTGCAGATCCTGTGACCGCTGTGGTGCTCCCCTCGCTCTCCGTCCCACTGGTGTATTCTGAGTCCGTAGTGTTGGCCTCCGTGCCCATGTGGGATGCAGCTCCCTCGTGCTCCGGTGCCACTCTACCTCCGCCTGATGATGCTAATGCACACAAGAACAGGGGGACTGCAAAAAAAGGGGGGGGGACAGTAGAAAGACAGGTTGAGTGCATGGCTTACCGCTACTGTTGGCGGACAATACAGACACAGCAGCCCCCTGCACTACGTCGCGCTGTTGGCCTCTACAGTGCAATTCCTGGGAAATGGCATACAAGGCTATGGACGACATCTGCACACACATAGATGACCCTGGGGCATGAATTGCAGTACTTGGCACTCTACAGAGGTGGGGTGGGGGGCCACAGGGCCATGCCTTATGAATGGGCCTAGCCTACGGAACTCGCCCTGGCCTAGGGGAACCCACAGCCCTCCTACCCCACCCATCGTGCTCTGTCTTGTTCCTGGATCTCAGGGACCGCTTGCGGGGTGGTTCTCCATCTGCAGGGGGTGGGGTGCTGGTGTTGTGGTCCTGTGGCGGGGCCTCCTGTCCACGAGCGCCGGCGGAGGTGGTGGGCAGTTCATCGTCCATGCTAGTGTCAAGGGCCCCTTGGAGTGCCACAGTGTTCTTCCTGGTGTTTAGTATTTCCTTCAGAACCCCTACGATGGTGCCCAGGGCGGAGCTGATGGTTCTGAGTTCCTCCCTGAACCCCAGATACTGTTCCTCCTGCATGCGCTGGGTCTCCTGAAACTTGGCCATGACCGTTGCCATCGTCTCCTGGGAGTGGTAGTATGCTCCCATGATGGAGGAGAGGGCCTCGTGGAGAGTGGGTTCCCCTGGCCTGTCCGCCCCCTGTCACACAGCAGCCCTCAGAGTTCCCCTTTGTTCCTGGGCCTCCGTCCCCTGGACCGTGTGCCCACTGCCACTGCCCCCAGGTCCCTCTTGTTGTTGGGGTGGTGGGTTATCCTGGGTTCCCTGTAGTGGTGGACACACTGCTGATTGACGTGTCCTGGGTACGGAGGTATGGGCCCGCTGGGTTGGTGCTGTGCTGGTGTTACCAGAGGGTGGAAGGTCTGTGGTGGCCTGTGCCTGTGCGAGGGGAACCGACTGTCCCGAGGCCCACAATGGTCCTGGCTGGTCATCTAGATCCAGTTGGACAGAGCTGCTGTCATCACTGTAGGCCTCTTCTGTGGGTGGGGTGGAGATGTCTGGACCCTCCTGTCTGGTGACGTTGGGTAGTGGTCCTGCAGGGGTGCAAAAGCTTAATTATTGCATCTGTGTGTGTCATGGTGGGCAATGGGTGGGTGACCGGTGTACCCCAGTGCTTGCATTCCTATGTGGGGACTTGTGTGATGATGGTTTAGAGGGTTGTATGGGTATGTGCAGTGGGCATGCTTTAGTGATGGGTGTCCATGCGTTGGGGTTGCATGCAGGGCTTGGTGTTGGGATGGGTGGTTTGTGATAGTGGGGTATATGTGAGTTGGTGGAGTGCTGAGGGTGAGGGTACGGGTAGGAGTGTGTGATGGCATGCAGGAAGGGTGGGGGCTATATTAGTAAAGCTTTGACTTACCAACGTCCATTCCTCCACCGACTCCTGTGAGGCCCTCAGGATGCAGAATCGTCAAGACCTGCTCCTCCCATGTTGTTAGTTGTGGGGGAGGAGGTGGGGGTCCACCGCCAGTCCGCTGAACCGCCAGGTGGTGTCTTGAGACCACGGAACGCACCTTCCCCCGTAGGTCGTTCCACCTCTTCCTGATGTCGTCCCGATTCCTTGGGTGTTGTCCCACTGCGTTTACCCTGTCGACTATTCTTCTCCATAGCTCCATCTTCCGTGTAATTGAGGTGTGCTGCACCTGTGCTCCAAATAGCTGTGGCTCTACCCGGATGATTTCCTCCACCATGACCCTGAGCTCCTCCTCCGAGAACCTGGGGTGTCTTTGCCGTGCCAAGGGGTGGTGTAGGTGATGTGTGGGGTGGTGTGTGTGGTGATAGGTGTGGTGATATGTAGTGGTGTGTGGTGTTTTGTGCGTGGAAGTTGTGTGGGTGATGGTGTTGAGTGCCTGTGGCTGCTAGTTTGTGGATGGTGGTGTCTCTCTCTGGCCTTGTCTCTGTAATAGTGGTCGTAGGGGTTTGTGGGTGATGTGGGTGTGTGTTTTATATTGTATTGGGTGTGTGGGAGTGGTGTGTGTATGTGTTTCAGGTGTGTGTATTTTGAATTGTCCAATGTGGCGGTGTTTTGTATGTGTGTGTGTATTTTGAGCGCAGTGGTGTGTACCGCCAATGGAATACCGCGGTTGAAAGACCACCGCGTGGATTCGTGGGTCGTGATAGTGTGGGCGTATTTCTGTTGGCGTGACGGTGGAGGTTTTGTTTTCGCCAGTTTATCACTGACCTTTGGTGTGGCGGACTTGTGTGGGTGTCTGAATTTTGTCGGATTTCGAGATATGGGTCATAATAGCTGTGGCGTAATTCTGCAGCCTCGGCGGTATGTTGGCGGTCTTCTGCACGGCGGTAAGCGGCTTTTACCGCCAATGTTGTAATGACCCCCTTAGTGCTATAGTTTATCAGTGTTGTTGTTGCTTTTGTTTTTCCTCAATGGGGTTCTCTCTTTGTTTTTACATGGGACTATTATATCACTGCCACACAATACACTTATCCTGGAGGGTGATGAGTGCATTGCAGGCTTTTAGGGGCAGGCGTGTCTGGGATAGGATGATCCGGATACTCCTCATTGCCGTCATGGGGCGGGACCTATGCACCTCCCCACCGTTCCACTTTCCCACATTCCCATGACTATACAAGGTCAATCGCATACACCAAGATATAACATGCTTACATGGAATGTAAGGGGAATGGCGAACCCACGCAGGCGGCAGCGTATACCTGCCTACTTGAAACGTCGCCAGATACATTTTGATCTGCTCCAGGAAACACACTTGTCAGAGACCACCCTGGGTAAAACTCGGACGAATTAGAGGGGACAACTGTTGGGCACGGGGTCCTCATCCTTTGCCTGCGGGGTAGCGAGATTTGGATCGCTTCGGGGTACCATATGTGGTTGCCTACACACGGATTGATCCTCATGGCAGATATGTAGTAGTGGAGGGAAGTCTGGATGGTACACCACTGGCACTGGTTGCGCTTTATGCTCCCAACATTAATCAGCCTGGTTTTCTACACACATTATCAACAGGCCTTTTTCGTGATCCAACACTAGATAGCATCTGGGGCGGGGACTTTAACTGTGTTATGGATGTTCACATAAATAGGTCCTTCCCGCGACTTCCAACTGCCCCAAGCGGTCGCATTTCGCGCAAGCTGACTACTTGGAAGTCGACAAATGGGCTGTGTGATGTGTGGCGACTGTGACATCCGGCACAGCGCAAATATTCCTTTTACTCCCCCGTCCACGCTGTACATACCAGGATAGACATGATTCTCTCATCGCGGGCTGTAATACATAAAATCCATGCAGCAGATCACCTGGCTCGCACTTTATCAGACCATAGCCCTCTTCATGTGACATTGGGTTGGGGAAAGCCGCGCACACAAATCCCTACATGGCGCCTGCAGGTAGAAGCACTGTCAGACCCCCCCTTTTGCGCTGAACTTGCCCGGTGTTAATCCACTTACTTCTCTATAAATGATAGCACTGCGTCTAGCCGAGCAATTGAGTGGGACACGCATAAGGTGGTGGTGCGGGGCCACTGTATGGCTGCATTGTTGGGGGTAAGGTGGGTGTTGATAAGGGAGATTTCAGATCTGGAGTCCCGGCTGCGTGAGACGGCGACCACAGTAGCGGGCAATGAGATGACAATAGAGGAGCTCCAATTACTGAGGGCGAGTTACAGGGAAGCGGACACCAGACTAAGCAAACATGATTATAGACATTATATGACACGTAAATATGCGGAGGGAGATAGAGCAGGTCATCTACTGGCCTGGCTAGTTCGACAACCCTCCCAACCCTCACATGTAGGAGCAATCAGGTTGGGTTCAGGGCGGATGGTAAATTCACAGGTAGAAATTAATGAGGCCTTTTACAAGTACTATCGGTCCCTGTACTCGTCCAATCCCTCTCCACCTGCAACGCAAATGGCTGATTTTTTGGTGTCCTCTCCTCAGAGACGCTTACAGCCTGAGCAGCCTGACGCATTAGATGGCCCAATTAGCATAGAAGAAATCCGCCTAGCGCTATCACAAATGGCCTGCAACAAGGCACCGGGTTGAGACGGCCTGCCAGTGGAATATCTAACATCTCAAACTACTCATCTTCTGCAACCACTGCTACGGGTGTTTAATGAGGCATATGATAGGGTGCAATTACCTGACTTGATGAATGAGGCTCTTATAGTTGTACTCCCAAAGCCTGGACGCGACCCCCTGGACATTCAATCATATTGCCCCCTTTCCTTGCTTAATACTGATTGTAAGTTGCTGGGATTTGTTTTTGCCAATAGACTCCTTCCATTTCTGTTGCATCTGTTCCATGAGGATCAATCGGGTTTTATAACTGGCAGAAGCACCTTCCTCAATATCAGAAGATTACTTTGTATAATACACAGTGCCAAATCTGAATCCCCTACCAGTGCGGTGGCACTATCCCTGGATATAGAAAAGGCGTTTGATACATTGAGTTGGGACTTTCTTATTGCCACGTTGGAAACAATGGGATTTGGGGCTGGATACGTTCAATGGATTAAGACGTTGTATGCTAAGCCCATGGCCCATGTGAAAACGGGGCAAGTTATTGCTGATTCCTTTCCAATATGCAGAGTTACCAGACAGGGGTGTCCTCTGTATCCCCTTATCTTTGCAATCGCCATGGAGCCGCTGGAGGCCAAGCTGCACACGCACGTGTCTATATGGGGCATCCCGGAACTTAATACACATCATAAAATTTCTCTGTATGCGGATGACACCTTGACATACTTGCGTGATCATACTATTTCCATAGTCGGTGTTATGGAAACACTCAGCACCTTTGCAACCATATCTGGCCTACGGGTCAACTGGTCTAAATCTTGCATTTTTCCTCTCTTCCCTGTACCATCGGAGCTCGGCTCGGCTCTTCCAAATTATCAATTACCATGGTGCTATACCACTTTTAAGTATTTGGGCATACAGATCTATCACTCTGTGGATGACCTCAGGGAGGGCAACGTAGATAGGGTTCTTCGCTCAGTACGAGGTTCTTTACCATTCTGGATGGCTCTCCCTCTGTCGCCTATGGGGCGGAGAGCTATCGCAAAAAAATTTCATCCTCTGAGATTTTATATGATTTTACAGCGCTCCCAATTATCCTCCCTTGCTCTTTTTTCAAGACATTACACTCCATTATGACCGATTTACTGTGGGGCAGAGTGGCGCTGTCCATAACGCAATACCCACAGTTGAAGGGAGGACTGGGCATGCCCAACTTTGAATTGTATTATGCAGCTGCCCAATTACAATGGCCGGCCTTATGGCTCTGGGAAACCCCTTCGGCGGAGCGTACGGCGATAATAGAGATGCTGGCACCGATCCCGGTGCTCACTTGGCTGCTAGACGGTTTGCACCGTCCACCACATGGCTCCGTCTTACTAGTAGCTGCAAAGGCGTGTGGGCAGCGTTATGTCCACGGCGCCCCAGTGCCATACTCCCCCATGCCCCCATGCTCCCATGGACTCAGCTGCCTAAGGCCCAAATTCTAATAAGGCATCACGACACATCCCTGTGGCGCGAAGCAGGCCTAGCAACTTCAAGTGAGCTTTATGAGGACTCTATACTACGGTCCTTCGACAAACTCATGATGACAGCGGGGATTCAAGCCGGCGCCTTCAACACATACTGCATGATCAAACACTTGTTGGGAGCCACGTAGGAACGTGGTAGCGCTGAACTCAAGAATCACAATTGCTTACACTGATTCTATCGATTGGAAACACAAGGGGCACAATTTCCAGACCATACTCTTCATTGTTAAATCAGGTATGCCCCGAACTGACGCGCGCCAAAGCCAGATAGGATGAGGTACTTCCCTCTCCCTTGTCCCAAAATGCCTGGACGGCGGCGCTATACGCTGTCAAAAGTGTTTCTTGCAATGCCAGACTTTGATACACTCAGTTCAACTATATACATCACTCCTATCTATCCCCGGGCCCCATAAAAATGAATATATCCAGGTTCGGACCCAGTGTGCCCTAGGTGTGCACAACCATCAGCAGATTTCTATCACATGGTATGGGCATGTCAACCTCTGTTTATAGCATGGCAACGCATTATGGATACCTTAGCCGATATTACAGATTATACGCTACCTATGGAACCAGAATCATGCTTGCTTGGTCTGCGCCGGCACACCAAAGGCGATAAGCAAGTACATAGGTTTATTGATTTGGCCTTAATGGTGTTTAAACACTTAATAGCGACTCACTGGAAAGCTCCACATACTCTGGGATACAATAACTGGATGCGCGACCTGATACAAAACTCGTATGCAGCCGCGTACACACTACATCAGCTCCAACACCGGGGTTTGGCCCAGGGAGGGTCTGAAATATAGGACGCCTTTATTGTCACCATGGAGGCCAAAATGATACTCACCCACCTTGAATTGTGTAAACACCACATTTTATTGGGCAGTCAAAGGACTTCTTCCTACTCACAGGTTATCTGTACCCTGACAGAACTTACCCACATATCTTACTTGCTACGCCGTTAAGGGCGTGGTAGGCTACCATGTGTGTGGATCACTATTTATACAAGGGTTCCCGGGTAAGAGACACAGACCAGGCCAAGAAAGGGACATATCCCGACTGTCACATTTCCACAGCATGGGTTAAGAGATGCGTAATGAGGCACCAATGAATACCCAATGTATGAAGATAGGTGGACATACGCATAAACACATTTACATGGTCCGTAACCAAAAAAGGGTTAAATGTTAACACCCCATACGAAATATAACTAAAACGTTTGCTATCGATGTGGCACAATTCTTACGATACAATACTACACTATGGTGGTCATTACAACCCTGGCGGTCGGTGTTAAAGCGGTGATAATACCGCCAACATGCCGGCAGTAAAAAATTTGCAATTACGACCGTGGCGGAAACCGCCAACAAAGACAGCCACTTTAACACTCCGACCGCCACGGCGGTACAAACAAACAGCGCGGCGGACACCGCTAACAGACAGGCGGAGGACAAAGTACCGCCCACAGTATCACAACAGGCCAATCCGCCATCTTTTCCGGGGTGGATTCACCACGGATAAAAACACAGCGGAAACAGGATTCTGAAGGGAAAACGCTCACCTTTACACACCCCACAAGAAACTAGGACACCATGGAGCCAGAACTTCAAATTCTCCCTGAGATAGTCTTCCTGCTCCTCTAGCAGAAGCACGAACGCTGGCGGCGAAGACCACTGTGAGTATGGCACCTACGACACAGGGGAGGGGGAGGGAAAAAACAGTGACACACACACACGCAACACGCAACACTCCCACCCCCACCCTCACCCACTATAATACACACACTAATACATATTTATACATGATAGTTACACCCCCCTACGCCCCCGGAAGAATGCAAAGACAAAAGGAAATGAGTGTAACCATAAAAATATATTAAAATCAATTATACAAAAATATATATATACACCATTAACAAAATATGCACCAAGCATAGTAGTCCAGGTAGTGCTCCAATTAAGTCCGTGGAACACTGGGCCCACACGGTATGGGCGAGGCCCACACAAGATCCCTGACCATGACGGAGAGAACACTGCAGGGGCATCAGAGAGCAAGAAAACAGGCACCTTAGGGGGAGGGAAAGGAGGGGCACCTCAGCCGGTTGAGTGCACGACGCCAAATCCAAGAGAGGGCCACATGCCCACTGTTCAATCCTGGGGAGTGCAAAGCCACAGTCTCTCAAGTCTATACAGTGGATGGGTTGCCCACTGTTCCATCCTGGGGAGTGCAAAGCCACAGTCTCTCAAGTCTTTACAGTGGGTGGGTTGCCCACTGTTCCATCCTGGGGAGTGCAAAGCCACAGTCTCTCAAGTCTCTACAGTGGGTGGGTTGCCCACTATTCAATCCTGGGGAGTGCAAAGCCACAGTCTCTCAAGTCTATACAGTGGGTGGGTTGCCCACTGCTTTATCCTGGGAAGTGCAAAGCCACAGTCTCTCAAGTCTATACAGTGGGTGGGTTGCCCACTGCTTTATCCTGGGGAGTGCAAACCACAGTCTCTCAAGTCTCTACAGTGTGTGGGTTGCCCACTGCCATATCCTGCGGAGTGCAAAGCCACAGTCTCTCAAGTGGATAACAGTCTCCACTGGTTCTGGAGGAGGCATTGTGCCCAGAGTGCTTCATCCTGCTAAGGACAGAGGTAGTGGATGTATCTCTCCACTGGTTCTGGAGAGGGCTAGTGGATGTATCTCTCCACTGGTTCTGGAGGGGGCCTTGTGCCCAAAGTGCTTCATCCTGCTAAGGACAGAGGTAGTGGATGTATCTCTCCACTGGTTCTGAAGGGGGCATTGTGCCCAGAGTGCTTCATCCTGCTAAGGACAGAGGTAGTGGATGTATCTTTCCACTGGTTCTGGAGGGGTCTTTGTGCCCAGAGTGCTTCATTCTGCCCGTGAAGGACTCAGTAGCGTCAGTACCCTTGGTGCTCATGGGCCAGTGGTGATTGAGACGGCGGTGCCCTGTTCAGCGGTGCTTGAGACAGCGGTGCCCTGTTCAGCGGTGCTTGAGACGGCAGTGCCCTGTTCAGCGGTGCTTGGAGCGGCTGGCTCCTTTGCAGTGACTCAGCTGCTGGCCTCTCTAGCCCAGCAGGGCTTGTGCTGGCGGTCCTCTCTGGCCCAGCGGGGCTTGTGTTTGCGGTCCTCGGTCCTCTCTGGCCCAGCGGGGCTTGTGCTGGCGGTCCTCTCTAGCCCAGCGGGGCTTGTGCTGGTGGTCCTCTCTAGCCCAGCGAGGCTTGTGCTGGTGGTCCTCTCTGGCCCAGTGGGGCTTGTGCTGGCGGTCCTCTCTAGCCCAGCGGGGCTTGTGCTGGAGGTCCTCTCTGGCCCAGCGGGGCTTGTGCTGGGGGTCCTCTCTAGCCCAGCGGGGTTTGTGCTGGTGGTCCTCTCTGGCCCAACGGGGCTTGTGCTGGCGGTCCTCTCTAGCCCAGCGGGGATGATGGCTGTGGACTCCTGGGCAGCAGGGATGATGGCGGTCTCCTCCGCCGTGCTGCTCTTCCCAGACCTTCCTGCTTTCTTGTGGCCCTTCCCCAACTTGGAAGGTGTTGCAGCTGACTCCACACTCCCACCGGGCCCGCTGGGAGCAGCTTTGGTGGCTGGAGTCTTCCCCCTCTCCCGCCGGGCACTGGCCAACTTCTGATGCTTCACAGGTGGGGGACTGTCTGTGCTGTGTCTCCGTGCCACACTGGCTGCCCTGGTGGCCGGTGCACTCCAGATTCCGGTGACTACAGGCACCACTGGTCCCGGAGATGTTGTGGCTGAGGTGCTAGTTCGGGACCTAGGAGACGGACAGGGTGGGGGAGGTGTGGGAAAGAGGTCAAGGTTGGACAGGAAAAGTTTTTGGGAGACACTGGGACGGGTAGCTTGAGGGGGTTTGGGAGTGGAGGAAGAGGTTGTGGTTGTAGGAGGTGTTCGTTTGGTGACTTTGGGTGAAGGTGCATGCGCTGGAGGCTTTCGTGAGGTGGATGGCTGTTGGGTGGGTGTGTGCCTGCATTTGTGTATCTAGGGATGTGGCGTCACAGACACACTGGGAGAGGACACAGGGGATGTGTGAATGGTAGTGCGGGTGGTGACTGCACGTGAGCGGGGTGTGGTGGTGGGTGTGCTGGTGATGGCAGTAGTGGCTGTAGATGTAGTGCATGCAGGTGTGACTGGAGACGAGACTGGGAGGGAGGAGGGAGACGAGGAGGAGGGGCACACAGTGGAGGCAGTGGATGTTTGTGTGTCTGCATGTGTGTGATGCTTGTGTGAGTGCCTGTGGGATGTGTGGTGCTTATGTTTGCCAGAGCTTCCCTTGTGTGTTGACGTGTGTGCATGCTGGTCTGAAGGTGTGCTTGGGATAGGCTGGGGTACAGGGGATTGGGTCTGGGTGGAAGAAGTTGGAGGGGGGAGGCTAGAGACGGGGACAATGGCTGCCATCAGTGCTGAGGTCAGAGTCTGAAAAGCTCGCTGAAGGGCCACCTAACCAGAATGATTGCCCTCCAGGAATGCATTAGTTTGTTGCAACTGCCTTTCTACACCCTGGATGGCATTCAAAATGGTAGACTGCCCAATAGTGAGGGACCTGAGGAGGTCAATGGCCTCCTCACTGAGGGCAGCAGTGGTGACTGGGGAAGGGCCTGAGGTGCCTGCGGCGAAGGTGATGCCCACCCTCCTCGGTGAGCGGGCACGGGTCGCCTGATGATGCTAATGCACACAAGAACAGGGAGACCACAAAAAGGGGGGGGGGACAGCAGAAGAAAGACATGTTGAGTGCATGCATTACCGCTACCGTTGGCGGACACGACAGACACAGAAGCCCCCTGCACTACGCCGCACTCTTGGGCTTCACTGTTCAGTTCCTGGGAAATGGCCTACTAGGCTACGGACAACAACTGCACACATGGATGACACAGGGGCATGACTAGGTGTACTTGGCACTCTACAGAGTTGGGGTGGGGTGCCACATGGCCTGCCTTACGGAGGGACCTTGCCTACTAAAATCGCCCTGGCCTAGGGAAACCCACAGCCCAATTCCCCCACCCAGACCCCTCCACTGCATGCAAAATCAGCAGGATGAGAGTGTACCCACACCCTTGTGGCTGCTGTGATGCCCTCAAGCGCCCATCCAACTCTGGGTATGCCACCGCCAGGATCCTGAACATCAGGGGGGTCATGTAGGGAGGCCATCCCCAGCTGAGCCTCCGCCATCTTCTTGCTCCAGCGGCGAATGTCCTCCCATCTTTTCCGGCAGTGGGTGCTCCGTCTGTGGTAGACCCCCAGGGTCCGGATGTCACGCCAAATATATTTTTTCTGGTGGGCGCTGACCTACATGATTTGAATAGGGGGAAGAGAAACTTATTACCAACTTCACCGTCACAGTCATTGGCCCCATCCCTACCCTTGCCATGTGGCACGTGCACTCACCGTCGTGTCATGCACGCCGCACTCTCCCCCCTTCCTTCTTACATCCACCCCTCTCCACACAGGCATAGCCCATACAGCATGCTCCCAGTGTACTTACCTTTTTGTCTGGAGGACCGTAGAGTAGCGTGTACTGGGGGAGGACCCCATCCACGAGTTTCTCCAACTCCTCCGATGTGAAGGCAGGGGCCCTTTCCCCATACACTCGAGCCATTGTCTCTTCCAGACCGAGGTCACAGCAGCACTTGCAGTGTAGGTCCTCTCCTGTCAAAGATCAGGTATCGAGTGATTGAACAGATAGAAAATGGCGGTCACGGCCGCCGCGGTGTGTACCGTCACCGCCGGCGTACATCGTCATTGGCTCCTGGGACCCATAGGGTCCAATGTTAACCAATGCAGCATTGCACCGTGATCTTCGACCGCCTACCGCGACGGTGTACAACGCCAGCGCAGTTACCTCACATGCAATTGTCCCACTTCAGAGGTCAGGCAGCCGCCATTTCAGGGGCCCACATAGCTTCATTTTTAACTGCGTCACACATACCTAGGCCTAGACTCAACACACATAGAGGCCACTTTTTGGATTAGGAATCGTGTTCTGTGTAAGCTGTGGGTATTTACCTCTGAGTTGTTTGACTCTGTGCTCGCTGTTGTCCTTCATAGGCACCATCCGCTGGGACATGTGAGGAGATGGTGGCATCCTCCGGTGTACCGACCGTTGGTGGACCTGTCGACAATGGAGGAAAGACATGTGATCATCACCTACAGGCTTCACCGTGCCACAATACAGGAACTGTGTACCCAGCTGGAGCCAGACCTGATGTCAGCTATCCGCCATCCCACAGGAATCCCCCCCTCAAGTGCAGGTGCTGTCAGTGCTCCATTTCCTTGCAATTGGGTAATTTCAAACAACGGTGGCCATAGCATCAGGGATGTCCCAGCCTATGTTTTCCAACATGTTGTCCAGAGTGTTGTCTGCCCTGTTGAGACACATGCGGAGCTACATAATTTTCCCTTAGGTGGAGGATTTGCCTACAGTGAAAGGTGATTTCTATGCCCTAAGACATATCCCCAACATCATAGGTGCCATTGATGGGACACATGTGGCTTTGGTCCTCCCCCACAGGAGTGAACAGGTGTACAGAAACTGGAAGTTATCATTCGATGAATGTACAGATGGTATGTTTGGCCGACCAGTACATCTCCCATGTGAATGCCAAGTTCCCTGGCTCAGTGCATGACGCTTACATCCTGCGTAATAGCAGCATATCTTATGTGATGGGTCAACTCCAGAGCCACCGTGTGTGGCTATTAGGTGAGCACCTGAAAGCAAGACAGTGGGAATGGTTGTCTGGGGATATCCCTACAGGTTAGTGTGTGTCTAACAGTTGTCCCTCGCCATTTGCAGGTGACTCTGGTTACCCCAACCTGTCATGGCTACTGACCCCAGTGAGGAATCCCAGGACAGGGCAGAGGCCCATGGGTGAACTAGGAGGGTGATCGAACGTACCTTCGGCCTCCTGAAGGCCAGGTTCAGGTGCCTCCATATGACAGGTGGGTCCCTATTCTACTCACCAAAGAATGTGTGCCAGATCATCGTGGCCTGCTGTATGCTTCACAACTTGGCTTTGCGACAACAGGTGCCTTTTCTGCAGGAGGATGGTCCAGATGGCGGTGTTGTTGCAGCTGTGGAGCCTGTGGACAGTGAAGACGAGGAATTAGAAGAAGAAGACATGGACAACAGGGACTCATTGATCCAGCAATATTTCCAGTGAAACCCAGGTAAGAATACTAACCTGCCCACTACATGTACTTAAACACTACTACCTCTCTACTGTCTGTCGTTTTCACCCAGTGTATGGTCACTGAGTTGTCACTTTCCCTTACGATTTCACAGATGTGGGTCCCAATGTGTGACATCTGCTTTGATTCCTCATGGACTAGAGCTGTGTGACATAGGTATGTTGACATTACAAATGAAAGAGCTTTTTGCCACAGTAATTGCTAATACAGTGTTCCAAAATCACAGACTGACTCCAGATTGTTTTGTGCTTTAAGGGTGTTTATTTTAGTGCTCAATATTGGAGGGGTAGCAAAATGGTGAGGGGTGATGGCGGAGGAATGTCCATGGCAGAGTCCAGTCTATTAGTCTCACAGGTGCATTGCCCAAATGGGCATAGGAAGTGGAGCTGGGGCAGTTTAAGGATGGACAGGGTAAAAAAGTGGGACAAAAGGATGACATTCAGGGTAGTCTCATTTCTTGGCGGGAGTCTTGGCATCGTTCTCTGTCTTTGTCCTGGATCTCAGGGACCGTTTGCGAGGTGGTTCTCTCTCTGCAGGGGGTGGGGTGCTGGTGTGGTGGTCCTGTGGCAGTGCCTCCTGTCCACTAGCGCCGGCGGAGGTGGTGGGCAGTTCATCGTCCAGGCTAGTGTCAGGGGCCCCTTGTAGTGCCACAGTGTTGCTCCTGGTGTTGAGTACTTCCTTCAGCACCCCTACAATGGTACCCAGGGTGGAATTGATGGCTCTGAGTTCCTCCCTGAAGCCCAAATACTGTTCCTCCTGCAGGGGCTGGGTCTCCTGAAACTTGGGAAGTACCGTTGCCATCGTCTCCTGGGAGTGGTGGTAGGCTCCCATGATGTTGGAGGGGGCATCGTGGAGAGTGGGTTCCCTGGGCCTGTCTGCCCCCTGTCGCACAGCAGCCCTCCCAGTTCCCCTGTGTTCCTGGGCCTCAGTCCCCTGGACCGTGTGCCCACTACCACTGCCCCCAGGTCCCTGTTTTTGTTGGGGTGGTGGTTTAGCCTGGGTTCCCTGTAGTGGTGGACACACTGCTGATTGACGTGTCCTGGGGAAGGAGGTATGGGCCCGCTGGGTGGGTGCTGTGCTGGTGTTTCTAGAGAGGGGAAGCTCTGTGGTGGCCTGTGACTGTGTGAGGGGAACCGACTGTCCTGAGGTCCCCGATGGGCCAAGCTGGTCATCTGGATCCAGTTGGACAGAGGAGTGGTCATCACTGTGGGCCTCTTCTGTTGGTGGTGTGGACATGTGTGGACCCTCCTGTCCGGTGACGTTGGGTAGGAGTCCTGCAGGGGTATAAAAGGATGTTTATTGCATCTGTGTGTGGCATGGTGTGCAATGGGTGGGTGACCGTGTACCCCAGTGCTTGCATTCCTGTGTGGGACCTTGTGTGATGATGGTTTGGGGGGGTGTATGGGTATGTGCAGTGGGCATGCCTTAGTGATGGGTGCCCATGCTTTGTTGTTGCATGCAGGGCTTGGTGTTAGGATGTGTGGTTTGTGATGTTGGGACATTTGTGAGGAGTTAGAGTGATGGGGGTGAGGGTGAGGGTGGGGGTATGTGCTGGCATGCAGGTAGGGTGGGGGATGTAATAGTTAAGATGTAACTTACCAGAGTCCATTCCTCTACCTACTCCTGCGAGGCACTCAAACTCCAAAATCGCCAAGACCTGCTCCTCTCATGTTGTTAGTTGTGGGGGTCCTCCGCCAGTCCACTGAACCTCAAGGTGGTGTCTTGAGACCACGGAACGCACCTTCCCCCGTAGGTCGTTCCACCTCTTCCTGATGTCCCCCCAATTTCTTGGGTGCTGTCCCACTGCATTGACCCTGTTCACTATTCTTCGCCATAGCTCCATCTTCTTTGCAATGGGGGTGTGCTGCACCTGTGCTCTGAATAGCTGTGGCTCTACCCGGACAATTTCCTCCACCATGACCCTGAGCTCCTCCTCTGAGAACCTGGGGTGTCTTTGCTGTGCCATGGGGTGGTGTAGGTGATATGTGGGGTGGTGTGTGGAGTGATAAGTGTGCTGATATGTAGTGGTGTGTAGTGTGAGGTGCGTAGGAGTTATGTGGGTAATGGTGTTGTGTGTCTGTGGATGCTAGTATTGTTGATGGTGGTGTCTCTCTCTGGCCTTCTTTCAGTAATTGTGGTCGTAGGGGTTTGTGGGTGATGTGGGTGTGTGTTTTATATTGTTTTGGGTGTGTGGGAGTGGTGTGTGTATGTGTATCAGGTGTGTGTATTTCAAATTGTCCAATGTGGCTGTGTTTTGTATGTGTGTGTATTTTGAGCGCGGCGGTGTGTACCGCCAATGGAATACCGCGGTTGAAAGACCGCCACGTGGATTCGTGGGTCGTGATAGGCGTATTTCTGTTGCCGTGACGGTGGAGGTTTTGTTATCGCCAGTTTATCACTGACCTTTGGTGTGGCGGACTTGCGTGGTTGTCTGAATTTTGGCAGATTCTGTGCTGTGGGTCATAATAGCTGTGGCGGATTTCCACAGCCGCGGCGGTGTGTTGGCGGTCTTCTGCACGGCAGTAAGCGGCTTTTACCGCCAATGTTGTAATGGCCGTCTCTATTTCCATGTTTATTTTATCATCTTTACATATACGTAAATATATATGTATGTACATGCCCGACCACTCTGTGGCTGATTGTTTTATAGAACCTAAATATGTTTAATAAAAAAAATATGAAAAAAAACACTATTTGGATGGTGAGTCCATCATTTGTGCAAGTAATTGAACATCTTGTTTTGCACAGCAAATCTCTTCTTAATAGGCATAATGGACTTGAGCCACAGTCCACGAATCTGTGCATGCCTTCAAAAGTAATATTTTTAACAGGAATCAGCTCAGAAATCAGATTTGTCAAGTGGTGATTCGCTACTTCTACAACTTGTACTGTTTTCCCAGAAAGTGGCACATTAGGAACGTCTACAGTTCTGACAGTAGAGCGTGTAGCTCCTGTGTCAACCAAGAATGAGACATCATGACCCATTACTGTTTGATTTGCATAAGGACCATTCTGATCCACTTCTAATGAAGCTGCTATCACACATTCTTCTTCACTCACAATTTCATCACTCAATTCATCCTCACTGTGTAGGGAATACTGCTGTATGCATGATTGACTGTTTTGACTAAACTTTTGACCCATATTCTGCTGAGGAACCACCATCCGCTGCTGCCATCATTGGACACTCCCATTTCCAATGTCCTCGACCCGCTCAAGCATGAAAAGGTAACATCTTCTTCATTGTCTGCATATCACCTGAATTAACATTAGTATGCGAATCAACACCTACATGATTTCCATTTCCATTTCGAAAACCTCCAGGTCATCTGCCTCTGAATCATCTTCATGTTTCCTTGTTGTTGTGAAATTCCCTGCATCCCTGAATGTGCTGCTCTAATCTGCATCATCATTGCCTCTTCTTTCAATATCTTCTGTTTCATTTCAGTCTCATCACTGCAATATTTAGCAAACTGTAACACTTCATCAATTGGTTTTGCTTGCCAGCAAATCAAATGACTCTTAATCTTGTGGAATCATGTGGCCAATGACAAGTTTCAATCCTTCAACAAATCTGGACACAAAATGAATCATGTCTTTGGGCTCAACTGTTTCTGTGCCACTGTAATGCTTGAGTGCCTGCAACAACCTTTCATAATATGCATGTATTGACTCATTTGCTTCCTGAGCTGTCCTATCAATTGTCTGCCAATCAATATTTTTAGGAGAAATTCTCATTTTCAGAAATTCACTTTGTAATAGGTTTTTATTACTTCAGAAGATGGTGCACCTGTAACTGGATCTCGTGCAGGCTCTCTTGTCGACCATTCAAGGCTCCTTTTACATTGAATCCATAAATAAGCTGGGACCACTATTTCTAACAAGGTATTTAAATCCTCCCAAAGGCATTTTGCGAGTTTAACAAACCTATCTGTCTGTTGGTACCTTTCCACTGGTTTCTCTCTCCATCTTGGGTAATCATTTGTAAATTCCAAAATATCACTCCTGCTCCAAGAGACATGAACATAATTCCCGTCAGGAATTTCTCGCATTGGTAATATCTTTAGTGGACTATCAGACTGCTGTGTAACCGTAGAGTTCAAGTTAGCAGACTCTTTTCTTTCAATTTCTTTTCTTTACCCATCTACCTTCCCTTCCCATTAATCTAATGCTCCCCTTGTTTGAATACTTTGGATTAATTCTCTAATGTGAATTTTCATTCTAGGCGATCTCATGTCCTCAATGTCTTTTGAATCAAATTCTGATTTATAACTTCTCTTCCATGGCTTTGATTTTTCAATATCCACTTCATATTTTTCTGAACGTTCTGATAATTTCTAATGTGCCAATTCTGCTCTGTTTGTGACATATTTACACCTGAATCCTAACTCATCTCCATTATACAAATACATTCTATTTAATTCAAGTATTGCCTCAATCATTTGATTTAATTCTAATTTTAATCTTGTTAGGTTCAATGTTCTTTCACCTTCAGAAACTGTTTTCTTTATTGATACTCCACTCAATTTCTCCAACCAATTTGTTAACGGTTGAGCTGTCAAAGCTTGCAAAGAATCATTATTATTCACATCGGGCACGCAATGTGGTGTATTACATGGCAGGCCCATTACTCTCTCAGGTGTCATCAAAATGAAGTTGGATTTAAATTTGATTTCTCCAAATTTTGAGAAATCCTGGAATAAGTTAAATCTATAGGTGGATGTGTTTTGTCAAAAGATTAATTAAAGTCATAACTCTCGCAGTAGCATTGCCTCTCTCCAGTTCTGCATCTCATTATTTCCCTGGGCTTACAATGGAACAACTGGACCAATTGTAAGAGGAACTGTTAATGCTTCTGGGCTTGATATAACATTCTGATTTCTTGAGTAAATTACTCCAGAATTCTGACCTATAAATACTGAAGAATTAGTTTGTGTTACTGTTACTGGAGTATACCTTGGTATTGTCTGAGGTTGACTAACAACTTGCACAGGAGTGGTTGAATTAGGTGTAGACTGCACCTGAACAATCATTGGTTTCTGATAAATCTGTGGTGCCATCGGTACTGTAATACTCGGTGCAGAACGCACAATAGGAATTTTAGAACAAACTACAGACTGAACTACAGTCTAAATCACACAAGTTTGAGTAGCTGTAATAGTAGGAACATGCGTTGCGACCTGTACTTGACTGTGTTACCACAACTGGATGTGGTGCATTTGGACTAATACTAGTACCTAGACTTGCCTCTTGTGCTGCATATGGAGGAGGACAATTTCTCAATAACTGTGTTTTAATTTCATTATAATCTGAGTTACTATCATAAATCAGTGATCTCTTTGTTTCATCTGACTTCGACTCAATATCCTCAAGATCCTTATTCTTTTTCTTTGGTCTAACACCGTCCTCTTTCTCTTGAGTGATTGCAGGAGACATTCCAATACCCTGTAAAGTTTATATTCTCCAAAATTTCTTCTCATTGTCCCATCTTGCTTCTAGCAATGTTTTCTCAGCTTTTCTCATTTGTATCTCAAATTTAAATTTCTCTTGTCTGGCAACTAACTTTCAAATAGCTAGAGCTTCAAGCTGTGCTTGTCTCGGAGGGGGCTTTAATTCATAAAGTACTCTTTTCAAATACATTCTCTAAAATTCTCATATTAAAACTTCCATGAGCAGGAAACGCTAAGCTCTCTTTCTTCTCTGTAATTTTGTACCATTGTTTTAAACAAATACATGCTGATGGACCTTGGTTTTCAGTTACAACGTATGCGGGTGTACCTTCTGGCGGGGTCATTTCTCCTATTCTGACTGGAATGAAAGCATCTCCTCTAATCACATTCTTTAACGCTTTGAAAAATTTCATTTTCACTTTTAATTAACTCAAAACGATGAATTAAATTCAAAACAGGAAGCAATTCAATCCCAAAATCCTTTTCACTTTCTACTCTCGAACATTGGCGCTTCACGGTTTTCTACCAATCCGTTTGTGGCTTCTTTTCACCAACCGACCTATCACAGTGCGGACCCAATGATGTCACACTCACACACAGAGCTGACAGAGCCTTGTGACTCGACCTCCAAACTCAATTCACACAAAAACTAAATGCAAAATTGTGAGCACTGAAGAAAAATCAGCAAACCAACCTGTCTGCTTACTACAGGTAGGGGCGCAATCACTTTGGAAGCCTTACGGAATTATCGACTGTGGCTTTTAGCTCTGAAAGCTACTATTTCGACTTATGGCTTTCTCTCATGCGCAGGTAAAATTCAACCTGCAAATTTTACACTTGACTAATACCAGATCTTCTCTGCATGCTCATGAATCACCAGGTAACTGTCAAACTACTACTCTTTAAGCACGCACACTAGGAAATACTATTAGCCAACCACGCCCGATTGACCAAACACAGGAAACACGTTAAAACAAAAACTAAGTGTCTCATACACTTGTACAATATTCCGGAGTTTTAGACCAATGCAGGATCTGTACATCAACAACCAAGTGGGCAATTTCTGAGCACAAAGCACCACATTCACTTGAAGTATGATGACTTCCCTACAATTATCCTTTAGAGTGTGTAAACTCCATAATCAACTAAATTGGAGTACGCAAACACCCTATATCTCTCATACATCACAATTGAGCTGCGATTTGCCAAAGCAAGTGCAAACCCTACTCAGAACTCAAACAATCACTGGGAACACACACAAGCATTGGCAAAACTAAATTTCCAAAAATCAAAATTTCAACAAGCATAGCAATCTCTCAATTCTCTCCTATTGAGATAGAACCATAGAAACTAGGGTGTTCCATCCTATTGAGACAAACCATCCTCTTTTGCTACCAAATACTGTGGGCTTGTCAGACCTTATTTTATTTGATATAATTAGTATTATTATGACAAGGTGACATGTGGGGGTGGGTGGCCAGGCACCCAACATGGCAGACACATGAATTGACAACTCCGGACCTGGGTCGAACCATCTCCCCGTGATCTGCCCCCAACTTTGTAGCAAACCCACAAAGTTCACTGTGCAGGATCGGAGAGGGGCTGGGATGCTATGCGGCTGGGGATTGAGGCGGCAGCACATGTTTAGAGAAGGAGAGTGACGGAGGCGGCCGGCGGTGAGGCCTCCTTCCCGCTTGACATCTCCTGCTCCCGCCCGCGGTAAGGCCCAGCGCGGCTATGCGGACAGCGGAAATGCTCTGGGTGTGGGCTGATCCGGCTGGATCAGCGAGGACTGGAATGTGCTGGGGGCTGTGTCTGGCAGCCGTGCCGTCGCCGGGGGTGCACCTAGCTGTGTGGAGACAGAGACAGCCTGGGACAAGCCCTCCTTCCTGCCTGATATCCCCTGCTCCCGCCCACCGTGAGGCCTGGCCCTGCTGCGTAGAAGGTGAGCGTGCAGGGTGGGGGCCGGTTTGGCTGGGCAGGGTGAAGACTGGACTGTGCTGGGGGTGGCTCCCGATAGCTGCGCTGGCATGGGGGCACCTAACAGTGAGCTCGTGGGAGTGGGACAACGTTGGAGGCGCGAGTTCCCCCTAGGCCTGAAATCTGCCTGTGTTCTCAGGAGGGGCAGGTAAGGCCTGCCCCTCTGCCGGCGACCAAGTGAGGAGACCAGGTACCAGATGAAAGCCTGGCAGGACTGACTGTTGGGAACTGCCTGGGCATAATAAGTGGCGTGACCCCTCAGCAGTGGGGTGGACCCCGTGGGCCCTGCATCTGATACAGTGGAAGAGGAAGGGCCCAGATAACGCATAGATCCTGGAATTGCCCCCAGGTGAAGCACTACTTGAGCGCACTGGGTGGAAGGTGCTGCAGCTTCTGAGATCACCCTTGTTGTGCCAATCCTAAACCATGGGGCCTAAGCTGCTACTTGGTGGGACCTGTAGTGGAGAACAGAGGAGGTGACAGGGGGTGTAATGGCAGACTGTCCTGGAGGATGACATTGGTTTAATCCTTGTGAGGAGGCACAGATCGTGCAGGCGACTGGCGGCAGGCGTTAGTAGCTGGCAGCCACAAGACTAACCTGCCTCAGAGAGCCCAGGCCGGGCTCTGTGTGACCAGTCCATCAGTGCCCTAGATAAGCCTCACTATTTCTCTGTTTCTACAGTTGGTTATGTTAGTTAAATTGGTCAAGCACAGTTGTCTCCGCTGGACTGCGCATTGGGCAGGGTGGTTATTTGTTCTTCGTATGCTTCCGTCATCACTGTTACACAGGGGGAATGCAGTAGGTCCCTTGGGCTGGCAGTTACACCTTCTACATCCAGGAGAATGACCTTGGTTGCTAAATCATACAATATAATCACTTGGAATATTGCAGGCCTGGGGACACTTTATAAACGGCACAGGGTGTTAGCACAATTGCATAGGTGGCACTCTCATCTTGCCTTCCTGCAAGAAACCTACCTCACTACACCAGAAGCCCTGAAATTACAGCGCAGGTGGCGGGGTCAATTGTTCCACCCCTCCTTCTCAGCGTATGCTAGAGGAGCAGCCATCTGAATAAGGGGGGGAATTTAGTTTTCAGCTGAAGATACTAAAATTGACTCACAAGGTAGATATGTCCTACTCAAGGGTCTCCTGGATGGGGAGCAGATAGTACTGGGCTGTTTTTATGCCCCACACCAGGAACAAGATGCTTTTTATGTACGCTTGTCTAAGGTGTTAGCAGAATGGGTTTATCTTCCTTGGGTATTCAGCGGTGACTCGAATGCTGTACTAGATGCGCACCTCAACCGCTCGCACCCACCCCTCCCTAGTGCCACACCGGTCTGACAGGCCAGAATATTGTGACAGTGGGTTGAGGGGTGGAACCTGGTGGATGACTGGCGGCACTGTAATGCGAATGCGAGGGAAAACTCTTTCTACTCCTTCCAACATGTGCTCCATTCTCGCTTAGACTAATTCTTATGTACTACTAGCTTGCAACCCCACATAACTCATGCTACATACTTAGGCAAGACACTGTCTGACCACAATCTGCTTGAGATCCAATTGACCTGGGGAAGGGTACCCTACGCAATGCCAACGTGGCATCTGCAGCCTACACTCTTGGAAGGCCAGGTCTTTAGAGACACATTAGCTACTACCAAAGGCACATATTTGTCAGAAAATACGGACAAAGCCACATCCCCACTGATTGAATGGGAGGCCTTCAAAGTAATTTTATGTGGGACCTCCATTTCTATGAGGGTGGGAGCTAGGGCTGAAATAGTGTCTGACCTCACACAACTCGAGGATGAGTTGGGGGTGGCTAGAACATGAGGTGACACTGGCCGACAACAAAACAGAGCGATTACAAGAGGCATGGATCCGGCATGCGGAACTCCTAGAGCACTTGCCTGTAGTAGATTACAGATCATACACCCAGAAGATGCATGTGGAGGCAGACAAACCAGGTGCCCTGCTTGCTAAGCTAATCAGACCACAACAGTCTCCCACACCTATATCAATGATACAATGCCCTCAGCTGGGTTCACTAACTAGCTAAACTAGCATTAATGAGGCCTTCCGGCTATACTATGTGGATTTGTACGCAGAGCTGCCACCCCACCTGTAGACCAACACTCCCTACGTAAGTTTCTGTACTGCCATCCGCTACCACAGGTGACAACACTAGAAACGGAGGTGCTGTGAACCTCAATCACAACTACCGAGATTGGTGAGGCATTAAAAGAGATGGTGTGTAATAAAACCCCTGGCTCCAACAGATTGCTTGTGGAATTTTATGCCACATACCCTAAACACTTGCTTCACCACCTAGAGAAATTATGAGAGGTCCCTCAAAGAGGGAATGCTCCCAGCTACAACTCGTGAAGCAGTAGTGACCTTGCTTCTAAAACCGGATAGACCTCCCACACAGATGTCATCCAATAGGCCTCTGTCTATATTACATATGGAATATAAGCTCCTCAGTAAAGTGTTGGCACGTAGACTACTCCTATTACTCCCGCTGCTGCTCCACACAGACCAATGTGACTTTGTTCTATGCCATGATACATCAATTAATATCCGTCGGCTATTTCAGTAAGTGGATGAGTGTTGAAGAACAAATACCCATATGCTGACTGCATCTGCTTAGATATGTGGCAGGCATTTGATACTCTCAGCTGGCAATATCTATGGGCATCTCTGGAAGCCTATGGAATACCTCCATAATTTATCCGGTGGGTGAGGCTCCTGTACACGGCCCGACCGCTGGGGCCAAGACAGGAGTGCATATATCTGCTTCTTACCCCATAGACTGCAGAACCAGACAGGGTTGTCCTCTGTTCCCACTCTTGTTTGTACTGGCATTGGAGCCCCTGGCACAGCACCTTCACCAAAGTGCGGCAGATTGGAGACTTGTGCTTAACCCCACTATGCATGCTTGCTCCTTATAGGAAGACGATATGATACTTTACTACAGGGACCTGCGTCAGGGCACGGAGAAGGCGGCGCAGATTTTTTTCCTGATTTGCACTCCTCTCTGGGCTCCAAATTAATCCTGATAAGTCATATGAATATTCCTTTCAGGATACCTGGTCGGAGCCGACGATTCCATTTGGGCCCATGACCATTGTAACAGCCTCTGTCTCCTTCCACTGTCTTGGTATTCCCGTTTACAGGAACCAAGCGGATTTGCTAGACGGAATCTAAACCAGGCAATTACATCGCTCCGATCCCAAGTCAACTTTTGGATCACGCTACCCCTTTCAGTGGCTGGGAGGGTGACCCTGGCGAAGATAGTAATGCTACCATGGGTGTTATACCATTTTGCGAACCTGCCGCTAATAGTACCACCATGTGTATTTTAGACATTGAATTCTTTACTGATAGACCTAATATGGGGGAAAGGTCCCCACCGAGTCGGCCTGACAAAACCACATTTACCCCCAGACCTAAGGGGCGTGGGCGCTCCAGATTTCAAGGCCTACTGTATTGCGGGCCAATTGCGATGGCTATCGCACTGGCTAGCCGACCATAATTTGGACGAGATAAATTGTACAGAAGCGATGTGGAGGAGGGGCTTTATTCACCAGCTGCTTTGTCCTGGGTCACCTAAATTGCCCCTCGGGCTACTTTGCAATTACGCACAGCATTGGCCTATTAGAAACTAACTAAACGTTACACAACTACAGCAACTCCCTATGCGCCTAATATACCACTATGGGGGCTCCCTTTACCCTCAGAAACTGTCACAGCAGCTATGCTCAGGATTTGGAAACAGCGGGGTCCACTCACTTTAGGGGACTTGTTCAAAGATGGGATGCTACTTCCACATTCAGACTATGTGCAACTGCCTTGTTTATCGGAAACTCTCTTTTTGACACATGCTAAAATACTATCATATGTACGTCCATATTAGTTTCCACAGGGTACTGTACCGGTAACACATGAAACCCTCCAGGCTCTTCATACAATGGGACACGGTAGACATTTTGTTAGATGGATATATCGTAGGTTCCGGACACAGTTCCACACATCATTGGACATGTTGAAGGCTGTGTGGGCAACTGATATAGGTAGAGACATTACTGTCAAAGAATGGTCTTTCCTATTACTATATGCTAGGAAAGTGTCTTGCTACACTCAGTTTAAGCTGATTCAGTTTTACCTCACTCCACAAAGGCTCAATAGGACCTACCACAATACAACGGCGCACTGTCCTCGGTGCCACACCACTGATGCTGACCTTCTCCATATGATTTGGGCATGCCCGTCCCTCTCACAGTACTGGACTGCAATAGGAGCCACTCTGGCAGAGATTGCGGATGAACCAGTAGAATTGCACCTGGTTACTTCTGTGACTGTACCCTAGGAAGCGTGCCTCTAAGGTACTCATGCACTTCATGGACTTGGCTATGCTTTGACAAAGCGCCAGCTGACAAAGTGCTGGAAGTCCCCCCATGTCCCATCTCTCCTCTCGTGAAAGGAGGAGGTATTATGCAGGAGCCAGGCTGAAAGTTTAGCCCTCAGAAGAGAAGAGTATAGAGGACTGAGGAGAAAACCCATATCTCTGGAGTGGGACTTACTGGTGGAAGTGCTTAGGGCACAGATTGAGTCATAGGGCTGACTGTGGTTCAGCAAGTGGGGTATCTTTTGAGATGCTGGAGGTGAGTCTGAGTTACACACCTGTGGCTTTCACATATTTTGTACGATAGGGTTCATATATGCCATCTCCCTCACTGATGACTGGCTGTGACTGATGTGTTTCTTAAGGTGATTATATATGTCGGCTTCCCATACAGGGAGTGGTACTCCAGAGAAGCTCAATATTAAATGTGAATCGTGTGTCTTAACTCATATAATTAATAGACGGAAGCTGGGTAGGGTGCGGGGTGGATGGGATGAGGGATTGTTGCTCAACATCAATGTTAGATACTACATGATTGACAGAACACACCTATAGTTCTACTATACGGAATGCATATTCATCTAAGATCTGTACACAGTGCTACTTGATTATTACACTATATAATGGAACAGTTGAAACTGAAAAAGAATAAAATTTTGTTTAAAAAAACAAAGATATGGTGACACGTAAAGGGTAAAACATCTATTACCCTCAGAGGTCGACTCAGATCTTTTGTCTCAGACATGAGTGTGAAATCATTCAATCATATAATGTGAACCAATAAACATTTAAAAAAATCATTCAATAATCAAAACATTGAATTTAGAGTCAATGATTTAAATATACCATGACCTATTTGGCCATGAATCACCACACTAGTTTAGTAAAATTCAAACATTTATTGCCCTCAAATTAACAATGCTAAGATCACCTAAATTATGCTCAAGACCAAATGATAGAAAGAAAGAAACATAACAGGCTGTCCAAAACACCTAAAGAATCTCAATCTGGCTAAAGCATTTATCATTAGACTCTCCAAAAGAACAAAGCAAAATAAAAACAGAATCAAGTGAAACATAGAAACATCATACTTTTAGCTTGTGCAATTGAATAAATCACAATTGTTTAATCACCAGTCACATTTGGACGTTGGTTCAGACATCTCTAACTATTATTCTAATTGAAAGCATTTCTGGGCTTCGTGCAAAAATAAAATAAGGCAAAAATGTATTTGGAAAACATTAACTATGGTACTAAGCAAAACATGTGGTTGGATTTTCTAAGGAAGAAAAACCTGCAAGAAAGACAAATGCACATCGGTTATACCTCCCTTAAATGGATCAGCAATTAGTAGAATCTTCATCAGCAGAGTGCAGGAACATCAGGTCTTCATTAGTCAGCATCAGGACATGAATGGGAAACAGTTCAGTAAAGTTGGGCCTAATATAACTGAACTGTTAGAATCATAGGCAAAGACAGAAACACATCTAACTCAGCAGAAAACTGGAACAGAACTAACAAGAAGCTCAGAAAATAGGAAACTGGCTTACATCACCTAAAGCTTTGCTATATTAAAACCCAAAAAGTTACTAGCTAAGCCTCTATTGGACATGATTATGAGGTGGTTTAGTGTGCAGCCAATAAAATATCATCTGCACTTCAGATATATCTCTTTACGTTCTTTTCATCCAGGATTGGTTTACGTTGTCACTCCTCTCTCAACCCCGGCCACCAGCTTCCATGCTTAAATGATGTTCTCTTCACCCAGGATTGGTTTACGCTGTCACTACTCTCTTGTCTCCGGTCACCAGCTTCTGTGCTTAAATACATTTAAAATGCAACATGGAAATAACAGGAGAATCGTCAAGAGTAGCTGGAGAGGGATAGTGAGGGATAAAGACCATAATGTAGGCCATGAGATAAGTATGGAGAAGGGCAGGTGGGAGGAAGTGGCGAGGATTAGGAACCAGTCAGAGATTTGCTCTATAAAACTCATAGCCCAGATGTAGCTATAACACTTGTATGCCCATCATTTAGGGGTTACCAGACCTCGCACCTGTGACCCCTGGCTTGCCCTTTGCTACCCCTGTCACCTAAGAGGTGGCAAAATTTGTGACAAGAACACAGAGGTAGCTCGCACTACCAGGTTAGGCTCCAGCCTCCTTTACTGCTCTTTTTTTTTATTACATTAATAGTGATTATTAATCTGTCATTCACTATTAATGTAATAAAAAAGTGGAACAGCAGAATCTGGAATGGAACCTCCACTGGCATCTTACGTAAGTGAATTCAAATACTTTTCAGTATATTTTATATGCGTGCATGTGGGTGAGAGAGATTTCAAGTGAGAGAGTGGGTATGTGCTAGCATGTATGTTAATATGTGGAATAGTGCGTGTGTGTGAAGGTGAGTGGGTGAGAATGTATAGGTGGGTCAGAGTAAGAGTTAGCAAGAGAGTGAGACTGAGTTAGGGTCAAATTGAGTGCAATTATTGTGATCTCATGAGGTCATGTGACATCACTTCCTTTGACATCATTAAGGTCAAAGGGTGTATGATGTCACTTCCGCTACACCTGGCATTTTGGCGAATCGATTCCTATGAATGTTTCATGCTTTAAAAGCCTCTGACCTTGTTAGCTGGGACTGCTTATTTATCATCTTGGGAAGATTTGAATTCCTGGCTCATTTCATGGACTCTTGGTGAAACTTTGCTTTTCACAGCTTCCATAATTAATGTGGCTACTGTGGGTAATCCTAATATTACAAAGGATTAACTCACTGATGATCAGTGCTGCTTATTTTGTCTTATTCATTAAGCCGCTTACAGTTTCTCCAGGAGCATCCCCCAATGGCTCCAATAGTTAAATTAACTCTATGTGCATATGATGTGATTTACTAACTTAAAGCTGACAAAGTAACTGTTGAGCATACTTCAGAACAAATCAAAATTACTGCAATGGGGGTTATAAAATAAACATGGCATAAACTAAAGTTTCCTTTAGTAACACACGACTTGAGATGTCTTGCTGTTGAATGGGCCCAAATGATATATTGGTATTTTCGTGACAGAAACAAATATAAGCCCTCATTATGAACAAGGTGGGAAACACCGCATCCCCGGGGACCGTAAAATCCGCCAACAGAGGACCAGACCGGACCACCAAATAATGAACCAACTGAAACATAGGCATCCTCAAAACCACTCACCGCCAGTAGAGGAGTACTGACAACGACGGCAGAGGCCGCCCACAGGCCAACAGAATGGCCCAACCCACCCATCAAATAATGAACCACTAGACCGCCGTGAGTTCCGGGGCGGGAACCACCGCCATGGAAAGCCAGGCGGAAACAAACCAAATATGAGGAAACACTCACCGGAGTCTCACACAACATGCCGAAGCAGACTTGGCTAGAGAGCTGCAGATCATGCCAGCCCTTCTCCTTGCCATATACCTCCACGACCGAGACCACCGACGAAGACAACGACAGTAAGTACCGCAACCTACAAAACAAGTGAAGAAAGGGCACAGTTACATACCCACCCACTCCACCCACCCTGCAACGCTTCCACAACCCTTCACAGTAGCACAAGCCATACACCCCACAGCAATAGGTACTTACCCGACACAGGGCAAATCCAACCTGACCATAGTACATACAAATGCCCCACACCCACAAACAATGAAACGAAAGACCAGGGATCAAGAGTGTGTCGCCAAAACACAGGCCACACATAAACGTTTAATGCAGCTCTCTGAGCAAACGATTGTCAAGTAAGGCCAATGGCCAGTCCGTAGTGCTAGAGTTCCATGGGCTACAATGGCCCCAACCTGACTCCCTAAAGTGCTACAGTACTCCAGCTTATAGGGGCAACAATGGGGCATCCAGGCACCTCAGGGAACAGGGGCAGGTGGTGGTAGGGGTGGGGATTTACGACGGGGGTGGGCCTTGGATTTGCACTCGGAAGGTGGAGGGGGTTTGGGTTTGGCCTTGGAAGGTGGGGGGGTGTGCTTGGACCGGGTTGAGCCAGATGGAATTGCCTCAGCACAGGGCTTCTTCCTCTCTGGGGAAGGGGCATGGGAATGTGAAGGGCGGACAGGGGTGGGCTGTGAAGTGGAAGGAGTGGAAATGGCAAGGAGGTGTGCACGTTTAGGGACAAGACGGGGTGGGCCAGTGTGTTGGAAGAGGTCAGCACAGGAGAGGAAACATTTTTTGAGAGCAATTGGGTTGGACCTGGAGGAGGGTGTGGACATAAGTGGTGTAGGGGTGCGTGTTGTGGGTGCGGGTGACTGGACAGTATGCTGAGGTGTGGTGGATGTGTGATGGGTGGGTGTTTTGGTGCGTTTGTGTGTTTTTGGAGGAGGGGGTGTGGACACAGTGGGAGAAGACAGGCTGCCAGTGTGAATGTATGTTGTGTGGGTGTCTGCAAGTCTGGTGAGTGTGCTGCATGTGTCAACTAAAGTAGTTGTGGTGAGTGCAGGTGTGGTGTCTGGGGTGTATATGTGGATGTGTGCTATTGTGGTGAGTGCAGGAATAGGCTCAGCAACAGTGAATGAAGGTGCAGTGCCTGGGGGTGTGCATGTAGAGGGGACAGACAGGGAGGCGAAAGAGGTGGGCACACTGGGGGAAGTAGATGCTGATGTGTGCATGTGTATGTTGGCTGTGTGAATGATTGTGGTGGGAGGTGTAGTGCTTGTGTTTAGAAGTGTGCTTCTTGTGTTTTGAGGTGTGTGACTGCGTGTCAGAACATGTGCTTTGGATGGGTGAAGGGAGTGGGGTGCTGGAAGGGGTCGAGGAGGTTGGAGGGGGGAACGGAATGACCAGGGAATCTGGCTGCCGTCAAACAAGAGGCCAGAGCCTGAAAAGATATCTGTAGGTCAGACACGGCACAGTGAATGCCATCCAGACAGGCATTGGTCTGCTGCATCTCTGATGCTAGCCCCTGGATGGCATTGAAGATGGTTGTCTGCCCTACAGAGATGGTTCCCAGGAGGTCAATAGCCTCCTCCGTGAAGGCAGCATGGCCGACTGGGGCAGGGGAGGAGGTGCCTGGGGCTAAGGAGCCACCCACCCTTCTGGGTGAGCGGGCACGGGCAAGTCAGTGGGGAGCAAATGGGAGGGCGATGATGGCATGGGGTGGCGGAAGATTATACAGTAGGGGTGGGCCCACTAGGGTCCGCCACCGCCAGGAAGCCCACATCGGAGGAGGTATCGGAGTCACTACCTCCAGTGGTAGTTGCCTCCCCCGTGGCACTACCCTCGCCCTCCAACCCACTGGTCCCCTTGGCATCGGATGACTCTGCCTCTGAGGATCCGTGGGCCGCTGCATCCCCACTCGCCGGTACCTCAGCTCCCTTGCCAGATGATGCTGATTTACACAAACACAAAAGAACAGGAATGGGGAGACAAAACGGGAGAGACACTTGTAAATAGCTGAAAGGAGTGAACCTAGTGGTTCATACACACACCCACCCAGAAGACCCTCCAACAGGCATCACCTTCCACTATACCCATGGGCATGCCCCTGACTAGTGACCAGAACCCTGCTCTACACCCATTCCCTAAACAACCTAAGGACCCGACGTGTAGGAGACCTGACCGACACACCCCTACTCCCTACGGGGGCCATCATGTAGATGGACATCAGTCAGAGTCCTGGCAACTAAGCAGCATAAAGCCGAATGCACACACAGACATCCACCAAGGGTCAAAAATGTGGTATGTGTACTCACCCCCTTGTGACTGCTGTGCAGCCTTCAAGCGCCCATCCAGGTTTGGGTACGCCACTGCCAGGATGCGTAGCATAAGGGGGGTCAGTGCCCGAGGGGCACCCCTTGCCCGTTGGGAGGACTTCCCGAGCTGGGCCTCGCAGATTTTTACACGCACAGCTCTGCAGGTCCTCCCACCTCTTTCTGCAGTGGGTGCTCCACCGGTTGTAGATCCCCAGGGTCCGCCCCTCCGTGGCGATGGCATGCCAAAGCGCCCCCTTCTGGTGGGCTCTGACCTACAAGGGACACACAGAAATGTAACAGAGAGGTCAGGCACTTGGTAAACATATACAGCTGGCTATACGTCCACTATGGGATGGACAGTACAAACAGACTAACAGCACATACGCACGCAGCATGTTAGGAACCATGGCCCATCCAGGGTCTGAGGTGCACACATATATACTGCCAACACCATCCATTACACACAACCATTGCCCACATTCCCCCGACTCACTTGTACCTCTGGCCGTCCGTAGAGCTTGGCCTACAGGGGCAGGTTCCCGTCCACTAGCCTCTCCAATTCCTCTTGGGTGAAGGCCGGGGCCCTTTCCCCTGTAACACGAGCCACTTCCATGACCAGAGCTAGGACACAGCAGTAAACTCAGTGGAGTACCTGCTTGCACGAGATCAGGGAGTCAAGTGAAGTTGGGGTGACGACTTCACGTACGTACCGCTGCGGTGTGCACCGTCACTGCCAACGGCGATCATGATACACTAGGATTCCCCATTGACATCAATGTTATCCAATGACTGTGTGCACGGCGGTAAACACTGCCTTATACTGTTATGTCAACCGTTAGCGATATGAGATCACTTCCACCACAACAGTTCTGGATTACAGGGGGCAGACATTTTGCCAATAACTACACATTTATAATACTGCTATCTGCACTATACAGGCCCTAATGTTCACCTAACACACCTATGCATGTCACCATTAACAATACCACACCTGACAAACCCTCCTCAATAATTATGGTCTAGTTGATGTTATGTCAAACACATTTACCATTTGAGTCCCTGCAATCAAGTCAGCAGTGTTCAATGACTGACAATGTGTGCCTATTTATGTGTCTTCCTCACACGTGTTTCAAATTCCTCCTAGGTACAGACCCTTGTGGCAAGGAAGGGCCCCATTAGTGTACAGACCACTTGTGGATATGCGGACCATGGTGGAGCATCACATCATAATCAATTACAGACCCACCTGTGCAACTATTCTCAAACTTTGTGCATTACTGGATCCTGTACTGACTCTGGCAAATTGTAATCAGCATACCAGTCCTACTGAAGTGCAGGTGCTCTCTGCACTCCATTTCCTGGCCACGGGTTCTTTTCAAGTGACAGTGGGCATGGGTGCTGGATGTTCACAGCCAATGTTCAGCATGATACTGACAAGATTTCTGAATGCATTTGTATGACACCTGCAGTCCTATGTGAGGTTTCCCCAAATTACTGACCTCCCTGCCATCAAGTCGGACTTCTATGCCTTTGCCAACATACCCCATGTGATAGGTGCCATCGATGGCACCCACATACCTATAATCCCCCCAAGAGTCAGTGAACAGATGTACAGAAACAGTAAGAGCTTTCATTCCATGAACATTCAATTGGTATGTACTGCAGACCAGTACATCTCACTTGTGAATGCCATGTTCCCTGGTTCAGTCCATGATTCCTTTGTGCTGAGGAACAGTAGTGTACCACACAAGATGGAAAAACTACAAGAGGACAGAGGGTGGATCATAGGTAGATGTTTCTGTCACTAACTGCCATCTGAGGCTTGTCAATGATAGTTCTGTTTTGCACCTTTTTCTAGGTGCTTCTGGCTATCCCAACTTGCGTTGGTTCCTGACACCAGTGAGGAATCCTGGGACAGATACAGAGAGGAATTACAATGAGGCCCATGGATGTACTAGGAGGGTGATAGAGCGCACAATAGGTCTCCTGAAGGCTAGATTTAATAGTCTATATATCTGTGGGGGTTCCCTGGCCTATGGGCCTGAAAAGGTGTGTAGAATAGTGGTGGCCTGCTGCATGCTGCACAAAGTGGCAGTGAGAAATTCTATCCCCCTCTTGGAGCTGGAGGGTGCTGTATATCCAGACCAGCTTCCTCAGAGAAGGGACAAGAGTGATGGTGATGATGAGGAAGGGGAAGATTTCAATTCCAGGACCCAACTGATACAACTCTACTTCCAGTAACTATGTGGGACTAAGGGCTGAGATTGGTGTTTGTGAAACATACTGTCAGTGTGCCTTGTCATCTAGGAGGGGGTTTGAATGTACTAATTGCAACTGTGTCCATGTCTGCATAGGACAGAATACATTTTAGTGGTTCTTTTTTTCAACATATTTAGGCACAACAATGTGTAAGGCGAGTGGGTACTTTAATGCTATGCATGGGCAAATAATGTAGTTCTCAGCCAGTTGCATCCATACTTCACTCTGTTCACACATTATGACAGGTGATAGTGTTACAGGTGAGATAAGTGTTTTATTTGGTGCAGGGAATGAATCGTGCAAATTACAGTGATGGCAGTTGGTCATGGGTGGTTATCCGAAATGCCAACATGGTGGCAGCCTTGTTGTAAGTATTGGCAGGTCCATCAATGCTTACATGAGTTCTTATTTATTATTAGCAATGTTTGGTGGTTGATTGTGTGGGATAGTTGGTGGACAGATTGTTGTTGCAGAGTCACTTCTTTGAGGGGGCCTTGTTTTTGGCAGGTTTTCCAGTCCCATATCTTGGCCAGAGAGTCCGTTTGGGTGCCTGTTGTTGAACTATAGGGGATGAAATGGTTGTTCCTTGTGTTTCCTCTGAGGGTAGTTTGTGGAGGTTGCTGCTGATGCTGTCATTGTCCGGTCTGTCTCCTGTGCTGTAGTTGGGGCTTCCTGCACTGTGTGGGTCTCAGGCTGGGTTTGTACAAGCTGCAGCAGTGCACCTGCTATGCTGGCCATTGTGGCGTTGTGCATTTTCCACTGCTCCATGACTTCTTGGTGGTGTTCCTGCTGCATCCTCTGACTCTGCCCCAGGGTGGATACTATCTGGGCCAATCTGTCATGGGTATGCTGGTAGGCCCCCAGGACCTCAAAGATCATGTCCTAGGCTGCAGCATCCATCCTGTGGCCTCCCCCTGGCCCACTGATGCCCTCCAATTGGGCCTAGCCCCCTGTGCCTGTGTTTCCTGCACAGGTCTAGCGGTGCCACTTGTACTAGGACCATTGTTTTCCTGCCTGTTGGTAGGGGGAGACTGTGGCCTCTGTACTTGTGTTCCACCAGTCTGAGGCCTGGATACACAGGTATGTGGACAGTTGCCCTGCGCGGATGTTCTTGCCTGGGTGGTAGGGGTGTCAGTGGTATCCTGGGTGGGGCTGCTGGATGGTGACAGTCCAAGACTGTGTGAGGGGCCTGTCTCCTCATCAGTGTCCAGGGTTCCATCCCCAGGGTCTTGTGAGGTGCCTCTGTCTCCCTGGGGGGCACTGGCACTCCTTGTCCTGTCCGTCAGGGTGGCATGGGTGCTGTTGCCTGTTGGGGGCAATGGACATGTCTGTTGCATTCGCATAGTTGGATGAAGTGCAGAGGCCTGGGCGGGATTGTCCAGCTTACACACTTTGGGACCATGCAGGATGCTTTAGTGAGGTTAACATTGCTTTAAACTTAGGATGTGGAGGTGGATTGTGGGTGTTACAGGCCATTGTGTTTCCTTGCAAGGTTGGGTGGCTGTGCACAGAGGGAGGGATGTGGGCCTGTTAGTGGGTTTGTGAGCATGCAGGGGTGGTAGATTCAGTGCCTGTGGGCTTGGTGGGGTGTTGGTCCTGGTGGGTGTTGGAGGGGTGGGGTGGTGCATGCATTCTAGGTGTGATGGATATGGGGTAAATGTAGACGACTTACCCAATTCCATTCCTCCAGTGAGTCCCTCAGGGTGTAGGATGGCCATTACCTTTTCCTCCCAGTCAGTGTAGTCGGGTGGTGTTGGTGGAGGTCCTCTCCCAGTGTTCTGCACTGCAATGTGGTGCCTGGATGCCATGGCCCTGACCTTGCACTGCAGGTCGTTCCATCTCTTGCGGATGTCGTCCCTGGTGCGTGGATGGAGTCCCACTGCATTGACCCTGTTGACAGTGGTCTGCCATAGCTCCATCTCCCTGGCGATGGGTGTGTGCTGCACCTGAGCCCCAAATAGTTGTGGCTCCACCTTCAGGATCTCGTCCACCATGGTCCTTAGCTCCCTTTCTGTGAAGCGTGGATGTTTGGGGGGTGACATGGTGAGTGTGGTGAATGATTTTGGGGTGGAATCGCGGTGAGGGTGCTCTTCTGTGCTTCGGTGTGAGTCTTGTGGATTGTGGCATTCGGTGTCTGCTTCTAGTGTTCTCTGTCTTCGTTGGCCTACTTTTGTTGCAAAGGATTGTGGGGTGTGTCTGTGAGTGTTTTATGGTGTTGTGGATGTATGTCAGGTGTGTGGGTTTCTAAATTGTCCAATGTGTGCACTTATTACTATTGTGTCTACTTGCCGCCTGTGGCGGTCTGCACCGCCAATGGTCATTCAGCTTCCACTGACCGCCAAGGTGATTTGTGCATCATTATTTGGAGGGCAGGATGTGGGTGTGCTCGGCGGTGGTGGAGTGGGAGGTCCAGCATTTCCGACAACAGGGTCCTGGCGGAGACTTGTGGACTGGTGATTTTTGACAGATTCTGGTTTTTGGTTCATTATATGGCGGGTTTCTGTTCACCGTTGCCACGGCGGTCAGCAGTGTTTACCGCTGTGTTCATAATGACTGCCATAATCTCTACGACTTAAATGAACGATCCTCTTCTAAAAAAGATCAGGTGTCTGCAGATTAAAATTCCTTCCACTCTATATTCAGAAGAGAGGGCCTGGTCAACATGTCAGTCCTTCTCCCTTTTACGTTTCTGTTCTCTTGACTAACATGTATCTTACCACTACATTTTTTAAGTAGCTTGATGGCTTGAGTTAGTTTGTGGGCAAATAAAAAAATCCTTAGTTCATGCTAAAACCAAACTGGAAGACTGTAAAACACTACAGACAATTCGAAGGGGAGATAATATTCGTGTATTCTATGTATTAGACTTCAGGGCAAGAACCCAATGCTATCATGGAATTAGATTGAGTTTAAGGCTACTGAGACTTAGGGATGCTTTTGTATTTCTTATAATCAAATTATAAGTGTATGTAGTTCTCTTCCAATAAGTGAGTCAGATAATTTCTTTGATTTGCCCAATATGTTGTCCTCAGCTGGGCTCTGTTATTGGGCATAGATTGTTAATGTGGTTTCTTATGCCAGTCTGCTGACAACTATTTTGTCAATGACGTGCCTGTAAAATGGTAAAAGGAGATAGGAATTTGAATAAGAAAGGACATGTGCTCTGAAGTCTGTAAATATAATTGCAAATGTTGATGGATAGGAGTGTCCCCTGTATGGTAAATGGGTGTATTCCCCTGGACTGAGTGGCCCCTTGCATGTCTATCTAGTAGGTTTATTTTAGATCTGTCTTAACACTAATCTAAGAGTGTGTGCAGAGTGCAAGGCCTTTCTCTGACTATGTGACATCCTGGATCTGTTTTGTGGCCTGAAAGGGCAGAGTACACTCATTGTGGGCAGAAGACTACTATCATTGTCCTGAGTGTAGCATAAAAAGTAATGGTGGCAGCATACCATATCCTGGAAGGATCAATAGTGTGACTACGCATTTCTATATATGTCACTGGAAATGAGGCCTGCACTGAAATCCAGTGTATATGTTGACCTCATGCACTTGTGTAGTGTGTCCTGGCATATCACAACATGGAGGGTTAGAGCTATTCTACCAAATAGTAGAAGTGCATTGCCTACATTCCTGTGGTTGGAGGGAGGAGACCGAAACACTGAAATGAGGATGGTGGAGATAGAGCTACTGTTAGAAATTTCATGAGGCCTTTTGTTAGCAAATGGTTGCTGATTAGTATATCTGAGCACATTCATTTGGTTGATGGTGGGTGTGAGGTACTTTGATGTTTGACGCCTGAAGTTTCTACATCAGGTCTGCCATTTTATCTATCCCTGATTACCTCTTCAGCTGGGCTGATTACAACCACACCTCCCTGTGCCTGTTTGTTGCTCCATTTGGAAACAGCCACAGTGCTATCAGCTGTGTGAAGAATCTTTCTACACAAAGTTTGTCTCTGGAGAGCATCCTGATGCGGACACTAGAAAGGAGAACCACCCCAAACCAGTTCAAAGGTTTGAGACAGTAGACCCACCTCCCCTATCTGGAAGTTTCATAAAAGTAGGAACAGGTCCACTCCACGTTGTTCCAGGTGCAAGTCCTTCATGACCAGGGAAGGGAGTGCTCGACAGAAGACTCAAAGGACTCCTGTGCAACTAGAGTCGGTGTCCGCCTGAAATCTAGTTTCTCAGAGGTGAGCGACCATCGCCTGAATTCTGTACTTTCTGCTGGAGGATCTAAGGATCTGCCTGTAGAAGCCTGCTTGCCTGCTGCAATAGGGAAGGAGTCTTTCAGGCCCTGCAGGAGGATAGACTGTCAAGGAGGAGAGAGGCCCAGCATGTCTATGGTTACTGAGGGACATACATGTGTTTTAATGTTTAGCTTCACCTGAAGATTTGTGGTTCTCATTTACATTTGATTTTCAAGATACACTGCATTTCTTGAAAGTATATTGCATATGTAATCATGAATTCATTTATTTAAGCTTTGCATTTATTCTGACATTATGCGTCCACATATAATCGTGTATTCAAGGTGCACATTGAAAATAATTAACTAAATTTTGCAGGTGCACTTACGTGATTTCAAAGTTAGAGAAAGGAGTACTGTGCATTAGGGGAAGTGAGACCTGAGAAGAGAACAGAACGATTTAATGAACAGAAGAAGCCTTCTATGCATCTCATATCAGGGACGAGGGTGCTCAAGGTTAATGTGGTTGTTCGAGCTATGTGGGATGGAACATTGTGAGAAAGAGAAGTAATTGGGTTTTTGGTGACGTGTTAAGAGATATGGAAGCTCCTGGAACTTTTTGGTTTTGAAATAGTGTTTACACTGTTAGACACACGTCAGATTCCTTTGACTTTGAGAGGTACAGACCTCTTTTCTTCTTTTTGCCCTTACAAGTTTATATGCTAACACCTTCCTTACCTTATTTCTGAATCCTTTGAGATCTCTATTTTAAACATTCCCATTCCAGCTTAGAGTCTGGATTAGATAACCTTAAATATGTGACTATTAGAAAAAGAGATCTGAATTTCTTTAAGGAACACCAATTTCTGTTTCTTAGTATCTGTATTACTGTGACTGTATTCTTTGTATGCCTTATACTACTGAGACTGAACCTCTTCCAGCGCTTTAGCTTGCCGGTTCTGATTCTGTATCTTTATTATATGATCTTGATAGGTACCTACATTGGACTGATTACTAATTTGTAATAAACCTACTAAACTTTACATATCAATTCCTGGCCCTCATTGTAAATTTGTTGTTAACTCCCTTGCTGCCTAGTCAATTAAAAAGACCCATCGGATGAAGACCGACCTCCACGTCCATGCACACTACATCAAAAGCATGGCGCTTTTGAGCCTAATTTCAAGGTAGGGGAATGGGTGAGAGTGAAGAGAACTAGAAGGGTTTGAAAAAATGAGTGTACATATTCAGAACCTTTACGTGTGTTTGAATGTCTAAAGATTTGTGCAAGATTGAGTGATGGAAAGATATTGCATTTGAGTCACTCGACTAGATGCAGATGTTCAAAAGGATGCCACAAATGCATTTCAAGTCAAACTAATAATTATTCAAGTTAGCTGTGGGAAGGTGATGATAGTGGAGCATCTTCACATGTACAACAGGATGACAAGACGGATTGAATCAAGTGTATTGTGAAATTGAAGAGGAAATGGTGATTCAACAAGTATTTTTTGAAGAAGGAATTTCTTTTGATAGAAATTACCTTGGAAGATGTGTGGGAAATGACAGTCAATGCCTGACAAGCTGGTTTGGATGCCCAATAATCCTTCCTACGTATCAGAACAAGATTTTTTCATAAAGATCTCCATTATTATATTAATAATTTTCTACAACAAACAACATCAGCTCTTGATTCTGAAAAGTATACATCATGTCACATGTGCGTTCACAAATGCCCTCGCTTACCCTTCTTTATTATTAACATAAGGCCCTGTTGTGCTACCTGTATTTAATCACTGATTCCATCTTGACCACTGATTCCGTTTTGTGCTCAGCTTAGCTTGAAATGCCATCACATCGGTGGCGCAGATATTTTTCCATGCACAGCTTGTTTTCTACATTGAACGTGATTTCTCTCTTCTCACCAGAGAAGGAAAAATCATGGGGGTTGCAACGGTGATAAGAGTGTACCAGAATGAGAATGTTTATAGCAGAGATGGGTACAGCTCTGTCTTAGAAATGCACAGCTTGTTTTCTACATTGAACGTGATTTCTCTCTTCTCACCAGAGAAGGAAACATATCATGGGGGATGCAATGGTGATAAGAGTGTACCAGAATGAGAATGTTTATAACAGAGAAGGATACAATTCTGTCTTGAAAATGCACATTGGGATCTGGCCAATTCTATTGTGTGTTTTCAACACAGACCAAGAACAGCCAGTGCTTGAATTTCACAACTTACTCGAAGGGAGGGGGAAGGTTACCAGAACCTCCCTCTTGGGATTGTTTAAGGTAGATAAGGTGGGGAAGCTCGGTACTGAGGTAGAAGGAGCTCTCTTGAACGTGGATGTACAGTTCAGGAAACACCCCATGTTGGGAAAATCCTCTTGCCTCAGCCGTCCAGGGTTTATCGGCTTGATGATGCTGGCAAGGATGAAGAGTTCGATCTCCATGGTGATGCATTTTTAATTCATATTTATTGTTGATATACTGTATTTCACCTTTTCTGCCTATTATTATTCAACTGCTGTGATTATTTTAGTATCAGGATGTCTCTTGCTGCATTCAAGTTAAATGCTCACATTAATATTTTTGTATACCTTTGTTTGAGACCTAGGAAGTGCCATATTTAATTCATAATTCAGACTAAGAGTGCTGCATTTTTTAGCCTCGTTCCCTGTTAGTTTGAAGCTAAGCAGAATAATTTGGCGCAATTGTTTGCAGGATACGAAGCAAAAGATTTAAAAGTGAAAAATGTTTGGCAAGAAGTCAAAGGCTGTTTCTCAGGTTCCAAATGACATACCAGGGTGGGAAAAAGCACCCTATGATGCTCTTGTGAATGAATGGTCTTGTGGAGCAGGATTATGTGAAAACTGTGACAAATGTCTTATCAATGCTGAGCTAAAAACAGTTTTACTCTGTTTACAGAAAGTGCCAGTAGAACAGGGATGTGATTTATCTATTCTAGGCAGACGGTGCTGGATCCTGTTATCTTCTTATCGAAAAATACATGAAAAGTATGTACAGTTAGAACAAGAAAACCAGCAATTACAGAGGCAGCTAGTTGAAGCTAAAAATAATATAACCATGCTGTCTTGTCAGAATAAGTTATTGCAAGATAAAGCGGATTCATATCAATCTGTTGCGGAAAGTGCAACTGTTCGCGTTGCCCAGTACAGATATTGGAAACGCAGGGGTAGAGTCAATCAAAAGAAAGTTCATTTAGCTATTGCTAAAGCAGGGTTAAATTGGGATCCAAAAATCAGGGACGCTAATATCTGGGACACCACAGATTTTTCCGATTCTATTGATGAGTCAGTTAAAGGTGGGGGCTAGCTTGAGCCAATTGACAGAAAGCGGTTCCTGCACAGCCTCTATTTAGACAGAAAGTACACGGGGGTTGAGCTGCACTCCCTATAATATTATACACAACAGGAAGTCAATGATACCATAGACAAAATCAGGCAGAGATCTGAGGAAACATTACTTACATGGATGGTGTGATTATTTGTCACAGGAGCCTCTGGAGTTATGTTAGATATAGGAGATGCTCCTAGGTTTTGTACTCTTAGCACTGACCCTATAATACCGGAGCAATTTAGGGGTTATCGGGGTAACCAACAGATCACCCCACTGCAGCTAGCAGTCATGGGATGTAACCATAAGTATCCTACTGAATCAGACTGGCAACAAAATGACAAGCCCTGGTACACCTTAAGAGATGCAATGCAGAGAATTACGGTGGGGGGAATGAAAACTGCTATTTTACTGGGTAATGCTCACAGTCTGTTAGCTGGACCTCTCTCTGTGCCAGTGCAAAATAAAATGATTCATCTTGGTCTTCCAGGTTACGAGCAGGTAATAAGTACTCTCCTAAGCCAGAGCAGGCATTGAAAGATGTACTGGAGGCAGTTTGCGAGTTAGGAGAACTTGGAGACTGGATAAAATCTGAGAAAGCCTTGAGGTCTCAGGGTGGCACAGATAATAACAGAGTATCTAGGAGAGACATGTTTATTACATTACTGAAGGATGGTGTCAACAAGGAGCAGATTGATGGGAAAGATACCAAAAGTTTGTGGGAGAAGTACCGTACGCAAGGGCTGGACAGAAAGGAGTGCAGCAGGAAAGTAAATAAGGAGGATAATAAATGAGTAAATCGAGGCTAGCCACGAGTGCAGGAGGAAAGAAAAGAGAGGGAGAAAAATGTTTTTCCAAGAGGGAAAGATGAGGAAAAGTTGGACCACAATTGGTTAACTGCTAAAAACAGGGAAGGAGAGGAATCTCCTCCCAGATATGAGAGCATCTATCCAGACCTGACTTGGGCAAAAGTTGACAAGTTTAAATCAGATTAGGAAACAGGCCAAGCTCCGGTACAGGGATGGGCTCATAAAGATAACAGACCCCATATTGATTTAGAAATTCACTAGAAGCATAAAAATGTTTAATGGGTCCGGGCCTGAGTTGACACCAGAGCAAAGTCCTCTTTAATTTATGGAAATCCCAAAAAGTTTACAGGTCAGTACTATACCATCACAGGATTAGGTGGAAAGCAAACCCGGCAGGGCAGACTACTGTTCAAATGAAAATAGGGAGAACATAAAAAAGAGAATATACTGTTATGATTGCACCCCTCTTAGAGTATATACTGGGAATTGACATTCTGAAGGGGATGACTTTGTTCTTGGATGATGGTTGTTATCAGTTTGGATCAAAGCAATACATTTCAGTGGCAGCAGCGAGGGTGGGTCATCTGAAGATACCACCAGTGAAGGTGCCCGCTGGTGGTTCATTTGAAACAATAGTGAATTACAGGAGGGCATGAGGAAATAAGTGAGACTATACAGGAGTTGATAGGGGCAGGTGTGGTGGCTCCAGTCACCACTGAATGGAACAATTCTCTGCACCCCATGCTCCGACCGGATTGACACTATAGAATGACTATTGATTACTGCAAATTGAACAAATATACACCCCCTTTGACTTCTGCAGTCCCCAACACCATCACTTTGATTGAGAGAATGCAAAAACATATATGGACCTGGTATGCAACTATTGGTATTGCCAATGCTTTTTTTTCTATACCACTGACCCCTGAGAGTCAAGAGCAATTAAATTTCTCGTGGAATGGCAGACAATTCTGATTGCTAAGACTCCCTCAATGGTATGTACATAGCCCCACCATCAGTCACTGACTGGTGGTAGAACACCTGGATGGAGTATCTGTTATTCCAGGGGTGCCATTGTCTCATTATATCAATGATGTGATGATTGAGGAACAGACACAAGAACAGGTGCAGACTCAGTTGAACAGGGTTGTGGAAAACTTGCAGAGCAAAGGGTGGATGAATAATCTAGATAAGACACAAGGATCCTCTAAAGATGTGAAGTTTCTTGGAATCCAGTGGAATGAGGTACACAGAGAGGTGCTGCTGCAGGCAAGACAAAAAAATCTTAGAATTTGCCACTCTCCGTAATAAGCAGGAGACTCAGCGATTCATTGAACTTTTTGTTTTTTGGAGACAGCATATCCCTCAATTGAGTCTGATTTTGGCCCCTTTGTACAAAGTGACACAAAAGAAACATGAGTTTGAATGGGGAGAGCAGCAGCAGTGTGTGTTTGACTTGGCAAAGGAGGTGATTCAACAGGCTTTAGACTTATGGCCAATACAGGAAGTAGACATTGAGTTACATGTAACCGTTCAGAGGCAAAATGCAAATTGGAGCATGTGGCAAAAACAGGAAAGAAAGAGGGTGCCCCTGGGTTTCTGGACCAAAATGCTATCAGATGCTGGAGAGCAATATACTCCCTTTGAGAAACAGTTACTTGCTTGTTACTGGGCTCTAGTGGATACTGAACAAATTACTCTAGGCCATGATGTGATTCTGAGACTTGAGACTCCCATAATACAGCCGGTGATGACTTCACCTAAAACTCACAGAATAGGATATGTACAAGAGGCCAGTATAATTTGGTGGAAGTGGTGCATACAGGACAGAGCCCGAGTGGGACCAGCAGATACAGCAGCCCTGCATGAACAGGTGGCACAGGCCCCCATGCAGGATGATGAGAGGGTGTAGGAGGTACCAGACATAAAAGAGTCACCAGTGAGGTCGGGTGAGCCATTTGAACCCTTGTGCCCTGAGGATAGGACTCATGTATGGTTTACCGATGGTTCAACCAAGTATGTGGGGTCCAAAAGACATTGGAAGGCAGTGTCATATAACCCAGTCACTAAGAAGTTACTATCCACTAAGAGTAGTCAATATGCAGAACTGCATGCTGTATATCAGGCCCTGAAACAAGAGTTGCCTGGGACCTGTCATATTTATACTGATTTTTGGTCTACTGCCAATGAGTTAGCCACTTGGCTTCCCACATGGCATGCACATAACTGGCAAATACATTCCAAGGAGGTGTAGGGAAAAGAATTGTGGCAAGAAATTTGGGAAATGCGAGAGCAAAGTACCATTACTATGTATCATGTAGATGCCTACTGTCCCACCAACTCACTAGAACGATGGTTTAATTCCCTTGCAGACGACAAAGCCAAAATCTCCGAAGCAGAAGGGGTGACACAGGATTCTGACTTGATGGGGTTGGCTAAGTTGGCGCTCCAAAAATGTGGACATCTGGCCACATTTTCTACTAGCTTTGATAAAAACAGTGATCAAGCAGTGTCCTATTCGTCAACACACACAACAGAGAACTGTCAAAGGTCAGTTGGGGAGAGGAAAGTTGCCGGAGCAGATATGGCAGATTGATTACATTGGGCTACTACCGACTAGTCGCGGGTATCAATATGCTTGCACAGTAGTGAACACTTATTCTGGTTACGTGATTGCCGTCCCTTGCAAACGTGCTACTCAGCTTAATACCATCAAAACTCTGGACTTGTTAATGTTGTAGTACGGAGTACCACTCCAGGTCCATAGTGACAGCGGGTCATATTTCAAAGGAAAATTGGTGCAAGATAAATTCTCTCAACACAATATTGAATGGATTTATCATATTTCATATTATCCACAAGCTGCAGGACGGCTTGCTGAAAGCCCAATTACAAAAATTATCAGATGGAACTTTAAGAAACTGGAGAGACTATTTAAATGAAGCCCTCCAAATTTTGAATAACAGACCATTGACAAATGCAGAGACCCCTTTAATGTGAATGTTGACCCCAGAATTACAGATACAACCGCATGTAGCGACCAACACCATAATGTCTCGGAAAATAAAACTAGGAGCCTTAGCTCCTTACTGAGCCACACTAGAATCTGCAAGTCTTGATCTACATGCCTTATGCACCTACCGATTGAAACCAAGAGACAGGGTACTTTTTGAAACAGATGTTGGAATACAGATCCCCCCCCCAGGCATTTTGAATTGATTACTCCCAGATCTGGGTTGTCACTCAAAGGTATTCAGGTCTTGTAGAGAGTGATTGATGCAGACTACCAAGGAGAATTAGGAACTATTCTTTTGAATAGTGGAGACACTGACTTGAAACTACAACCGGGAGACAGAGTTGAACAGACTGTAATTATCCCATTATGTGGAAGAATAGTGAAAAGGGGGACTGGCCCAGCCCTTCTTACAGTCCGTGGGGAGGGAGGTTTTGGCTCAACTGACAAAAACCCTGGTGCTAAAGTGTGAGTAGAATCCCCAAATCGTCCTCCTGAACCAGCAGAAGTTATAGTGAAGGGCAGGGACAATATCTTATTAGTCATGAAACCTGGACAGAAAAAGTGGAAACATCTACCAGCTGATAAATTTTATTTGCGAGAATGATCATACTTGTCTCTTTTACAGATCATACTATGAGGTGTCTTTGTGCTAGCTGTACTATGTGGTCTCCCTCCGGGAGTGTGTGTGTGGGGTCGGGAGGGACGGAAAGCCCCCAGCTCCGAAATGATTGACCGACCACACCAATCGGCACCTTTACTGCACCTGACTGAAAATGTTTTGAACCATCTGACACGAGCTGTGCTCAACAGATCGGATTTCTGTATGTCCAACATGAAAAGTACTGTTGATGTCATATCAACGTGCTTGATCGCCATATCAACTCCTGCCAGTGGTTTGCCGCAAATCATTAATGCCACCAACAAAGATGGAGCAGTTTAAGAAAGTGACGTGTTGTCACACTTCTTCTTGTATGAATACTGCAGGTTTTGCCAAGAGGTAAAGGATGAGAAATGGGATAACCTAACCCATGTGATTACTAACAGTATTGCTACGGTGATGTCTGCTACAACTTAACTTATGATTCTCACAAAATCGGAAAATGTGCTCAAATACACCTGGAGACAACAATGTGGTCCCATCAAGAGATCCTGTGAGAACGAGTAATGTCATCATGGAAACGGTAAAACTTGTAACTATATAAACAATGGCATGTTTTGACAACATATTGTGACTGCCGCTAGCCACATCAAGCATGTCAAACTACCAGTGGGGTGGTTGTTCTCTTGTGGAATTACCACTTATAATGCATTCCTGCCAATATGACAGGTGGAGCGTGTGCTTTTACGCAGTTAGGACTCAATGTTTCTATTTCACTCTGTACATACTCGCTATCCAAGGAAAATAGTTCAATTAAGCAAAGACTGTTATAATACTCTAGTTATTAACAAGTAAGCATGTTTCAGGATGAGAATGTTTATAGCAGAGATGGGTATGGCTCTGTCTTGGAAATGCACATTGGGATCTGGCCAATTCCTTTGTCTGTTTTTAACACAGAACAAGTACAGTCAGTGCTTGAATTTCACAACTTACTTGAAGGGAGGGGAAAGTTACCAGAACCTTCTTCTTGGGATTGTTTAAGGTATATAAGGTGTGGAAACGTGGCACTGATGTAAAAGGAGCTCTATTGAATGTGGACGCACGGTTCAGGATACACCCCATATTGGGAAAACCTCCTGCCTCAGCCATGCAGGGTTCTTCGGCTTAATGATGCTGGCAAGGCCGAATAGGTTCAATCCCCATGGTGATGCATTCTTAATTCTTAATTATCTAGCTTTGCTGTATGCATGCATAAATATGTATATTCACTGCATACATTTTCATTGTTAATATATTGCACTTTTTCTGTTTATTATTATTCAACTGCTGTGTTTAATTTAGTATCTGCACATATTTTGCTGCAGTCAAGTTAAATGCTCACGTTAATATTTTTGTATACCCTTGCTTGAAACCTGGGAAGTGCCTTAATAAATTCATTACACAGACTAACAGTACTGCATTCTTTGAATTCTCTAGCCGTGTTTCCTCTTTGTTTGAAGCTAAGCAGAACAGGCCCCAGCATCAACCCAAAAGGTTTGGCCAAGGTCTCCACCATCCTTGAAGGCCCTATCACATAGGACCATCTCCTCTCTCAGATTCGTTCCATTTTTACCATATTTTTGGATGTTTTGAGGGGCAACCTTTTGCTTTGAAGATGTATTCATCTACCAATGCACACCAGTCTATTCCCCTACCGCACTCACTAACAGTAGATGGGTCTGCACTCCTCCATTACATTGAAAAGCCACGTTTGGCAAGTTACAAACTAAGCTCTTCAAGGGTCCAGGAGCTTCAGCCACCATCCCACACTTCTATTATTCCCAGGAATACAACTTTAGTATCCAGGGAACGGGCATGGCCCATCAGGCCCTGCAAGATTTTTAGTGTTACCGGTCTTTGACTGAAACCTAGGTAGTTACACATTTTATTTGTATACACCAGCCTATTGTATTTTATTTTATTTTTTGACTCATGTTAATTTCCATTTTATTTTGTCTGAGGAGAAAACGATCGATGTAATGTCTACTGGTACGAATTCTGTATACGTCATTAGTCTTTGGTCATAATGTGTAGTTCAGAATCTTAGGAGGAATTTGTATACGACAAAACAGTTGATGCTTGACGCTGGAAAGGGAAGGCCCATTGCAGGGTTCTGGAATAAACATACTTGCTTTCCACACATTCCTGTGTGTGCGTTGTCTTCTGTCGACATTGCAAAGATCTCCAGCTCAAACCTTATCCAGTTGTTAGTTTAGCAGGCATTGGAGCAAACATAGCAAGTTTGAGAATATAAGCAAGAAATGTATTTTAATAAAAATGTTAGTTAGTGGCTTAAACTGTAATCATACAGGTCTAGAAATTCTCATCCTCCAACTTATGGACTTTGATGTCATAAGATGGCAAAGATGACAAATCATGAATAGAAAAAATAAATTTATTGAAATGTAGAAATATTTTCCAAGGAGGACTTCAAGTAGAGATTATGGCCCTCATTCTGACCTTGGCGGGCGGCGGAGGCCGCCCGCCAAAGTCCCGCCGTCAGGTTACCGTTCCGCGGTCGAAAGACCGCAGCGGTAATTCTGACTTTCCCGCTGGGCTGGCGGGCGGTCGCCTTCAGACCGCCCGCCAGCCCAGCGGGAAAGAGGCTTCCACGATGAAGCCGGCTCGGAATCGAGCCGGCGGAGTGGAAGCTGTGCGACGGGTGCAGTTGCACCCGTCGCGTATTTCACTGTCTGCGCAGCAGACAGTGAAATACATGTAGGGGCCCTCTTACGGGGGCCCCTGCAATGCCCATGCCAGTGGCATGGGCACTGCAGGGGCCCCCAGGGGCCCCGCGACCCCCCCTACCACCATCCGGATCCCGGCGGTCGGACCACCGGGATCTGGATGGCGGTAGGGGGGGTCGGAATCCCCGCGGCGGTGCAGCAAGCTGCGCCGCCGTGGAGGATTCAATGGGGCGGCGGTACACTGGCGGGAGCCCGCCAGTGGTGCCGGTCCGACCGCGGCTTTACCGCCGCGGTCGGAATCCCCATTGGAGCACCGCCGGCCTGTCGGCGGTGCTCCCGCGGTCCTCCGCCCTGGCGGTCTTTGACCGCCAGGGTCAGAATGACCGCCTATGTTTGCCAGTAATTATTTGGTATGCCAGCTAGCAAGAACGATGTTCTCAAATTGGTTTGTCATGTTTGGATTCACTTTGTGTCAAGGCAAGCTAGATTCAAATACTTTGCATGTATTTTAATATTGGTGTACCCTAAAACCTGGTAATAACCTAATAAAAAACAAAGAGGCCCAGGTGTGGGTAACGAAGAATCATATTGGAGGGAGTGGGTTAAGAGAGGAGGGGAGAATTGGTAGGAGGACGGGTTGAGGATTGGAGTTGTGGTGGAATGTAGAGAGGTCGGGAGCAGGTGGAAAGATGAGCAGAGAAGATTCTTAATGGAGGTGAGGATGTGAGATGAAGGTTGTTGTGGTGAGGTGACTGAGAAAAGTCGGTAATAAGGTGATACTAGGATGGCGAGCGTAGGATTATAGTGGACCCTTGGGCAACTTGTGCACTGGAAGAGAAGCAGCAGTGATCCCTCATCATGGAAAAGGCAGCCCTGAGGACTGGTTGCAGAGTTCCAGTCTCAAGATGACAACACACGTTCAGGGGCAACTGAAAACCTTTCTTAAGCCTAGATCAAGGTGCATTAGTAAAACTGCTTGCAAGAGTCTCACATTGTAATGTCAGCAGAAGGGGGAGCATGTCATCAGCTAGACGATTTTGTTGACATGCTTTCAAGGGTCCTTTTTCTAGAACAGCTGATGGTTGATGCTGCAGATCAGGACTGAGGTGCAGGTCCCTGCTTCTTGTGAGGGCTTCAATATTGCTTTGGGAAGGTGCCAAGTGTGGCCTAACTGGTGTAACGTATTCTAATCCTCAACTTTTTATTTGATAAATAAATTATTTCTCGGAGGTCTGGGCAAAGAGTTCACTCCATTAGTATTAGTTTAGGAATCATATACATAAATAAGCAACTGAAAGATGATCAGTTAACATTTGCGAAGGGTCTGCCAACGTGCACAAACACATCACCACATTTTTAGTAACTTTTGATCCGTTTGAGCAAAAAAAAAGTTTGCTGAAATCTGCAGATTATGCAGCAGATATAGTTTATGTGACAAATTTAGCAAACCTTTAATTGTGGGAAAAACACAGCAGCCGCAGAATCACATATTTTCAGTGGTCCTGGAAAAAATGTTTCATACAAAGGATACATTACCAAAAACATAGTGGGCAGAAACAAGTTCTACTCTAAATGCTCTTGTGTGCTAAATGTGTTTTAAAGCTGAAAGTTTAACAATTAGATTGGAGTAGCGCAATTTAGACTCTATTTACACGTCTGCATAGCGCAAATACGCATTTATATTTGCCATTACGTCTACTGTGTGCATTAAATAATATTTACATGTGTTCTACAAATGGATCCCAAAAGACTGCTGCAAAAACGTAACCCATGCCCCGGTTACCAGCAGACTCAACTATGGCAACACCCTCTCCGCCGGTACCACCCAGAAGAACCTCAAGAAAGTACAGCACATCCAAACGCCTCCGCCAGACTCATCCTGGACATTCCCTGCAGCGAACATATCTCCAATCACCAAGAGATGTCCACTGGCTCCCTATAGAGAAGAAAATTACCTTCAAGCTCCTGGTCCATGCTTAGAAGGCCCTCCACGACCTAGGACCCGCCACCTCAACCACTGCATCACTTTCTACTCCCCCACCAGACCTCTCTGCTCCACTCAACAAGCCCTACCCACCTTCCCCGCATACGTAAGACCTCAGCTGGATGAAGATCGTTTGCCTACCTCGCAGCAACACCATGCCCGCACCTCAGGCAGCCACCATCTCTACCTCAATTCAGGAAGGACCTTAAAACCTGGCTCTTTGACTGAAGCTCAAAGGACAAACCCCCCTTAGCGCCTTGAGATCCTTATGGGTGAGTAGTTGCACTTTACAAACTTTGACTGATTGATTGTGTGAGCACTTAAATGCATTAATGAAATGTAACCACTGTGAAACTGAAAGCTTTATAAACATGTTCACTAATGTTCATTTGAAATGCTTACATGTACTCATTATTCGTGTGGATATTTACACTTTAGGTTGTATTTGCAGTAAAATATATACTTTCATCATAATCATCAAACTTTATTCAGTCTCATAGGTGACCATAAAAAAAGCACATTGTTTAAAAGGAAATACAAATATAAAACTTTTTATAATAAAAGCAACAGTAAAATCACCAATCCCCCAATTCTAAATCATATGGCATTCTTCTTCCTTGTTCTTAGGACCTGGGTAACGAAATCCAGGACAGCAAAGCATATTTTTGGGGATTCCAAATGCTGTACAATCATAAAACCCTCCCAGTGCGTTATAGGGCATTTCTCTCTAAAAAACATAGGGCATTTTGTTAGTTCTAAGCTGTGTTAGATACAATCTTTGTTTCAACCCCTTTACCCATGTCACACAGTGCTCCATGCCAACTGCTGTAGGAATTCGTATGTAAGATTGCACTGAAGACATGTCAGTCACTTTTATCATTCTCAGTCTACCCATATGGGACAAATACAATTCCTTAACATGCAACTTAAAATTCAGTCTTATATTTTTGGGGGTTTCAAAAAGATGGTTTAAACCTATATCCTACAGTACTCTCTTCACATAGGAAATCCATGGGATAGTGAAATGTTTGCTTTTGTTTAAGGCAGACCCCTAAAATGTTGTGGGTAAAATTCAATTGTGAAGAGGACCATACCTTCACCCATAACACAATGGGTGCTAGGCCCACCCAATCCTCCAGGAACCCTAGTCTTACTTCACAGTGAGATATAAAACTCAAGGTGGATCTGGGGAGCCCCAACAATTTACTCAAAAATGTATTTTCTATTACTTAAACCAATTTGGGTGACGTATGCCCCCATACCATATGTGCTGACTGAAAGGCATTTACTTTTATGTATCAGGACCATTTCTTTTGAGGGTCTATGGACACACTTTTTTGCAAACCAAAGCAGCATTTCACACCACGCCTCCATTGCTTGTGACCACTCAGAAGTAATCAGTCCCAAGATAGGTTTGCATCAAATAATATACCCAAGTAACTAAAATGCATGATCTTTTTTATAGGTATACCCCGCAGAAAGAAATGTTTGGAGCGAGTATCTTTTGGGCCACAAGATAATATATAAGATTCATCATTATTAACTTTAAGGTTCAGTCCTTGCATAAAACTTTGAAACCTGTCTTAGAGAGCCTGCAGGCAGTTAGCTGTGTGGGCTAAGAGGACCGCATCATCTGCATAAAGCAGGAATAAAATTGGTCGTGAGCCAATTTTAGGGACAATCAAAGTGTACATGCTTTAAAAAGAATCTAATGCATTAATATAAAACAGTAATAAAAAAGGAGACAAAATACATCCCTGCCTCACCCCACGGGTGACTGGGATGGGAGGGGTCAAACCACCCAGTTGAGCGTACCGCACTCTCATGTAATTATCTTGATGTAAATATTTCAGAACAGCCAAGAGAGGGCAATCGATACCTGACAAAGTCACAATGTCCCAAAGTTTCCCCCTGTCCACTAAGTCAAAGGAACTGAAGAGGTCCTTAAAGCCAGATAAATGGTACTTCCCCTGGCTCTGACATATTTCCCTAGGAACAGGGATAGGTTCAGAGCTTGTTCAGACACTCCCCTACCTGGGCAAAACCCATATTGCACACCTGTAAAAAACAGATTATCTTCTGCCTAAGTTTCCAATCTTCCTAAAATAACCCTGCCAAAGATCTTCATAGAAGAATCAAGCAAAGAGATAGGGTGATACTTAGAGGGGACATTTTTATTTACTTTCTTATAAATTGGGACTATAATTGACTGTCTCTATGACTCCAAATTCCCCCCAATTAACAAGATCTAAATATGCTGGTCAACAATAGGGCCCCCAAATCAAATTTTGGTTAAAGAATTCACATGGGACCCCGTCAGGACTTGGTGCCTTCCCTTCATGGAGCGTCAAATGGCTGCTTGTATTTCCCCCACTGAGATGGAATTATAAAACTCTTTAAATTCTGTTAGCTAAACAGCCTTTTCTGTGGGGGGTGAAACATTATCAATTCGTTCTAAATTAAATATCTCAGAGAAATGAGCCACCCATTCATGTTCTGTTATATGACAGTCTATTCCTGAGGGTTTTTTTCTGTAAAGAAAGGTGTATTACCAACCTCCCAGAATAATCTGTTGTCTTTCAGAGCAGCTGCTTGCTCTAGTTCCTCCCAGGCAATTACTCTAATATTTTAATTTCTGTTTTCAATAGCTGCTCTGTAATTTTTTATGGCTGCAGGTACTTGCTTTGCTTCACTAATGACTGAGCTGAAACACTCATGCACTGACAAAAATCTCTGGAATTCACTTCTTAGTCTAAAGAAGAGATTTATTGATTCACTTTGCAAGGTTTGTAAAAGGAGATTAGCATGCTGAAAGCACATGTTTAAAAATAGTCACAGCAATGAAATGAAAACATGTACAAATGATTCTCCACTGCAATATACACAGCGAATATATGTATCTATGTTACAATGCAAAGCAAATAATGAATTAAAAAATATGCATCACCATAAGGCAAGGGTACATCTACTTCATCTCCCTCCTATCAGCATCAGATCGCCAGATCCCAGAATCGATTGAGGTGAGAGAGGGATCAATTATCCTCATGGGAAGGATGACACACCCTAGTGTCCTGGCCATGTCTGAGATTTGAATCACTCTCGGTCCCCGGTCCTTCTGGTCTCGGCCTCTTATTCTAGAACCTCCCTCTCACTGCAGTTTATTATTCAAAAAATGCTGATTACTTTAGGCCAGCTTTGAGAAGAACATGTCGGGACTTGGCCACAATCCCAAGGTGCCCTGAATCAAAACAAAACCGTTCACCACCGTGCTAGTACATTCTTATCAGCCTAGGCCCTTGGTGGGACAAGAACATGAAAAGAAGTAGAATAAAAACAGGACAACGTTGAAAACTACTTGCAGCTTTTAATGTGGCGGTTGGCTAATGCCAAAATAAGTCAATAGGCATGATGAATCTATTGGTCACTAATGTGATGGTGTGCTGCTAGGTTAAGTGCAACGTGGAGTCAGTGGTCAAAACACAAATATTACCACACGCCACCCTTTTGACCAATGACTCATATACCCTATAGTCCTAAAGTCAACTTCTTTTTTTTTCTTTTAAACCATTACAAGCAAATCAGGTATGCATTGTACATAGCAACATAATGAAATGACAAGAGCAATCACTAAAAAGCAATGGAAGTGGGATTAATTTATTGATATTCTAAAAAGTTAAACCAGGCACAGCTATAATAAAAAGACTGAAGCTTACATATTTTTACTGGGATAATAAGTGAACCACAGTCTTCACTTAATTGAATAGTGTCTCTAGGATAACGAGTTGGTATAGAGTTAGATGGCAACATCATGAGTCCTAATCATGTAAAGGTACACGGTCCACCTGTAATGTTTGCTGGAATGTAAGTAAAAGTGAGGTTCCCATACGAGAATAGTCAGCCAACTGGCAACTTGAACATGCTTAATGAGACTGGCAGCAGTCATCAGGTGATAAAAAGCCATGTTGTTTGTTCCATTAGAATTGCATAGAATGGCAATAAAACACGTTGGTAGGATATCCATGGTACTCTGCATTATTCCCTGGCAGAACTTTGATCTGTGAAGCACAATTAGTGCCAAATGGATCCATAGGTATTGCCCTTCAAAAGCATCAGAGGTGTTGCGCAACATGATTTATCAATCAGGTTCAGGTTGGGGGTGCTGTCCCTCCCGACTGCACATGCACACGCCCAAAGGGAGACCACACAGCACACTCATGGCCAGAGGCAAGTGGTAGTATAATCTGTAAAAAAAACAAGTATGATCTTTCTTGCAAATAACATTTGTCAGCTGAAATATGCTCCCATTTTCCTTTCCTAGCTTCATGATCAGCAGGACATTATTAGGGCCCTTGGCTATAATTTCTGCAGGTTCTGGAGGGCCATTTGGGGGTTCCTCCCACACCTTAGCATCAGGGTTTTTGTCAGTTGAACCAAAACCTCCCTTCCCGTGTACTGTCTGAAGGGCTGGGGCAGTCCCCTTCCTTACCAATCCTCCATACACTAGACTTATGACAAGCTGGGCAATTTTGTAAGCATGCAGATTCTGGTGTGGCTCTGTAAGGAGGTGAAGCTCCAGGTTTTATTTCCCAGTACACAATGGTGTTGGTGACCAAATGTGGTTGTATCAGGGGAGTTTCAGCATTTTGTAATGGTCTGTTATTCAGAATCTGGAGTGCTTCAGTTAAATGCTCTCTCCAGTTTTTCAGAGTCCCATCAGATGATGTTTTAGTCCAGAACCCTAGGGACGCTCCTGTTCTTCTTTGCTTTTGCCACCTGCTCCAATCTACATATTGTCCCTGGATAGTTACATGCAACACAATGTCTCCTTCCTGCACTGTCCACAAGTCTAAAGCCTGTTGAATTATTTATTTTGCCAAATCAAAAGCACACTGCTGCTCTTCACTCTATTCAAACTCATGTTTTTTCTTGTCACTTTGTACCAAAGGGTTAAGATTTTACTCAGATGAGGGTCATGCTGTCTCCAAAAATCAAACAATCCCATGAATTGCTGTGTCTCTTGCTTAGTGTGAGAAGTAGCAAACTCCAAAATCTTTTGTTTTACCTGTAGCAACATCTCTCTTAATGTCCTGGACACATTTTACTCTGCAAAAGCTCCATAAATATATCTTTAACATCCTTAACTTCTTGCTAGGTGTAATCTTCTAAAGAGTGCATTTCAACTCCTGCCAAAGTCTGTGGGCTACTCTCTATATTTTTTCTAAATATTCGCTGTGCACGAACTACGTTCTGCTCATGTAGCTCACAATGGCCCCAACCTTTTTTTAACCTCCACATTACTGGAATGTGAGAAATCAGCTTTCCCTGCAATAGTCTGGTAGATATCAGCCTTATCTTGTAATAACGTATTCTGGCAAAACAGCATAGTTACAGTGTTTTGTGTGTCAACAAGCTGTTTCTGTAATTTCTGATTTTCATATTCCAGCTGTTTACATCTCTCATGCATTTTTATGTAAGCAGACAAAAGTATCCAAACCCTCCTGTCAAGAACAAAAGGGTAATCATTCTGTTAAAAAAACACCTTTTTGTAAACATATATTAATTATATTTTATCCAAGCGCCCATCCCAAAAATGAGAAAGTCCTGATAAACAAGAAAACACATTTGCCAAGACATCATAAGGCATTTTTTAATTTCACATGCATTTTCAGACATGTTTTGCGGTGCTTCATTTAACTCTCTGAATAAAAACATATTTTCACCTTTAAATCATACACTGTCAACTTCCAACTTCCCTGTAGACTGTCCAACTATGCCAAAATGTTTTGCTTCAATAATGACCGAGCTGAAACACTCAAGCACTGACAAAAACCTCTGGAATGCGCTTCTTAGTCTAAAGAAGACATTTATTAATTAACTTTACAAGGTTCTGAAAAGGAGATTAGCATGCTGATGGCACACGTTTAAAAATGGTCACAGCAATTAAATGAAAACATGTTCAAATGATTCTCCACTGCAATATACACAACAAATATATGTATCTATATCACAATGCAAAGCAAATAATGAATTTAAAAAATATGCATCACCTTAAGGCAAGGGCACATCTGCCTCATCTCCCTCCTATCAGCGCCAGATCCCAGAATCGATCTAGAAGAAAGAGAAATCAATTATCCTCATGGCAAAGATGATACATCCCAGTGTCCTGGGCATGTCTGAGATCTGAATCACTTTCGGTCCCTGGTCCATCTGGTCTCGGCCTCTTATACTTTGAACAAACAAGAGAGGAAAATTCAAAACGCTCCCTCTCACTGCAGAAGTTTATTATTCAAAAAATGCTGATTACTTTTGGCAAGCTTTGAAAAGAACATGTTGGGACTTGGCCACAATCCCAAGGTGCCCTGAATCAAAACAAAACCATTCCCTGCCGTAGTAGTACATTCTTATCATCCTAAGCCCTTGGTGGGAAAAGAACATGAAAACACATAGAATGAAAACATGACAATGTGGAAAACTACTTGCAGCTTTTAACGTGGCGCTGGCTAATGTTAAAATAGGTCAATAGGCTTAATGAAGCTGGTGGTCACTAATGTGATGGTGTACTGCTAGGCGAGGTGCAACGTGGAGTCAGTGGTCAAAGCACAAATATCACCACAGTACTACAACTGGGTCTCGCGGTACAATGTTTGTGGCTTGTTTTAAAACTTGCAGCGCACTTGTACGGTCTGAATCAAACCAGGACTGGGGAGGATTCTCCTTGCAAGGATTCTCTACCAACAATGAGTCTGAAATGAACATACACATTTTTGAAAAATTTAAATAAAAAATGTCTAGTTCAGGGGCATCCATTAGGCAACACTTCACCTCCCTCACTCTATTTCCAACTGTTTCTGTCATTATTTTATTAACATGTTGCGATTTTCTATGTACCCCTTTGTTTGTGGCAAAGGTTAATGAAGGCTTTTTCCCTTGAATTGCGGGGCTCTGAGTACATTAGTTAGCTCAATCATAATTGGATAGTGATCACTCCAAGGGGATTGACACACCTCGTACTTCCCCATCCAATGATATAGGTCTTCTGACAAAAGAATATGATCTATAACACTCCTCCTGCCTCTCCCTACAAAAGGTGGTTCAAACTGCAAATTTACATCTCTATGCGCGAGATGTATCAAGCTCCCGGTTTGCATTTCTTAAATAGCGAATTTTAAGAAATCGCTGTTTGGGAAATGCAAAATGGGATGTATGAAAATTGTGATTTGTTAATACCGATTTCTTAAAAATCGCAATCGCCATTAGCAAATCGCAATTAGGGAATGGGACTCCATTCATCCCTATGGGCCTGTAGGCCCATAGATCGAAATGGTTTAGCATTTCTGAATTTGCGAATTCTTGCTAGGAATTCTAAAATTAGGTAAAATTAGGTAATGCAAATCCCCAGGGTGCTGGGGGCCTAAAGCCCCCTTTGATGCATCCCCAAAAAATATTTGTGGACATGTAAAGCGCACTCATGCCCTAGGAGCATGTGTGTGCTACATGCCATTTTAAAAAATGCATTTTTCATGCATTTTTTAAAATTGCACGGGCTTACCACCAAACTTCAATTTGTCGTAATTTAATTTCCTAAATGCCAAATTCGCATTTAGGAAATGCATGATGCATATGCACTGGTAATCGCAAATAGGTATTCCCTATTCGCGATTCCCTAAATGGAGTCGCAATTTCAGGGAATCACTATTTTAGCGATTCCTTGAAATTGCACTGCAAATGCTATTCATACATTCTGAAAGGCATTTTTGCATTTGCAAACGGTGGAATTTTGCAGTTCGCACCGTTTGGGAATGCAAAAAGCTTTGATACATCTGGCCCTTTGATCTGATGCAAAATGCTAATTATTAACAACCACTATTTTAGTTAATGCATTCGCATGCACTGTTTGTTGCAAATGGCTGATATAGTCCCCCTGCCCATTTGAAATCCCACAAGCCCTACTCCCACTATGACAGATCTCCTGCCCGTAATAGGGTGGCATTAGGGTCTTTTTCCACTATTTTATTCAGCAAAGTTCTCAAATAAAAGTTAATGAGAACATTATTATGTGCCACAGGATAAGACAACTTCAGGATTTGAAAATGCTTGTTTGAAAAAAACGTCCTTAATTGTAGGATTCCCTGATGCTACAGAAACAAAGTCCTCCCTTTCCCCTCCCAGCCACAGAAGGCACTGAAGGGGAACAGAAAGATCTGTACTCATTAATAGAAGGACATCAAACAACCATATCTCTTGGCAACACACAATGTCAAATGAGGTATTAAAGCTCAACCATTCCTGATTTGTTACTTTGGATCTAGGTCCTGCCACCTTCCAAGAAAGGAGTCGTAGGGCTTTTAAATGAGGCTGGGTCGTACTGTCCAAAGTTGATAAACAAACAGCCTGAGGGGGAAGCAGGAAGGGGGTTTGAGCTGTATTTGAATGATTGGGTACTATCTTTATTTCCAGGTTCCCCCAGATCCCTTAGTAAGTACTGCTTTCCATCTCTTTTATTTACGTTTTGTATTTATTTTGAAAGTGTGCAAATATGATGTATTAAAAATGCACATTTAGAGGCATATTTATAATTCCCTAGTGCCACCTTGCGCCACAGTAGTGTAATTTTTGTAACGCTAATGTGGCTCAACGAGGCCAAATTCCTAGCGTCATATTTTCAAAGTGACACAATGCATACATTGCGCCACTTTGTAACCCTTTGCACTACATTATGCCTGCACCTGCATGCTCGTTAGGGAGGCCGAGAAAATGGCGCAAGAAAATCTAAGAGATTTCCTTGCATCATTTTGTATGGCACTTTTAACGCCTGCTCAGAGCAGGCATTAAAAGGGGGCTTCAGTATTTTAAGTATGGCGCACACATGGTGGTGGTAGGAGAGTGCTGAGGGGTGCAGGGAAAGTGGTGCTGCTTAGTTAAAGTTACCCTGAATTAAGGACTTAATTTTGAAATATATTTTGCTTGGTTACCATGTGCTTTCTTTTGCAGGTACGTTTCAAGGTTTCATTAGCTATAGAAAAAGAGTATTGTTATATGTATTAGCATTGCTGATAGTAAAGCCTAACAAGAGAAATCTTGGCAGAAGAAGTGAAGGCCTAATGAGCAGCTGAAGTCTCCTATTTATCGCTTATCAGGAATGGGGAATGCTCAAGGTTGCAGTAACTGCTCAACTTCTAAGGGCTGAGAATTTCATCTGATGTTGCAAATGCACACCACGGGAGGAGGCATGATTGGTTCCTGGTGGGGTGGGAAAAGATATAATTGTTACTGAAGGTCTTATTTCTTTTGATTAATGTTCACACTAGTTAACGCAGATTCCCGTGGCTTTTGAGGGGTACAGACGTCTCAGCTCTCACATTTCCATATTTCTCTAAAACTTCATTCAGACCATTCTCATTCCATATTTAGAACTCTTATTAGATGATTTTAGAATCATTTCGTGTTTTGGAGAGAGAGAGCAGAAGTTTATTTCTGGAAGACCTATTTCTGATTCTCAGTTTCTGTATTGCAGTGGCTGTTATTGCTTTGTATCTTAATCTATTAAGATTGACATTGAGATTGAACTAGTTACGATATTTCAGCTTGCCAGCTGTAATCTTGCATCTTGACTTGCATATATCTTAGACTGATTATTGATTGAAAATAAAAATTACTTAACTTCAATTACCGATTCCTGGTCCTTGTTTTGTGGCCAAACAGGCTTCACAAAAATGGAATTGTTTTATTATTGTTAACGCCCTTTGCATGCCAATCAACTGAAAAAGATCAGATGAGAGATTGTAAATCACGCTCCTGTGTGCTCCTAATACCAATTCTTGCTGACTAGTGCTGACAGTGGATAGTCTCCACAGGCTAACTTTAAGCCAGGACCCAGATTTACTAAAAAATTGGTCAGCGCTTTGTTGTGCAAACAGGGGACATTACGACTGGTCATGTACCAATTATGTTATCATTCATGCTTGCTTTAAAATCTGAGGTCAATGTGACACTAAAGCATTACTCCATGGTGCATGGGCGAGCAGTGTTCCTGTTAGCCTTATCAACTGTGCCAGGAGGAGCTATCAGGTATTACTAATGAATGCTCATTATTTCTTTGTATACACTGCATGGAAATTTCCATTGCTTGAGGAGAGTATATCTGCTGATGCTTACTGATAAACTGTTCGACATGCGGCAGCAGGGGCTGTCTTGTGATGTCCTTTCAGCTGAAATAAACATTTCCTTTTGAATTAATCTCCTGCCTAAGAGTATTAATTGAATAATGTTTTTACATATACCCCAAAACAAATTTGTATATACAGACAGTTCCAAAGGGTATTTCACCTATGATGTCAAGGTTATCAGAAATTACACATTATGCTTGTAAATATCAATATTCATCTCACCCATTGTTTACTGTGAATTCATTTTTTTGCTAGAATTCCACACAAAGCCAATTCACACTCATTTGGTGGATCAAGATTAGGATTGTTAGCCCTTTTCCTGCTCCATTGCATGCCACAGAAGCATTTGAGATGCACTCCTGTTGACTTTTGGTACAAAAGAGTTATTGCATGTAAAACAGGGGCAGCTCCTCCATTAGGGCAGAGGAGCGTCGCCCCCACCAGCAATGGCAGCTGCAAAACCTTTTCAAGAAAATGATGATAAACTGTGTTTCTTATCATTTTCTTGAAAAGGGGCGGGACATTGGGGGTGACGAGCACTTGAGGGGAATGCACAGAGCACTCCCCTCCGATCTCATGCGTATTTGGCCGGCCGTCTCAGGCCAGCCAAACACACATGCACAATAGGCTCTCTCCAGCCCAGCAACACAGTGCCGGGCTGAAGAGAGCCTGCATATGCTCCCAAGTCTGCCCATGAGCACCCTGGCTGGGCCCTCTCAGTCAATCCTGACGCTGCTTTGAGCAACGTCGGGACTGGCCGCAGGGCAGGCTGGGAGCCTGTGTCTGCAGCTTGTGCTACGAGGCACAGAGGAGCGGCGCGGCGGAGGAGGTAAGTGTTTTTGTTTTTATTATTTTTTTTATTTAATTTTATTAACTCCCCCCGCTCGCTGTCCCGCCCCTTCTGGTTTTCGCGAGCTACAACTGATGTAAAAGTAGATCCGCAAATCCATATATGCTGCTTTCCACCACAACACATCATTTAATAACAGGCAAGTGCCCACATTAAGCAATGGTAAATCTGGGCCAAGGTTGGAATCATCCCCAGCTTTTTAAAACTTACCTCTAATAACCACATATTTTAGCCTATTTTGAGTGAAGTGGCACTGACAAATGTAAAAACTTTTTTAAAATCCACATATTTTTTTTTCCATATACAAAGCAAGACAAAACAGCGCACATAGGGAGTTACAGCAAAGGCCACGCTCATACAGCGGCAACATACAAGTTCAGAAAACATGGCAAGTGCTATCTAGCCTAAACCATAGTAATCCCACCAGCTCCTCCAGATTTTGCTATGTTTCTTTGAAATCCCTACGCTGCGTCTCTTCCTGCTTCAGACATCAGTCCATTCTAAAATGCCACTCTGCAAAGAGAGAGGTCGCACTTCAATATCTACTCCTCTTCATACCTGTCCTCAGTATCGCCCCCTCCCATTCTAAAAGTTCAACGAATACGACTTACTATGATTCTTACTTACAGATTCCAATGGTGCAGCGGCTCTGGTGCACAGAAGCCTGAGGACCCTACTGAACCTGAATATTTCTGCATTTTATCATTCAAACAGGAGTAGATATTGAAGTCTAACAGTGGGCAGGTATAAATACCTTTTTTGATTTTCGCATGGAGAGTTAGGCAAACAAGCAAGCTGTAATGCTATTTAATTTGTATTTATTTATTCTTATTCAAACAGTAACTGGAGGCAGGGTCGTTTCCTTCCTTGCATTAGGGGCTCATGACACACTGGCTATGCTATTGACTATGTACTGCAGACTCCCCCTCTCTATCCTAACCCCTACCCCTCTGCACAAATACCTGTCACCGGTACTTGGAGGTACACCTTGGTATCATAATGTTATGAGTTGAGCAGTGGCTTCTGAGATCAAACCTGACAGCAAGGAAGATTGGTACTCCTTTCGATCAGTTCACCAAGTGTCTGGAATCAAAGCTTTATGCTAAGTCTGAACTGACAAGACACCCCCAGTAGCATATGAAACATTATTTGGCCTCTGTGTTCAACAAAGGGTAGCTTCTAAATGAAGTGTAAGGAAATAATGTGACTGTGTAAGAAACAATCATCACCTGTAACTACTATGATGAAATGATGCTGCCTTTTATGGCTTCAATCTGTGAAGGTAAGATCATGTAGTTGATAGCTGTTATTATTCACAAATCGCTGGTGTCTGTTATGCAGTAAAAAAGTTTTGTTTGTGTTCATCTAAGTGAGCATTTACACTCTAGATGGGTGGGTAATGATCAATAGAAGCATGGGCGTAGGATACTGAAGGGGTGGCAAAAATAACCCCATCACCCCTGATTGGTTAGGGAGTCGCAATAATGGGGGCAGACAATGCACTCCTCTGCAGCCAGTTTTCATTGGCATTAGTTTTTTTGCATTGTTTTTCTGCAGTTCTTTTAATAGTTGCACTTATTTAAAAAAAATAAGGGCCAGATTTACAAGGCCCTAGTGCCACCAGACCATCACTTTTTGTGGCACTCCGGTGGTGCTGTGCAGTGCGCCACATTTACAAGGTGGCGCTAAGCCACTATTTGTGGCCCCTCTGACGCAGTTTTCTGCGCCAGAGGGGCATGCAATAGGTGTTGCTGTGGGCGTTCCACCACAACACCCATTGCTTTTGATGCTGCCCCAGATTTACCAGAAGTTGTAAATCTGTGGAAGCATCAAAAACTAATGCCACCCCAGGGATGTCATTAGCATGGCGCAGCGAGGAGGAATACTTTAATTTCTCCTCATTTCTTTCTTTATCCATGTGTGCTGCATTCTGCAGCACGCATAGAAAGAGCAAAAGGTCACAAATGGTTGTTTATGTGCAGGAAGGTCTTCCTGCACATAAACAATCATTCAAAAATGATGATTTGGTACTTCTATGTCTGCCGCATTATAAGTGTCAAATCACCATTGTAGATTGTTTATGTGCAGGAAGAGACACCTTCCTGCACATAAGCAATCAATCCCCTCAACGCAAACACCCTTGCACTATTGCACAGGGATTCCTGTGTTGCAGCTAAATTCAGAGCAAGCGCAGGGGTAAACACAGGGATGCACCATATGTTAGCAAAGTGGGTGCATCCCTGCATTTCTAAGGTGAAGCAGCGAAGAGCTGCAAATGTTGGCACAGCACCGAGCTGCACCACTTTTAGTAAATCTGTCCCTATGTTCTAAAAACCAACTGCAATACAAAATGCAGTGAACTTTCACATTCCTGTGTTTCACCAAATAATCTGGGGCATATTTTGGAAAAGTGGCGGATCAATCATGATGCACCACTCTTCTAGCTCCCCATTGTGTCCCCCTAACTACGCCATGTGTGCACCGTATTTACAATACAGTGCACTATGGCTGTTGTATCCACATTTATGGAGCTAATGTGCCGCTTTGCTGGATTAGTGCCATAAATTATGGCGCTAACGCAGCAAAGCACAGGAAGGTCCATTGTTTTCAATCGGAGCGTCATCTTAAGACCTGCCTTAAGGCAGGCATTGATAATGATGCTAAAATGGGGCTAGTAAATTTCACTGCACCATTTTTCATGGCCTCCCTACGTGGGAACTCCCTCCTTGCATACTTTATGCTTGGTGCAGACATAATGTGGCGCAAGGGTGTAAATACGATGCATTGGAAATGCAACCTTAGTGCCACATTTGCGTAAAAAAAAGTGACTCAAATATGGTGCAAGGTGGCGTTAGGGGCATCAAAAATATGCCCCTCTGTGCCTAACGCATCTAGAACATGCAAAACATTCGTTGAGAACTTTGAAACTTCACCACTTTCGAAGAGCTGCGTTGTGCAGAAATGTTTTAATATCAAGAAGAAAGCAATAAAAACAAAATGAACTCCTAGCACCTTCCCAAATCTTCAGAAATTGTGCAGTAAACTTGGAAGCCTTTGGGTTATAACACAGCGCTTTGCTTTGTGCAAAGTCACGTTCATAAAGTGCTCTTCGATGAATGAGTGAGTCTAACATCAAGATTCAATGCATTTTAATAACATAAAGCGCATTAGACTCCACAAGGAGGAAGAAAGCGGTTACGTCTCAACCCTAAAGATTTATTAAAGGATTGGCAAAGTTACAAACTCAGTTCATCAAATTAGTTGTAAATTCATTAATCAATACGCAAATGCATTACTCAACATGTTTCAAATCAATCAAAGAATCAGAAACAAAGACAACCTATTATAAAGTTGTCTCAAAATGAAAATTAAGCTAGATCTCTTCTCCCATAAAAAGAGCACCCTTCTCTGCTAAGTAAGAGAAGTTTCTGCCAAGAAGCCAAGGAAAAGGGCATCTATCTAAGAGTCAGGTAAATAAGTTTCTGGAATTCAGAAATTAAGAACTTTGTCGTAAAGACACCTGAGTAGCATCTGCTCTTAAGGAACGCGAAAAGGCATCTCAATCTCTTCGTTTACATCACACGATTCTAGCAATTGATACACTCGATACACTTGGTTCCCAGACAAAGGACCAGTCAGGTTAAGGCAGGCAGATAATATACGCTCATTATTTACACGAGCTACTACACACTGGAGCAGCTCACAACATCCTTCATGCTTGCAGGTATTCCCAAGATAATGAGACAAGTTGTGCTCCCCAGGCGCATCGCAACAACTTGTTAGTACATTCTACAAAGATTACATAAAAGAAAACATTTCACATGGGAGCAGAAAACAAAGATACATAATTTGGAATTGTTGGGTCAGCTTCTCTTAGAAGAAGGAAAGCTGCATGACAGCAGTGGGGTGTATTGCAAGCGGGAGAAGTTTTGTGCAGCAGTACCGGGAAGAAGCTTGCTTTCTGAAAAATTACAAAGGGGGAAGCAGTCAAAATCAACAAATTTACTGAGGAACCTGTTGTGAAACATTGACTGAGAATTATGCTGACATGCACTACTGTATGCTGATATAAACAAATATGAGATCATGAGCAGAGGAAATGAAATATACATGAGAATGCTATTTAAACTGAAGATCCTGATGTTCTCTTAATATATTTTGATCTGTTCATAACTCAACCCTAACCCATCTTGCCTATATACGTTAATGAAGCTTAGGCAATTGGGAGCATACCTCAGGCTGAGGAACCAGACAATTCTATGGCCACAGACTTCTCTATGGAAATTGCAGGTGTCTCCTTCATACAGATGTTTTACACACAACAATATTCTTGACACTTAGAGGTGGCAATTAAAGTACAGGATGAAGGAAATGGAAATGGAAATGGAAACTCCATTGCTCTTGGGAAGTTCCTCCAGCACTCATCCTCTGTTTGCTGAGCTAGTGCTAGAACTCATATCTGCCTGTGCACCTGCAAAGCCCCTGGTGTGTCATGTGATAGGTCCATGGTCCTGTTTGAGCGCTTTCCTTCATGCAATTTCAGGGCCCATAAAAGAGTTCTTTGATGAATCTTAAATGCCAACGGAAGCAAATCATCAAAATCAATACATTTCAAAATCAATACAGTTCAATAACAGAAAGCACGTTTAGCTCCACAAGGAAGCCAGAGTGGTTAAGTTTCAAACCATAAAAGTGTTTAAGGCACTTACAAAGTTACATATTTAAATCATCAACTAAGTTATGTAGGAAAGCACACTTTTTGACATGGTTGGCCCCCACTTTTAGCCTGGTTTCTGATGTGGCTTCGACTGTTAGCGCACTGGGTCCCTGATAACCATGCCACCAGTGTCAGATCTCTTTCCCCAAAACTACACAGTTGTTTTGCAAAATTGGCCAACTCTTTAGCTACCAATGTAAGTCCCTAGTAAATGGTATCGCTGGGTACTAGGAAGGCCTCGGGTACTAAGGAAGGGCTGCAGCAGTTGCACCACACTCAGGGATCTCTCACGAAATCCACACAGTGCTGCCATTACAGACTGCATGCATTGGTACAGGCTAAATTGAAAACACAACCTGTCAAACACCCCTATGTGCCATGTCCCCTATCACTGCATGTGCCCAGTGTAAGTCACCCCTAAGACAGGGTGCATTGGGTCACGTGAAGGAATATATGGATGAGCAGATATGCCCTTGCTATATCTTTTCTGACACATAGTAAGTGAACTGGGAAGCCATTTTGAATGCATGTGCTGGACACTGATCATTATGAGTTCCCCAGCTACATGAGGCTTCTCTGAACCCTGGGATGTTTGGTATCAAACATCTCAGAATAGTAAACCCTCACTGAATCCAGTGATGGATTTATTAATAAGTGCACACCGAGGGCACCTTAGAGATGCCCCCTAAAAACTTTCCAGCTACTAGGGTATTGAATGACTGGTCTGAGCAGTTCAGCCATGACAGACGCGTTTCTGATCCTCCAAGGTGAAAGCCACCATACTGGAGGGCCTGAGACAAAACTCTGTACTGGGCAGAGATTTTACCACCTCACCTAAGTATGATGGACATTCGAAGACAGGATGCTTCAAAAGCCTAGCTGCCTTTTGTAATGCGACCAAGGTTTCTCCAGATGGTGGAGATGACTGACACTCCTGTCCTGAAGCTATTTTTGGCGGCAGCACGGGTGGAAAAATTAGGCAGTTTAGGAGGTGTGCCCACTTCATGCCAGTCCCACCCCTAAGGTGGATGAGCTGAAGTGGACACTACTTTAAATTCCTCCATATTGTTTGGAAGGAATTAGGCCACTAGGGTTAGAGTTATGCCCATTTCCCAGCCGAAGTGATCATAGTAAGAGTGTAGTCATCCTAAAGGTGGGCAGACCATTGGCTACCACCTTGCATTCCCTGTAACACCCCTAAATTGAGTATTATGGTGGCCCCCCTGAAACCTAGAACTCAGATCCTAACTACCTACTAAGCAAAGGACAAAGAAGAGTTGCACCTGCAAAAGAGGAAAAGAAGAAGCAGCTGACTTGGAACCATCCCCTCCAGCCTGCCTGCTGACCTTGACGAACTCTGCCCAAAAGACGACTCGTCCTGCAGCTGAGCCTCAAAGAAAACCAGGAGAACTGCCTGCCTTCTACAAAGACTCAGACTCCTGTGAGCAGTGGAGCTGCTCTGCAACAAAGTTTCAAGAAAGGACTCTGCAGCCCCTGGAACAACAAGAACACGACACCCGATGTAACCTCTGCACCTGACGACCATGACACAAGGTGACACCCACCAATGGCACCAGCCCAGTTCACCAGCTGTCTAGAGTCCACTTAGATTTCACACTTCTTGCACTACCCCAAGTTGCCTGCAGCCTGTGTACACAGGCTCCCCTCTCCTGCAGCCTTGTGGTGAGAGGAAACCCAACAATTCCAGCAACCACTGCACCCATCGCCCCTGATCCCATGTGAGGTGGTTCACTGGTGCTACCAATGTCCCCCGGCTCTCTTGAGCTTGAGTTCAGCCTGGGTCCATCCCTGCCGATTTCCCCGCTGACATCTGCAGCCTCAAAACACAGGACCCCCTGACTGCAAGTGCTCCCAGACGAAAATACTTGACACCTAAGGACACCTCTGTGTCTATTGCTCCCGGGCCCTAGACCAAAGGTGCACCTACGTCCCTGAGCACAGTCTAATACCTACCTGTTTGTTGTCCCTGACTGGCTTCCCAGCCAGAGCCTGCAGCCTGTTTGTCATGAGGTCTAACTCCCCTAGAGATCCATTGGGTACCCGACTGCTTACCGCATTCCTGCACCTAGCCACCACAGTGCTGCCTTGTGTGACCTGTTGGTGTGGTTCTGATCAGTGCCCAGTACTTACCTTTGCTGCCTGAGTTCGACCTTGTAAGTCGGTGTTAACCCTGTGTTTGCTGACTATTGTTTTTCTCCATAGGATAACATTGACAGAACTCTCAAATTTGCAGTGTGTTGATTTTTGAAACTGCAAAGTATCTATGCTTAAAAGTCTACTTACCTGATTAGGAGGTTCTTGGGTTTGAAACATATACAAATAATTGTTATTGTTCTATTGGTCTCAGAGTTATTCCTTGAGTGTGTGTCTAATATTTCCTTCTGTGAGTACAACAAATGTTTTGCACTACCCTCTTATAGGCCTAACTGGTCACCCACACTGCCACAAATAGAGCATTAGTCCTATCTACTTTTGCCTCTGCAAAACAAATCAGGGATCCACTGGACTCTCCGCACAGTGAACTTAATTTTAGTACACTATATAAAGAGCCAGCTTCCTACACTGGTGGAACAGCGGTGGGGTCTGCGACTTTGCATTTGCTAATACCCATTGGTCAACAAGTGACTACACTTCAAATCCAAAAATTGCCTTTAGTTAAACTGTACTTTTTTAATTGGATATTTTTTTTCCAAATGTTTAAAAGTAACTGTTAGGGCCCTGGTTAGGTCCCTGTAGCTGAACAATTTAAACATATTAAAACCTTACTTTAGTTAGGACTTCAAAAACTGTATTATTTTTTCTGTGGCTTAAAAAGGTCCCAACTTTAGAACACAAATTAGTACCCCAGAGGGTGTGGATAAGGAGCCCGACTTTACCCTCTACCTCCAGCTTTCTCATAAGCAACCAACAGCCCTCTGTAAAGGGTACAAAATTAAAACAGGCTCAACCCCTACCTCTCTAAAGCTCCAGAAGCTGTTGGCAGAGAATGAGCAGGCCCATCCTACTGATGGAGCCACTGACCCTGCAGATCAGGGCCACTTAAGTGAAGAGAAGGAACTGGATGGACCCTCTATCATTTGAAATAGTGGAACCTGAATACCACAAACAACCCCAGGTATCTAGGACACGCCCCTCTAGTGAGGATGGCTCAGGCTCCTCAAGGTCCAGAGAAAGACTGAAGAGGAGATTCATTTAGCGAGAATAACTCCAAGAATTGCCCTGGAGGACTGGATCCTGGTAATAGGAAAGGAAAGAGCAGAATTGGGTTTAGTCCCATAAATGGTGACAGAAACTTCGGCCCTCATTTCAACTTTGACGGGCGGCAAGTTGAAACCGCTGCGCGGCCGCCAATGCAGCTGCACTCCAGTGGTCTCTATTTGGAGATCCCCGCCGGCCCAGCGGGGATCTCGGCCACAACACGGGAGCCGGCTCCAAAGCGGTGCAACAGGTGCAGTTGCACCCATTGCGCTTTTCACTTTCTGCTATGCTATGCAGACAGTAAAAAGCTCCATGGGGCCGGGGCAGGAGGCCCATGCACTGCCCATGCCAGAGGCATGGGCAGTGCAGGGGCCCCGCAACTCCCCTTTCCCCCAGCCTTTTCATACCGCCATGAAAAGGCTGGCAGGAGAGGGACTCGTAATCCCCTGGGCAGCGCTGCAAGCAGCGCTGCCCTGGAGGATTACCGGCGGTGGGACCGCGGCGCTTCCGCCGCGCCGTAATTCCAAGGAAAGCAACGCCAGCATGTTGGCAGTGCTTCCGTCAAAACAGCCCTAGCAATCTTTGACCGCCAGGGTTGTAATGAGGACCATAATACCTGGGGACAGAGTAGGACATTCTGACTCTAAAATTCCCAAAGAGATTGTCCCCAAATATGAGGATGGTGATAATATCACCAAGTGGTTCACAGCCTTTGAGAGGGCTTGGGTATCCATAGAGGTTAACAAAAAGAACTGGGGCTCTCTCATTTGGGAACTGTTCTCAGGAAAGTACAGGGATAGACTCCTGACACTGAATGAAGCATAAGCATGGTCCTATGTTCTCATGAAGGATACCATGATGTAGGGATTTGGGCTTACTCCTGGGGAGTGCAGAATTAAATTCAGGGAGACTTGAAAAACCCAGAGTCAGTCCTTGGTAGATTTGTGGCTTCTCAGTGAAGACACTAGGGGGGTCATTACAAGCGGTAACCGCCGTGCGGCCGCCAATGTGGGCGCACTCCCGCGGACACCATTACGACATCCCCGCTGGGCCGGCGGGCGCAAACCAAGTTTACGCCCGCCGGCCCAGCGGGGATGAGGCCGCAACATAGGAGCCGGCTCCTAATGGAGCCAGCGGTGTTGCGGCCGTGTGACGGGTGCAGTAGCACCCGACGCGCTTTTCACTGTCTGATATGCAGACAGTGAAAAGCTGCCCGGGGCTGCCCGGGGCCCCAGGACACCCCTTACCGCCAGCCTCTTCCTGGTGGTGCAAACCGCCAGAAACAGGCTGGCGGTAGGGGGGTCATAATCCCCAGGGCAGTGCTGCTTGCAGCGCTGCCCTCGCAGATTATCACCGCCGGGGCTAAAACGCCGGGAAACCGCCGACCTCGGCAGTGCTGCTGCGGCGCTACCGCCGCAGTCGTAATACGGGTCTCCGTACCGCCAGCCTGTTGGCGATACGGACGCCACATTATCCCAGGCGGTCTCTGACCGCCAGGGTCGTAATGACCCCCTAGGTGTCTGGTTATAAGGTAACAATGTACATGATTATTAAGGGCTTTATAATGTATTAATGAAAGAGCATCTGTTGAGTAATTGTGTGCAGGAAAAGTTACATCAGTAACCAGCAGACCTAGGTCAATTTTCTCCTCAAGAGTTGGGGTAGAAGGCAGACCACTGGGTACAAACAAGGGTGCCCAACACTTCCACTGGTGGGGGAGACCACAAAAAGGAGGCCAAAAGACCCACAGGGGAAAGAGGGTAACCTAAACAAAGACAAAAACAAGGAGTCTTCAAAGGGCCCCTAAAAACCTGCACGCTGAGCTCTTCTCCTTGACCCCTGGTCAGACTATCTGGTGCACACATGATGTTGACACTGGGGGCTGCTTGCCTGTCAAAAATAAAATTTACAGACAGTCTGACCATGTCAAAGAGAGTATCAAAGGGGAGGTGAGCAAGATGCTGCAATTGGGAGTCATTGAGCACTCTGAAAGTCCCTGGGCCAGCCCAGTGTTTTTAGTCCCCAAGCCTCATTCCCGGGGTGGAAAGAAAGAAATTAGATTTTGCGCGGACTATAGGCGTCTCAATGCTGTGACAAAAAACAATGCTCACCCCATTCCTAAGGCTGATGAGATAGGTTAGGGACAGCCAAATATCTCAGTACTTTTGATCTCACATCAGGGTACTGGCAGATAGGTCTTACCCCTGGAGCAAAACAACATTCTGCATTCTCCACTCCCGAAGGGCATTATCAGTTCTTTGTTATGCCCTTTGGACTAAAGAATGCCCCTGCCACCTTCCAAAGGTTGGTGAACAAAGTCCTGGCTGGGTTAGAGGACTTTAGTGCAGCATATTTAAATGATATTTCTGTCTTTAGCTCTTCCTGGCAGGATCACCTGATCCACCTAGGAAAGGTCCTTGAGGCTCCGAAAAGGGCAGTCCTCACTACCAAGGCAAGCAAGTGCCATATTGGGCAGGGCCAGGTTGTATACTTGTGCAACCTTGTAGGTGGAGGCCAAGTTCAACCACCGCAAGCCAAGATCCAGACAATTCTGAACTGGGCAGCTCCAACAACCCAGACTCAAGTCAGGCATTCATTGGCTTGATTGGGTACTACAGGAGGTTTGTGAAAGGAAATTGCACCATTTTGGCCCCTCTCACAGAACTAACCTCCAAGAAAATGCCAAAGAGGGTAAACCGAACAGCAAGCTGTCAAAAAGCATTTGAGACCCTGAAAGAAAGAATGTGCTCAGCACCTGTTCTCAAAGCTCCAGATTACACCAAGCAGGTCATAGTGCAGACAGATGCCTCTGAACATGGGACAGGAGCAGTCTTGTCCCAAATCAATGGTGAGGGCCATGACTAACCTGTTGCTTTTATTAGCAGGAGGTTACCCTCTAAGGAGCAGTGTTGGAGTGCCATTGAGAGGGAAGCCTTCGCTGTGGTTTTGTCCCTGAAGAAGTTGTGGCCATATTTTTTGGCTCTCAATTCCTTGTTCAAACTGACCACAGGCCTCTCAGATGGCTGATGCAGTTGAAAGGTGAAACCCCTACCTGCTAAGGTGGTCCATCTCCCTACAGGGGATAGACCTCACAGTGGAACACAGACTTGGGACCGACCATGCCAATGCAGATGACATTTCCAGGTTCTTCCACTTAGAAGATGAAGACTCTCTAAGAGAAAAATTGTTTCATCCTCTCATTTGAGTGGGGTCATGTAGGAAAGCACTCTTTTTGGCCTGGTTAGCCCCCATGTTTCACCTGGTTTCTGATGTGGCTTTGACTGTTAGTGCACTGGGTCCCTGTTAACCTGGTCACCAGTGCCTGATCTCTTTCCCCAAAACTGTACTGTTGTTTTACACAATTGGCCAACTCTTTAGCTACCACTGTAAGTCCCTATTAAATGGTACCCCTAGTACGTAGGGACTGGGGTACTACGGAAGGTCGCTGAAAGCTGAAGCACCAGTTGAGCCACCCCCAGGGATCCCTCACCAAACCCACACAGTGCTGCCATTACAGACTGCGTGCGTTGGTATAGGCTAAATTCAAAACATGGCCTACCACACAACCCTGTGTGCCAGGTGTGAGTCACCCCTAGGGCAGGGTGCCTCAGGACACAGGTGCGGACATATAAGCATGAACAGGTATGCCCTTGATATGCCTGTGTAAATTCTGAGACATAGTAAGTTAACAGGGAAGCCATTTTAAATGCATGTGCTGGACACTGGCCATTACAAGTTCCCAGCTACATGAGGCTTCTCTGAACCCTGGGATGTTTGGTATCAAACATCTCAGAATTATAACTCCTCACTGAATCCTGTGATGGATTTATTATTAAATGAACATAGAGGGCACCTTAGAGGTGCCCCCTGAAAACCTACCAGCTACTAGTGTGCTTACTGATCTGACCAGTTCAGCCACCACAGAAGCATTTCTGCCCCCCCCCCCACATGAGAGCCAGCACTCTCGAGGGCATCGGCAAAACCCTGCACTGGGCAGAGGTGTTACAGCCTCACCCATGCAGGATGGACATTTCAGGGAGGGGAGCTTAAAAGGCTTAGCCTCCTTTGTAATGCAACTCAAGTCTTTCCAAATGGTGGCGATGACCAACCCAGCCTGTCCTGCCCCCACTTTTGGTGGCAGCACAGGCAGGAAAATTAGGCAGATTAGGAGGTATGCGCACTCCATGCCAGTCCCACCCCTAAGGTGGACAAGCTGAAGAGGACACTACTTTTTAAGTTCTTGCATCTTGTTTGGAAGGAATTAGGCCACTAGGGTTAGGGTTAGGGTTATGTCCACTTTCTAGCAAAAGTGGTCGTAGAAAGGGTGTAGTCACCCTAAAGTTCAGACAGCCCAATGACTACCACCTGGCACTCCGTGTAATGTTAGCAACACAAAAGGATGATGGACGGAGTGCTGAAACTTTTCAAACACATAGATCTGGGTTTAATCAATTGTTCTTTTGCTCACCATGCCACCTCAGTTTGGACCCAGCCATATGCAAATCAATCTTGATCCTGTTCCACATGGGACAGTCCAGCCCAAACTGCCAGGCTAGGTCCTCCCTGGACTGGAAACAAGCATCCTGGGACCGGTTTCAGGGTATCACCCTTTATCAGCCAGGCTAGCTGAATCCAGTGGCACAGTGAGCATGGGACCCACTTCTGGGCATATTCTTCCCACTAAGTTCAACTTTAGCAACACAGAAAGACCATGGACAAAGTGTCAAACTTTTCAAACACTCACCCCCAGTCAGAGATCAAGGTTTCATCCATTGTTCTTTTGCTCACCATGCCACCCCAGTTTGGACCCAGCCATATGCAAATCAGTCATGACCCTGTTCCTCATGGGAACAGTCCAGCCCGAACTACCTGACCAGGTCCACCCTGGACCAGAAAAAAACATTCTGGGACTGGTTTCAGGGTATTACCCTTCATCAGCAAGGCTAGCTTGAGTCCAGTGGCACGGTGAGAACGGGACCCACAGCTGGGTATACCCATCCCACGTAAGGCAACTTTAGCAACACAAAAGGATGATTAAAAGAGTGCTGAAACTTTTCAAACTCTCACCCCCAGTCACAGATCAGGGTTTAATCCAGCAGGAGAAATAAGACAAAAGAAGCATAAAAACTGTTGATGTATTGTTGCATTTAAGCTATAAAGAAATTAATTTTTTTAATAATCTTACGAGCCTCTCGCAAGACACTCGCAATACGCCCAGGAGAGGAAAAACAGCCCAAGAAAGCATTGTGATTGGTTCTGTTGCGTAGGCTCTCATTATCCTAATGAGACTACTGGATTTTTTGGGCAGCAAGATCGTTCACAGTGTGGGGGACTAAGTCTAACCCACTATGAAGGACCCTTGTCACCCCAAATCCGGGTTATGCTCCGGCTAACTAGCAGTGCCTCATCTCTCCCGAAGGGAAGAGACAATTGGGCAGCCGAGCACATGACATCTTAGTACTTCTCAGGGAAGTCGTGGTCACTCAGGTTACAACCAGTTCTCTCATACAACGTGCGGTCTCATATATAAATGACAAAAGCAGTTTGAGTTTTAAAGATTAGTTTAATAAAACGACTGCATTTTAGATAACAAGACGTGAGCCGCAATAATCAGAACCATACAACACAGTAAGATGGAAATAGTAACGATGAAAGTGAAACATAAAAATAAGGCTATCATATTGTAACTAAATTATGCTCTCTCTAAGTTATATGTCGAGCACAGCCTGTGAAGCTCTAAACCTGCCTTTCTGGTTTCCCTGGGAGAACATCAACCCTCATACCTGAGCAAAGGCCTGTGATCTGGATCAGCATCTGCAACAGGGCAGTCAGGATCTAGTTGTGGGTTCCTGGTCGGAATCTCCCTCTTACGTGTACTGGGACTAGAAAGTTTTTTTATACTATTGATGTGAACTAACACCCGATGTTCCTGCGTAGGAATGTGTACTGTCTACGAACCATAAAGACTAAACTTATACCACGTCTATCAGCAATGTACCAGACTGTATCCTTGACTGAAGCACAGAGTGAGCAAGAATGTATTGTTTGCGAACACAGCACTGATGTAAGCTAAACAGTGTGATAAGAGGAAATAAAAGAAGACCGTGAAACTGGTTATTGTAAAATAACAGTGCGAGGCTAAAATAAAATGCATCTAGGGTAAAGTGCACAGAAGCCTAATACGTTGAGCTAACGTGCATAAAGCTACAATAAAAATGGCCACACCACACCCTCCCCTTGTCGGTAGAAAGTGGTTTAAGCCGAAGACAAAATATAATTAAAACCCTATCACATTTCAACAAGTTAAGTCTACATCAAAGCATATTAATCCTAAATTTAAAACTTAAGCATGCAGCAAAAATGCCAAATCTTAAAGCACAACGTCAATTAAAAAAAGTTCAATTCGAAAGAGTTGTCATAGAAAGCAGGAGAGTCTCCACTTCGGCAGATGACAAAACTGGAAAATCCATGCCAAAGACTATTAGGGAGCAGGTGTGTTCCAAAGCCCCAGTGTCAACCAAGGCGGCATCCCGTGCACAGCCTGCAAACGAGTTAATATCAACTTCCTCCAGGAAGGGTATCTCGTAATTAGCTTCTCGAAGCAAACGCAGCCGCAGCGCGCATGTCTGGTAATGAGCCCTCATCGGGAACATCAACAGATCAGCATCAACCACTGGGGGGCATTGCTGTGAGAGACATGTCCAGTGCATGTTCAAAAGAGCACCAAAGGCACCGAAACACGGGCTGCACACATTCCAAAACCGGTCTGAATGACAGAGACCAGTCACACCCCAAATGTTCCAGGAGTGTTGCTCCAAAGTGCTGCATCATGCGTTCACGACACAGCTGCGCTGATGAGAGCGCCCACATTCCTCCTTGTTGTGGTGGGACAGCCATTGCGTAAAAACAACAGCAGCAGCAAAATGCCGGCTAATAAGGCCAAAGTTATCGGAAATCCCCCAAAGATGCTTCCGAAAATTGAATGAATAGCCGAAGGTATCAAACCGAATATGGAATAGAAGGTGTGAACAAAACCAACACAAACGGCTTTGAAAAACTGTGCTAATCCAGCCATGCTGGACGCATTAAATATACGTCCCATGAGTTCACCAAAGTGGCTCGGAAAGTTGGTATTTCACAGGGACTGTATTTCCGCTGATGACCTTGCCACCTGAAGTGCGTAGGTCTCGCGTGCAGATGTAAGGGCCACATGCTTCTGAAACAATAAAGCTTTCAGTCTACTTAACTTGTCGAAATTCACCTTGGAAGTAGCAATGTGAGGCCAAATCTCCGCTACCTCCCTAATTTTTGTGGGGGGAAACAACACACTTCCGCAGCAAGTAATGACCTTAGTGACCGAAACAACGTAAACTATTCCGGCCCACATGCCACAACAGTCTTCACTATTGAGGAGGACGTAGCTGCCATTGGAAAGCACCTGGAATGTGCTTTTAATCAAGGGAACTGGAACTCCCTTCAGATAGCAAGCCAAGTTTGCAACCGAGGCATTACACGCCCCATGCAAGGACAGCTGCTTACAAATCATCGAATGGCTGACTGAAGTCTTGCATTCACTACAGCTAAGGAAGACTTCTCTCATACCATTGAGACATTTGTATAAGAAGGGAAGCTCCCACACCTCATGGATGTAACTATCTCCCAACTTCTCATATTGAGCATGACATAAGTCGCCTCCTTCTTAGCCATTAGTTGTTGTTGTCGCGTTGAATTAATATTTTCCTGGCACTGATGTGCTGCCACGGAATGCGACCCGCCTTCAATGTTTGAAGTGTCCAACCCAACTGCATAATGGACCTGGTCTGACTCTGTCCATGATATAAAAAAGACATATCAGATCGTTTAATGTCTATAGCAGAAAAAACAATGTTGTTAATCGTATATATCCGGTCAGATAAAGTGTGAATTCCATTATCTACAACAGCTAATGCCTCTCTCAGATTTTCCTGATCTATCTGCCTTAACCGGGCTGCAGCCTCTTGTTGGGAAAGTTTCCATATTTCATTGTATACCTTATACAATAAACGCTTCCTACGTAGTGTCCTCGGGCCTGACAAAAAATCCTGTAAATCAGTGTTATTAGACAGGAGAGTGAGATGTGCCTTAACCGCATCTAGCGAGGATGATTTTAACCATTGTTGGCACAATTTTCCCACACTATGGGCCTGATTACAACTTTGGAGGAGGTGTTAATCCGTCGCAAATGTGATGGATATACCTCCAACTGTATTACGAGTTCCATAGGATAGAATGGACTCGTAATACGGCTGGTGGTATATCCGTCACTTTACCGTCACTTTTGGGACGGATTAACACCTCCTCCAAAGTTGTAATCAGGCCCTATATGTAATAATTATGTCAGCATGTTCTGCCGATATATAGCGAGGGTCTGACCTACTCGACCGGAAACCCCCCGAGGAGGTGACAAAACGTTGATGTCACTCATTGGTGTCTATGGGCCACAATAACCACCCAATGAAGTGTTAAATGTACCATTCTGGAACCATTCTGTAAGTTCACTAAAAGTGGCATTGACGTATTTCTGCCAGTTATTAAATTTTGCAGGGACAGGTATATCGGGCAAGTTCAATTCTCTGATCGTGGCTAAGCCCAAACAGCCAGTCTGTTGTACTGTTTCATTCAAAAAAATCATTTGGACAGGAATGAGACATGCTCTAAACAATGTTTCTCTACCCCTAGTCTGCCAATGTTTTGTTCCCCAAACACTTTTCAAATCAACATTTTTTAACCAACATTCATAACCTTCAATTGACAGCCGGGAAACAAAGGAATCCGAATATATGAATTTCGTATTAGTCAACAACATTTGTTTATCTTTAGATGGCGATAGTTGAAAATAATATGACTAAGCACTCGTTTGATGATGCCCAGAAAAATACGTAAATTTATCAAAATAAGTTTTGGAACTACCTTTAGGGGGAGTCGGGCAATGTTCCCATTGTGTATAGTCAAATATTGATTTTGGACTACTTGCTTTGTGGATGAAATGGTGCCCATAATAATTATAGCAAAACATGTCACCATATTTGTCTTTAAACTGGTAAACATCTTCATTTTCATAAACAGTATAATATTGTAATTCTGTCATCATTGAATCCACTGTTTTCACATCCCAATCATCAGAAACAATGCCTGGTATTACTATATCATTCATAGATAACTTTAGGACATACAGGCCCTCATTCTGACCCTGGCGGTCTTTGACCGCCAGGGCGGAGGACCGCGGGAGCACCGCCGACAAGCCGGCGGTGCTTCAATGGGGATTCCGACCGCGGCGGTAAAGCCGCGGTCGGACCGGCACCACTGGCGGGGTCCCGCCAGTGTACCGCGGCCCCATTGAATCCTCCGCGGCGGCGCAGCTTGCTGCACCGCCGCGGGGATTCTGACCCCCCCTACCGCCATCCAGATCCCGGCGGTCGGACCGCCGAGATCCGGATGGCGGTAGGGGGGGTCGCGGGGCCCCTGGGGGCCCCTGCAGTGCCCATGCCACTGGCATGGGCATTGCAGGGGCCCCCGTAATAGGTCCCCTAAATGTATTTCACTGTCTGCTGCGCAGACAGTGAAATACGCGACGGGTGCAACTGCACCCGTCGCACAGCTTCCACTCCGCCGGCTCGATTCCGAGCCGGCTTCATCGTGGAAGCCTCTTTCCCGCTGGGCTGGCTGGCGGTCTGAAGGAGACCGCCCGCCAGCCCAGCGGGAAAGTCAGAATTACCGCCGCGGTCTTTCGACCGCGGAACGGTAACCTGACGGCGGGACTTTGGCGGGCGGCCTCCGCCGCCCGCCAAGGTCAGAATGAGGGCCACAGTATTTGAATTATCTCAGTTGGTCCATATATATCAAACATCACTTTATCCCACACAATCCCATCCGGAATTGGTATCGCAGAAATGTTCACAGAAGATAAGTCTCTTTGGACCCTATGTGATGAAAAATGTGGTGTCAACACCTCCTCCACCTGTTCAACCGCTGTTCTCTCAGGAAGAAAATGACCATGTATCAACAGAAAAAAAGGTAATTACAAACCCAATCCAAAGAAAAAATGTCAGCACAGTCATTAAGAGCCACAGATAGTTCCATGGAAAAACAAAATATGTATCTTGAAGCCAATATATCAGCTTACATGGACCTGACAGGTCAGTAGTCGATGAGGCAAACGAGTCTGATAGCTCATTGTCTTCGGCCAAGTCACCAGAGGCAGCTCGTGTAAAAGGCATCGCCGCATCCAACGGATAGCGCACCAACCGTCACATCAGTATTCATGATGACATGATCAAAGGTGTCTAAGTTATTTGTTGATAGTGGAACCAATGCAAGATCATCATCCACTCTCCCCATGCTCGGAGGGGCAACAGTGTTGGTAAAAACAACTTGAAGCAGAACTTCTTCTCCAGTAGTGAGAGGGATTCGGGAACTACTGGACGTTCCTCCTGGTCTACTGTGTAGAATCAGCCACATGTTGTAACTTGACAGTGTCAATAGAAACAAAGCAACTTTCTTTGGCACCTGCAACTGTGGTAAAATAACAGTTCTCGTTCTGTGTATTCCCAAGACAGGGACTGGTGCTCGATAAGAAGGGCCAAATTATTTTTTCACTGTGACCTTTTCACGCACAAGATCCCCAACTCTGGGAATCCAGCCAGTGGGTGTTACTGGCAAATCTTTAATTCCTGTGGAGGCGGCACTGTTAGAAGAGTTATCTTCATGGAACAGCTGCAATTCCTGTAAAACAGTGACACGATCATTTATGTCAAAAGGCGTTTCTGCCGCCTCCACACCAGGACCATCAAGATCTGGAACAAACATTTGTGTTCCGAACAGGCACTCATATGAAGTACGACCCCCCAGGGACCTTCTAGGCAGGTTATTGAGTGATCTCTGAACTCCATACAAGGGGTTTAGCTAACTACGACCCGTACCTAAGACCCTGGCTGTTAAGGATTGCTTTAAATCGCGGTTCAACTGCTCCACGACAGAATTTCCCTCGGGATGAAATGGAGACGAGTACTGAAGCTGGACAACAAACGAAGCCATGGCGTCCCTGAATGCCCTTGAGGCAAAGGCAGGGCCCTGGTCCGAATGGAACACCGCAACTGCATATTTACCGACAAAGACTCGCAAATCTTTAATAACAGTCCGAACGTCAGCCGAGCGCTGTGGACACACCCACACAAATCTGGAGCAAGAATCAACAGCGACCAGTATATATTTATATGCATTATCTGGTATTAGCGGACCACAATGATCCAAGTACACACATTGTAACTGTCTTTTGGATATTAAGAGGGGTGTCTGCGGCAGGCGCTTAGCTGTAGAAACTTTAATTTGTTGACAGATGTCACAACAAAGGACATACTGCTTAGTCTCTTTATAGAGACCAGGCCACCAGTAGCGGGCCTGTAACATAGTGAAATCGTAGCAGCCACGCCAGCATGTGCAGATGCCACTCCCTCATGCGCTGCTTTAATCAATTGTGGTCTTACAGCTTTATTGGGGATGTCGCGTACGCCTACACCTGGAATTTTAACTTCAGCGTTCAGCATACTACCCATCAAGTATTGATATTTATTAGGAAATCCTTTAGGATAAGGCGTGCCATCAACCGTAGCTTTTATGGCAGCCATAATTTCGGTGTCTGGTCTGGAACTCGAACGAGTTACTGCAGCTATAGTGGCAACGGCCACTGCCGATTTTGCAGCTTCATCAGCCAAAGTATTTCCAGCAACATGTATTCCAACGCGCTGGTGTCCAAATGTATGTACAACATGGACTTTCGGTAGCTTCTCTTTCAAGTCTGCTACCTTCCCCCACTGTTGTCTGTGTTTTATTGTGTTGCCTTTGGAATCTCTGAACCCATTTAAGCGCCAGTAATGTAGATATTCATTAAAAGACTGGACGCAATAATAAGAATCACAAACTATCAGTGTGAACTGCGTCGGATCTGTATGTTCTAGTGCCAGCAGTAGAGCCTTTAGCTCAGCTAACTGTGCTGTACAATCCCGTAAGGTCTGTGTATAAGTATGTTGGGGGCAGAACTTTTCCCCCTCCATATAGCCGCTCACTACTGCACATGCAGCCGAATATTGGTGTTTCGTCCCTATCGCCGGTTGCGCAGAGCCATCAGTATATATGACTACTCGATATTGATGAATAGGCAATGTGTCAGCGGGGACTGGATATTCAACTTCATATTGCAGAAATTCCTGAGTTTGTAACTTTGGGTCAAAAATGTGGCTGTCAAAGACGTAGCCCATTGTATCCATCTCGGATGTAGTGCTTTTGCGTTCGGGACGCTAGCTTTTGTAACAGCCTCTAGGGCCGGAATAGGAGAAACAACAATAATGCGTTTTCCCTGGGCAAGAGGTCTTTCTTTAATAACAGCCATCTGTTCAGCAGTTAGTATTTTCTCAGTGGGAGCAAATCGTTGTTCAGCAGCAGAATACAAGTGTGACTTGTATCCAATCGTAACTGTCTCACCTTCATTAAATGTAACATATGTAAACCCAATGGCCCCAGCTATCACCCAGATGACCAAATGCGTCTTATTGTCCTGTGTATGTAGATGTTTCGCTGCCAGCATTTCTGCTTGCAACTCCCGAAGAGTATGTGTATGTTCTATTGTCCAGTATTTGCTCGAAAAATCAGGACGTGTTAATTCATATAAAGGTTTGATGTGTGCAGCATAATCAGGAGTGTATGTTCTGCCAAACTTGAGAAAGCCCAACATCGATTGGAGTTTCTTAATTGTATTAGGAGGTTGCTGCTGTGCACACTTTTCCAAGAAATGTGGCGCTAGGCTCTTACCTTCATTTGACAGCTCATATCCCAGGAATATGACGCTGAGAAAGGCAATTTTTTATTTTTTAAAGTTAAATTTGTAGCCAACTTCGGCAAACCCTACAACAATGAGGGCTACCCGCCTTAAATGTTGTAGTAACTCATCATCCGTGAGATATATGTCATCCACATATGACAACGCTTCAGGGTCCAACTCGTGTAGAATTTCAGTCACACGAGCCGCAAACAGTCCTGGGCTGTTCTTATACCCCTGAGGCAAACGACAGAATTTTTTCTGGGAGCCTAACGCGCTTAAGCTCGTTAAATCCCCGCTTTCCGGTGTAATATTTTGGCAGAAGAATCCATTTGAGATATCCAAAGTAGTTTTATATTTTTTCCGCACTATGTTGTTCATCATTGCAGCGCTATGTGAATTCTGTATAGCATATGTACGTGTATGTCCGTTCAAATGTCTGCAGTCTAAGACTATTCTATATGAATGGTCCGGCTTAGCTACAGGGAACAAGGGATTATTCATCGGTGAGACACAGGGTTCAACTACTCCCTGATATTCTAATTGTGTAAGTATTTCTCTCACCGGTGCCCTTGCTTCATGTTTTATGGGATACTGCAGTTGTGGCTGAGTTTCACCTTTAATCGGAATTACATGATATGGAGAATTCCTGTCCTACCCTACATGATTTCTATATAAGGCAGGAGCTTGTGCCAGAGCCCTTTTTATGCAATATGACTCTGCGAGTTCCCCTGGATCAAGGGGCGATAAGGAAGGTCTAATAACCTCCTCCCCTACCGGGCAGGTGCGGACAAAGTCAGGCGGCCAATCTTGTTCAGCCAGCAAAATGTCATATATCTTAACAACACGATCCCAAAAGATTGCGTGTATAGTACGCTCAATGTCTCCTTCCAATTGTAAAGTCACTGTATACACCCTATCGGGTTCGGAGACACGCATGTCTGCTGTTTCTACTTGTATGAAGTCATCAGATGCTTTCACCTCCAGATGCTCTAGAAAATTCCGGTGAACTATTGTGACCTCTGCCGCGCTGTCTAGCAGTGCTAGTGCCCATGTCTTGTTCTTCAAGAGAACTCTCTTCCTGAGTGGCATGTCTAACTGAGACTGCCGCCACCTTTTTATTTTTAAACTGTTGTTTTTGTTGCACCGGTTTCTCTTCCTTCTTGACAGAAACCTCAGAAGAGCGTTCTGAGTCCTGTCTTGGTTTCACGTACTCTGTTCTCCGCTCTGACCGCCCACCTCTTGCATTTCTCTTTTCCGACGAGTCCTGAAAGGAACGAGATTGGCGTGTATCAGTATATTGATATCTATCAGGCGTGTTTATATTATCTCTATTTCTGAGATTATGGGGGTCATTACAACATTGCGGTAAAAGCCGCTTACCGCCGTGCAGAAGACCGCCAATACACCGCCTCGGCCGCGGAATTCCGCCACAGCTATTACGACCCACATATTGGAATCCGCCGAAATTCAGACACCCACACAACTCAGCCACACCAAAGGTCAGTGATAAACTGGCGAAAACAAAACCTTCACCATCACCCCAACAGAAACACGCCCATGCTATCACGACCCACGAATCCACGCGGCGGTCTTTCAACCGCGGTATTCCATTGGCAGGACACACCACAGCGCTCAAAATACACACACATCTCCAAAACACCGCCACATTGGACAATTCAAAATACACACACCTGATACACATACAAACACCACTCCCACACACCCAACACAATATAAAACACACACCCACATCACCCACAAACCCCTGCAACCAAAAATCAGAGACGAAGGCGACAGAGAGCACAGCAATAGACAACCCCACCACACAGAGGCACCCAACACCATCACCCACACAACATCCACGCACAAAACACCCCACACCACTACACATCACCACACTCATCACCACATACACCACCCCACACATCACCTACACTACCCCATGGCACAGCAAAGACATCCCAGGTTTTCGGAGGAGGAGCTCAGGGTTATGGTGGAGGAAATCGTACGGGTAGAGCCACAGCTATTTGGATCACAGGTGCAGCACACCTCTACAGCTAGGAAGATGGAGCTATGGCGAAGAATCGTGGACAGGGTCAACGCAGTGGGACAGCACCCAAGAAATCGGGAGGACATCAGCAAGAGGTGGAACGACCTACGGGGGAAGGTGCGTTCCGTGGTCTCCAGGCACAACATTGCAGTTCAGCGGACTGGCGGCGGACCCCCACCTCCTCCCCCACAACTAACAACATGGGAGGAGCAAGTCTTGACCATTATGCATCCTGAGGGCGTCGGAGGAGTCGGTGGAGGAATGGACACTGCTAAGTCAAATCTTAACTATCATATCCCCTACCCTACCTGCATGCTATCACACACCCCCACCTTCACCCCCTCCCCTATCACGCCAAATCCTCACTAATGTACTAATAACACAAACCACACATCCCAACACCAAGCCCTGCATGACACAACAAAGCATGGACACCCATCACTAAAGCATGCCCACTGCAAATACTCATAACACCCCCTAACCATCATCACACAAGCCCCCACACAGGTATGCTAGCACTGGGGTACACGCTCACCCACCCATTGCACATCATGACACACACAGATGCAATAATCATGCTTTTATACCCCTGCAGGGCAACTACCTAACGTCACCAGACAGGAGGGTCCAGACATCTCTACCCCACCCACAGAAGAGGCCCACAGTGACGACAGCAGCTCTGGCCAACTGGATCCAGATGACCAGCCCGGACCATCGTGGGCCTCGGGACAGTCGGTTCCCCTCGCACAGGCACAGCCCAACACTGACCTTCCACTCTCTGGTAACACCAGCACAGCACCCACCCAGCGGGCCCATACCTCCGTCCCTAGGACACGTCAATCAGCTGTGTGTCCACCACTACAGGGAGCCAAGGATAACCCACCACCCCAACAACAACAGGGACCTGGGGACAGTGGTAGTGGGCACACGGTCCAGGGGACGGAGGCACAGAAACACAGAGGAACTGGGAGGGCTGCTGTGCGACAGGGGGCGGACAGGCCAAGGGAACCCCCTCTCCACGAGGCCCTCTCCTCCATCATGGGAGCATACCACCACTCCCAGGAGATGATGGCTATGGTCCTGGCCAAGTTTCAGGAGACCCAGCGCATGCAGGAGGAACAGTATTTGGGCTTCAGGGAGGAGCTCAGAACCATCAGCTCCACCCTGGGCACCATCGTAGGGGTGTTGAAGGACATACAGAACACCATGAGGGACACTGTGGCACTCCAAGGGGCACCTGACACTAGCATGGATGATGAACTGCCCACCACCTCCGCCGGCGCTAGTGGACAGGACACCCCGCCACAGGACCAACACACCAGCACCCCACCCCCTGCAGATGGAGAACCACCCCGCAAGCGGTCGCTGAGATCCAGGAACAGGACAGAGCACGATGGCAAGACCCCCGCCAAGAAATTAGACCACCCTGATTGTCATCCCACTGTCCCACTTTGTTACCCTGTCCATATTCGAACTGCCCCAGCTCCACTTCCTATGCCCATATGGGCAGTGCACCTGTGAGACTAATAGAATGGACTCTGCCATGGACATTCCTCCACCGTCACCCATCACCATTTTGCCACCCACTCCAATAATTAGCACGTCAATAAACACCCTTGAACCACAAAACAATCTGGAGTCAGTCTGTGTTTTTTAAAATTTGTATTATCTATGACAATGACAAAATCCTTTCAAAGATTGTAATGTAAACATACCTATGTCACACATCACAAGTCCATGAAGGATGCAAGCAGATGACACACATTGGTAACCACACCTGTGAAACCGTAATGGAAATGTACAACTCAGTTACCAAATGCTGCTTCAAATTGACAGACAGGATAGAGGTAGAACTGTGAAAGTAAATGTACTAGTAAAGAAATTGTTCTCACCTGTGTGTCACTGGAAATATTGCTGTATGACAGAGTCCCTGTTGTCAATGTCTTCTTCCTCAGCTTCCTCTTCATCACTGTCCACAGGCTCCACAGCTGCCACAACATCGTCATCTGGACCATCCTCCTGCAGAAAAGGCACCTGGCGTCACAAAGCAAGATTGTGAAGCATAGAGCAGGCGATGATGATCTGGCATACCTTCCTTGGTGAGTAGAATAGGGAACCACCTGTCATATGCAGGCACCTGAACCTGGCCTTCAGGAGGCCGAAGGTGCGTTCAATCATCCTCCTAGTCCGCCCATGGGCCTCATTGTAGCGTTCCTCTGCCCTGGTCCTGGGATTCCTCACTGGGGTCAGTAGCCATGACAGGTTGGGGTAACCAGAGTCCCCTAATAGCCACACACTATGCCTCTGGAGTTGACCCATCACATAAGGGATGCTGCTATTCCGCAGGATGTAGGCGTCATGCACTGAGCCAGGGAACATAGCATTTACCTGGGAGATGTACTGGTCTGCCAAATATACCATCTGTACATTCATCAAATAATAACTCTTCCGGTTCCTGTACACATATTCACTCCTGCGGGGGGGACCAGAGCTACATGTGTCCCATCAATGGCACCTATGATGTTAGGGATATGTCCCAGGGCATAGAAGTCACCTTTAACTGTAGCTAAATCCTCCACCTGAGGGAAAACGATGTAGCTCCTCATGTGTTTCAGCAGGGCAGACAACACTCTGGACAACACGTTGGAAAACATAGGCTGGGACATCCTTGATGCCATGGTCACTGTTGTTTGAAATGACCCACTTGCTAGGAAATGGAGCACTGATAGCTCCTGCACTTGAGGGGGGATTCCTGTGGGATGGTGGATTGGCGACATAAGGTCTGGCTCCAACTGGGTACACAGTTCCAGGATTGTGGCACGGTCAAACCTGTAGGTGATGATTAAATGTCGCTCCTCCATTGTCAACAGGTCCACCAGCGGTCGGTACACCGGAGGATTCCGCCATCTCCTCACATGTCCCAGCTGACGGTGCCTAGGAAGGACAACAGCGACCAATTCACAGAACACAACACAAAATACAAAAAGCTTTCTGTATGTGTGTTGACTCCAGGCCTAGGTATGTGTGACGCAGTTGAAAATGAAGCCATGTGGGCCCCTGAAATGTTGGATGCCTGACCTCTAAAGTGGGGCAATGGGATGTGAGGTAACTGCGCTGGCGTTCTACAACGTCACGGTAGGCGGTCGTAGACCGCAGCGCAATGCTGCATTGGTTAACATAGGACCCTATGGGTCCCAGGAGCCAATGACAAAGTGCGCCGGCGGTGATGATACGCACCGTCGCGGACGTCACCGCCATTTTCTATCTGTTCAATCACTCGATACCTGATCTTCGACAGTAGAGGACCTACACTGCAAGTGCTGCTGTGACCTCGGTCTGGAAGAGACAATGGCACGTGCGTCTGGGGAAAGGGCCCCTGCCTTCACTGCACAGGAGTTGGAGAAGCTCGTGGACGGGGTCCTCCCCCAGTACACGCTACTCTACGGTCCTCCAGACCAACAGGTGAGTACATAGGGTGCAAGTTGTATGGGCTATGCCTGGGTGGAGAGGGCTGGATGTAAATAGGAAGGGGGCAGAGTTCTGCGAGCAGAAAGGAGTGTGAATGTATGTGCCACATGCCAAGGGCAGGGATGTGGGCCACTCACCTCGACGGTGCAGTTGGTAATGACTTCTCTTCTTCCCCTGTACATGTCATGTAGGTCAGCGCCCACCAGAAGAAGGATATTTGGCGTGCCATCGCCAAGGACGTCCGGACCCTGGGGGTCCACCAGAGACGGAGCACCCACTGCCGTGAAAGAAGGGAGGACATTCGCCGCTGGAGCAAGAAGACGGCGGAGGCTCAGCTGGAGATGGCATCCCAACGTGGGAGGGGTGCCCGTCGCACCATGACCCCCCTAATGTTCAGGATCCTGGCGGTGGCCTACCCTGAGTTGGATGGGCGCATGAGGGCATCACAGCAGACACAAGGGGGTGAGTACACTCACATTCTCATGACTTTGCGTGCAGTGGAGGGGTCTTGGTGGGGGAGGAGGGCTGTGGGTTTCCCTAGGCCAGGGCGAGTTCCGTAGGCTAGGCCCCTCCGTAATGCAGGCCATGTGGCACTCCACCCCACCTCTGTAGAGTGCCAAGTACATGTATACATGCCCCTGTGTCATCTATGTGTGCAGATGTCTATCATAGCCATGTAGTCCATATCCCAGGAACTGCGTCTGTAGAGCCCAAGAGCGCGGCGTAGTGCAGGGGGCTGCTGTAGTTGTATTGTCCGCCAACGGTAGCGGTAATCCATGCACTCAACCTGTCTTTCTTCTGTTTCCCCACCCCTTTTTGTGCTCTCCCTGTTCTCTTGTGCATCAGCATCATCAGGCGGAGGTACAGGGGCACCGAAGCACGAGGGAGCTGCATCCCACATGGCCATGGAGGGCCACACCATGGACTCTGAATACACCAGTGTGACGGAGGCCGAGGAGAGCTTTACGGCGGTCACCGGATCAGCAACCAGCGACACGGACTCGTCCTCCGATGGGAGCTCCCTTGTGGTGGTGGCAAAATCTGTGCCCCCCACTTCTACAGGGACAGCCGTCACCCCCCTACCAGCACCGCCCTCCCAGCAGCCCCTCAGCGTTCGCCCCATGCCCGCTCACCCAGGAGGGTGGGCATCACCTTCGCCCTAGGCACCTCAGCCCCTGGCCCTGTCACCCCTGCTGCCCTCAGTGAGGAGGCCATTGACCTCCCTGCACACACGTCAACACACAAGGGCAGCTCAGGCAAATATAGGCACCACACATCCCACAGGCACTCACACAAGCATCACCCACATACTCCTCCCTCCCAGTGTCGTCTACACTCTCAACTGCATGCACTACCACTACAGCCACTAGGACTCACACCAGAACACCCAGCACCACACCCCACTCACCTGCACTCACCACCCCACTACCATTTACATGTCCCCTGTGTCCTCTCCCAGTGTGTCTGTGACGCCCCCTCCCAAAGTACACAAACGCGGGCACACACACACCCAACATCCATCCACCTCACAACAGCCTCCAGAACATGCACCTGCACCCAAAGCATCAAAAGTTACACCTCCTACAATCACCCCCCCCAATTCCCAGGTCCCGTAGTAGCACCTCAGCCAAAAAAAGTCTGCTACAAGTGGTGCCTGTTAGAGGTATGTGGAGTCCACCACCAGTGTCAGTGCCCAGGAGGGCAGCACAATCGTCACTGGTCGGGAGACCACCGCCAGAGTCAGTGCCCAGGAGGGCAGCACAATCGTCACTGGTCAAGAGACCACCACCAGAGTCAGTGCCCAGGAGGGCAGCACAATCATCACTGGTCCGGAGACCACCGCCAGAGTCAGTGCCCTGGAGGGCCCCGGCAGCCACAGCCCCGCTGGGCAATGAGGGACCGCCATGGCACACACCGCTGCACAGGTCAGACACAGCAAAGTCAAGCACCGCTGTACAGTCCAAGCACCGCTGAACAGGGCAAAGACCGCCATGGCATGCACCGCTGAACAGGGCAATCACCGCTGAACAGGCCAAGCACCGCTGAACAGGGCAAAGACCGCCATGGCAAGCACCGCTGAACAGGGCAAGCACCGCTGAACAGGGCTAAGACCGCCATGGCATGCACCGTTGAACAGGGCAAGCACCGCTGAACAGGCCAAGCACCGCTGAACAGGGCAAAGACAGCCATGGCATGCACCGCTGAACAGGGCAAGCACCGCTGAACAGGGCAAGCACTGCCAACTCAAGCATCGTTAGCCCATGAGCGGCAGGGGCAGTGACAGAACTGGGACTGTCATGGGGAGCATGATGCACTGTGGGCACCAGTCCCCCTCCAGAACCAGTGGAGAACATCATCCACTCCGTCTGTCCTTAACAGAATGAAGCACTCTGGGCACCAGTCCCCCTCCAAAACCAATGGAGACTGTTATCCACTTGTGAGACTGTGGCTTTGCAATCCCCAGGATGGTACAGTGGGCAACCCACCCACTGGCAGAGACTTGCAAGACTGTGGCTTTGCACTCCCCAGGATGGTACGGTGGGCAAACCACCCACTGGCAGAGACTTGTGAGACTGTGGCTTTGCACTCCCCAGGATAAAACAGTGGGCAAACCACCCACTGGCAGAGACTTGTGAGACTGTGGCTTTGTACTCCCCAGGATAAAACAGTGGGCAAACCACCCACTGGCAGAGACTTGTGAGACTGTGGCTTTGCACTCCCCAGGATAAAACAGTGGGCAAACCACCCACTGGCAGAGACTTGTAAGACTGTGGCTTTGCACTCCCCAGGATAAAACAGTGGGCAAACCACCCACTGCAAAGACATGTGAGACTGTGGCTTTGCACTCCCCAGGATAAAACAGTGGGCAAACCACCCACTGTAGAGACTTGAGAGACTTGAGAGACTGTGGCTTTGCACTCCCCAGGATGGTACAGTGGGCAACCCACCCACTGCAAGACTTGTGAGACTGTGGCTTTGCACTCCCCAGGATACATCAATGGGCATGGAGCCCCGTCGTGGATCTAGCGTGGTGCTGTCATCCGGCTGAGGTGCCCCCCCTTCCCTTCCCCCTGAGGTGCCTGTTGTATTTCTATCTGATGTCCCGGCAGTGTTCTCTCCGTTTCTGGACAGGTATCGTGTGTGGGCCTCGCCCATGCATTTTGGGCTCAGTGGTCCACGGACATTGCAATGTGCATACCTGCACTACTAATCGTGATGTATATAGTTGGAATGTGTATATATTTATGGATATATGTGCTTACTGTATTTTGATACATTAAAATGGTTGTACTCATTTCCTTTTGTCTTTGCATTCTTCCGGGGGGGGGGGGGTTGGGGGTTGTTCCTGTGATGTTTGGTAATGCATTGGTGTGTGTGTTGTAGTGTGCGAGGGTCGGGGTGGGGGTGGGGGTGTTGCGTGTGTGTGTCCCTGACTTTTGCCAACCCCCTCCCCTATGTCGTAGGTGCAGTACTCACCGTTGTCTTCAGCGCCGCCGTTGCTGATGTTCGTAGTGGAGCAGGAACACAATCGCAGGGAGTATTTGGAGTTCCGGCTCCATGGTATCCTCCTTCCTTGTGGAGTGTGCTCAGGTGAGCGTTTTCCCATTGCAAAAGCTGTTTCTGACGTGTTTTTATCCACGGAGAATCTGCCCCGGAAAAGATGGCGGATTGGCCTGTTGTAATACTGTGGGCGGTACTTTGTCTCCCGCCTGTCTGTTGGCAGTGACCGCCGTGCTGCTTGTCTGTACCGCCGTGGCGGTCGGAGTGTTAAAGTGGCTGTCTATGTTGGCGGTTTCCGCCACGGTCATAATTTCCTTTTTTGTTCCGCTGGCCTGTTTGCAGTATTACCGCCGCTTTAACACCGTCCGCCAGGGTTGTAATGACCCCGTATATCTATTCTGTGGGGTCTCCGCATGCGGAGATTCTCCCCTTTCATTTTTAGGCGTTTGTTGTTTTTTCTCCCAGCGCTTCTTATTACCCTCAGGTTGCTGTTTAGCATTTTCTTTACTAATTTTCCCCTGAAATTGAGGTTTTTTGCGGTCTAGCCCCTAGGCTATCTCGACCAATACTGGAATATGTTTCCGCTATAATTTTAGGCAGTTCCCGCTCCTGATCTTGTTGCGGTACGTCAGGAAGACGCATACGCACCGCAAGTGCAACTGCTTCTCCTTTAAGGTTACTAAGTATTATAGAAGAGACTGTGGCAAAGCTTCCCATCAGTTGCATTCCCAAATCTAAAGCCGGGGCTGCCCCGTATTCATCCTGTATTTGTTTAAGCGCTTCCGGTAGGTTGGCTAATGTCGGTGTACCGTGCGCCGTGGTATAGAGCGCAGCAAACACCGTGCCCCATGTCTTACAATGTTCCACCGTGGGAACTATCCCAACGGTAAACACATAGTCAATATCCTATGTTTGTCCTGCGGTCCCGTATGGGGAAATACCGCCTCCAGCGTATTGATTTTCTGTGCCATCCAAAATGGAGTCTCCTCCCGTTTTGCTGGAACTTTACCCATAATAGAGTGGACAATCACCGGGTTTATACCTGGTACTCCTGCATGTGGTTGTGCTGGAGCAGCACACGCTGGGTTTGTTTTCAGTATCTGCATCACAAATTGTACTAAACGTCTACATGTAGCCGTTAGGTCTGTATACAAGCGTGGAACCTCAGCCACCGCCATATTTGGTACCGCAGGATGTGGTGTATATGTGGCCAGTAAAGGCCATGTAGCACCATCATTGCTAAGTGGACCTAACCTTACTGGTAATATGGTGTGTGGTAGGGTGCCATCAAGCCAATTATTATGTTCTTGATAAGATAGAGGTACCTCCAAGTATGCCTACGCCCTGTATGGTGCAGGCGCGTTCGCAACTGTATATGTGTGGAATGTATTTGTGTTTCCATCAACTGCTGGAAAAGTGACCCAAGAGTAAAAGAGTTCTGTTCTATATTCTGCGTGGGCGGCCACCACAAACGTGACTTGACCATCCTGGATCATAAGGCCATTAACTAGCAAATGTGCTGTGAGCGGTTGTCTCATATTAAGAGCTATTTGAATTACCTGGGGATTTGCCATTGTTATAACAGCAATAGTTCAGAGAAGGCACACCAAGACGGGGTTTTTCCTTTTTAGGTTCAAGCTTGAACAACCATCCGCTGTAAATAGGATCACCTATACCGCGGAGGCGGAAATCCTCAGTGCCACGGACATCTCCGCTAAAGGAAATGAGGGATCATTATATAATATGAGACCAAGAGAAACTGGTGGACCCGAAAATTAGAGCCACACCAAACGTTGGCGGCGCCATGTTGTATAGGCTCTCATTATCCTAATGAGACTACTGGATTTTTTGGGCAGCAAGATCGTTCACAGTGTGGGGGACTAAGTCTAACCCACTATGAAGGACCCTTGTCACCCCAAATCCGGGTTATGCTCTGGCTAACTAGCAGTGCCTCATCTCTCCCGAAGGGAAGAGTCAATTGGGCAGCCGAGCGCATGACATCTTAATACTTCTCAGGGAAGTCGTGGTCACTCAGGTTACAGCCAGTTCTCTCATACAACGTGTGGTCTCATATATAAATGACAAAGGCAGTTTGAGTTTTAAAGATTAGTTTAATAAAATGACTGCATTTTAGATAACAAGGCGTGGGCCGCAATAACCAGAACCATACAACACAGTAAGATGGAAATAGTAACGATGAGAGTGAGACATAAAAATAAGGCTATCATATTGTAATTAAATTATGCTCTCTCTAAGTTATATGTCGAGCACAGCCTGTGAAGCTCTAAACCTGCCTTTCTGGTTTCCCCAGGAGGACATCAACCCTCATACCTGAGCAAAGGCCTGTGGTCTGGATCAGCATCTGCAACAGGGCAGTCAGGATCTAGTTGTGGGTTCCTGGTCGGAATCTCCCTCTTACGTGTACTGGGACTAGAAAGTGTTTTTATACTATTGATGTGAACTAACACCCAATGTTCCTGAGTAGGAATGTGTACTGTCTACGAACCATAAAGACTAAACTTATACCACGTCTATCGGCAATGTACCAGACTGTATCCTTGACTGAAGCACAGAGTGAGCAAGAATGTATTGTTTGCAAACACAGCACTGAAGTAAGCTAAACAATGTGATAAAAGGAAATAAAAGAAGACCGTGAAACTGGTTATTGTAAAATAACAGTGCGAGGCTAAAATAAAATGCATCTAGGGCAAAGTGCAGAGAGGCCTAATACGTTGAGTTCACATGCATAAAGCTACAATAAAAATGGCCACACCACAGTTCATATGGATGTCTTTATTTAGAAAATAAAAGTTTCTTCCTTGTTGCTTCATTTGGCTGTTGGGTTTTGCGGTGGTTAGACCTTTTTGACTAGCTCTCTGGCATTGCTATTTTTTTGTCACCAGAATGTCTTTCTCAGACTCAGATGAACAGCCTAGTGCGGTTTCTACAATTTAGCCACCTCAGCCACCCAAGGAGTCCTTGGTGTGGCAATTTTCGTTAATGAGGCCAGGTGGGAAAAATGTATCTGTGAATTATGTCAAATAATGAAAAAGGAGTTCAGTAATAACAGCTGGAACAAGCAATAGAGCATGAGTACCATAGGGATGTGGCGGTATTTGAGAACTATACACCCTAAATGCCTTGCTCAGGCTAAGTCAGCCCATACAGCAGAGCTTGATACCACCTCAGGGGCATCCACGTCTTTTGAACCTTGTTACACTGTGTCTGCACAGGTACTCAATGATCAGGGAGAAAACAACCCTGCTTTTTTAAATAAAGCCCTTTTTTGCTACTTATGTGAGCAGATAATTTTTTCTTCTGAGACAAGTAGGGCTGTACAGGACAAGCTTTTCCAAGATCATAAATGGCCACCTAGGCAGTAGTTTTTTTCACTTTTTATTTTATAGTTTTTTCTTTTCTTTGTTTGAAGGAGATGTTGTTCTGTTTGCACCCAGTTTCTTGTTTTTGCTGTACCCTTTAAAAAAAAAATACATAAGAATTTAAAAATGTAAAAGAAAAACACATAAAAACAGTTTTTCAAAAATAGTAATTAAAAAAGCTCTTTTTAAAGCTAGCCTGTACTTTCTTTCTTTTTTCCTTTTTGATGTCACTCGAGAGACGCTCTCGAGGGCCGCAATGCCCTCATATATAGCATGGTTGACTCTTGCAAGCCTCTGGTAAGAGCCAGGTGCACAGTCCTCTGTGTCCACGGCAAGGGGGAGATTATTTGCTGCTTTACACTCATGAGTGTCTCACGAGAGAGTGCTTTTTAAATAGAATTTGCATTTGAACTGATCAATACTGTTGTAATATGTATAATTCATATACATCAGATTTTCTGTACCCCTCTTTTTAGGTACCCTCTTTTTAGGTCAAGCATAGTAGCGCACAACTGCTGCTCCTTGTAGGAAAGTACCATCTTGCCTGGCATGTTACCCCCATTTTTACTTGTATGTATGTTTGTTTTTGCCTGTGTCACTGGGATCCTGCTAGCCAGGACCCCAGTGCTCATAAAGTGTGCCCTGTATGTGTTCCCTGTGTCGTGCCTAACTGTATCACTGAGGCTCTGCTAACCAGAACCTCAGTGTTTATGCTCTCTCTGCTTTTAAAATTGTCACTGCAGGCTAGTGACTAATTTTACCAATTCTGATTGGCACACTGGAACACCCATATAATTCCCTAGTATATGATACCTAGGTACCCAGGGTATTGGGGTTCCAGGAGATCCCTATGGGCTGCAGCATTTCTTTTGCCACCAATAGGGAGCTCAGACAATTCATACACAGGACTGCCACTGCAGCCTGAGTGAAATAACGTCCACGTTATTTCACAACCATTTTACACTGCACTTAAGTAACTTATAAGTCCCCTATATGTCTAACCCTCACTTAGTGAAGGCTAGGTGTAAAGTTACTTAGTGTGAGGGCACCCCGGCACTAGCCAAGGTGCCTCCACATTGTTCAGGGCAAATTTTCCAGACTTTGTGAGTGCGGGGATACCATTACACGCGTGCACTACATATAGGTCAATACCTATATGTAGCGTCACAATGGTAACTCCGAACATGGCCATGTAACATGTCTAGGATAATGGGATGGTCACCCCAATACCATTCTGATATTGGGGGGACAATTCCATGCATCCTCGGGGCTCCAGCATAGAGCCCGGGTACTGTCAAACTAACTCTCTGGGGTTTTCTCTGCAGCTACCGCTGCTGCCAACCCTCAGACAGGTTTCTGTCCCCCTGGGGCCTGGGCAGCCCTTTCCCAGGAAGGCAGAACAAAGGATTTCCTCTGAGCGAGGGTGTTACACCCTCTCCCTTTGGAAATAGGTGTTAGGGGCCTGAGAGGAGTAGCCTCTCCTGGCCTCTGGAAATGCTTTGAAGGGCACAGATAGTGCCCTCCTTGCATAAGCCAGTCTACTCTGGTTCAGGGACCCCTCCAGCCCTGCTCTGGCATGAAACGGACAAAGGAAAGGGGAGTGACCACTCCTCTGACCAGCACCTCCCAAGGAGAGGTGCCCGGAACTCCTCCAGTATGTCCCAGACCTCTGCCATCTTGGATGCAGAAGTGTGAGGACACAATGGACACCTCTGAGTGGCCAGTGCCAGCAGGTGACGTCAGAGACCCCTCCTGATAATTGCTTACCTTTCTCTGTAGCCAATCCTCCTCGGAGGGCTATTTAGGGTCTCTCCTGTGGGTTTCTCATCAGATAACGAATGCAAGAGCTCACCAGAGTTCCTCTGCACTTGCCTCTTCGACTTCTGCCAAGGATCGACCGCTGACTTCTCCAGGATGCCTGCAAAACCACAACAAAGTAGCAAGAAGACTACCAGCAACATTGTAGCGCCTCATCCTACCAGCTTTCTCAACTGTTTCCTGGTGGTGCATGCCCTGAGAGCTGTCTGCCTTCACCCTGCACTGGAAGCCAAGAAGGAATCTTTCCCCTGCCAACGCAGGCACCAAACATCTGCATTACCGGTCCTCTGGGTCCCCTCTCAACTTGACAAGCGTGGTCCCTCGAACACAGGAGCTAGATCCAAGTGTCCCCGACAGTCCAGTGGCCCTTCTGTCCAAATTTGGTGAAGGTAAGTCCTTGCCTCCCCATGCCAGACAGTAATCCTGTGAACTGAGTGAACTGCAGCTGCTAGGGCTTCTGTGCACTTTTGCAAGACTTCCTTTATGCACAAACTAGCCCAGGTCCAGAGCACTCCGTCCTGCATTGCCCAACTCATTGAGTTGGTCTCCAACTTTGTGGGACTCCCTTTTGTTGTGCTGAGACGACTGCCATGCTCAGATCTTCTGAACGCCTGTTGAGGTGCTTCTGCGGGTAATGCCTGCTTCTGCATGGGCTCCCTGTGTTGCTGAGCACTCCCTCTGTCTCCTCCTCCAAGGGGCGGCCTCCTGGTCCTTCCTCGGCTCTGGCAGCACCCAAAATCCTCAACCATGACTCTTGCAGCTAGCAAGGCTTGTTTGCAGTTTTTCTGTGTGTAAACAACTCTGCATCCTCCAGCACACCACGGTACATCTTCTGACCAAAGGAGAAGTTCCTGGAACCTTCCGTTGTTGCAGAATCTTTGGCTTCTTCCACCCGGAGGCTGCCCCTTTGCACCTTCATCCGGGGTAGTGGGCTCCTGCCCCCCCTGGACACTTGCGTGACTCTTGGACTTGGTCCCCTTTCTTTGCAGGTCCTCAGGTCCAGGAATCTGTCTTCAGTGCTTTGCATCCAGTTGTTGTCTTTGCAGAATCCCCTATCTCAACTTTACTGTCTTTCTGGGGTAGTCAGGTAACTTTACTCCTACTTTTCAGGGTCTTGGGGTGGGGTATCTTGGACACCCTTAGTGTTTTCTTATAATCCCAGTGACCCTCTACACACTACACTAGGCCTGGGGTCCATTTGTGGTTCGCAATCCACTTTTGGAGTATATGGTTTGTGTTGCCCCTAGGCCTATTGTCTCCTATTGCATTCTATTGTGTTCTACAGTGTTTGCACTACTTTTCTAACTGTTTACTTACCTGATTTTGGTTTGTATGCATATTTTGTGTATATTACTTACCTCCTAAGGGAGTATATCCTCTGAGATACTTTTGACATATTGTCACTAAAATAAAGTACCTTTATGTTAAGTAACTCTGAGTATTGTGTTTTCTTGTGATATAGTGCTAAGTGATATAAGTGGTATAGTAGGAGCTCTGCATGTCTCCTAGTTCAGCCTAAGCTGCTCTGCTATAGCTACCTCTATCAGCCTAAGCTGCTAGAACACCTCTAATCTACTAATAAGGGATAACTGGACCTGGCACAAGGTGTAAGTACCACAAGGTACCCACTATAAGCCAGGCCAGCCTCCTACACGCCACTCAACATGTTATATTCTATTCTGTGGACTTTAACCATGACCATCTCCTGCCCACCACTTTCATTCATTCCTGGGCCTACCTTTAAAAAATCCCTTAATGTTGTTGTTAAGTGCTTTACGTTTGTCCAACCTTGAGGCTATTTTGTTTTCGCCTTGGAGACTGACTCTGTTACATGGATTATTGCACAATCGGTCATCTACCTTAGTGTGTCACACTATTTTTACTTTTGCCTCACCGTTTTGCGCTCCTGGGGGTATGTTGTTTCTTCTTTTTATTTGTTTTCGGGCATCTTGCTGTTTCTTTGAACTTCGAGCTCAATACAAAGGTATTTCAGCGCTTTATATGAGCACTGGTTATATTACAAATTCATTTTAGGTAGCAAGGGGAGATTCAGTATTTGCTCAGGACCACAGGATGTTGAGCCGGCACCGAAAAGCAGGTGCTGTTCTTAACAAAATTACTATAATTCATTTGCTTCGACCTTGCAGAAATGCAGAGGTGAAAAAGCTATGTCAGGATTGTAATCTGTGACATTCTCTTTCTGTCAAGACCTGTGCAGTGGGTGCCTTAGCCAACTGACTTGAGTAGAGCTTAGCACTAGGCGATATCGCGTGCTCTTGATAACCTCCGGAGGGTCACCAACCAAGCACATAGGTTAGTTCTAGGCAAGAAGATGGTGAAAGGTAATATCTCCGAAATGGTGGAAAAGGAGTCGTGACTCCAGACCCAAGCACTTCACTGCCTCAAGCTTGATAGCAAAAAACATCTAGCCTTTGGGTCTAAATTGGGCCTCTTCAAATAAAGTTCAGTTAGTAGAGGCAGCCATTTTCCTAACCCTGCTGTATAAAGAAGCTAACACAAAAGTGCCACAGTGAGAGGAGCAGCATCTCATAGGGCACAAAAAGTGGTGCAAACTCCATCACTTCCTCCTCTCAGAATTCATTGGTGTTCCGACTTTGACAGTCCCCTCATGGCCACTGCCATCTTGCAGATGCCACTTCCGGAAGCGCTGTCTAAAACAGTGCACAAATAGCACTACTTCCTGTTTGAAGAGGCCCCACCTCGAATACATCCTACAGTCGCTGTCACAGACACAGAGCACTGCCCCATCACCCTCTGTATTCCTGTGTATAATGATCCATGCATCATCTGTCACAGTCCAGTAACGTTCAACCTGCTGTCCTCTCTTACAAACCCAGGCTTCAGATAACCACTCCACTAAGTTCCCATGCATCATTTGATGTAAACTCTATGCATTATTTCTGATTGCTGTGGTTAGCAGTTAAATGGGAAATCAATGTCAAGAAAATATCTTTCTGACTCTATCAAGTGGCCTTGTTCTTACTCCTGCTTCTACTTGTGTTCCTTTTAGTGCTTCACCACGCTTCCCTGTATCTGTAGGAATATACATGTGTTTGTTTATATTGGTACATACCCCAAGGACTACATCTCAAAGTCAATCCTGGACAGTAACAGTAAAGACTCCATGGGCAGGAAATGTTTTAAACAGAACTGTTGTTTCACAAACTGTGGCTATCAGGACCAGCCACTGCTTGTGCTTATGTAACCCAAATGTGTTGTTGTGACTTAAGTCTTTTTTGTATAAGACAACAAAGAAAGACTACAAATAGACACTATGACGAGTTCAGATTTGTCGCTGGCACAACATTGATAGGTTATTGTAATAAGGCACGCACAGGGCCACGGTGGAAAGATACTAGACAATTGAAATAGTGTACATCAGGTGGATTTTTTGCACAATTACATCACACATTTTGTTACATTACAAATATTTTCAATTTGAGGTTCTGGCATTTAAGTGAAGGTAGCCTGAATATGGGCTAAGGTAGCCACAGGCCTAATGTGTCCTCAGCAAACATCTGTGTGACAGCAAGGATTAAATGTTTGCTTCCCAGAGGGGCTAGCTTCGCCTTTCATCATCCACGGTGATACCACCTGAGCCTTTGAATGATATATCATACTATCACTGCATGGAAGAGACTGGCTGTCACTGAAGTAACAAACTGAGCCCAAACCATCACTATCCCAGCTAGTGAGAACTTTCAGAACCCAGCTGAAGGGGTGTCACAGCTTCAGATGATGCCATACAAAAGACAAAAGTGTGTGGAAAGAAAATATATATGTTTTATCTTGTATCTGTCTCTTGGTAATTTCCTTGTCCTAGAGTCATGTCTTGTCATAGTTTTGTGTGTGATGCCATGTGGTTCTGTTGCATAGCTATTTTAGCCATATTTAGACACATTATTTTAGGAAACTAGGCCTGCCATTGTGCACTTTAGCCCAGTTACATTTTATTCAGCATCACTTTATTATTCTAGCAATAGCCACATTTGTTGTGTTGTTTATTCTTTCACCTAGGAAAGCATTACGTTCTCAGCAGGACATTCATTTCACTTTGTGCTTTCCTCAAGGCTGCAGTCAGATAGGATTGCCGGCAAGAGTGTTAGGCTGTCTCCAACATTCATAGAAACACACATATTCCTACCTGGGGACCCTTTCCTAGAATGTCAACTGTTTTATAATAAATACACTCCTTTGTCCCATACATGTTAGAGAGAGATTCCAGCCAGATGACCAACGACTGCATGCTGATTGGTGATTGCCTCGCTACAGCTGCTTGCCTAGACTGCCAAACCACTTGCCTACATGGGGATGGTGTCTCTCTAGACTACAGGCTTCCTTACCCTGGTATGAGGGATGATATCTTCCCAGGGGGGGAAACCTGAAGGGTAGATTGAGACTTATTATGCTGTGCTCTAACATAGCTTAGGTAGGATAACTATATATCACTCCCAGTGACAGTATGGTGGGACTGTTTTTGTGTTTCACTCACCTTGTCACAATTTTGCTTTTATTGTGTTACATCGTCCTAGTTTTTACAATACATGCCATTTTATCTAAAATGCAGTTACTTCAATAAATCCTTATTGAACTATATTCTGCCTCTGGTTGTCTTTGCCTGTGTGAAACTAACGTAACTGAGAGAAAGGGATAAGATCTGATCGACCACGATTCCCCTGAGGAGTCTTTTTTGTCATGCGCCCGGTGGCCATAATCATCCCTGCTGTTGGGTGGGGATGAGTCGCTGTTAGTTAGCCAGAAAACCTATATTAGGCCGTCAGGCGTCACATGGTGTGGAACTGCACTTAGTACCCAACAATCCATGCGATCCTACCGCCCAAATCCAGTAGCCTCATTAGGATAATGAGAACCTATGTGACAGTTCCTCAAGACTTTGTATGTCAGCTGGAAACAGGGGAAGCTACTCAGGGAATGAGGTGATAACATTGTGCTGCTGTTGGGATAATGGCACATACATGACTGATCACCTACCTTCTGTACTGATTTACATGGTAATAAAGGCTTTAATATGTGTATTCGCCTGCCTCGTGTATTGTGGATCTGTGCCTTCTCTTCAGATCACCTATTATCAGGGCCACTTGAGTTATGCAGCAAATGGCGGGCAAAAGTATGTGGCAGAGGTGACTGAATTATGGGGCCAGAAAGTACAACATATGCTGCTTAATGCTGCATATTCAGTGGTAACATTATGTTACTGTTTTGTCATTTAACACACTAATACAGTCTGAGCAAATATTTCCCCTTCTTAGTACCAGTTTAAAGCACGACCACAACAGTCAGCAACTAAAAAGTGACCAGATAACCTCTGCAAAGGATCTGCCTCTCTGCAGAATATGCCAGTCACAGAACTGCATAATTTCAGTGACCCTTCCTCGCACTAACATGCAACAAGAGAAGACACTGCATGCTTAATGTGGGCTACATAAATGACCGTTATAATTTTATTATGATTGTTGCTGAATAAGTTGTGTGATGGGGTTATGAGGAGGAATGCATCTTTATGATGACACTACATATATATGGTGCAGTCTAGGTTTCCAACACAGGAGTTTATATTTTCTCTAAACTAATACAAGATTCCTATTTATGACTTGTGAGGCACTGAGAATTTGTAGCTGGCACGACATATATTTATACTTCAGAGACTTGGACACATCCGCTCTCAGCATCACCACAACATAGATCTATTTCAGAGCAGTGGTTCACAGCATCTTCAATAAACACAAATATTCCTCTCACGTGACCAGACTATTTCTGGACATCTTATTTGACTTTAAGAGATGTCAGACCTGAGTCAATGCCTGAAAGGAACATGACCGTCTTAGCTTATTCTCATTGTGTGTTCTACGACTACACACCAGAGGTACACTAATGATGTATGCTTTATATTTGTTGCATTTGAGGATGGACAAAGTTTCCCTTCAGAGAGTGTATGGTCTAACCAAGCCTTGTGGTGTAAGGAAGGTGGCTCAAGGAGCCACCTAGTGGTTAGGTGAAATTATTGGCAATTTACCTTAAAAACCTTTATGGGAACTGCCCCAATGGCACAGTGCCATTTTGCTTGTGGTGCTGAAAATTAACTGCTCTGCTTCCTGGCCCAGCTGTTCCAACAGAACTTTCATTAAATGGCTGGGCCAAACTAGTTCTTACATGGTTTGTCCCAGCCTGAAATGGCACAGACAATCTAAAAATGATGGAGCTGAATGCGCTGCACAATGTCTCAAAATATTGTACTCAATATTACAATTTACACAGAGCTGCTTGCCAGCTGGAAAAGGTCTGTGTAATTTCTCATTTATGGCTGTGCCACACAACCAAAATGTGTCAAAACCGGAATGGGGACAGGCATCCGTGAGATTATAGCACAAGGCACCCCCACTACAGTATCCTATGCCGCAACAGTGATGTGGACACCCTTGCCTGGATCAATGTCTACATCCTGGTCTGGTGGAATATTTTGAATGCAAACCTTTTCCCTGGACCTACTTGGGCACCATGAGGTTTAATTGTCAAATCATTTCCAGGGAAGCAGGAAATTGGGCTTCTGTGCCACATAGCACTCATTGTCTGATTCACAGTCATTTGAATGTATAAGTTCAACTTACTTGTGTAAATGACTTTATTTACAAAAGTGGAATATGGATTTGAGCTTATAACTCAATTTACACAGACATAATATAACATCTGTATTATGTAACATTAGGTTGGAGTGAATCTGCTGTCATGGGTGTGGAGTGTGGATTCTACAGTGGGGATGCCATTAAGGATTTGTGTACACTGACAAATGTATGAATTGGAAACAACCTGGAAAAGTTTAGAGACTTAGGTGGTCATAATGAATATGGCGGTAAACTCCGCCCGCCGGCGGTAACTACCGCCAACATGCTGGTGATCCATACCGCCAAATAATGAAGCACATGAGAAACAAGTAGCAGTCCATCCACACACCGTCATCTTTGTAGTCCCGACGAGGCCGGAGGAGGCCTCCCACAGGCCAGCGGAAAGGTTGTACCCACCCACCAAATAATGGAACACAAGGCCGCCGGCAGTTCCGGGGTGGGAACCACCGCCAGGCAAAGTGTGGCAGAAACGAACAATATAAAAGGAAACATTCACTGGAGGCACACACAACACGCCGATGCAGACATAGAGAGAGAGAGTTGGAAATAATGCCAGTGCTGCTCCTTGCCATATACCTGGACGACTGTGACAACCGGCGAAGATGACAACAGTAAGTACTGCAACCTAGTATACATGGGAAGAAAGGGCACAGTTACACACCCACCCCCCCACACTGCAACACACTCCCAACCCCTCCCACCATCCCAAGCCATACATACTACAACAAGATGTAATTACCAGACACAAGCCAACTAAGACCTTCACCAAAGTACTCACATGTGCACAGCACTTCCTCACAGTGAAACGCTGAACAACCTCACTATACTATGCCAACAGCACTACTGGGTACTCAAAGTTAATTTTGACCCAAAAAACAGTATTGTCCAAATGAGGCCATTAGCCAGTCCATTTTAAAATCCTTGAAGGGCCAATATAGGCCGAACTTGACTCTCACGTGTGCAAAGGGTACTCCTCTTGAAAGGGGGCGTCAGTGCAGCAGCCAGGCACCTCAGGGAACAGGGGCAGGGGGTGACGGGGTGGGGACTTACATCTGGAAGGGGGAGCTTGGGCTTAGGTTTGGGAGGTGGAGGGGGTTTGGGCTTACCCTTGGAAGGAGGGGGAGTGGGCTTGGACCGGGGGTGGCAGAGGGACCTGGGCCAACAAGGGGCTTCTTCCTCCTTGGGGAAGGGGTACGGAAATGGGAAGGGCGGACTGGGGCGGACTTGTTTGTGGAAGGAGTGGACTGGGCAAGGAGATGGACACGTTTAGAGATGAGACAGAGTGAGCCAGTGGGTTCGAACAGGTCAATACAGGAGACGAAAAGCTTCTTAGGGGCAGTTGGGGGGGATTTGGAGGCAAGTCTGGGAGTGGAGGTTGAGAGAGTGCTTTTACCAGGTGCAGATGTGCTGGACATGGATGCAGGTGCTGTAAAGTATGCTGATGTGTGGTGGATGTGTGTTGTGTGGATGTCTGCAAATGTTTGAGTCTTTTGAGAGGAGGGGGGTGGACACAGTTGGACAGGACAGTCTGCCAGTGTACATGGATGTTGTCTGGGTGTCTGCAGGTCTGGTGAGTGTGGTGCAAGTGTCTGTCAATGTAGTTGTAGTGAGTGCAGGTGTGGTGTCTGGGGTGCATGTCTGGATGTCAGATGTTGTGGTGACTACATGAATGGGGCTATCAGCAGTGACTGAGGGTGCAGTGCATGTGGGTGTGCATGGGTTGTGTGTGCTTTTGTATGTTGGGTGTGTGAAAGCCTGTGGTGGGAAGTGTGGTGCTTGTGTTTGTGTGCTTCTTATGTGTTGACGTGTGTGCATGGCTGTCTGTACGTGTGCTTGGGGTGTGTGAAGGGAGTGGGGTGCTGGAAGGGGTAGAGATGGAGGGAGGGGGACGGAAAGACCAGGGACACTGGCTGCTGTCAAAGAGGAGGCCAGAGCCAGAGAAGATCTCTGTAGGCCAGACATAGAACCTTGAATGCCCTCCAGGTATGCATTGCGTTGCTGCATCTGGGATGTGAGCCCCTGTATGGCATTCACGATGGTTGTTTGCCCTACAGAGATGGTTCTCAGGAGATCAATAGCCTCCTCTGTGAGGGCAGCAGGGCTGACTGGGGCAGGGGATGAGGTGCCTGGGGCAAAGGAGACGCCCACCCCCCTGGGTGAGCGGGCACAGGAAACTGGGTGGAGAGCAACTAGGAGGGCAGTGATGGCATGGGGTGGTGGAAGATGGTATAGAATGGGTGTGCCCAGTAGGGTCCACCACCACCAGGGAGCTCCCATATGAGGAGGTATCAGAGTCGGAGAAACAACTAAAGGAGGGGCAGAAAAATAGGATATTCGGAGTGCAACTCCTGGTCCCGTGCGTAAAGTTCCCAATAGACAGTAAATCAAAAAAGATTACACACGGTTCCAAACAATACTGTGGGTTTCTTTCAAGTAGATGGTTCAATCAGTAGATGGAAACCGAAGTTTTTCGAAGCAAGAGCCCTCACTCACCATCCGGTGACATGCTTCATCATAGGGCCCAGCTCCTCGTCAGGCCGGCACTGCAATGCCTGACGGGCCCCGCAAGGGGGCTCTTTGCCGGAGATCTTTTTGAGAATCGAGTATAGCCGGTCAAAAACAATGAAGTGAAGGATTGGTATATAGAAAATGTAAAAAATGACTAGAGGTAGCGACTAATGATTTTTATTCTCATGCTAATACCTCTGACATGATTAAAACCAGTAAGCGGGGAGTAAGTGGAATAATGTCCACAAACCCCATGAAAAAACAGGTAGGTATAGTTGTTGTGTCTCTTAATAGGGAATAGTATAAAAGAGACAGTGCACACAGGGTCCCCTGTGTCACTCTATGTAGTTGGTCAACATGTTTCTCGCTTTTTACAGAAGAATTACCTTATGCGATTCGTCAGGACCTAATTACATACCTAATCCTTTAAATCGTGGATATTCCCACAAATATGGAAATCAAAAACCTAAGGGAATTTAGAAAGAAAGAAACCAAGGTTAAAATAACATAGCTTGTAAGGGCAATGTATTCACAGTAAATTATGTTGTGAAACCCCATACGGAAGTGCAGGATCCCTAAAGTGCCAAGTGATGTAAGACCGTTTCTAGAGAAAGAAAATGTGCGAAAGCCAATTAGGCAATGAAACATCCACATTGCTTACCCTCCAAAAACTAATGGGAGGGCCACATCAGGGTAGTCCAGGCTCTAAAAAATCCACTCTGATCTAAATATGCACAAATAGGGGACATAAGAAATACTCTTTAAAAGTTGGTAATCAACCAATCTGATTATACAACACATTAATTATAACTCTAATAGAGAAATGAGTTATTCAATACGAAGCTCCTATTTTCTGGAGAGTCATAAAGTACGACCTCAAATTATGTCAGGTCAACAGACGACAGGTCGTGTAAATCATACAGGGGGAAATCACATTATAAAGATAATAACTCCCTTATTGGTGACGTCAGAATAAATCAACTCTCGCACCATGTGGTATTACACAGGCATAGACAATGTAAAAAAGAAAAAAGCCCATTTGCGACAAGCTGCAAAGAATACACAGAAGAAAATCTAACGTGGCATCAGACAAAACCGAAGACAGTATCAAAAGGAAAAGAGCTCACTGGGGCGTCATAATTAAAGACAACCCGAAGAAACAATAAAAATAGAACAGTTGTAAAAAAAAAAATAATAATAATTTTTTATCAACTGCACACGTGCAGGTAACGTAAATCTTATGAATCAGCGCTGTTGTCAGCGCGTGCGTTATCACAAAGAAGATATCACTCAATAGGGGGAGACCGCGTGGTAAATCCCATGCAACTCCCTCGTTTAGCGGGGAGAGAAGAGGAGAGCGCGCACGTCGATAGAAGCGCGTGTCTCCTCATTTCGCGGTGCCCAAATTTATTAAGCCCGGAGACCACAACAAAAATGAGGGCACTAAGGAGACAGCGTCAAGCCTCCGAGACTCGTCCGTGGGATGACAGAGTAGAGAGGGTGCCGGTCGGGAGTATTTGGACAGCGCATTGCAAAAGGGCACTTACTTTTATAAGAGACGGCCACTGCCGGATCACCTACGCCTGTTCCAACAACCCGGTATCGATGGAATCACTGATACCGAGAGGTTTATAAATGGAGGAAGGGGAACCAAAACTAAGAAAGGACTATCAAAGCAAAGGGGGAATGGAGCCAAAAAGGTGTCGGCCATTTTGAAATGGTCTAATTACAAAATCATCAAAGGTAAACCCTCTCACAAAAACGAATAAGTGAAGAGGGGTGAAGGGGTTACTACATCCAGAAATAGGTAATCACCATGTAGCCATTATGAAAGGCTACAGAGGTGTGGACCGTGTTATGAAAAATCAATGCTGGCAACTGTAAACACAATGAAAGTATTACTGTTAATGAATAAAGCTGGTCCATTGAATGTCGTCATTAAGACCAACTAAATGGGTCTTAAGTCTAAAAACCCACCGTTGTTCTTTTTCTAAGAGCTAATTAGTACTGTCAGTGTTATCTCTCATAGTTTCTAGAACAAACCATTTGATATCATTGGGGGTGTGCTGCTTCTCAACAAAATGGTTGGTCAATTTGGTAGAGGATCTCTTACATCTGATGGTACTACGGTGTTCGTTAATTCGAATTTTCACCATCCTAGTCGTCATACCAATGTATTTTAAGTTGCACGGACAGGTAATCATATAAATACAGTTCTTAGTATGACAATTGGTATGGGATCTCAGTTGCCAAGTCTTTTACTCACCTATTTCCACTTCTTGGATACTATCAGTCAGGGGGCACACATTACAGCAGCCACAAGGGTAATGTCCCTTCACTTTAAGCCATTGGCCTGGGCCAGAATTGATAAGGGGCCGATTCGTTGTCGGTCTTGTGTGAACCACTAGATCCTTAATGTTAGGAGTTCTTTTAAAGGCAAATAAAGGACGTTCTAATGTAGCGCCTGCACTAGTAAGGATGGGCCAGAGCCTCCGGACAATACCTTTTATTCGGTTACTGAGGGGGGTGAACGTAGTAACACAGGTTAATCTAGATTGTTGGGTGCGGGTGTTGTTAGTCAATAATATATCCCTAGGGATATTACCAGCCCTCTTTTTTGCCTGTCGAATATTAGGTAAGGGATAGTTACGTTCACAAAGTTAGCGACATAGAGTGATAGCTTGTGTGTGGAAGTCATTTTTATCTGAGCAGTTAGGTCGTATCCTCAAGAATTGACCAAAAGGTAAATTGTCTCGTAGGGCTTTTGGGTGGTGACTGTTGTAAAGTAAAAGACTGTTACGATCCGTAGGTTTGTGGTATACAGATGAGTTAAGAGGTCCATCCCTAAGTGTGATTCGTAGGTCCAAAAAGGATACTTCTTTGTCAGAGATGGTGGAGCTGAAACTTAGATGGGTATCCAAAGTATTAACCCACTGGGTAAAGGCTATGGCACGATCCATCTCGCCCCTCCAAATTACCAGGATGTCATCTACATACCGGCGCCATAGTTTAATGTTAGAAAAGAATGGCTGGTCAGGAGTCAAGATGTGGCGTTGCTCAAAGGTAAACATATACAGGCAAGCCAGGCTAGGCGCAAAAGTGCTCCCCATAGATGTACCTTGTATCTGATGAAAGAGACTTTTCTCAAATTGAAAAAAGTTCTCTTGAAGGGCCACACCTGCACATTGCATAATAAAGCTCACTGGGGTGTTGTAAGTCCAAGTGTCAGCTAGGAGTATTTCCTCTACAGCGGCGAGTGTAGCCTCTTGCGGAATATTAGCATAGAGCGCCTCTACATCTAGACATATCAGTATATCTGTAGCACCTGACTCATTGATGTCATTCAATAAAACCAAAGTGTCTTTTGTGTCCTTCAATAATGTAGATGTTCTCTGAACAATGGGTTGCAGGAAGAAGTCACAAAATTTAGACAAGGGCTCTAAACTGGGTGGAGAGCAACTGGGAGGGCAGTGATGGCATGGGGTGGTGGAAGATGGTATAGAATGGGTGTGCCCAGTAGGGTCCACCACCACCAGGGAGCTCCCATATGAGGAGGTATCAGAGTCACCACCTCCAGTGGTAGTTGCCTCCCCGTGGTCCTCCCCTCACCCTCCAACACATTGGTCCCCTTGGTGTCCGTCGACCCTACCTCCTTGGAACCGTGGGCTGCTGCATCCCCACTTGCCGGTGCCACTGCTCCCTCGCCAGATGAACCTGATGTACACAAAGGACACAAGAGCACAGGGGTAGAGAGACAAAACATGGGAAAACTTTGTAAAAACCTAATTATATGTACATCTCTGGCTCACACACACTCCCGTCCAGGTCACACACCTACACGCACCACCTACAACATACGTTATGACTGTGCCCCTGACTAGTGGCCATTACCCCAGAATACACAACATTACCCACAGGAAACACCGACCTAATAAACTGTTTGGAGTACAGCCATGGGAGACCATGCCCAGCCAATCCACTTACTAGTGAATGAGGCCACAAAGCATACCAGATGACAGAAAGGGGACCCCACCATGGGACTATTGGGACCGCCCAAACTTGCCCTCACACCATTACAGGGACTTTGAGGGGGCAGGAATGCAGGAACACAACTGTCCAAGTGCCTGGCACTAGAAAGCATACATACCACAGCACCAACATCCACCTATCAAAGCAGTATAACAACAGTGTTGGTAGTCACCCCCTTGTGGCTGCTGTACTGCCTTCAAGCGCCCATTTAAATCCAGATAGGCCACCACCAGAATGCGGGCCATTAGGGGGGGTCAAGGTCCGACGGGCACCCCTTCCTTGTTGGGAGGCCTTTCACAGCTGGGCCTCTCCAGTCTTCCTGGCCCAGCGCCTCAGGTCCTCCCACCGCTTCCTGCAGTGGGTGCTCCGCCAGTTGTAGACCCCCAGGGTCCGCACCTCCTTGGCGATAGCTTGCCCCAGGCCTTTCTTTTGATGGGCACTGACCTGTATGGGACACACAGAGCAAAGAAAAAAACATCAGTATGTGTGCACCAAATACAGATGACATGTCGTTCCCTATGGAACGGCCATTGTTGAAAGCCATGTTATCAACTCACATACAGTATATGCCAGACAGTCTATGGCTGGGCAGTCACAAATAGAACCCATATGCACATAGGCATCCGCCACAATCACACACATCTAAGGATGACAGACGAGAACTCACATGCAACTCTGGTCGCACATACAACTTGGCATACAGGGGTAGGACCCCATCCACCAGCTTCTCCAGCTCCTCTGCGGTGAAGGCCGGGGCCCGTTCCCCTGTGACTCGTGCCATCTCAGGGACCAGAGTCAGGACACAGCAGCACACGCAGTGGAGTTCTTCCCTGCACGGGAATCAGGAGTCAAGTGTCAAGGGTATGACGACATGGCGTAGGTACCGCAGCGGTGTGCTCCGTCACAGCCGGTGGTGACCATGATTGGCCCAGGTTCTCCATTGACAACCATGTCATCCAATGATGGTATGTACGCCGGTGAACACCGCCTTCCACCATGATGAATAACGCCAGCGGAATGAAGTCACTTCTACTCCCTCATACCTGGATGGTAGAAGGCTGCCATTTTGCTACCACCATGTCACCATAGCTTTGCCAGGGACCTCATCCATGGCCTCCAAATCTCTGACGTTAGTCGCTTGCTGACATGAGTTTAGGATCCTCACATGCACCCATCTTTGGAATTGTGTCCACACTGGGATGCCATTATAACAGAGTTGACTCAGCATACATATGCCTGACGGTGTGTGTTACCTACGTGTCACACTTATAAAGATACAGTGACATAATGTGATGCAGGTGTGTGTTTACACTCAATGGGCCAGATGTATCAAAGGGTTTTACCCATTCTGTGTCAATGGGAAAATGCTTTTGTACATATGGCCCAATATGTGTTCTTTCGTCCCCCATAGTTACAGACCCATGTGGCGAGGGAGGGCCCCATCTGTTTACAAACCTCTGGTTGATTAGGAAACTATGGAGGGACGTCACATCATTGTAACCTACAGACTCAATAGAGCTACAATCCATGACCTCTGTGCATTAATGGATCCTGTACTGAAACCGGCTAATTGGAACCAGCATGCCATCCCTACAACTGTGCAAGTGCTATCTGTACTCCATTATTTGGCTACAGGCTCATTTCAAGTGACAGTGGGCATGGGTGCAGGGGTTTCACAGCCAATGTTCAGCCTCATCCTGTCAAAATTCCTGGATGCCTTCGTCAAACACCTGCAAACATATGTCCAATTTCCCTAAAGGGCTGAACTTCCTGCCATCAAATCTGGATTTTATGCCTTTGCCAACATCCCACATGTGATTGGTGCCATTGATGGAACCCACATAGCTCTCATACCCCTAAGAGTGAATGAACAGGTGTACAGGAATCAAAAGAACTATTACTCCATGAATATACAATTGGTGTGTACTGCTGACCAGTACATTTCTCATGTCAATGCCAGGTTCCCAGGCTCAGTCCATGATTCATTTGTTCTGAGAAACAGCAATGTACCACACTTGATGGGACAAATACAAGGGGACAGAGGTTGGCTCACAGGTGAGTGTGTATGACACTGGATCTGTACATATCTGCCAGCCAGCCAATATGCATGTAAAGTCAGATTCTTAAGGTACTGTTTCACCCACTTTTGCAGGTGATTCTGGCTACCCCAACTTGCAATGGCTTCTGACACCTGTAAGGAATCCCCGGACAGATGCCAAGAGGAATTATAATGAGGCCCATGGATGTACTTGGAGGGTGATTGAGTGCACTATATGTTAGATTTTGTTGCCTCCATCTCTCTGGAGGATCCCTATAATATGTCCCTGACAAGGTGTGTAAGATAGTGGTGGCATGCTGCACACCTTGGCTGTGAGGAAAGCTATCCCCCTTGCTGTCCAACCAGCTCAGCAACCTCAGAGAGGGGATGAGAGTGAAGATGAGAAAGAAGAGTGGGAAGATCTCAACTCCAGGAACCAGCTGATCCGCCTATATTTCCAGTGACTATGAGGTACTGTTCACTGATGCTGATGTCTTCACTGCACAGTTTCAATCTGGCTCATGTAATTGGTAATGCGGTGTCTATAGTCATTGACACTGTTAACTGATGACTGAAGTGGCATGTGCCAGGGAACACAATAGTAGGTACAGTGTGACATACTTCAGACACTACAGTTTGTTGGATCCCCTCCTGCAATAAAGGTATGATTATGAAATTGACTGGCTAATGCATACACACTCACAATTGATATCTCATATTGACGAGTAACATACGATTTGAGTGCATAGGTGTTTTTATTAAGTGACAAAATATACATATTTCGTAGAACAGTGATAGGAAGTAGGCACATGGTGCAAATATATACTGAGGTACATATGCTCAGCTGTTGGTAGTACTGGGTTTTGTTCCATGTGGCCATTGGTAGATAGTGTGATGGCAGTTGCAAGTCAACAATGGAGCACAGTTGCACACAAGGAAGACAGTTCAGGGCAGAGTGGCTTCCTAGCGGTGGTCTTGGTCTTGGCTGGTGTTTCAGTGTCATGTCTGGGTCTGAGGGCACGTTTGCATGACTGGAGCTGGGATGCAGGGGTAGGGGTTGCTGGTTTCCTGGGTGTCCTCTGGCAGTGCCACCAGTCCAGTAGATGCTGCAGATGTAGATGCAGGGCAGTGTCCTGGCTAGTGGTAGGGGCTTGCAGGTGGGTGCGGTCTCAGACTGGCTGTGGTACTGGTGCTGCAGTACCGCTGCAATGGTGGCCATGATGACATTGAGCTGTTTCCATTGCTCCATGGCCTACTGGTGGTGTGCTATCTGCAGCCTCTGATTCTGCTCCAAGGTGGCCAGAATCTGGGCCATCCTGTCCTGGGTATGGTAGTATGCGCCCAGGACCTCAGATATCACCTCCTGGGCTGCTGCATCCATCCTTTGGCTATCCCCCTGGGCCACTGATGTCCTCCCACTGGCCCTAGCCCCCTGTTCCTGTGTCCCCTGCACAGGTCTGCAGTCCCACTTGCACTGGGCCCTTCATCATCCTGCCTGTTGGTGGGTGGAGGGAGACTGTGGCCTCTGTACATGTTGGCTGCCAGTCTGTGGCCAGGAAACACTGGTGTTGGGTCGTTTGGCCACAGCTGATGATTGTGGCTGGGTGGTAGGGCTGTCAGTGGTATCCTGGGCTGTGCTGCTGGAGGGTGACAGTCCAGGTCTGTGTGACGGGCCAAGGTATTCCTGAATTTCCATACACCCCTCTCCACTTTCCTGAGTGGGGCCTCTGTCTCCGTGAAGGGCGCAGGCACTCCTTGGCGTTTCTGTCCGGGTGGCATGGGTGGTGGTGCCTGTGGGGGGGGGAATGGACATGTGGGTGTCAGGTACCTTTTTGGCAATTTATGCACAGCTCTGCCCTATTTTGTGCTTATATTCCGCTGTCGTGGCATGCAAGGTCCCTTCGTTTGCATTTTATGTGGGGGTTAGAGGTGCATTGTGGGTGCTGTAGTGCCACTGGGAATCCATGCAGGGGTAGGTCACTGTGCACAGGGGGCAGGATGGAGGTCTCTTTGTGGTATTGTGGGCATGCAGGGTAGTTGGGTGTGGGTGTTGTGGACTGGCTGGGGATGGGGTCCTGGTGGTAGTGAGAGGGGTGGGGTGATACATGCATTATAGGTGGGGTGACTGTTAAAGTATTGTAGTTGACTTACCGAGTCCAGTCCTCCAGTGAGTCCAGTGAGGCCCTCTGGGTGTGGGAAAGCCAGGACCTTTTCGTCCAAGTCGGTGTAATCCGGGGGTGTAGGTGGGGGACCTCCACCAGTCTTTTGTATGGTGATGTTGTACCTGGATGCCATTGACCGATCCTTCCCGTGCAGGTTGTTCCATCTCTTCTGGATCTCATCCCTTGTGTGTGGATGGTTTCTCACTGCGTTGACCTTGTTGACAATCATCTGCCATAGCTCCATCTTCCTGGCCACGGATGTCTGCTGCACCTGTGCCCCGATTAGTTGTGGCTCAACCCTGAGTATTTCGTCCACCATGGTCCTTAGCTCCCTATCTATGAAGCAGGGGTGCTTAGGGGGTGCCATGGTGTGTGTTGTGGGTGGTGTTTTGTGGGTGTATTCGTGAGGGTGCTGTCATGTGGTTATGTGTGTGGCTTATATAGGTGTTTGGGGTTTGTATGTGTTTTCGTGGTGTATTTGTGCGTGTGATTTGTGTTATGTTGTTTTCAGTGTATGCGTGTGGTGTTGTCAATCTCAGTTGTGCTATTGGCGATGCAAAGGATTGTGGGGTGTGTTATGTGTGTTTTATAGTGTTGTGGATGTGTGGCAGGTGTGTGGGTTTCAAAGTTGCCAATGTGTACATTTGTTGTTGGTGGGTCCCATTGCTGGCCGTGGCGGTCCGTACTGCCAATGGCCGTTCGGCTTCCACTTAGCCACGCTGATTTGTGCTTCATTATTTGATGGGCGGAGGATTTGTCTGCATGGCGGGGTGGGTGTACTGCCTTTCTGCAGTCGTATGCAAAAAGAACAAATGATGGACGGAATGCAGAGCAAATCAAACATTCAGTCGTGGGCCCTGGCGGTGGGTGGAAGTTGCAGAATTTTTGGAGGTTTGACTTTTTGGCATCATAGTTCGGCGGTGTCCAGTCTTCCGCCACTGGAGGTCTTCTGTTCTCTGTTGCCATGGCGGTCGGCGGTGATTGCCACCAAGTTCATAATGAGGGCCTTACTGTTGTTACAGAAAGGAGTAAATCATTTCTCAGTAACAGGATGGTGGGAAACATCCCTAAAATTTGTGTAGTTGTAGGAGATGAGGCTTCTCCAGGTAGAAAATGGGGGAAAAGTGAGAAAATGTAAATGTAATCATTTTTTTCTCTTATGAAATTGTTTTCCAACAGTAGATATGTATGTGCAGCAGCTTACAATTGTGAGTACTTCCGAAAAGTTGTGAGCATGCTCCCAGGATTACTTCTGGAATTATTAGAGAATTCCAAAATCAGAATCGAAAATCTCTCCTTCATGTAGGAGTACATTTAAGACTGTAGGCTTTTTTAGTGAATGTGGCCCCTTGTGTCTGAAAAAAACACACAAACAAGGGCAACCCAGTGCCCCCTCCTCCTTGTGAATATTTATGTTACTGTTTTGCTTCTGGAATTCCAATTTGCCATTTCAAACTAAGCCAGTGATTTGTGGTCAGACAGTCTTTGCTTCTGTACACAGATGCTTGGCCTAATTTGCTAGTTGCATGTCTTTGCATTCTGAAACCGTCATCTACGGCACGGGCTGCAAAGCCAAGGCTGCTTCATAGCATCGTCGGGCTGGGGAACTTTTCACTTCCTAATTCATATGGGCCTAAAGTACTTTATTTTCAAATATTTTGAACACTGGATCTTTCTACTTGCTGGGAATGCTTGCTTTGGGCATCTGTCGTCATTCTCCTCGCTCAGAGAAGAAATACGTCGGTGACATCACGAGCTGATAGAGCTGATAGAGTGAGTGGCCTATTTATAGAACATGAGGTGACACAGGAAGCAGTGCACTGCACAGCAGCTTTATTTCATTTTAATGTTGTGGTTCTTATGTGCTATATCCATGTTATAGTTATATGTTGAGGTTATTAGAACACTTTATTGCATGTCGTTACAGATCACGCATGCCCATTGAAGGACTGGGAAGGCAGAATCTATGCCAGGCTTGCAGGGTAACCACTATGAAAATAAGTTCTATTTAAATTATTTTTACATAATTTATCTGATGTGGGTATCAAGACACTCTGACATGGTTCTGGATCGACCTTGGATTCCTAAGAAAACATACATTTGAATTCCTTTCATAGCCTGAAAAAATGCCAATGAACCAGCCCTGTAGGAGCCTCACTGGGCACCACTGTCCTAGGCGAAAAAACACTCTATCCTCCAAACCCAGGCTTCCTGCTGTACTTTGAGTGGACCAGTTGGCAAGGACAAGACTTCAAATTGTGAGTAGTCACCACAACAGAGATAATTCTCACTTCAAAACCATCAGCCAGTGTACAAAATTATGCACCGAAAAGGCCCAGGAGATTAAGGTACATGTATCTGTTCTACTGAGTCCAGTCCTGAGCCAAGGGGCTGTTGTGAGACTATTAACCCAAGGCAGTGCTTTAAATGAATACAGAGTACAAGCCCTTCTGTATTTGTATTCAAAACATTGACCCAAGGTCACAGATGTCGCACCTCTGAAACCTATCCTTTGGCCCATCTACCCCTGGAGCTCTGTTTCACCAATCTGCACACATTTGAAGCCTCCTGTTCAGTTAAGCTGTGTCTTCTGTTATTCTCTTTGTATATAGTCAATGTTTTTAAAGTTAGGCTGGTATTGCCAACGTAGAGGAATAATTCCTTTAATAGTGTAACGCACAGAAATATATGGCTGCCCCTTTTCTTGGTGCCTAACTCTTTTGACCGCCTCATCCTCTGAGTTAAGTGCCATGAAGGTACCTTTTTGTGGCTTGTTTGGTGCTATAAAAGTTTTGTAGTGAATCCTAGTTTGTTTTAACTCCTTCGCTGCCAGGCCTTTTCCCCTCCTCTGGCGAGCCTTTTTTTTGGCTATTTGGGGCAGTTTGCGCTTGGACCATCATAACTTTTTGGTCACATAAACTACCCACGCCAAATTTACTTCCTTTTTTTCCAACATCCTAGGGATTCTAGAGGTCCCCAGACTTTGTGGGTTCCCCTGAAGTAGACCAAGAAATTAGCCAAAATACAGTGATTTTTTTTTTTCTTTTTTAAATGGGAAAAAAGGGCGGCAGAAGGCGGCTCGTGGTTTTTTCCCTGAAAATAGCATCAACAAAGGGTTTGCGGTGGCAAGATCACCATCTTCCCAGCTTTCAGGAACAGGAAGACTTGAATTGGAAAACCCAATTTTTCAATACAATTTTGACATTTTACTGGGACATACCCCATTCTTACTCTTTTTTGTGCTTTCAGCCTCCTTCCAGTTAGTGAACAAAATGGGTGAGACACCAATGCTGGATCACAGAAAGCTAAACATTTCTGAAAAGTAGACAAAATTCTGAATTCAGCAAGGGGTCATTTGTGTAGATCCTACAAGTGTTTCCTACAGAAAATAACAGCTGAAATAAAAAAGATATTGAAATTGAGGTGAAAAAAAACAGCCATTTTTCTCCATGTTTTACTCTGTAACTTTTTCCTGCAATGTCAGATTTTTGAAAGCAATATACCGTTACGTCAGCTGGACTCTTCTGGTTGCGGGGATATATAGGGCTTGTAGGTTCATCAAGAACCCTAGGTACCCAGAGCCAATAAATGAGCTGCACCTTGCAATTGGTTTTTATTCTATATCAGGTATACAGCAATTCATTTGCTGAAATATAAAAATGAAAAATAGGTATCAAGAAAACCTTTGTATTTCCAAAATGGCCACAAGATAAGGTGTTGAGAAGCAGTGGTTCTTTGCACATCTCTGAATTTCGGGGTGCCACTACTAGGATGTGAATTACAGGGCATTTCTCAAATAGACGTCTTTTTTACACACTGCCTTACATTTGGAAGGAAAAAATTTAGAGAAAGACAAGGGGCAATAACACTTGTTTTGCTATTCTGTGTTCCCCCACGTCTCCCAATACAAATGGTACCTCACTTGTGTGGATAGGCCTAGCGCCCACTAAAGGAAATGGCTCAAAACACAACGTGGACACATCACATTTTTCCAAAGAACACAGAGATGTTTTTTACAAAGTGCCTACCTGTGGATTTTGGCCTCTAGCTCAGCCGGCACCTGGGGAAACCTAGCAAACCAGAGCATTTTTTAAAACTAGACATCTAGGGGAATCCAAGATGGGGTGACTTGTGGGGCTCTGACCAGGTTCTGTTACCCAGAATCCTTTGCAAACCTCATAATTTGCCAAAAAAACACTTTTCCCTCTCATTTCGGTGACAGAAAGTTCTGGAATCTGAGAGGAGCCACAAATTTCCTTCCAACCAGTGTTCCACGAAATCTCCCAATAAAAATGGTACCTCACCTGTGTGGGTAGGCCTAGTGCCCAACACATGAAATGCCCCAAAACACAACATGGACAGATCCCATTTTCCCAAAGAAAACAGTGCTGTTTTTTGCAAAGTGCCTAGCTGTGGATTTTGGCCTCTAGCTCAGCCGGAACCTAAAGAAACCTACCAGACCTGTGCATTTTCTAAAACTAGACATCTAGGGGAATCTAATATGGGGTGACTTGTGGGACTCTCACCACGTTCTGTTACCCAGAATCATTTGCAAACCTCAAAATATGGCAAAAAAGGATAAGTTACTTACCTGTAAATCCTAGTTCTCTTCCAGGGGTATCCTCATCAAAGTCATAAACATTGAATATTCCCGCCCTTGTGCGGGGACCCCGGAGCATATATAAAATATATACACATTATACATGTGTAACAAACAGTCATGCAGGCTATCATGTTAAAAACAGGCTAAAATGCTTTATTTCTATGAAGTTTTTTTTTTTTTTTTTTTTTTTTTTTAAATACTACAATAGAGCATAAATAAGTACCCAAGCTCCTAAAACTAGGCTTGGGGAAGTAAGCAGTAGCAAACTCTAGTGAAAAAATAGAGAAAACTGCATTGAAAAAACAATGAAGCATTCTTAGCCAATAGGCTGCATGTAGGTTAACACAGGAGAACCATAAAAACTTTGGCACTGTGCCTTTAAGACCCTGAGCACCTCCAGTATCCCACCATGCCTCAGGGGTGAAGGAAAGGTGACAGTTGGTTCACAGTTAGGTCAGTTCTTTTTACGGTGACAATTTGTATAATTGAATCAAAATACTGTCTGTCCTGCACTTCCAGTAGACGTGTGTCCGGGGAGGAGGGTGGGTTGTTTATGACTTTGATGAGGATACCCCTGGAAGAGAACTAGGATTTACAGGTAAGTAACTTATCCTTCTCTTCCAGGGGATCCTCATCAATAGTCATAAACATTGAATAGATTAGCAAGCCCATCCCTAAACCCAGCGGACTGTCCGATAGAAGTGCAGGAATAGACATGTCTTACGCAAATAAATTCCTTAGAGAGGCCTGCCCCACTTGGGCATCCGCTCTTGCATCTGAGTCTAAACAATAATGCCTTGTAAAAGTATGGACAGACTTCCATGTAGCAGCCTTACAAATCTCAGATATAGGAACATTGTTAAGGAGAGCAGCTGTAGCCGCTTTTCCCCTTGTGGAATGCGCTCTAGGCCGCGCTAGCAATTGTCTATTAGCTAGCTGGTAAGTATTAACAATACAAGAGACTATCCATCTTGATATTGTTCGCTTAGATGCTGCTTCTCCTGTCCTTAAATGACCATAGTTCACAAACAAGCGGTTAGAGTGTCTAATCGATTTTGTCTTGTCCAGATAAAATTTCAGCACTCTTTTCAAGTCTAATGAGTGCAATGCTTTCTCAGCCGGAGTTTCCGGATTGGGAAAGAACGTCGGTAAAGTTATGGTCTGATTAATATGGAATTCTGACACCACCTTCGGAAGGAAAGATGGGTGAGTTCGCAGAACTACTCTATTGTCATGAAAAACCGTGTACGGTTCTTTTGCAGACAAGGCCTGGATCTCACTGACCCTCCTCGCTGAAGTAATGGCCACCAGAAAAGCCGTTTTCCACGTAAGGTGTTGTAAGGAGGCCTTATGGATAGGCTCGAAAGGAGGGCCCATAAGTTTTGCTAGGACTATGTTCAGTTCCCACAGAGGAGAAGGCCTCCGAATTGGCGGAAAAACTTTCTTCAAACCTTCTAAGAAATCCTTGACTACAGGTTTCGTAAAGAAGGATTCCTGAGAAGGTGACTTGCGATAGGCAGTAATAGCAGACAAATGTACCTTAATAGATGATACCTGCAGACCGGATTTCGCTAGGTGAAGCAAATAGGACAGTATGACGTCCTCCTGCGCCCGTATGGGATTATGGCCTTGCTGACAGCACCATATGTAGAATCTCTTCCACTTAAAAGCGTAGGAACGCCGCGTGGAAGGCCGTTTGGACTCTTTCAAGATGTTCATGCACTCCTGCGAGAGTCCTAGGTGCCCATACTGCAGGAATTCAGGAGCCATGCTGTTAAGCTCAGAGAGGGTAGGTTGGGATGCAGAATCCTGCCCTCCATTCTGCTCAGAAGATCCGGTCTGCACGGCAGCCTCCTGTGAGGTTTTTCCGACAGGTTGAGGAGATCCGTGTACCAGAATTGTCGAGGCCATTGTGGCGCTATAAGAATCATTCTGGTCCTGGATCCGTAAAGTTTGCTGATCACTGCCGGAATGAGGGGAATCGGAGGAAAAGCGTAAAGAAATGTCCCTGACCAGTCGATCAACAGGGCATTCCCTCGAGATCCTGGACGGTAGAACCTGGATGCGAAGTCTGGGCATTTCCTGTTTACATCGTCTGCGAAGAGGTCCAGTTGAGGCCGACCCCATTGCGCGAAGATGTATTCTGCGACTTCGTCGTGCAGGACCCAATCGTGAACGTCCTCCAGGTGTCTGCTTAGAAAGTCTGCTTCTACGTTCTGCTGACCTGGCAGGTGAACTGCTGTGATTGACATTCCTCTGGCCAGGAGCCAATGCCATATCGCTTGGGACTCTCGTGAAAGGGGTAGGGATCTCGTTCCCCCTTGTTTGTTCAAGTAATACATCGTGGTTGTATTGTCCGTCTGTATCAATAGAGTTTTCCCCTGAATTAGCGGTGTGAAAGACTTGAGAGCCAGATGGACCGCTCTGAGTTCTAGCAGATTGATGTGGTACTGCTTCTCCTTGTCTGACCACAGACCCTGCGCTTGAAAAGGACCCAGATGAGCCCCCCATCCCTGAAGAGACGCATCCGTTACCAGAGTGTCGGATGGAAGTACCTGGTGAAACGGAGCGCCCACTGACAGGTGAGGTCTGTGCATCCACCATCTCAATGACTGCAGTGCTACCTCCGGTAGCCGCATTGTGTCTTCCCAGCGACCTGTTCTTTGGCTCCAATTGGCCTCCAATGCCTCTTGGAGGGGTCTCATGTGGAGTCTGGCATTTGGGACAATAAAGATGCACGATGCCATGGAGCCCAGAAGTGATGTCACCTGACGTGCCGTAGGTGCGCTGGCTCTCAACAGGTCCTGGCACTTCATGTTTATTGAGGACAGTCGTTCCTCCGAAGGACACACTTTTTGTAGTTCTGTGTTTATGATAGCTCCTAGGTAGTGAAGACTCTGCGTTGGAGTCAAGGTTGACTTCTGGTAATTGACCTGAAGACCTAGAGCTTCGCAAACTCCTAGTACAATGTCCCGATGGCTTCTCGCCTGCTCCGGAGAAGAAGCCTTTAGTAGCCAGTCGTCTAGGTATGGATATATGTATATCCTTTGTCTTCGTAGATGCGCCGCCACCACTGCCATACATTTCGAGAAAACTCTTGGAGCAGATTTCAGGCCAAAGGGTAGAACCCTGAACTGGTAATGCTGTAACGCTACTCGAAAGCGCAGGAATTTTCGATGCTTTGGAGCTATTGGGATGTGGAAATACGCATCCTGCAGGTCGATGGAGCACATCCAGTCTCCCTGATGCAGTTGAGGGAAAATTTGGTGAAGCGCTAGCATTCTGAACTTCTGCTTTCTTATGTATTTGTTCAGCAGTCTTAGATCCAGGATTGGCCTGAAAACGCCCTCTTGACCCTTCTTTGCTACTAGAAAGTAACGGGAGTAGACCCCCTTTCCTCTGTGGGCAGGTGGAACCCTTTCTATGGCATTCTTTCTTAGGAGGGCGAGAGCCTCCTTGCGTAGCAAGGTGAGATGAGCCGGATTGTGTTTGGTTGGTGGCAAGTGTGGTGGAGGCTGCTTGAAAAGGAGAGAATAGCCATGTTCGACAATATTGAGCACCCATTTGTCTCTTGTGATAGAGTGCCACTCGTGAAGATGAGCAATAATACTTCCCCCCACCGGAGTGGTGTACAGTGTCGAGGGAAGCGAGACTTCATTGCTTAGTGGGTGCTTTTGGAGTGGACTGTTGAGGTCTACTTGACCCTCGCTCCCTTGTGTTTCTTCGCTGAAACAGAGGGCGTCCCTGTCGTTGCTGAGACCTTTGCGACCAATGAGGGGTTTGAACCCTCTGTTGGAAAGGGCGTCTATCGTACGGTCTGTACCTCCGCCTGAAATCTTTCCTTCTTTCGAGGCCTACCGCCTTCATGGTATCCACCTCGGTCTTCATGCGGGCCATCTCTTCGTCCGCATGGGCACCGAATAGAGAATTCCCGGCAAATGGGAGATTCAGGATACGTTGTTGTGCCTCCTGTTTCAAGCCAGTGAGCCTCAGCCAGGAAGATCTCCTCGCACAGATACCATGTGCGTACCCATGAGCCGCCAAATCCGCCCCATCCGCTGCCGCGCTGATAACTTGGTTAGATACCAGGCATCCTTCCTGTAGAATCTCTTGGAAATCTTGCCTGTCTTCTCTGGGCAGTTTTTCTGTAAATCTACTGAGGGAATCCCACAGAGAACGATCGTACCTGCCCAGGAGCGCAGACGCACTAGAGACCTTCATTGCTGAAGCCGCTGTCCCGCACATCTTTCTTCCCAGAGAGTCTAAATGCCTGCTCTCTTTATCCGGGGGTACCGTGGATGAAGATGCCACCGAGTGGGTCTTTCGGGCGGCAGCTATGATCACTGAGTCTGGTGGCGCATCCTTCCTAAGGAATAAAGGGTCTTGCTCTGGAGCCTTGTACTTTTTAAGAATCCGAGCCGGGGCAGACTTAAGCGAGGCTGGGGCCAGAAAAGTGTCCATGGTCGGCTGCAACAAACCAGGCACTAGAGGCAGCAACTTTTTCGACGCTGATCTCTGTTGTAGTGTCTCAAAGATGATTGATGAGGAGGTAGATGGTTCTGGAACCTCTATATTGAGTTTCTGTGCTCCTCTTAGCAACACCTCGTTGAAAGTGGTTATGTCATCCACTGGTGAGACTCTAGCAGGTGGTGAATCTGTAAGAGTAGGTGAGTAACGCCCGACAGAAGAACCTGATGAAGACCAAGAGGGTGATCTTCTTGAGCGCGACCTGGATCTCCGTTGAGAGCGAGATCTGCTGCGGGACGCTGTAGCCGAGCGCCTAGGCCTCGCGGTCGGCTGTCGAGGAGCTGAACGAGCCCGTTCTGCCCCGGCTGTCGGCGATGGCGTTCTTGGCGGGGAGGCAGTGGGTGAATACATTCGCGAATATTGCGAATCTGGGGAGGCCGCTGGTCTGTTGAGGCTCTCCAGCCATCTCGGAGATAGGTTGATGGGCGAGACATGCCCAGGAGATGCTCTTGACTGAGAAGAGTCGCTCGGTATGGAGACCACTGGAGACTGAGCCTTGTCTGGCGAGGGGCGATGTTCTGCTCCCTGTTGGACAGGTAAAACCTGCGTCGACGTCGATGGCTGTTTCGACGTCGAAGGACGCCCAGTCGGTTGGTCCTGCCTCGACGTTGATTGCCTCGACGTTGAGTGCCTTGACGTCGAACGGCGTTCCTTGGACCTCGACCTGCTCGCCGTCGTGTGCCTCGACGTGGAGCGATGGGAGGTTGACGGCGGATGTTTCCCGTGCCGTCGTGGAGATCTCGACGTCGTGTGTCCTGACGTCGGGGGGCGCACAGCCTTTGGCGGCGACCGGGCATGCCGGCGGTGGCTCGACGTCGATCGGCGGGCTGCCGTCGACGGAGACCTGCCCCTGCTCTGATGTTCCCTCGACGCCGTTCCCTTCGACGTCGGGTGTGTCGCCGTCGACGGCGATCTATGCCGGTGGGACGGTGGTAGCGACGACGTCGACGGTGAACAAACAGGTATTTTCCTACCTGTCGACGTCGACCGGGCCATTCTCTCCTGAGAATGGCCTTCTGGATGCCTGGGGAGTGAGGAGGACGATGTTCTTTTCCTCTCCTGAAGCCCATGAAGTCGGATCTTCTCTCTGTCTTTCAGAGTCCTCCTAGACATGTTCTTACAGTACTTACAAGTGTCAGGGCAGTGACTCTGAGGCAGGCACACTATGCACAGAGAGTGGGGATCTGACTGGGCCTTCTTCTTCCCACAAGCAGGGCATTTGACAAAAAGAGAAGGCATTTTTCTGTCAGAAAAAAACCTTCCTAGCTCAGACAAAGATGTTACTTGTCGAGTGAAAAGTGAAAAAACGCTTTTTTAAAGAATTTTTCTGAGGAAAACTCAGAAAAACTGAGAGCTCAATGCTCCAGGATCCTCTCAGAAGAAGCCGGAAAAAAGAACTGACCTAACTGTGAACCAACTGTCACCTTTCCTTCACCCCTGAGGCATGGTGGGATACTGGAGGTGCTCAGGGTCTTAAAGGCACAGTGCCAAAGTTTTTATGGTTCTCCTGTGTTAACCTACATGCTAACCTATTGGCTAAGAATGCTTCATTGTTTTTTCAATGCAGTTTTCTCTATTTTTTCACTAGAGTTTGCTACTGCTTACTTCCCCAAGCCTAGTTTTAGGAGCTTGGGTACTTATTTATGCTCTATTGTAGTATTTAAAAAAAAAAAAAAAAAAAAAAAAAAACTTCATAGAAATAAAGCATTTTAGCCTGCTTTTAACATGATAGCCTGCATGACTGTTTGTTACACATGTATAATGTGTATATATTTTATATATGCTCCGGGGTCCCCGCACAAGGGCGGGAATATTCAATGTTTATGACTTTGATGAGGATCCCCTGGAAGAGAAACCACTTTCTCCTCACATTTCGGTGACAGAAAGTTCTGGAATCTGAGAGGAGCCACAAATTTCCCTCCACCCAGCGTTCCCCCAAGCCTCCCGATAAAAATGGTACCTCACTTGTGTGGGTAGGCCTAGCGCCCTCGAAAGGAAATGGTCCAAAACACAACGTGGACACATCACATTTTTTCACAGAAAACAGAGGTGTTTTTTACAAAGTGCCTACCTGGGATTTTGGCCTCTAGCTCAGCCGGCACCTGGGGAAACCTAGCAAACCAGCACATTTTTGAAAACTAGACACCTAGGGGAATCCAAGATGGGGTGACTTGTGGGGCTCTGACCAGGTTCTGTTACCCAGAATCCTTTGCAAACCTCAAAATTTGCCAAAAAAAACACTTTTTCCTCTCATTTCGGTGACAGAAAGTTCTGGAATCTGAGAGGAGCCACAAATTTCCTTCTACCCAGCACTCCCCCAAGTCTCCTGATAAAAATGGTACCTCACTTGTGGAGGTGGGCCAGGTGCCTGCAAGAGAAAAAGGCCAAAAACTTGTAGAGATTGTGGGGATAGCACAGCGAGTTGATAAGCACATATTTTTCTTTTATACATCTTTTAGGCTGACTCTGCTTTGTGGTCCCATGCAAGTGAGGTATCATTTTACTTGGGGGACTGAGGGGAACGCTGGGTGGTAGGAAATCTGTGCGGCAGCGGTAATCCTACACAGAAAAGTGAGGAAAATATGACTTTTTATGCAAATTTTGAGGTTTGCCGAGGAGTCTGGGTAAGAAAATGATGGGGGATCCAGGCAAGCCACACCTCCTTGGACTCCTTCGGGTGTCTATTTTTAAAACATGTCTGGGTTTGTTAGGTTTCCCTAGATGAAGGCCGCACCCAGGACCAAAACCATAGGTGCCCCCCCACCCCCTAACACAGGTAGTTTTGCAATAGATCATTTTGGTGTGTCCACATACTTATGTGATGTTCCAAACACTAAAATTGTGAAAAGAAATGGCCTTAGGTTATGTTAAAAAGACCCCTTACCCACCAACTCAGTTGGTGGCATGCTTCATCATCGGGGTCCCACCGAGGCACCTAGCGTGTCACAGGTGTTCTGGGACGCCTGATTACAGCAGAGCAGGTTTTGTCATTTTTACCACACATTCTGGTTGGATTTGGCACAAATTTTATTAACAAGAGATTTCAAAAAAATGAAAAGCACTGTTAATAACTGAAAGGCCAAAAAACGGAACCAATGACTCACAGCTCGTGACCTGTAAAGCCACGGCAAGGCACCAACCGATTTACAGTCCATTCACACACCTTTCATACATGACATGCACAAGACCATTCACGCCACCAGCCACGGGCCCAGCACATTACAACACTTGCATTGACAGACAGCGCCACTCAAGGGCCCATCACTTACATACGCCCACATGCCTGATACAGCAATCAGACCAGCTGATGGGAGTGTGTGGACTGGTGTTTGGCTGGCAGTGTGTTGCAGTAGCCAACAGCAAGTCAATATGTACACTATGTACACCCTCAGACAAGCGCCACTCCACATACAATGGCATAACTTTTTTTTTTTAAACAAAGAAATCACTAACAAATTAGAAATAATTACAAAACTACAAGCACAAAAGCTCTAACTAAGTACATGACAGAAATGCCAACCATGAAACTGAACACATGAAAATACAAAACAGGCAGTTTACACTCATGGTTGTTCCCAGTAATTCTTCTGGGTGTGGTAATTCTTAAAACAACCACCCACACACAGCCCAGGCTTTGAAGGACAATCTGGGCAGTACATTTGAGTCTCCCTCCAGACACCTCTTCGAAAACACACTCTACATTTCTTAGCTGAAAAGTCTTTTCTGGGTGTGGGAGGAATGTGCTCAGCAAAGTGGCGATCTTTCAATCTAGCCACATCCTCCACCACTGCTTCTCTAGGACCTCTGGCCTGTTCCACAACAATAAGGCTCTCTATCACTGACTCCTGAAATTTCACAAATGTCATCTTTGACTCTGGAGACCTATCCTTAAACACAATAAAAGCATTAAAAGTTGCTAAGTGGAAGAGGTGAATTGCTAACTTCTTATACCAAACGTAAGACTTACGAATAGCAGCATAAGGTTCCAAACTTTGATCAACTCTATCTACACCTCCCATGTGCTTATTATAATCTAAAATGCACACAGGTTTGCGCACTTCAGCAACCTGGCCCCAAACAGTCACGGGGGAAGTACTCTCATCAAGGATGGTACTTAGCATGTAGACATCACTCCTGTCTGAAAATTTCAAAGCTAGAACCTCATCATGCCACAAGGCACTGCACTGTCCCCTCTCATGTTTTTACAGACAAGCTCCCTTGGATAGCCTTTCCGGTTACAATGAATTGTGCCACAAGCAACAGTGTCCACTCTGAACAATTCCTTGAACAACTGCACTCCAGTGTAAAGTTTATCTACATACAAATGGTGACCTTTGTTGAACAGTGGTCCACCAAGTTCCCACACAATTTTCTCGGTAACTCCAAAAGTGGGAAGACAATCAGGGGGGTCAATACTGGAATCCCTACCAGTGTAGACACGGAAATTATACACATATCCTGCACTACTTTCAGACAGCATATACAATTTAATTCCATATCATGCCCTCTTGCTAGGAATGTACTGCCTAAAAACCAAACGACCCTTGAAGAGGACCAAAGACTCGTCCACAGCTATTTCTTTGCCTGGAACATAGACCTCTGAAAACCGATCTACAAAATGATCAAGGAGAGGCCTAATCTTAAAAAGACGGTCAGAATCAGGGTGATCTTGTGGTAAGGCTAATGCATTGTCAATAAAATGCAGCATCCTAAGAAGAAGCAAATACCGATTACGACTCATGGTTGCAGGAAATATAGCTGTGGCCATCAAGGGACTAGTAGACCAATAAGAAGCCAGTGACGGCTTCCGTATCAACCCCATCAAAAGAGTCAAACCCAAAAACCTTTTCATCTCCTCCAAATTCGTGGGAATTCAATGGGTAGCTCTAGAGTGTGGCCTAAGTCTAGCAGCGTTGTCCCTCAAATACTGCTCCGCATACAAATTAGTCTGCTCAACAATCTCTTCCAAAAACACATTATCCACAAACAACTCAAATAAATTGACAGGCAAAAAGTTATCTGTATTGACTCTACACCCCGGGAGACCAGTAAAGGTAGGCAACTCTGGCTGCTCCATGTTTGGGGTAACGCAGAGTTCAGGTCTTCTAACGGGAAACCTTTCAGCCCAAGGTTGCTACACTAATGGCACATCATTGTCCTCCTCTAAAACAGGCCCTTCATCTGCACTGAGTGTGGCTTCCTCATCAGAAGATTCCTCTGCGACAGAAACTGCACTGCCAGAATCTCTCACTTCCTCCTCTGCCTCAGATGCAGAGTCCGTCTCATAATCATGATCTGACAATGACTCAAAAAGCATACCAACCACCTGCTGAGCGGTCATCCTGCGGCTAGCCATGATCTTTCCTACAAAAATTAACTGGACAAATGCACCACCAACAACCAGCATTGTGTAAGATAAATAATAAAGTGTAGCTTTATTAGTAAGAGTTATAAACTCAAAAACTATACCCCTCACTTGCCTGAAAAAGCTTGAATCACCAGCAACTACTCTGCACAGACACAGCAATCACCAATAATATCCCACTAAAAAGAAAGAAAGAAAAGCAAATTAGAAATAAGACAACACAAATATTGTGCAAAAATCTAAGGGCAATTTCACACAAACCTGCATTTAGTACACCTCCTACAAACATGTCATTCATACATCTCAACAATACTCCTTTGGAATAATTTGATTTTACTTACCTAAAACATGCAACTATGCAAACCGCCGGTCAACCACCGCCAAAATTGCAAGGAGCCACAGCAAAGAAAGCAAAAGCTTTGAACTAGAACAAAAAGGAGGAAACAAATTATCACAAATGCAAATACTTTGTCAGTTGACTAAACATCCCACCATCAAGCATTTAGAAGTTGGTGCCTAAGTGGATTCTGCCAAAGGGGCAGATGGGCCTACTAAAAAATAGTCCTATCTGCCCCAAGGAGGGCAGAAAATACCTTTAGTAGTGTGTCCCCACAGGGAGCGACCCTTGCCCAAGGGGCCACCACCCAAACAAAAAAAAATCACACACACACTATCCCTGGTGCCTACGTGGCTTCTGCCCCCTTGGGGACAATGGGCCTAAAAGAAATAGACCCATCTGCCCCCAAGGGGGGCAGAAATGGCCTTGGTACACGTGCCCCCAAAAGGGGGTGACCCTTGCCCAAGGGGCCACCCCCATCCACTAACACACACTATCCCTAGTGTCTAAGTATGGGCCTAAAAAAACTAGGCCCATCTGCCCCCAATGGGGTCAGAAATGGCCAACAGTTCAATGCCCCCCACATAAATAAACATATAAAAAAATCCCTGGCGTCTAGTGGTTTCTGCCCCTTTGGGGGCAGATCAGCCTAAAAATATTAGGCCGATCTGATTCCAAGGGGGGCAGAAAAGGCCACAATAAACATGGCCCCCAAATTGGAGCGACCCTTGCCCAAGGGGCCGCTCCCAAACAAAAAACAGCAAAAATAGGGAAGAAAAAAATAATCCCTGGCATCTAGTGTTCGAGGGAACAAATTACCGCCCCAAGCATGTCTTGTTATCTATAGTTTGGGAACAGACCCACATCAGGGGTCCGGGCAGATTTATATAAACACACCTCATTTGGACAGATAGTCAGAGGGATTCTGACCAGATGCTATTGCTGCTATCGATGCTGCATGTTGCCTTTACACTGACCCAGCCTTCGTGTCCCTACAGAGTCTGAGCTAGAGACCTCATTCCAAGTTAACGAGGGTTGTGGGGCTCTTCTCATGGACATGGTATCGGCAGATTAGGTTTAACACACCTAGCTCTCTTCTAGGTTAGAGATCCATGTTTACATTATTGGGGTATTAGGACATATTTCACATCTCATGTCATTTCATGTCATTGCAGGATGGTGGGGGTCTTTGTATTAATGACTCTTACCTTTACCATTCTGTTTCTTGCATTATTCATTATCCTAATCATTGCAGACAATGCAACCTATTGCAGATTGCAGTTCTTTTAAAATAAAACCTATTGAAACCTTACTGCATCTTCTTCATTGCCTTTGTTTGAACGAGACATGTTGTTCATGTGAGAAAGGGGTAATCTCTGTTTAACCACAACACTCCCTGAGATGTCACACTCTTGAGTCGATGCGTAAAAGCTGCCACAAATCACCTTTTACTGTTGGGGTTTTTGGTGAGGTGCTGCTTGTGAGCCGGGAGGGTTGGGACAACAGTTGTGGCTTGTTGTAGGATTGGCATAGTCGCCTACAAACATAAGTACTGTCATCCTCAAACCAGCAGTCTTGCCTAGAGCAAGAGTCAAACTACGACAGTTTAGGTAAGCACACTAGAAAGGGTTGCATCTCTAGGGTATCAAAGCCAGTCTGTGCGAATGGTGCAAAAACACTCCCAAGGTGGCGGCCTTGTTGTGTCCTCTCTCCTGCAGCGGCAGGCCAAGGAGAGTTGCTGTGGCACCTGGAATACATCCATTACACTTCAAACCAAAATACACAAGCAAAATACATTGTCATTTACAACAATAGCTCTAACTATCACAAATTTGAGACCTATTGCATTGCAAATGCTTGTTTTTTTAATACAATCCTGTTCTATTCTTGAGAGATTGTAAAATTACTTGAGAGGAAGAATTTACATTTTCATAATAAGTATTAATAATAATAGATTTAGCGTATTAATCAAAGATTACAATAATGACAAATATAAAACACCTTAATCAGCACAAATATCAAGTGTCAACAATAAGTTATAGAACCATAACATATTAAAATCGAAATTAAAAAAAACAGTAGACCTGGATATATTCAGAAATAAGTTCATTAAAAATATGAGTCACAAAATTGGTCCTTTATAAGCCTAGTTTAAAAACTTCTTTAGCATTGTTTCATTACTAATGTCACAGACTCTATCACAATATCAAACAACCAGTAATTGACTACTACCAGAATATCTCTAACATTGTCCCATTCTCTGGAAACTTGTTTAGTTAACATTCTAAGAAACTATAGAAGCTTATTTTCATAAACACAAGAATAATTCATTGAAAAAAACGCAAAGTGTGCAAAACCCTTAATTTAAGATCAATTATGAAAGCAATTTACTTAAATATAGATGCTGTGAGAAATTGCATTAAAGTATAGAATCAGGTGCTAAAATCAAGAAGATAATGCATTATATGCTTGATCTAAAACTTTTGTTGGAATCAATATTGCACTATGTTTCTTTAGACTAAAACAGTATCTAACAGCCTCCGCAGTAGATCTTTCTTTTGCCTTGTTAAACATGGGTCGCAAGAACTTCCTTCTGAAATATAGGAGTTTGGAGCAAATGCATCAAACGTGAAGAAGGGATTTGAATGTGAGTCCACAAAGTTTTATCTTTAAATACTGGGTTCTATTTCCCCTCAAATTCATAGATCGGAATATAAAATAATCTGAACCTTGGGAATTTCATTTTGACTTACCCAGGCAAGTTTTATGCAAGATACTCTTGGCTCGGCAAGACAAAAATGTTGAAGACTAAGTTAACATGGTTATATAGTTGGGCATGGACTAAGAGTTCTTCTGGCTAACATTAAAAGTTCCACTGAATAGACATTTCTGGGATGTTCAATTTGACAGTGCCAGCAACTCTAATTCAGGTAGATTGTATCTTCCTACAACTGAGGATAGAGAATAGAGAATGCAACTCTAAATCCTTGTATGTAGTTTCCCTTGTTTCCTGATCGATTAAAAATGTATTTCAGTGATGATGGATCAGATCTTGCACAGTTACAGAAGTAGTTCACTGTGCTTCTGTAATGAAGTGATAATAATGATTTTAGACTTAGTTCTAGCCTGATGACACACTAAGGAGTTTCCGTACGGAAATTAATGCATACAAGTATTGTCACGGCTGGCAATGGTGAACAAGTATTAAGGAAAGTAATCCTAAGTAACTATAAACTTTCTTAAATACAACAAAACAATTTAAAACCAATTCAAACTACAACAACTTTACTAACAAACTATATGAGCAACTATAATTCAAAGATAACAAAATCATTAAAATAAGCATTTTTCTATTAAGTTCATAAGCAACTACTATAGACACACCCCTTTTTTGCTTTATTTGCCTACTGGATTTTGATCTTGGTAGCACATCTTTTCCAGTCTTTTAGCCACCTTGGCCTTCCAAGGAGTCTTCAATTTCAATGTGTGTGCTGTCAGTTTAGGTGACAATAATGTCTCAGCAAAGCAACATATTGATAAATTACAAGTCACAAAGCCTAGTTCGTGCAGAGTTAGCTGGTGCTCCTCAACTACTCAACTGTACAAGCCCCTCCACATCCCTCTAACCTGAATACACTGTACCTGAAGAGGCAGTTACTGCTGAACAGCACAGTAATCCTGCTGGTCTTAACAAGGCTCTTTCTTGCTGCTTATGTAAGCAGATCATTATTTGCTCAGTTTCCATTTTCCTCCTACTGAAGACAAAAAAACAAAAAGATAAAAGTTATATGCTGGTCAATAATTGATCACAGTGATACATCAGTATATTTTTTTTAACTTTCTATATTTTTCACCCATAATCACATATCGACATCTAATGCACCAGTAATGTGTTATTATTTTCTCCTAAAATTTTCACACAGGCTTACCCAGTGCACTGGTTTACCAATAAGTTTTTTCACGCCATCAAACCTCATTTCATAAAACCTTTTCAAGTAACACATTTCTCTTGACACCTTTGCTAACACTCACCACAGCCTTTCACTCTACAAATATCAATATCACCACTCAAACATTTCACAGGGCTAAAGTATATGGACAATCAGACTCATAAAAACAGTACACCTTGTTTTGTTACATTCTTTGTTTAATATTTGAACAACACTGCTTCCTTGACTTACAACTACACAAGGTTTGTACACTTTATTTTTAACAAAATCTGCACACCTTGCTCACATTTCTCTCCATTCTAATTTGCACCTTCCAAAAGCTATATTAACACATCTGCGCCTCCCCAAACAAGGTTTCACTCTGTAAACGTAGTGTAGAATAAGGTCACCATCGTTAGTACACTTACTGACACTTCACAGCAACGTTTATGAAAGATATTACTAAATACCTGAACTTGGACTTCTTTCTTAATTGCAAATGATCTTACCAGTGTCTTTCAACTCCAGATAAATTAACTTCTGCTGAGCACAATTCAAAGAGGCTTCCTTCTTCTCCAAAGCACCAAGGACAAACTGAGCTATCCCTGGTTCTGCACCCAATCACAGTATTTCCTCAACCATGTAATACAAATGGTAACTACTGTATTGGTGGAGCCTTGGCCCTTTATTTTACCTCTCCCCATGCAATCTGGCTAGACTCCCAGAAGATTGTAAAATACCCTGTGGAAGGTCTAGTAATTTACATGCATATCTTGCTAAGAGGCTCAAAGGATCGCAAACACCTCATAGCAGGCTTTCCCCTGCAAATCTGGCAGAATGATCTCGAGATTAAACAAACCCAATAAAAAATAACCATCTACTTACTCATCACAGTACTGATCTCCTACACACTTTCTCTCAAAAACAAGCACCACAATATGCATTCCTACTAATGGAGTGTACTGAGAACTCATCTACTTTTTAGTAGTTGTGACCCTGCAAGATCGTACAAATTATCTAAAAACAATATACATTTATTTTCTTCACAGTAGTTATCCCTTAGACACCTGCTCTCTAAATATAGGGGGCAGTATGCCTTTCTGTTGCTTCCTGATATAGCTTTCTTATTTTATTTCCACACCGCCAACTTTTCACAGCAAGCAGCAATGGCAGCCCTTTCATTTCTAACATTCCAACAGCCAGCCAATTAAAGCAATTTTGGGACTCACAGCTCCCACCAGAGCATGAAGACTCACAGGAAAAACAGGCTTCTCAATCACCATGATTCCATTTTTTAATTTGAGCTCTCTCATGAGCCCAACCATCCAAATATACAATTATTTTTCAACCTTAATTTTCTCAAAAACTACTGTATGGATTTACAACAAATCACAAAAAAATCTGCGGACCTAGATCTAGCTTCCTGCTGAATATGGTTTAATTCGTTCAGCAGTTTTTGCTGTAGATGTGTCTAAAGAAGTCTATGTTAAATGCATGGGGATTTTATGTTTTGGGATCCCTCTTTTTTCTGGCCCCCGTCTAATGGATCACCCCAAATCTTTCCAGGAAGGAGGTGAGATAAATGAACTTTGTTTGGGAAAGTTTTGTGAAGATGCATCAAATGAGGCCGAAACTATTAGCAAACCAAAAAATGTTCTTTCTATGGAAAAGCAGACCTAACTAACTATACACACACACAAAACACACACACACTTACAAAGACTGTGATTCCATAAATCTAATAAACAAGGATATCTAATTCACCAAGAGAGCTTCTTTCCTATTTGCCTTTTCAGTATGCAGGACCATTACCGGTCCTACAGTACCAAGCAACTTGATTGGCTGGCCGCAACATGAAGCAAAATGTTGCAGCCTCCATTACAGTACATGGGGGCCTATGCCCTGAAATTGTTCTAAAAAAATTCTTACTGGGGACAGGATAGGGATCCCTTGACCCTAGAGCACTCATGGGGGACTGTGGGAGACCAGGCCAGAAATAAGGTTTTGGAGGCTTGATATGGTATGAAATTTTGGCTGTTTTTATTTCTTTCAAGTTGTGCAAAAATAATGGAGAAGTATACTGCAGGATTGTCTTTGCAGGGATTCTGGTAGTGAAAGTGATGTAAGCTTCTGGAGTTGTTTTGATCCTTGAACTTCTAATCTTTCTCTTATTTCTTTTTCCCTTTTAGGCTTACTGGTGCAGGCCAGGAGTGGTGACTACCGCCGGAGTCTCGTCACGTCTTTCACCAAGACACCAGAAGTGAATACCTTTATTGAGTTGAAGTGATCCTATAGTCTCATACAACAGATGGGAGTAGGAAAAAACACATAGTAGAAGAGGTGCTTGTGACATCCCTCAGACCTTGACAAATTAATTCCCTCACCTGTCCACCTTAACAAAATATTCTCAAAGTGGGTAAGCTTTGCAGAGTGCTTCTCTTCACTAGAGAGATTTCAGTCTACACACTCATTTGGAGGGAAACATGTACCAAATTTAATTGAGGCCAGCATCTCTTTTTTCCTGTTCTTTATCTGTATTGTGCACAAAAGACCTTTTCAAAATAGTGTTATCTTGTTTTCATGCCCCCCCCCCTTTTCCCTTTTCCAGCCTGGTCACTCACCACGAGTGCCATGGTTCTCCAGAACTGTGGAGGGCACCTTGGCTTCTCTGGTGGAGTCCCAGGACTTTGCTTCGGACCACGCTTCTCGCTCCTCATCTTCTTTCTCCTCTCTGCCCTGACTGTCTGCTTCTTGCCCTGCGTCACTCTCCTCTCATCTGCTTCTTGTCCTCACTCTGCTCTTCCTTCACTTCTTCTCATCCTCACTCTTTCCTTCCTTGGTTTCCGGTTCCTCCTTTACCTTCTTCAATCTTGCCAGTTTTTTCTTCTTGCTCCTCTCTCATGTCATCTTCGGCTTCTCCTTCTTCTAAACCTTCTGGGCACCACCCCCTTCGCTCCACCCTGTATTTATTATTCTCTTTCACCCTCTCTTTTCTTTTTCCCAATCTTTCTTAGAGCTGGCCTTGTTCTGAGAAATAATATCCGGGGTCAGGGTTGATGTTTTCTCTGATTTTTGGTCCGTTTTGTTCTATAGATGTGGCACCATGGATCACTCCCGTAAGTCTCAGGTAAGTGTTCAGGATGGGTTGGGGTCACACCACATACCTCTTCCCCTACTTTCTTCCTTGGAAGAAAAGAGAACATGGAGTACCGGGATAGGCAGTCAACATTTCCTTGGTCTTTTCCTTTTCTGTGGAGGGTAGTGAAACAGAATGGCTGTAAAGCTAAGAACCATCTCTGTATTCTCAGATTATTACCTTTGTTTCTGGTCATCCATTCTAGAGGGGAAAGATCCGTATATAACACAAACTCCTTACCTACCAGATAATATCACAATGCTTTTATGGCCCACTTGGTAGCAAGAGCTTCCTTTTCTTGTGTAGTCGGGTACCCCAACTCTCGGGGATATAGTTTTGACTCAGATAATATGGGTTTTTCTTCCCCTTATTGGTCTTTCTGGGAAAGAACAGCTCCTATACCTACTCCTGAAGCGTCTGTCTGGAGTATATAGGGTTGTGAAAAGTCTGGACTGTGGAGGACAGGTTCTGATGTGAGGCTATATTGTAAGGTTTGGAAAACATCAAGCACCTTAGGTTCCGGGTGTTTCAGCATTAGATCTTTCTCGTTACCTTCTATTAACAAATGCGTTGAGGGGGCTGCCACATGGGAGTAATTTGGAATTAATCTTCTATAGTATCCAACCAATCCCAAGAAGGCTCTGAGTTATTTACGTGTTTTAGGGAAGGGTATTTGCATTATAGCCTCTATTTCCTATTTTTGCAGTTGGATCATTCCTTTTCCTAATACATAGCCCAGGTACTTAACCTTTTGGGCCGCCAGCAGACTCTTTTTTGGGTTTACTTTTAATTTGCCTGCATCCAGAGATGTCAATACTGCTTTTAAGTGAAGGAAATGTTCTTCCCAAGAAGGAGTGTATATCACAATGTCATCGATATATGTAGCTGAGTATGTCTTGTGAGGTTGTAAAATAATATTCATGAGGCGTTGGAAGGTAGCAGGAGCATCATGAAGGCCAAAGGAAAGGACCGTGAAGTGGTATAGGACCCTGGGTGGAGAAGGCATTTTTTTCTTTGTCTTGGTGTTTGAGGGGGACCTGCCAATATTCTTTACAAAGATCTAAGGTACTAATATATTGAACATCCCCCACTTTTTCTCTATCATTTCATCTATGAATGTGATGTGATATGTATCAAATTTCGATGGTTTATTCATTTCTCTAAAATCAATACAAAAATGGATGGAACCATCAGGTTTTGGTACCAATACGACAGGAGAATTCTGTTCACTCTGGAGGGTTCTATTACTCCCATTTGCAACATATTTTGGATTTCTTGTTCTACTTCTGTTCTATGTGCTTCAGGAATTCTGTACGGCTTTAGCCTAACATTTTCCCCTGGGTTAGTCAGGATAGTGTGTTCTATCAGATGGCTTTTCTCTGGTGTTGTAGAAAATGTTTCCCCAAAAGGTTGTGGGGCTTCCTCTAAATCATTTTGCTGTCATGGGTCTGGATCTGGGTCGAAGCATTCTCTGAAAAGAGGGGATTGGCTAGTACTGCATTAGTCAACACAGGAAGAGTGCCTTCCCATTTTTTAACAAAACAGCTAAAGAAATGCACTGAAAACATCAAAGGCTAAAGTGAAGTGAGAGGTATTGATATAAATTGTTATTTTATGTTGAAAAAAACCTTACAAATTCACTGACAAATCAAAGGTTAAAGTGCCATTATAGCTAGGTGCAGAACTAACACAAAAACTAATGTTTAAAAACAAAATAACACACTGAAATTCACCAGAGATAGTTTACTGAGATAGCTATAACTTGTGCCCCTGTCATAAACTGCAAATGACCTCACATGTTACATCACTCATGACATGTTAAATGACATAATTTATGACATCACTGATAAGGAGTGTACACTTGACCTAAGTGAGGTAGACTAGGGGTGGGGTTCAAAGTACAGAATTACCTTGTTATCTTGAAATATCCATGGAATTGTAAATCTAATGAAACAACAGATCTTTAAACAGAAAACAGATTTGAATGTGATCTTGTGCTTCCAGGAAACATTGCTGTGCATAGAACCCCTTCAGAATTTTTGTTTTTTCAAGTATTGCATAGAAAAATAAATAATACCTCAGACCGACCCTCAAATGGTATCCTACATTTAATTTCCACAAACGTTGCTTCTAAGATATGGGAAATTAGTACTAGGAGCTACTGAATATTAGCATGTGGTGTATAACTGTATAATGTGAAGATGGGCCCATATCGTATCATCATAGTTAATATTTATTTATTTATAAAGGAGGCACCTATCTGTTTATGAAGTTGGAATGGGATTTTTTTTTTAAAACTTTATTTATCCATTTTAATACATGTTAGAAACCAACACAATACATAGTTCATATTAACAAGTACAAATACCATATCACGCGTTATAATGGATTAATTGCCAGGACCATCACAGACTGAATAACATCAATATCTGAATCTCTATGCTCATTAAAAGAGTCCAACATTGTCCCCCAGCCTGCCAACTCCTCTGCGACAATGTCATCAGTACGAGAAAGTCTCAGGTGTGGCACCTTTGCGCTTTCCACTCCAGAACATCTGTGACCCATAAGGCCCCACTTGAATCCAAAAGCTATTCTTCGCTTAGCATGAACCAGAGCTAACTACAGAAGCTCATATGAGACCCTGTGTCATTTGGGCTTCACCATACACAAGAGGCATGCTCCGGCTGTCATAGGGATAGGGATTCCCACCGCCTCCTAACAGAAGCTATGTACCCCTGTGCACTGACTTGCCAGATATATGAATGTTGCACTCTCTTCCCTACAAAGTGCACACCTCGTCACCTTTTCAGGGCCAATACTGTTTATACAGGCCTGTGTTATGTATGTGCAGTGTAAGTAATTAAAGTGTAGTAGTTAAAATTGGTTGTTACAGGACACCATCTTTATCAGGATGCATGCATAACTCAAATTCGGGTCCTCAATGGCTTCCCCCAGCACTTTTTTCAATGCTGGTTTTTGTTTTGTACGTGTTTTCCATCAGGTCCCTTTGGAGAGCTTTATAGAACAGAGGGATAAGGTGTCTACCTTCCCCTCATTTGAGCAACCCCCCAGTGTCTGAGATGGTGAAAAGGGCTGCCCGGTACGTGCGCTAAAGTTCCTTTGTGGTGCTTTCTAATTTGGCAAACAGCAGGAAATGGCCTCCTTTTATATTAAAGCTGTCTTGTGCTTCCTGAAAAGTGAGGAAGACCACTCCCGGGTATAAATCTCCAGCTAAGAGACATCCGCCCTCTCTCTCTCTCTCCATGGACATAGCAAGGTCGATAGACCGAAAGGTAAATGGGACTCTTTAAGGATCACCTGATTATAATCTCCTCAATGTATCTGCAGCACCTTCTTGTATTGTCAGGTGAATTTAATTTAACCATACACTAGCCCCCATAAGATTGATTTAATGTATGAAGAAATGTTGTCTGCATTTAATGTACACATTGCTATATATCCTGAAAGTGCTGCGACTCAGAGGGATACTTAACTGTTCTTTTCTCAAATGAGTTAATTAGTGTGCCCTCAGATATCCCAGCAAGGAAAACCTTTTTTTCCTATGGATATCAGAATTGTCCTATTGATTATGTTTTTGTCATGACTGGTCATATAATCATGTTGAGCAGTTTGAAGTACTACAAATCAAAAGTAGTTATCACTGTCCCTTTCATACAGTGATAAATATGGGAACTCACCCAAAAAGAGAGTAAGTGCTCCCTCTAAAAATAGTTTACCCTAGATGCCTTAGAAGAAGGTACACAAACAAGCATTTAAACCTGTTAAAAAATCTTCAGCAAGTGTTTAAGGCTACCTGTGAAGAACAGATACCTTTAAAATTCTTCAGTTGGTATGAAGACATAACTAAGAAGGTATGAGCATGTTTAAAGGTTAATATAAAGATAATAAAGAATAACATTAATGGAAAAATGCTTGACAAGCGAAATTGAATTAGTATATTAATGATGAATGTCAATGTTTAAAAAAGCGGGCAAGAAATCTGGAAAAATATATAAGGTTCTCCTAAAATAAGGAGGGTAAAGGATGCCTTTTTAAACTAAGAGGACAGTTCAAAGGGCTGAAACGTAGTAAGAAAAGGTTTTATCAAGAAAAATGATGAAAAACCACGCTTGAAGTAATCGAGACAAATCATTTTAAGGGATTGTAGGAGTTGGTGCAACATAGTTTAGGTAAGGAGGAGGAAAAGCTGAGATGTTTGGTAGGAGAAGAAGCATGGGTCCTATTTTTCTAGAAACTATATAACAAGGGAGCTACAAATTTAATATAAATAATAACATAAGGGTGTAGTCCTCCATAGGGATGATTAAGAGGACAATATCCACATTAAAACCTACAAGAGTAGCCAGCCTAAATAATTTACCGGCAGTAATAGTGAAAACAAATATTTATTGGTGGACTAATTTGGTTTATCTGTTGTGCCAAAAATTCTAAAGATGGGAATCTTCCCGCATAGTTTGATGGGAGCAGTGATTAAATCCATATAAGTAAAATGAGATGCTTCAGCCCCTCAAAAGTACTAGCAAATAAACTTGTTAGACATGGGTGGGAAAGTTTTTTCAAAAATTCTTCTGGGAATACTTAAGAAGTGGGTAGAATCATAATCGATAATCCCTATAAAGCAAAGTGTTTTCAAGAAGGGGCACTCTACAGCAGATCACTGCTTTAGTTTGTGGGCCATTACTAAAAAAGCAATAAAGCAAAGAGAAGGTCTTTATTGCTGTTTTGTTGACTTTCAGTTGGCTTTTTATATGGTTGACCGTAGCCTACAATGGAAAGCTCAGAGAAATTATGAAATACCAGATGGCCTACTCTTGATGCTACAAGAAATACATAGAGAAAATTGGGCACAAATAGAAACAGGCACTTAAGGGTCTCTGTTACAGAGAATATACATAAAAAATGTGGGCGTTCACCGGCGTTCACGAGCGGTTGCAGTAGGACAGCTGTTGTTCCATTAGATTTGCTGCCACTCTAGTAGATTTTCTACTTGAACGGCAGCAAAATTACCTTGAATGGCGACCTGTACCCTATTGTGCATAGCATGGTGCCATTCGCCCTGGTTTTCAGCACTGCTCACGCTGCCTGCACAAAATTGCAGCACAAGCTGCATATTTTCCGCCCATTGGCAGAAATGGAGGACAGAAGGAAGGGGTGAGGGTGGAATACAGGCAAGAGAGGGCTGATGAAGGCACTTCACAACAGACCACACAGGGCAGGCAGGAGGAGCAATTGCAGAACAACAGAGAATGGAGGGCAGAAGACGTGGCAGCAAAATGGACCATAGAGGACAGGAGGGAAGGGATGGGGCATAGAACTCAGACAGGCAAGGTCGAGGTGGCAGACCATGCTGGGCAGGTGGGAGGGGCAGTGGCAGCTCAACAGAACACTCAGAGTAGATAGGATGGGCAGTGTCAGGTCCATGGAACATGGTGGGCAAAATGGAGTGAGCAGGGGAATGCACATAGAGATTGGAGGGCAGGGGGAAGGAGAACAGGAGCAGCAAGCTAATCACAGATGCTAAGCAGGAGGGCAATGATGGGGCATAGAATTGGAGTGGAAAATGGAGGGCAATGGCAGTATATCGGACTATGCAGGTCAGGAGGGAGGGGACTGGTGCATGGACTCAGAAAACAGAGGGTAGAGAGGAGGTAGATGGGGCAGCGAGCTAACTTTTCAGGGCAGCCGGGAAGGACAGTGGCAGACCAGCGGCTACCGGCCACACAGGGCTATGATGAGGGAGCAGGGGCATGGATTTGAACAATGGATGGCAAGGAGGAGGGGAGGAAGGAGCAGCAAACTTGGGTGGGGGCACAATGCCATGCCGGGCCCTGCATCCAAACAACCCACCGTGCATTGCCATGGGCATCTTACTTAATATTATTTAAAAAACTAGAAACTCACTGAAAGAAACAAAGGCTACGGAGATATTATAGTTAGGTTCAAATTTGACACACACAAAACTATAGAAATTCAGCTGTTGTAGTTAGATAACCATAACTCGTGCCCTTCCCATGCACTGCTATTTACCCCGGATATTACCGCACTCATGACATATTTTATAACATCATGGACAATATCACTCTAACACTAATTGTAAAATTATTCATAAACAAATGTGCATGGCGGGGGAGCGAGTTATAGTTACTTCAAATAACTCTAAGAGCTGAATTTATATGGTTTTGTACGTTTAAAATGTGAGCCTAACTATAATGTCTCTGTAACCTTTGTTTTTTTAAATGAATATATACATGTATATATATACATATATATATATATAATTCGCTGAAAATATCCAACGTTAAAATAATGTTATAGTTTGATGAATTTATCAGTGACAACGTTAACTTTTTGAACTTAAAAAAACACAGAATTTCACAAGTTATAGTTAGCAGCGTTAGCCATAACTTGCGCCCCTGTCCATGCACTGCTAATGACCTAACATATGACATCACCCATGACATGTTTTATGACATCATTCATGACATGGCTGATGACATCTCAAATGACATAATTGATGACATCACTGATGACATCATCCAATGAGTGGGCTAGTTTGTTTGACAGTTTACATAGTGGCAAGTAACTAGCATATTAATTCTACATTATTTTGATCAGTTTAGGTGTAGCTCATGGGTGTCAATTTTTACAAAATGTGTGTGCTTCTAATGTACCATAGCTGCGCAGAGGTATTAAACATGTTATAAATGTTTGCATTCATTAGTAATTCTGTGTCTTAAGGTAGGTATAACTCGCACCCCTGCCATGCACAGTTTTCTCCTCAATAATTTTACTGCAAATGTTACAATTATATAATCAATGATGTCATAGAAGGTGTCATCAGTGATGTAATATCTGGGGTAATTAGCAGTGCATAGCGAGGGCATGAGTTATAGCTACCATAGGGCCAGGGTTATAGTTATTTGAGATAACCATAAGTGTAACTGCTGAATATCTATAGTTTTGTGCAAGTAAAATGTGAACCTAACTATAACGTCCCTGTAGTCTTTGTTTTTTTAAGTGAATTTCTATGTTTTTTTTAATTCTATTTCCTAACCATACTGTGGGCCTGATTACAACTTTGGAGGAGGTCCCCCTCCCAGGAGATATATGTGTGCGGCAGGGTTGGCCAAACTGGGTTTGATTACACCAAATTTGGCCGAATGATAGCTCTAGGTCATAGAAAGCATCCTTTATTTTGACTTGGTGTAAATCTGTTCAGTAGATATTGAGTTATTAAAAGAAAACCATATTTGTATATTGTAAGGAAATGCCTCCTTGGCATGGTTACCCCCTGACTTTCTGCCTTTGCTGAGTTTCGATTTGAAAGTGTGCTGAGGCCTGCTAACCAGGCCCCAGCACCAGTGTTCTTTCCCTAACCTGTACTTTGGTTTCCACAATTGGCACACCCTGGCATCCAGGTAAGTCCCTTGTAACTGGTACCCCCTGGTACCAAGGGCCCTGATGCCAGGGAAGGTCTCTAAGGGTTGCAGCATATCTTATGCCACCCTGGGGACCCCTCACTCAGCACAGACACACTGCTTGCCAGCTTGTGTGTGCTAGTGGGGATAAAACGACTAAGTCGACATGGCACTCCCCTCAGGGTGCATTGCCAACCTCACACTGCCTACAGGTATAGCTAAGTCACCCCTCTAGCAGGCCTTACAGCCCTAAGGCAGTGTGCACTATACCGTAGGTGAGGGCATAAGTGCATGAGCACTATGCCCCTACAGTGTCTAAGCAAAACCTTAGACATTGTAAGTGCAGGGTAGCCATAAGAGTATATGGTCTGGGAGTCTGTCATGCACGAACTCCACAGCACCATAAAGGTTACTCTGAAAACTGGGAAGTTTGGTATCAAACTTCTCAGCACAATAAATGCACACTGATGCCAGTGTACATTTTATTGTAACATACACCCCAGAGGGCACCTTAGAGATGCCCCCTGAAACCTTAACCGACTACCCGTGTAGGCTGACTGGTTTTAGCAGCCTGCCACACTCCAGACATGTTGCTGGCCACATGGGGAGAGTGCCTTTGTAACTCTGTGGCTAGTAACAAAGCCTGTACTGGGTGGAGGTGCTTCACACCTCCCCCTGCAGGAACTGTAACACCTGGCGATGAGCCTCAAAGGCTCACCCCCTTTGTTGCACCACCCCAGGGCCCTCCAGCTAGTGGAGTTGCCCGCCCCCTCCGGCCACGGCCCCACTTTTTGCGGCAAGTCCAGGAGAGATAATGAGAAAAACAAGGAGGAGTCACTGGCCAGTCAGGACAGCCCCTAAGATGTCCTGAGCTGAGGTGACTCTGACTTTTAGAAATCCTCCATCTTGCAGATGGAGGATTCCCCCATTAGGATTAGGGATGTGCCCCCCTCCCCTCAGGGAGGAGGCACAAAGAGGGTGTAGCCACCCTCAAGGACAGTAGCCATTGGCTACTGCCCTCCCAGACCTAGACACACCCCTAAATTCAGTATTTAGGGGCTCCCCAGAACCTAGGAAACTAGATTCCTGCAACCTAAGAAGAAGAGGACTGCTGAGCTGAAAAACCCTGCAGAGAAGACGGAGACACCAACTGCTTTGGCCCCAGCTCTACCGGCCTGTCTCCCCACTTCTAAAGACACTGCTCCAGCGACGCTTTCCGCAGGGACCAGCGACCTCTGAAGCCTCAGAGGACTGCCCTGCATCTAGAAGGACCAAGAACTCCCGAGGACAGCGGCTCTGTTCACCAAAGACTGCAACTTTGCAACAAAGAAGCAACTTTGAAACAACTTGCGTTTCCCGCCGGAAGCGTGAGACTTGACACTCTGCACCCGACGCCCCCGGCTCGACTTGTGGAGAACAACCACTTCAGGGAGGACTCCCCGGCGACTACGAGACCGTGAGTAGCCAGAGTTGACCCCCCTGAGCCCCCACAGCGACACGCCTGCAGAGGGAATCCCGAGGCTCCCCCTGACCGCGACTGCCTGCTTCAAAGACCAGACACCTGGTAAAGACTCTGCACCCGCAGCCCCCAGGACCTCAAGGATCCGACCTCCAGTGCAGGAGCGACCCCCAGGTGGCCTTCTCCCTTGCCCAGGTGGTGGCTACCCCGAGGAGCCCCCCCCCTTGCCTGCCTGCATCGCTGAAGAGACCCCTTGGTCTCCCATTGATTTCAATTGAAAACCCGACGCTTGTTTGCACACTGCACCCGGCCGCCCCCGTGCCGCTGAGGGTGTACTTTCTGTGTGGACTTGTGTCCCCCCCAGTACCCTACAAAACCCCCCTGGTCTGCCCTCCGAAGGCGCGTGTACTTACCTGCTGGCAGACTGGAACCGGGGCACCCCCTTCTCCATTGAAGCCTAGGCGTTTTGGGCACCACTTTGACCTCTGCACCTGACCGGCCCTGAGCTGCTGGTGTGGTAACTTTGGGGTTGCTCTGAACCCCCAACGGTGGGCTACCTTGGACCCACACTTGAACCCTGTAGGTGGTTTACTTACCTGCAAAAACTAACAAACTCTTACTCCCCCCAGGAACTGTTGAAAATTGCACTGTGTCTAGTTTTAAAATAGCTATATGTGATTTATGTGAAAACTGTATATGCTATTTTGCTAATTCAAAGTTCCTAAAGTACTTACATGCAATACCTTTCATTTGAAGTATTACATGTAAATTATGAACCTGTGGTTCTTAAAATAAACTAAGAAAATATATTTTTCTATACAAAAACCTATTGGCCTGGAATTGTCTTTGAGTGTGTGTTCCTCATTTATTGCCTGTGTGTGTACAACAAATGCTTAACACTACTCCTTTGATAAGCCTACTGCTCGACCACCCTACCACAAAATAGAGCATTAGAATTATCTCTTTTTGCCACTATCTTACCTCTAAGGGGAACCCTTGGACTCTGTGCATACTATTCCTTACTTTGAAATAGTGCATACAGAGCCAACTTCCTACATATATCTAGTGGTGAAAATTCTTCGCATATCCTCCCAGTCTTGTGCAGAGATCTGAGTTGCTGCCAGCACTTCAAACAGGAACCATTTTGGAACTTGGACTCAGCTGAGTCCAAAACAGAAAGATAAAAAAAATAAAAGGGGGCAGGTAGTTACAGTTAGGACTATGCTTCCATAGAAAAAGCGTTTTTTGACTTGCCTACATCTTTGGCACCGTAGGATGAATCTTCACAACATTTTCCATAGAAATTGTGCCAGTGATTCTTGTTGCACTCAGGAAGTTTTGGGATACTCTGTGTAAAGCAGGGGTCAAGAAAAAAAGTGGGGGATAAAAAAACATGTGTTTCCCATGTTAATTCCCATAGGATGTTTAAACAAGACTGCAGCCTGAGCCGCTGGACGGAATTACACAAAATGTGGCAGATAAGTAGGTTATGGTACACAGATGACACTTTTGTATATTTGATGTAAATCCATTCAGTAGTTTAGGAGAAATTAAAGGGGAAATCAATTTGTATATGTGAGGTCACATAGTGAGATCACGAGGATTGTGGCATATTCACAAATGCACGCGCCACCAGGAATGCTGTAATTGGCTGGCTGCGACCTGACCAGAAAGTTGTGTCTGCCATTTTAGGTAACGGGACACAGTCCCAGGGGATGCAGAATAAAATGAGATGTGGCTCAAGGGGTCAGGGTGGAGGTACTGTGACACGAAGGATATGATATAGGGGTCTTTAAGACTCAAATTATGCCATTAAAATGTCTTTTCCATGCCATGTGATATTCACGATTACGTCACGACGCTCATCGTAGCCCCCTGTGTAACTTTGCGACAAATGCGCAAATATCAGCAACAACTAAAAACATTCAGAGTTATTCATACTAATTCTTTCACTCACTCACACACTTATGCCCCCGTTAGAGTCCCACTCAGACACTGATGCAACCACTCACAGACCCACTCAGACACTGACTCACCCACTCACAAATCCACTCAGACACAGATGAAAGCACTCACAGACCTACAGAGACACTCACAAACCCACTTACAGACCCACTCAGACTCTACTGAATCCATTCACAGACCCACTAAGACCCTAACACACCAAGTCACAGATCCACTGAAACACTCATACACCTACTCACAGACCTACTCAGATCCTAATGCACCAAGTGACAGACCCTGTCAGACTGTTATGCACCCAGTCACAGAGCCAGAGACACTCATACACCTTTTCACAGACCCACTTAGATCCAAACACACCAAGTCACAGACCCAGTCAGACCCTTCTGCACCAAGTCACAAACCCACTAGGACACTAATGCATCCTCTCACAGACCCATTCAGACCCTCATGCATCCACTCACAGACCCACTCAGACACTATTGAACTCACTCACAGACCCACTCAGACATTGACTCACCCACTTACAGACTCATAGAGACACTCACACACCTACTCACACACCCAGTCACACATTGTCAAAGCCACTCACAGAACCACTCAGACAGTGATGCATCGACTTACAGACCCTCTAAGACACTGATGTACCCACTCACAAACCCACAGAACCACTCATACACCCACTCACAGAACCACTCAGATACTACCGAACCCACTCAGACAATGATCCACCCACTCACAGACCCACTCAGACACTGATGCACACACTCACAGACTCACTTAGACCCTCATGCACCCAAAGACCCAATGAGACACATATACACCTTCTCACAGACCTACTCAGATCCTACGCCACCAAGTTACAGACCCACTCAGGCCCTCATACACCAAGTCACAAACCCATTCAGACCCTCATGCAACCACTCACAGACCCACTTAGACCATCAGGCACCCACTCACAGACCCACTCAAACACTGATGCAATCACTGACATACCCAAAGAGACACTCATACACCCACTGACAGACCAAATCAGACACTATTGAACCCACTCACAGACCCTGTAAGACACTGATGCACCTGCTCTTATAATCATGCCAACTCTTCGATACCCAGTTACAGACAGAGTCAGAGAGTCATATATGTGTTTATAGAGGTATTTAGAAAGTATTGTCGATAGTGTGAAGTAAAAAACATTGTCATAGATATAGTTATGAATTTTTAATGGGATGGTGTCTATTGAATGCCTGCCTTTTTTCTGCATAGTCACGACGTCGTCAGGAATATTCTAAAAATTGAAAAAAAGTTCTATTTTAATTAACAAAATTCACAAAATCTTTGGGCAATAAGGTGGCCCTGAGAAGAGCCTCCGTGTTCATTGTGAGTATACGACTGCTAATTGTAAGACCGGATGCATAGTTTCAGGTTAGAAAGAAACACCCTGTTGTCCTCCTCTGTGAAGTGGACACCTTCACTTCCATAGATACCATCCATGGTAGAGCACAAGTTGTTGTGGTAGATACATCCCATGTTATGGTCTCCGAGGAATGCAGAAACAGTTTTACTCACATGTTTTCTGGCCTTGTCAATCTGTGAATAGAACTGATTTGACCACTTCCATTTCTGCCTTTGGCATATGTTAGAACACACCAAGACAGTGTGAGGGAAACGTGATATCAGTTTTGCAAAGGTATTCTTCATTCGGATTCCCAGCCCTAGCATAGTGCCCAGGTCATTACCACGGGAGTACACAATCATGAGGGGGTTGGCTATCTCTAATGCTTTTAACCAAAGACAGCAGTTAATGCCACTTTAACCCTCTCTGGCCAATCTAAACAATATACACATTAGCCAAAGCCATGTCCCTGTCAATGCCACTCTTTCTAGCAGCCTCGCTAACCCAAAAAACATAGCAGTGTCCAACAATCTACACTCTAACCATTTTTAAGTGAAGGAGCAGTGGCATAGAGGAGAAGGCTGGTGTGAATAATGTAATATTTAAAATGGAATACAATTAAAACGAATGTCTTCTTCAAGTTAAAAACAAAATTGATTGGATGCTGTGAATGTGCTAGTGAATAAAATTAGATTGTGACTTCAAAGAAATATTAAGTTGGTCTATGATTGGGTCTGGTAAAAACAAAAAAATCTAATATAGTCTTGGATATGTTTTTCAATCAGTACAGTAAACCACACCTGCTGCAGCTCATTTTGTAACTAGTATGCCCGTTATGCCCCTTCTAAAATGTTCTGTGAGCTTGTGACCTACTGGTTGTAGTGGGTTGCTATGGACTGTGTGTTAAGAGTGTATTGGGGAAGGGTGTTAAAGAGTGAGTTCTATCTTTGTAAAAATTAAAGGTGTCTGTACACATTATTACTTAATAAGTTTTTACTTTCCTAGTGGGTGATTATTAAATATGTGTCCTTTACTCCTAAACTCTTAAGAATATGAAGCTACATATATTTTTGGACAACCATTTATTTTTGCGAATTCACTGCGATCATTGTGATTAAGACGCAAATATGGAGAAAAAGCCCACTACATTAGTCTTCTTTATAAAAGTGCATGAAAGGGTTAACACATACTAGTCATTCAGAACTGGACTTACAAAAGTAAAATATGGCAGGTATGTTTTTATGCGCCATTTGCCACAGTATCAGACAGTGCAAAGTTGAAAAGATTTCCATTCATGGTTCCTTTGCATGAGAGTGGTGTGTCATTCTTATGCTTGTTTTTCACAATTCCTGAGAGTTTTGAATGTATCTATTAAGAGCAAAAAAACTATTTTACCAACAAACTCAATCTTCAGGTATGTTAGTTTCATCTATTTCGGAGAAAAATAATTGACTAAAAATGCTTATTTCTATGCGACATTGTTAAAAGAGAATATGAAATATATAGAAAAGTATTGAAAGTATCAGGGATAATCTATAACTGGAAGTGTAAGTTCTGTTATATATTTATTAATACATGACTAAGATGCAGTTTGTGTAAGTGGTAGACTAGGTATGTAAGAATCTGGTTCACACACTGTTTTCATGGAACCACATATTGCACATCTGTTGCTTTACTGCATGCTCTCTTACTTAGCAATGTATTAGAAGAATTAGAAGATGTAAAGGTTTTACATGTCTATACAAGATGTACTGCGAAAAAAAAGAATGTTTTTCTTTGAATTCTGGGACTTATACTCCTATTTATTCCATTTTAAAAGAGGACTGCAAGAGTCATTATTGAAAGGGAAAAACATGCAATGTAGGTGTCTATAAAGCATGAATCTACGAAAGTTGACAGTTGTGTATTAGCTACTATTTAGGTTAGTTGTTGGTTAATTATATGGCATGTTTTATGTGCTTAGATGACAAGATATGTTGTTTAACCTAACAATGAGTCAGATGTGTAGAAAGAGACTGGTAGGCATAGTTAAACTTGCAATGTTTAAACATGGGTCAGGTCTACTAGTGCAGACTGTGTCTGTGCTCTCACACTGCTAGCTTTTCACGGCATGTAAAGCTCTTTTTCAAGTGTCAAACCCATGTTTTAGTAGTCATTACTCATCTCTGAGATATGGTGTAGGTAGGTTATACAGTACAGTGGTTTCTGCTTAAAACATGAAAGAGGTCCTTTTCAATTGAATAACTTCCTAATGTAGTTATGGACCCCTAAGCTAAGCACTACATAGTGTATATCACTTATAACAGATCAGATATACGTGTTTCCAAAGCATACATCCTTTGTCTCACCCAGTCACAGAGCGAGACACACAATTCTACATTCACTCACATACTCAGAAAGTATTTGTGTATGTAGCAGTATCACATGCAATTACAGCCACAGCCACATACCCTTCTATTCTCTAACACAGGCAGTAAAGTATTCATTCAGCTAGTTACATACCCATTTAAAAACCCATGAAGGCACTAAAAGAGAGAGTCGCATAAAGGCACATATACTGGAACATCTCATGCCACTTCTACAAGTGGACCCCTACATTTAATGAGAAATATAGGCAAGTAGCGACATAAACTTGTTATATATGCAGACAAATACTGCTTTATTCACGGGTGAGGTCTACTACTGTAGAGCCTGTGTGTGCACTGTCACTGTCCAGTGAAGTCGGTCTGTACTTGTGTATGGAGCAGTATCAAATGCAAATAGAGACACAGCCACATATCTCTGCATTCTCTAACACAGGCAGTGAGGTATTCGTTCAGCTACTTACATACCCATAGAGGTACTAAAAGAGAGAGTCACATACCGGCAAATACACTGGAACATCTCATGGCATATCTGTTGGTGGACTCCTATATTTAGTGAGAACTATAGGCAAGTAGTGACATAGGCCCTCATTACAACCCTGGTGGAAAATCCTGCTTACCGCCGTGCAGAAGACCGCCAACATACTGCTGCGGCCGCGGAATTCCGCTACAGGTATTATGACCCAAAGCTCGGAATCTGCCATAATACAGACACTCACACAAGTCCGCCACACCAAAGGTCAGTGATAAACTGGCGATAACAAAACCGACACCATCACGCCAACAAGAATACGCCCACACTATCATGACCCATGAATCTACGCTGCGGTCTTTCAACCGCAGTAAACCATTGGCGGTACACACCGCCGTGCTCAAAATCACATTGGACAATTCAAAATACGCACACCTGATACACATACACACACCACACCCACACACCCAATCCAATATAAAAGACACACACACACACACACATTACCCACAAACCCTTACTACCAAAATTTGAAAGCAGGCCAGAGAGAGACACTACCTAAAACAACACCAGCATCCACAGACACACAACACCGTCACTTACACAACATCCATGCACCTCAAACAACACACACCAACACATCCCCTCACACATCACAACAGACACCACCTCACACATCACCCACACCACATCATGGCTCCTCAAGGACACCCCAGGTTCTCTGAGGAGGAGCTCAGGGCCATGGTGGAGGAAATTGTCCGGGTAGAGCCACAGCTATTCGGATCACAGGTGCAGCAGGCATCCATTGCAAGGAAGATGGAGCTATGGCGCAGAATTGTCGACGGGGTCAACGCAGTGGGACAGCATCCAAGAACACGGGATGACATCAGGAAGAGGTGGAACGACCTATGGGGAAAGGTGCGTTCCGTGGTATCCAGACACCAGATTGCCATACAGAGGACAGGCGGTAGACCCCCACCTCCTCCCCCACAACTAACAACATGGGAGGAGCAGGTCTTGGCAATACTGCATCCTGAGGGCCTCACAGGAGTAGCAGGAGGACTGGACTCTGGTAAGGCAAATATTTACTACTTTATCCCCCCACCCCACCTGCATGCCATCACATACTCCCACCCTTACCCTCACACCCATCACCCCAACAACCCACAGATACCCCACCAACACAACCCACACCACCCAAAACCAAGCCCTGCATGTAACACCAATGCATGGACACCCATCACCCAAGCATGTCCAGTACAGAGACTCACTCATGCCCCAAAATCACCAATCGCACAAGGACCAAGCCAATAATGCAAGCACTGAAGTAGAGGGTCACTCACCCATTGCATACAATGGCACACACAGATACAATAACTATGCATTTACACCCCAACAGGACCCCTACCCAACGTCACCGGACAGGAGGTGCCAGACATATCCAGTCCCCCCACAGAAAAGGCACACAGTGATGACAGCAGCTCTGCACGCCTGGAGCAAGATGACCAGCCCGGCCCATCTGGGACCTCGGGACAGTCGGTTCTCCTGCCACTGTCACAAGTCACTACAGAGCCTCCTCCCTCAGGAAACACCAGCACAGCACCCACACAGCGGGCCCATCCCTCTGTCCTCAGGACACGTCAATCAGCAGTGTGTCCATCACTACAGGGAACCCAGGCAACCCCACTAACACAGGAGGATCAGAGACCTGGGGGCAGTGGGCACACGGTTCAGGGGACAGAGACACAGGATAACAGGGAAGCTGGGAGGACTGCTGTGTGACAGGGGGAGGACAGTCCCAGGGAACCCACTCTCCACGAGGCACTGTCCAACATCATGGGAGCTTACCATCATTCCCAGGAGACCATGACAACGGTACTGGACAAGTTTCAGGAGACCCAGCAGCTGCAGGAGGAACACTACCTTGGGATCAGGGAGGACATGAAGTCCATAACTACCACCCTAGTCACCCTTCAGGGGTGCTGGCAGGCCTTCTCAACACCAGGAGGGACACAGTGGCACAACAAGGGGCCACTGACTCTAGCCTGGACAATGAACAGCCCTCCACCTCCGCTGGCGCTAGTGGACAGGAGGCACCGCCACAGGAACAACAGGACACCTGCACCCCACCCCCTGCAGATGGAGAACCACCCCACAAACGGTCCCTGAGATCCAGGAACAAGACAGAGAACATTGCCAAGACCCCCGCCAGGATATGAGACCCCCCCGAATGTCACCCTTCTGTCCCACTATGTCACCCTGTCCATCCTTAAACTGCCATTGCTTCACTTCCTATGCCCCTTCGGACAATGCACCTGTGAAACAAATAGACTGGACTCTGACATGGTCATTCTTCCACCATCACCCCAGCCCATGTTACCACCCCCTCCACTTATTTCCACAGGAATAAACACACTTCAAGTCACAAAACAATCTGGAGTCAGTCTGTGCTTTCACAAATGTGTAATTGCAATACCTATGGAATATAGCAATGTCAATTTACTTGTTCACATACCAAGGTAACACAGCTGTAGGCCAGCAGTAAACATAACAGATGGCACAAAGTGGGGCCCAGATCTGTGAAATGGAAAGTCAAAGTGACATGTCAGGGTCCAAACACTGAATGAAAATGACAGACTTATGCTAGCTCAAACAATAGTATGAGATGTGGGAAGCAGTGACATCTTCTTACCTGTGTCTCACTGGAAGTATTCCATGATGATGTTGTTTCGGTTGTCGAAAGCCTCTTCTTCTGCCTCCTCTTCTTCACTGTCCACAGGCTCCACAGCTGCCACAAGACCACCATCTGGCCCATCCTCCTGCAGAAAAGGCACCTGGCGTCGCAAAGCCAGGTTGTGCAGCATTCAGCAGGCCACGATGATCTGGCACACCATCTTCGTGAGTAGTATAGGGAGCCACCTGTCAGATGGAGGCACCGGAATCTGGCCTTCAGGAGGCCAAAGGTGCGTTCGATCACCCTCCTAGTTCGCCCATGTGCCACATTGTAGCATTCCTCTGCCCTTGTCCTGGGATTCCTCACTGGGGTCAGTAGCCATGACAGGGTGGGGTAACCAGAGTCACCTGCAAATGTTGAGGGACAACTGTTAGACACACACTAACCCTTAGGGACAGCCCCATACCCAGACACCTATGTCAACTGTATTTGGACCTTGGCCTCACCTATTAGCCACACACAGTGCCTCTGGAGTTGCCCCATCACATGAGGGATGCTGCTATTTCTCAAAATGTAAGCGTCATGCACAGAGCCAGGATACTTGGCATTGACATGGGAGATGTACTGGTCTGCCAAACACACCATCTGCACATTCATCGAATGGTAGCTCTTATTGTTTCTATACACCTGTTCATTCCTGCGGGGGGTACTAATGCCACATGTGTCCCATCAATGGCACCAATGATGTTGGGGATATGTCCCAGGGCATAGAAATCACCTTTCACTGTGGGCAAATCCTCCACCTGAGGGAACACGATGTAGCTGCGCATGTGTTTCAGCAGGGCAGACAACGCTCTGGACAACACGTTAGAGAACATTGGCTGGGACATCCATGATGCCATGGCCACTGTTGTTTGAAAAGACCCACTGGCCAGGAAATGGAGTACAGACAGATCCTGCACTAGAGGGGGGATTCCTGTGGGATGGCGGATAGCTGACATCAGGTCTGGCTCCAACTGGGCACACCGTTCCTGGATTGTTGCACGATCAAGTCTGTATGTGACTAGGATGTGTCTCTCTTCCATTGTCGACAGGTCCACCAGGGGTCTGTACACCGGGGGATGCAGCCATCTCATCATCTGCCCCAGCGGATGTGCCCTATGGAGGAGAACAGCGAGCAGAGAGTCATCCAACACTGAGATATCACAATATGTTATTTTCAGAAACGTTAGTAATCCACAATGTGCCAGTATCTGTCTATATTGACGGCCTAGATAGGTGTGATGCAGTTAACATCCATCCCATTTGGCCTCCTGAAATGGCGGCTGCCTGACCTTAAGGTGGGACAAGGGGACATGAAGTAACTGCACTGGTGTTGTACACCGTCGCGGTGGTCGGTCGAAGACCGCTGCGCAATTATGCATTGGTTAACATTGGGCCCTATGGGTTCCAGGAGCCAATGACGATGTACGCTGGTGGTGACCGTACGCACCGCCGCAGACATGACCACCATTTTCTGTCGGTTCCCTCACTTGATACCTGACCTTCAACAGGAGAGGGCCTACACTGCAAGTGCTGTTGTGACCTGTGTCTGGAAGCAACAATGGCTACAGTGTCTGGGGAAAGGGCCCCTGCCTTCACTTCGGAGGAGTTGGAGAAACTAGTGGATGGGGTCCTCCCCCAGTACACGCAACTGTACGGTCCTCCAGACAAACAGGTGAGTACCTGTGAGCATGCTGTATGGGCAATGCCTGTTTTGAGTGGTGTGAATGGAAGATACATGGGGGGGGCTGAGGCCTGCATGTGCGGATGGTGAGTGTATGTGCGTCAGGGTATGGGTGGGAACTGGTGGGCAATGAGTATGACGGTCCGAATGGGTAAGTAATTTCCTTTCCCCTTGTACCATTCCTCTAGGTCAGCGCCCACCAGAAGAAGGGTATTTGGCGTGCCATTGCCAAGGACGTCCGAACCCTGGGGGTCTACCACAGACGGAGCATCCACTGCCGTAAAAGATGGGAGGACCTGTGCCACGGAGTCCCAGCTAGGGATGGCCTCCCAACGTGGGAGGGGTGCCCCTTCGCACCATGACCCCCCTGATGTTCCGGATCCTGGCGGTGGCCTATCTGGAGTTAGATGGGCCCTTGAGAGCATCACAGCAGCCACAAGGGGGTGAGTCCACTCTCATTCAGCTGACTTTGCGCGCATTACGAGGTGTCTGGGTTGGGGAGGTGGGCAGTGGGTTCCCCTAGGCCAAGGCGAACGTGGTAGGCAAGGTCCCTTGTGAGGCAGGCTATGTGGCACCCCAACCCCACCAGTGGTAAGAGCCATCTACACCTAGTCAGGCTCCTGTGACTTCCAGGTGTGCAGCAATTGGGCTTAGGCCTCATACACCATGGTCAGCTGAAATTTCTAGGAACTGTCAGTGCATGGCGTAGTGCAGAGGGCTGCTCCATTTGTGTTGTGTCCGCCAACTGTGGTGGTGTTGCATGCACTGAACATGTCTTTCTTCTATCTTCCCCCCCATTTTTGTGGTCTCCCTGTTCTTGTGTGCAATAGCATCATCAGGCGGAGGAGCATTGGAACCGGAACAAGAGGGAGCTGCAAACCACTTGGCCCTGGAGGGTGAAGCTATGGAGTCTGAAGACACCAGTGGGATGGAGGGTGAGGGGAGTTCCGCGGCGGGGACAGGAGCAGACAGCAGTGACAGCACCTCCTCCTCTGATAGGAGCTCCCTGGCGGTGGCGGGCACCTCTGTGCCCACTGCATCAACAGGTACAGCCGCTACCCCCCCACCAGCACCGCCTTCCCAGGGGCCCCTCAGCATGTGTCCCGTGCCCCCTCACCGAGGAGGGTGGGCATCTTCTTCGCCCCAGGCGCCTCAGGCCCTGCCCCAGTCAGCCCTGCTGCCCTCAGTGAGGAGGCTATTGACCTCCTGAGATCCCTCGCTGTTGGGCAATCTACCATTGTGAATGCCATCCAGGGTGTAGAGAGGCATTTGCAACAAACAAATGGATACCTGGAGGGCATTCATTCTGGGCAGGCAGCCCAACAGAGAGCATTTCAGGCTCTGCCCTCAGCACTGATGGCAGCCATTGTCCCTGTGTCCAGCCTCCCCCTCCAACTTCCTCCACCCAGACCCAATCCCCTGTACCTCAGCCTATCCTAAGCTCACCATCAGACCAGCATGCGCACTCATCAACACACAAGAGTGGATATGGCAAACATAGGCACCACACATCCCACAGGCACTCACACAAGCACCATCCCCATGCAGACACAACAACATCCACTGCCTCCACTGTGTCCCCCTCCTCTACATCGTCCTCTTCCCTTCCTGTCTCGTCTCAGCTCACACCTGCATGCACTATATCCTCAGCCACTACCTCCATCACCAGCATGCCCATCACCACACCGCTCACGTGCAATCACCACCCCCACTACCATTCACACATCCCCTGTGTCCTCTCCCAGTGTGTCTGTGAGCCCTCCTCCCAAAGTACACAAACGCAGGCACACACCCACTCAACAGCCATCCACCTCACAACAGCCTCCGGCCCATGCACCTTCACCCAAATTCAGCAGACGTACACCTCCTACAACCACTACCTCTTCCTCCACTCCCAAACCCCCTCCATCTTCCTGTCCCAGTGTGTCTAAAAAACTTTTCCTGGCAACCCTTGACCTCTTCCCTTCACCTCCCCCCGGTCCTTCCCCCAGGGCCAGGCTTTCCAGGTCCCAGCCCAGCACCTCAGCTACCAAATGCCCAGGCACAGTGGTGCCAGCAACTGCGGGGTCATCGAGTGCGCCACCCATCAGGGCTGCCAGTGTGCCACGTAGTGGGGGCAAGGATTTTCCGCCACCTGCCAAGGTGAAAAAGGTGCCCACATCCCGGAGGGAGAAGCCGAAACTACCAGCCACCAAGGGCTCAGCAAAAACAAAAGGGGATAGTGGCAAGACAACTGCGACACCATCAAAGGTGGGGAAGGGACAAAAGCAGAAGAGCAGGTCAGGAGAGGGCACGGTGGCACCGACTGAGGGACCAGTGTCACACCTTCTGTCCACGACCACAAAAACCTGTACGGTGGCAAACACCGCTACCTGCCCCCCCCACCACAACCGCCACCTGCACCGCCACCGGTGTGTCTACAGCCTCAGCGACAGTCCCCATTCTCTTCCCCAGTGGGCAGACGTCCGAGGCTGCAGGAGACGTCCTGCTTTGTCCCTCAGCAGGTGCTGACCAATGCACCGCCGCCAGCATCGCTACCACAGACGCCGCTGCAAGCACCGCCACCGGCCCCACAGTGTCCTCAGACACTGGCACCACCGCTGACAGTCGTCTGAGGCTGGAGGAGAGTTCCTGGACCCTGGGCAGCTTCCATGAGGCATGACTTCCATCACTGTTTGCAACTGCAGGTGGAAGGCGAAGCCGCAGCAGTGTGGGGTATGTCGCTGCCTCCATGGCGTATCATGCTACCTGAACCTCGCCAATCTCGTTGCACGCACACTAAGGTGAGGGAATTGTACCGGCCACACTGCACGTGGAGCACTCTGGGCACCATGCCCCCTCCAGAACCAGTGGAGAGATACATCCACTATCTCAGTCCTTGGCAGGATGAAGCACTCTGGGCACCAGGCCCCCTCCAGAACCAGTGGAGTATCACATCCCCTACCTCAGTCCTTGCAGGATGAAGCACTCTGGGCACCACTCTCCCTCCAGAACCAGTGGAGTATCACATCCACTACTTCAGTCCTTTGCAGGATGAAGCACTCTGGGCACCACTCTCCCTCCAGAACCAGTGGAGTATCACATCCACTACTTCAGTCCTTGGCAGGATGAAGCACTCTGGGCACCAGGCCCCCTCCAGAACCAGTGGAGAATGACATCCACTACCTCAGTCCTTGGCAGGATGAAGCACTCTGGGCACCAGGCCCCCTCCAGAACCAGTAGAGTATCACATCCACTACCTCAGTCCTTGGCAGGATGAAGCACTCTGGGCACCAGGCCCCCTCCAGAACCAGTGGATTATCACATCCACTACCTCAGTCCTTGGCAGGATGAAGCACTCTGGGCACCAGACCCCCTCCAGAACCAGTGGAGTATCACATCCACTACCTCAGTCCTTGACAGGATGAAGCACTCTGGGCACCAGTCTCCCTCCAGAACCAGTGGAGTATCACAACCACTACCTCAGTCCTTGGCAGGATGAAGCACTCTGGGCACCAGGCCCCCTCCAGAACCAGTGGAGTATCACATCCACTAGAGAGACTGTGGCCTTGCACTCCCCAGGATAGAGCAGTGGGCAACCCACCTACTTGAGAGACTTGAGAGACTGTGGCCTTGCACTCCCCAGGATAGAGCAGTGGGCAAACCACCCACTGGAGAGACCTGAGAGACTGTGGCTTTGTACTCCCCAGGATAAAGCAGTGGGCAAACCACCCACTGGAGAGACTTGAGAGACTGTGGCTTTGCACGCCCCAGGATAAATCAGTGGGCAAACCACCCACTGGAGAGATTTGAGAGACTGTGGCTTTGCACTCCCCAGGATAAATCAGTGGGCAAACCACCCATTGGAGAGACTTGAGAGACTGTGGCTTTGCACTCCCCAGGATAAAGCAGTGTGCAACCCACCCACTGGAGAGACTTGAGAGACTGTGGCTTTGCACTCCCCAGGATACGGCAGTGGGCATGGAGCCCCCTTGTGCAGCAGTGGCTTCGTGCATTCATCAGGCTGAGGTGCCCCCCTCCCCCTGAGGTGCCTGTGTATTTTTGATCTGATGCCCCAGCAGTGTTCTCTCCGTTTCGAGTCAGGTATCATGTGTGGGCTTCGCCCATGCATTTTGGGCCCAGTGGTCCATGGACAATGATTGGTACACTATCCGAACTTGTGTAGTTGGTGTACATATTTGTATATACTGAATTTTGACTTTTGACTAATGGATTTTTCATGATTACAATTGTTACAATCATTTCCTTTTGTCCTTGCGTTCTTCCAGGGAGTGAGGGGGTGTATATGTAATGTTGATGCATGTATTTGTGTGTATGTTGTTGTGTGTGAGGGTGAGGGTTGGGGTGTTGTGTGTTGCGTGTTGCGTGTGTGTGTCACTCTCTTTTCCTCCCCCTTCCCCTGTGTTGTAGGTGCAGTACTCACCATAGTCGCGCCCGCTGCCGTTCGTACTCCTGGTAGAAGAGGAGGTAAAGCAACATAGGTATCACCTGAAGTTCGGGCTCCATGGCGTCCTGGTTCCTCGTTGGGTGTCGAGAGGTGAGTGTTTTCCCTTCTGTGTACTGTTTACGCTGTGCTTCTGATAGCGTTTGTTCCGCCCCGGAAAAGGTGGCGGATAGGCCTGTCATAATACAGTGGGCGGTACTTTGTCTTCCGCCTGTCTGTTGGTGGTTACCGCCGCAGTGTTTGTTTCTACCGCAGTGGCAGTCTGAGTGTTAAAGTGGCTGTCTATGTTGGCGGTTTCCGCCACGGTCGTAATCCCATTTCTTTTCTGCCGGCCTGTTTGCGGTATTACCGCCGCTTTAACACCGACTGCAGGGTTGTAATGAGGGCCATAAGCTTGTTATATATGCAGACAAATGCTGCTTTAATCACAGGTCAGCCCAACTAATGCAGAGCCTGTGTGTGCACTGTCACTGCCCACTGAAGTTCGTCTGTACTTATTTACGTGGTAATATTAAATGTAAATAGAGAAACAGCCTAATATCTCTGGATTCCCTAACACAAGCAATGAGGTATTCGTTCAGCTACTTACATACCCATTAAGAAACCCACAAAGGTACTAAAAAAGAGAGAGTCAGATACCGCCCAAATACTGGAAAATCTCATGGCACTTCTATCGGTGGACTCCTACATTTAGTGAGAAATATAGGCAAGTAGTGACATGATCTTGTTCATCATCATTTCCTTAATTTGATTTGTTTGAATCATAAAAGATACAAACATGATGGATAAAAAATAAACATTTCACATAGTCAAATACAAAAATGCAAAACTAATCAACAAATAAAACTAATAAACGTTGATTATGTAGATTTTCAAAAAGCATTTAATTTTTTTTAAAGCATATAAACTCAAGCTTTCACATCAATACAGTCTTCATTAGGGTATTCTTTGTAACACTTAGGGGGTCATTATTACCCTGGCGGAAGGCGGAGATGCGGCGGTAAGACCGCCAACAGGCTGGCGGTCTTTATTTTTGTATTATGACCACGGCGGTTACCGGCATGGTAATCTGCCGGTTCTCCGTTCTGCCCGCCAGGGCGGAGACGACCGCCGGGCTGGTGACCTGGGTCTCTAGCCCTGTAGCCGTCACTATATATGCCGGCGGCATTTTGACCTGGCTTACCGCTGTGGATTTGCTGCCTGGCACTAATAGGGGTCTCCCCCACCCCCACCCGACTCCCTCCCCTACAACCCCCACCACCCCTGCCACCCCCCAAAGGTGGAAGGGCCCCCCCCACCCCGACCCCCAACATCACAGAACTCACACACACACGACACGCACGCAGGCACCATCAACACACACACGCACACACACCGACATACATGCCTACATCCACACACACAGTCAGACACGCACACCCACATACAAATATACACGCACACATCCATGCAGACATACCCACAGACATACACGCACTCATTCCCAAAACACGCAACACCCCCGCAAGCATACACGCACTCACACACCCCCTCTACATACACAGACGCACACCCCCATGCACCCACACAACACCCCCCACCCCCCTCCCCTAACGGACGATCGACTTACCTGTTCCGTCGATCCTCCGGGAGGGGACAGGAGCCATGGGGGCTGCTCCGCCAACACCACATCGCCAACAGAACACTGCCACGCTGAATCACAGGATGTGATTCGGTGGGCGGTGTTCTGTTGGCGTGGCGGTGGAGGTGGAGCAACCTCCACTTCCCCGCCGCCCGCCAGTATGGCTGCTGGCGGCTCTCCGTCGGAAAAAGGATGGAGAGCAGCCAACAGTCATAATACGCCGAGCGGCAAACCGCCACTACTGGCGGTCTTCCGCACGGCGGTCCCTTAGCGGTCTTGTAAAAAGACCGCCAAGGTTGTAATGACCACATTAATTCATTCATCCTGGTAAACCAAGAGGCAGTTAAAAACCTAGCTACAGCGCACACGACAAGGCCATGGGTACTAACTCTACATATCCGCAGGGCAGAGTTGTGGTCATTAAGACCCATCAGTTTGCGAAGGGGGTCTAATCCAACGTTGCCGCTGTTTCTTGTAAGCTGCACAGAAAAACAAAACATGTTCAAGATTCTCTTTTGTCGCACATCCAATGGGACAAGTGTCATACACTCCAGGATTCACTTACCATCTACTGGTAGACGTGCGCAAGACTCTAACCCTGAATCTAACATAAAGGGGGTTATTCCAACTTTGGAGGAGGTGTTAATCCGTCCTAAAAGTGACGGTAAAGTGACGGATATACCACCAGCCGTATTACGAGTCCATTATATCCTATGGAACTCGTAATACGGCTGGTGGTATATCCGTCACTTTTAGGACGGATTAACACCTCCTCCAAAGTTGGAATAACCCCCAAAGTGTTTGTGTGAAAGGCTGCAAAACAGTGTCTGAATAATGTTCGAATTCAAAAGAGCATTTGAAAGACAAAAAAACTGTCAGTCAAACTGCTCGAGGCCACATTTGCTAATTTCTCGCTTTGGACACTGAACTACTAGGTATCTTTAAGTTTCTGCAGCGCATCACTGGGAAGATTTAGGGAATCTGACCAATATGTTCCCAAACCTAGCTTCAAGAAGTAGTTATTTACGTAAAGGCACTAGGGAATTTAATCAACATATGGACCTTCCCATAAGCCCCTAAGCCAACACTAATAGAACTCTAGCTCATCTATGATCCACACCCTTATCCAATATTGTAATGGTCTAAGGGCAACAATGTCTGCTATGGACATTATGTTTAAATCTAAACGAATGGGAAGAGTTGGTGAACTCTGGGGAATCTTGAGTAACATTTAAAAAAATAAATTATCAGCTTCTTCCACAGCATCTAGTTTACAGTGCCCAAGAGTTCTACACCATAAAGGGCTGCCCCACGGGCTTGGCTTTCATAAATCTGCAAATCAGGAGAAATAGAAAAAGTACATGCACTACTAGCAAACCTTAAAATGCCTCCTGCTCGCTGTTTTAGGGACATAGCGTACTTCACTAATAGGCCTGTCCACCTTTGAGAGCCCTCTATTTGAATGCCCCAGGAATCAAACTTAGGGACTGTTTCCAGGACCTCTCCATCCAAAGATTTAGATTTTTTCACTTTATGTTTGATGTCTCCAAACACCATGTATTTAGTTTTTGAACAAGCAGTACCGGGGGACCCTGATACCAAGAGCCAACATATCAGGTGAGTGAAAATATACTTCCTTAATGATACAGCCTAAATATATTTTTGTCCATATAAGGCCCCCGCCACCCTCCCCACTTTAAAAGGAATAACCTCTTTGCAGAAGGTATTAAAACCCTGCCTAAACACATTAGTGGCGGCCCAAGTCTCCTGGAATAAATATATATCAATGTTATCAATGTACAAGCCCCAATCCACATCATCATCCTTGCTCCTTATGCCTGCAATATTCCATGAGATTAAAGAATAAGGAAAAGAATGCTTTGCTATAAGCAATGCAGGGGCGTCCCAATTACTAGAAAATGCAGAATCAAATAGAATGTCTGGCCTACTTAATTCAGCTTTCTTTATATCACCTACAGCAATGAAATGGTGAGACTCAATATCACAAACAGTTGATAGAAACCTAGTGGATTGAGCCCGACCATTTACAAATTGGAATGATACATTCACACTCTTATGTAGGATGGGCACTTTAAACAGTCAATCTACATCCAATAGCCTATTATTGTTTGTGTTTGACATCTGTAATGAGCTTCTACCCTCATCTTCCCGTGCCATCCCTCCCTGAATTGGTCATTCTTTTGTCCCGTTGATCTGAGAGCCAATATTTGGGCCATTGTCTTTTAAAAACAATGTTCAAACCATTTGGGGGAAGACCACGAACATTCATAGATAACAAACCTTCCACGAAATCCAGACTAGCTGGCTTGATTTCTATCTTGTCCCAATGTCCAGCTCTCTCTGAGTGGCATTTTACAAATAGTATAGCTGAATGGACAATTGACTGGCATTGTCTTACATGCCTTATCCAATGTGTGACCTTGTTCTTTAATGACATACTACTTTCAAGGGAATTTGGAGGTAATTTGGGCTCTTTACACATATACACTGAGTGGCCTTTACTATGCCCCGGAGCAGTTTGCCATCCTTCCAAACGATTTGGAACATTCACTAGAGGGCAGTTGTTAGCGCTATGGCTACTGTAAGCACCGGGCCTACCTTCCCTTGTGTCAAATCTCCGATTTTGCAATGTCACAGTTTTAGCGTTAGCAGATTGTTGTGAACTCACAACCTGAAAGCGCATTAATTTTGGGGAGCTACGCAAAACAAGACTGTTTCCCCTAACAGGAGATTTTGCTATGTTATCTTTCTTAAATGAAGCCTTAGCCGATGCAGCAGTAGAGAGACCACCTCTGATAACAGTTTTCATTACAGTGACTTCATTTCTTAACTCAATGATTAAGCCAACAGCCTTCATTCAGGGAGAGGGCATTAACACCCTGGGATTTAGAAGTTGTGAAGCTAGCTGAAACAGCAACGTTAGTTACTGGAAGTTTGGTGCTCTCTAGCACATGAAAGCGGTTGGAGCAGGGCACCTCATGCACAACTACATTACTGTCAGGAAAGGATCTAGTAACAACATCCTGAGAAGAACTCTGGTCACTTGCCACTGCACAAGCATTTGTGTGGGCCCCACAGGGCAAAAGAACAATAGTAGCATTGTCTAGTGCCCCTTTGTGTGTTAGCTTAGGTTTAAAGAAGACCGACATGGTACCACTCTTGTTTATCTTCCACAAGCCCATTTCTTTCCCTTTAAGTGTAGTTTCCTCCTCCTCAATTGAAGTGTCAATTTCGTTTGCAACACAATTTGACGACCTGTGAGTAGGTTTGAGGGAGACTTTTAAGATCTTGCATCGTGCAGCCTCACCCGCAGGGCAGCTTTGGGCTTTACACTTTCCCATCCTTGAATACTAAACATTAGTGGCAACCCAGTCAGAACTGAAAGGTGGATTGGGCAGATAATAATTTGGGCAAAACGCAAGTTTGAGAAGAAGAAAAAAATGGTACCTCAGAGGCAAGAGAGGTGGTTCGGCCTGGCCTCTTCCGGTCACTGATGGGCAAGGACAGGCCCACCCTTTGCCCAGGCTTCACCCGGGTGTGGGCCATGAGTGTCCCCCGCCAAGGGGACAGTCAGTGCACTAAACAGCGCAGGCACTAGTACAGCTGGTGTAGGGGCCACCTCCTGGCCCAAGTGCTTCTGGGACACAAAGTCCCTGGTGGCCCCAAACAGTTATTTTGGCCCTCTCACCACAGGGACATTCAGCATGCTAAAGAGCGTAGGAAGCAGGACAGCTGGTGTTGGGGGTCGCCTCCTGACCCAAGTGCTTCTGGGACATGAAGACTCTGGTGCCCCCAAACAGTTGTTTTGGTTCCCCAAAAAATCTTGTTATATATGCAGACAAATACTGCTTTAATCACAGGTGAGGCCTACTACTGCAGAGCATGTATGTGCACTGTCACTACCCACTGAAGTTGCACTCTAAAAGTCCTTTGTGAAATCTTAAACTCATGATTTAGCAGAAATAACTCTCCTGTGACATAGGCTGTAGGTATAGCATCATGCATACTGGTTTGTGCTTAAGATGCCCTTTTCAGTTTTAGAAACTTTCTGATGCACTTGCAGGCTGCTAAACCAATCAGTACATAGAGTATACCACTTATAAATGAACTGACATACATATTCAGAAAGCATAGATACTCTGTCTCACCCAGTCAGAGAGTAACACAGAGAGTACTACATTTACTTGCATACTCAGAAAGTAGGTATGTATGCAGCAGTACCAAAGGCAGTTCAAGACACACCTACATACTTTTTTATTTCCTAGCGCAGACACTGATGTATTTCTTTAGTGACTTACATACATATTTAGAGAGCCACAGAGGTACAAAAACAGACAGTCACATGCTGGTGCATTTAATAAAACTTATAATGGCACTTCTATAGGTGGACTCCTACATTTACTCATATATATAGGGAAGTACTAACACAATCTTGTCATGGATGCAGAGACGTACTGCTTTAGTCAGGGCTGAGGCCTACTAGTGCAGAGGCTGTGTTTACTCTATCTGCCCACTCAATTTGGTCTCTGAAAGCCCTTTGTCAACTCATAAATCCATGTTTTATTCAAAATAACTGTGAGACCTTTCTATAAACCACGATAAGTAATTAAAATATTTGATGTGAAACTAAATAATTAAAACATAAATCAACTTTGTTACTTTTTAGATAGAATCTTCTCCTTAACTGTACAGAGGTATAATGCTGTCAAAAAGTGAGTGAAGAAAGAGAGACAACAATACTATCTCCTCACAACTGAGAAACAAAAGAGACACAATGCAGAAACATCAGGTAAGGGAAAAAAGAACTGCTGTAAGAGAACAAAGACAATTCTTAAAATAGAATGTGGTCAACTTGAAAGACAGAAAAATGAAGTACATCAGAAACAAAGTTTGACATCAACCGTGAAAGGAGAAAAAAGTAAGAAGTCCTACAATGAAACACATACTTCAACAAGAAGGCAGTGGCAGTTCAAGGAAATTAGAGTTAGAATGTTTTATAGCAGAGTAATTCAGAACATAATGAGAAATATGAAGAAGTATACATGAAGGAGAGACACTGTTGCTCAAAAGGAACGTGTTGAGGGTGTGGTTGATAAGGCCTTTACTGTGAAAATGAAGCTGTTTATTCTGATTATATACAGAATAAAAGCACTAGATAAAATAGTCTTGAGTATGAGAAGAAAAAGTCAAAAGAAAATAATTTGTCAATAGAACTAACTTTTGCAATGTTTTCAGTGGTGAATGGAGGCATACTTCTAGTACTGAGCCTTTCTTTAATGAAGAGAGATACATACAAGAGAACACATTGGTGCATGCAGTTGATGAATCTGGATGATATAATGAGGTAAAAGATGGTTCTCCTATTGAAAAAGAGGTAGTGGGACCTAGCCATGTAGAGAAACTTATAACTGAAGAGATACAGGGAAGGCCTAGACAGGCCACTGTATATAAGTGGAGCTGTAGCAGTATTAGTAGTGTTCCACAGCAACCAATTGTCATTCTAATGAATTGTTAACGTATCTTTCCATGCACAAGTCTTAAACAGAAGATTTCAATTTTTCAAGGTTTTGATCCCTGTAAAGTAAGGAAACATACAAACCTGCAGGGATACTCACTAGCATGTCTATCAAAGAAAGTGTGCCAAAGTACCTTTCATCATTTTAGAATGTTAGTAGTACATCAGTCTCAAATGCAAACTTTAGTTGATGGCTTTGCTATGTGAAGACTCCTGCATTATATTGAGAACAAATGAATGGAGCTATTTTGAAAAGTACAGTGGCAGAGGTAGAAAGGGTTCGTGATGATGTACAGTTTCATTTCTTTGGTCCTGAAGGGGAGTGTAGCGAAAATGAGGACTTGAAATCCCGAGGTGTAGCAGAACAAGAGACAGGTATTACTGCTGATAACTTTAATGAAGAAATTAGGAAGTTTGAAACAAAGTTGTTATGTCATTGTGTCTTCAGAAACTGAAGAAAAGAATATAGATAAGTGGCAAGAATTTGTTGCTTGTTTGCAGAAGAATGCCTTAATTATTTCACACATCAAACTACATGTAAGTATTGTTATACTACGTTAGAGGACAATAAAATGCCAGCTAGCACAGTGTATAAAAATTTAGAACTGGTTTCAATTCCACAGGAGCTTCAAGATTTGAATGTTTATGATTCTATATTGTGTACATCTGTGTCAAGCTCTAGCCTGCATGGAGCCAAAGACAGGAAAGTTGCCTCAAACTGAGCTCCAGAAAGGAGAAGGTAGAATTGTGAACTTACTGTTAGATTTCAAGCAGAATATTGAAACTGTCGGGGTGCAGAACGAATCAGAAGAAGGACTTGTAACTCTAATCAATGGTGTCCCAACCAAGAGTAAAAAGATATGGCAAGAGTTAGTAGATGTCAGTAAAGTAAAGAAAGCCACATCATATCTGGTACAAAATAATATTTACTATTAAAATGTAGATGATCTTCAAGATATTACACATATGGAGGATGCCACAGGTTCACCAAGAGGTCAAATTGAAAAGATAGATGGAATACGATCAGAAGAAATTCATGAACACTACAGTATTCACCCTCTACATTCCAAAGAGATTACTGGAGGTGCTATTGATCTCTTTCATATGAAAAAAGCAAAATGTGCTCCCTTAAGTGTGTGGGAGAAAACCTAGGAGCTCATTTTTTTACACAACTGTTTCCTACTGGACTAGGTGGTAGATATGATGACCAGACTATACAAATACCAGCAGCAGGGTACAGATCAACCAGACTTTACTCAAAGGACCCAAGATTTCACCAGTGTCTTCCCTATACATTTCATCAGCTATTTGAGAGTGACTTGTCTGGTTTATCTTATGCAGTTAATCATAGTTTGAAAACAGGGGGAAATATGCAGAATCTGTCAGCAAAGGAGTTTGTTGAAACCGTTAACAGGAAAGATGAAAATCTAGAATACAACTTAATTAATTAGATGGCATGTCAACGTAATAGCAATGAGTATTGGTATTCTTATCGTGGAGAGCTTAAATGCATGTTGAGAAACCTAGGAACACCTACTTGGTTTCTGACACTCAGTTGTGCTTAGTATGCGTGGGATGACCTCCTTGATTTCTAAAGAGAAGCAAACTCAAATATAAAAGACATCAGTCTAAAGACATCTGGAAACCTCTGCTCAGTGGATCCAGCAAACGTTTGCAGATATTTTAACCACAGGTTTCAAGCAATGATGGCTTTCATCTGCATCAAAACAAATCCTTCCCTTGGCGAAAATGACTGATTTCTTTTGGCGCAAAAATAGTACCAAGCTAGAGGTGCTTTCATATATTTACATGCTGTTATGGGTAAAAGATGCCCCGAAGTTTGGAACAAACACTGATGAATCTGTTTTGCCTTTCATAGAACAGTATGCAACATGCACCATACCAAAAGAAACTGCTGACAAAGGATTGAGACAACAAGTTCTACAATTTCAAAATCATAGGTGTGGTGAATACTGTCATTGAAAGTATAGACCAAAAGCAACATTTTACACAAGATACCGTTTTGGATTCCCACAACCTGTCATCTCAGAGGGGAGAGTGAGCAGCTTTTTGTCTGCTGTGAGACACACTGTAACATGGAAATCACCCAGAATACCTACAATCTAAAAAGACCTGAAGTTTCAAAATATATAAATGACTACAACCCTGTTATTCTGAAGATGTGGAACCCAAATATAGATCTACAATTTGTAGCAGATTACCTTATGCTGTCGCTCATTATGGGGGTCATTCTGACCCTGGCGGTCAGTGTTAAAGCGGCGGCCAATCCGCCAACAGGCTGGCGGTCCAAAAAATGGAATTCTGACCCTGGTGGGAACCGCCAACACAGGCCGCCGCATTAACACTCCGACCGCCACGGCGGGACAGACAAACAGCTCGGCGGTCACCGCCAACAGCCAGGCGGCAGACAATGTACCGCCCACCCTATCACAACTCACCAATCCGCCACCTTTTCCGGGGCGGGAGCCCCGCCGATAAAAAAACGGAGGAAACAGACTACGAACGGGAAAACGCTCACCTAGACACACTCCACGAGGAAGGAGGACAGCATGGAGCCCGAATTACACATCCTACCGGCTATTGTCTACCTGCTCATCTACCACGAGTACGAACGCCGGCGCAGACGACAACGGTGAGTACTGCACCTACGACACAGGGGAGGGGGGAGGAGGAAAGCTTACGGGCACACACATATGCGACCCCCCCACCAACTATCTACACACCAATGCAGAGCACCAAGTCACAGTGACACCACCCAAACCCCCCGGAATAATGCAAAGACATAATTAAAGTGAGAAACAACATTTATGTATATAAGAGGTTCTTTGACGTCATGGTAAAATAGAAATATGAATAATAAAAAATAAAGTAAGAAAATTACGAAACCGAGAAACATAGGCAATAAGTCCTGCACAGTCACCTAAATTTCCACTGTCCGTGGGCCAAAGTGTATCAACACATGGGCAAAGCCCACACAGGAGACCTGAGTCCGTTGGAGAGAACACTGCTGGGGCATCAGATGACAAAACTACAGGCACCTGAGGGGGAAGGGAAGGGGGGGCACCTCAGCCACATGAGTCCACGACGCCAGATCCACGAAGGGTCCACCATGCCCACTGTGCCATCCTGGGGATTGCAAAGCCACAGTCTCACAAGTCTCGACAGTGGGTGGGTTGCCCACTGTACCATCCTGGGGAGTGCAAAGCCACAGTCTCTCAAGTCTTTACAGTGGGAGGTTTGCCCACCGTACCATCCTGGGGAGTGCAAAGCCACAGTCTCGCAAGTCTTTACAGTGGGAGGGTTGCCCACCGTGCCATCCTGGGGAGTGCAAAGCCACAGTCTCACAAGTCTCTACAGTGTTTGGATTGCCCACTGTTACATCCTGGGGAGTGCAAAGCCACAGTCCATCAGGTGGATTACAGAGACCACTGGTCATGGAGGAGGCATGGTGGGCAGAGTGCGTCGTGAAGGCCTGCCCGACACAGAACCGGGACTGCCAATGGGCCAGCGGTGCTTGACAGGAAGGGCCCAGCGGAGCGGTGCTTGACAGGAAGGGCCCAGCGGAGCGGTGCTTGAGATGAAGGGCCCAGCGGAGCGGTGCTTGACAGGAAGGGCCCAGCGGAGCGGTGCTTGACAGGAAGGGCCCAGCGGAGCGGTGCTTGAGACGGCGGTGGCCAGCGGAGCGGTGCTTGAGACGGCGGGGCCCAGCGGAGCGGTGCTTGAGATGAAGGGCCCAGCGGAGCGGTGCTTGAGATGAAGGGCCCAGCGGAGCGGTGCTTGAGACGGCGGGGCCCAGCGGAGCGGTGCTTGAGACGGCGGGGCCCAGCGGAGCGGTGCTTGACAGGAAGGGCCCAGCGGAGCGGTGCTTGAGACGGCGGGGCCCAGCAGAGCGGTGCTTGACAGGAAGGGCCCAGCGGAGCGGTGCTTGAGATGAAGGGCCCAGCGGAGCAGTGTGTGACAGATCGAACAATATACAAATGATGACGAGATATGCATTTAGTTTATGGTGGGATTTATTCTAAGATTAAGGTCGAATACAGAAAAAAAACTTGAAGTATATAACCAGGCGTGCAGGGTTTCCTTAGGGTTTTCGGTGTTGTTGTTCAGTTTCCTGTATTGTGGATTTAGTCTCAATGTTTCTTGTTTCTTTTTCAGGGTGACTTCTGGCGGGTCCCCTCAGGTGGATTCCCGAATACCGGAAAAACAAAGGAAAACAACACCCGGGTAAGTATGGGGTTTAACCAAGGTTATTTCAGTCTTTCTCTGCAGTCTTGTCTGGGTATGGGTAGGAATGATAAGGAGGGGTGGGTGTCTGTGCGGAGTTGGGGAATAAGTGCTCTCAATCTCTAGTTATAGATTTGTGGGGTGCTCATATGTGCTTGTTATCATGCCCCTTTCGGTTCCCTCCCTTTCCTCCTCTATATTCCCTCCCCCCCTCCCTAGTCTGATATGGCCTTTGTTTTGGTCCACAAGGACCGTACCTTGGTGAGCCACGACCCTCCTGGGTCGTGGCTGGCGTTGCGGCGTTCCTCTGCTGCGGTTTCTTCTCCTGCGGTCTTTTCTGAGGTCTCCCTCTCCTGGGCTCTCCTCTCCTGCTCCTCCGGTCTCCCCTCCTGGGCTCTCCTCTCCTGCTCCTTCTCCTGGGCTCTCCTCTCCTGCTCCTTCTCCTGGGCTCTCCTCTCTTGCTCCTTCTCCTGGGCTCTCCTCTCCTGCTCCGTCTCCTGGGCTCTCCTCTCCTGGGCTCTCCTCTCCTGCTCCTTCTCCTGGGTTCTCCCCTCCTGCTCCTTCTCCTGGGCTCTCCTCTCCTGCTCCTCTGGTCTCTTCTCCTGCTCCTCCTGTCTCTTCTCCTCGGCTCTCCTCTCCTGCCCCTCCTCCCTTGTTCCGGTGCCGTCTTCCCTTTTGTTTACGCCGCGCCGGGAAACCCATCCGGTTTCCTAGGCAACGGCCCTCCCCCTGCCTCGCTCGTATCGCGTCGCCCCAGGCAATGGGGAGACGCGGACATGACGTATCGGCCTGGTCCGATACATCATGTTGAGCCGCGGCTGCCGGGGACGCCCGATCACACACCCCTTCCCAAGAACGGTCCTGATCGAGGACCGAGGTAGAGTCTGGGTATCTGGAGAGATAATCAGCCGGGGCCTGCTGGGGACCAGGGATGTGAAGGACCTGAAATGAAAAAGGTTGGAGTTCAAGGAACCACCTCAAGATCGGTGAATTTGTATCTTTATGAGCCGATAACCAAGTGAGGGGAGCATGATCTGTATAGAGAATAAAAGGGCGACCCAAAAGGTAATACTGCAAGGTGTCTACAGCCCATTTGATGGCCAAACATTCCTTTTCGATCGTGGGATAATGGCGCTCCCGAGGAAACAGTTTCCTGCTAATATACACTATCGGGTGATCCCTACCGTCCTCATCGGGCTGGGTCAGTACCCCTCCTAGCCCGACATCAGAGGCATCTGTATAGAGGTGGAACGGTTTCGAGAAATATGGGCACCGTAGGATGGGCTCCCTAGTCAGAAAGGATTTTAGCTGGTCAAAACTAGTCTCCTGTTGATCCGAAAAAGGGGCTAATTGATTAGGACGAGACTTAGCCAGGAGATCTGTAAGGGGGGCGGCTAGGGTGGAATAATTGGGAATGAATCTTCGATAGTAGCCGACCAACCCTAGGAAGGAACGCAAATCTTTCTTCGTTGCAGGTCTAGGTGCATTGAGAATAGCTTCTACCTTCTTAGATTGGGGTTGGAGGTTCCCTTGACTGATTTTGTATCCTAAGTATAATATGTCAGGCTGCCCGATAACTCATTTTTTTGGATTGGCAGTTAACCCTGCCTGTCTGAGAGTATGGAATATCTGTTGCAAATGCCATAGATGATCATTCCATGTTTCACTGAAAATAACTACGTCATCTAAGTAAGCAGCTGAAAAATGTCGGAAGGGGTTTAGGAGGCTGTCCATTAACCGTTGAAATGTCGCTGGGGCTCCATGCAGTCCGAACGGCAACACTGTGAAGTGGTACAGACCGGACTGCGTGGCAAAGGCCGTTTTCTCTTTATCTTCTGCGGCTAGTGGAATCTGCCAATATCCTTTAGTTAAATCTAGGGTGGACATGTATTTTGCTTTTCCTAATTTTTCTAATACATCATCCATCCTGGGTATCGGATAAGTATCGAACATGGAATGTTCGTTGAGTTTCCTGAAGTCGATGCAGAACCTAATAGTACCATCAGGTTTTGGTACCAGGACAACTGGGGAGCACCAGGGACTAGTCGAAGGCTCTATTACTCCTAATTCTAGCATCTTATGGACCTCGTCCTCCATAATCTGTTTCCTGGCTTCTGGGATACGATATGGTCGTAACCGGACAATTGTACCTGGTGCAGTCCGTATTTTATGGGCAATCAAAGAGGTTTTGCCTGGCACTATGGAAAAAAATGATCTGAAATGTTCCAGTAAACTGAATACCTGTTCCCTCTCTAATTTTGTTAAGGAGGCGTTCACTGTGGGCAGACTCTCCTCGATAGTGGTCTCGGTCAGGCAAAATTCAATTTGAACCCTCCCATTGGGACATAGGAACCGGCCCATGGCTTCGGTCGAGTTAGAGCTCTCGGGTTCTTCCCATTTCTTTAAGAGATTTATGTGATAAATCTGGGTTTTCTGCGGCGTGGTCGAGATTTCAATTAGGTAAGTGACCGGGGAAACGGCTCGTAGTACTTTATGTGGACCCTGCCATTTTGCAACCAATTTGTGTTCAGACGTGGGGCGCATTATAAGTACCTGATCTCCTGGTAGTAGAACCCTTAATTTACTCCCTCGATCGTAATACTGTTTTTGGTTCTGTAGGGCATGTTCCATATTTACTCGGACTGTGTCCCATAACCCTTGCAACTGAGACCGTAAGTCATGGGCATATTCTAACAGGGGTTTCCCCCCTTCCTCCGCCTCCTCTTCCCACGCTTCCATGGCCATGTCCAGCAGGAATCGGGGCTGTCTTCCGAACACGAGTTCAAAAGGACTGTGTCCGGTGGACGCCTGTTCATGTGTACGTATAGCATACAATGCCAGGGGTAATTTTTGATCCCAGTCTCTACCTGACTCCTCTACTACTTTCCTTAGCAGGGTTTTTATGGTACGGTTGTACCGTTCCACCAGTCCATCGGTCTGTGGATGGTACACCGAGGTGCGAATTTGGGAAATGCCTAACGTTTTGCACACCTGCTTCATGAGTGTAGACATGAAAGGAGTTCCCTGGTCCATGAGTATTTCATGGGGAAATCCTACTCGAGAAAATACATTAATCATTGCTTGGGCTACTGTTTTGGTTGTTATACTTTTTAAAGGAATGGCCTCTGGGTATCGGGTGGCATAATCTACCATGACTAGGATATATGTGTGTCCTTTCGTGGAGGGTACTATGGGACCTATCAAGTCCATTCCCATCCTACTAAATGGAACGTCTATGATGGGTAATGGCATGAGAGGCGCTTTTCTAGGTCTACCGGGTTCGGTAAGTTGGCACCTGGAACATTGGGAGCAAAATTTTCATATGTGGGTGAAAACCCCCGGCCAATAGAACCGCCGGAGGAGATACTCCTCTGTTTTTTCCCTTCCAAAATGACCTCCTCCGGGTTGACAGTGGGCTAAGGTTAGAACATGTTCTCTATAGTGCTCGGGCACTAACAACTGTTGCTTACGGTCCCCGGAGCGATTAGTGGTTATGCGATATAAGAGGTTTTTTCTAATTAAGAAGTAGGGACCCACCTCTTCGGTTTCTTCTGATTTTGCCAACTTCCAAGCTTGGGCGAGAGAAGGATCTTCTCTCTGTCTTTGGGGAAACCCGACAGGCACCTCATGTGTCTCGGCAATCAGACCTGAGGGTGTGTTATGTGTCTCTTTCTCCCGGTGGTTTGCTTTTTCTACACGCTTCTCCCTACGTGACAGTTTCCTACGGATAGAGGGGGGCTCTAGGTCGCTGTCAGAAAAAGGGGCACCCCTCCACCAATCCTGGGTCAGGGTTGGTTGTCGAACGTGGTCCAGGATCTCCTGAAAATGTTCGAAATCCGTCCCAATAATACATTCCTCTATGAGATCTGACATTATACCCATAGGAAGGATGTCCCTGTAATTCCTCCACTCTACTGTCAGGGCCTGTAAGGGGTATCTCTCCTTATCCCCATGAATGCAGCAAATAGTCACCCAATGTTCGACTTCCTGGTCTGCTAGGGCTAGGAGATCCTTTCTTATCACGGATTGACTGCATCCGGAATCTATAAGGGCGCAAACCACTCTACCATTGACGTTTAAGGACTGTTTAAATTTGGGGTTGCCCCGGCCTGTACACAGCACCCGTCGTTGGGTAACTCCAACCTCCATGGGTTCACTAGTGTCTTGTTTTCTTGGACACATACGGGCAATGTGCCCCCATTCCCCATAGTTATAACACTGAGGACCTGGTACTGGTGGATGCTCGTAGGTTCTGCGAGGTATGGGGTCTTCGGGAAGGACTCTGGGAGTGCTTTTCGGGTTGGGGAGCCCCGGTTTTATGCTGGGGCGGGTTGGCATATTTCGTACATCCACCGAACGATGGTAGGCACATGCTAAGTCAATTGCCATCTCCGTATTCACCTTGGGATGTTGACGGATCCAGTGTTTTGTAGCCGTAGGCAAGGCATCTAAATATTGTTCGAGGACAATTGTTTGGATTACGTCTTCCCGGCTATTCCCTGATGGACCCAACCATTTTAAAGCCAAATCGTTTACCCGATAGTAGAAGGTTCGGGGATCCTCGTTCGGTCCCCATTTGATTTTCCTGAATTTGATTCTATAATATTCCGTGTCATGCCCCACCCGCTCTAATATATTGGTCTTAATTTCGGAATATGGGGTTGTGCCCCCGGGGTTCGCTGCTTGATATGCGGCTTGTAGGATTCCTGTAAGCAGGGGGGCGACATACTGGCCCCATCTATCTTCCGGCCATTGTGCGGTTGAGGCCACCCTTTCAAAATTAGTAAAAAAGGATTCGGGATCCTCCCCTTCTTGATATTTTTGCAAGACGGAACTTGGGACATTGGGGTGTACCTTAGTGGTAGCAATAGTCTCCGTTAGTTTCTTCATGGCCGTCTCGTGGACCAGTTGATTATTGGCCAGTATGGTTGCCTGACTTTTCAAAGCCGACTGTAAGGCTTCCCGGTCTTCCTTAGCCTCCCTCTGGTGGGCCTCCCACACCAGTTGTAGGTGTCGTTGGCCTTCGGCCAACTGTTTTATCATGTCCTCCAGCGAGGGGGCGTCACTCATTGTGTATACTTGTTCGATTGTCGAGGAGGATCTGATCCCACTTCTGACACCACTGTGACAGATCGAACAATATACAAATGATGACGAGATATGCGTTTAGTTTATGGTGGGATTTATTCTAAGATTAAGGTCGAATACAGAAAAAAAACTTGAAGTATATAACCAGGCGTGCGGGGTTTCCTTAGGGTTTTCGGTGTTGTTGTTCAGTTTCCTGTATTGTGGATTTAGTCTCAATGTTTCTTGTTTCTTTTTCAGGGTGACTTCTGGCGGGTCCCCTCAGGTGGATTCCCGGATACCGGAAAAACAAAGGAAAACAACACCCGGGTAAGTATGGGGTTTAACCAAGGTTATTTCAGTCTTTCTCTGCAGTCTTGTCTCGGTATGGGTAGGAATGATAAGGAGGGGTGGGTGTCTGTGCGGAGTTGGGGAATAAGTGCTCTCAATCTCTAGTTATAGATTTGTGGGGTGCTCATATGTGCTCGTTATCATGCCCCTTTCGGTTCCCTCCCTTTCCTCCTCTATATTCCCTCCCCCCCCCCCCTAGTCTGATATGGCCTTTGTTTTGGTCCACAAGGACCGTACCTTGGTGAGCCACGACCCTCCTGGGTCGTGGCTGGCGTTGCGGCGTTCCTCTGCTGCGGTTTCTTCTCCTGCGGTCTTTTCTGAGGTCTCCCTCTCCTGGGCTCTCCTCTCCTGCTCCTCCGGTCTCCCCTCCTGGGCTCTCCTCTCCTGCTCCTTCTCCTGGGCTCTCCTCTCCTGCTCCTTCTCCTGGGCTCTCCTCTCTTGCTCCTTCTCCTGGGCTCTCCTCTCCTGCTCCTTCTCCTGGGCTCTCCTCTCCTGGGCTCTCCTCTCCTGCTCCTTCTCCTGGGTTCTCCCCTCCTGCTCCTTCTCCTGGGCTCTCCTCTCCTGCTCCTCTGGTCTCTTCTCCTGCTCCTCTTGTCTCTTCTCCTCGGCTCTCCTCTCCTGCCCCTCCTCCCTTGTTCCGGTGCAGTCTTCCCTTTTGTTTACGCCGCGCCGGGAAACCCATCCGGTTTCCCAGGCAACCGCCCTCCCCCTGCCTCGCTCGTATCGCGTCGCCCCGGCAATGGGGAGACGCGGACATGACGTATCGGCCTGGTCCGATACGTCATGTTGAGCCGCGGCTGCCGGGGACGCCCGGTCACACACCCCTTCCCAAGAAAGGTCCTGATCGAGGACCGAGGTAGAGTCTGGGTATCTGGAGAGATAATCAGCCGGGGCCTGCTGGGGACCAGGGATGTGAAGGACCTGAAATGAAAAGGGTTGGAGTTCAAGGAACCACCTCAAGATCCGTGAATTCGTATCTTTATGAGCCGATAACCAAGTGAGGGGAGCATGATCTGTATAGAGAATAAAAGGGCGACCCAAAAGGTAATACTGCAAGGTGTCTACAGCCCATTTGATGGCCAAACATTCCTTTTCGATCGTGGGATAATGGCGCTCCCGAGGAAACAGTTTCCTGCTAATATACACTATCGGGTGATCCCTACCGTCCTCATCGGGCTGGGTCAGTACCCCTCCTAGCCCGACATCAGAGGCATCTGTATAGAGGTGGAACGGTTTCGAGAAATCTGGGCACCGTAGGATGGGCTCCCTAGTCAGAAAGGATTTTAGCTGGTCAAAACTAGTCTCCTGTTGATCCGAAAAAGGGGCTAATTGATTAGGACGAGACTTAGCCAGGAGATCCGTAAGGGGGGCAGCTAGGGTGGAATAATTGGGAATGAATCTTCGATAGTAGCCGACAAACCCTAGGAAGGAACGCAAATCTTTCTTCGTTGCAGGTCTAGGTGCATTGAGAATAGCTTCTACCTTCTTAGATTGGGGTTGGAGGTTCCCTTGACTGATTTTGTATCCTAAGTATAATATGTCAGGCTGCCCGATAACGCATTTTTTTGGATTGGCAGTTAACCCTGCCTGTCTGAGAGTATGGAATATCTGTTGCAAATGCCATAGATGATCATTCCATGTTTCACTGAAAATAACTACGTCATCTAAGTAAGCAGCTGAAAAATGTCGGAAGGGGTTTAGGAGGCTGTCCATTAACCGTTGAAATGTCGCTGGGGCTCCATGCAGTCCGAACGGCAACACTGTGAAGTGGTACAGACCGGACTGCGTGGCAAAGGCCGTTTTCTCTTTATCTTCTGCGGCTAGTGGAATCTGCCAATATCCTTTAGTTAAATCTAGGGTGGACATGTATTTTGCTTTTCCTAATTTTTCTAATACATCATCCACCCTGGGTATCGGATAAGTATCGAACATGGAATGTTCGTTGAGTTTCCTGAAGTCGATGCAGAACCTAATAGTACCATCAGGTTTTGGTACCAGGACAACTGGGGAGCACCAGGGACTAGTCGAAGGCTCTATTACTCCTAATTCTAGCATCTTTTGGACCTCGTCCTCCATAATCTGTTTCCTGGCTTCTGGGATACGATATGGTCGTAACCGGACAATTGTACCTGGTGCAGTCCGTATTTTATGGGCAATCAAAGAGGTTTTGCCTGGCACTATGGAAAAAAATGATGTGAAATGTTCCAGTAAACTGAATACCTGTTCCCTCTCTAATTTTGTTAAGGAGGCGTTCACTGTGGGCAGACTCTCCTCGATAGTGGTCTCGGTCGGGCAAAATTCAATTTGAACCCTCCCATTGGGACATAGGAACCGGCCCATGGCTTCGGTCGAGTTAGAGCTCTCGGGTTCTTCCCATTTCTTTAAGAGATTTATGTGATAAATCTGGGTTTTCTGCGGCGTGGTCGAGATTTCAATTAGGTAAGTGACCGGGGAAACGGCTCGTAGTACTTTATGTGGACCCTGCCATTTTGCAACCAATTTGTGTTCAGACGTGGGGCGCATTATAAGTACCTGATCTCCTGGTAGTAGAACCCTTAATTTACTCCCTCGATCGTAATACTGTTTTTGGTTCTGTTGGGCATGTTCCATATTTACTCGGACTGTGTCCCATAACCCTTGCAACTGAGACCGTAAGTCGTGGGCATATTCTAACAGGGGATTCCCCCCTTCCTCCGCCTCCTCTTCCCACGCTTCTATGGCCATGTCCAGCAGGGATCGGGGCTGTCTTCCGAACACGAGTTCAAAAGGACTGTGTCCGGTGGACGCCTGTTCATGTGTACGTATAGCATACAATATCAGGGGTAATTTTTGATCCCAGTCTCTACCTGACTCCTCTACTACTTTCCTTAGCAGGGTTTTTATGGTACGGTTGTACCGTTCCACCAGTCCATCGGTCTGTGGATGGTACACCGAGGTGCGAATTTGGGAAATGCCTACCGTTTTGCACACCTGCTTCATGAGTGTAGACATGAAAGGAGTTCCCTGGTCCGTGAGTATTTCATGGGGAAATCCTACTCGAGAAAATACATTAATCATTGCTTGGGCTACTGTTTTGGTTGTTATACTTTTTAAAGGAATGGCCTCTGGGTATCGGGTGGCATAATCTACCATGACTAGGATATATGTGTGTCCTTTCGTGGAGGGTACTATGGGACCTATCAAGTCCATTCCCATCCTACTAAATGGAACGTCTATGATGGGTAATGGCATGAGAGGCGCTTTTCTAGGTCTACCGGGTTCGGTAAGTTGGCACCTGGAACATTGGGAGCAAAATTTTCGTATGTGGGCGAAAACCCCCGGCCAATAGAACCGCCGGAGGAGATACTCCTCTGTTTTTTCCCTTCCGAAATGACCTCCTCCGGGTTGACAGTGGGCTAAGGTTAGAACATGTTCTCTATAGTGCTCGGGCACTAACAACTGTTGCTTACGGTCCCCGGAGCGATTAGTGGTTATGCAATATAAGAGGTTTTTTCTAATTAAGAAGTAGGGACCCACCTCTTCGGTTTCTTCTGATTTTGCCGACTTCCAAGCTTGGGCGAGAGAAGGATCTTCTCTCTGTCTTTGGGGAAACCCGACAGGCACCTCATGTGTCTCGGCAATCAGACCTGAGGGTGTGTTATGTGTCTCTTTCTCCCGGTGGTTTGCTTTTTCTACACGCTTCTCCCTACGTGACAGTTTCCTACGGGTAGAGGGGGGCTCTAGGTCGCTGTCAGAAAAAGGGGCACCCCTCCACCAATCATGGGTCAGGGTTGGTTGTCGAACGTGGTCCAGGATCTCCTGAAAATGTTCGTAATCCGTCCCAATAATACATTCCTCTATCAGATCTGACATTATACCCATAGGAAGGATGTCCCTGTAATTCCTCCACTCTACTGTCAGGGCCTGTAAGGGGTATCTCTCCTTATCCCCATGAATGCAGCAAATAGTCACCCAATGTTCGACTTCCTGGTCTGCTAGGGCTAGGAGATCCTTTCTTATCACGGATTGACTGCATCCGGAATCTATAAGGGCGCAAACCACTCTACCATTGACGTTTAAGGACTGTTTAAATTTGGGGTTGCCCCGGCCTGTACACAGCACCCGTCGTCGGGTAACTCCAACCTCCATGGGTTCACTAGTGTCTTGTTTTCTTGGACACATACGGGCAATGTGCCCCCATTCCCCACAGTTATAACACTGAGGACCTGGTACTGGTGGATGCTCGTAGGTTCTGCGAGGTATGGGGTCTTCGGGAAGGACTCTGGGAGTGCTTTTCGGGTTGGGGAGCCCCAGTTTTATGCTGGGGCGGGTTGGCATATTTCGTACATCCACCGAACGATGGTAGGCACATGCTAAGTCAATTGCCATCTCCGTATTCACCTTGGGATGTTGACGGATCCAGTGTTTTGTAGCCGTAGGCAAGGCATCTAAATATTGTTCGAGGACAATTGTTTGGATTACGTCTTCCCGGCTATTCCCTGATGGACCCAACCATTTTAAAGCCAAATCGTTTACCCGATAGTAGAAGGTTCGGGGATCCTCGTTCGGTCCCCATTTGATTTTCCTGAATTTGATTCTATAATATTCCGTGTCATGCCCCACCCGCTCTAATATACTGGTCTTAATTTCGGAATATGGGGTTGTGCCCCCGGGGTTCGCTGCTTGATATGCGGCTTTTAGGATTCCTGTAAGCAGGGGGGCGACATACTGGCCCCATCTATCTTCCGGCCATTGTGCGGTTGAGGCCACCCTTTCAAAATTAGTAAAAAAGGATTCGGGATCCTCCCCTTCTTGATATTTTTGCAAGACGGAACTTGGGACATTGGGGTGTACCTTAGTGGTAGCAATAGTCTCCGTTAGTTTCTTCATGGGCGTCTCGTGGACCAGTTGATTATTGGCCAGTATGGTTGCCTGACTTTTCAAAGCCGACTGTAAGGCTTCCCGGTCTTCCTTAGCCTCCCTCTGGTGGGCCTCCCACACCAGTTGTAGGTGTCGTTGGCCTTCGGCCAACTGTTTTATCATGTCCTCCAGCGAGGGGGCGTCACTCATTGTGTATACTTGTTCGATTGTCGAGGAGGATCTGATCCCACTTCTGACACCACTGTGACAGATCGAACAATATACAAATGATGACGAGATATGCGTTTAGTTTATGGTGGGATTTATTCTAAGATTAAGGTCGAATACAGAAAAAAAACTTGAAGTATATAACCAGGCGTGCGGGGTTTCCTTAGGGTTTTCGGTGTTGTTGTTCAGTTTCCTGTATTGTGGATTTAGTCTCAATGTTTCTTGTTTCTTTTTCAGGGTGACTTCTGGCGGGTCCCCTCAGGTGGATTCCCGGATACCGGAAAAACAAAGGAAAACAACACCCGGGTAAGTATGGGGTTTAACCAAGGTTATTTCAGTCTTTCTCTGCAGTCTTGTCTGGGTATGGGTAGGAATGATAAGGAGGGGTGGGTGTCTGTGCGGAGTTGGGGAATAAGTGCTCTCAATCTCTAGTTATAGATTTGTGGGGTGCTCATATGTGCTCGTTATCATGCCCCTTTCGGTTCCCTCCCTTTCCTCCTCTATATTCCCTCCCCCCCCCTCCCTAGTCTGATATGGCCTTTGTTTTGGTCCACAAGGACCGTACCTTGGTGAGCCACGACCCTCCTGGGTCGTGGCTGGCGTTGCGGTGTTCCTCTGCTGCGGTTTCTTCTCCTGCGGTCTTTTCTGAGGTCTCCCTCTCCTGGGCTCTCCTCTCCTGCTCCTCCGGTCTCCCCTCCTGGGCTCTCCTCTCCTGCTCCTTCTCCTGGGCTCTCCTCTCCTGCTCCTTCTCCTGGGCTCTCCTCTCTTGCTCCTTCTCCTGGGCTCTCCTCTCCTGCTCCTTCTCCTGGGCTCTCCTCTCCTGGGCTCTCCTCTCCTGCTCCTTCTCCTGGGTTCTCCCCTCCTGCTCCTTCTCCTGGGCTCTCCTCTCCTGCTCCTCTGGTCTCTTCTCCTGCTCCTCCTGTCTCTTCTCCTCGGCTCTCCTCTCCTGCCCCTCCTCCCTTGTTCCGGTGCCGTCTTCCCTTTTGTTTACGCCGCGCCGGGAAACCCATCCGGTTTCCCAGGCAACGGCCCTCCCCCTGCCTCGCTCGTATCGCGTCGCCCCGGCAACGGGGAGACGCGGACATGACGTATCGGCCTGGTCCAATACGTCATGTTGAGCCGCGGCTGCCGGGGACGCCCGGTCACACAGTGCTTGACAGGAAGGGCCCAGCGGAGCGGTGCTTGAGACGGTGGGGCCCAGCGGAGTGGTGCTTGACAGGAAGGGCCCAGCGGAGCGGTGCTTGAGACGGCGGGGCCCAGCGGAGCGGTGCTTGAGACGGCGGGGCCCAGCGGAGTGGTGCTTGAGACGGCGGGGCCCTCTTCAGCGGTGCCTTTCGGCACGGTGGGGCCCTCTTCAGCGGTGTCTTTCTGCACGGCGGGGCCCTCTTCAGCGGTGTCTTTCTGCACGGCGGGGCCCTCTTCAGCGGTGTCTTTCTGCACGGCGGGGCCCTCTTCAGCGGTGTCTTTCTGCACGGCGGGGCCCTCTTCAGCGGTGTCTTTCTGCACGGCGGGGCCCTCTTCAGCGGTGTCTTTCTGCACGGCGGGGCCCTCTTCAGCGGTGCCTTTCTGCACGGCGGGGCCCTCTTCAGCGGTGTCTTTCTGCACGGCGGGCCCTCTTCAGCTGTGACTTTCTGCACGGCGGGGCCCTCTTCAGTGGTGCCTTTCTGCACGGCGGGGCCCTCTTCAGCGGTGTCTTTCTGCACGGCGGGGCCCTCTTCAGCGGTGTCTTTCTGCACGGCGGGGCCCTCTTCAGCGGTGCCTTTCTGCACGGCGGGGCCCTCTTCAGCGGTGTCTTTCTGCACGGCGGGGCCCTCTTCAGCGGTGTCTTTCTGCACGGCGGGGCCCTCTTCAGCGGTGTCTTTCTGCACGGCGGGGCCCTCTTCAGCGGTGTCTTTCTGCACGGCGGGGCCCTCTTCAGCTGTGACTTTCTGCACGGCGGGGCCCTCTTCAGTGGTGCCTTTCTGCACGGCGGGGCCCTCTTCAGCGGTGTCTTTCTGCACGGCGGGGCCCTCTTCAGCGGTGTCTTTCTGCACGGCGGGGCCCTCTTCAGCGGTGTCTTTCTGCACGGCGGGGCCCTCTTCAGCGGTGCCTTTCTGCACGGCGGGGCCCTCTTCAGCGGTGTCTTTCTGCACGGCAGGGCCCTCTTCAGCGGTGTCTTTCTGCACGGCGGGGCCCTCTTCAGCAGTGCTTGTCCAGTCATCCAAGGGAGCCAGACCTGGCCAGGACTCCCTGCTTAGTCGCCCTCCGACCGTGCAGTTGCTGGACCCTTCTGTGACGGAGTCCTGGGCCCGTGGGTGTCCTCCCTCACACCCGGGATGGGGCTTGTGCGGCCCTCCTGGTCCGCGCCCCTGCTGGCTGACTTCTCCGCCCTGCTGCCCTTGCCCTCCTTCAATGAGGCTCTCTGGCCCTTGCCTCCCCTGGATGTTGTGGCAGGTGAGGGCCCAGGACTTTGCTCCTTGGGGGCAGCCGTGTCAGTCTTCTCGCGGCGGCCCCTGATTTTACGGGTCCTCTTCCCAGGGGGGGGGCTGGCTGTTCCCTTGCTGCTGGCCGATGTATCTGTGCTGGGAAAGGGTGGACTCCAAAACCCCTGCACAATGTTGACACTCGAAGCAGGGCTGGTGGTGGCTGAGGTGCTCTTGGGACTCTTAGCAGATGGAGGGGGTGGGTCAGGTGGGGCAAAGAGGTTAAGTTTGGAGAGGTAAAGTTTTTTAGGACCAATGTAAAGGGTAGGTGTAGTGGGTATGGGAGTGGAGGAAGAGGATGTGGTTGTAGGAGAGTCAGGTGTGCTGTCTTTGGGTGCAGGTGCTTGTGACGTAGGCTGTCGTGAGGTGGTTGGCTGTTGGGTGGGTGGCTGCCTGCGTTTGTGTGTCTTGGAAGAGGGGGTGACAGACACAGTGGGAGAGGACACAGGGGACGTGTAAATGGCAGTGGGGGTGGTGACTGCACGTGTGCGGACTGTACTGGAGGGTGTGCTGGTGATGGAAGTACTGGCTGATGGTGGTGTGCATGCAGGTGTGAGTGGAGACGTCACAGGGAGGGAGGAGGGAGACGAGGAGGAGGGGGACACAGGGGTGGTAGTGACTGTTGGCATGTCTGCATCTGGGTGTTGCTTGGGTGAATGCTTGTGTGATCTGTGGTGCTTATGTCTGGATGAGCTGCCCTTGGGTGTTGAGGTGTGTGCAGGCTGGTCTGATGGTGTGGATGGGATAGGCTGAGGAACAGGAGACAGAGACAGGGTGGAGGCAGTTAGAAGAGGGAGGCTGGAAACAGGGACAATGGCTGCCGTCAGTGCTGAGGCCAGAGCATTGAACGATCGTTGATGGGCAGCCTGACCCGAATGAATGCCCTCCAGGTATGCATTGCTCCGATGCACCTCCCTCTCTACCCCCTGGATGGCATTCAAAAGGGTAGACTGCCCAACAATGATGGTCTGTAGGAGGTCAATAACCTCCGCACTGAGGCCAGCAGGGGTAACAGGGCCAGGGCCTGAGGTGCCTGGGGCGAAGGAGATGCCCGCCTTCTTGGGCGAGCGGGCACGGAGCGAAGGCTGAGGGGCTGCTGGGAGGGCGGAGCTGGTGCGCTGGGTGGCGGCTGTACCTGTAGAGGCGGGGGGCCCGGATGTTGCCGCCACCACTAGGGAGCTCCCTTCCGAGGACGTGTCGGTGTCGCTGGTGTCACCACGGGTCCCCGTTGTGGTGCTCCCCTCGCCCTCCGTATCACTGGTGACCTCGGTGTCTGTAGCATGGCCCACCGGGGCCTTGTGAGTTGCAGCTCCCTCGTGCTCCGATGCCAATTCTCCTCCGCCTGATAATGCTAATGCACACATGCACAAGAAGACAAAGAAAAAGGGTGGGGGGAGAAATAAAAACAGGTTGAGTGCATGCATTGTCAACACCGTTGGCGGAGAGGACAGACACAGGAGCCTCATGCACTACGCCGCGCAATCGGGGTACACTACTCAGTACTTGTGACTAGGCCAACAGGTCGATGGACAACATATGCGCACATGGGTGATGCTGGCGCCATGGCTTGCTGTACTTGGCACCCTACAGAGGTGGGGGGTGGGGGCACAGGGCCATGCCTAAAGGAGGGGACTACACTACAGAAAGCGCCCTGGCCTAATGTCACCCACAGCCCTCCTCCCCCACCCAGGCCCCTCCACTGCGCGTAAAGATAGCAGTATGTGCTGGTACTCACCCCCTTGTGTCTGCTGTGATGTCCTCACGCGCCCATCCAATTCGGGGTAGGCCACCGCCAGGATCCGGGACATCAGGGGGGTCAAGGTACGACTGGCACCCCTCCTACGTTGGGAGGCCATCCCCAGCAGTGACTCGGCGGTCTTCCTGGTCCCGCAGCAGATGTCCTCCCACCTCTTTCGGCAGTGGGTGCCCCGTCTTGTGTGGACCCCCAGGGCCCGGACTTCCTTGGCGATGGCACGCCAAATGTCGACTTTCTGATGGGCGCTGACCTATTTGACATGTACAGGGTGGGAAAGGAAATTTCAACATTTTTCTGCATGTTAGATGTGATTGCCCCCCCCTCCCCAACCCTGCCATGTGGCACATGCTCTCATCTGTCGTGCCTTGCACTCCTCATTCGCTCCCCACCCCACCATCTTACTTCCACCATACACAACCCAGGCATAGCCCATTCAACGTGCACCCAGTGTACTTACCTGTTGGTCTGGAGGACCGTAGAGTAGCGCATACTGGGGTAGGACCCCATCCACAAGTTTCTCCAACTCTTCTGAAGTGAAGGCAGGGGCCCTTTCCCCAGTTGCAGCAGCCATTGTCTCTTCCAGACCGAGGTCACAGCAGCACTTGCAGTATAGGTCCTCTCCTGTGGATGATCAGGTCTCGAGTGATTAAGCAGATAGAAAATGGCAGTCACGCCCGCGGCGGTGCGTACCGCGGCGGTGCGTACCGCGACCGCCGGCGCACATCGTCATTGGCTCCTGAGACCCATAAGGTTCAATGTTAACCAATGCTGCTTTGCGCCGCGGTCTTCAACCGCCTACCGCCACGGTGAGCCACGCCAGCGCAGTGACCTCACATCCCACTGTCACACTTCACAGGTCAGGCAGCCGCCATTTCAAGGGCCCACATGGCCTGATTTCTACTGCGTCACACAGGCCTGGGCCTTGCATTGCCACTCATACAAGCCTTTCAATGCATAGCGATTCGTGTACTGTGCAAGCTGTGGGAACGAACCTGAGGGTTGCTTGACTCTGTGCTCTATGTTGTCCTTCCTAGGCACCGTCCGCTGGGACTTGCGAGGAGAAGGATGAATCCTCCCGTGTACCGACCGCTGGTGGACCTGTCGACAATGGAAGAACGACACATTATACTTCGATACCGACTTGACAGAGCCACTATACATGAACTGTGTGCCCAGCTGGAGCCAGACCTGATGTCCCCCATCCGCCAACCCACAGGGATTCCCCCTCTGGTGCAGGTGCTGTCAGTACTCCATTTTTTGGCAAGTGGGTCTTTTCAGACAACAGTGGCCATGTCATCAGGGATGTCTCAGCCTATGTTTTCTAAGGTTTTGTCCAGAGTGTTGTCTGCCCTGATGAAATACATGCAGAGATACATTGTTTTCCCTGAGGAGGATGATTTGGCCACTGTGAAGGGTGATTTCTATGCCCTTGGACATATCCCCAACATCATTGGTGCCATTGATGGGACCCATGTGGCTTTAGTACCCCCAAAAGACAATGAGCAGGTGTACAGAAATAGAAAAAGTTACCATTCGATGAATGTCCAGGTGGTCTGTTTGGCTGACCAGTACATCTCCCATCTAAATGCCAAGTTCCCTGGGTCAGTGCATGACGCGTATGTCATGCGAAATAGCAGCATCCCTTATGTGATGGAACAGCTACAGAGACACAGTGTGTGGCTAATAGGTGACTCTGGTTACTCCAACCTGCCTTGGCTATTGACCCCAGTGAGGAATCCCCAGACCAGGGCAGAGGAACGGTACAATGAGGCACATGGGCGAACCAGGAGGATTATAGAACGGACCCTCGGGGTCCTGAAGGCCAGGTTTAGGTGCCTGCATATGACAGGGGGATCCCTCATGTACTCACCAAAGAAGGTGTGTCATATCATCGTGGCCTGCTGTATGCTTCACAACCTGGCTTTGCGACACCAGGTGCCTTTCCTGCAGGAGGATGGTCCAGATGGTGGTGTTGTAGCAGCTGTGGAGCCTGTGGAGAGTGAAGAGGAGGAAGACGACGGGGACGACACGGACAACAGGGACACAGTTATACAACAGTATTTTCAGTAGCACCCAGGTAAGATTCACCCACGCCATTTTACATTTACTTCTGGCCTCCTGCATCTCTACTTTCTGTGTTTCCCCCCAGTTCCTTTTCACTGATTTTTGACTTTCCCTTCCCTTTTCAGAGCTGTATGACCCACAACGTGACTTCTGCTTTGTTTGCCCATGGACTAATGCTTATTGACACTGGTATGTTGTCATCATAATGTAAATGAACATTATTGCACCGTTATGTGTAATACATTTGTAAAGAATACAAGCAGACTCCTGACATTTGAAGTGCAATTGGTGATTTATTTTAAGTGCTGCGTATAGGTCCGTGATAGTAAAACGGTGATGGGAGGGGGTGGAGTAATGTCCATGGCAGAGTCCAGTTCTCAGTGGCACAGGTGCAATGTCCATATGCCTGTGGAAGGATGGAGCAGGGGCAGTTCAAGGTTGGACAGGGTGCCAATGTGGGACAGTGGGATGACATCAGGGGGTATCTTAGGCTGGCGGGGGTCTTGACATCCTACTCTGTCTTCTTGTGTGATCTCAGGTTCCGCTTGCGGGGCGGTTGATCTTCAGCAGGAGGTGGGGTTCTGGTGGCCTGTCGTGGTGTGGGGGCCTCCTGTCCACTTGCGCCGGCGGAGATGGTAGGCTGTTCGTCGTCCGGGCTGGTGACAGGGGCCCTTTGGGGTGCCACATGGTCCCGCAATGTGGTGACTATCTGGTTGAGGGCAAGGACGATGGTCCCCATTGCGGTACCGATGTGTCGGAGTTCGTCTCTGAACCCCATGTACCGTTCCTCCTGCTGTGCCTGGATCTCCTGGATCCTGGCCAGTACCGTCGCCATCGTCTCCTGGGAGCGGTGGTATGCTCCCATGATGGTGGTGAGGGCCTCTTGGAGAGTGGGTTCCCTGGGCCGGTCAACCCCCTCTCGCACAGCAGCCCTCCCAGTTGCCCTGTTTCCCCGGGCCTCTGTCCCCTGGACGGTGTGCCCACTACCACTGCCCCCAGGTCCCTGTTGTTGTTGGGGTGGTGGGTCAGCCTGGGTGCCCTGTAGTGGCGGACACACCGCTGCTTGACCTGTCCTGGAGACAGAAGCATGGGCCCGCTGGGTGGGAGCTGTGCTGGTATTCCCAGAGGGGGTTGGGTCTGCTGCGGCCTATGTCTGTGTGTGGGGAACCGACTGTCCAGAGGTCCCCGATGGTCCGGGCTGGTCATCAGGTTCCAGGTCGACAGAGCTGCTGTCATCACTGTGGGCCTGTTCTGGGGGCGGGATGGACAAATCTGGACCCTCCTGGCCGGTGTGTTGGCGTTCGGGCCCTGCAGGGGTAAAAGAGTATGGTTATTGCTTCTGTGTATGCCATGGCGTGCGATTTGTGGGTGCCCTTGTCCCCCAGTGCTGGCATTCCCTTGTGGGAGGAGTTGTGAGGGTGGTTTGGGGGGGGGTATGGGTTTGTGCAGTGGTCATGCTTGGGTGATGGGTGTCCATGGTTTGTGTTGGCATTCAGGGATTGGTGTTGTGTTGGGTGGGTTGTGCTGGTGAGACATTGGCAGGGAGGAAGTGTGCTGGGGGGTTGGGGGTGAGGGTGGGGGTGCGGGTTGGCATGCTGGTGGTTGGGGGGGGTGAAGTATTTGGGATTAGACTTACCAGAGTCCATTCCTCCGCCTACTCCAGCGAGGCCCGCAGGATGCAGGATGTTCAAGACCTCTTGCTCCCATGATGTGAATTCGGGTGGAGTGGGTGGGGGTCCGCCGCCAGTCTTCTGCACAGCGATGTTGTGTCTTGACACCATTGACCGCACCTTCCCCCGTAGGTCGTTCCAGCGCTTTCGGATGTCTTCCCGGTTTCTGGGATGCTGTCCCACAGCGTTGACCCTGTCGAAGATCCTTTGCCATAGCTCAGCCTTCCTGGCTATTGTGGTGTGCTGCACCTGTGTGCCGAATAGCTGGGGCTCTACCCTGATTATTTCCTCCACCATGACCCTGAGTTCTTGGTCCGAGAACCTGGGGTGTCTTTGGGGTGCCATGGGGTGGTGTGGGGTGGTGTTTGTGGTGATGAGTGTGGTGTGTGTGGTGGTGTGTGGTGTTTTGTGCGTGGATGTAGTGTGGGTAATGATGTTGTGTTCCTCTGTGTGTTGTGGTTTGCGATAGCTGTGCTCTCTCTCTCTCTCTCTCTCTCTCTCTCTCGCCTTCTCTCCGAATTTCTAGTAGTGGGGGGTTTGTGGGTGATGTGGGTGTGTGTTTTATAGTTGATTGGATGTGTGGGTGTGGTGTGTGTATGTGTATCAGGTGTGTGTATTTGGAATTGCCCAATGTGGCTGTGTTTTGTAATGGTGTGTGTATTTTGACCGCAGCGGTGTGTACCGCCAATGGAATACCGCGGTTGAAAGACCGCTGCGTGGATTCGTGGGTCGTAATGGCATGGGCGTGTTCGTGTTGGCGTGACGGTGGAGGTTTGGTCATCTCCAGTTTATCGCTGACCGCTGATGAGGCGGCCTTCCGTGGATGTCGGGTTTTTGGCGGTTTGGAAGTTGTGGGTCAGAATGACCGTGGCGGTTTGCCGCGGTCACGGCGGTAGAATGGCGGACTTCTGACCGGCGGTAAGAGCCTTTTACCGCCGAGGTCAGAATGACCCCCTATGTGACTTCTTATATCACAAAGTCAGAGAAGACAGAGATGAAAGAGGTCTGGGAGGACATTTCTGCAAAAAAGAGTCTTACCAAGAAATTGTACAGTTTTGGTTTGAAAATGCTTTCACATAGAGAAATTGGATTTTATGAATGCGCAGATAGGTTGAGTTTGGTAAGTTTATTCTCCAAGTCTTGAAGAATTGTGTGGGTAAGCCTAGGACTTGTAAGCAGTCGTAAAAGAGTTTTAAAGACTTTCCCAGAAATTTAGTACCTTGCAAAATTTATTTCTGAGATCACAGACATTCTAAAATCTAATATGCTAGATATATACTACCAAGAAGGAGTCCTAATCTTGAAAACATGTGTCTCACTGAAGTAATTCAGCATTATACATATAGAAGTAATGCAACTGAAAATATAGAAGAAGGAAAGCTTGCAGTCATTGGATGTTATGGTTGTTTGGTGAGATACAACAAAGGAAATCAAATTAACCACGGAAAGCTTACTTGCAATCTTCAGAGAGAAGAGAGTTTTTCTATTTGGCACTTTTATAACACTTCTACCATTGACGTGCTGAATCAGATTTAATTTAACAGTATCATTGTCATGAGTATTCAGTGTTCTGTGTAGCCAACGTACTTACAAATGTTGAAAGAAGAGATTGAATAGGAAGAAACCATCGCTGCTGAGATAACCTAGGAGAGTTTACAAAGCAGCCAAAGTTCTCTACCAGGAAGTTAAGATCCTCTCGGAGAAGCAGTAATTCAAAATGAAGCAGCAATAGCTATGAATGAGGTAGAAATTGCAATGCAATATGCAAGATATGAAACTGAGGACTTCAACAGTTAGTGGAACAATTGAATAATGAACAAAGAGAAATTTCTAATGAAGTAAAAAGTAAAATAGAGCATGGATTTCGCCACAAGAATAAACTATATAAATGTTCTACTTATAAAACATTATTACTATATATCAGTGAACAAGCTGGTACTGGGAAAAGCTTCCTAATTAAAGTACTCACCAGTTATCCACAGAAGACTACAGATTTGAATTTGTCATGTGCAGTCACAGCACCAACAGGATTAGCTGCACATAATAATAAAGGGATTACTCTACATCGACTACTAATGCCACCTGTTGAACATGATAGTAAATTAGAATATTAGAAATTATCTGGTGATGCTTGCCATGAAGTATCAAGAGTATTGAAAAAAATGAAGCTACTAATCATTGATGAAGTGAGCATGGGATCAAATATAATGTTTGCCTTCGTGCACCAAGGGATGCAGCTTATTTTAAGAACCAACTATGATGTGCTCTTTGGAGGAAAGCATTTAATTGCCTTTGGTGACCTACTCCAAATTACTCCTTTAAAGTACAACCTGTTTTTAAAACACTTTTGCATGAAGAATCTAGAGATTCACTGGGAAGTATTGGTAATGTGAACATTTGGTTAAACTTTGCATATAAGGAATTAGTGAAAAACATGTGCCAACCATCTGATGTGGAAGATGGAGACAATTAGAGTGGGAGTCCTGACGAAAAAGGGGAAACATATTTTGGAAACTCTGATTATCAACAGTCCATTCTCATCTCGCATTACAGCACGAGAAATAATTTTCAATGTAATTAAAGAAGAGAAGTTTATAGTTTGTTTAATGCCAACACTTCAAGAATGCTCCAACTTTAATGAAAAGTTACTATGACTAGAGAAAAATGATATTTTGGGTATAACAGCTATTGATAAAATGGAACATCAGGGAGTAACAATACTACTGACAGATAAACTACAAGCAAAATTGGATTAATTGGAGAAATTAGTATCCAAGACAGAAGGGTTACAAATGTGTTTACGTATCTGCAAAAAATGTTGAGTTACTTTGCAATGTAACTTAACTTATGAAGAAGGCTTAGTAAATGGTGCAATGTGTAAAGTTATTGATTTCATTAATTTTCCAAACAGAGATGAAGTAGAATGTAGTGTGGTTGGTTTTACGTATCCTTTGCGCGTTAGCTTCAGGCTTTAGGCCTTTGTGCACTTTGCCCTAGATGTATTTTATTCATTTTGCTGGCAGCTTAGAGCCTCTGTGCACTTTGCTCTAAATGCTTTTTATTAGGCTTCGTACTGTTATTTTACAAATAGCCAGTTCTACGGTTTTGTTTTTTATTCATATCACACTGTTTTGCCTACTTCAGCACTGGAGTTCTCCATAACACATTCACTCTGTGCTTCAGTCAAGGATACAGTCAAGGTACATTGCCGATAGACGTGGTAGGAGTTTAGACTTGGCATTCCTACGTAGGGACATTTTGTGATCACGCTGACATGTTAGTTATAAAATCACTTCCTTGTCCCAATACACGAAAGAGGGAGATTCCGACCTGGGAACCACAACTAGACGCTGACTGCCTCGTTGCAGATGCTGAACCAAGATCACAGGCCTTTGCTCAGGTATGAGGGCTGATGTCTCCCCAGTGATACAGACAGGCAAGCTAGAAGCTTAACATGCTGTGCTCGAAATAGAAGAAGCAGAGGCAGAGTAGAAACTATTATACACGATGATCGTTTGTTCTTATGTTTTACTCTCCTGGTGACTATTTCAATCCTCAAAAAAAACAACACAGGAGGGGCAAGAAAAATGGGATATTCGGAGAATAACTCCTGGTCCCGTGTGTAAGGTTCCCAATAGATAAGAAATCAAAAAAGGTTACACACGGTTCCACCTAATGCTAAAGGGTTTCTTTCAAGGAAATAGTTCAGCGAGTCATTGAAAGGCGAACTTTATCGAAGCAAAAGCCCTCACTCACCATCCGGTGACATGCTTCATCATAGGGCCAGCTCCTCGTCAGGCTGGCACTGCAATGCCTGACGGGCCCCACAGGGGGGCTCTTTGCCGGAGATCTTTTTTAGAAAACTCGTTTCTGGCCGGTTGAGAAAAGGAATAAAGTGAAGGATTGGTAAATAGGAAAAAAAAATTTTTTAAATATCTAGAGGTAGAATCTAATAATTTTAATGCTCATGACTCAACCTCTGACAAGATTAAAATCAAATAAAGTTGGGAATTGGTGGAGTAATGACCACAATTACCATGAAAGCCAGGTAGGTATAAACCTCAAAAGACAGAGTACACAGGATCCCCTGTGTCACTCTATATGATTGGTCAACATGTTTCTCGCTTGTTATCAAGGAATTACCTTATGCGATTCGTCAGGACCCAATAATATACCTAATCCTTTGAATTGCGAAGTTTATCACATCCCGGGTTGCAGATCCAGACGCAGGTTTACTGGCAATGCCCATACATACTGAAAATCAGAATTGACTTTTCTAGCCTGAACTTCCCCGATGTGGCCCTACCATTAATTTTTGGAGGGTTTTTGACTTTTATATGTGATAAACTTCGCAATTCAAAGGATTAGGTATATTATTGGGTCCTGACGAATCGCATAAGGTAATTCCTTGATAACAAGCGAGAAACATGTTGACCAATCATATAGAGTGACACAGGGGATCCTGTGTACTCTGTCTTTTGAGGTTTATACCTACCTGGCTTTCATGGTAATTGTGGTCATTACTCCACCAATTCCCAACTTTATTTGATTTTAATCTTGTCAGAGGTTGAGTCATGAGCATTAAAATTATTAGATTCTACCTCTAGATATTTTTAATTTTTTTTTTTTCCTATTTACCAATCCTTCACTTTATTCCTTTTCTCAACCGGCCAGAAACGAGTTTTCTAAAAAAGATCTCCGGCAAAGAGCCCCCCTGTGGGGCCCGTCAGGCATTGCAGTGCCGGCCTGACGAGGAGCTGGCCCTATGATGAAGCATGTCACCGGATGGTGAGTGAGGGCTTTTGCTTCGATAAAGTTCGCCTTTCAATGACTCGCTGGACTATTTCAATCCTACTGTGTTGTATGGTTCTGGTTATTGCGGCTCATGCCTTATTATCTAAAATACAGTCGTTTTATTAAATCATTATATAAAACTTATACTGTCTTTGTCATTTGTATATGAGATCATATTGTAAAAGAGAGAGTTGGTTTGGATCTGAGTGACCACGACTTCCCTGAGAAGTTCCAAAGATGTCATGCGCTCGGCTGCCCAATCATCTCTTCCCCGTGGGAGAAATAAGGCACTGCTAGTTAGCCGGAGCAAAAAACGGATTTAGGGTGACAGAGTTCTTTACACGTGGGTCAGACTCAGTCCCCCACACCGTTATCGATCCTGCTGCCTAGAAATCCAGTAGTCTCATTTAGGATAATGAGAGCCCACGCGACATGGCGCCGCCAACGATTGGTCTGGCTCTAATATTTAGGTCCGACTGACTCTCTCAGTCTCATATATATTTTGACTCCTCGGTTCCGTAAGCGGAGATGTCCGTGGGACTGAGGGTTTCCGCCACCACGGTATAGGTACATCCTGTTACTTAGTGGTTGGTTGTTCAAGCTTGAACTTTGAAAGGGAAAAACCCAGATATTGGTGTTCCTTCTCTGACCTGGTGCTGTTTTTACAAATGGCGAATCCTGTTGTAGTGAATATAGCAGTTCATATGCGACACCCGCTCACAGGACATCTGATAGCACATGGACTGACGGTCCAGGGGGGTCCGGTCACTTTTGTGGTGGACGCCCATGCAGCCTATAGAACAGAACTTTTTTATTCTTGGGTCGTATTTCCAGCAGTTGACGGGGGTACAAACACTTTTCACGAATACACTGTTGCGAATGTCCCTGGACAATACAGGGCTTATGCATACTTAGAGATACCTTTATCTTATCAAGAACACCATAATTGGCTTGATGGCGCCCTCCCACACACAGTAGCACAAGTTAGGTTTGGTCCACTGAGTAATGATGGTCCTACCTGGCCGTTATTGGCTACATATACACCTCATCCTGCGGCTGCTCAATTGACAGTGGTTGAAGTTTGTCGTTTATATACAGACTTAACGGCTACATATAGACGATTAGTTCAGTTTGTGATGCAGACACTGAATACAAACGCAGCGCGTGCTGCTCCGGCGCACCCACAGGCGGTGGTTCCAGGTATCAATCCGGCCACTGTACACTCAGTTATGGGTAAGGTACCGGCTAAACGTGAGGAAACTCCATTTTGGCTGGCGCAAAAAATTAATACGCTGGAAGCAGTATTTCCCCATACGGGACCTCAGGATAAACATAGAATATTGACGATGTGTTTGCCGTATGGGATGGTTCCTCCGGTGGACCTTTGTAATACCTGGGGCACGGTGTTTGCCGCGCTCTACACTACGGCACACGGTACACCGACATTAGCTTATTTACCGGAAGTGCTTAAACAAATTCAAGATGAATATGGGGCTGCCCCTGCCTTAGATTTGGGCATGCAGTTAATGGGCAATTTTGCCGCAGTTTCTTCTATTATTTTGAGTAATCTCAAGGGAGAGGCAGTAGCACTAGCAGTGCGAATGCGTCTTCGGGACGTTCCGCAGATTAATCAGGAGCGGGAACTTCCGAGAATAATAGCAGAGACATATTCCAGTATTGGTCGCGATAGCCTAGGGGCTAGACCGCAAAAACCCCAATTACAGGGTAAAAATAATAAAGACAATGCTAAACAACAGCAACCTGAGGGTACTAAGAAGCGCTGGGAAAAGAAACAGCAAACACCTAAGAAAGATGGAGGACAGTCTCCGCAACCGGAGACCCCGCAGAATAGGTATAATCTCAGGAATAGGGATAATTTGAAGATGCCTGATAGATATCAATATACTGATACACGCCAATCTCGTTCCTTTCAGGACTCCTCAGAGAAGAGAAGTGAGAGAGGTGGGCGGTCAGAGCGGAGAACGGAGTACGTGAAACCAAGACAGGATTCACAACGCTCAACGGAGGTTTCTATTAAACAAGAAGAGAAACCGCTGCAACAAAAACAGCAATTTAAAAAGAAGAAAGTGGCAGCAGTCTCAGTTAGACATGCCGCTCAAGAAGAGAGTTCTCTTGATGAACAAGACATGGGCGTTAGCACTGTTAGACAGCGCGGCAGAGGTCACAATAGTTCGCCGGAGTCTTCAAGAGCATCTGGAGGTGAAAGCAACTGATGACTTCATACAAGTCGAGACAGCGGACATGCGAGTCTCTGATCCTGATAGAGTATATAAAGTGACTCTGCGATTGGAAGGGGACATTGACCGCATTGTACACACCATATTTTGGGACCATGTGGTAAAATCATATGATGTTCTGCTGGCCGAACAGGATTGGCCACCTGACTTTGTTCGCGACTGTCCGGTTGGGGAGGAGGTTATTACACCTTCCTTCTCACCACTTGTTCCGAGAGAACTTTCGGAGTCCTATAGTAAAATATGGGCTCTAGCACAGGCGCCCGCCCTATATAGAAATAACGTGGGGTGGGATAGACAATCACCTTATCATGTAATTCCAATAAAGGGCGAACCTCAGCCACAGCCGCAGTATCCTATCAAATTTGAGGCAAGGGCATCGGTTAGGAAGATTCTTACACAATTGGAGTACCAGGGTGTAATTGAGCCCTGTGTCTCGCCGATGAATAATCCCTTATTTCCAGTTGCTAAACCGGACCATTCATATAGGATAGTGGTGGATTACAGACATTTAAATGGCCATACACGCACATATGCAATACAGAATTCACATAGCGCATATGAATAATATAGTGCGTAAGAAATACAAAACAACGTTAGATATCTCGAATGGATTTTTCTGCCAAAATATAGCGCCCGAAAGTTGGGACTATACCAGTTTCAGTGCGTTTGGCTCTCAGAAAAAGTTTTGTCGTTTGCCTCAGGGGTATAAGAATAGCACAGGACTGTTTTCGGCTTGTGTGACTGAAATGCTGCACGAGTTGGACCCTGAAGCGTTATCATATGTTGATGACATATATCTGACAGACGATGAGATTCTGCAACATCTAAGGCGTGTATCACGCATTGTTGTGGGGTTTGCTGATATTGGCTATAAGTTTAATTTTAAGAAATCGAAGATTGCCTTCCTCAGCGTCATTTTCCTGGGATATGAGTTGTTGAGTGAGGGCAAGAGCTTAGCGCCACATTTTTTGGAGAAATGTGCTTTATTGCAGCCTCCTAGTACGGTTAGGAAGCTCCAGTCATTGTTGGGGTTTCTGAATTTTGGCAGAACTTACATTCCTGATTATGCTACGCGTATAAAACCTTTATACGAGTTGATCCGTCAGAATTATTGGAGTAGATTTTGGACGATTGAGCATACACATATACTACGAGATTTGCAAACTGATCTCTTAGCAGTTAAACATTTACACACACGGGACAATAAGACACATTTAGTCATCAGGGTGATACCTGGGGCTGTTGGGATTACATATGTCACCTTTAATGAGGGTGAGACAGTCCCGATTGCATACAAGTCCCACTTGTATTCTGCTGCAGAACAACGATTTGCACAGGCTGAAAAAATACTCACTGCAGTACAGATGGCTGTGATTAAAGAAAGACCGCTTGCCCAGGGACAACGCATCGTTGTTGTTTCCCCGATTCCGGCCTTAGAGGCTGTTACAAAAGCGAGTGTTCCTAATTCGAAAGCTTTACACCTGCAATGGATTCAATGGGCTACGTTTTGACAGCCACTGATGTAGATTACATATTTGACCCTAAACTGCAGACTCAAGAATTTCTTCAATATGAAATAGAGTACCCAGTCCCTGCTGGCACATTGCCTATTGACCAATATCAGGTGGTCATGTATACTGATGGCTCTGCGCAACCAGCGGTTGGGACTAAACAGCAGTATTCTGCTGCATGTGCGGTGGTGAGAGGCACGATGGAGGGGGAAGTGTTCTGCCCCCGACATACTTATACTAAAACCTTGGGAGATTGCACGGCGCAGCTGGCTGAGCTCAAAGCTCTATTGTTAGCGTTGGAGCACATGGATCCGGCGATTTTAACCTTGCTGGTCTGTGACTCCTACTACTGTGTACAGTCTTTCAATGAATATCTACACTATTGGAAGATGAATGGGTTCAGAGATTCTAAAGGTAACACCATTAAACACAAATTGTTGTGGGGTAAGGTTGCGGATCTGAAGGAGACGCTTCCTAAGGTCCATGTTGTACATACACTTGGACACCAGTGCGTTGGAATACACGTTGCTGGGAATACTTTGGCTGATGAAGCCGCGAAATCAGCAGTGGCTGTCGCCACTGTGGCCGCAGTGACTCGTTCGAGTTCCAAACCAGACACAGAGATTTCCGCTGCCATAAAAGCTACGGCTGATGGCACGCCATTTCCTAAAGGATTTCCTTCTAAATATAGTTACTGCTTGAGGAGTGCGCTAAGTGCTGTTGTTAATATTCCAGGCATTGGTGTACGTGAACTACCCAATAAAATTGAGAGACCTCGATTAATTTCTGCAGCACATGAGGGGATGGCGTCTGCACATGCTGGTGTGGCTGCCACGATTTCACTTTTACAGGCTCGTTACTGGTGGCCTGGTCTCTATAAAGAGACAAAGCAATATGTCCTTTGTTGTGACGTTTGTCAACAGATTAAAGCTTCGTCGGCTAGACGCCCGTAGCAGACGCCCCTTCTGATTTCAAATAAACCTTTACAGTGTGTGTACTTGGATCATTGTGGTCCGCTGACACCAGATAGTGCATACAAATATATTTTGGTTGCTGTAGATTCGTGCTCTAAGATTTGTGTGGGTCTGGCCACAACGCTCGGCTGACGCTCGGACTGTTATTAAAGATTTGCGCATCTTTGTCGATACATTTGCAGTTGCGGCTTTTCATTGGGACCAGGGTCCTGCTTTTGCCTCTAGGGCATTCAGGGACACCATGGCTTCGTTGGGGGTCCAACTCCAAATCTCGTCTCCATTTCATCCCGAGGGAAATTCTGTCGTGGAGCGTTTAAATTGTGATTTAAAGCAATCCTTAACGGCCAGGGTTATAGGTACGGGTCGTAGTTGGCTAGCCCACCTATATGGAGTACAGAGAGCATTTAATAACTTGCCTAGACGGTCACTGGGGGGTCGTACTTCATATGAGTGCCTGTTTGGAACACAAATGTATGTTCCTGATCTAGATGGTCCTGGTGTGGAGGCGGCAGATACGCCCTTTGACATAAATGATTGTGTCACTGTTTTGCAGGTTTTACAACAATTCCGTGAAGATAACTCTTCTGCAAGTGCTGCCTCCTCAGGAATTAAGGATGAGCCAGTAACATCTACTGGTTGGATACCCAGGATTGGGGATCTAGTGCGTGAAAAGGTTGCAGAAAAGAAAGAATTTGGTCCTTCTTATCGAGCACCTGTCCCTGTGTTAGGGGTAAGCGGCACAAGAACTGTGATTTTACCGCCGCTGCAAGGGGCCAAAGGAAATCGCTTTGTTTCCATTGATAATGTCAAGTTACAACATGTGGCCGATTCTGCACAGCAGACCAAGAGGGACACCCAGTAGTTCCGGAATCCCTCTCACTACTGGGGAAGAAGTCCCGCTGCAGGTGATTTACACCGACGCTGTTTCCTCTCCGAGCTTGGGGAGGGTGGATGATGATCTTGCGATTGTTCCACAGACGACGATTAATATGGAATCTTTTGATCAAATTGCTGTACGTTCTACTGATGTTTCTGAACATGTGGTTTATAGCGTGCCTAGGCGAGAGCCTCCATCTGCTTCTTTGTTCACAGTTGCACCTTTTGCAAGAACTGCCTCTGGCTGCTTCAACGACACTGATGATGCAGTGTCCGGCTCCTCGTCCTCGATGTCTTCGGTCCGACGTCCACGTAAGCTGCTGTGTTGGCTTAAACGCACATATTTTGTTTTTCCTTGGAACTATTTGTGGCTTTTTATGGCTGTAATGACTCTTTTTTTGTGGTTGGGATTTGTGGTTACTTTTTTTCTAGTAATACATGGTCATTTTCTTCCTGAACGATCTAACATTGAGCACGTGGAGACTGTGTTAAAACCACATTTTTCGTCTCATATGGTTCGGAGAGACGTGTCAAATGTAAACATTTCTGCAATACCGATTCCGGATGGGATTGTGTGGGATAAAGTAATGTTTGATATATATGGTCCCACTGAATTGATTCAAATACCGTATGTCCTCAAGTTATCAATGAATGATATTGTTATACCAGGCATTGTTTCTGATGATTGGGACGTGAAGACAGTAGATTCTATGCTGACAGATTTACAATATTATACTGTCTATGACGATGAAGATTCTTACCAGTTTAGAGATAATCATGGTGACATGTTTTGCTACAATTATTATGGACACCACTTTATTCATAAAGCTAGTAGCCCTAAGTCCATATTTAATTATGTGCAATGGGAACATTGCTCGACTCCTCCACAAGGGAGTTCGAAAACTTATTATAATAAATTTGCATATTTTTCTGGGCATAATCAACGATATGCTAAGTCTTACTATTTTAAAGTTACTCCGTATTCTAATAAGCAAATGTTATTGACCGATACTAAATTACTGTATTCCAATTTGTTTGTATCTAAACTTTCGGTCGAGGGGTATGAATACTGGTTTAAGACTGTTGACTTGAAAAGTGATTGGGGTACGAAGAATTGGCAGATGCAAGGCAGGGACACATTATTTAGAGCATGTATTATCCCTGTGCAGATGATTTTCCTCAATGACACAGTACAACAGACTAGCTGTTTGGGCTTGGCGACAATTAGAGAGTTGAATTTGCCTAGTATACGTGTCCCTTCCAAATTAAACAACTGCCAAGGTACCACGGAAGAAAAGATTTTTATACAAAGTTTATAATGAGATTTGGAAGCTTTCACAACAGGAGGCTGCAGCCCGGTTGAGGCAGATTGATCAGGAAAACCTGATGCAGACTTTGTCTGTTGTTGATAATGGCATGCATACCCTTTCTGACCGTGTTTACACGATTGATAGCATTGTTTCCTCTGCTATTGACATTATTAAATCGGACATGTCTTCTTTATATCATGGGCAGAGTCAGACGCGGTCCATCATGCAGCTGGGTTGGACTCTTCAGACCTTGAAGGCAGGTCGCGTTCCATGGCAGCACATTCGTGCCAGAGAGATCTTTGGGGGTCATTCTGACCTCGGCGGTAAAAGGCCCTTACCGCCGGTCAGAAGTCCGCCATTCTACCGCCGCGGCTGCGGTAAACCGCCACGGTCATTCTGACCCACAACGGCGGAACCTCCAAAATCCCGACATCCAAGGAAGGCCGCCACATCAGCGGGCCGCGGAAAACTGGAGATGACCAAACCTCCACCGCCACAACACAAACACGCCCATGCCATTCTGACCCACGAATCCACGCGGCGGTCTTTCAACCGCGGTATTCCATTGGCGGGACACACCGCCGCGGTCAAAATACACACACAGCTCCAAAACACTGCCACATTGGACAATTCGAAATACACACACCTGACACACATACAAACAACACTCCCACACATCCAACCAACTATAAAACACACACCCACATCACCCACAAACCCCTACAACCGAAGATCATAGACGAAGGAGAGAGAGACACATCACAGAATAGAGAGCTACATCACACAGAGGCACACTACACCATCACACACACCACATAGAAGCACAAAGCACCACACACCAACACACTCTTCACCATATACACCACCCCACACCTCATCCACACCACCCCATGGCACCCCAAAGGCACCCACGCTTTTCGGACCAAGAACTCCGGGTCATGGTGGAGGAGATCATAAGAGTCGAACCCCAGCTCTTCGGCTCACAGGTGCAGCACACCACTATAGCCAGGAAGGCGGAGCTATGGCAGCGGATCGTGGACAGGGTCAACGCGGTGGGACCGCATCCCAGAAATCGAGAGGACATCCGCAAACGTTGGAACGACTTACGGGGAAAGGAGCGCTCGATGGTCTCGCGACACAACATCGCAGTGCAGAAGACTGGCGGGGGACCCCCACCCACACCACCCGAATTCACAGCATGGGAGCAAGAGGTACTAAACATCCTGCATCCTGATGGCCTCGCTGGAGTACACGGAGGAATGGACTCTGGTAAGTACAATCTCAACTACTTCACCCCCCCCCAGCATGCCAACCCCCACCATCACCCTCACCCCCAACCCCCCATCACACATCCTCCCTGAGAATGTCTCCCCAGCACAACCCAGGCAACACCAACCCCTGCATACCACCACAAACTATGGACACCCATCACCTAAGCATGACCACTGCACATACCCCCCCCCAAAACCCCCACAACACCTCCCCCAAGGGAATGACAGCACTGGGGGACAAGGGCACCCATAAATCGCACACAATAGCACACACAGAAACAATAACCATACTCTCTTACCCCATGCAGGACCCGAACGCCAACACACCGGCCAGGAGGGTCCAGAAATGTCCATCCCCCCCCCGGAAGAGGCACCCAGTGATGACAGCAGCTCTGTCGACCTGGAACCTGACGACCAGCCCGGACCATCGGGGACCTCTGGACAGTCGGTTCCCCACACACAGGACACAGCAGACCCAACCCCCTCTGGGAACAACAGCACAACTCCCACCCAGCGGGCCCATGGCTCTGTCTCTAGGACAGGTCAATCAGCGGTGTGTCTGCCACTACAGGGCCCCCAGGCTAACCCACCACCCCAACAACAACAGGGACCTGGGGGCAGTGGTAGTGGGCACACCGTCCAGGGGACAGAGTCCGGGGGAAACAGGGCAACTCGGAGGGCTGCTGTGCGACAGGGGGGGGAGGAGAGGCCCAGGGAACCGACTCTCCAAGAGGCCCTCACCACCATCATGGCAGCCTACCACCGCTCACAAGAGACGATGGCGACGGTACTGGCCAGGTTCCAGGAGATCCAGGCACAGCAGGAGGAACGCTACATGGGGTTCAACAATCATCTCACCACCATCTCTACCGCCATGGGGAGCCTAGTCCAGGCCCTCCACCGGATAGAAGACACGTTGCGGGACCATGTGGCACCACACAGGGCCCCTGTCACTAGCCCGGACCAGGAACAGCCTACCACCTCCGCCGGCGCTAGTGGACAGGAGGCCCCACCACAACGACAGGCCACCAGAACCCCACCTCCTGCTGAAGAACAACCACCCCGCAAGAGGAGCCTGAGATCAAAAAAATCGACAGAGTAGGATGTCAAGACCCCCGCCAACATGAGATACCCCCTGAAGTCATCCCACTGTCCCACATTGCCACTCTGTCCAACCTTGAACTGCCCCTGCTCCATCCTTCCATAGGCATATGGACAATGCACCTGTGAGACTGAGAACTGGACTCTGCCATGGCCATTACTCCACCCCCACCCATCACCGTGTTTATATCATGTACCATAATCTAGCACCAAAAATAAATCACTCAATGCACTGAAATCATGCTGGAGTCAGGCTGTATTATTTACAAATGTAAAAAACATTCCGATCAATTATGTTCTGTAAACTTTGTGCTGAACACATACCGAGATCAATAAGCATTAGTCCATGGGCTAACCAAGCAGAAGTCACGCAGTGGGTCATACAGCACTGAAAAGGGAAGGGAGAATCAAACATCAGTTTCAAATAACTGGGGGGTCATAGACAAAGTTGAGAAAAACGAGGCAGTCAGGAAAATTAAAATGGCGTGTGTGATTCTTACCTGTGTGCTACTGAAAATACTGTTGGATAACTCTGTCCCTGTTGTCTGGGTCGTCCTCTGAGTCTTCCTCCTCTTCACTCTCCACAGGCTCTACAGCTGCTTCTACACCACCATCTGGACCATCCTCCTGCAGGAAAGGCACCTGACGTCGCAATGCCAGATTGTGAAGCATACAGCAGGCCACGATGATCTGGCACACCTTCTTTGGTGAGTACATCAGGGATCCCCCTGTCATATGCAGACACCTAAACCTGGCCTTCAGGAGGCCAAAGGTTCTTTCAATGACCCTCCTAGTTCGCCCATGGGCCTCATTGTACCGTTCCTCAGCCCTGGTCCGGGGATTCCTCACTGGGGTCAATAGCCAAGGCAGGTTGGGGTAACCAGAGTCACCTATTAGCCACACACGTTGTCTCTGTAGCTGTTCCATCACAAAAGGGATGCTGCTATTACGCATCACATACGCGTCATGCACTGACCCAGGGAACATGGCATTCACATGGGAGATGTACTGGTCAGCCAAACAGACCACCTGGACGTTCATCGAATGGTAACTCTTCCTGTTTCTGTACACCTGCTCATCGTCTTTTGGGGGGACTAAGGCTACATGGGTCCCATCAATGGCACCAATTATGTTGGGAATATGTCCAAGGGCATAAAAATCACCCTTCACAGAGGGCAAATCAACCTCCTCTGGGAATATAATGTAACTCCGCATGTGTTTCGTCAGGGCAGACAACACTCTAGACAACACCTTAGAAAACATTGGCTGAGACATTCCAGATGACATGGCCACTGTTGTCTGGAATGAGCCACTTGCAAGAAAATGGAGGACTGACAGCACCTGCACCAGAGGGGGAATTCCTGTGGGTTGGCGGATGGGGGACATCAGGGCTGGCTCCAGCTGGGCACACAGTTCATGGATGGTGGCACGGTCAAGTCGGTATCGTAGTATGATGTGGCGTTCTTCCATTGTCGACAGGTCCACCAGCAGTCGGTACACGCGAGGATTCATCCTTCTCCTCGCAAATCCCAGCGGACGGTGCCTAGGAAGGACAACATGGAGCACAGAGTCAAGATAATCACTGGTACGTTCACCACTGCTTGTATGGCACACGGTTATCTAGGTATTGAAAGGCGTGTATGTGTGGCAATGCCAGGCCTAGGCCTGTGTGTCGCAGTAGAAATTATGCCATGTGGGCCCTTGAAATGGCGGCTGCCTGACCTGTGAAGTGGGACAATGGGATGTGAGGTCACTGCGCTGGCGGAGCACACCGTGGCGGTAGGCGGTCGAAGACCGCTATACGGAGCCGCATTGGATAACATTGAAGCCTATGGGTTTCAGGAGCCAATGACGAGGTGCGCCGGCGGTCGCGGTACGCACCGCTGCGGTACACACCGCCGCGGGCGTGACCGCCATTTTCTATCTGCTTAATCACTCGAGACCTGATCATCCACAGGAGAGGACCTATACTGCAAGTGCTGCTGTGAACTCGGTCTGGAAGTGACAATGGCTGCTGCGACTGGGGAAAGGGCCCCTGCCTTCACGTCTGAAGAGTTGGAGAAGCTCGTGGATGGGGTCCTCCCCCAGTATGCGTTACTCTACGGTCCTCCAGACCAACAGGTGAGTACACCGGGTGCACATGGAATGGGCGATGCCTGTGTGGAGTGGGGTGGATGTAAGTTGGTGGGGGGCGAATGAGGAGTGCAACGCACGACAGATGAGAGCATGTGCTATATTGCAAGGTTGGGGAGGGGGGGCCAATCACATCTAACATGCAGTAAGTTGATGATTGTTTCCTTCCCACCCTGTACATGTCACATAGGTCAGCGCCCATCAGAAAGTCGGGATTTGGCGTGCCATCGCCAAGGAAGTCCGGGCCCTGGGGGTCCACGTCAGACGGGGCACCCACTGCCGCAAGAGGTGGGAGGACATCCGCCGCGGAACCAGGAAGACCGCCGAGTCACTGCTGGGGATGGCCTCCCAACCTAGGAGGGGTGCCAGTCGTACCCTGACCCCCCTGATGTCCCGGATCCTGGCGGTGGCCTACCCGGAGTTGGATGGGCGCTTGAGAGCATCACAGCAGACACAAGGGGGTGAGTATCAGCACATTCAGCTATCTTTCTGCGCAGTGGAGGCGTCTGGGTGGGGGAGGAGGGTTGGGGGTGACATTAGGCCAGGGCGCTTTCTGTAGTGTAGTCCTCTCCCTTAGGCATGGCCCTGTGCTCCCGGCCCCCACCTCCGTAGGGTGACAAGTCCAGCTATTGATGGTCCAGCCTCACACATGTGCGCGCTTGTCGTCTCCTGACCTGTTGTCCGAGTCAGAAGTACTGAGTAGTGTGCCCCAAATGCGCGGCTTAGTGCATGCGGCTCCTGTGTCTGTCCTCTCCGCCAACGGTGTTGACATTGCATGCACTCAACCAGGTCTTCTCTTTCTCCCCCCACCCTTCTTCTTCATCTTCTTGTGCATGTGTGCATTAGCATCATCAGGCGGAGGAGATTTGGCATCGGAGCACGAGGGAGCTGCAAGCCACAAGGCCCCGGTGGGCACAGGAACAGACACCGAGGGCCCAAGTGAGCCGGAGGGCGAGGGGAGCACCACGACGGGGACCGCTGGTGAGAGCAGCGACAGCGACACGTCCTCGGATGGGAGCTCCCTAGCGGTGGCGGCAACATCCGGGCCCCCCGCCTCTACAGGTACAGCCGCCACCCAGCGCACCAGCCCCGCCCTCCCAGCAGCCCCTCAGCCTACGCTCCGTGCCCGCTCACCCAGGAAGGCGGGCGTCTCCTTCGCCCCAGGCACCTCAGCCCCTGCCCCTGTTACCCCTGCTGCCCTCAGTGAGGAGGTCATTGATCTCCTCAGGACACTCATTGTTGGGAAGACTACCCTTTTGAATGCCATCCAGGGGGTAGAAAGGGAGGTGCATCGGAGCAATGCCTACCTGGAGGGCATTCATTCGGGTCAGGCTGCCCATCAACGATCGTTCAATGCTCTGGCCTCAGCACTGACGAGAGCCATTGTCCCTGTTTCCAGCCTCCCTCTTCTGACTGCCTCCACCCTGTCTCTGTCTCCTGTTCCTCAGCCTATCCCATCCACACCATCTGACCAGCCTGCACACACCTCAACACCCAAGGGCAGCTCATCCAGACACAAGCACCACAGATCCCACAAACACTCACCCAAGCAACACACAGATGCAGACATCCCAACAGTCACTACCACCCCTGTGTCCCCCTCCTCCTCGTCTCCCTCCTCCCTCCCTGTGACGTCTCCACTCACACCTGCATGCACACCAACATCAGCCAGTGCTTCCATCACCACCACACCCTCCTGTACAGTCCGCACGCGTGCAGCACCACCCCCACTGCCATTTACACGTCCCCTGTGTCCTCTCCCACTGTGTCTGTCACCACCCCTTCCAAGACACACAAACGCAGGCAGACACCCACCCAACAGACATCCACCTCACAACAGCCTACAGCACCTGCACCTTCACCCAATGACAGCACACCTGACTCTCCTACAACCACATCCTCTTCCTCCACTTCCATCTCCACTTCTCCTACCTTTTACCTTGGCCCTAAAAAACTTTTCCTGGCTAATCTTGACCTCTTCCCCTCCGATGACCTACCCCCTCCATCTGCAAAGAGTCCCAAGAGCACCACAGCCACCACCAGCCCAACTTCGGGTGTCACTGTTGTGCATGGGTTCTGGAGCCCACCCTTTGCCAGCAGTGACACCTCCATCAGCAGCAAGGACACATCCAGCCCCCCCCCCGGCAAGAGGACCAGGAAACACAAGGGCCGCCGTGCGAAGACTGACACGGCTGCCCCCAAGGAGCAGAGTTCGCCCACTTCACCAGCCACAACGTCTAGGGAAGGCAAGGGCCCGAGAGCCCCATCTAAGGAGCGTAAGGGCAGCAGGGCGGAGACATCAGCCAGCAGGAGCGCGGAGCAGGTGGGCCCCACATGCCACATCCCAGCTGGAAAGGAGGACACCAAAGGGCCCAGGACCCCGTCACCGAAGGGCCCAGGAACATCACGGCCGGAGGGCGTCTGAGCACGGAGTCCAGGCCAGGTCTGGCTCCCTTGAACCTACTGGATGTGCACCGCTGAACAGGGCCCGCCGTGGAGAAGAGCACCGCTGAACAGGGCCCGCCGTGGAGAAGAGCACCGCTGAACAGGGCCCGCCGTGGAGAAGAGCACCGCTGAACAGGGGCCCGCCGTGCAGAAGAGCACCGCTGAACAGGGCCCGCTGTGGAGAAGAGCACCGCTGAACAGGGCCCGCCGTGGAGAAGAGCACCGCTGAACAGGGCCCGCCGTGAAGATAGGCACCGCTGAACAGGGGCCCGCCGTGCAAAAGAGCACCGCTGAACAGGGCCCGCCGTGGAGAAGAGCACCGCTGAACAGGGCCCGCCGTGAAGATAGGCACCGCTGAACAGGGGCCCGCCGTGCAGAAGAGCACCGCTGAACAGGGCCCGCCGTGGAGAAGAGCACCGCTGAACAGGGCCCGCCGTGAAGATAGGCACTGCTGAACAGGGGCCCGCCGTGCAGAAGAGCACCGCTGAACAGGGCCTGCCGTCTCAAGCACCGCTCCGCTGGGCCCCGCCGTCTCAAGCACCGCTCCGCTGGGCCCCTTCATCTCAAGCACCGCTCCGCTGGGCCCCGCCGTCTCAAGCACCGCTCTGCTGGGCCCCGCCGTCTCAAGCACCGCTCCGCTGGGCCCCTGCATCTCAAGCACCGCTCCGCTGGGCCCCGCTGTCTCAAGCACCGCTCCGCTGGGCCCCTTCATCTCAAGCACCGCTCCGCTGGGCCCCGCCGTCTCAAGCACCGCTCCGCTGGGCCCCTTCATCTCAAGCACCGCTCCGCTGGGCCCCGCCGTCTCAAGCACCGCTCCGCTGGGCCCCGCCGTCTCAAGCACCGCTCCGCTGGGCCCCTTCATCTCAAGCACCGCTCCGCTGGGCCCCGCCATCTCAAGCACCGCTCCGCTGGGCCCCGCCGTCTCAAGCACCGCTCCGCCCCGCCGTCTCAAGCACCGCTCCGCTGGGCCCCGCCGTCTCAAACACCGCTCCGCTGGGCCCCTTCATCTCAAGCACCGCTCCGCTGGGCCCCGCCGTCTCAAGCACCGCTCCGCTGGGCCCCTTCATCTCAAGCACCGCTCCGCTGGGCCCCGCCGTCTCAAGCACCGCTCCGCTGGGCCCCTTCATCTCAAGCACCGCTCCGCTGGGCCCCGCCGTCTCAAGCACCGCTCCGCTGGGCCCCGCCGTCTCAAGCACCGCTCCGCTGGGCCCCTTCATCTCAAGCACCGCTCCGCTGGGCCCCGCCGTCTCAAGCACCGCTCCGCTGGGCCCCTTCATCTCAAGCACCGCTCCGCTGGGCCCCGCCGTCTCAAGCACCGCTCCGCTGGGCCCCACCGTCTCAAGCACCGCTCCCCTGGGCCCCTTCATCTCAAGCACCGCTCCGCTGGGCCCCGCCGTCTCAAGCACCGCTCCGCTGGGCCCCTTCATCTCAAGCACCGCTCCGCTGGGCCCCGCCGTCTCAAGCACCGCTCCGCTGGGCCCCGCCGTCTCAAGCACCGCTCCGCTGGGCCCCTTCATCACAAGCACTGCTCCGCTGGGCCCCGTCGTCTCAAGCACCGCTCCGCTGGGCCCCGCCGTCTCAAGCACCGCTCCGCTGGGCCCCTTCATCTCAAGCACCGCTCCGCTGGGCCCCGCCATCTCAAGCACCGCTCCGCTGGGCCCCTTCATCTCAAGCACCGCTCCGCTGGGCCCCTTCATCTCAAGCACTGTTTATGGTTCACTGTGCCCACCATGCCTCCTCCTTGACCAGTGGAGACTGTTATCCACTTGAGAGACTGTGGCTTTGCACTCCCCAGGATGGCAGAGTGGGCAAGCCACCCACTGTAGAGACTTGAGAGACTGTGGCTTTGCACTCCCCAGGATGGTACAGTGGGCAAGCCACCCACTGTAGAGACTTGAGAGACTGTGGCTTTGCACTCCCCAGGATGGCACAGTGGGCATGGTGGCCCCTTCGTGGATCTTGCGTCGTGGACTCATGTGGCTGTGGTGCCCCCCCCTTCCCTTCCCCCTGAGGTGCCTGTAGTATTTTCATCAGATGCCCCTGCAGTGTTCTCTCCAAAGGACTCAGGTCTCCTGTGTGGGCTTTGCCCTTGTGTCGCTACACTGTAGCCCACGGACTGTTCCATTTGACTTGGATGTAGCGGACTAATTGCCTCGGTTCGCCATGGCAGTGTGTATAGTATTATTTTGTTATGGATATTTTGCATAGTTGCCGATACGTCTCAGAGTCTATTTTTTATATTAAAATTTGGTTCACAATTTAATTATGTCTTTGCATTTTTCAGGGGGGTTTGGGTGGTGTCACTGTGCATTGTTGCTCTGCATTGGTGTGTACAAAGTTTGGGGGGCTGGGGGTCGCATATGTGTGTGCCCGTAACCTTTCCTCCTCCCCCCTCCCGTGTGTCGTAGGTGCAGTACTCACCGTTGTCGTCTGCGCCGGAGTTCGTACTCGTGGTAGATGAGCAGGTAGACGAGTGCAGATAGGATGTTTAATTCGGGTTCCATGCTGTCCTCCGTACTCGTGGAGTGTGTTTTGGTGAGCGTTTTCCCGTCCGTAGTCTGTTTCCGCCGTGTTTTTATCGGCGGGGCTCCCGACCCGGAAAAGGTGGCGGATTGGTGAGTTGTGATACTGTGGGCGGTACATTGTCTGCCGCCTGCCTGTTGGCGGTGACCGCCACGCTGTTTGTCTGTACCGCGGTGGCGGTCGGAGTGTTAATGTGGCGGGCTGTGTTGGCGGTTCCCGCCAGGGTCAGAATTCCATTTTTTGGACCGCCGGCCTGTTGGCGGGTTGGCCGCCGCTTTATCACCGACCGCCAGGGTTAGAATCACCCCCTTTGTCTCCTTTAATTTGACTCGTCAACAACAGCTGATGGCTAAAAAGGAAGCGACGTATGTTATGTTGAATATTGAGAAATTGGAGAAACTGCCTTTCACGGTGGCTGAGATTCCGTCAGCTGAGTGGTTGATTCATGGGGTTATTAATCTGCCTATCTCCACTCTGCAATTTACTTCTTGTTTGAAGCACATTCCGGTGGGTAGATATGAACTATTGGGAGACAGTTACATACACGAGGTGTGGGAGCTTCCCTTTCAATACAGATGTGTTAATGGTTTGAGGGAGGTTTTTCTTAGCGGTAGTGAATGCGAAACTTCTGTCAGCCATTCTATGGTTTGTAAACAGCTGTCCTTGCACCGAGCGTGTAACGCTTCGATTGCTAACTTAGCTTGTTATCTGAAGGGAGTTCCAGTCCCGGTTATTAAAAACACTTTCCAGGTGCTTTCTAACGGCAGTTACATTGTTCTTAACAGCGAACGCTGCTGTGGCATGCGTGCCGGAATAGTTTACGTTGTCGTTGTCAACAAGGCCGTTATGTGCTGCGGGAATGTGTTGTTACCCCCCACTCAAATTAGGGAGGTAGCGGACATCTGGCCTCATATTGCTACTTCCAAGGTTAATTTCGACAAGTTGAGTCAGCTAAAAGCTTTATTGTTTCAAAAGCATGTGGCCCTTACATCTGCTAGCGAGACCTACGCACTTCAGGTGGCAAGGTCATGGGCGGAAATACAGTCCCTTTTGAATACTAACTTTCCAAGTCACTTCGGTGAACTTGTGGGACGTATATTTAATGCATCCAGCACTGCTGGTATTGCACATTTTTTCAAAGCCGTTGGTGTTGGTTTTGCTCACACCTTCTCTTCCATATTCGGTTTGATACCTTCGGCTATACACTCTATTTTCGGAAGCATTTTTGGGGGTTTCCCGATTACTTTGGCTTTATTGGCTGGAGTCTTGCTGTTGTTGCTATTTTTTCGCAATGGCTGTCCCGCCACGACGAGATCCTATATTGCTGCTCCCGTCAGCGCAGCTGTGTCGTGAACGCATGATGCAGCATTTTGGAGCAACACTCCTGGGCCATTTAGAGTGTGACTGGTCTCTGTCATTCCGACAGGTTTTGGATTGTGTGCAACCCGTGTTTTGGTGCCTTTGGTGCTCGTTTGAACATGCACTAGCCCTCTGTCTCTCACTGCGGTGCCCTCCAGTGGTCGATCCTGATCTGTTGATGTTCCCGATTAGGGCTCATTCCCAGACTTGTGCACTACGGTTGCGTTTGCTTTGTGAGGCAGTTTATGAGATTCCCTTCCTGGAGGAAGATGGTTTTGTCTCATTCATAGGCCCTGCACGGGGTGCCGCCCTGAATGGTTTTGGGGCTTTGGAACACACCTGCTCCATGGTACTTTGTGGCGTGGATCTTCCGATATTGACATATATCGAAGTGGAGGAGCTCCTACTCTCTATTGCTTCTGTTTAACAATTGGATTTTTTTCCTCTCCTGCAAAATTGACATTATATTGAACTTGGCTTTATTGTCACATGTTTTCTAAATTTATGACTTTGTTGTCTTCTGACCTTGTCGAAATATGTATATAATTTTAGGTATTGTTTATATCTGGGGCATATTTTTATATTATTGGAACCACTTGCTACTGACAAGGGGAGGGTGTAGTGTGGTTGGTTTTACGTATCCTTTGCGCGTTAGCTTCAGGCTTTAGGCCTTTGTGCACTTTGCCCTGGATGTATTTTATTCATTTTGCTGGCAGCTTAGAGCCTCTGTGCACTTTGCTCTAAATGCTTTTTATTAGGCTTCGTACTGTTATTTTTCAAATAGCCAGTTCTACGGTTTTGTTTTTTATTCATATCACACTGTTTTGCCTACTTCAGCACTGGAGTTCTCCATAACACATTCACTCTGTGCTTCAGTCAAGGATACAGTCTGGTACATTGCCGATAGACGTGGTAGGAGTTTAGACTTGGCATTCCTGCGTGGGGACATTTTGTGATCACGCTGACATGTTACTTATAAAATCACTTCCTTGTCCCAATACACGCAAGAGGGAGATTCCGACCAGGGAACCACAACTAGACGCTGACTGCCTCGTTGCAGATGCTGAACCAAGATCACAGGCCTTTGCTCAGGTATGAGGGCTGATGTCTCCCCAGTGATACAGACAGGCAAGCTAGAAGCTTAACATACTGTGCTCGAAATAGAACAAGCAGAGGGAGAGTAGAAACTATTATACACGAAGATCGCTTTGTTCTTATGTTTTACTCTCCTGGTAACTATTTCAATCCTACTGTGTTGTATGGTTCTGGTTATTGCGGCTCATGCCTTATTATCTAAAATACAGTCGTTTTATTAAATCATTATATAAAACGTATACTGTCTTTGTCATTTGTATATGAGATCATATTGTAAATGAGAGAGTTGGTTTGGATCTGAGTGACCACGACTTCCCTGAGAAGTTCCAAAGATGTCATGCGCTCGGCTGCCCAATCATCTCTTCCCCGTGGGAGAAATGAGGCGCTGCTAGTTAGCCGGAGCAAAAAACGGATTTAGGGTGACAGAGTTCCTTACACGTGGGTCAGACTCAGTCCCCCACACCGTTATCGATCCTGCTGCCTAGAAATCCAGTAGTCTCATTTAAGATAATGAGAGCCCACGCGACAAGAATATTTGGTTATAAAATGTGATTAGACAGATGTGAAGAAGACTGAGCGATGTATTGTACAGTTTTTGCTTGTGAAAGATTTATGTATCCGATGGCAACAATTTCCTCTCTCTTTAGCATGTGCTGTAACCATCCATAAATCACAAGTTTTAAATGTAGATGCACCTTCTGTATTCAAAGAAGGAATTTCACATGTATCATTGTCATGAATTATAACGTTATCAGGTTTATTTTTGATTGACTTTGATGAGAAGAAATTTAGTGTTGATGTAGGCTCTATAAGATAGTACAATCAGTTAAGAAGTCTATACGCTCCTCATTTAGGCCAGTACCCTGTTTATGAGAAATGAATAGTATGTCCAAAGCGGAAGATTACCAAACAGTCTACTGACCATCAAGTAAAAAAGCAGGAGAAAAGGACAACACAGACAGAGCTAAGATGGGAAAACTGGAAAAAATGGTGAAACTGTAGGATACCAGTTAAATAAGAGAATGTTTTCTACACTATATAATTTGCTACAATGTTTAATAACTGACAGAACTGTAATGCATTCTGTTTCAGTGATCTGAGACCTTTCAGATATATTTACTGGATCAATAATGCAAGCTAGTGTAATCACCCACCAGAATCCATGGGGTTCCTGTTTTATGCGCAAGCACTTGAGATAGAGTGGTCCAGAAGGCCTCTTGTTCTGTGTTGGGAGCATAGATGTTGCCCAAAAAGACTCTGGAGCCATCAAGACGGCTTCCGCTACAGCAAAACAGCCCTTTCTGTCTTGTCATCATGTGCCTGTTCTTAGGTTGGGTGGAAACTGACACCTGTACCCGTTCAGCGTTACTCATAGACGTTAACCCTCGGTTCAGGGTACTGAACAAAATTAGTAGTGCTTGTGGAACACATTTCGTGTCACCAGTAATGCAGGCAGTTTGCAAGTCCCCGGTAGTAGATCAGCATTTCCATTTGGCCTATCACCCAGAGCCCTCAGGCAAAGTAGAAAGGAACAAAATAAGATAGCAAAGATATGTTCAGAAACACTGTTTAAATGGCCCATAAATACAGTTACAATGGCCCCATGCTCTACCATTGTTATTTTGTTCCCTGAGAAGAGATTTCTTACCAGAAGACAAACTTGGCCTACATGAAATTACTATGGGTCAACCCATGGTGCTCCCCTCAAATACTCTGGTTTCCATTGTCAGGTTGGAGTTACAGTTAAGTGATGGTGCAGTCTTATAGTATTGCTGAAAACATATAAAATGTTTTAACGGTTTCTGTTCTCAGATGCAAGCAACCTTACCAAAGTGTGAGACTAAGGCCAGTCATTCTCTCCAGCCTGATGATTGGATTCATAAATGTGTGTCCCAGAACACTGTGCAGCAGCCTTGCTGTTGTGAACCCTATTAGATCCTTCTTATCACAAACACAGATACCATTGTAAGCGAGTGGCTCCTCTTTCCATCAACAGTGCTTTTGCTGCTGCTTTAAGAACTCTCTCATCACAGATCTTTTGACAAAGTCATTCCTGCTGTGACCCTAGTGTTTGTTGCTAGGCCAAGTTTTGCATGTTCTTCTTCTTTGCTTGTTTCACCACCACCTGATTTTGCCCCTACAGCCTCTCATCGCTACTACCTCTATTAAAGTAAGTGGTCTCCTCCTTCTAGATACTGGAATCCCTTGTGGGTCTGGCCTGCTATCTGCAATGCTGCTCTGAGCATCTGGTTCATGGTGGGATACATTTTTGCAGTGAAATGAGGGATTGACACCAAGACAAAACTGTATTGAACCTTCCCTTACCCAGAGCAATAACTCTGCATGGAAAGGTAACTCTTATGTGCTGTTGGAAAAATACATACAGATGATTAATTCTCTGTCTTGCTAGATTTACACTCACATGCCTGTGATGGTGAGGGGGCGGACTATTTCTGTGATCAGAGTGCCTATCATTTATAATGACACTTGCCTTCATCTTTTTCACTGCGGACATAGACTGCCAGAGTGTGCTGACATCTTCTCTTCTTCCTTTCCAAGCCTTGAAATGTTTGAAAATTAATCAAACCATAACCTCGTGTTTTTGTTGGTCATAGTAAATCTTTAAGCATGGGCAACATTCCTTTCAAATCCCCTCCTTTGGAGTACTGTATTCCTCATGGAATGTTATTTCGTAAGATTTCATAAGAGCCATCCGCAAGTGGTCATGCATTTTTCATTTGTGGGTTACCAGTCTACCTTTGGTTGCCCTTAGATTAGGCTGGAACTTGTTGTCCAGGATACATCGTCCTGCACTTTGATGATCATCCTGAAAAAAGGAATAGGCTGGCTGTTTCACCTACCATTAGGTACTGCTCTGCTTTAATTTTCATGTATGCAATGACGTTTCCTTTAGATCAAATAACAACAATGCAGAGATGTTAGAACCACTGGCTAATTCTACTGCAATAGCTTTGAAACTAGCAATAGAGCACCTAGATGCCAAGCCAAGATGCGAATTCAAATAGGATGGCATTAAACTAACTTTTAGCAGCCAAACAGGGGGTCTGTGCCATTGCAGGTACTAAATGTTGCACCCTTCTTCCCAGCACTTCTCCTAGTGTTCAAGAGCCAATAGATAACATTAAGGAGAACATTAAAAAACTACACAAAGTACAGAATGAGCCTGATCGAAGCCCCAATAACATTTGGTTGTGGATATGGGAAGTTTTGGGGCATGGGGTATGAAAATATTTGTATCAATTATTGCAATCATAGTAATTGTAGATGTTGTCTACATAGCAATAAAATGAATACTGTGCAGCGTCCATCGTGACAAAGAAGATGTAAAGAAGGAGGTGATGAGACTCTTTTTATTGACTTCCTGTAAATAATTTTTCCTTTTAGAAAAAAAGAGTTGTGAAATCATAATCAGGTACACATATACATATTACATTAGTGTAGTTTTATATATGGGATAAAGTATCCTTGGTGTGGTGCTCTCTCATACAAAAGAGATAGGATGTTTGTTACCTTGAAAAATGAAATTAGAATTGCAAGTGAAAAATTAAACACACCAAACAGCAGTTAGATATATGTTGCAACATTAAATTAGAATCTCTATCATGCAATTCAGGTTATGAAAAACGCTGTAGCTCCAAATGTGTAATAGTACGCAGAAAGATTCTGTATGCCTTATAGTAACTTAAGATGAAAAAAATAAACATGTTGCCACAAATATCTCCTTTCTGCTTATCACTGTACATCTAGAAAACAGAGCGAACGAACGAAAAGCCACATTTTGTTTTTGTTTCTTTAAAGTGCAGTTTTAATTATGCTCTGTGACCTTCCTTTCTCCTTATCTGCTGGCTCTGGCTGCCCATACTATATATATATATATATATATGATAAGAGTGCAGCAATATATTTTATGGACAAATATGGATATTGTTTGTTATTGGTTTGGAGTATAATTAAACTCCAAATATGGTTTCTAAATGTCATGGTTCCCAGGTTAATCAAAGTTGTACATTTGCACATTTTGACAGAGCATCACCTCGTTTTTAGCCCTGACAACGCAACAGGAAACAGGATTCTGAGATAATAATGAGCTCAATATTGTATTCATGAATTATAACACCTGCTCAAGAATGCTTTCCCCTGGATTTTGAAGAAGATCCTGCCACCTGCTCATTAGATATGTTTTTGCTGAAAGTAACTTGTTTCTGACACATAATTAGGTTCCATAGGCTTGTGTCCAGAGAAGCTGTGTTAAATTGTATGCCTTTTAACATTATGCTCCTAGTGACCCTTTTCTAGCTAAAGATATGCTGAGTTGAAATAACAGTTCTCTTTTGATTGTTTGCTGTGCTGATTGTTATTTTGTAATAAACACAAGTTATACTTTGGGCTTCCCAATGTATTCTGTTTTATTGTTAACACAATTTAAACATATAGGGGGTCATAATGACCCTGGCGGACCTGCCCTGCCACGTCAGCGGTGGCGGCCAGACCGCCGACAGCATGGCTGTGCAGGACAGCCAAATTATGACAAGAGAAGTGAACTGGCTACATTGCAGCCAGTTCACCACCTGTACCGCCAGGGGGATAGGACTGCCTGGCCGAAGGTTGACCGTCTTAGGCCCGGCGGTCCACCTAACACCGCCTGCAATTTGAGTATCCTTACCGCCAGGGATTCTATGGTGGCAGCCCAGCCACGAAATCCCTGGTGGTAAGGATACTGGCGACAGAATACTAATTCCTGTCGCCACTACAAGACTCCCCACCCGCCCCTCTATGTAGGAGCACCCCCACCCCGATCCCATCAGAAGCCAACCCATCCCCCGATCCCCGTACCGACCCCCGATCCACACATGCACCTACAGACATACACGCACAAATCCACACATACATACAAGCACACATCCACACATACAGACATACACATACACATCCACACATACAGACCTACACGCACACATACATGCACACATCGACACATACAGACACACACACACATCCACACATACACGCACACATCCACACATACAGACATAAACACACACATCCACGCACACATATATACACGCACACATCCACACATACATACATACACGCACACATCCACCCTCACTCATTCACACACACATACACACACGGCCACAACACTCCCCCCACCCCTGCATACGCGCATTCACAGAAGCACACAGACACTTGCACACACACAAACACACACAACACCCCCACCCCTCATCATTCACATACACACACCCATTCACGCACACAACACTCAACACCCACCCTCCCCTGTCGGTTGATCACCTTACCTGGTGGTCATCCAGGAGGGAACGGGGTCCATGTGGTCTACTCTGTCGGCACCGTTCTGTCACCACAACACCGCCACACCGATTACAAAGTTGTAATACTGCAGGCGGTATTGTGATAACGTGGTGGTGCCAGCGGAGCAACCTCCACTAGACCGCCAGTATGGCTACTGGCAGCTCTCTGCCCAATTTATGGGGGAGAGCTGCCAGGAATCATAATATGGTGGTCTCAAGACCGCCACCACTGGCGGTCTCCTGGCGGGCGTGACTTCAGCGGTCAACTGCTTTGACCGCCGAAGTCATAATGAGGGCCATAGACTGCAAACATATATCATAGTCTTCATCGACTCTCCTTGAAAAACCTACTGTCTGCCTAAGTCTACGCACAAAGTAATGAGCCAACAACACAGTGGGTGGAGAGCTTTCTATCACAGGTCAGTGGACCTTGTTGATTAGAATTGTTACTTTAAATGCTCATCAGCTACAAACAGCTACCTCTGGGGCAAGCCTAACTACTTCAGTGGATGGAAGAACACTGCTGGTATAGGATGCCCAGATGAACTGAAAGCAACATATTAAGCATCCACAAAACAAAGGAATACTCTTAGCAGGTGAATGTCAAATACTGTGAAACGTGTACAGGGATGTTCAACAGTGGTTGTACTGATATTGCATGGTCGATCACCTTGAGTTGTGAGTACAAAGGCTACAGTAAACTGCAGATACCTCACTGCACTTTGAAGGACTGGTGCTATCATACCAGCAGTGTGAACCCACCAACTGAAATTGTTAAGTAACTCCCAGAGGGAGCTGCTTGATGAGCCATTTGGGATGCACCAGGGCTTACAGCTGCACTTGACATGAGGAACTGAAAGCAACATGTTAAGCACCTCCAAACCAAAGGTAAATGGCAGATACCATGAAACATGTCCACAGATATCCAGTGCTTGCTGGACTGACATTAGATGGTGAACACCTTGAATTGCGGGTACAAACACCACCACAATGCACTTGGAAGGACCTTTAGATATAGATACTACTTGTATGCTGCCACGAAAAATCTAGGTAGTTTAGGTTAATAAATTAGGGATGTGTGATGAAAGATATTCACGGTATATTTTGTATTACCTCATTTTGCAATTGCACAGGTACGCCTTATTATGATGATAATTGTTATTCATAGGATTTGCAGAATGGCACATATTCAATTCTAATCATTCTAAATGACTAATGTTTGTTTGTGCATTGATTGAGTGGGTTTGGGTGGAGCTTCCCTATCCATCACTTGCTAGAGATTTTCTAACAGGCTTTCAGGTTACAAATACCCATCTAATTCATGAAATTATCTCATAAGAGCTGAGAAAAAACTTTTTTCACTTCAGAGGTCACATTATCCCCTAAAGGCTTTTGAAATCTATTAGAGGGTGGCAAATCTCATGACAGCTGCTTTGCACCACCTTGTAGCCCATCACTTATCTCTGCCATACTCTCTTCCCTCTTATTGGGCCAGGAAACCTTGTGGTCCAACATCTAGCCACATCTTTCTTGGAGATAGTTGGAATTCAACTCATGACTTAATAATGAGCCAAAGCAGGTACTCTTCTTGCAACTAAATGTTGCAAAAGATCAACTAACATCTTGGACCTTGTTCCCTTGATTTGATTGATGTGGTTTTCGACTGGGAGACTGTCCATGCAGAAGAAGACACAGTATTGCATTCTCTGCGTAGCTTAACCTTTGCATGCAAAGGAGCCATCTATGAGTTTTAGGCAGTTGTAATGCATTTTATGTTTGTTCTTTGAACAGACTTGGGTGTATTAAATTTGATTACCAATGACAGGGCTTTGGAGAGAACAGCCCTACCACTGTGGGCAGCAGAATGATCCAGTCACAACAGGAGTTCCTTTTTTTGTTTTTGGGAAGGGATGTCTTGCTTTATATTCCTTTTCTGAGATGACAGTAATTGAGCAGCCCAGAAATCATCACTTCATGAAGCCATAATGCTAGCTTATTCCAACAAGGAGAGAGTTTTTCTATGAAAGGACCCATGGATTTCCTTACTGATTGCCCCAAACTATATTGATTGGAGACTCATGGTTACTGCCTCTCTGTTGATCATGTGTCCCAAGATATCCATTATCCACTCCAGGATGATATCCCGACTTGCCTTTATGGGTGACAACCCCAAATCATACCAAAATAATAGTATCAACTTGAACCTGGCTTACCAGTACTGGCTTTTCCTCTGAAATGTTGACCATTCCGTCTAGGTAGATTATCATCCTACCTCCAGCACCTAACGTACAAACAATACTGGCTTCTGCACCATGATGTAACACCAAGGGGCTGATATTAATTCATATGGGAGGCTAGAGAGCTCCCAGATTTACTCCTGCCTGTGGAATTGAAGGAACCTTCTGTGGGGTGCTTTGATGAAGACAGAGTGATAGCTACCTTAGATGTCCAGTCTCGTCAACAGATTTCTTCTGAAAGAAGGTGAATGCCCTCCATCCTAAAATGCCTTTAGTCAGCTAGATGTTCAACTGTGTTTTAATACTACGCAGACCTTTCCCTTTTTCTGAACCAGATCACAGTGTATGCAAAATGCGTGACATGAAGATTCACTTTTAGAAAGACCCCTTCTGAGCAAGTTCCACTGTCCCACCTGACACAAGGGTCTGCTTAAGAGTTTGTTGATTATAGAAAAGCTACTAATCTCTCGAAAAGATGTTAAATTGAGAGAATACATTGGCTGAATTTCTTTCACCTACCTGTCCCTCAACCATTATATTCTTCTGAAGAATAAGCATTTTCTCTACAAAATGGGCAATTTTCCAGTGCTGTCTCCCTCTCAACCTAAGCCATGTCTTTTTTCTTGAAAAACGTTTCCTTCAAACTTTGTACAGCTTTTAAATCTTAGCATTTGTTCCCAACTATGAATGAAGTATGTTATCCTCACCACTATGCTTTGAGGGAAGGAATCCGTCTATATGTGCTGGTTTTGCCATTTCAATTGAAGTTTTCATTGCACAATTGTCCATTGAGCTGTGATGCTATTAATTGTGTTTGACCAATGACTTTGTGTTTCACCACTTCGCATATTAGTTGCTCAAAGTTCACCAGTAGCACATTATGGGGGTCATTCTGACTCCGCCGGCCGCGGTAACCGCAGGGCCGGCGGGAGCCGCCAGAATACCGCTGCGCGGTCAGAAGACCGCCGCGGTTATTCTGGGTTTCCCGCTGGGCTGGCGGGCGACCGCCAGAAGGCCACCCGCCAGCCCAGCGGGAAACACCCTTCCATGAGGATGCCGGCTCCGAATGGAGCCGGCGGAGTGGAAGGGGTGCGACGGGTGCAGTTGCACCCGTCGCGATTTTCAGTGTCTGCATGGCAGACACTGAAAATCTTTGTAGGGCCCTGTTAGGGGGACCCTGCAGTGCCCATGCCATTAGCATGGGCACTGCAGGGGCCCCCAGGGGCCCCACGACACCCCATACCGCCATCCTGTTCCTGGCGGCCGAAACCACCAGGAACAGGATGGCGGTATGGGGGTCGGAATCCCCATGGCGGCGCAGCAAGCTGCGCCGCCATGGAGGATTCCCCAGGGCAGCGGAAAACTAGCGGTACACCGCCGGTTTTCCGTTTCTGACCGCGGCTGTACCGCCGCGGTCAGAATGCCCATGGGAGCACCGCCAGCCTGTTGGCGGTGCTCCCGCGGTCCCCAACCCTGGCGGTCTCGGACCGCCAGGGTTGGAATGACCGCCTATATGTTTTATTCAGTTTAGCTGCCTATTGGCTTTGACATTGCATTAGCCATTACATTCTGTATTCTGCCTATTGGCTTTGACATGCTGTATTCAGTTTAGCTGCCTATTGGCTTTGACATGGCATTAGCCATTACATTCTGTATTCTGACTATTGGCTTTGACATGTTGTATTCAGTTCAGCTGCCTATTAGCTTTGACATGATATTAGACATTACATTCTATATTCAGCTCAGCTGCCTATTGGCTTTGTCATGACATTAGACATTACATTTGATATTTAGGTTAGCTGCCTATTGCCTTTAACGTGGAGTTAGACATTGCAGTTGAGAATCCAAGCTGTATTTTTCCAAGCTATGTTTTTCCACAAGATGAACCAAGCTGTTTTCTTCACACCAGACTGGACCTGATAAGAGAGAGTACATTTGGTGTTTTCCTTTCTGCTCAGGCTTGGGAAGACGAGAAGTCTAGGAGATCTGGCCAGTCTCCAAAGGCTTGCGTAGTTTTCCCGAGTCTGAGAGGAGGGGGCACGCTTTTGTAAGGATGACTCGGGGCTTCAGAGATTTAGATTCGAATCTGCTTGACTTCAGGCTGGAACTAGGCACCAGTTGCCAGTCTCCTGTTTGGGAAGATAATCTCTTTCTCGCAGTTGACCGTAGTCATCAACTTGCAGACCCCAGAAAGATGAAGCTGAGTATGTAGGCCCTGCCACCTTGCTCAAACGGTGAAGTATTTGATTCATACGCTTTGCATTAAATAAATAATCTGCTGTGTACATTGCAACTGAGAAGTACTGTGATATATTTTGTTTTCATTGCTGCGACTACTTTTACTCATTTGAACGTGTGCTTGAAAGCTATTAATTTGTCTCTCAAGAACTTGTGGGTGGGGAAGAATTAACAATAAAGGTCTTCTTTGAACTCAGAAGTGCATTCCAGAGATGTTCTGTAAGCTCTGATACGAGATAAGTAGGAAGGCAGAACATTTTGGTACCAGAAGTGGGGTAGGGCCGAATTATAGATTTCTATGTGCACAATTTAAAAGTGTAATTGTTTTTTGTTGTTTGGAGAATTACAGAAGCAGGGCAGACCATGTTTGAAAATGCATGTGTAGTTAAACTGCCTGATGGTGCTGTGAGAGACATGTTTTCTTTCTGTTATAAAGCATATTTAGAAAATGTGCCTTTTGGAAGCAATGATGATCCTTTTGTTTTTGACAGAAGGGTTTGGATACTTTTATCTGCTTACAGAAAAATGCAGGAGAAATGTAGGCAGTTGGAACATGAAAATAAGAATTTACGTGAGCAAATTAGCCAGAATACATTAATGCAAGATAATGCTGAAATGTATAAAAAATGCTGTTTTAGAAGAATCTGCCTTTTCCCATTCCAGTAATGAGGGGGTTAAGACAGCTGTGGGCCAGTCTGAGCCTCTGTGTGAGACAGGTTTTTTGGCAGTCAAAGTGCATTCCTTAACTGATAACACAGCTCAGAATGTGATTTACGAGTTACCTTTGCAAAATGAAGTAAAACGAAAGATTTTAGAGTTTCTTACTGTTTGCACTAAGCAAGAGACACCGAGTTTCATTAGCTTGTTTGATTTTTGGAAACAGAATAGCCCTAATCTGAGTGAAATCCTAACACTTTGGTATATGGTCCCTAGGAAAAAATATAAGAAGCTGCGCGCTTGTGATTTGGCAAATGAAATAATTCAGACTTTAGGTTTCTGCGCAGTGCAAGAGGGAAACACTGATTTACATGTAAATCAGGAACAGGGGAAGAAAAGAGTGCCCCTAGCTAGGATCATACACTGGATCTGGTACCTGCAAGACAGGGCAAGAGTACCACAGATAAAAGAGTCACCAGTGAAATTGTGTGCACCATTTGAATTCGTGTCCACTGAAGATAAAAAGCATTTTTGTTTGACTAATGATTCATTGACTGAAATGTTGTTTTCTAGCACAAGAGAAGGAACAGTGTTGTACAATGTGTGTCAGATTTTAAAGCAAGAGCTGCTTGAGATGTGTCATTTTTACGCTGACTCTTGGTTCATTGCCAATGGTTTAGCCGTTTGGTTTTCCACATGGCTTGTACCTAACTGGTTCAATTCCCTTGCAGATGTTAATGAGAAAAATTCAGAGAGAGAAGTGTTCACCCAGAATTCTGACTTAGTGGGGTTGGCTAAGTGGGTGCACCAGAAATGTGAACCGCTGGGAGAAAAAGCCACTTACAGGTGGGCAGAGATGAGAGAGATGCACATTCCCCTAGATTCGAAAACAACTGTGCAGCACGCACAAGAGAGATCTGTCCCACAAACAGTCACAGAGCAGTTGGGGAGAGGAAAGTTACCAGGACAAATATGGCAAATTGATCAGGTTTTAGGGGGAGTGATTGCTGCAGATTACCAAGGAGAAATCAAAATTATGCTGATAAATAGAAAAGAATCTGATTCATTCATACAAATTGGAGACAGAATGGCCCAACTTGTCAAAAGTGCAGTGAATGGAGGTTTGGCAAAGAAGGAGTCTGCCCCAGCCCTTCTGACAGTGCAAGAAAAGGGAAGCTGTGGTGCAGCAGATAAAAACCTCAGTGCTGAGGTGTGGGTTGAATCCCCAAATGACCCTCCAGAACCTGCAGAAATTATAACAAAGGGCCCCAAAAAACGTCCTGCTGATTATAAAACAGGGAAAGGAAGAGGAAGGGGTACATTTCAGATGACAAGTGTTATTTGCAAGAAAAGTCATACTTTTTTCTTTTGCAGATCCTACCACGATCCGCCACTGTCCCGGAGTGTGCTGTGTGGTCCCCCTTCGGGTGTGTGCGTGTGGGGTCGGGGAAGGGACCGAATCCCCAACCTGAACCTGACTGAGTAAAGTGCAAGGATCATGGATCCATTTTGCGCAAATGGCACCTTCAGTTCAAGTTCAACTTGTTTGATTGCATTCTTCCACTGGAACTAAGCAACCTTAACAGTTAACTGTCTGTGTTTTTTCGTGTGGAACTCTGACTTTCACTTACCTTCCAGCAAACCTTTCAGGTGGACCGTGCACCTCTACATGAGTAGAACTCATGCTACATCAAATTGCTATTTTAGAGACACTATCATCTCATTCAGAGTATAAATGTTTCAGTCATTTCTGTGTAGATGTTTCTGATGTGAAAGGTTATGAGATCTATATGTTAATCCACTTCCATTGCTTTACAGTGATTGCTTTGATCATTCAAATCTGACTTGCCGATAATGTTGTTTTTTTTGTGCTGATATTTTTTTTTTTTTTTGTTTGAAACAAGAGATATGTGAAACAAACATTCATTGGTCATAGGGTGGAATGTGATGCTATTAATTGTGTTTGACCAATGACTTTGTGTTTCATCACTGCGCATATTAGTTGCTCAATGTTCACCAGTAGCACATTATGGGCCTCATTATGACCCTGGCGGTAGAGAACCGCCAGGGCCAATGGGGGCGGGAGCACCGCCGACAGGCCGGCGGTGCTCCCTTGGGCATTCTGACCGCGGCGCTTTGGCCGCGGTCAGAACGGGAAAACCGGCGGTCTCCCGCCGGTTTTCCACTGCCCCTAAGAATCCTCCAAGGCGGCGCAGCTCGCTGCGCCGCCGAGGGGATTCTGACAATCCTTACCGCCATCCTGTTCCTGGCGGCTCGCCCGCCAGGAACAGGATGGCAGTAAGGATTGTCATGGGGCCCCTGGGGGCCCCTGCAATGCCCATGCCAATGGCATGGGCACTGCAGGGGCCCCCGTAAGAGGGCCCCGCTAGTATTTCACTGTCTGCGTAGCAGACAGTGAAATACGCGACGGGTGCAGTAGCACCCGTCGCACCTTCCCACTCCGCCGGCTCGATTACGAGCCGGCATCCTCGTGGGAAGGGAGTTTTTCCCTGGGCTGGCGGGCGGTCTTTTGGAGACCGCCCGCCAGCCCAGGGAAAAGCTCATAATACCCTCCGCGGTCTTCTGACCGCGGAGCGGTATTATGGAGGGCGGCATCCTGGCGGGCGGCCTCCGCCGCCCGCCAGGGTCATAATGAGGCCCTTTATGTTTTATTCAGTTTAGCTGCCTATTGGCTTTGACATTGCATTAGCCATTACATTCTGTATTCTGCCTATTGGCTTTGACATGCTGTATTCAGTTTAGCTGCCTATTGGCTTTGACATGGCATTAGCCATTACATTCTGTATTCTGACTATTGGCTTTGACATGTTGTATTCAGTTCAGCTGCCTATTAGCTTTGACATGATATTAGACATTACATTCTGTATTCAGCTCAGCTGCCTATTGGCTTTGACATGACATTAGACATTACATTTGATATTTAGGTTAGCTGCCTATTGCCTTTAACGTGGAGTTAGACATTGCAGTTGAGAATCCAAGCTGTATTTTTCCAAGCTATGTTTTTCCACAAGATGAACCAAGCTGTTTTCTTCACACCAGACTAGACCTGATAAGAGAGAGTACATTTGGTGTTTTCCTTTCTGCTCAGGCTTGGGAAGAGGAGAAGTCTAGGAGATCTGGCCAGTCTCCAAAGGCTTGCGTAGTTTTCCCGAGTTTGAGAGGAGGGGGCACGCTTTTGTAAGGATGACTCGGGGCTTCAGAGATTTAGATTCTAATCTGCTTGACTTCAGGCTGGAACTAGGTGCCAGTTGCCAGTCTCCCGTTTGGGTAGATAATCTCTTTCTCGCAGTTGACCGGAGTCATCAACTTGCAGACCCCAGAAAGATGAAGCTGGGTATGTAGGCCCTGCCGCCTTGCTCAAACGGTGAAGTATTTGATTCATACGCTTTGCATTAAATAAATAATCTGCTGTGTACATTGCAACTGAGAAGTACTGTGATATATTTTGTTTTCATTGCTGCAACTACTTTTACTCACTTGAACGTGTGCTTGAAAGCTATTAATTCGTCTCTCAAGAAATTGTGGGTGGGGAAGAATTAACAACAATAAAGGTCTTCTTTGAACTCAGAAGTGCATTCCAGAGATGTTCTGTAAGCTCTGATACGAGATAAGTAGGAAGGCAGAACATGAGCACAATCTAGTTAGAACAGGTTTGACTTCCTATTGCATTAAAAGACATATTCATCCCTTGTGGCAGAGCTTTAAGAAATGCTGCTGTCTGCATGACTGGTCAAGAGCCTCCAGCCTTGGAATGTCTTTCCAAAACCTTTTGAGGAGCAGACATTCCTGATGGATGCCTGGGGGTTTTCCACAGTGCTAGAATTACTGACATCCTTTCCCCAAGTCCTTCTCAAATAACAAACCTTGAACCGTTTCTATGTCCTAAGTTGAGAGATCTCCGGTTCCAAATTCACTCCTGACTCTCCAGCAACCTAAGCCATCACCAGATTTTTCAATAGACAGCCTATTAAGTCCAACAATTTATTTTGACATGCTTATATTAATAGATCGTTTTTGTTTACTTACAAATGAACCTGACCATCTTGGGACCGATATCTGGACAGATACTTACTTTGCTGTCTATGGATTGTCTGGAGATAATGACTCTCAGATTATTTGAAACATCCTTGTTGAGATACATATACAGAAACTTAGTAGTGGTTTATAAATCACACCTCCTGCTGACCAAACTTAAATGTGGATAATGGAAACAAAGAACACAGCTGATTAGGGTGATGCTTGACAGGTGTCACATACCCTTCTACTGAGGCATGAACAACAATGGTTCAATAGGTTCACTGTGTACTAGAAAAAACAAAGATACCCAAGCACTCGAATTGCATTCCAAAAGTCATAGTAAGTCCATAGAGTAAGGATTTGTAGATGATAAGTCCAATCAAGTGAGTTTTATTTAAACTTGGAAGATTCTGTGCTCCAAATTGCATATGTTATCACAACCACAGCCGACATGAGTTTTGTCACCATTCTTGATTTATTCAAGGCTGTAAATGTACATAAAATAATAATCACAAACCATACACAGGGATAATGCCAATGTAAATTCAAGTCTTAAAACGACAAGGTCAACATTTTTTAGAAAAAGGAAAAAGAAAGAGGATAGGGCCTCCACCCTTGGTTGTCAAAAAGGAAAAATTGCACAATGAAACACACAGAGCATTTCCAACACCCATGTTTAACAAACAGTTACAAGGGTTGCTGGATAACCAAACACCATAATACAAAAAAGTATACATAAGAAAGTGAAAAAAAGTCATTGTTGTGTGTGAGAATGCCCAAAGTCAAAGAAAACCCCGTAAGTGTTGTAGTCACAAAAGTTACAGAAAGCCCCATAAGTGTGAGGGTCACTAAAAGATACATTGTGTACTGACCTTGAAGTATACAAAAGTGCAAATAGCAGTAACAGATTTCAAAAGGTTGATTCACAGTAAAGGTTCCAAGTCTATAAGAGAAGAAAAGACATATCAATGTTGTGACAGATTATGAATAATCTGCAAGAAAAAGAAGGTCAATAGTAACTCATTAGTGGGACCAAGCTGAAGTTAGGAGGGAAACTTGTAAAACTCGTCAAGGCAAAATCGTCTGTGACCTAGTCTGTATAATTGATGTTTCCATGCGTTATTGGATAGTCTAAGTAAGTTGAACGATGGTCAAGCTATATAAGTAATACATAAAACAATGTTATTATTTATTAGACTCAGCTATCTTAAAAGCATTGAAGCCAGTAGGCTAAAGTGCATAATTAAGAACACCTACATAAGGACCATCTTCCAAGTACACACGTCCGGATAGCACAAGATAAGTCAGTAATGAGACCCTGATAAGTCTCACCCTAAACAAAGGGAAACTATTCATTTGTTTAAAACAAAAGCCCATATAAATTGTTAAATTCGTGTAGCACCAAAAGAGGAACAAAACACATGGCCTACTTGCAAAGATTGTGAAAGCGTGTGGCCATCCTGGAGAGAACAATTACAAAAGAAGAGTCCACATTCGGGTGTTATTTGGAGCAAAATTAATCGAGCACGAAGTGATCCCTATGCCAAAATGATAATAGGAAGTTGGCTCCCAGGTCATAAACGAGCTCTTAAATACTTGTAGAAGTTGCTAGTAAAAGAATAATGAGCTCCAGAACACTTAGAACTAATTCCCTTAATCATTATTTTACCTGTAGTAAGGAAACTGCATTATGAGTAATTGTAGGTCCCATGTGCGCTTAGTAAATAATACGCATAAGATAATCACGAGCACCATATGTAAGGAGTGTCAGTGACACAGTTCATCTGTTTCAACCATTCAGTCCTCTTCACCAGCTCATCTTCCGGTTTTCCTAGTCAGAGCTTGGTTTACGATTTCATAATCAGGCTCCTAGGTTACAGTGCGACCACTTCACACCCCTCTGGGACCAGGAATTGATTACTGAAACCGAGGCCCCCTACTTTTGGTGAGGTGTGTCTGTGTCTGTCAGTCATGCATTCTAACAATTCTTCCATAGAGGGCTGAAGTAACCTCGGTTTTTCACAAAACCTTTGTATAGTTAACCAGAGTGTTAAAATTGGTTGGTAATTGAGCTCTTCTTTCATTGCCGCATCTGTTTGCACCTTTGTGGTTTCTTTGGCACACATTGGGTCGTCAAGGTGCTCAGTTTTACTTTCACCATTTGGTGTCTGAGATCAACTGAACTGAAAAGTAGTGGCTTTAGTTACCACTCAGAATTAGAGGGGAGAGCACAATACCCCCAGACTCCATACAGATGACATCCCTTATTTCAGTGCAGTGTTGCTGGCTTAATTCTGGTGAATCTCAAATATTCAAATTGTACAGCTGAAATCACATATTGTTTTTGACTGGGTAGGGATCTTCGCAGGTTTATTGTGATCCATGATCACCTATTTTTCGCTTTGGAATTATCAGGCTTTAGGGTGCAGCCGACCTTCCTTCAACTCTCCAAAATAGATTCAAGAAAAAAATCTTGGTATTATGGGGTCATTACAACATTGGCGATAAATGCCGCTTACCGCCATGCAGAAGACCGCCAACACACCGCCGCGGCCGCGTAATTTCGCCACAGCTATTATGACCAATAGCTCGGAATCTGCCAAAATTCAGACACCCACACAAGTCCGCCACACCAAAGGTCAGTGATAAACTGGCGATATCAAAACCTCCACCGCCACGCCAACAGGAATACGCCCACACTATCACGACCCACGAATCCACGCAGCGGTCTTTCAACCGCGTTATCCCATTGGCGGTACACACCGCCATGCTCAAAATACACACACATTTACAAAACACTACCACATTGGAGAAATCGAAATACACACACCTGATATACATACACACACCACTCCCACACATCCAATACAATATAAAACACACACACACATCACCCACAAACCCTTACGACCACAATTTGCGACTGAAGGCCAGATAGAGACACCACCATCTACAAACTAGCATCCACAGGCACTCAACACCATCACTCACACAACATCCATGCACAAAACACCACACACCCCTAAACATCACCCCACACATCACAACACACACCACCCCACTCTTCATCCACACCACCCCATGGCACCGCAAAGACACCCCAGGTTCTCTGAGGAGGAGCTCAGGGTCATGGTGGAGGAAATTATCCGGGTAGAGCCACAGCTATTCGGATCACAGGTGCAGCACACCACCATAGCTAGGAAGATGGAGCTATGGAGCAGAGTCGTGGACAGGGTCAACGCAGTGGGACAGCACCCAAGAACACGGGATGACATCAGGAAGAGGTGGAACGACCTATGGGGGAAGGTACGTTCCGTGGGATCCAGACACCACATTGCAGTTCAGAGGACTGGCGGCGGACCCCCACCTCCTCCCCCACAACTAACAACATGGGAGGAGCAGGTCTTGGCTATACTGCATCCTGAGGGCCTCGCAGGAGTAGCTGGAGGAATGGTCTCTGGTAAGTCAAATCTTAACTATTACATCCCCCACCCTACCTGCATGCTATCACATACCCCCACCCTCGCCCTTACCCCATCACTCGAACTCCTCACATATGTCCCACTATGACAAACCACCCATCCCAACACCAAGCCCTGCATGCAACACCAAAGCATGGACACCCATCACCAATGCATGGCCACTGCACATACCCACACACACCCCTAAACAATTATCACACAAGGTCCCACACAAGAATGCAAGCACTGTGGTACAGGTTCACCCACCCATTGCACACCATGCCACACACAGATGCAATAATCATGCCTTTACACCCCTGCAGAACCCCTACCCAACGTCACTGGACAGGAGGGTCCAGACATGTCCACTCCACCCACAGAAAAGGCCCATAGTGATGACAGCAGCTCTCTCCAACTGGATCTAGATGACCAGCCCGGCCCATCTGGGACCCCGGGACAGTCGGTTCCCCTCACACTGGCACAAGCCACTAAAGAGCCTCCCCCCTCAGGAAACACCAGCACAGCACCCACCCAGCGGGCCCATACCTCTGTCCCCAGGACAAGTCAAGCAGCAGTGTGTCCACCACTACATGGAACCCAGGCTAACCCACAACCCCAACAACACCATGGACCTGGGGGCAGTGGTAGTGGGCACACGGTTCAGGGGACAGAGGCCCAGGAACACAGGGGAACTGGGAGGGCTACTGTGCGACAGGGGGAGGACAGGCCCAGGGAACCCACTCTCCACGAGGCCCTCTCCAACATCATGGGAGTCTACCACCATTCCCAGGAGACACCATGGCAACGGTACTGGCCAAGTTTCAGGAGACCCAGCAGCTGCAGGAGGAACAGTATTTGGGGTTCAGGGAGGAACTCAAATCCATCAACACCACCCTGGGTACCATTGTAGGGGTGCTGAAAGAACTCGTCAACACCAGGAGGGACACTGTGGCACAACAAGGGGCCGCTGACACTAGCTTGGGCAATGAACTGCCCATCACCTCCGCTGGCGCTAGTGGATAGGAGGCACCGCCACAGGACCACGACACCAGCACCCCACCCCCTGCAGATGGAAAACCACCCCACAAGCGGTCCCTGAGATCCAGGACAAAGACAGAGAACAATGCCAAGACCCCCGCCAAGAAATGAGACCACCCTGATTGTCATCCTTCTGTCCCACTTTGTCACCCTCTCCATCCTTAAACTGCCCTAGCTCCACGTCCTATGCCCCTTTGGACAATGCACCTGTGAGACTAATAGACTGGACTCTGCCATGGACATTCCTCCACCATCACCCCTGACCATTTTACAACCCCCTCCAATATTTAGCACTTAAATAAACACCATTAAAGCACAAAACAATCTGGAGTCAGTCTGTGCTTTCGAAAATGTGTATTTGCAATAACTGTGTAAAAATGATATATCCATTGTATTGTCAACATACCTATGTCACACAGTTCTAGTCCATGAGGAAACAAAGCAGATGTCACACAGTGGGATCCACATCTGTGAAATTGAAAGGGAAATTGACAACTCAGGGTCCATACACTGGGTGAAGGTGACAGACAAATGAAAGGTCGAACAATTATATCAGATGTAGCAGGCAGTGATGTCTTCTTACCTGTGTCTCACTGGAATTATTGTTGGATCACCGTGTTTGTGTTGTCCATGTCCTCTTCTTCTGCTTCCTCTTCTTCACTATCCATAGGCTCCACAGCTGCCACAACACCTCCATCTGGACCATCCTCCTGCAGAAAAGGCACCTGTCGTCACAAAGACAAGTTGTGAAGCATACAGCAGGCCACGATAATCTGGCACACCTTCTTTGGTGAGTAGAATAGGGAACCACCTGTCAGATGGAGGCACCTGAACCTGGCCTTCAGGAGGCCGAAGGTCCTCTCTATAACCCTCCTAGTTCGCCCATGGGCCTCATTGTAACGTTCCTCTGCCCTTGTCCTGGGATTCCTCACTGGGGTCAGTAGCCATGACAGGTTGGGGTAGCCAGAGTCACCTGCAAATGTCAAGGGAAATCTGTTAGACACACACTAACTCTTAGGGACATCCCCAGACCCAGACACCTAGTCACACTGTATAGGCTCCATGTCCTCACCTAATAGCCACATACGGTTTCTCTGGAGTTGCCCCATCACATAAGGGATGCTGCTATTCCTCAAAATGTAAGCGTCATGCACTGATCCAGGAAACTTGGCATTCACATGGGAGATGTACTGGTCGGCCAAACACACTATCTGCACATTCATTGAATGGTAACTCTTCCGGTTTCTGTACACCTGTTCACTCCTGCGGGGGGACCAAGGCCACATGTGTCCCATCAATGGCACCTATGATGTTGGGGATATGTCCCAGGGCATAGAGGTCACCTTTCACTGTAGGCAAATCCTCCACCTGAGGGAAAACGATGTAGCTGCGCATGTGTTTCAGCAGGGCAGACAACACTCTGGACAACACATTGGAAAACATAGGCTGGGACATCCCTGATGCTATGGCCACTGCCGTTTGAAAAGACCCACTTGCAAGGAAATGGAGTACTGACAGGACCTGCACTAGAAGGGGGATTCCTGTGGGATGGCGGATAGCTGACATCAGGTCTGGCTCCAACTGGGCACACAGTTCCAGGATTGTGGCACGATCAAGTCTGTAGGTGACAATTACATGTCGCTCCTCCATTGTCAACAGGTCCACCAGCGGTCTGTACACCGAGGATGCCGCCACCTCCTCATCTGCCCCAGCGGACGTGATCTATGGAGGAGAACAGTGAGCAGAGAGTCAACCAACATTGAGGTATGTTAACACAACTTTATTCCTCATTTTTTTAAAACCGCTATGTGCCTGTATTAGTGTGTATGCAAGGCCTAGATATGTGTGACGCATTTAAAATTAATGCCATGCGGCCCCCTGAAATGGCGGCTGCCTGACCTGTAATGTGAGACAAGAAGATTTGAGGTAACTCCGCTGGCATTGTACACCGTCGCAGTAGGCGGTCGTAGACCGCGGCGCAATCCTGCATTGGTTAACATTGGACCCTATGGGTCCGAGGAGCCAATGACGATGTAAGCCGCTGGTGACGGTACGCACCGCCGCGGACGTGACCGCCATTTTCTCTCTGTTCAATCACTTGATACCTGATCTTCGACAGGAGAGGACCTACACTGCAAGTGCTGCTGTGACCTCAGTCTGGAAGAGATAATGGCTCATGTGTCTGAGGAAAGGGCCCCTGCCTTCAGCACGGAGAAGTTGGAGAAATGAGTGGATGGGGTCCTCCCCCAGTACACGCTACTCTACAGTCCTCCAGACAAACAGGTAAGTACACTGTGAGCATGCTGAATGGGCAATGCCTATGTGGAGTGGTGTGGATGGAAAATAGGGGTGGGAGAATGAGGTGTGCATGAAACGACGGTGAGTGCATGTGCGTCATGGCAAGGGTAGGGATGCGCGCCAATGACTGTGACGGTGCGGACGGTTATATCTTCTCCTTTTCCCCTGTATTATTGCTTTAGGTCAGCACACACCAGAAGGATATTTGGTGTGCCATCGCCAAGGAAGTCCGGGCCCTGGGGGTCCACCACAGACGGATCACCCGCTGCCGTAAAAGATGGGAGGACATTCGCCGCTAGAGCAAGAAGACGGCAGAGGCCCAGCTGGGGGTGGCCTCCCAACGTGGGAGGGGTGCCCGTCGCACCATGACCCCCGTGATGTTCCGGATCCTGGTGGTAGCGTATCCGGAGTTGGATAGGCGCTTGAGGGCATCACAGCAGCCAAAAGGGGGTAAGTACAGTCACATTCAGCTGATTCTGCTAGCAGCGGAGGTGTCTGGGTGGGGGAGGTAGGCAGTGAGTTCCCCTAGGCCAGGGCGAGTTTAGTAGTCAAGGTCCTGTCGTAAGGCAGGCCATGTGGCACCCCACCCCACCTGTGTTCAGAGCCAACTACACCTAGTCAGGCTCCTGTGACTTCAATGTGTGCAGCAATCAGGCATAGGCCTTGTAACCCATGTCCCTGTGATTAATTAGGGAACTCAAAGTGCGCAGCGTAGTGCAGGGGGCTTCTGTGTCTGTAGTGTCCGCCAACAGTAGTGGTATTGCATGCACTCAACATGTCTATCTTCTGTCTTCCCCTCCCTTTTTGTGGTCTCCCTGTTCTTGTGTGCATTAGCATCATCAGGCGGGGAGCAGTGGCACCGGAGCAGGAGGGAGCTGCATCCCACAAGGCCCTGGAGGGCGAGACAACGGAGTCTGAAGCCACCAGTGGGACAGAGGGCGAGGGGAGCTCCACGGCGGGGACAGGAGCTGAGACCAGCGACACAGACTCCTCCCCTGATGGGAACTCCCTTGCGGTGGCGGGCCCCTCTGTGCCCACCGCATCTACAGGTACAGCCGCCACCCCCCCTACCAGCCCCGTCCTCCCAGCAGCCCCTCAGCCTCTGCCCCGTGGCCGCTCACCCAGGAGGGTGGGCATCTCCTTCGCCCCAGGCACCTCAGCCCCTGCCCCAGTCAGCCCTGCTGCCCTCAGTGAGGAGGCCATTGACCTCCTCAGGTCCCTCACTGTTGGGCAGTCTACCATTTTGAATGCCATCCAGGGTGTAGAGAGGCAGTTGCAACAGACCAATGCATACCTGGAGGGCATTCATTGTGGGCAGGCAGCCCAACAGCGAGCTTTTCAGACTCTGGCCTCAGCACTGATGGCAGCCATTGTCCCTGTGTCCAGCCTCCCCCCTCCAACTTCCTCTACCCAGACCCAAACCCCTGTACCTCAGCCTATCCCAAGCACACCATCAGACCAGCATGCACCCACCTCAACACATAAGGGAAGCTCTGGCAAACATAAGCACCACACATCCCACAGGCACTCACACAAGCATCATACCCATGCATACATACCAACATCCACTGCCTCCACTGTGTTCCCCTCCTCCACGTCTCCCTCCTCCCTCCCAGTCTCGTCTCCACTCACACCTGTATGCACTACCTCTTCAGCCACTACCTCCATCACCAGCACACCCACCACCACACCCCGCTCACTTGCACTCACCACCCCCACTACCATTCACACATCCCCTGTGTCCTCTCCCAGTGTGTCTGTGAGCCCACCTCCCAAGGTACACAAGCACAGCCACACACCCACCCAACAGTCATCCACTTCACAAAAGCCTCCAGCCCATGCACCTTCACCCAAAGTCAGCAAACGTACACCTCCTACAACCACCACCTCTTCCTCCACTCCCAAACCCCCTCCATCTACTCGTCCCAGTGTGTCCAAAAAACGTTTCCTGTCCAACCTTGACCTCTTCCCCTCACCTCCCCCACCCCTTCAGTCCCCTAGGGCCCACCTTTCCAGGTCCCAACCCAGCACCTCAGCCACCACATCACCAGGCACAGTGGTGCCAGCAGTAACCGGCTTCTGGAGTGCGCCAAGCAGCAGGGCATTCAGTGTGCCAAGGAGCCAGACCACGGACAGTCCCCCACCTCAAAAGCATAAAAAGTTGGCCAGTGCCCGGCAGGAGAAAGGCAAAACATCTACCACCAAAGCCTCTCCCAGGACTACAGTTGGGAGTGGGAAGACAGCTGCGCCACCATCCAAGGTGGGGAAGGGGCACAGAAAGACAGGCAAGTGGCAGAAAACCTGCAAGGCGGACAAGACCACCACCAGCACCGCTGTCAAGGACACCGCTGCCAGAAGCACCACTTCAGAGGACACCGCCGCCACAAGCACCACTTCAGAGGACACTGCCGCCAACAGCACCGCTGCCAAGGACACCGTGGCCACAAGCACCACTTCAGAGGACACGCCGTCACAAGCACCACTGCCAAGCGACACCGCTGCCACAAGCACCGCTGCTAAGGACACCGCCGCCACAAGCACCGCTGCCAAGGACACCGTCGCCACCAGCACCGCTGCCAAGGACACTGCCGCCACAAGCACCACTTCAGAGACACCACTACCACAAGCACCGCTGCTAAGGACACCGCCGCCACAAGCACCGCTGCCAAGGACACCGTCGCCACCAGCACCGCTGCCAAGGACACTGCCGTCACAAGCACCACTTCAGAGGACACCACTACCACAAGCACCGCTGCAATGGATTCCTCCGCCACAAGCACCGCTGCCAAGGACCCTGCCGCCACAAGCACAGCAGGCCAAATAGTGCCAAAAGCTCCAACACTACTGGGGCCGCCACAAGCAGGATGAAGCACTCTGGGCACCAAGCCCCCTCCAGAACCAGTGGAGTATCCCATCCACTACCTCAGTCCTTGGCTGGATGAACCACTCTGGGCACAAAGCCCCCTTCAGAACCAGTGGAGTATGGCATCTACTACCTCAGTCCTTGGCAGGAGGAAGCACTCTGGGCACAAAGCCCCCTCCAGAACCAGTGGAGTATCCCATCCACTACCTCAGTCCTTGGCTGGATGAAGCACTCTGGGCACAAAGCCCCCTCCAGAACCAGTGGAGTATGGCATCCACTACCTCAGTCCTTGGCAGGAGGAAGCACTCTGGGCACAAAGCCCCCTCCAGAACCAGTGGAGAAAGGAATCCACTACCTCAGTCCTTGGCAGGATGATGCACTCTGGGCACAAAGCCCCCTCCAGAACCAGTGGAGTATCCCATCCACTACCTCAGTCCTTGGCAGGATGAAGCACTCTGGGCACCAAGCCCCCTCCAGAACCAGTGGAGTATCCCATCCACTACCTCAGTCCTTGGCAGGATGAAGCCCTCTGGGCACAAAGCCCCCTCCAGAACCAGTGGAGTATGGCATCCACTACCTCAGTCCTTGGCAGGAGGAAGCACTCTGGGCACAAAGCCCCCTCCAGTACCAGTGGAGTATCCTATTCACTACCTCAGTCCTTGGCAGAATGAAGCACTCTGGGCACAAAGCCCCCTCCAGAACCAGTGGAGAAAGGAATCCACTACCTCAGTCCTTGGCAGGATGATGCACTCTGGGCACAAAGCCCCCTCCAGAACCAGTGGAGTATCCCATCCACTACCTCAGTCCTTGGCAGGATGAAGCACTCTGGGCACGAAGCCCCCTCCAGAACCAGTGGAGTATCCCATCCACTACCTCAGTCCTTGGCAGGATGAAGCCCTCTGGGCACAAAGCCCCCTCCAGAACCAGTACAGAAAGGTATCCACTACCTCAGTCCTTGGCAGGATGAAGCACTCTGGGCCCAAAGACCCCTCCAGAACCAGTGGAGTATCCCATCCACTATTTCAGTCCTTGGCAGGATAAAGCACTCTGGGCACCAATCCCCCTCCAGAACCAGTAGAGTATTCCATCCACTACCTCAGTCCTTGGCAGGATGAAGCACTCTGGGCATCAGGCCCTCTCCAGAACCAGTGGAGTATCCCATCCACTACCTCAGTCCTTGGCAGGATGAAGCACTCTGGGCACAAAGCCCCCTCCAGAACCAGTGGAGAAAGGCATCCACTACCTCAGTCCTTGGCAGGATGAAGCACTCTGGGCACCAAGCCCCCTCCAGAACCAGTGGAGCACTCTGGGCACAAAGCCCCCTCCAGAACCAGTGGAGAAAGGCATCCACTACCTCAGTCCTTGGCAGGATGAAGCACTCTGGGCACAAAGCCCCCTCCAGAACCAGTGAAGACTGTTATCCACTTGAGAGACTGTGCCTTTGCACTCCCCAGGATAAAGCAGTGGGCAAACCACCCACTTGAGAGACTTGTGAGACTGTGGCTTAGCAGTCCCCAGGATAAAGCAGTGGGCAAACCACCCACTGTAAAGACTTGTGACACTGTGGCTTTGCACTCCCCAGGATAAAGCAGTGGGCAAACCACCCACTCTAGAGACTTGTGACACTGTGGCTTTGCACTCCCCAGGATAAAGCAGTGGACAACCCACCCACTTGAGAGACCTGTGAGACTGTGGCTTTGCACTCCCCAGGATAAAGCAGTGGGCAAACCACCCACTTGAAAGACTTGAGAGACTGTGGCTTTGCACTCCCCAGGATACATCAATGGCCCCCTCGTGGATCTGGCATTGTGCACTCATCCGGCTGATGTGTCCCCCCTTCCCTTCCCCCTGAGGTGCCTGTTGTATTTTGAACTGATGCCCCAGCAGTGTTCTCTCCGTTTTGATCGGGTATCTTGTGTGGGCCTCGCCCATGCATTTTGGGCCCAGTGGTCCACGGACTTTAATGGTGGAATACGTTGGACTTGTATTATTGGTGTATATATTTGTGAATAGTGTATATATATTTTTGAATACTGAATTTTAATAGATTACAAACGTTCAACTCATTTCTTTTTGTCTTTGCATTCTTCCGGGGTGGTTGGGGGGTGTAACTGTAATGTATCGTGATGTATTAATGTGTGTGTTGTCGTGGGTGAGGGTGGGGGTGTTGCATGTTGTGTGTGTGTGTCACTCTCTTTTCCCTCTCCCCTCCCCTGTGTCGTAGTTGCAGTACTCACCGTGGTCTTCGCTGCCGGCGTTCGTGCTCCTGTTAGAGGAGCACGAAGACAAAGGCAGGGAGTATGTGGAGTTCCGGTTCCATGGCATTCTGGTTCCTCATGGGGTGTGTGGAGGTGAGCGTTTTCCCTTCCAAGTCCTGTTTCCGCTGTGTTTTTGTTCGCAGTGAATCTGCCCCATAAAAGGTGGCGGATTGGACTGTTGTAATACTGTGGGCGGTACTTTGTCCTCCGCCTGTCTGTTGGCGGTTACCGCCGCAGTGTTTGTTTGTACCGCTGTGGCAGTCGGAGTGTTAAAGTGGCTGTCTATGTTGGCGGTTTCCGCCACGGTCGTGATTCCATTTTTTTTACCGCCGGACTGTTGGCGGTTTTACTGACGCTTTAACACCGACCGCCAGGGTTGTAATGACCACCTATATGCCATTGCTCCTGTGTTTCTCAACAAACTATGTAAGTCGGCCACACAAGGCAATGAGAAAACCCTAGGCAGCCAGAGTTCAGGGGCAGACTCATGTTCATTTGCAGCCCACACTAAGTCACAGTTCTGGTCTGCACACCAATGGATCTACGTAGGTTAATGGTCAAGAAGGGAGAACCTGATCAGGTGAAATGATACTACTGATTATGAACATCTTTCCAAAATGCCCCAATCTTCCACAATGTTTACCTTTTTTTTTACCCAGGCTGGGCATTATTTCCATCTACTATCCAAATCTGTGTTGTTTAACACATTTCCCGCAACTCAGTATATCACTCCATTTCAGTACTTGATTTTTTTATTTATCTGGAGACACAATTAACTGTATTTGAGCTAGGATCGACATTTCATGGCTTCAAAACACTAGAAAAGTAGTTATTTACCTTTTTACTTCTGTGGACCCCCATTTAATCATTACTGGAACCCGGGGAACACTACTGAATAATTGTTGGATTCCTAGGACCCCCCACTGAATCATTATTGGAAGGCAGGAACCCTACCGATCATTTTCGATTATTTGAAATGCAAAACAATGTATAAAAATACAGAAATAAGCATTCATCAAACATGCTAAAATGCTGAAATAATGTATTTAATTCACAGACATAAAAAAAATCTTTTTTTTACTTTATTAGGAAAGTTAGAGCCATTCCAAATTCACTTGAGGCCACTCATTGTCAATGCTTTATTCTGTTCAATGCATTTCCACTGCACCCTCAAATCAATCAGAGCATACTAACTTAAGTTTAGCCTCCAATTTCAAATTCCCTCACATTTAGAGAGCGTTTTAATGTTTTTAATTTTACTTTGTGCTTCTTTTTTTCTGTATACTTTATTGATCTGTTAATACTATTAAATATTCAGGGGCATTGCCACGGTGGCCAACATGGGGCTCGCAGCTTGAGGCTGCCCCCAACCTCCTTCACCATCCGCAGAGATCCTGACCAGTCTTACGACACAACCAAGGGCATGAAGCTCTCCCCCGTACCCTCAACAAGCCTGCGACCAGTGCTGAAGAGCCAGGGTCGCCAGAGTGCAAGAGTGCCATACTGCCCATGACTGGCACGTCGTGGCTGAAAGCGCGAACAAAGGATGTGCTGCTGATGCACCAATGAGTCAGGGGCCGGAAACTGGGGCATGCGGCCCATGAGCCCCTGGTAACAAGACCAGCTCAGCTGGAGCTCCCCTGATCCATGGGGAGCTCAATTTGCTGCTGCCCTAGGGCCTAATTGGGCAGCATGTTATTCCTGCCAACCAGTTGCAATCTCCCCCAAGGCAGCTGCCGGGACCAACTTGTGCTTCTGGGGTGCTGTTACGCCAGTGACTTCTACAGACCTACCCCACAGATGGACTGGGACTCAGCAGCCTCACACTACTCAGAGGTGGCCTTCTCTGTGCTTTCGTGGGGGGCACAGGGGTGGTTGCGTGCCTCGCTCCCCCAGAACCTACACTCTATTGTGGAGTCCTCCTCCTAGCTTGGGATCCTGCTTTCCTTGACCTGATGTCTCAGATGACTGGACAGGCCTGAAACTGCCCTACTCCTGGAGGCAGCCTGGCTGCTTGCTCTGCTGCGGTAAGTAGGAGACTTCATAATCTATCTACCCCAGATTACATGCTGCGCCTACCCGCAGGCTCACCGCACACCACGCACTGGCTGCTCGTACTACCCAACGATAAGTTGGCCTTCTCAGCTGTACTGACTCTTGAACTTTACCCTCTACCACTCAGTATGGGAAAAGACAGAGTTCCGCCACCCGCTCCGGCCCAGACCAAGATGGACAGCTTTAATAATTTTCTGAAGGGACCTAGCGGCTCCCGGGGTTTCTCTGACATAGAAGACTCCTCAGAACACATTCAACCCGAACTAGCTATCCCCTTCAAGTTCATACAAGACCTGAAAGCTGCCTGTCTCTGAATACACGTCTGGGGTGGATGACAGCCGGGCTTTGTGCATTCCCTCTAGGCAGTCACACATTAAGGGAACTGGGGTGTAACTTTTGCATTCTGATGGCCTATCTCCAGGTTGATGGGTCTTCCTGGGCTAGATGGAAGGGAGGAGCTGACACTTACACCTGAATAGAGCTGTGCCTCTCCTCACACAAAGGGCTACATAACCCCCTGTAGAGTGTCTGGTGCCAGGGAAGGAAAAGCAAGGACCTTGTGATCTTCAAAGGCCTCTGTGGAGTCTACCCAACTTCAAAGGCACATTTGGGTTAAGTACAAGACCGCAAACCCCACCAAATCACAACTCTACTATAACCAAGGACATTCTGCCAGGAAGAAGGACTGCTGTGCTGCCAGGAAGAACTGCCATTCTGCAACTGCATTGCTGTGTTGGCTTACTGCTTACTGTGCTGTAGGAGGGACTACCACTTTGCTACTTGCTCTGCTGTGTTGGCTTGCTGCCTGCTGCGTCTTGCCTGAAGTGAGAAGGACTTGATCTGTTCTCTACATCCTTTCACTCAAGACTCTCCAAGGGCTTGTTGGCTTGCCTCCTGTAACTCCCCTGGTGCTGCTGGAATCTGCCATCTGTGAGTCCTACCCTTGCCTGAGGTGTCCCTCTCCAGTCCTGAGACTCAGAGATAGGTTCTGCATCTGATTCCTGCACAAAGTGATGCATCACCTCAAGCATGTAAGAAATTCAGTTGCATTGCTCCTTTGACACTGATGCAGCAGATTCACAGCCTGCATGGCCCAATGACAACGTTCTACCGGCTCGATGACAACACATTGCATTCACTTCATTGGAGCCTGATGGCAATACAGTGACCCGACTGCCTGGGGAAATACCAACACAACAAGACCTCAACATTGATGCTTTGTTCTATCAAAGGTGCTGTTGCAGTGGACCCTGTGTGAGTTCTGTAGACGGCCTACCCTCCATTGCAGTCAGCCTGGATTTTGGATTTGCGCTGGTCCTTAGTGGCCTCAAGTGACCTTTTGACCGCTATTGACTTCTAAGCAATGTTTTTGATTTTAGGGCCTGATTTAGATCTTGGGGAAGGGAATACTCCTCTCACAGACGTGATGAATATCCCATCACCCTATTACAATCTCCACAGGATATCATGGAATCATTATAAGGTAGAGAGGATATCCGTCATGTTTGTGACGGAGTATTCCCCTCTGCCAAGATCTAAATCAGGCCCTTAATCTTTAACAATTTCTATCTCAACTTCTACTTATTAGATTTTTGGCTGTATTTAAATGTCGAGCACATACTTTACACATTGCCTCTTAAATTAAGCATGACTGCTCTGTGCCAAGGTACCACAGGGTGAGCGCGGGTTAATTTAGGGTATGTATCTGACTTGCCATGACTAGGATTGTGGTCACTACTTGGACAGGGTGTATAACTCTGCCAGGTAGGGACCCAATTTCTAGCAGTCATCTAAAAATAAAGAAAAGGAAATTAAGCTATGCTCTTACACAGTGATAGGTGCAGTTTTGGAGTTAGAAATTAAATTAGTTACATTTCAGAAAGATAATTGGTAGTCTATATGAGAGTATGTAGAATGTGCATTGGAAAAAGGGTCAAAACTTTATCAGTATGGTGTGTGAGTCTCTAGTGGTCTACTATAAGTGAACAGAATATAAATTTAGATGTGGAAATGAAAATAACGACCATCTGAATTTCCTAGCTATCGTAACGGAAAGTTTCAATTCTATTAAGGACACAGAGGCAAGGATTATGCCACACTTTCTTTACTTTATTTAAATAAAGGCCAAGGAATATACTCAGCAAGACTAACGATCCCAAGAACAGAAGGGATCAGGAAGTAAAAAACGAAAGTGTCCAATAATGAGGGACAGCACCGCAACAACCAATTGGCACATGAGAGTACCAATGTTAGTCTGTCTTCAGTGTTAGCAGATCCTCTTTCGTAGCACGAGAAGGCTGAGAAGGGCGTTAAAACATCTTGTTTAACTGTGTCTGATCCTAAGAGAATAGCAAAATAAGGCATGTTAGAGGTGATTGAGTAGAAAAGACCAATATCCTGAAAGGAAAACACAAGATTGTAGATAACGAAACAGGTACAAGATATTCAAACCATAATATAAACTGAAAAATGAAAATAGTATAATGTTACTAGCAACAGGGAAGGGAATGTGTGAAAAAAAAAGAAGTAAAATCGGGCGGGATACTTCTCGCCTCCGTGTCCTTTATAGAATTGAAACTTTCCGTTACGATAGCTAGGAAATTTTTCATTCTATATCAGGACCGGAGGCGAGCATTATGCTAGTTCAAAGCTTGTCCACTACGAGGTGAGCCATGTCAAGAATTGGTTTAAAATAAAACCTTTTGAAAGTATAGTCTGAAGACCAATCTGTAGCATTCATGATATCCTCTAGGCGAGCACCTAAAGTGAACGCTTTGGAGGCCATGGCTCCTCCATTGGAATGTGCTCCAAACCTAGAGAGATCAATTCCGTCTTCCTGCATAATCCATTGAACCCAACGTGCAATGGTAGAAGAGACAGCTTTATGAGGTTTCCTAAGGGCAATGAGAAGCTGACGTTCACCAGGAGGGCAAAGTTCTGAAAACATGTCTAAATATGCTTTGAGACATTTAACAACACAAAGCTTAGGAGAATCTGGGAACGAAGGATGGAAATCACTCTTGTATTAGATTTAGTTCTTCTACTTACCATGAAAGTAACACTCAACAGAGAAAACGTTCTAACAGATATATCCAAACCACGGACATCAGAAACCTGCCTACAGGAACTTAAACAGAGGAGCATCGCCAGCTTCGCTGTGAGCTCATTCCTGGATAAGTAACGGTTATGGCTCCAAGAAAAAATAGGTCCAAAACACGATTGACATCCCAAAGGGAAAAATAACGAGGTTCAGGAGGAAGAGAAAGCCTAATGCCCCGAAGGAGGCAGAACACCAGAGGGTGTTCTCCCGATGGAGACCCGTTCAAATGAGAATGTCCACCCGAGATGGCGGATCTGAAAGTATTAATAGAGCAATAGGCTAAGCCCTCTGAAGCCAGACTGGCTAGAAAATGTACTATATGTACTACATCAGCATCAATTGAATCAAGATTCCGTCACAAACACCAGCAAGACCAGCAAGACCAAGCCGATTTGTATAGTTTGGAAATGCTGGGAGCCCACGCCTTGAACAGGAGGTCCTGAGCTTGGCCTGAAAGGCCGGGGATTAGCCATCGTCCCCTGAAAGACGCCACGCCTTTGGAGAGAGAGAGAACCCTGCAGAACTAATTGGCGAGACATATGATCCGGATTGGTGAGGATCAAGGGAAACAGGGGGAGTTGGATTAGAAAATCCCAGGAAAGTTCCAGAAGAACTGAAAACCAAACTTGAGATCTCCTTATAGGAGTGATCAGGACTACGTTGGCCTGCTGGCGACAAATTTGATCGGAAGTAGGAGTAATCATTGCGAAAGGAGGAAAGGCGTGACCGTTTTCTTGAGTCCAATTCTGGAGAAAAGCATCTGTGGCAGCTGTTAACGGGTCCAGCCACCAGCTGTAAAACTTGGGAAGTTGATGGTCTAATCATGAAGCAAAAAGATCTACTGAAAACGGACCCCAGCGGTCTTTGAGGTTGGAAAACACATAGGGGTGGAGTTTCCAGAGATTGTAGTCTCATAAATGTCTGGATTCGAAATCCGCCCTCTGAGTGAAACAGTCTGGGAGATACTCCACTGTGACAGAGATCTGACGATCTAGGGAATAATGCCAGAAACTGTTTGCAAGGTCTGACAAAGCCTTGGAACGGGTCCCGTCCAGATGATTGATATAACGGACAGTGGAAATATTGTCCATCTTGAGGAGGATACAAGACTGAATAGAGTCCTTGGTCCAGCACTTGACTGCAAACGAGCCAGCTAAGAGCTCCAGACAATTGATGTGTAGATTCTGTTCTTCCATGGACCAGAATCCGCTCGTGGAAAAATCTCCACAACGAGCACCTCAGCCTGATCTGCTGGCATCCGACTATGAGATCTGGAGCTGAGCCAAAAATTGCTCTGCCGTTCCAGGCCTCCATATGGGAGAGCCACCAATGAATTTCTTCCAGAGCTTCTTCCGAAAGAGAAATCATGTGAGCGTAAGAATAACCCCTGTGAAGATGAGATGCTTTGAGACGCTGGAGGGCGCGATAATGAAGGGGACCAGGAAAAATTGCCTGGATGGAAGAAGAAAGAAGACCTATCAAATGGGCAATTTGACGAAGAGAAATCCGATGTCTGGCCAAGGAACGTTGAAGCTTGTGGCAAATTTTTGTAATCTTCCGAGATGGAAGGCTCAAAGTGGCTGAGACTGAGTCTATCACAAACCCTAGAAACATGGCTCTTTGAGAAGGGACTAGAAGAGATTTGGATTTGTTTACAACAAAACCTAAATGTTGCAAAAGATTGATAATGATTTTCAAATGAAGAGCCAACTTCCGAGGACTTTGGGCTAAAAGAAGAATGTCATCTAAGTAGACGATTCGATGAATACCCTGAGTTCTGAGATGTTCCACCACTGGTTTGAGAACCTTGGTGAAACACGAAGGGGCTGAGGAAAGACCGAACAGAAGAGTGATGAATTCATCAGTTTGTTGACGCCAAATGAACTGCAGAAAACGCCTGTGAGGAGGAAAAATTGGAATGGTAAGGTAAGCGTCTTTTAAATCTAAACAAGCTAACCAATCTAGAGAGCGCAGAACGTCGCAAAGGAGGTGAATTCCTTCCATTTTGAAAAGACGATATACAAGCCAATCGTTGACGTTGCGAAGGTTTATGACCACCGTTTGCTTTGTCGACCAAGAAAATGTTGCTATGAAGCCACGAGCATGAGGACACGCTGGACAGATAGCTTCCTTTTCCAACAAAGCTTGGACCTCTACGTCCACCAAAGCGAGGTCTTGAGAAGAAAATTGAATGGGTCGAGGCGGAGCAATTTGAATAGGACTTCCATGGAACTCTATGTGAAAACCTCTGACTGTTTGTAGAACCCATGCATCTGCTGTAAGTGATTCCCAAGTCTGGATAAAATTCACCAGACGGCCCCCTACTTTTAACAGAGAAGAAAGGAGAATTCTTACCTGAATAAGCGGGAGTAGAGATACCTCTGTTCCTGAAATGCCGTCCTCTGATTGGGTACAAATTGGCGAATCTGGTTTGATCTTGAGGTTGTCCTGACCTGGGTCCTTGTCCTCTGAAGGAGTTTTGAGAGTACGGCCCCTGCCTCGACCGGCCCCATAAAAAACACAAGAGGGAAAAACTTTTTTCATTGAAGACTGAGCCTTGTCTCGGGATGTGAAAGTGTTCACGAATTTCCCAAGTTATTTGATGAATGGCTCTCCAAAAAGACCACCCGGAGCCACGGGTCTGGCTTCAGACTCTGCCAGGTCTCCTAACTTTGGGTCCACCTTAATTAAAAGAGAGCGGCAACACTAAGTAGAAAGAGCACAATTTGCGTTCCCCAGGAAAATCACAGCACGTTGTGCGCAACCAGAGAGGGCATCTGGGGAAATCACAGAGCCAGAATCTTTTGCGTCCTCAGCCATATCCAAGATCTTTGTTAAAGGCCCAAGGATATCCAAAAGCTTGTCACAACATGCACGCCAGGACCTGTCAATAACTTTTTAGGGTCCTTGATAAATTTCTGCAAAAAGGTTGACATTCTGGGGTCTAGAATCAGGAGTCTGGGCTATTTTGTTACACTGGGAAGGACAAGGACATTCCGCCCTAAGGCAATTGCGTGACTCTTTTTCCAACGGCTTACAAATGCGCCCCGTTTCATATGTGGCAACCTTGTCAGACGGGGCCCAATCGAAAGACCGAAGATGGATAATGTCATCGGGATCAAGCATGTCTGAAGGCTCAGGGATAGGATCAGGAGAAACCTGAGAAGAAGGAAGCCAAGGTCTGGAAGGGCCGGGTTTTTCATTAGGATCAACATACTCATCAGAACACTGATTGTAAGGGATTGATGAGGAAGAATCCATAATTGGGTCATTGTCATCAGAAATAAACGCCTGTTTGATTTCATCAAACAAATCTTGATTGACTCCTGTTGTGCGACGACGCTTGGCAGGAGTAGGGCCCTCAGGAATGTTTTGCAAAACAGGGGCTGAAAAGAGAGGTGAGGATGTAGAACTCTTAGCACACTCTCTTGCAATTTGGAGAGACAAACGTTCTTCTAAAGGAGCAATAGCCTCAGAAACTGCGCAGTAAATAGAAGCATCAACTGCATCAAAAAATTCCTCCTCCTCATTTAATTCCATTCTATTTATGGATACATTAATTTAAAAAAATGCAATAAAACAAAAGTGGAGGCTCTCACACAAGACTGGGTGTCAGTCAGAATGAAATAAACAGCAAAGCTGTGAGATGTTTTCTTGTGGGACAATAACACACCTGGTGCCAGAAATTCAACTGGGGATAAACATGCCTGAGGAATGCCCCAAAAATGACCACTTCCAACATACAGACCCCGAAAAAGAAGGGCGTGAAAGGAATGAAATAAAGAACCTGAAAATGCAGGGCGTCAGGAATCTAAGCGAGCAGGAATATTGCAGACCTCAGAACAGAGCGTAACTGCAGACAAGAACACACACTCTAAACCTATGCGCGACGACTCCCGACTGAGGAGAACATTTGAAGCTGAGCGCTTCAGCTGTCAAAACGCCCCCAGCGGAGACGCCGTGCAATAGCTAGTGCACCAAACAATTACAGTTGTGAAGGAGCGAGGAAAAATGCTCTCGCAATCGAAGAGAGAAACTCTTGTTTTTTAAATGAAAGCAGTATGAAAAATTTAACATGTCAGTACACAAATAACTGTTTGTCTAGCCAAAAATGTGTGAGAGAGAGATATAAACGGTACTTATCTCATCCGCGAGCAGCGAAGAAAGAGGATTTGCTAACACTGAAGACAGACTAACATTGGGACTCTCGTGAGCCGATTGGTTGTTGCAGTGCTGTCCCTCGTTATTGGACACTTTCGTTTTTTACTTCCTGATCTCTTCCGTTCTAGGGATTGGTAGTCTTGTTGTGTAGATTCGTTGGCTGCTATTTAAATAAAGTGAAGAAAGTGTAGCATAATCCTCGCCTCCGGTCCTGACATAGAATTCCGGTTTAGACTGGCAAAGTGCAATTTGTTAGAAAATAGGATAGCCATGCCATTTTTGCAACCTTTTGCTGGTGAAGAGAATAAATTACTCATCCATGATTTGGTCATGGAGGCCACAATGTTGCCAGGAATATGGGTCTCTTGTAGAAAGCAAATGTATTGCATTTATATAGGTAATCTAGGACTTTCGGCCTTTTTACTGTGTGATGTAAACCTTTAACATTTAGTGAAACAATGTTTCATTTACAACTATTAGCCATAGTAAAGTAGAGTGAATAGATGATGATAGAATAGGAGGAAAACAGAGGCCAAGAAAAATGAATGAAGATATAATAAGAAGTTAAACCATTGATAAAGACAAATAAACAAACAGAACAAACAAAATACATATAACCTCTACGAGAGGAACGAACGAAAGTACGAAGGTACAACCCAGCAATTAGATGGCACACCATATTGCCTGCAAAAGTAAGATAAAAACAGTTGTAGTTATGCAGCATGAGAAATCAAGTATTATGTATTGAAGACTGTGAGTCCATTGGGGCATGAATGTCCAGATATGCAAGTAGATCTGCTGGTGAAGTGAGAGATTTGGTAACATAATTTTTCCAAATGGGCATAACTGCTGTGTCAAATAATCCATATTTGTAACCAGCTTTTTTCAATCTGGGGCATAGTTCTGAGAACTCTTTGCGCAAGGCAACTGTTTCCTTTGTGGAATCCTGGTGAATGTAGATTGTATGTCATTCCACCATTAGTGTTGGTAATTCTCAAATAGCTTACCAGATAAGTATTAGATGATGGCGGTGTAATACTTTGAAAATCACTTATCTTAGTTTGGAATGATGTGGTTTACGATGTACGCAATACGAAGGTACACGAGGAGCCTTGCCAACTTCAAATTTATCAGGAAATTTTATTTTTAAGGGTGAAAGTATAAGGTTTTCCAAAAAGGATCTGATATTTTGTCGTCCAGTATTCTCGCTGGTAAATTGAAAAAGTGCATGTTATATTGCCAATTTCTAGTTTTGAGATCTAAAAGCTGTTTCTTCATAGGTACTGTAAGGTTGACTTGAGGTATTAACTGGTTGATCACAGCCTTATTATCTCTAATTTTGATGGTATTATCAGATATCTTCATATTGAGTCCTGCCATGTCCCTCTGAATATGTTTAATGTCACAATATGTAGCATCTGTATTACTGTGAATGAAATGAATTTCTTCCAAGATTTTTGCTATTGATTCTTCATGCAAATCCACCATTTTAGTTTTTTCAGGAGGTGGGGAATACACTTGTTTACATTTATTCAGAAGACTTTGTGGAAGTTTAGCATCCATTCTGAGTATTGTATAGAGAGAGCTCTCCTGGTTTTAACATAGTGCAGTAAGCGTAAGATGAAAACCCGAGACTCCAAGTAGCAGTGACCTCAAAATCAGCAGACCCACACCTTTAAGAAGGACAGCAAAATAATGGAAACCTAATGGAATCTGGTACGTGCAAGCCACCTGGTTTGTAGTACAGAATATGTGCAGAAACCAAGGAAACATGCTGTCAATCAAAGTTAAAATATTCGTTAACAGCAGGCTATGGCAGAGCTCAAAACGCTTCCACCATTTTGATAACGTACGCCCCCACTGTCCCCCACAATGTATAGCTTTGACTTGTGTCGTTCATAATGATCACACTGCTTCTGGAACACATGGTTCCTATTGATCAACATGCTACACCAAAATGACCACCAACATGACAGCATGGTGCTGTGGTTTGTCAGTGTATGCAGTTATATTGCTGGCTTCATTCCCTCAGGCTATCCATCATGTAGCTCTGCCCTACAACATGATCACAGGACTATCTCCACACATTCTGATGCCACCAGACACTGGCATCTGTAAATCTCTGCCAATGTCTGGCATCGCTTGATCAACCTGCCGCTGAGCCACACCGCTGACAGGAGAGGGGAGCACAACCATTTCAATTTATTTAATCTATTTGCTTCTGCTAGACGGGGATTCTGAGTGAACAGCATACAGCCAAACAGTATCAAAATAGATTCACTTCTCATCACAAGTCAAGGACGAGCTGACAGACAGGTGAGGAAGAATATACTTTATTAATCCTATTTAGATGAGGACATGGTGCAGCTACAAGGAGCAAGGTCTGACAGCAACTGTCAGGAACCTCAACCAGCACACAGTAGATAGAATAAGCCCAAAAGCACAGCCTGAACATTCTCAGATTGTGGGAGCAGGCAGCTGACACCACCACAGTTTGGACATTTTGCCACAGGTGAACTGGGTTTCCAGTCTGGACCTGCTGGCAGGTATAGCCTTACCCAGTATACATTAAGGACCTCTTTCACCAGGTGGCTAAATTAGCATTCTTTTTTTTAGAACATTTTATTAAGTTGATATTCACCCTACAGAAATTGTATAGTGGTACGGAACCAAAAAATTGACTGACCCCCACCCCCCAACCCTGGGGAGCCATGAAATCTATGACCGATATAACCATAAAGTTTATAGTCAAATCAAGAGGAAGTGCCCCAGACATCGCCATCTCGTGGTTTAGCTGTCTACTGGCTCTGATTTCTTCCACATCTCCCAAACTTTGATGAGCTTCGATGGACAGCCCATAGATTTATAAATCGTATCTTTAGCCTACAAACACCAGTCCATATTCATTGTTTTATTCCTGGTGCATTTGTTACTCCCCACAGATGCACCGTATCTTTCCTGGCTACCACCTGGGCAGTATTACTTCATTGTAACATGTATTTAGGTATTGTCTGATCACCCCCATATATGCAGGATCAAGTGAGTAGGAGTATATTGTCCCCAGTAACCACCCCCATTTTCCAACCAATCTGTTCACAGAAGCTCTGAAACCCCGGGTAGTCCCATGTGGTATGTATCAGTGTGCCCTTTATACTGCAGAATATCAAACAGAGATGTTTACACCATCTGGAACAGCCGGGTTGTAGAGTAGTGTGCCCAGTGTAAGATCTTAAGTTGCAATAAACGGAAGCCCACCTTAATGGTAACTTCACGTGAAAGTCTGCACGAGTCACTCCAGTTTTTTTCCCCATCTTCTCTACGGTGAGTTAAGGAGGCATAGCAACGGCCCGTGAGTGGCTTATATGTCAGTAGGATGGCATATCTGCAATGGGGCTGCCAATACCCAGAATTAGAGGGGAGTTTCTTTGTCCACGCCCTGGAACTGATTCTTGTGTTTAGCCAGGGGAGCAGACCTGCAAATATTTAAATTGTTGGCTATCCAACAGTTAGTATTTCTTCGGAAGATCATGTTTCCTCCCTCCCAGACATCCCCTAGCTTGGAGATCCTGATGAGGTCCTATTGATTTCGACCTTCAAGTAGCCCCAGGTCTCTCAAGATTGTGTAATCCCCCAAAGGCATTTCCAAAGGTTCTTTCCAGATCTTGATCACTGTTGCAGATTGGAGTAGACAACATAGGCTCTCTGACTCCCCCATAGAGCTTCCCTATGTAACCTCTGTCACCCATGGCCCTTCTGTCAGCTAATAATGTCAATTCCTGCTGTGTTGAGAACGCCCAATCATTCGCAGTTACCAGTTGAGTTGTCCAGTAGTATATCTGTAGGTTCAGCAACAAAATCCCCCTCTCATATGGACCCCTTGCCAGCATCTGGAGTGCAACTCAAGGGGGTATTGCCATCCCACAGGATGTCACTTCATCCACTGCTGGGAAGAACCTGTCTAGTATCTCAAAATGAGTGTTCGGTATCAAATACAGAAATCTGAGCAGTGTTATCATTTTATACAAGGTTTCTGCCCAGTAATCAAAGGGGAAGCCGTCTCTAGTGTCCCTCATCCTGTTTGCAGTCTTCCGGAGCTCTCTCTAGATTTGCGTTGTGTAATACCACTTTAGCTGCTGTTATATAAATCCACAGGTATAGGAAACCACCAGGAGACCATCAAAAGGGAAGCCTCCAATTCTTCAGCGGTTCTCATGGGGTAATTGGGCAGACGATTGGTCTGCCAATTAATGAAGATGCCAGAGAATTCCCCCCAAAAGTTCAAGATCTCCAGCAGACGTGGGCTTGAGCCCTCTAGGTCTGTCAAATGTAGTAATAGATCATCTGCATACATTGAGATTGTGTCTCCCCACTGAAAGTCCCACCTTATACCCGCTGAACTGGGCATCCTGGCAGACCTAACACACTAATGGCTCAATCGGCAGTACGAACAGCAGAAGTGACAGTGGGCACCCCTTCCTCTTCCCCCAGTGCAATGCGAATTCCTTGGAGACCGTCCCCGATCCAGGCCAATGGTATAGCATATAGCAGTTGTGCCCAGGACTGAAATTCCTGCCCAAACTCAATTTTCTCCAATACAGCCCTTAAGTGGGGGGATACTCAAGGGAGTCAAATGCCTTTTCAGCATTCCTCCATGAGTAAAACCAACGTTTCCCATATGGAGTGTCACCTAGCCTGGCATCTGAACAGAAGCCTGAGGTTATGTCTTGTTGCCATGTGAGGCATGAAACCTGATTCATCTGTCACAGTCAGCTTATCTATCACCTGCTCTAGGGTTATGACTAGCACCATGGCAGCACCTTTGGTTCTATGTTCAAAACAGAGATGGTTTTGCAAGATCCACATTCTTCTGGTGGCTTGCCTTTTTTATGAATGAGAAGTATCTGCACCAATCTGCAGTCTGTCGGTAGACTGCCCATCTGCCTTGCCTTGTAGAACATCTTTCTCAAGGGCAACTCCACCTTTCCTTTAACACACTTAAACGATTCTGGAGGGAATCTGTTAGAAATGGGGTCTCTAGTTGGCAGTCAGTTTACACCCCGTCCAGGTAGGGACCCTCACTGTAGTCAGGGTAAGAGAGGAACACAGCTCAGATAACCCCTGCTCATCATCTTGGTAGCTTGGAACAAGCAGTCAGGCTTATCTCAGAGGCAATGCGTAAAGTATTTTTACAAACACACATAGTGACACAGTGAAAACACCACAAAAGTATTCCACACCAGTTTAGAAAAATAGCCAATATTTCTCTAAATCAAACAAGACCAAAACAGCAAAAATACAACAAACACAAGTAAAGATATCACATTTTAAAGTAAAAAGAGTCTTATTCCATAAGAATCAATGTATGCATTGTTTTAGCACAAAGTACCTGGTATGCATCAAAAGTAAAGCCGTACGGGTGAGCGTGCATCAGAAAAACAAGTGATGCGTTGATTCTTTACTCACAATTGAGGCTGTGCATCAATTATTTCGGATAAGCGGTGCATGGGGAAGAGATGCATCGGTTTCCAGACAAGCAGCTGCGGGTCCATGCAGTGATGTTGAAGATTTTAATGCCCAGGTAAGATGCGTGGAAACCAGACGCACAACAGCGATAAATCCGTGCTGACCTGGTGATGTATCGATTTCACCAGCGCTGCATCGATTTTTCAGCCACGGTGTAGGCGCTCCATCGATTTTTCTGCCACTCAGCTCTGGTGTGTGAATTTTCACTCTGTTTCTGCCAGCTTCTCTTTCCAGGGGCACAGGGACTGTATGTGACACCACTTGGCAAGTCAGGGGGTATCACCAGGAGAGCCCAGGTGCTGGCAGATGAAGTCTTTGATGTCCATGAGACTTCTTAACCGGAGGCAAGCTCAGTCCAAGCCCCTGGAGAATCTCTTCAGCAATGTCCAGTCTTTGTCCGCTTTAAGACAGAAGCAGCAACTGCAGGCCAACCCAGCAAAGCACACATATCAAAGAGGCAGTACTCCTCCTCACAGTTCTTCAGCTCTTCTCCTTGGCAGAGGTTTCTCTTGATTCAGAAGTGTTCTAAAAGTCTGGGATTTTGGGTCCAGCACTTATACTCATTTCTGCCTTTGCAGAAGGCAAATGTCACAGGAAAGTCTTTGTAGTGCACAAGATCATGCCTCTTCCTTGTCCTGCCCCAGCCACACTCTAGGGGGTTGGAGACTGTATTGTGAGGGGACAGACATAGCCCTTTCAAGTGCAGGTGACAGCATCTCCCTCCCACTCTAGCCCAGGAAGACTCATCAGGATATGCAGGACACACCTCAACTACCTTTGTGTTACTGTCTAGAGTGAATTCACAAATAGCCCAACTGTCAGTCTGACCCAGATGTGGATTTAGCAGCCAAGCATAGGCACAGAATGGTTAAGCAAGAAACTGCCCTCTTCCTAAAAGCAGTATGTTCAAATAATCTAACAATCAACTTAACCAAAAGATGTATTTTTAAATTATGAGTTCAGAGACCCCAAACTCCATGTCTTCATCTGCTCCCAATGGGAAACTGCACTTAAAAGCTATTTAAAGGCAATCCCCATGTTAACCTATGGGTGAGATAGGCCTTGCAATACTGAAAACTGAATTTGACAGTATTTCACTATCAGGCATTGTAAAATACACTAGTACATGTCGTACCTTTTAAATACACTGCACCCTGCCCATGGGACTGCCTTGGGTCTACCTTAGTGGTAGATTACATGTACTAAAAGGGAAGTCTGGGCCGTACAAGTGGGTACACTTGCCAGGTCGACATGGCAGTTTACACAGACATTACAATGGCAGGTCTGAGACATGTTTGCACGGCTACTCATGTGGGGGGCATAATCAGTGCTGCAGATCCAAGTAGAATTTGACATACAGACCCTGGACACCTCTAGTGCACTTTATTAGGGACTTACTACTAAATCAAATATACCAATCAGGGATAAACCAATGGCTAATCCAATTTAGATAGAGAGCACTTGCACTTTAGCACTGGTCAGCAGTGGTAAAGTGCCTAAAGCACCAAATCCAGCAAAAACAGTTCTGAAAAAATAGAGGAAGAGGGCAAAAAGTTTGGGTATAACCCTGCAAAAAGGGCCATTTCCAACAGAGTCCATTAGGTACTGATGCCTTCCACCCTTCAGCTGTGCTATCGTTTTCAGTATTTCTTCTACCTCTATAGGGGCCTCAAGTAATGTGCAATCAGCTGTGTCCTGGTTTGGGGATGTCTCCCACTAATTTCTGTAGGTTTTATTCAGACCTTCGATATTGGGACTTGTATAGTTTGCCTAAATGACCTTTGAAAGCCCAGGAAATGACCTAGGAGTCAGTACTTCTCTCCCTATCTGGTCTGGTTAGTCTGTTAACCTATCTCTGATCCTCCTCCCATTAAGCTAGTCAGGCCACTTCACTTAACCTGTGTTGTTTGCCTCTGTAGTGGGCCAGCGCCTCTTGCTCGACCAGTTTTCTGTACTCCTCTTCTAGTAGGGCCAGATGATGTGACAGTGAGGGATTCATAGGTGCTACATAATCTGTTTTGGTTTGTAGGAAATGGGTTTCCAAGTCCTGCGCCTACTGCTTAATTTGTAGGAAAAAGGGTGCCAGTGACCGAAGCCTCACTCAGAGGCCCACGGCCGGTGCAATGAAACTTTGGCATGCTAAATAGTATGGCTGCCTAGTACTGAACGCACCCAAAGGCCTCTTTAATCCACTGCCAGGCACTCCCTCCACCTTTATCGCATTCCCTTCGTGCCGCTTTTCTACCTTTCTCTTCATCTTTCTTTCCCGTTTGTGTGTTTTTTTCCTTCTTTCACTCTCGCAAAATGTCTGATCAGCAAAAATAAGTGCCGGTGCTCAAAAATACATGTCGCTGGCCCCCAATGGCAACCATCAGCTCAAATTAAGCACTGCCCCAACACTTCAAAGCCTCTAGAAATTCTCCTCAGTGGTGTCTGAGATAAAAATTCCCTGCACAAATGTTTTATTTGCTTCCCATAATATTTCTGGGGAGCGTATTGGTTCTACATTCCCATTGTAATATTGTTCTGTGAATTCACCAATACATTTTCTTGTTCCCCAGGCTGTTAATGCCCGTGGATCCAGCCTCCACTGAGACCTGTTATTTTACCCAGGTAGATAAAACCTCATGCCTCTGAGATCCCTTATGCCAGGTAGCAGGTGTCCTTGAAATACCCCCTCTGTGTCTGGGGGGCTAGAATGTAAACCATGACACTGCAGTCATCAATTTGGAGATATAGGAGTATGGCCTGGTCATTGTGTGTTCACTCCTCCAGAGATCTTGTAGTCCCTGTGCATCAGTAAAATGGAAGAGCTGGTCGTCATTTGTACCCCCGTCCACTAGTGAACACCTATTGATAGCATTGATCAGAATCCCTTGGGCGAAACAATTTCTAGGTTACTTGTGTTCTGGTTCACGGAGGACCTCGCCTGGCAGTTTGGGCTTGACTGATCTCATGAGGAGCAGGATCAAGGCTGATTTGCATATGGCTGGCTCTATACTGAGGGGCATGGTGGGCAAAAAACAATGATGGATTCGGATATGGTCTGAGTGATTGCCAGTGACTGAGATTAATTCAAGCATTCCATCCATCACCTTGTTGTTTTTTAAGTTACACCACGTCACATAATTTTCCGTCCTGAACAACATTAAAAAGTAGAACATGAGTGGCTATTGTTGACGTGATGTGCAAATGAGCTCTATATTTAGTGGAAAATGCATCATGGTGCCAAAATGGACAGAAAGATGCACTTCACGCTAAATATTAGCACTAAATTCTGAGTGTGTGGATTGTGTGATTTTAGCAACATTCTGTGTACTTATGTAAAGGCACATCACATAAACTTCACCCCCCCCCTGAGCTTTACACTTATGGGAAATTCCCATTACTAAGGTGTTGAGCAACTGCTAAAACCAGTGTCTCTGTGAAATTAGGAGAAGCTGGTGATATCTTCATTAAAATAGAGTGCCCTGCCTTAACTTAGCTAATTTTATCCAGAGAGGCTCCTGACTGAACTTGATTTATCATGTAATACGTGTACTGTTTGAGCACTAGGACTCTGCAGAATGGTTTTATCCAGCCCGGGAAAGGAAGTGGGTCACAGCTGGGTGTGCCCAGGATGGACCAGGGTGCATTGTATAGTGAGAAAGCGAAACCAAGAAGAACCCCCAATTTTGTGTGCCGAGAATTATTTAAATAAAATACGTCATGCCAGGCACGACAGCTGGTGACGAGGAGGAATGCCCAGCTGCCAAGTTTACATATTGCATGTGTTAACACAGATTGTTACTAATAAATATTCATGAATTCTGAATGTTAAATCTGCACAGAAAATGAATTAATATAGAGAAATTAATACACAAGTTTGAAAATGTGCCTACTTGAGTGACCGTCAATAATCACAAAGTGTCCTTATTAACTGCTTATTAATATGAAATGTTGTGTTCATGTTCAATGTAATGTAGTAGTAAGTCATATTAATGGTCATGTATTATGTATTTGCTTTATGGATCATAGGCCTTAAATTAGCAAGGTCTTGGGCCTAGTTGCACAGCCTCACGTTAAGATGTATTCCTTAAACGATTCACATAAAATGGCTGCATAGAGAGTAAGACTAGTATTTTTCAATCGCGTTGACCAGATGCTAGTAGCTAATTTTCTTTCCCATGAGAACTGCTTGCTAGAATATGTTGCACTAGCTATTGATACTTTGTAGAATTTAGTGTGTGTTAAGGAGATGTTCCCATGGAGTAACAATGGATGCGCTGACTGGGGTATAAGGCGATACAAAGTTGTTACCTGACGAGCCCAACAATGGGAACAGGAGAAGAGGAGCCAATTATCGACACATGAAAGACAGTTTAGTTATATCTTAGATTTGAGGTTCTACTCTCATTGGACTAAATGTAAATGTATGATTCTTTGACCAATAGCAATGTGGGAACATGTCCTCAGGAATCTAACTTTGCCAGACGGTACCGAGAGGGGACAATCATATTCTTTCCAAACTGCACAGAGACAAGTCACACTTTTTTCCTAACCATCCCAAGAGGAGACGTACTTAAGTTTTCCTAACTTTGTTGCCGAGAAGCGTCATTCTGTATTATGTCAGTTCCTGAGACATTTCTATCTTGAACTTTATTGCTGAGTCCCAATGCCCATGGTGACTGAACAGATGTCCAATTAATGAAGACTGTCGCAGATTGCTGAACCGCACTGAGGCAAGGTATAAGACTATGTTACTGATTGCCATGTCTATTTGCTTTTGTCTTTAGGTACCAACCACTAATTTTGATACAGCCATAGTTAGATGTTTTTCCAAATTTGTGTTGACTAAATTGTTTTGCATGAAGTCCAAACATGCCATTCTGATCAAAAGGTTAGTTAGGAAACTCACTGAAGATGCTTGATAAGGATTAACAACAAGTTGATGTCTTTTCTTTGTTGAATCTATATGTATACACTGGATCAGGATATGGTCCTTGGACATTTTTGGCCCATATAGAGCTGGGCTTAGTGCCCTGATGAGCATGCAATCTTTAAAGAAAGTTAGGTGGTGTAATTATGTTAGAAAAATCTTTTTTAATCTTGGGCTGGGAGTCTATTGGACAGATGCTTCCCATCTTCCAAAAAATGCTGCACAGGTTGTGAAAGATGCATATTGGTTGACTGTACAAATGGGAAAATTAGCAGAGGTCCCCTCGCTTAGCCTAACTGATAGCTTTTTATCACTGAAATGCCACTATGAATTTGAGCATTTTATGGATCTGATTGTATTTCCCTTAGCACTTACACTTTACATTAGATTTAGGCTAGGAACATTACCACTTTGCACTTTTACTTGTAAATGGACTAAGGGGGTGATTCTTACCTTGGCGGGCGGCGGAGGCCGCCCGCCAAAGTACCCCCGCCAGAACACCGCACCGCGGTCGTCAGACCGCTGCAGTGATTCTGGGTTTTCCACTGGGCTGGCGGGCGACCGCCAAAAGGCCGCCCGACAGCCCAGTGGAAAACAACCTTCCCACGAGGACGCCGGCTCTGAATGGAGCCGGCGGAGTGGGAAGGTGCGACGGGTGCAGTTGCACCCGTCGCGAATTTCACTGTCTGCAATGCAGACAGTGAAATTCAAAGTGGGGCCCTCTTACGGGGGCCCCTGCAGTGCCCATGCCATTGGCATGGGCACTGCAGGGGACTCCAGGGGCCCCACGACACCCCATACCGCCATCCTGTTCCTGGCGGCATGGCGAGCTGCGCCGCCATGGAGGATTCTTTTGGGCAGCGGAAAACCGGCGGGAGACCGCCGGTTTTCCACTTCTGACCGCGGCCTAACCGCCGCGGTCAGAATGCCCTGCGGGGCACCGCCAGCCTGTTGGCGGTGCTCCCGCCAACCCTGGCCCCGGCGGTCCATGACCGCCGGGGTCAGAATGACCCCCTAAATCTGTTACTGACAACAATTTATGCCCCATGGGATGGGGAGTGGCTGAATATATAGCCCACGTTTTATTTTGTTGCCCCGCTTATTCTAAGCAGAGGGCACGTTGGCTTATACCACTCTGCAGATCCATGGGTTTTTGGAGCAGGATACTAGCCCTCAGGATCTTTAAATCAAACACGCACAGGAATGTAGCATGTTCATTGGCAACAAAAAAAATTTAGCCAAATTTGGCCCATTAGACCAAAATCTTTGGAGTGTCAATCACGATACATAGTACTGTAACTGTTACGAGTCAGCATATACAAATTGAAACCCAATATTTTAGCGATGACCTATGAGAACTAGTTTCCAATTGAGAACATGAGATGTGCTGTATCCTTGTAGTTATGATCTTAATACTGTTTTTTAACTCTTAAACGTATGTTATTATATTGCATTTTATTCTTACATTAGATTTTGCATGTGGCAAAATTGTTATACTTATTGCTCACCACTATTAGCTAGAGGTTTTATGATATATATTTTTTTATCTTTCAATGTATTTATGTGTTTTGCTTATGTGCTTTGGTATGGTATTATTTTTTCACTGAAATAAAGCTAACTACTACAACTATATGTATGCTATTTCTAGTGCGCAGTTATTCTTGCTATTGATTTGCACTTTAACTCTAGAATGTGTAGTGATCCACGCATGGATCAAATTGAGATTCTTTAGAAGATTCTGTCAATCAGTAATGTTTCTGTATGTTTATTTGATTTTGAGACTAAATTCATTGATATTAGCATTGTTAATATAGGGAAATAAACATTCTAACTTCAACACAAATGTTTGGTTATTCATGCCCAAGGGGTCATGGTGTGTGGAAATTACTGACTCTCAAGATTATTGATCCCATTGATTGATATTGTTATTGATTGGTACTGAAATTTGAGGACAATGGTGAGAACTACCCTAACCGCAGTCAAACGGTCCATCAAACCTCTAACGCGTCCCCTTATAAATTAAAGATAAGAAACCAAATAAGGTAAGACGCGCTAACACATGTGTGTGACATTTCCATGGTTTCAAGTCACTTATGAGTGGCATTCAATTGTCAAATGCATGACACGTAGCGTGACTCTTTCTCATGTGTAAAACTAAACAATGCAGTCAAGAACGTCTGTCTCAAAAATATTATTAAAGCTCATGTGGTAGCGCACTGTCAGTTACAGACAGCACGTTTTTCCATTGGAATGGCCATTAAGTTTGCACAAACAGTTTTACTGATAAACCTTAATGGCGTGCAAATGATAATATGTGGCTAATGGGTTTCATTGATTTTTTGTTTTGCGCTTCAAGAAATGCATTGATTTGGTTTGAGCCTAATAAAATGTTTGTTTCCATCACACTTGAATATTACCAAAAAACGTGCTTCAATTCTGCTTTTTTAATTGCTGGTGTATTTAAAAAAAAGTGTACAATTCATTGACGTGTATTTATATGTTGTTGCATGTTAGGAAACAATGGCATTTTACAGCCTTTACTTTCACACTCACTGTACCGACAATTATTGCATAGTTCACTTTAGAAATTCCTCTAACTTTTCAGTTTGAGAATGAAAAGTAAACACCAAACTCTTTTTAAGAGAATAAGCAGCTGTAGGAAAGTACCATCTTGCCTGGCATGTTACCCCCATATTTCACTGTATATATGTTGTTTTAGTTGTACAGTATGTGTCACTAGGACCCTGCCAGCCAGGGCCCCAGTGCTCATAAGTGTGCCCTGTATGTGTTACCTGTGTTACGACTAACTGTCTCACTGAGGCTCTGCTAATCAGAACCTCAGTGGTTATGCTCTCTCATTTCTTTCCAAATTGTCACTAACAGGCTAGTGACCAATTTTACCAATTTACATTGGCATCCTGGAACACCCTTATAATTCCCTAGTATATGGTACTGAGGTACCCAGGGTATTGGGGTTCCAGAAGATCCCTATGGGCTGCAGCATTTCTTTTGCCACCCATAGGGAGCTCTGACAATTCTTACACAGGCCTGCCACTGCAGCCTGAGTGAAATAACGTCCACGTTATTTCACAGCCATTTACCACTACACTTAAGTAACTTATAAGTCACCTATATGTCTAACCTTTACCTGGAAAAGGTTGGGTGCTAAGTTACTTTGTGTGTGGGCACCCTGGCACTAGCCAAGGTGCCCCCACATTGTTCAGGGCAAATTCCCCGGACTTTGTGAGTGCGGGGACACCATTACACGCGTGCACTACACATAGGTCACTACCTATGTGTAGCTTCACCATGGTAACTCCGAACATGGCCATGTAACATGTCTAAGATCATGGAATTGCCCCCCCAATGCCATCCTGGTATTGGGGAGACAATCCCATGATTCCCCGGGTCTCTAGCACAGACCCGGGTACTGCCAAACTGCCTTTCCTGGGGTTTCACTGCAGCTGCTGCTGCTGCCAACCCCTCAGACAGGTTTCTGCCCTCCTGGGGTCCAGCCAGGCTTGGCCCAGGAAGGCAGAACAAAGGACATCTTCAGAGAGAGGGTGTTACACCCTCTCCCTTTGGAAAAAGGTGTTAAGGCAGGGGAGGAGTAGCCCCCCCCAGCCTCTGGAAATGCTTTCATGGACACAGATGTTGCCCATCTCTGCATAAGCCAGTCTACACCGGTTCAGGGATCCCCTAGCCCTGCTCTGGCGCGAAACTGGACAAAGGAAAGGGGAGTGACCACTCCCCTGACCTGCACCTCCCCTGGGAGGTGCCCAGAGCTCCTCCAGTGTGCTCCAGACCTCTGCCATCTTGGAAACAGAGGTGCTGCTGGCACACTGGACTGCTCTGAGTGGCCAGGGCCAGCAGGTGACGTCAGAGACTCCTTCTGATAGGCTCTTACCTGTGTTGCTAGCCTATCCTCTCACCTAGGTAGCCAAAACTCCTTTTCTGGCTATTTAGGGTCTCTGCTTTGGGGAATTCTTTAGATAACGAATGCAAGAGCTCATCAGAGTTCCTCTGCATCTCTCTCTTCACCTTCTGCCAAGGAATCGACTGCTGACCTCGCTGGAAGCCTGCAACACTGCAACAAAGTAGCAAAGACGACTACTGCGACCTTGTAACGCTGATCCTGCCGCCTTCTCGACTGTTTTCCTGGTGGTGCATGCTGTGGAGGTAGTCTGCCTCCTCTCTGCACTAGAAGCTCCGAAGAAATCTCCCGTGGGTCAACGGAATCTTCCCCCTGCAACCGCAGGCACCAAAGAACTGCATCACCGGTCCTCTGGGTCTCCTCTCAGCACGACGAGCGAGATCCCTTGAACTCAGCAACTCTGTCCAAGTGACTCCCACAGTCCAGTGACTCTTCAGTCCAAGTTTGGTGGAGGTAAGTCCTTGCCTCCCCACGCTAGACTGCGTTGCTGGGAACCCCGTGTTTTGCAGCTACTCCGGCTCCTGTGCACTCTTCCAGGATTTCCTTTGTGCACAGCCAAGCCTGGGTCCCCGGCACTCTAACCTGCAGTGCACGACCTCCTGAGTTGTCCTCCGGCGTCGTGAGACCCTCTTTCGTGACTTCGGGTGAGCTCCGGTTCACTCCACTTTGTAGTGCCTGTTCCGGCACTTCTGCGGGTGCTGCTTGCTTCTGAGTGGGCTCCTTGTCTTGCTGGACACCTCCTCTGTCTCCTCACACAATTGGCAACATCCTGGTCCCTCCTGGGCCACAGCAGCATCCAAAAACCTTAACCGCGACCCTTGCAGCTAGCAAGGCTTGTTTGCGGTCTTTCTGCACGGAAACACTTCTGCGCGACTCTTCACGATGTGGGTCATCCATCCTCCAAAGGGGAAGTTTCTAGCCCTTGTCGTTCTTGCAGAATCCACAGCTTCTACCATCCGGTGGCAGCTTCTTTGCACCCACAGCTGGCATTTCCTGGGCATCTGCCCACTCCCGACTTGATCGTGACTCTTGGACTTGGTCCCTTTGTTCCACAGGTACCCTCGTCAGGAAATCCATTGTTGTTGCATTGCTGGTGTTGCTGTTTCTTGCAGAATTCCCCTATCACGACTTCTGTGCTCTTTGGGGAACTTAGGTGCACTTTGCACCCACTTTTCAGGGTCTTGGGGTGGGCTATTTTTCTAACCCTCACTGTTTTCTTACAGTCCCAGTGACCCTCTACAAGGTCACATAGGTTTGGGGTCCATTCGTGGTTCGCATTCCACTTCTAGAGTATATGGTTTGTGTTGCCCCTATCCCTATGTGCCCCCATTGCATTCTATTGTGACTATACATTGTTTGCACTGTTTTCTATTGCTATTACTGCATATTTTGGTATTGTGTACATATATCTTGTGTATATTTGCTATCCTCATACTGAGGGTACTCACTGAGATACTTTGGCATATTGTCATAAAATAAAGTACCTTTATTTTTAGTATATCTGTGTATTGTGTTTTCTTATGATATTGTGCATATGACACTAGTGGTACTGTAGGAGCTTCACTCGTCTCCTAGTTCAGCCTAAGCTGCTCTGCTAAGCTACCTTTTCTATCAGCCTAAGCTGCTACACACCCCTCTACACTAATAAGGGATACCTGGGCCTGGTGCAAGGTGCAAGTACCCCTTGGTACTCACTACAAACCAGTCCAGCCTCCTACATTGGTTGTGCAGCAGTGGGATAAGTACTTGCAACTACTTACCACTTTGTCATATTGTACTTTTCATAAGAGAAAAATATACAAAACAAGTTCAGTGTATGTACACCTAACCAAAAAGTGTTGCTTTTCTCCTCTCACTTCTTTACTAAGTGCTGAAAAGTACCTCTAGACTTTCAAAAAGTTCTTAAAAAGTTAAAAAAGGTTTTTTTCTGTTCTTTAAAAAGTTCTGAAACTTTTTCTTTCTTTTTCTGTCCCTTAAACTCTTGTCTATCATGTCTGGTACAGACCAAACTCTTGATCTGTCCAGCATAGCTTATGACAACCTTAGCTGGAAGGAAGCAAGGAGTCTCTGCATAGATAGAGGTTTAGGGGTAGGGAAGAATCCCTCAAGACAACTATTAGTTAATATGTTCCTTGAACAAGATAAGACCTTAGTTGGCACCCTTGGGCACCCCTAGCAAAAGATTTGGGAGGGAATCTTTCCAACCTGCCCCTTAGCAGGCCACCTAGCATGGCTGGTACTGATGTGAATTCACATCACAGTAATAGTGTTGCTTCTCATCACAGTAGAAGTGTTACTTCTGTAGGCCAGAATGTTAGAGTGCCATCTGTTAGGGCCAGGTCTCCCTCTGTTCATTCTCACCATTCCTCTGTATCAAGACATGACCAACCCACCCACCCTGATGACATTGTGTTAGAAAGGGAGCTCAATAGATTGAGAGTGGAAGAATCCAGGCTTAAGCTCAAGAAGCAACAGCTGGATTTAGATAGGCAGTCCTTTGATTTAGAAAGAGAAAGACAGAGGTTGGGGTTAGGACCCCATGGTGGCAGCAGCAGTATTCCAAATAGTCATCCTGCAAAAGAGCATGATTCTAGGAATCTGCACAAGATAGTTCCCCCTTACAAGGAGGGGGATGACATTAACAAGTGGTTTGCTGCACTTGAGAGGGCCTGTGTTGTACAGGAGGTCCCTCAAAGGCAGTGGGCTGCTATCCTATGGCTATCTTTCAGTGGAAAGGGTAGGGATAGGCTCCTTACTGTGAAGGAAAGTGATGCCAATAATTTTACAGTTCTTAAGAATGCACTCCTAGATGGTTATGGCTTAACCACTAAACAGTACAGGATGAAGTTCAGAGAAACCAAAAAGGAGTCTTCACAAGACTGGGTAGACTTTGTTGACCATTCAGTGAAGGCCTTGGAGGGGTGGTTACATGGCAGTAAAGTTTCTGACTATGAAAGCCTGTATAACAGAATCCTGAGAGAGCATATACTTAATAATTGTGTGTCTGATTTGTTGCACCAGTACCTGGTAGACTCTGATCTGACCTCTCCCCAAGAATTGGGAAAGAAGGCAGGCAAATGGGTCAGAACAAGGTTGAACAGAAAAGTTCATACAGGGGGTGACAAGGATGGCAAGAAGAAGGATGGCAAGTCTTCTGACAAGGGTGGGGACAAATCTAAAAATGAGTCTTCATCAGGCCCACAAAAACACTCTGGTGGGGGTGGTTTGTTCCAAATCCTCTTCAAATCAAAACAAAGAAAAGAAACCATGGTGCTATTTATGTAAAATAAAAGGCCATTGGACAACAGATCCCAGTTGTCCAAAGAAAAGCACCAAGCCTCCTACCACTACAACCCCTGCTGCTACACCTAGTGCCCCTAGTAATAGCAGTGGTGGTGGGAGCAAACCTACTAATAGCCAATCCAAGGGAGTAGCTGGGCTCACTTTTGGTAATTTAGTTGGGGTTGGTCTTGTTAGGGAGACCACAGAGGCTGTGTTAGTCTCTGAGGGGGCCATTGATTTGGCCACCTTGGTTGCTTGTCCCCTTAATATGGATAAGTACAAGCAACTTCCCCTAATAAATGGTGTTGAGGTTCAGGCCTACAGGGACACAGGTGCCAGTGTTACCATGCTAATAGAAAAACTGGTCCACCCTGAACAACACCTACTTGGTCACCAGTACCAAGTAACTGATGCTCATAACAACACACTTAGCCACCCCATGGCTGTTGTAAATCTCAACTGGGGGGGACGGGGGTTACTGGTCCAAAGAAAGTTGTGGTTGCCTCAGATTTACCTGTAGACTGTCTACTAGGGAACGATTTAGAGACATCAGCTTGGTCAGATGTGGAGTTGGAGGCTCATGCAGCAATGCTGGGCATTCCAGGGCATATTTTTGCTTTAACCAGGGCTCGGGACAAAAAGCAAAAAGGACAGGGTGACTTGGATCCTGGAAGAATGGACCAAGTGCTCCCTAAAGCTAGGGTTAGTAAAGGTAAAACACTACCTACTATCCCTCCCTCTACAGTGGATTCAACTTCTGAGGAAGAAGAATTTCCACCCTGTGCAGAACCTACACCAGAGATGCTGGAAGCAGACACTGCTGAGCTTTTGGGTGAAGGGGGGCCTGCCAGGGAGGAACTGAGTGTGGCACAGCATACCTGTCCCACACTAGAGGGTCTAAGGCAGCAAGCTGTCAAACAAGCAAATGGGAATGTCATTGACTCTCACAGAGTTTACTGGGAGGATAACCTATGGTATACTGAAGCAAGGGATCCAAAACCTGGAGCTGCCAGGAGATTGGTGATTCCTCAGGAATACAGAAAGTTCCTCCTAACTCTAGCCCACGACATTCCCTTAGCTGGACATTTGGGGCAAATGAAAACTTGGGACAGGCTTGTCCCCTTGTTTCATTGGCCTAGAATGTCAGAGGACACAAAGGAATTTTGTAAGTCCTGTGAAACCTGTCAAGCCAGTGGCAAGACAGGTGGCACTCCAAAGGCACCCCTTATTCCACTGCCTGTGGTTGGGGTTCCCTTTGAAAGGGTAGGGGTTGACATAGTTGGCCCCCTTGACCCTCCTACTGCTTCAGGCAATAGGTTTATCTTGGTGGTAGTGGACCATGCCACCAGATATCCTGAAGCAATTCCTCTAAGGACCACTACAGCTCCTGCAGTGGCAAAGGCCCTCCTGGGAATCTTTTCCAGGGTGGGCTTCCCAAAAGAGGTGATATCAGACAGGGGAAGCAATTTCATGTCTGCGTACTTAAAGGCCATGTGGAAGGAATGTGGTGTTACATACAAGTTCACCACACCCTATCATCCACAAACAAATGGACTGGTTGAGAGGTTTAATAAAACTCTCAAAGGAATGATAATGGGACTCCCTGAAAAACTCCGCAGGAGATGGGATATCCTGTTACCTTGCCTCCTTTTTGCTTACAGGGAGGTACCCCAAAAAGGAGTGGGCTTCAGCCCCTTTGAACTCCTATTCGGACACCCTGTAAGAGGTCCTCTAACACTTGTGAAGGAGGGTTGGGAACAACCTTTAAAAGCTCCTAAGCAAGACATAGTGGACTATGTACTTGGCCTAAGATCGAGAATGGCTGAGTACATGAAAAAGGCCAGTAAAAACCTTCAGGCCAGCCAAGAGCTCCAAAAGCAATGGCATGACCAGAAGGCTGTTTTGGTTCAGTACCAACCAGGGCAGAAAGTGTGGGTCTTGGAGCCTGTGGCCCCAAGAGCACTCCAAGACAAATGAAGTGGACCCCACATTATTGTTGCGAAAAAGGGTGAAGTCACCTACTTAGTTGACTTAGGCACTGCCAGGAGTCCCCTTAGGGTGCTCCATGTCAATCGCCTGAAACCCTACTATGACAGGGCTGATCTCACCCTGCTCATGGCAACAGATGAGGGACAGGAAGAAGAGAGTGACCCTCTCCCTGATCTCTTCTCTCCCACAGAACAAGATGCTCTAGTGGAAGGTGTAGTACTGGCAGATTGTCTTACTTCTGAGCAGAAAGACCACTGCATAAATCTCCTGGGTCAGTTTTCTGAACTCTTTTCTACTGTGCCAGGCACCACTTCTTGGTGTGAGCACACTATAGATACTGGAGACAGCTTGCCTATCAAAAGTAAGATCTATAGGCAGCCTGACCATGTCAGAGACTGCATAAAACAAGAGGTGCAGAAAATGCTTGAACTGGGAGTGGTTGAGCACTCTGAAAGTCCATGGGCCTCTCCTGTGGTACTTGTACCAAAACCTCATTCCAAAGATGGAAAGAAGGAAATGCGGTTTTGTGTTGACTACAGAGGTCTCAACCAGGTAACCAAAACTGATGCTCAACCTATACCCAGGGCAGATGAGCTAATAGATACACTGGCATCTGCCAAGTATCTAAGCACCTTTGATTTGACTGTAGGGTATTGGCAGATCAAGTTATCAGAGGATGCAAAAGCAAAAACTGCATTTTCAACCATTGGAGGCCATTACCAATTCACAGTAATGCCTTTTGGGTTGAAAAATGCACCTGCCACTTTTCAAAGGTTGGTGAATACAGTCCTGGAAGGGCTGGAAGCTTTTAGTGCAGCATATCTAGATGATATAGCTGTCTTTAGCTCCAGCTGGGATGATCACCTGGTCCACCTATGGAAAGTTTTGGAGGCCCTGCAAAAGGCAGGCCTCACTATCAAGGCTTCAAAGTGCCAGATAGGGCAGGGGAAAGTGGTTTATCTGGGACACCTGGTAGGTGGGGAACAGATTGCACCACTTCAGGGGAAAATCCAAACTATTATAGATTGGGTCCCCCCTACAACTCAGACTCAGGTGAGAGCCTTTTTAGGCCTCACTGGGTACTACAGGAGGTTCATAAAGAAGTATGGCTCCATTGCAGCCCCTCTTAATGACCTCACATCTAAGAAAATGCCTAAAAAGGTATTGTGGACAGCTAGCTGTCAGAAAGCTTTTTAGGAGCTGAAGCAGGCCATGTGCTCTGCACCTGTCCTGAAAAGCCCCTGTTACTCCAAAAAATTCATTGTCCAAACTGATGCATCTGAATTAGGGGTAGGGGCAGTCTTATCACAACTTAATTCTGAGGGCCAGGATCAACCTGTTGCTTTTATCAGCAGGAGGTTGACCCCTAGAGAAAAGCGTTGGTCTGCCATAGAGAGGGAGGCCTTTGCTGTGGTCTGTGCACTGAAGAAGTTGAGGCCATACCTGTTTGGCACTCACTTCATTGTTCAGATAGACCACAAACCTCTACTTTGGCTAAAACAAATGAAAGGTGAAAACCCTAAATTGTTGAGGTGGTCCATATCCCTACAGGGAATGGATTATACAGTGGAACATAGACCTGGGAGTACCCACTCCAATGCAGATGGACTCTCCAGATATTTCCACTTAGACAATGAAGACTCATCAGGTCATGGCTAGTCTTATTGTCCTTCGTTTGGGGGGGGGTTGTGTAGGAAAGTACCATCTTGCCTGGCATGTTACCCCCATATTTCACTGTATATATGTTGTTTTAGTTGTATGTGTCACTGGGACCCTGCCAGCCAGGGCCCCAGTGCTCTTAAGTGTGCCCTGTATGTGTTACCTGTGTTATGACTAACTGTCTCACTGATGCTCTGCTAATCAGAACCTCACTGGTTATGCTCTCTCATTTCTTTCCAAATTGTCACTAACAGGCTAGTGACCAATTTTACCAATTTACATTGGCATACTGGAACACCCTTATAATTCCCTAGTATATGGTACTGAGGTACCCAGGGTATTGGGGTTCCAGGAGATCCCTATAGGCTGCAGCATTTCTTTTGCCACCCATAGGGAGCTCTGACAATTCTTACACAGGCCTGCCACTGCAGCCTGAGTGAAATAACGTCCACGTTATTTCACAGCCATTTACCACTGCACTTAAGTAACTTATAAGTCACCTATATGTCTAACCTTTACCTGGTAAAGGTTGGGTGCTAAGTTACTTAGTGTGTGGGCACCCTGGCACTAGCCAAGGTGCCCCCACATTGTTCAGGGCAAATTCACCGGACTTTGTGAATGCGGGGACACCATTACACGTGTGCACTACACATAGGTCACTACCTATGTGTAGCTTCACCATGGTAACTCCGAACATGGCCATGTAACATGTCTAAGATCATGGAATTGCCCCCCCCAATGCCATCCTGGTATTGGGGAGACAATCCCATGATTCCCCGGGTCTCTAGCACAGACCCGGCTACTGCCAAACTGCCTTTCCTGGGGTTTCACTGCAGCTGCTGCTGCTGCCAACCCCTCAGACAGGTTTCTGCCCTCCTGGGGTCCAGCCAGGCTTGGCCCAGGAAGGCAGAACAAAGGACTTCCTCAGAGAGAGGGTGTTACACCCTCTCCCTTTGGAAAAAGGTGTTAAGGCAGGGGAGGAGTAGCCTCCCCCAGCCTCTGGAAATGCTTTCATGGGCACAGATGGTGCCCATCTCTGCATAAGCCAGTCTACACTGGTTCAGGGATCCCCCAGCCCTGCTCTGGCGCGAAACTGGACAAAGGAAAGGGGAGTGACCACTCCCCTGACCTGCACCTCCCCTGGGAGGTGCCCAGATCTCCTCCAGTGTGCTCCAGACCTCTGCCATCTTGGAAACAGAGGTGCTGCTGGCACACTGGACTGCTCTGGGTGGCCAGGGCCAGCAGGTGACATCAGAGACTCCTTCTGATAGGCTCTTACCTGTGTTGCTAGCCTATCCTCTCACCTAGGTAGCCAAACCTCCTTTTCTGGCTATTTAGGGTCTCTGCTTTGGGGAATTTTTTAGATAACGAATGCAAGAGCTCATCAGAGTTCCTCTGCATCTCTCTCTTCACCTTCTGCCAAGGAATCGACTGCTGACCGCGCTGGAAGCCTGCAACACTGCAACAAAGTAGCAAAGACAACTACTGCGACCTTGTAACGCTGATCCTGCCGCCTTCTCAACTGTTTTCCTGGTGGTGCATGCTGTGGGGGTAGTCTGCCTCCTCTCTGCACTAGAAGCTCCGAAGAAATCTCCTGTGGGTCAACGGAATCTTCCCCCTGCAACCGCAGGCACCAAAGAACTGCATCACCGGTCCTCTGGGTCTCCTCTCAGCACGACGAGCGAGGTCCCTTGAACTCAGCAACTCTGTCCAAGTGACTCCCACAGTCCAGTGACTCTTCAGTCCAACTTTGGTGGAGGTAAGTCCTTGCCTCCCCATGCTAGACTGCATTGCTGGGAACCCCGTGTTTTGCAGCTACTCCGGCTCCTGTGCACTCTTCCAGGATTTCCTTTGTGCACAGCCAAGCCTGGGTCCCCGGCACTCTAACCTGCAGTGCACGACCTTCTGAGTTGTCCTCCGGCGTCGTGGGACCCTCTTTCGTGACTTCGGGTGAGCTCCGGTTCACTCCACTTCGTAGTGCCTGTTCCAGCACTTCTGTGGGTGTTGCTTGCTTCTGAGTGGACTCCTTGTCTTGCTGGATGCCCCCTCTGTCTCCTCACGCAATTGGCGACATCCTGGTCCCTCCTGGGCCACAGCAGCATCCAAAAACCCTAACCGCGACCCTTGCAGCTAGCAAGGCTTGTTTGCGGTCTTTCTGCACGGAAACACTTCTGCACGACTCTTCACGACGTGGGACATCCATCCTCCAAAGGGGAAGTTTCTAGCCCTTGTCGTTTTTGCAGAATCCACAGCTTCTACCATCCAGTGGCAGCTTCTTTGCACCCACAGCTGGCATTTCCTGGGCATCTGCCCACTCCCGACTTGATCGTGACTCTTGAACTTGGTCCCCTTGTTCCACAGGTACCCTCGTCAGGAAATCCATTGTTGTTGCATTGCTGGTGTTGCTGTTTCTTGCAGAATTCCCCTATCACGACTTCTGTGCTCTTTGGGGAACTTAGGTGCACTTTGCACCCACTTTTCAGGGTCTTGAGGTGGGCTATTTTTCTAACCCTCACTGTTTTCTTACAGTCCCAGCGACCCTCTACACGGTCACATAGGTTTGGGGTCCATTCGTGGTTCGCATTCCACTTCTAGAGTATATGGTTTGTGTTGCCCCTATCCCTATGTGCCCCCATTGCATTCTATTGTGACTATACATTGTTTGCACTGTTTTCTATTGCTATTACTGCATATTTTGGTATTGTGTACATATATCTTGTGTATATTTGCTATCCTCATACTGAGGGTACTCACTGAGATACTTTGGCATATTGTCATAAAAATAAAGTACCTTTATTTTTAGTATATCTGTGTATTGTGTTTTCTTATGATATTGTGCATATGACACTAGTGGTACTGTAGGAGCTTCACTCGTCTCCTAGTTCAGCCTAAGCTGCTCTGCTAAGCTACCTTTTCTATCAGCCTAAGCTACTAGACACCCCTCTACACTAATAAGGGATACCTGGGCCTGGTGCAAGGTGCAAGTACCCCTTGGTACTCACTACAAACCAGTCCAGCCTCCTACAGCAGCAGTTTGTCAAAAGACACCACAAAGTGGGAACAGGCTGCATCTGCCACAGGCCTCCCAGTGCATTAACACACAACCACTCTGGTAAATCACCTCAATTATCATGCTGCTGGGATCGCACTAGTAGGCAGACTCCCTCACCTCACGGGAGCTTCTGTTCCTATAGGTTCTGGCAACAGAGGAGTCCTCCAGCGGAGGGGAGTCGTAACCGGAAAACAGCATCAGGTAATGCGTGTAATGGACAGGGGCTACAAATATGCCTGAAGTACCTCTGCTTACAGAGTGCCGGCTCTTGTCCATTTGGCAGTATGGCACAACTGTATTTCAAGACTCTGGGCCTGATTTAGAGTTTGGTGGATGGGGTTACTCCGTCACAAATGTGAGGGATATCCCTTCCGCCATATTACGATCCCATTATATCCTATGAGAATCATAATATGGCAGATGGGATGTCCTTCACGTTTGTGACGGAGTAACCCATCTGCCGAACTCTAAACCAGGCCCTCTGTCAGCACTGCTCATTGTGCGCACACAAGCAATATAGCAACAGTGCCTACCTAGGGTCCGTGCAGATAGGATTTGCAAATTAAAATCCTGTTTGGTTCCAACCACAGGCACCGACCCGCCTCAGTCTAGACCTGCTAATAGTGCACTACCAGTGAGATGAGGGTTGTGCTTCAAGGACCAGAGGCGCCCGCCCCACTCTGGCGGCGGGCGCGGCAACAAGCAAAAAACAATGTTTTGTCCAATGCCTGCCAGTGTAAAGGGACAAACTACAGTGAACCTTACCGGTGGGGTGGAGCAAGTTGCCGGAAAACAACAGACAAGGCGTCATCCACCCCTCTCCATCCCCATGCACCACCGGGATTCACATGGGGGCATTCCTGGGAACTGATCACTTCTGATAGGATGGTCTTGTTTGTGATAAAGTTTGACAGGCAGGCCATGCGGTATTGCTGGGTCTCGACGTGATTGAATCATGCAATCAGCCACTCAGGCAGCTAAGGTGCCTGTGTCACTTGCAAGGTTCTGTCAAATTTTGTGAATGAATAAACTCTGTGATACTGAAGCCTGTACGCAGTGGTCAGGCACCACAATGTGCACTCTGCCAGCATTGAGCTGCTTGTCCTACTAATGTAGCCTCTCTCGGTCTCGGCTTATGCCTTCCAGGGCTGGTGGTGTCAGGAGGCTCAAAAATGCATGACTAATATATTTCAATGTGATGGTGCGGACCACGACACTAAAATGCATTATTCTGATGCATGATGCGTGGTACTTGACAGGACTGGAAATGCACCCAGCCAACGCCACTCCTGCTGATGCATCATAGCATAAATCCCTGCCTGTCCTGATGGACTCTCCAGCAAGGTTCCACAGGCACGATTGCCGCCACACTGATTTCCCAGGTGAGCGGGTGAGTGACAGAGACCTGAGAAGTGTAGTTGCCTGTGAGTGACTCCCTGCAATTTCCTCAGATAGTTTGCAACATTCTCCTTCTCCCCCTCTAACACACGACATCTTGCATGTCTAGAAACATGGCACCAGTGTGAGGTGGGACCCAGTGTTTCTACCCAGTGTGAATTCACCTGTCTCCACCTGGCGCTACCAAGGCATAAAGAGCCAGACATATTGTGTTACCTGGGGCAGCCACTGAAGAGATCCCTCACTAGTCAGTCATGACTTCACATGACAGGCTGTGGCCCACTAATGGTACCCTCGGTAATCTGATTTGTGGATCTCTTCATGCCCCCTATCTGAACACTTTGTCTACAGAAACCAGGAAGGCGGGTGCATGCCTCGGGCTCCACTAACACCACTTGCCGGGGTATACATCTGCATGGTCAGCATCTTGTGAGCCAGTGCCTTACAGTGCACAGTCTGGGAGCATGATTCAGGAGGTAGGGGCAAAATACAACTTATCAGTTTTCCTAAAACTAACTCCGCCGTTCGACACAGGGAAGAAACATAATTTCGGCACTACAAAGGCTGCGTGGATCAAAACGTTTGATTAAGTTATTGGTACCCTAGAAGAAAAGGATGACCATGAAGTATTTGAAGAACCTGGCTGGAGATGGAGTGAAAGATGTCCTAAAGAAACCCATAGTAGAGGATGCAACCTGTTTTCAGAAAGTCAAAGAAGCACTTGCCAAGAAGTTTGATTCTAAGCCAAATGTTGACTATGAGTGCTAAATCTTCGACAAAGTATGTCCACAGATGGGTGAAACAATCAATGAGTTTGTGGAGAGACTAGAAACCCTCATTAAACATTGGACACTTAGGTGGTCATTAATGTGGCGGTATCACCGCCAACAGGCTGGCGGTAATGACCGCCAAATTTTGACCATGCCGGTGATCCCTCCCATATACAGCCAATGTACCACACCAACCGTCAGTGTGGTACAAACACTGAACACGGCGGTAGCCACCTACAGGCAGGCGGAAGACAAGGATCCACCCACCATATTATGACATAGCACGCCGCCATAATTTTCAGGGCGGTAGCAACAACACCAAAAGCCTGGCGGAAACATATCATTTAAAAGGAGCCACTCACCTCCAGGGACACCTATGCTGTACCATGTCATGGCCATCCTGGAGCACCAATGCCGACAGCGGTGAGTACAGCCGCCTAGCACACAAGGGTGGGAGGGGGGGAGAGTGACACACACATGCACACCACACACCATACACACACCACACACCCAGAAACACATGCACAGGAATAAACAGTAACAGACCCCCTGTCAAAGCCCAGCTCACCTGAGTCCTTGTTCAGTTCTGATGGAGGTTGAAGACAATCCGACCCCACCCTGAAACTGCTTGTTCCAGCACACTAGTTTTTAAAACAGTGCACTAAGAACAGAAGCTCAAGGGAAGGGGGGAAGTGGATAAAATAAAATAAAGAGACAACACCGTTCTTGCGTTTCCACTGTTGAAGTGCTGCACAAATCTGCGGCCCTCTCTGACTTCTGTAGAAACTAGTGCCTAATGAAACATAAACAAAGAACAGATAAGTACAACCTATTCCTAACTGGGTTCCTGACTATCCCTTTATTTATTAAACATTTTCTTCTAAAAGTACCTCTTGGATCCTGGTCTCTAGTTTCTAGGTTTGGAATGTGTTACTGCTCTGGGATGTGCTTTCTATTACTCTAAAGCTTCTAAAACATTAAACAAATACCGTTATCAGAATTACCAATATCAAACATTCATCTTAATATAACTAAAGCCTAAATTCCCAATAGCAGACTCACTTTTCCCATATTTCCAGAATCTTTTATAAAACAAATACTGTACTTTTACGTCAAAATACAGCATGTAATTTGTGCAAGTCCTTGATTTACTGTTTGCCTCACAAAGTTCCGCAAAGTATTCTTGTAACAAAGAGTTTGAATCACAATGTTCGTGGAAGGTATCTTGTTTCAAATTGTCTATACACGAATCCAGAAATTGTTGGCAAAGTTCTTTCAGGTAATAAAAGTTTTGCACTTACTTGTTGCTGGCAAGAGATACTGATCAGTCTAACCTTGTCTTCTTTCTCTTTTGCAGGTTGCTTGTAGGAGAGAGGATGAGGCAAGGAGGAACCGGAAACCGGAAGAAGGAAGAGCCAGCAGCTGCGCCCATTGAAGCCAATGAAAGTCTGTAGAGAGCAGGAGTGCCAGCGCCGAGGGATCTGTCCTCAGGTAAGCGGGAGGTAGACGAGCACAAGCACTTGGTGAGGCTCGGGGGCTGCCTTTTATAGACAGGGCTGGGTGTGGTCCTCACATGCTGCACATGTTCTTGAAAGGTGTGCAGAGCTGGGTGTGGTTTGAAGAGCTGGGTGTGGTCCTCACATGCTGCACATGTTCTTGAAAGGTGTGCAGAGTTTCAGTTATTATGCAAATGAGTTAAATTAACACATGGCCTAGAGCGGAGTGTTTTAAAGAAGCCTTGGTAAAAGCAAGGCCCAATGTGTAAACAAAACAGCACATTAAACAACATACACAGAAGCCTAGGGGGGGGGAAGGTGAGATAACAAGAAAGGCTTTCAATAGTAAGTTTAAAAGGGAGCTATTACAGAACCCACTAGTGCAGTGAGAGGGGACATGCTCTTTGCTGTGCACAAACCCTAACAGTTGCCCCCCTCAAAGGCCCTCCTACAGGACGGGGTTTTCCTGGATTTTTTAAATAAAACCGTCTAATCAGCTGTGGGGCATGTACATATGATGCTGGTTCCCATGAATTCTCAGATTCATCATATCCTTTCCATTCTACTAAATAAAACAGACGTCCACTAATTCTTTTTGAGTCTTTTATGCTTTTCACTTCATATTCTAGATTTCCCTTAATTGGTATGGGTGGAGGTGGTGGTTCAGGTCGGGTTTTTGGATTGTACGGCTTAAGCAAGGACACATGGAATGTAGTATGTACTGGATATTCTTTTGGTAAATCTAATTTTACTGTTACCGGGTTTACTATGGCAGTTATACTAAAGGGTCCAATGAAACGTGGTTGCAGCTTTCGGGATCCCTCTATGTTTAGGTTCTTTGTGGAGAGCCATACCTTGTCACCGATTTTATACATTGGGGCCTCAGATCTGTGTTTGTCTGCTTGTCTTTTCATGCTTTCCTTGTACTTTAATAAATGTTTCCTGGCTTTGTCTTGTATGTCACCTAACCTCGTTAGTCTATCCATTACTGTAGGTAACAGAGAATCTTCTAACAAAATGGGTATAGCTCTTGGATGATACCCCTGCAAGAAATAGAATGGTGAGCAAAGTAGAGCTGAATGCTCAGTATTATTATAAACAAACTCCGCTACAGGGAGAGCTTCCAACCATTCACTAGAATAATCAGCCAATAAACAACGTAGCGTTTGAAGTAAGGTTTGGTTCAGTCGTTCAGTCTGTCCATCTGTCTCTGGGTGGAAAGCAGTGGATAATGCCACATCTATTTTCAGTTTTTTACATAATTTTTTCCAAAATTTAGAGTTGAACTGGCTCCCTCGGTCTGACACCACTTTGCTTGGCAAACCATGTAAACGCACAATTTCCCTTATAAAAATATCTGCAAATTCTGCCGCCGTGGGTAATTTCCGTAATGGTACAAAATGTGCCATTTTAGATAAAAAATCCACTATAACCAACACTGTTGTGAAAGATTTTACAGGTGGTAAACCTACAATAAAGTCTACGCTCACAGTGTGCCAAGGTTGTTTGGGTGTTGGCATTGGTATTAACAAGCCGTCAGGGGCCTTATGAGAAGATTTATGTCTTGCACAAATTGGACAGGTAGTGACAAATTGCTTAATGTCCTTTCTTATAGTGTCCCACCAAAAGTGTTTTTGCACATTTTCCAGGGTTTTTACCCAACCAGGATGACCTGCCAACGGTGAGGCGTGATGCCAAATTATCACCTGTGTTTGTAATTCAGAGGTGGGCACTAACAGCATGTTGTCGTGATACAATAAACCTCGTTGTATTGTGTTATGGGAATCCTTTAACCAATCCTGAGGTGCTATTTGCATGTGTGCATTATATAGATCTGTGATGAAATCCTTCTGTTGTACTGGTGCCAACAACTTTTGGGGAGGAATAATGGGTTTTCCTATTTTATCTTGTTTCATGTCTGAGGTATGTCCGTATCTAGATAACACATCAGATTGAATTTGTTGTGCACCTGGTCTATAGGTTATTACAAAGTCAAATGTGCTAAAAACATTTAACCAGCGCATCTGACGTGGTGTTAGTGCTTTAAGTGATCCAAAAAACTGTAGGTTCCTATGGTCAGAAAAGATTGTAACTGGGTACTTGGCTCCCATTAAATGGTGCCTCCATTCTGAAAAGGCTACTTTGATAGCTAGTAGTTCCCTTTCAGCCACAGTGTAATTTTGTTCAGCTGGTAATAACTTTTTGGAATAGAAGGCTATAGGATGTAACTGGCCATCTACTGCATCTCGTTGAGAGAGAACTCCTCCTAAAGCTACTTGTGAAGCATCCGCTTCAACAAAAAAAGGCAAGTCAGGATCAGGATGTTTCAGAATTGGGGCTGAAGTGAACTTTTGTTTTAGGAGTTGAAAGGCGTGTGCCGCCTCATCAGTCCAAAGAAATCGTTGCCCTTTCCGCAACAAGGTAGTTATTGGGGCCGCAATGTCTGCAAAATGTGCAATAAACCTCCTATAAAAATTGGCGAAACCCAGAAATTTCTGAATATCTTTTACAGAGGATGGTTCTGGCCAATCAGCAATAGCCCTGATTTTCTTTACATCCATAGTTATTCCTTGAGGTGACAGGCAGTATCCTAAAAAGTCCACCTTGCTGACATTAAAAGTACACTTTTCTAACTTAGCAAAAAGATGATTTTCTTTTAACTTTGATAATACTGCACGAACATGTTGGGTATGTTCTTCTGAGTTCTTAGAGTAAATGAGGATGTCGTCTATGTATACTATGAAACAAACGTCCAGGAATTCGTGTAGGACCTCATTTATAAAGAACTGAAAGGACGCAGGGGCATTACATAACCCAAAGGGCATTACTGTGTACTCAAATAAACCAAACTTTGTCTTGAAAGCTGTCTTCCACTCATCCCCCTCTTTTACTCGGACCAGGTGGTAAGCTCCCCGCAGATCTAGTTTAGTGTATACAGTAGAATGTCTTAATTGATCCAACAACACAGGTATTAGAGGAAGAGGATATTTATTCTTTATTGTAGCCTTATTTAGTCCTCTATAATCGATACACGCGTGCAGGGATTTATCCGGCTTCGGGATAAAAAAGAGTGGAGATGACACCGGAGATGTGGAATGACGGATGAACCCAGACTGTAGTAGGTCATCTAGGTAGGTTCTTAAGTATTTGGTTTCTTCGCCAGTCAAAGCATATACTCTGTTATTAGGTAAAGGGGCCCCTGGGATAAGATCTATACGACAGTCATAAGACCTATGTGGGGGCAGCGCACTAGCCTTTACTGGATCAAAGACGTCTTTGAAGTCAGAATATTCAGGAGGGAGACTTGGTTCATCTTGTGTAACACTAGCACAGTGTAATACTGTGCTCTGTTCTGTACCTGCTTCTTGATAGCAATTGGTTCTACAGAAAGAGGAATCCAAAGTAACAGTTCTATTCACCCAATCAATTTTTGGGTTATGAGTTGTTAACCAGGGTACCCCGAGAATCAAACCAAAATTAGGAGTATCTATCAGATCAAAGCTAATCACCTCTGTGTGCCCGTTCTGACAGACCATAACAAGTGGACTTGTTTGTTTTGTGATTAATCCAGAGGTCAATTCTGACCCATCCACTGCACATACTGCTTCTGGACAAGGCTTTAGGCACATAGGAAGTCCTAAGTTTTCAGCTAACTTATTATCCACAAAATTTCCTGTCGCGCCTGAGTCCAGTAGGACAGGGAGAGAATGCCTCACTTGGGTAGTAACAATTAAAACGACCTGAATTATGAAATGTCTAGGTATGTGCGGTACCATGAAGGCTGCAGCATTAGAGGTTTGATTAAGATGTTTTCTCGAACAAGTAACCTCTCCCCTTGTCGAGCTTAATCGTTTCCCGATTCAGTTAAGGAGGTGGAGGAAACAGCACCCTTTCGTGGATTTTTAGGCTTTACTGGACATTCTCAGGCAAAGTGACCTGCCCTTCCACAATATACACATAATTGAAGTTTTCTCCTTCTTTCTTTTTCCTCTGATGTGAGTGGACCTCTGAGTGTCCCTATTTGCATAGGCTCAGGTTCAGGGAGTTTATTATCTGGGTCTTTCTTCTCGTGTCTAATAAAAGTTAACCGTGATTCCAGTTTGTATTTATCTCCCTTTCTTTCTCCTAGTCTATGTTCTAATTTCACAACTAAATCTACAAAGTCCGAATAGTCTTCTGGCAAATCAACGATATGAGCCAGCGCGTCTTTTAACTCGTCTCTCAAACCTTTATAGAAAAGGGAGACACGCTTTTCTTCTGGCCACTGTGTCTCGGTGAGTAAACAATTAAAACTAGTGAGATAGGTCAATAAATCCTTGTTACCCTGTTTAAGATTTAAAAGCTCATTATCACTTGCCTGCATGAAAGTGTGTTTTGCAAAAAGGCTGGTCATGGTACGTTTAAATTGATTCCAATTATGGAGGATGGGATCATCTCTCTCCACGAAAGGAATTGACCAATTGGCTGCTGTGCCACCCAAATAAGACAAGACGAATGCCACTTTCGTAGCATCAGTAGGGAACTGTTGTGGCTTACAAACGAAGTGTAATTGACATTGATTGATAAAAACATGGAATTTGTTACTATCTCCATGAAAACGTTCAGGTGCTGCTAAGGGCACAGCATTAGGAACATTAACAGCGACCTCAACTGGGGGAGGCAAAGTTGTATGTTTTGATGGCGCCCCTGTCTCTGAGGAGGTTTTAAACAAAGGCGTAAAAGCTGTGTTCCACTGAGATACCCTAAATTTATACCTGCTTAAATCCTGTTTTAAAGAGGTATTCTCCATCTTTAATCTCTCTATTTCCTCTTGCATATGTTGCAAGATGCCAGACACTGATTCATTATGAGCCAAATCCTCATTTAGGGCCTGCGCCATATCCGTGACGTCAATGCCCTCTATTTCTTCCCCGATATTCATCGTCCACCAGAACTTATTTTTTTTTATTTTTTTAAGGCTTGTGCTTCTGTCAAAGCCCAGCTCACCTGAGTCCTTGTTCAGTTCTGATGGAGGTTGAAGACAATCCGACCCCACCCTGAAACTGCTTGTTCCAGCACACTAGTTTTTAAAACAGTGCACTAAGAACAGAAGCTCAAGGGAAGGGAGGAAGTGGATAAAATAAAATAAAGAGACAACACCGTTCTTGCGTTTCCACTGTTGAAGTGCTTCACAAATCTGCGGCCCTCTCTGACTTCTGTAGAAACTAGTGCCTAATGAAACATAAACAAAGAACAGATAAGTACAACCTATTCCTAACTGGGTTCCTGACTATCCCTTTATTTATTAAAAAATTTCTTCTAAAAGTACCTCTTGGATCTTGGTCTCTAGTTTCCAGGTTTGGAATGTGTTACTGCTCTGGGATGTGCTTTCTATTACTCTAAAGCTTCTAAAACATTAAACAAATACCGTTATCGGAATTACCAATATCAAACATTCATCTTAATATAACTAAAGCCTAAATTCCCAATAGCAGACTCACTTTTCCCATATTTCCAGAATCTTTTATAAAACAAATACTGTACTTTTACGTCAAAATACAGCATGTAATTTGTGCAAGTCCTTGATTTACTGTTTGCCTCACAAAGTTCCGCAAAGTATTCTTGTAACAAAGAGTTTGAATCACAATGTTCGTGGAAGGTATCTTGTTTCAAATTGTCTATACACAAATCCAGAAATTGTTGTCAAAGTTCTTTCAGGTAATAAAAGTTTTGCACTTACTTGTTGCTGGCAAGAGATACTGATCAGTCTAACCTTGTCTTCTTTCTCTTTTGCAGGTTGCTTGTAGGAGAGAGGCTGAGGCAAGGAGGAACCGGAAACTGGAAGAAGGAAGAGCCAGCAGCTGCGCCCATTGAAGCCAATGAAAGTCTGTAGAGAGCAGGAGTGCCAGCTCCGAGGGATCTGTCCTCAGGTAAGCGGGAGGTAGACGAGCACAAGCACTGGGTGAGGCTCGGGGCTGCCTTTTATAGACAGGGCTGGGTGTGGTCCTCACATGCTGCACATGTTCTTGAAAGGTGTGCAGAGCTGGGTGTGGTTTGAAGAGCTGGGTGTGGTCCTCACATGCTGCACATGTTCTTGAAAGGTGTGCAGAGTTTCAGTTATTAAGCAAATGAGTTAAATTAACACATGGCCTAGAGCGGAGTGTTTTAAAGAAGCCTTGGTAAAAGCAAGGCCCAATGTGTAAACAAAACAGCACATTAAACAACATACACAGAAGCCTAGGGGGGGGAAGGTGAGATAACAAGAAAGGCTTTTAATAGTAAGTTTAAAAGGGAGCTATTACAGAACCCACTAGTGCAGTGAGAGGGGACATGCTCTTTGCTGTGCACAAACCCTAACACCCCCAGAGTAAATAAAAGCTAGACACATACACAGTTCCAACCACTGTGTTCTTTTTGGATGAATATGTAAAATGCAAAAACATGCACAACTGCAAAAATAAATAAATGCAGGCCCAAAGGCCATTCTAAAGTCACTAATGCCCACAGGGCAAAGTCCAAGCCCCAACTTGACTCCTGACAACATCTGGACTCCACTGTTCAGGGGCATCATGTTGGAAATGGGCAGGCCCCTTAAGGGGCGTGGGTAGGGTGCGTGCGGGTTGCAACTCATTGTGAGGAGGCTCCTAGCCCACTGGTTCTGGAGGGGGCTTCCTGCCCACAGTATGAGGAGGGGGCTGGCTGCCCACAGGTTGAGGAGGGGGCTGGCTGCCCACTGGTTCTGGAGGGGGCATCATGTCCACAGGACGAGGAGGGGGCTGGCTTCCCATTGTTTGTGGAGGGGGCTCCCTGCCCACAGGATGAGGAGGGGGCTGGCTACCCACAGGTTGAGAAGGAGGCTGGCTGCCCACTGGTTCTGGAGCGGGCATCATGCCCACAGGATGAGGAGGAGGCAGGCTGCCCACAGGTTCTGGAGGGGGCTTCTTCCCCACAGGGTAAGGAGGGGGCTGGCTGTCCACTAATTCTGGTGGGGGCTTCCTGCCCACAGGATGACGATGGGGCTGGCTGCCCACAGGATGAGGAGGGGCTGGCTGCCGACTGATTCGGGAGGGGGCTTCCTGCCCACAGGATGAGGAGGGGGCTGGATGCCCACAGGTTGAGGAGGGGGCTGGCTGCCCACTGGTTGGTGCCCCTTGGCCTCTGGTTCAGATGCTGCCCCTAGGCCTCTGGTTCTGGAGCTGCTCCATGGCCTCTGGTTCCGGTTGCTCCTCCTTGGCCTCTGGTTCTGGATGCTGCTCCATGGCCCCTATATTGTAGGCCTCCTGGTCCAGGGATTTCTGGGGGGTCTCCCTGTCCAGGGATTTCTGAGGGGCCTTCTTGTCCAGGGGTTTTTGGGCGGCCTCCTTGGCCTTTAATTTCTGGAGGGCCTCCCTGGCCTTTGATTTCTGGGGGCCTCCTTGGTCTTGTATGTATGGGGGCCTCCTAGGCCTTTGATTTCTGGGGGACCTCCAGGGCCTTGGATGTCTTGGGGGCCTCCTTGGCCTTTGATTTCTGGGGGGCCTCCCTGGCCCTGGATGTCTGGGGCTGCCTCCTTGGCCTCTGATTTCTGGGGGGGCCTCCTTGGCCTTTGATTTCTGTGGGGCCTCCTTGGCCTAGGATGTCTTGGGGGCCTAATTGGCCTTTGATTTCTGGGGGGCCTCCTTGGCCTTGGATGTCTGTGGAGTCTCTTTGGCCTTTGATTTTCGGGGGTCTCCTTGGGCAGGGACTTCGTTGGGGCCTCTGTGGCCTTGGGTTTTGGAAGTGGTCCCATTGTTTTGCCAGTCTGTTTGGGAGGGAACGGCACTTTAGCCCTCTGTTTGGAGGGGAGGAGTGTCCATGTTGTGGGGGTCCGGCTTTTCACCTCATGTGCCCCTTAGTGGCAGCTGGAGACTTTGGGGGTGGAGCTGTGTCGGATTGGGTGCTGAGGTACTAGCCTGAGGTGGTGTGACCTTCCTCTTATGAGTAGGAAGGGGAGAGGGGGAGGGAAGAGGTCAAGGCAGGCAAGGAAAAGCTTCTTAGGGACAATGGAGCGGAATATGGGAGGAGGGATGGGACTGGAGGTAGAGGGAGTGGTTGTAGAAGGAAGAGGTGTACTGGACATAGGTGCAGGTGAATGGACAGTGTGCATATGTGAGGTGGATGGCTGTTGGGGGTCTGAGTGCGAGCATGCGTGTGTTACTGGAGGGGGGCAGACAGGGTGGGGAGGACAAACATGACATGTGGATGGATGTTGTGGTGGTGTCTGCAAGTGGGTGTGCTGAATGAGGGTGGGTGTGCTGCATAAGGTGGTGGTGGTGTTGACTGTGCATGTGGTGTGTGGGGTGCATGTCTGCGGGTCTGCTGTTATGGTGACTGTGGGCAAGGCTGTGCAGGTTTGCAGGATCTGGGACTGTTGTTTCAGTGCATGCAGGTGTAAGTGAGTATGTGACTATAAGGGGGAGGAGGAGACAGTGGAGGCAGTGGATGATGTGTGTGCATCTGTCTGTTGGCTGTGTGATAGCTTGTGGTCTGAAGTATGCTGCTTACGTTTGTCTGTGCAAGTCTTGTGTGTTGTTTTGGGTGCATGCTTGTCTGAATGTGTGCGTGGGATGAGTAGGGGTGAGGAGACTGGGACTGGGTAGTGGTAGTTGGAGGGGGGACGGATGAAACACAGGGACACTGGCTGCCATCAGTGAAGAGACCAGAGCCTGAAACGATCTCTTTAGGACCCCCGACCCACCGTGGATGCCGTACTGGAAGGCATTGCATTGCTACATCTGGGATGCCAGCCCCTGGATGGCATTCGCAATGGTTGACGGCCCTACAGAGATGGATCTCAGGAGGTCAATAGGCTGCTCACTGAGAGCAGCAGGGCTGAGTGGTTCAGGGCCTGAGGTGCCTGGGGCAAAGGAAATGCCCACCCTCCTGGTGAGTGGGCATGGGCAACTCAATGGGGGGGCCACTGGGAGGGGGTGCTGGTATGGGGGGTAGCAGTAGAACCTGTAGCTGGGGTGGTCCCAGAGAGGTCCGCCACCACCAAGGAGCTCCCATCGGAGGAGGTAGCGGAGTCAGTGGTGTCACCTACTGTCCCTGCTGTGGTGCTCCCCTCGCCCTCTGTCCCATTGGTCCCCTCTGCGTTGGTGGACTCTGCCTCCTAGGTCCCATGAGCTGCAGCTCCCTCACTCGCCGGTGCCCCTGCTTCTTGGCTGGATGATGCTAATGCACACATGGACAGGATGACAAAAGGAGAGGGGGGGAGGAGAGAAAGGGAGCACATGATCAATCTTAGCACCAATAGCACAGATGGCACACACATCACTGTCACACACTGAGACTGCAAATGGGTAGTATGGACCACACTGGCATACCATCAGCTAAGTATCACAGCAGGTAGGAGCCATAAACTCCCAGCAACTCACCAACTGGGACCAGCTAAGCCCTGCCTGACATGGGAAGCCACCTACCTAGCTATCTAATAAATGCTTTACACCCTATTATCCTGAGCTGGACCATGCAGTAATATCTGAACTGGCATATTGGGGCATCCACTGACCCTGCACCCAAATCCCATGCCAGGCAACAGAGATGGTTGACATACACACTGTACTCACCCCTTGTGGCTGCTGTGATGCCCTCAAGCGCCCATCCAGCTCTGGGTAGGCCACCGCTAATATGCGTGCCATCAGGAGGGTCAGGTTCAGATGGGTGCCCCTCCCTCATTGGGAGGCCATCCCCAGCTGGGTCTTCGTGGTCTTCCGGGCCCAGCGTCTCAGGTCCTTACACCGTTTCCTGCAGTGGATGCTCCGTCTGCTATGGATCACCACGGTCCGCATGTTCTTGGCGATGGCACCCCACAATCCCTTCTTCTGATGGGCGCTAACCTTCAGAGGAAACACAGAAGGTGGGACACCATGAACCTGACAATCCAGTCTGTCACACATATGGCCTACAAAAAGCATTTCCCCTCATCAGGCACACACATGACCAGTACCCCGCCATTGACGCTGCCACCAGCCATACCCCCCAACCTGACACACTGCCAGCACACACACATCTCTATGCAGTCATGTTGCATGCAACGTACCCATGGTGTACTCACCTGTTGGTCTGGAGGCCCATACAACTGGCCATACTGGGGTAGGACCCTGTCCATGAGGCACTCCAACTCAGGAATCAAGTGAAGTGTCAGAAAGGAAATGGTAGTCACGTCAGCGGCAGCAAACACCGTCACCGCAGGCGTTGATCATCATTGGTTCCCATAGAGGGCCATGTTAGCCAATGAGGAATCGCACAGCGCTGCGGACTGCCTTCCGCCGTGACGCAAACGCCAGCAGTGAGAGGTCACTTCCACCTGTCCCTGAATACAGACAGGACAGGGGTGTGCCATTTTCTAATGCTGGTACACATGTACAGATTAATATGTGCGTCATTGTAGTCGAATGTACTCACCTACACAGTTCCAGTGTCCAACATACAAACATGTTCTGTGTACACTGCTATAGTGTGTTCATGGTTCCTGTTGACACTCCTTTTCTACTTTTGGGTCCGTTAGGTACCAACCACTGCAGAGGAATAGGAGGAGGCAAGCAATCGTGTACAGAACCCCTGTGGACTTGGCTACACTGGAGGACCGACACATCATACTCACTTATCGTCTAGACAGGTTCACAATCACAGAGCTGTGTGCAAAATTGCATCCTGATCTGCTACCTGCTATCCGTAGCACCATAGCAATCCCCCCTCTTGTGCAGGTACTCTTAGGGCTCCATTTCCTGGCAACAGGCTCTTTCCAGGTGAAAGTGGGCTTGGCTGCAGGGATGTCACAGCTAAAGTTCTTGCTTGTGCTTGCAAGGGTTTTGTGTGACTTGCTCAAACACATGTGCAGCTACATTGCATTCCCCCAGGTAGATGATTTACCCACTGTGAAGGCTGGATTCTATGCAATGGGACACATACCTCATGTTAGTGGGGCCATTGACGGGACCCATATTGCCTCAGTCCCCCCCAGGGGCAATGAACAAGTGTACAGGAATCAGAAGAGTTTCTACTCACTTAATGTCCAGATGGTGTGCCTAGCTGACCAGTATATCTCCTACGTCACTGCTAAGTATCCAGGGTTGATGCATGATGCCTTTGTCCTGAGGAATAGCAGTGTCACGCAGCTGATGGCACAACTACAGAGGCCCAGAGTGTGGCTAATAGGTGAGCCTGTGTCCCCACCCAATGTTTGTGAGTGTATGCCTTCAGGAGTCATGGCCCACACCATTGTGCAGGGCTAATGTGTGTCCCTTACTTCTTGCAGGTGATTCCGGCTACCCGAACCTGTCCTGGCTCATGACTCCTGTTAGGAATCCGAGAACAGAGGCTGAAAATAGGTACAATGATGCCCATGGGCGTACCAGGAGGATTGTAGAAAGAACCTTCGGTCTCCTGAAGGCTAGGTTCAGGTGCCTCCATCTGACAGGTGGATCCCTATGCTCCTTCCCTGAGAAGGTCTGCAGGATTGTTGTTGTGTGCTGCATGTTGCACAATTTGGCCCTCAGATGGCATGTGCCCTTTCTGCAGGAGGAGGGGGATGACAATGCAGCCATGTCAGCAGTGGACACTGAGGACAGTGAGAAGGAGGAAGAGGAGGAGAATGTGGACAACAGGTCACATTTGATCCAGCAGTACTTCCAATGACACTCAGGTAAGACTGCTGAACTAAGCAACACTACATTTTAGTGTTTTACTGTGTGACTGCAGCATGATGCCAGTCATTCCTTTTGCATCCCACCTGACCGTCACCTATATCTTCCCTTATTGCAGATATTGGTGTTGTTCCAACAGTGTACTGCTGTGATGTGTATAGACTGCTGAGACACATTTGTTGGATGGGTCAACATGTTACTGGACATTTACGCAGGATCATGCAGTGCATTACATTTTGTTCCAGTGTACATTATCTGTAGATAAAGCACTATTACTCAAGTTGTGTCCAAGGGTGTTCATTGAAAATTGTTCTACAATGGGAAGTGCAATAGAGTGGAGTAATGGTTGGGAATAGTCCAGGGTAGTGGTCCAGTCTGTTTGTAGCACAGGTCCAGTGTCCAAGGGGCCATAGGAAGGGGAGTAATGGCAGTTCAAAGTGGACAAGGTGACACAGTGGAACCAAGGGGGACATTCAGGAGGGGCTCATTTACTGGTGGTGGCCTTGGTCTTGGCAAGTGTCTCTGGTGTCTGTCTGGGTCGCAGGTAATGTTTGCAGGGTGGTTCACCTTCTGCAGGGGCAGGGGCACTGGTGGCCTGTGGGTCCTGTGGCCAGGCCTCCTGCCCACTAGCTGTAGCAGATGTGGAGGGCTGGTCAGTTGACTGGCTAGTTGAAGGGGCCCGCTGGTGTGATGTGTACTCCCTCGTGATGTTGGCCATATCACAAAGCACCCCTGCTATGGATCCAAGGTGGTGTTCAGGGCATGCAATTCTTTCTTGATCTCCTAGTGGTGTTCCTCCTGCAGCAGCTGGTTCTCCTGCATGATGTCTATCACCTGACCCATCTTGTCCTGGGATTGTTGGTAAGCTCCCAGGACATTATTGAGTGCCTCCTGGACAGTCGATTCCCTAGGCCTGTCCTCCCCCTGGCACACAGCTGTCCTCTGACTGTCCCTGCCCCCCCGTGCCTGTGTCCCCTGAACGGTACGCCCACTGCCACTGAACCCAGGACCCTCATTGTCTTGCCTGTGAGGTGTGGACTGGGGTCCCTGTACAGGAGGGCACACTGCTGATGTGTTCTGGTGACAGAGGTCTGGTTACATTGGGTGGTGCTGTGGTATGGACTGGGTGTGGGCTGGGGTATTCAACTGAGCAGTGGTCCCTGATTAGCCTGGGAGTTCATCCAGATCCAGAACTCCAGAGTTGCCGTCATCACTGGGGACATCTTCTGGTAGGGGACTGGGTAGCCTTGGCACATCCTCAGCTCTGACATTGGCTGGGTCACCTGTGGGGATGTAAGTAGTGTATTATGCTACATGTCTGTGACATATTCTGCATCCCTAGTTTCCCCTATATTGTTGCTGTTGCCCTGCCACCTTTGTTTGTGTATGGTGATTCATTGTGGGATTGTTAGTTCTCCATGCTGTGCATGCATTGGTGGTGTGTGTACATGCAGGGCTGGAAGGGATGTGCATTCAGTGGGTATGGCATGCAGGGTTTGGCATATAGGTTAGTTAATTGTGGTAGTGCACTGTATGGGATGGAGTGGAGTGATGGGTGTCAGGGTGAGGGGTGGTGGTGGCATGCAGGTATGGAGGGATAGGTAGTAAAATTGACTCACCACTGTCCAGTCCTCCGGCAACTCCAGTGAGTCCCTCAGGATGCAGGATTGCCAAGACTTGCTCCTCCCATGCTGTCAGCTGTGGGGGAGGAGGTGGGGGTCCACTGCCAGTCCTCTGGATGGCAAGCTGGTGACTTGCTGCTGTGGAACGTACCTTCCCCGTAGGTCATTCCACCTTTTCCTGATGCCGTCCCTTGTTCGTGGATGCTGTCCCGCGGCGTTCACCCGGTCCACGATTCTCTGCCATATCTCCATCTTCCTGGCAATGGAGATCTGCTAGATCTGTGCTCCAAAGAGCTGTGGCTCTACCCTGACTATTTCCTCATCCATGACCCGCAGCTCCTCATCAGTGAAACGGGGTGCCTTTGTGGGGACATGGGTGTTGTGTGGTGTGTGTTGTGCAGAGGGTGTTGAGTAATGTGGTGGGGTGTGGGGTGTGTGGTGCGTGACGGTTGAATGGGTGGTTGTGGTGTGTGTGTAGTTGTCTCTGTGATTTGCGTGGCTAGCTATTGCGATCTTTTTGTGTTAGCAAAGGATTGTGGGTGATGTGGGTGTGTGTTTTATAGTACTGTTGGTGGGTCTGTGGGGTGTGTGTAATTGTGCCAGGTGTGGATTATTTGTACTGGCCAATGTTGTCTTGTTTTGTCTTTGGTTGGCCTTATCCGCCACAGCGGTGTTCACCACCAATGGTTTACTGTCATTGAATGTCCGCTGTGGTGATTGGAGGGTCATTATTTGGAGGGCGTAGTGTTGGTGGCATAACGGTATGGGTGGTAGTATTGACAGTTTATCACGTTCAGTGGGCCTGGCGGATTTGTGGTTGTGGCTGTTTTCTGTTCAATTTGTATGTCTGTGTCATAATGTTGCGGACCAATGTCCGCCTCCACGGCGGTATGCTGGTGGCAGTCAGCACGAAGGTATTTGTTATTTACCGCCAAGGTCATAATGGGGGCCTAAGTGATTGCAATGATGAAGAAGCCTTGTGCCTCAGAATAATAGATGGACGTCTGTCTGATTCATTCCAGAGACAAATGATCTGCAAAATTCTCAGTCTCAACAAAATGTTACTAGCCGCAGTGGCGGAAGAGAGAGCAGAACATTACATGGTTGCCATGGAGGCAGAATCCTCACACTGTCAAACAGCACTTGCAAAGAGGAGCCACCACAAGACTGGTTCTGACAAACGCAAGGTACTACCCAACAAAATGGTGAAACTATGCTACCGGTATATATTCTTGTTTCCTCATGACGGCAATATCTGGCACTAGGACAAATCTGTCAAGGATGTGGAAAGGAGAATCATTTCAAAGTGGTGTGTCGGACTGGTGAGAAGAAAAGCAAGACTGAAAGAAGATAGGAAGCACAAACAAAGGATGGCTAAAGAAGATCCCACAGCAGTTTGAAAGAGAAACAGAAACATTATGTTTGGCATATTGAATCAAACTTCCACCAAAAGTCTTTCACATCCTCTGTGTCTCTGTCAAGCGAGAGTGACAACAATGGTTATTTATTGATGACTTCGATGGGTGCACTCTATTCACACGGTTAACCCTGCAGAACAGCTCAGAATCACCACCATCAACATTGATCATGAAGAAGCAACACAAAAGAGACACAAAAGGAGGCTGAGAACAAATGCCAAGTTGCATAACTGATTATACTCCATTAACATCATGCCAGCAGACAAATTTAAAGAACTCATGATGCAACCGGCTCTCATGCTCCAAGACATCAAAGTGGACATGTGGGCTGAGTTCAAACCATTACAAAATCAGGCATCCTTCACAGCGTCTGTGCAGCACAAGAAAAGGTCAGTTCCAGTGAAGGTTCATGTTTTGAAGGTAACAACATCTAGTACATGTCTCCTCAGCTTTGCAATGGCAGCTGACGTGGGACTGATATCCATTAACTGCTACCTTCACAATGATCTAGATATCACCTGCAAGTTCCTGATTCAAGGACTCAGGAAACTAAAAGGTGTCAGAGTGCAAGTACACATCAATGAGGATATTCACCCAGTTGTCCAAAGACATCTACGAGTTGCTTTTTATCTACAAAAGGCAGTGGAAAAGGAAATAACAATGCTTTTGAAACTTAACATCATAGAACACTCCACAGGACCCACCCCGTGGGTCTTGCCAGTAGTGGTAGTGTCAACAAAAGACAACAAAGCAAAGGTGCACATATGTTCTGAAATGCGTCAAGCGAACAGAACAATAGAACGTGAAAGTCACCCAGGGCCACACAAAGCTGATACGACAGTGTAACTCAATAATGCTAAAGTGTTCTCTAAGCTCGACCTGAATAAGGGTACCAAATGCCTATAACTACAGCAATGACACCTGATATTTTGGAGCACCAGTTAGAAACATGACTGTTGGGACAGTAAAGTCCTCTGCATGGTAAGAGATGTGTACCCTTGCCCTGAGTTGTACTGTATTGTTGTTTGGATCCCTAATGCAGATCTTTTTGTCATAGGCGAACATGGATCATGCGTGTGCAGCAAGACATAGGCCTGTCTCATGGAGTGTGGTCTTGTTGGACCAGGAGGGGCACCGAAAGCGCTGACCTTATAGTGATGGAAGGCTACCACCTTGACTAGGAGTTAAAAATCACAAGCATGGTAGTGGCAGCATACCATGTAGTGATCAGTAGTAGTGAACAGGTTTAGTTTAACCTATGTCACTGGAGCGAGGCCAACAGCCTCAAGCACCTTCCTAAAACTTCCACTGCTGTGTGCCTAATTCACTCCTGGCCTACATTAGTTTGATGTGGAAGTGCATGCATGGTGGAAACGTACTGAGTGCATGTGCATTTGCAAGAAATACACTACACAAACGGTGTAGTGTGGGACAGTGTGCACATGGTACATGTGTGTGTGCTGGCAGTGTGTGTTTTAAATAACACATCCTGGGACAGTACATTACAGAGAGACTGCAGTACTGAACAGCGTGCATAGATTGAATGCGTGTGCTGCATCTGAGTATGCTGGTGTGGCATAATACATGTGCTAAGCAGTAAATGTGCTGTGGATGTACACTGCAAAAGTGCCTGCATTCCTACATTACATGGAGGACCTTAGGTTCCATTTTGGGAAGCCCACGTCTGCCTGGTGAAAACATGAGGAGTAGAGGAGCCCCCCCAGGCAGATTTATGTATTGCTGCATTCCTGTAGTCTAGGCAGGACATGCTCTGGAGGATGGAAGAGCCAGGATCTCTCTGCATTTCGAAGGGCTCTTTGATTAAATGATAGATCACAAGAAAATAACCTAGACACATCTCAGGAAGAGAGAGATGGGACTGATAAGTGAATCATAAAGAGTAGGGCAGGGGGCCCAGGATTTAGCCTTTTGATGCACATATCACTGTGGCTGACATCCAGGTGTGAACTCTAGTCACTCCCATGAACCTTGTTGTGGGTTAATCAGCTTCAAAGTCCTGCCTGCTGTGACAGACGTTCCTCATGAGGAAGAAGAAAGGGAAAAGATTTCCATTTCAAAGAAGCCGAACCCAAATATAAAACTTCAAAGACCTAGACACTAAATTACATTTTGTGTCTGGAAAGGGGCTAGAAGTCGGGGAGTCTTAGAGCCCAAAACCTTGTAATCTGCTAAACAGCCAGACAGGCTGTGTGAAGAGGGGAACTCTGCAAGCCTTCTGCCTGTGACCAGGACACAACCACTCATGCTTGAACCACGAATGCCTAAACAATAAACCATGACTGCGTCTTTACCATGCATGCCTTTACAACCAATTTCATTGTAAAAGCATAATTGATAAAGGAATATGCGTGGTAAATTCCCCTCATCCTGTGCACTAACACCCAATAGCCCAGCCCTGCAATCTAACCGCCTCAACCCTTAAAACTGCCCCTTCCTTTCACCCTGAGTACTAAAACCGACCACACCCTGCCCTTAAAACTACCCCTTCCCCCACCCCCGCCCTGAGCCCTGAAACCGAGCTCCTGTTCTTAAAACTATCCTGATCCCCCTTCCCTGAGCACTAAAACTGCCCCTGCCCTTAAAGCTACCTGGCCCCCAGACCTGAACCCTAAATCTGACCCCATCCCTTAAAACTGTGCCTTTCCCCCACCCTGAAACCTAAGACCTAGCTCCAGCCCTTAAAAATACCCCAACCCTCTACCTTGAGCCCTAAAACTGACCCCACTTTGCCCTTAAAACTACTCCGACTCCCCCACCCTAAGCCCTAAAACCAACCCTGACCAGCCCTTAAAACTACCCCTTCCCACCCCCCACCCTGGGGCCTAAAACCCTGCCCCCTGCCAAAAAAATGACTGACCCCTCCTGCCTTAGCCCTAAAAGCACTCCCACCCCTAAAAACAACCCCCCCAAACTGAGTCCCAGTCCCACTTACCTCTCCTAATCCACCCTTCTGCACAGCTAGACCGCTCTCTGCATTAAGCACACATATGCTTGGTTAAGGCATATGCGTGGTTAAGGCAGACTGCAGATAGAGCCATGGTTCAGGCAAGCATTGGGCCCGAGCCTGCTATTCTCCCTGCTGGGTGAGGGGACATCACTCAAGGAAACCCACACCACCTGCCCTGGAGCATCAGCACCTGCTTGCTCGCTAAGACCGATATAGCTTGTGAGGGAGTGGAGAGCATTGGAGGGAGCAAGGTACATAGGGGAGCCCTGATGTGAAGGCCCCCTATGCAAGGTGTGAGGAATGTGCTCCCACACTGATTGGGCCATAGCCTGTGTGCCATACTGTTTGGCGACCTCGTATGCCAAGAGGGGCCGCTGTGGACTTAGCCAATGAACGAGGTATGAGAAACCCGTTCCCACACTGATCCGACTGTCACCTGTGTGCCAGAAGATTTTCATGACCCGGAATACTTTGTGGGCCGCTGTGGACACCAAAATCAGGTTAACTTGACTGGACTTTTGGGGGCTGTCAGAGATACTGTGGCCAAGTGTCTGGGTCATCGCTCAAGACAGAGAAACTGCTGCTATTACCAAGGGGAGACCAGCCCACATTCTGTGGACTGCTCCAAAGGAGGCCCGAGGATCAATAGGACACCTCTGGAGCCCCGTCGGAGCAAGGAGACCAGCCCCCCATCCCTGCAGAGAAAAAAGTGGCTTACCACATGAACTCCGGAGCAGAAGCAACCCAGATCATCAGAACCATCTGGTAGCTCTAGGGGGAGAGTCTGCACCTGCTGGATCCTGCCACGTCTGACCGTGGGCAAGCAGACTTTGCCAATCCAGAATGGGACTGCCCTGCACCAATGAAGGGTTCCGTATGGCTGGAGCAGGTGTTCCAAAAACTGGGCCTTTGGGGCCCCCAGGTACATACCGCTGTTGGTGCTGTAACCCCAAAGGCTTTGAAGACTGAACTTACAAAAAGTGTCTGAGGGAAGAACTCTTGAATATGGCCTAATAGTTTACATTCCCTGGATGCAGTCATCAGTGAATGAGGAATAACATCAAACCTGTTGCACTAGAGGTGGGAGGACAGGAAGTAGGCTGACAAGTACTAAAACTCCGACCCCAAAGGGGATTATAATATTTCTTTTGAATGTTGTTCACCTTTGCATGTGTAGAGTTAGAATAAAAATACTTATTTTTATATAAAAACAAGTATTTGACTGGACATTGATTTATTGTTCATGCTGCTTGCATGTTAAGTTATGAGTCATGATCACTGATCTGTATCTGCACTTCCCCCTGAAGGAGCCTTCACTGCTCACCCTATGCTACCCAAGTGAGAGTCAGGTGCGGAAGGTGGTCCTTAACCCAGTTCAGTGTGATCCATAGCAGAGGGGGCCCTGGAACATCAGGAGTAAAAGGTTTCAACCACCACAGTTGGGCCCAGTAACTCCTGCTTGTCCAGTGGGCATGAATGGAGTTCTGATAATGACAAAGTGCTTTTAAAGGTATGTCAGTTGCTCACTGGTGCAGGCCACAAATTAAAAATCAAAACATGTGAATTCCATAAAACCTGACTTAAGTTCCTTGGCCACATGTTTTCGGAGAGTGACATGACTCTTGACCCTAATAAAGTGAAAGCACTATAGGAAACCAAACCTCCTCAAGTCGTGAGCATGCTGCAATCTTTTCTGGGCATGAATAGCTTCTGCACCCAGTAAATACATGACTATGCCATGCTTTATGCCTCATTATGTCCAGTGGTTGCCAGCCTGTGAGAAGCTTCTGAGATATCAAATCTGCCATCAAGAAAGCAGCAGTCCTGGCCTACTTTGACCCCAAACTTCACAAGGAGATCACAGTCGATGCAGGCCCAGTAGGGCTAAGAGCTATTATTGTGCAACACAACTGTCATCCAAATATACAAAGACACAGGCCCTCATTACAACTCTGGCAGTAAATGCCGTCTACCGCCGTGCTGACGGCCGCCAACATACCGTGCCCGCAGCGGTATTCCGCACAGGTATTATCTGCCACTATACAGACACCCACACAAGTCCGCCAGACCAAAGGTTAGTGATAAACTGGTGATATCCAAACCCACACCATTACGCCAACAGGAAAACGCCCACAGTATAACGACCCACGAATCACCACAGCGGTCTTTCAACCGCGGTAAACCATTGGCGGTACACACCCCGCGCTCAAAATACACACACACTTACAAGACACCACCACATTGGACAATTCAAACTATACACACCTGACACACATACACAAACCACAAGCCTATAAAACACACACCCACATTACCCACAAGCCTTCCACAAAAATATTTTTTTTGCTAACTGAGAGAGGCACAAGGCAGGAGCACCCACTCAATCTGAGCCACAGAACACCATCAGCCATACACCATCCACGTACCTCAACCACACACCCCAAACACATCACCCCACACACCCTCACACATATACTCACACCACAGCTATGGCACCCCAAAGACACCCCAGGTTTTCAGAGGAGAAGCTAAGGGTCATGGTGGAGGAAATCATCCGAGTATAGCCACAGCTATTCGGATCACAGGTGCAGCAGACGTCCATTGCAAGGAAGATGGAGTTATGGCAGAGAATCGTGGACAGGGTCAACGCCATGTGACAGCACACCAGAACAAGGGATGACATCAGGAAGAGGTGGAATGAACTACGGGGAAGGTGCGTTCCGTGGTTGCAAGACACAAGGTAGCTGTACAGAGGACTGGCAGTGGACCCCCACCTCCTCCCCCACAACTAAAAAATGGGAGGAGCAAGTCTTGGCGTCATGCATCCTGAGGGCCTCGCAGGAGTAGCAGGAGGACTGGACACTGGTAAGTCAAATCTTTACTATTATGTCCCCCACCCTACCAGCATGCCATCACAAACCCAAACCCCTGCCCCTACCCTCACCCCATCACTCCACCACTTCACACATACCCCACCATCACAACCCACCCATCCCAATACCAAGCCCTGCATGTAACACCAATGCATGGACACCCATCACCACAGCACGCCCATTAGAGAAAATCGCCTAGCCCACAAAATCACCACTTACACAAGGCCAAGCTGACAGGGAAATCACAACCATACAGGGAAACACACCCATGCACAAGATGGCACACGCAGATACATTAACACTGCATTTGTATCCCCACAGGACCCATACTCAACGTCACCCATACTCAACGTCACCGGAGAGGAGGTGCCAGCTACATCCAGTCCCCCCCGAAGAGGCCCACAGTGACGACAGCAGCTCTGGACGCCTGGATCAGGATGACCAACCTGGCCCATCAGGGACCTCTGGACAGTCGGTTTAGTTGCCACACTCCCAAACCACCACAGAGCCTCCCCCCTCAGGAAACACCACCACAGTACCCACCAAGTGGGCCCATGCCATTGTCCCCAGGACACATCAATCAGCAGTGTGTCCACCACTTCAAGGACCCCAGGCAACCCCACAAACCCAGGACGATCAGGGACCTGGAGTCAATGGCAGTGGGCACACGTTTCAGGGGACAGAGGCACAGGACAACAGGGAAACTGGGAGGACTGCTGTGCGACAGGGGAAGGACAGGCCCAGGGAACCCACTTTCCACGAGGCACTCTCCAACATCCTGGGAGCATACCACCATTCCCAGGAGACCATGGGCCTAATACTGGCCAAGTTGCAGGAGACCCAGCGGCTGCAGGAGGGACAGTACCTGGGGATCAGGGCTGACCTAACAAACATCTACACCATCCTGGTCACCATTGCAGGGTTTCTGGCTGACATGGCCAAGACCATGAGGGAGGTAGTGGCACAACAACGGGCCCCTGACATTAGCCAAACCGATGAACAGCCTTCCACCTCCGCCGGCGCTGGTGGACAGGAGGCACCACCACAGGAACAACAGCCCACCAGCACCCCACCCCCTGCAGAAGGAGAACCACCCCACAAACGGTCCCTGCGATCCAGGCAGAAGCCAGAGAACATTGCCAAGACCCCCACCAGGAAATAAGACTCTCCTGATTGTCACCCTTCTGTCCCACTCTGTCACCCTGTCCACCTTGAACTGCCATTGCTCCACTTCCCATGCCCCCTTGGACAATGCACCTGTGATACCAAAAGACTCTACCCTGGACTTTCCTCCACCAGCACCCCAGCCCATTGCACATCCCCCTATACTTATGAGCACTTAAATAAACACCTTGGAACAAATTGAAAGTCTGTCAAATGATTCACAAATGTATTAGTAAAACCAAATCAAAGCATTGCAACTCAAATGTACAGTGAAATATACTTTGGAATGACCTTTGGATGGGCAGCAGTATACATAGCAGGAGCCACAGTGGGGCACAAGGATCTGAAAATAGAGATGCCAAAGGGTACAGTCAGTGGCCATAGACATAGGGTAAGAGGCTGCCTTGTAAAATGTCCAACAGATAACTGAAATGTAAAGTGAACGTACAATGTCTTACCTGTGTGTCACTGGAAGTATTGCTGAATTATGTTGCTCCTGTTGTCAACATCTTCTTCCTCTGCCTCTTCTTCCTCACTGCCCAAAGGCTCCACCACTACCACAAGACCATCTCCAGGCACAGCCTCCTGCAGAAAAGGCACCTGGCGTCTCAAGGCCAGGTTGTGCAACATGCAACGATGATCTGGCACACCTTATTCGGTGAGTAGTACAGGGATCCACCTGTCAGATGGAGGCACCGGAACTTGGCCTTCAGGAGGCCGAAGGTCCATTCTATAATCCTCCTTGTACGCCTGTGTTCCTTATTGTAAAATTCCTCTGCCCTTGTTCTGGCATTCCTCAATGTGGTCAGTAACCATGAGAGGTGGGGGTAACCAGCGTCACCTCCAAATATCGAGGGATACCTCTTAGCCACACACTCACCCTTAGGGACAACCCCATACCCATACACCAATTATACTGAGTAGGGACCTTGGTCTCACCTATTAGCCACACCCGGTGCCTCTGGAGTTGAGCCATCACATATGGGATGCTGCTATTCCTCAAGATGAAGGCGTCATGCACAGAGCCAGGATACTTGGTATTCACATGGAAGATGTACTGGTTCGCCAAACACACCATCTGCACATTCATAGAGTGATAGCTTTTTCTATTCCTGAAAACTTGCTCATTTCTCCAGGGGAAGGGGACAAATGCCACAAGTGTACCATCAATGGCACCAATGATGTTGGAGATATGACCCAGGGCATAAAAGTCAGCTTTCACTGTGGCCAAATCCTCCATCTGCTGGAACACGATGTAGCTGCGCATGCGTTTCAGGTGGGCTGACAACACTCTGGGCAACACGTTGGAGAATATTAGCTGAAACATCCCTGATGCCATGGCCACTGTTGTTTGGAACAAACCACTTGCCAGGAAATGGAGCACTGACAGGACTTGCACTAGAGGGTGGATACCAGTGGGCTGAGGGATAGCTGACATCAGGTCTGGCTCCAATTGGGCACACAGTTCCTGGATTGTGGCACGATCAAGTCTGTAGGTAATGATAATGTGTCTGTCCTCCATTGTTGCAAGGTCCACCAAGGCTCTGTACACCGGAGGATGCCGCCAACTCATATTCAGCCTCAGCGGTTGAAGCCTATGGAAGAGAACGGTGAGCAGAGGGTCTTATTCCCATATCTATTGCACCAATGCTGATTTATTTACAAAATGTGAATACGAAAAACAGTTGCTGTGTCAATGTCTGCTGTGACGCAGTTAGGTGCCAGGCCCTGTGGCCCCCTGAAATGGCGGATGCCTGACCTGTGAGGAGGGACAAGTAAAAATTAGGTAATTGTGCTGGCGTTGTTCGCCGTCGCGGTAGGTGGTCGTTGACCGCCGTGCAACTTTGCATTGGTTATCATTGGGACCTATGGGTTCCAGGAGCTAATGGCGATGTACACTGGTGGTGACGGTATGCAACGTCAAGGACGTCACCACCATTCACCTATCTATCCACTCACTTGATACCTGGCCTTCAACAGGAGAGGACCTACACTGCAAGTGCTGCTGTGACCTGTGTCTGGAAGCGACCATGGCTCATGTGTCTGGGGAAAAGGGAGGGCCCCTGCCTTCACTGCGGAGGAGTTGGAGAAACTGGTGGATGGGGTCCTTCCCCGGTACACGCTACTCTACGGTTCTCCAGACAAACAGGTGAGTACACTGTGAGCCTGATGCGTGGGCCATGAATGTAGGGAGTACTGTGTATGTAAGCCACATGTAGGGGGTGGGGCAGAGGCGTCCGTGCCAGAGTGCAGCATGTAAGGTGGTCAATGTATGTGAGTCAGGGGATGGGAGGGATATGGTGTGCCATGAGTGTGACAGTCCAGATGGTTGACTAATTCCCTTTTCTGCTGTCTTTTCTCTGCAGGTCAGGACCCACCAGAAAAAGGGTATTTGGCATGGCATTGCCAAGGAGGTGCGGACCCTGGGGGTCTTTGACAGACGGAGCACCCATTGCCGCAAGAGGTGGGAGGACCTGCGCCGCTGGCCAAGGAAGATGGCGGGGGCCCAGCTGGGGATGGCCTCCCTACGAGGAAGGGGTGCCCGTCGCACCATGACCCCCCTGATGTTCCGCATCCTGGTGGTGGCCTATCCGGAGTTGATGGGCGCTTAAAGGCATCACAGCAGCCACAAGGGAGGGAGTACAGAATCTAACTCCTGCTGTGTGCTCGTTAAGAGTTACCTGGGTGGAGGCTATGGGTGCCCCTAGGCCAGGGCGAAGATGGCAGGGTAGGTCCCTTGTTGGGCGGGCTCTGAAGCACACCTACCCCAATAGTGTTAGTGGGCATATACTACTGGGCAGGGTCCTGTGGGTTTCTGGGGTGCAGCTGATGGCGTTAGGCATTGTATCCCATGGGCTGTTGACTATCTTAGTAACTAGCTGGGCATGGCTTAGTGCATAGGGCTGTTCCCTGTGTGTTGTGTACGCCAACTGTAGCGGTGTTGCTGGCATTGATCAAGTGTATCCTCTGTCTCTCCCCCCCCCTTTTTGTTTTGTCACCCTGTCCTTATGTGCATTAGCATCATCTGGCGGAGGAGCAGAAGCACCAGTGACTGAGGGAGCTGCATCTCGCATGGGGCTGGAAGCCAAATCGACGGTGAGGGCACCAGTTGGACGGTGAGCGAGGGGAGCACTACGATGGGGACAGGAGGGGAGACCACAGACAGCGACTCCTCCTCCGATGGAAGCTCCCTGGCGGTGGCAGACACCTCTGTGCCCACCCCATCAACAGGTACAGCCGCCACCCCCCTACCAGCACCGCCCTCCCAGCAGCACCTCAGCATGTTTCCCACGCCCGCTCACCCAGGAGGGTGGGCATCTCCTTTGCCCCAGGCACCTTAGTGTAGGAGGCTGGACTGGCTTGTAGTGAGTACCAAGGGGTACTTGCACCTTGCACCAGGCCCAGTTATCCCTTATTAGTGTATAGGGTGTCTAGCAGCTTAGGCTGATAGATAATGGTAGCTTAGCAGAGCAGTTTAGGCTGAACTAGGAGACGTGTGAAGCTACTACAGTACCACTTAGTGTCATATGCACAATATCATAAGAAAACACAATACACAGTTATACTAAAAATAAAGGTACTTTATTTTTATGACAATATGCCAAAGTATCTTAGAGTGTACCCTCAGTGAGAGGATAGGAAATATACACAAGATATATATACACAATAGCAAAAATATGCAGTATAGTCTTAGAAAACAGTGCAAACAATGTATAGTTACAAAAGGATGCAATGGGGAAACATAGGGATAGGGGCAACACAAACCATATACTCCAAAAGTGGAATGTGAACCACGAATGGACCCCAAACCTATGTGACCTTGTAGAGGGTCGCTGGGACTATCAGAAAATAGTGAGAGTTAGAAAAATAACCCTCCCCAAGACCCTGAAAAGTGAGTGCAAAGTGCACCAAAGTTCCCCTAAGGACAAAATAGTCGTGTTAGAGGGAGAATGCAAGGAAAACACAAATCAGCAATGCAACAACGATGGATTCCTGACTGAAGGTACCTGTGGAACAAGGGGACCAAGTCCAAAAGTCACAAGCAGCTCGGAGATGGGCAGATGCCCAAGAAATGCCAGCGGTTGGTGCAAAGAAGCTCTTACTAGGCTGAAGAACTGTGAATACTGCAGGAACGACAAGGGCTAGAGACTTCCCCTTTGGAGGATGGATCCCTCACGCCTTGGAGAGTCGTGCAGAAGTGTTTTCCCGCCGGATGGACGCCAACAAGCCTTGCTACACGCAAATCGTGCGTTTGGCGTTTTTGGACACTGCTGGGGCCCAGGAGGGACCAGGAGGTCGCAAATTGGACCTGCAGAGAGAGGGGACGTCGAGCAAGACAAAGAGCCCTCACTGAAGCAGGTAGCACCCGGAGAAGTGCCAGAAACAGGCACTACGAGGATGCGTGAAACGGTGCTCGCCGAAGTTGCACAAAGGAGTCCCACGTCGCCGGAGACCAACTTAGAAAGTCGTGCAATGCAGGTTAGAGTGCCGTGGACCCAGGCTTGGCTGTGCACACAGGATTTCCGCCGGAAGTGCACAGGGGCCGGAGAAGCTTGCAAAGTCGCGGTTCCCAGCAATGCAGCCCAGCGAGGTGAGGCAAGGACTTACCTCCACCAAACTTGGGCTGAAGAGTCACTGGACTGTGGGGGTCACTTGGACGGTGTCGCTGGATTCGAGGGACCTCGCTCGTCGTGCTGAGAGGAGACCCAAGGGACCGGAGATGCAGCTTTTTGGTGCCTGCGGTTGCAGGGGGAAGATTCCGTCGACCCACGGGAGATTTCTTCGGAGCTTCTGGTGCAGAGAGGAGGCAGACTACCCCCACAGCATGCACAAGCAGGAAAACAGTCGAGAAGGCGGCAGGATCAGCGTTACAGAGTTGCAGTAGTCGTCTTTGCTACTATGTTGCAGGTTTGCAGGCTTCCAGCGCGGTCAGCGGTCGATTCCTTATCAGAAGGTGAAGAGGGAGATGCAGAGGAACTCGGCTGAGCTCATGCATTCGTTATCTAAAGTTTCCCCAGAGACAGAGACCCTAAATAGCCAGAAAAGAGGGTTTGGCTACCTAGGAGAGAGGAAAGGCTACTAACACCTGAAGGAGCCTATCACAAGGAGTCTCTGACGTCACCTGGTGGCACTGGCCACTCAGAGCAGTCCAGTGTGCCAGCAGCACCTCTGTTTCCAAGATGGCAGAGGTCTGGAGCACACTGGAGGAGCTCTGGACACCTCCCAGGGGAGGTGCAGGTCAGGGGAGTGGTCACTCCCCTTTCCTTTGTCCAGTTTCGCGCCAGAGCAGGGGCTAAGGGGTCCCTGAACCGGTGTAGACTGGCTTATGCAGAATTGGGCACACCTGTGCCCAACAAAGCATTTCCAGAGGCTGGGGGAGGCTACTCCTCCCCTGCCTTCACACCATTTTCCAAAGGGAGAGGGTGTCACACCCTCTCTCAGAGGAAGTTCTTTGTTCTGCCATCCTGGGCCAGGCCTGGCTGGACCCCAGGAGGGCAGCTGCTTGTCTGAGGGGTTGGCAGCAGCAGCAGCTGCAGTGAAACCCCAGGAAGGGCAGTCTGGCAGTACCAGGGTTTGTGCTACAGACCACTGGGATCATGGAATTGTACCAAAAATGCCAGGATGGCATAGAGGGGGCAATTCCATGATCATAGACATGTTACATGGCCATATTCGGAGTTACCATGGTGAAGCTACATATAGGTAGTGACCTATATGTAGTGCACGCGTGTAATGGTGTCCCCGCACTCACAAAGTTCAGTGAATTGGCTCTGAACAATGTGGGGGCACCTTGGCTAGTGCCAGGGTGCCCTCACACTAAGTAACTTTGCACCTAACCTTTACCAGGTAAAGGTTAGACATATAGGTGACTTATAAGTTACTTAAGTGCAGTGTAAAATGGCTGTGAAATAACGTGGACGTTATTTCACTCAGGCTGCAGTGGCAGGCCTGTGTAAGAATTGTCAGAGCTCCCTATGGGTGGCAAAAGAAATGCTGCAGCCCATAGGGATCTCCTGGAACCCCAATACCCTGGGTACCTCAGTACCATATACTAGGGAATTATAAGGGTGTTCCAGTAAGCCAATGTAAATTGGTAAAAATGGTCACTAGCCTGTCAGTGACAATTTGAAAGTAATGAGAGAGCATAACCACTGAGGTTCTGGTTAGCAGAGCCTCAGTGAGACAGTTAGGCACCACACAGGGAACATACACATGCACACCTATGAGCACTGGGGCCCTGTGTGACAGGGTCCCAGTGACACATACATATAGGCCACAAACCTATGAGCACTGGGGTCCTGACCAGCAGGATCCCAGTGACACATAACAACCATACTGAAAACATGGTGTTTTCACTATGAGCACTGAGGCCTGGCTATCAGGATCCCAGTGAGACAGTGAAAACAGTGACAAACACCCTGACATACACTCACAAACAGGCCAAAAGTGGGGGTAACAAGGCTAGAAAGAGGCTACCTTCTCACACAACCCCCCCCCAAACGAAGGACAATAAGGCTAACCTTGGCCAGTTGAGACTTTATTGTCTAAGTGGTGATAAGTAGAGAGTAGCTCTGCAATAGACTGGTTACTCCCTTTATCATCCACTATATGGTTACTTCCCTGTGGGGATGTAAACCACCCTGTTTGAAGTTTTTTAGCTAAGCAACAATGTGAAGATGTATTTTCAGAGTTTCTATCAGTAAGTTTTAGGTTAGAGCAGTGGGAATTGTCCACTGAACCTATTTGTAGTGATGGAAATGCCAGACAGGGATGCTGTCTCTGAAAAGCCATAGCTGGGCAAAAACTTTGTCCATCTGGCTGGAAGAGAGAACAGGGATGCTGTTTCTCTTGAGTTGGAGCAGGGCAGGGATGCTGTCCTATGAGCTCCACACTAGGGCAGGGATGCTGTCCTAAGTGTTGTGAGGTAGTGCAGGGTTTCTGCACTAAAGTTTCTCTGGGAGGGTTGGAGGGATGCTCCATGTTAACTAAAATGGTGCTGTTTTTCTCACCAATGTTAGTTATCCCACAGAGAGGTACTTCCACCTCAGGGAGTCCAGCTTTGCCAGCTGATGATTCCCTTGGAACAGGTGCCACCCCAGGAGAGGTTTCTCCCACCACAGGAATAGTATCCTGAATGGTAGGGTGGTTAGGGGATACTGTGATACCCTTTTTACCTGTTGATGGAGAGGGATCCTGAGTTTTCAGGCCTTCTCTCCTTTGCTTTTTCATTTCACTTGAAATGAGAGGGAACAATTCCTCAGGGATGCCCAGCATGGCTGCATGGGCATAAAACTCTACATCAGCCCAACCTGAGGCCTCTAGGTCATTACCTAAGAGACAGTCTACAGGTAAGCTAGGTGATACCACCACCTGCTTAGGGCCAGTAACTCCACCCCAACTAAACTGAATTATAGCTAAGGGAAGAAACTTAGTGGAGTTATGGACATCAATAATCTTATACTGTTGTCCAATGATGTGTTGTTCAGGAGGCACTAGGTTTTCAGTCACCAAAGTGAAACTGGCACCTGTGTCCCTGTAGGCCAAGGCCTCAACACCATTTATTGAAACTGTCTGCCTGTACTTATCCATTGTAAGGGGACAAGCAGCCAGTGTGGCAAGGCCAATGCCACTAGGTGTGACAGAAACTGTCTTGGGACTGATTACATCAGTTTCCACTATGGACCCATAAGTGAACCCAACTACACCCTTTGCTTGACTGTTGCCAGCAGTCCCACCACTAGTACCACTACTGCTAGGGGCACTAGAGCTTGATGTATTAGTGGTGGTAGGCTCAGGGGGTTTACCTGGACAGGACTTATCCCCTGGCCTATGGCCTCTGTTTTTACACACAAAGCACCAAGGCTTTTTAATGTGTGCAGGTTGGGAAGAAGAGGAAGAATTTGTTTTATCCCCACCCTCTGAAGAGTGTTTAAGATTTGAAGTGGGATCTTTGGTTTTACCCTTATCCCCATGCTTATCTTGAGATTTTTCACCATCTTTCTTCTTATTGCCATCTTTGTCACCCCCTGTATGAACTTTTCTGTTCACTCTTGTTCTGACCCATTTGTCTGCCTTCTTTCCCAATTCTTGGGGAGAGGTCAGATCAGAGTCTACCAGGTACTGGTGCAACAAATCAGACACACAATTATTAAGTATATGCTCTCTCAGGATTGTGTTATACAGGCTTTCATAATCAGTAACTTTACTGCCATGTAACCACCCCTCCAAGGCCTTCACTGAATGGTCAATGAAATCAACCCAGTCTTGTGAAGACTCCTTTTTGGTCTCTCTGAACTTTATCCTGTACTGTTCAGTGGTTAAGCCATAACCATCCAGGAGTGCATCCTTAAGAACTGTAAAATTATTGGCATCACTTTCTTTCACAGTAAGGAGTCTATCCCTACCCTTTCCACTAAATGATAGCCATAGGATAGCAGCCCACTGCTTTTGAGGGACATCCTGTACAGCACAGGCCCTCTCAAGTGCAGCAAACCACTTGTTAATGTCATCCCCCTCCTTATAAGGGGGAACTATCTTGTGCAGATTCCTGGAATCATGCTCTTTTGCAGGATGACTATGGGGAATACTGCTGCTGCCACCATGGGTATCTAAACCCAACTTCTGTCTTTCCCTCTCTATTTCTAAAGACTGTCTATCCAAATCCAGCTGTTGCTTCTTGAGCTTCAGTCTGGTTTGTTCCACTCTCAATCTATTGAGCTCCCTTTCTAACAATCTGTCATCAGGGTGGGTGGGAGGGACATTTCTAGATACAGAGGTATGATGGGAATGAACAGAAGGAGACCTGTCCCTTACAGAGGGCACCCTAACAGCTTGGCTACCAGTATAATGTGAGAGCACATCATCAGTATGATGTGATTCAACCTCTGTACCAACTATGCTAGACTGTCTAGTAATGGGCAGGCTGAGAAGTTTCTTTCCTGAACCTTTTCCTGGGGGAGTCCCTGGATCAGATTGAGAACCATTAGCTACTTTTTCTACAGATTGGGCACTTATGGCCTTATCCTGTACTCTAAGCATATTAATTAACAGTTCTAAGGAAGGATTCTTCCCTACACTCAAACCTCTCTCTATGCAGAGACTCCTTGCTCCTTTCCAGCTAAGGTGATCATATGCAAGTTTGGACAGTTCAACTTTTTGGCCTGTGCCAGACATTTTTAGAGAGAGTTAAAGTGATAGACAAAGAGAAAAAAAAGTTTTCAGAACTTTTTGGAAAGACAGAAAAAAACTTTTTAAACTTTGAAGAACTTTTTGAAAGTTTAGAAGTACTTTTCAGCACTTAGAAAAGAGTGAAAAGAGGAAATGCAAAACTTTTTGGCTATGTGTATATACACTGACCTTGTTTTGTATATTTTTCTCTTATGAAAAGTACAATGACAAGAGTGGTAAGTAGTCTCAAGCACTTATCCCACCACTGCACAACCAATGTAGGAGGCTGGACTGGCTTGTAGTGAGTACCAAGGGGTACTTGCACCTTGCACCAGGCCCAGTTATCCCTTATTAGTGTATAGGGTGTCTAGCAGCTTAGGCTGATAGATAATGGTAGCTTAGCAGAGCAGTTTAGGCTGAACTAGGAGACGTGTGAAGCTACTACAGTACCACTTAGTGTCATATGCACAATATCATAAGAAAACACAATACACAGTTATACTAAAAATAAAGGTACTTTATTTTTATGACAATATGCCAAAGTATCTTAGAGTGTACCCTCAGTGAGAGGATAGGAAATATACACAAGATATATATACACAATAGCAAAAATATGCAGTATAGTCTTAGAAAACAGTGCAAACAATGTATAGTTACAAAAGGATGCAATGGGGAAACATAGGGATAGGGGCAACACAAACCATATACTCCAAAAGTGGAATGTGAACCACGAATGGACCCCAAACCTATGTGACCTTGTAGAGGGTCGCTGGGACTATCAGAAAATAGTGAGAGTTAGAAAAATAACCCTCCCCAAGACCCTGAAAAGTGAGTGCAAAGTGCACCAAAGTTCCCCTAAGGACAAAATAGTCGTGTTAGAGGGAGAATGCAAGGAAAACACAAATCAGCAATGCAACAACGATGGATTCCTGACTGAAGGTACCTGTGGAACAAGGGGACCAAGTCCAAAAGTCACAAGCAGCTCGGAGATGGGCAGATGCCCAAGAAATGCCAGCGGTTGGTGCAAAGAAGCTCTTACTAGGCTGAAGAACTGTGAATACTGCAGGAACGACAAGGGCTAGAGACTTCCCCTTTGGAGGATGGATCCCTCACGCCTTGGAGAGTCGTGCAGAAGTGTTTTCCCGCCGGATGGACGCCAACAAGCCTTGCTACACGCAAATCGTGCGTTTGGCGTTTTTGGACACTGCTGGGGCCCAGGAGGGACCAGGAGGTCGCAAATTGGACCTGCAGAGAGAGGGGACGTCGAGCAAGACAAAGAGCCCTCACTGAAGCAGGTAGCACCCGGAGAAGTGCCAGAAACAGGCACTACGAGGATGCGTGAAACGGTGCTCGCCGAAGTTGCACAAAGGAGTCCCACGTCGCCGGAGACCAACTTAGAAAGTCGTGCAATGCAGGTTAGAGTGCCGTGGACCCAGGCTTGGCTGTGCACACAGGATTTCCGCCGGAAGTGCACAGGGGCCGGAGAAGCTTGCAAAGTCGCGGTTCCCAGCAATGCAGCCCAGCGAGGTGAGGCAAGGACTTACCTCCACCAAACTTGGGCTGAAGAGTCACTGGACTGTGGGGGTCACTTGGACGGTGTCGCTGGATTCGAGGGACCTCGCTCGTCGTGCTGAGAGGAGACCCAAGGGACCGGAGATGCAGCTTTTTGGTGCCTGCGGTTGCAGGGGGAAGATTCCGTCGACCCACGGGAGATTTCTTCGGAGCTTCTGGTGCAGAGAGGAGGCAGACTACCCCCACAGCATGCACAAGCAGGAAAACAGTCGAGAAGGCGGCAGGATCAGCGTTACAGAGTTGCAGTAGTCGTCTTTGCTACTATGTTGCAGGTTTGCAGGCTTCCAGCGCGGTCAGCGGTCGATTCCTTATCAGAAGGTGAAGAGGGAGATGCAGAGGAACTCGGCTGAGCTCATGCATTCGTTATCTAAAGTTTCCCCAGAGACAGAGACCCTAAATAGCCAGAAAAGAGGGTTTGGCTACCTAGGAGAGAGGAAAGGCTACTAACACCTGAAGGAGCCTATCACAAGGAGTCTCTGACGTCACCTGGTGGCACTGGCCACTCAGAGCAGTCCAGTGTGCCAGCAGCACCTCTGTTTCCAAGATGGCAGAGGTCTGGAGCACACTGGAGGAGCTCTGGACACCTCCCAGGGGAGGTGCAGGTCAGGGGAGTGGTCACTCCCCTTTCCTTTGTCCAGTTTCGCGCCAGAGCAGGGGCTAAGGGGTCCCTGAACCGGTGTAGACTGGCTTATGCAGAATTGGGCACACCTGTGCCCAACAAAGCATTTCCAGAGGCTGGGGGAGGCTACTCCTCCCCTGCCTTCACACCATTTTCCAAAGGGAGAGGGTGTCACACCCTCTCTCAGAGGAAGTTCTTTGTTCTGCCATCCTGGGCCAGGCCTGGCTGGACCCCAGGAGGGCAGCTGCTTGTCTGAGGGGTTGGCAGCAGCAGCAGCTGCAGTGAAACCCCAGGAAGGGCAGTCTGGCAGTACCAGGGTTTGTGCTACAGACCACTGGGATCATGGAATTGTACCAAAAATGCCAGGATGGCATAGAGGGGGCAATTCCATGATCATAGACATGTTACATGGCCATATTCGGAGTTACCATGGTGAAGCTACATATAGGTAGTGACCTATATGTAGTGCACGCGTGTAATGGTGTCCCCGCACTCACAAAGTTCAGTGAATTGGCTCTGAACAATGTGGGGGCACCTTGGCTAGTGCCAGGGTGCCCTCACACTAAGTAACTTTGCACCTAACCTTTACCAGGTAAAGGTTAGACATATAGGTGACTTATAAGTTACTTAAGTGCAGTGTAAAATGGCTGTGAAATAACGTGGACGTTATTTCACTCAGGCTGCAGTGGCAGGCCTGTGTAAGAATTGTCAGAGCTCCCTATGGGTGGCAAAAGAAATGCTGCAGCCCATAGGGATCTCCTGGAACCCCAATACCCTGGGTACCTCAGTACCATATACTAGGGAATTATAAGGGTGTTCCAGTAAGCCAATGTAAATTGGTAAAAATGGTCACTAGCCTGTCAGTGACAATTTGAAAGTAATGAGAGAGCATAACCACTGAGGTTCTGGTTAGCAGAGCCTCAGTGAGACAGTTAGGCACCACACAGGGAACATACACATGCACACCTATGAGCACTGGGGCCCTGTGTGACAGGGTCCCAGTGACACATACATATAGGCCACAAACCTATGAGCACTGGGGTCCTGACCAGCAGGATCCCAGTGACACATAACAACCATACTGAAAACATGGTGTTTTCACTATGAGCACTGAGGCCTGGCTATCAGGATCCCAGTGAGACAGTGAAAACAGTGACAAACACCCTGACATACACTCACAAACAGGCCAAAAGTGGGGGTAACAAGGCTAGAAAGAGGCTACCTTCTCACACTTAGGACCTGCCCCAGTCAGCCCTGCTGCCCTCAGTGAGGAGGCTATTGACCTCCTGAGATCCATCTCTGTTGGGCAGTCAACCATTCTGAAAGCCTCCCCCTTCCAACTTCCTCTACCCAGTCCCAATCCACTCAACCCTAGCCTATCCCAAGCACACCTTCAGACCAGCATTCACCCAAATCAACACACAGAAGTGGCTCAGGCAAACACAAGCACCACACATCCCACAGGCACTCACACAAGCACCATACCCATGCAGACACACCAACATCCACTGCCTCCACTGTGTCTTCCTCCTACTCTTCGTCCACCTCCCTCCCAGTATCGTCTACACTCATACCTGCATGCACTACGTCCTCATCCACTACCTCCATCACCAGCACGCCCATCACTACTCACCCCTCACTGACAGTCACCACTCCCACAACCATGCACACGCCCCTGTGTCCTCTCCCAGTGTGTCTGTGATCCCTCCTCCCAAAGTACACAAACACAAGCACCCACCCACCCAACAACCATCCACCTCACAACAGCATCCAGCCCATGCACCTTCACTCAAACTCAGCAGACAGACACCTCCTACAACCACTCCCTCTTCCTCCACTCCCAAACCCTCTCCCTCTTCCCGCCCCAGTGTGTCTAAAAAACGTTTCCAGGCAAACTTTGACCTGTTCTCTACCCCTCTCCCCCATCATTCCCCTCAGGCCAGGGTGTCCAGAACCCAGGCCAGCACCTCAGCCACCAAGTCGCCGTCCAATGTGGAACCTGCAACTCCCAGAGGCTCAAAGGGGGCTCCCGTCAGGACAGCCACTTTGCCACCAACCCCTGCGAAGGACCAAGCCATTCCACCACCTGCCAAGGTGAAGAAGGTGACAGCATGCAGCAAGGGCAAGGAGCACGACCCACCCAGCAAGGCCTCCTCCAAAACTCCAGCTGACAGAGCCAAGGGCACAACAGCATCTGTCAAGGTGAGAAAGGGGCAGAAAACCGAAGGCCAGGCACTTCAGCCGATGGAGAATGCAGGTGAAGCCCTGGTGTCAACCAACAGAACTGCCAGCCCCGCCACCTGCACCACGTGCAGCAATGCCAGCAGCCCTGCCGCAAGCACCCCCACCTGCACCGCCACCTGCACCACTGCTGCCACCACTACTGTCAGAAACAGCATCCCCAATGGGCAGCCGTCCGAGTCTGCAGGAGAAGGGCTGGAGCCTCCCTCCACCACTGGCAGCACCCGCACATGCACCACGGCCAGCACCGCCAGCAGCCCCGCTGCAAGCACCACCACCTGCACCGCAGACAGTAGGACCACTACCAGCACCAGCAGCCCCAGTGGGCGGCCGTCCGAGGCTGCAGAAGACGGGCTGGAGCCTACCACCACCACTGGCAGCACCCCCACCAGCACCGGCACTACCACCACTTAGCAGCCTTAGCCCCAGCAGGATGGATTCTAGCCCTGCCTCCATGAGCTATCATGCTACCTGTTCCCTGCTAATCTCGTGCCTCAGACACCCAGGTGAGGGAATGAGAACTGGCACATCCCAAGTACTGCATCACTGAGCACAAAGTCCCCTCCAGAACCAGTGGAGATATGCGTCCACTCACCCTATCCTTGGCAGGATGAAGCACTCTGGGCACAATGCCCCCTCCAGAACCAGTGGAGATATGCATCCACTCACCCTATCCTTGGCAGGATGAAGCACTCTGGGCACACACCCTATCCTTGGCAGGATGAAGCACTCTGGGCACAAAGCCCCCTCCAGAACCAGTGGAGATATGCATCCACTCACCCTATCCTTGGCAGGATGAAACACTCTGGGCACAAAGCCCCCTCCAGAACCAGTGGAGAAGCCACCCACTAAAGAAACTGTGGCTTTGCATTCCCCAGGACCAAGCAGTGGGCAAATCACCCACTTGAAAGACTGTGGCTTTGCACTCCCCAGGACCAAGCAGTGGGCAAAGCACCCACTTGAGAGACTGTGGCTTTCCACTCCCCAGGACCAAGCAGTGGGCAAACCACCCACTTGAGAGCCTGTTGCTTTGCACTCCCCAGGACCAAGCAGTGGGCATGGAGCCCCCTCCAGGAGCAGTGGCGTAGTACCGTGTTCTGGCTGAGGTGCCCCCTTCCCATCCTCCTGAGGTGCCTGTGTGTTTTCGACCTGATGCCCCTGCAGTGTTCTCTCTGTATTGAGGCAGGAGTCAGGTGTGGGCTTGGCCCATGATTTTTGGTCCAGTGGCCCACATACAATTGTGAAGGACAATGTACGGCCTTCTGTACATATTGTATATTTTTGTAAATACTGTTTTTCAAAATCTATAGTATATCTGCCTATTTCTAAAATATCACTGGTTTGACTCAATTCCTTTTATCCTTGCATTCTTCCAGGGGGTTACGGGGTGTATATGTAATGTTGTTGGATCTGTTTGTGTGTATGGTGTTGAGGGTGGGGGTGTTGCGTGTGTGTGTCACTCTCTTTTTCCTCCCTTCCTCCCCTGTGTACTAGGTGCAGTACTCACCGTCGTCGGTGCCGCCGTCTTTGGTGTTCCTGGTAGATGAGGAGGAAGACCAGCATCGGCAGGACCTGCAGCTCGGGCTCCATGGCATCCTGGTTCTTCGTTGAGTGTCAAGAGGTGAGTAGTTTCCCTTCCAAACCCTGTTTCCGCTGTGCTTTTGATGGCATTGTTACCACCCCGGAAAAGCTGGCTGATAGGCGGGTTGTAATGTGGTGGGTGGTACATTGTCTTCCGCCTGTCTATTGGTGGTGACCGCTGTGGTGTTTGTTGCTACCTCCGTGGTGGTCGGAGTGTTAAAGTGGCTGTCTGTGTTGGCGGTTTCCGCCCTGGTCGTGATCCCATTTTTTTTACCACCGGCCTGTTGGCGGTATTACCGCCACTTTAACACCGTCCGCCAGGGTTGTAATGAGGGCCAAATTGTTGCATATGATAGCAGCAGTCTGTCAGAAACTGAAAAAGCCTATTCCAAACCAGGGAAAGAGAGTCTGCCAGTTGTGTGGGCCTGTGAGCATTTTCATGTTTTCTCATATGGCAAACGATTCACAGAAGTCACTGACCATCAGGCTTGGCTGAGAATCTTTGGAAATCGTAAGGAAGAGATGCCACCGAGAATTGATTATTGGGAGCTACTCCTCCAAGAATATGACTATGACATAATTCATAAGGGGGGGAAATCACAGAAAATTGGCTGACTATTTCTCTCAAGTAGGTGTGGGCAAACCTTTTTATTCCACCGGCAGAATTGGAGGAATTTAATAATTCCCATTACTCTTGTAATGCAGAAATACTAATAAATTCTGCCACTCGGCCGGCAAATTTAATCAGCACTAGTTACTTTGCTGTTATTTCCTATGAGCAAAATCTTCTGTTTAAGACCTCAGTGAGGCCCTAAAACGACATTTCCCTTCATGCAAAGCTGTCTTTAGATTTCTCACTCCATTGACTCAGCCCTCATCTAGAACTCCTTTTCCCATAAGATCCGCGGCACTGCCTGCTCCACAGAAACATTTGCGGGCCGACTCTCCAAGATGACTGCTGGGGGAAAAAAGGAATGGGCGACAGGGAAAGGTGGGCTGACGATGAGTGCTAGTGGGTTAGGGCAGCATACAACACTGGAACCAGGGATGGGAGTCATCCACTGGTGTGCATGGTCGAACTTTAGGGACTTAGGGTTAGACAAAGCCGGAGAATTGGGGTAGAGGTTGTTGCTTCCACTCAGGGCTATGGAAATGGGGTGAAGGAGTATGCGATGACAGGAGAGATACAATCACTACAGCAAATGGCATGGTCGTATTTTAAGGTCAACGGAGAGACGGTGAAAGCCATTTGTAAGCGACTGAAATTAAACTATACAACTGTAACTGTCAATAAGCACAACTGCACTTAATCTTTAAAGTTAGGGATTTGAACTGGAAGAACCACACAGGTATACTCTTACCCCGCAGTCGAAAATTTGTACTGCTGATGATCACTTAACTGACCCTGTCTGCATTGACAGCGTACCAGCTCACTAGATCACAGAGCTCTGTTGTGGGGTACAGCAATATACATTATTTGCTACCTGATTCATCAAGTCTCTGTGGCAGTGCTGTTTGCAACTAAGACAGATCAATTTCTCAGTTGTTGTACTGTGTTAATCAGCTCTGTGTTTCACTGGTAGGGCTGTGTGCTACCAGGCAGAGCGATGATACCATTTCCATGAGTCAGTGTAGTGTTGTGTGATACCAGGATATTGTGGTACAGTTCCCTTCCACAGAGGTTCCCCCAGGGAAGCAATGCCCATTGGGCTGAAAGGGCTTCAGCCCCTCCCATTATGTGTCTCAGCCCGGGCTGCTGCAGCTTCCAGGACAGACACAGAACTTGGGGCCAGATGTAGGAAGATTCCAAATTGCGACTTGCAATTTGCGAGTCCCTGCGACTCGCAAATTGCAAGTCGCAATTTGGAATGCAGAAAGGTGTCTCAGACACCTTCTGCAACTCGCAATGGGGTCGCAAAGACCCACCTCATTAATATTAATGAGGTGGGTCGCAATTTGCGACCCCATTGCGAGTAGGGGCACTCACGGGGATGGTGGCCTCCTGGAGACAGCAGACCCCCATGTCCGTGACTGCTTTTTAATAAAGGTTCCAACTCGCAAAATGCATTTTTGCATTCCGGTGAGGCTTTTGCGACTCGCAAACGGCGTTTTTCGCCATTTGCGAGTCGCAAACGCTTTGCTACATCTGGCCCTTTATCTCATCTATGCTGGACTGCACTGGAGATGGGGCCTCAGTGACAACCCCAAAATATGTCCAAAGTATTTGAAATGCATAAAAAAGCAGTCGGTCCCTTGTTGGGCGGGCTCGGAAGCACACCTACCCCAATAGTGTTAGTGGGCATATACTACTGGGCAGGGTCCTGTGGGTTTCTGGGGTGCAGCTGATGGCGTTAGGCATTGTATCCCATGGGCTGTTGACTATCTTAGTAACTAGTTGGGCATGGCTTAGTGCATAGGGCTGTTCCCTGTGTGTTGTGTACGCCAACTGTAGCGGTGTTGCTGGCATTGATCAAGTGTATCCTCTGTCTCTCCCCCCCCCTTTTTGTTTTGTCACCCTGTCCTTATGTGCATTAGCATCATCTGGCGGAGGAGCAGAAGCACCAGCGACCGAGGGAGCTGCATCTCGCATGGGCCTGGAAGCCGAATCGATGGTGAGGGCACCAGTGGGACGGTGAGCAAGGGGAGCACTACGATGGGGACAGGAGGGGAGACCACAGACAGCGACTCCTCCTCCGATGGAAGCTCCCTGGCGGTGGCAGACACCTCTGTGCCCACCCCATCAACAGGTACAGCCGCCACCCCCCTACCAGCACCGCCCTCCCAGCAGCACCTCAGCATGTTTCCCATGCCCGCTCACCCAGGAGGGTGGGCATCTCCTTTGCCCCAGGCACCTTAGGACCTGCCCCAGTCAGCCCTGCTGCCCTCAGTGAGGAGGCTATTGACCTCCTGAGATCCATCTCTGTTGGGCAGTCAACCATTCTGAATGCCATCCAGGATGTTGAGAGGCATTTGCAACAAACAAATGCATACATAGGGGGCATTCACTCTGGCGTGGCAGCCAAACAGAGAGCATTTCAGGCTCTGGCCTCAGCACTGATGGCAGCCCTTGCCCCTGTGTCTAGCCTCCCCCTTCCAACTTCCTCTACCCAGTCCCAATCCACTCAACCCCAGCCTATCCCAAGCACACCTTCAGACCAGTATTCACCCAAATCAACACACAGAAGTGGCTCAGGCAAACACAAGCACCACACATCCCACAGGCACTCACACAAGCACCATACCCATGCAGACACACCAACATCCACTGCCTCCACTGTGTCTTCCTCCTCCTCTTCGTCCACCTCCCTCCCAGTATCGTCTACACTCATACCTGCATGCACTACGTCCTCATCCACTACCTCCATCACCAGCACACCCATCACTACTCACCCCTCACTGACAGTCACCACTCCCACAACCATGCACACGTCCCCTGTGTCCTCTCCCAGTGTGTCTGTGATCCCTCCTCCCAAAGTACACAAACACAAGCACCCACCCACCCAACAACCATCCACCTCACAACAGCATCCAGCCCATGCACCTTCACTCAAACTCAGCAGACAGACACCTCCTACAACCACTCCCTCTTCCTCCACTCCCAAACCCTCTCCCTCTTCCCGCCCCAGTGTGTCTAAAAAATGTTTCCTGGCAAACTTTGACCTGTTCTCTACCCCTCTCCCCCATCATTCCCCTCAGGCCAGGGTGTCCAGAACCCAGGCCAGCACCTCAGCCACCAAGTCGCCGTCCAATGTGGAACCTGCAACTCCCAGAGGCTCAAAGGGGGCTCCCGTCAGGACAGCCACTTTGCCACCAACCCCTGCGAAGGACCAAGCCATTCCACCACCTGCCAAGGTGAAGAAGGGGACAGCATGCAGCAAGGGCAAGGAGCACGACCCACCCAGCAAGGCCTCCTCCAAAACTCCAGCTGACAGAGCCAAGGGCACAACAGCATCTGTCAAGGTGAGAAAGGGGCAGAAAACTGAAGGCCAGGCACTTCAGCCGATGGAGAATGCAGGTGAAGCCCTGGTGTCAACCAACAGAACTGCCAGCCCCGCCACCTGCACCACGTGCAGCACTGCCAGCAGCCCTGCCGCAAGCACCCCCACCTGCACCGCCACCTGCACCACTGCTGCCACCACTACTGTCAGAAACAGCATCCCCAATGGGCAGCCGTCCGAGTCTGCAGGAGAAGGGCTGGAGCCTCCCTCCACCACTGGCAGCACCCGCACATGCACCACGGCCAGCACCGCCAGCAGCCCCGCTGCAAGCACCACCACCTGCACTGCAGACAGTAGGACCACTACCAGCACAAGCAGCCCCAGTGGGCGGCCGTCCGAGGCTGCAGAAGACGGGCTGGAGCCTACCACCACCACTGGCAGCACCCCCACCAGCACCGGCACTACCACCACTTAGCAGCCTTAGCCCCAGCAGGATGGATTCTAGCCCTGCCTCCATGAGCTATCATGCTACCTGTTCCCTGCTAATCTCGTGCCTCAGACACCCAGGTGAGGGAATGTGAACTGGCACATCCCAAGTACTGCATCACTGAGCACAAAGTCCCCTCCAGAACCAGTGGAGATATGCGTCCACTCACCCTATCCTTGGCAGGATGAAGCACTCTGGGCACAATGCCCCCTCCAGAACCAGTGGAGATATGCATCCACTCACCCTATCCTTGGCAGGATGAAGCACTCTGGGCACAAAGCCCCCTCCAGAACCAGTGGAGAAGCCACCCACTAAAGAGACTGTGGCTTTGCATTCCCCAGGACCAAGCAGTGGGCAAAGCACCCACTTGAAAGACTGTGGCTTTGCACTCCCCAGGACCAAGCAGTGGGCAAAGCACCCACTTGAGAGACTGTGGCTTTCCACTCCCCAGGAACAAGCAGTGGGCAAACCACCCACTTGAGAGCCTGTGGCTTTGCATTCCCCAGGACCAAGCAGTGGGTATGGAGCCCCCTCCAGGAGCAGTGGCATAGTACCGTGTTCTGGCTGAGGTGCCCCCCCCCTTCCCATCCTCCTGAGGTGCCTGTGTGTTTTCGACCTGATGCCCCTGCAGTGTTCTCTCTGTATTGAGGCAGGAGTCAGGTGTGGGCTTGGCCCATGATTTTTGTCCCAGTGGCCCACAGACAATTGTGCAGGACAATGTACGGCCTTCTGTACATATTGTATATTTTAGTAAATACTGTTTTTCAAAATCTATAGTATATCTGCCTATTTCTAAAATATCACTGGTTTGACTCAATTCCTTTTATCCTTGCGTTCTTCCAGGGGGTTACGGGGTGTATATGTAATGTTGTTGGATCTGTTTGTGTGTATGGTGTTGAGGGTGGGGGTGTTGCGTGTGTGTGTCACTCTCTTTTTCCTCCCTTCCTCCCCTGTGTACTAGGTGCAGTACTCACCGTCGTCGGTGCCGCCGTCTTTGGTGTTCCTGGTAGATGAGGAGGAAGACCAGCATCGGCAGGACCTGCAGCTCGGGCTCCATGGCATTCTGGTTCTTCGTTGAGTGTCGAGAGGTGAGTAGTTTCCCTTCCAAACCCTGTTTCCGATGTGCTTTTGATGGCATTGTTACCACCCCGGAAAAGCTGGCTGATAGGCGGGTTGTAATGTGGTGGGTGGTACATTGTCTTCCACCTGTCTATTGGTGGTGACCACTGTGGTGTTTGTTGCTACCTCCGTGGTGATCGGAGTGTTAAAGTGGCTGTCTGTGTTGGCGGTTTCCGCCCTGGTCGTGATCCCATTTTTTTTACCACCGGCCTGTTGGCGGTATTACCGCCACTTTAACACCGTCCGCCAGGGTTGTAATGAGGGCCATATTGTTGCATATGATAGCAGGAGTCTGTCAGAAACTGAAAAAGCCTATTCCAAACCAGGGAAAGAGAGTCTGGCAGTTGTGTGGGCCTGTGAGCATTTTCATGTTTTCTCATACGGCAAACGATTCACAGAAGTCACTGACCATCAGGCTTGGCTGAGAATCTTTGGAAATCGTAAGGCAGAGATGCCACCGAGAATTGATTATTGGGAGCTACTCCTCCAAGAATATGACTATGACATAATTCATAAGGGGGGGAAATCACAGAAAATTGGCTGACTATTTCTCTCAAGTAGGTGTGGGCAAACCTTTTTATTCCACCGGCAGAATTGGAGGAATTTAATAATTCCCATTACTCTTGTAATGCAGAAATACTAATAAATTCTGCCACTCGGCCGGCAAATTTAATCAGCACTAGTTACTTTGCTGTTATTTCCTATGAGCAAAATCTTCTGTTTAAGACCTCAGTGAGGCCCTAAAACGACATTTCCCTTCATGCAAAGCTGTCTTTAGATTTCTCACTCCATTGACTCAGCCCTCATCTAGAACTCCTTTTCCCATAAGATCCGCGGCACTGCCTGCTCCACAGAAACATTCGCGGGCCGACTCTCCAAGATGACTGCTGGGGGAAAAAAGGAATGGGCGACAGGGAAAGGTGGGCTGACGATGAGTGCTAGTGGGTTAGGGCAGCATACAACACTGGAACCAGGGATGGGAGTCATCCACTGGTGTGCATGGTCGAACTTTAGGGACTTAGGGTTAGACAAAGCCGGAGAATTGGGGTAGAGGTTGTTGCTTCCACTCAGGGCTATGGAAATGGGGTGAAGGAGTATGCGATGACAGGAGAGATACAATCACTACAGCAAATGGCATGGTCGTATTTTAAGGTCAACGGAGAGACGGTGAAAGCCATTTGTAAGCGACTGAAATTAAACTATACAACTGTAACTGTCAATAAGCACAACTGCACTTAATCTTTAAAGTTAGGGATTTGAACTGGAAGAACCACACAGATATACTCTTACCCCGCAGTCGAAAATTTGTACTGCTGATGATCACTTAACTGACCCTGTCTGCATTGACAGCGTACCAGCTCTCTAGATCACAGAGCTCTGTTGTGGGGTACAGCAATATACATTATTTGCTACCTGCTTCATCAAGTCTCTGTGGCAGTGCTGTTTGCAACTAAGACAGATCAATTACTCAGTTGTTGTACTGTGTTAATCAGCTCTGTGTTTCACTGGTAGGGCTGTGTGCTACCAGGCAGAGCGATGATACCATTTCCATGAGTCAGTGTAGTGTTGTGTGATACCAGGAAATTGTGGTACAGTTCCCTTCCACAGAGGTTCCCCCAGGGAAGCAATGCCCATTGGGCTGAAAGGGCTTCAGCCCCTCCCATTATGTGTCTCAGCCCGGGCTGCTGCAGCTTCCAGGACAGACACAGAACTTGGGGCCAGATGTAGGAAGATTCCAAATATGACAGAAAGCACTGTGACTATGTACGTTTCTGTGTATATTACTCACAGTATAAGAAAGGCTGCTGCAAAATGTGCGGAGATTAGAAGGCAGATTTACTAACTGTTTATGCAATGCAGTCCAGTAACTACAGTTGTGCTGCATTGCATAAAAAGGAGAGTGTAGAACAGCACAATATCTAATAAATTATGGCAAGCAGTACCATAGCTACACAGTTTGCTACTGTTTTCTGCTATTCTTGTGCTTCCACACTTTACGCTAACTTGAGCTAACACACACTTGCCCTTGTGCAAAGGTGTGTGTATTCTGGCAAGCATAGGTTTTGCACAGGAAAGGTCCTCTTCCAGTGCAAAATACTATACTTAAACATTTCTCCAAGTCAAAGCCAGCCTCAAAGATGTGCTATTTTTCCTGCACAAAGTTTTGCACTGGAAAGTAAATCCCAAATCAATTATTTACGTTGATTTGCATCACTTTTGTGACTCCAACACAGAGCAATTTGTTAGTAATCAGCCAACGTGTTTAAGATAATAAAACAAGTGCATTAAAGTATATATTTTTAGTAATACACAGCCAGACTGTAACTTGTGTAAATCTTTTTTTAATAAGTTTCCATTAGAAGGACGTACCCCAGAATGCAGCTAATAACACCCTTACATTACATCTCAAAAACAATAAAATGTTGTCACCATGAAGCTTCGAATGACTCCATCAATCAAAGCCACATAGTGGCACTGAAGTACCCTTTAGATTTGCTGATTACCCACATTTACATTTCTTGCAAATAGCTGGCACACTGACCAGAAGGTTTGTTCCTTCTATTGGTGCCTGGCTCTCACTTTGATTCACAGGAGACACCCCGCTCCTTTTCTTTCAGTCTGCGGCACCTGAACGTGGCATTTGTTTGACAATGGTAGTTTTTTTTTCCTCTTTAAAAAAGTATGCATACGTATAGTAAAAATTATATAAGATTGGGATTGTCATTCCCAATAAATCTCACCCACTTCAACCGCCTAGTTTATCCAAAATCCATTTATTGGTAGAGGAAGCGTTGTTTATTTTTTATGCCTCAAGGTGTTGTACTCTTTCTGCCTAATTAGCTCAAATACAAGAGGCCCATAAAAGATATAGGCCCTAATTTGAAACTGTGCAGAACAGAATTCCCATGTGGAAACCCATTGAACACAATTATAAAAGGTCAAGTGTTCCTGCACCCAGATTTACTGGGTGTAGAAACAATTAATTTGATTTTACCAACTGGAAAATCCAGCAGCTAAAATCACTATCAGAGAAGGTTGCGTTGTAGCCAGTACCCTTTCTGTGCTCCTTCCCAAACCTCACACAAGGCACAGCATGCTCCCCTGCAGGCCAACATTCTCCGATCCTTTCTTCACCCTTCTATCCTCCTCCATCTACTCCTGCCTTAAACAGCCCAATGCACACATTTACCACAATACCCTGCACGCTTTTATCACCTGATGGAAGCAGTTGGTAAATGTGTGCATTAAACCACACAACAAGGAACACTACCAGGTAAATTTGGGTCCCAATAGTAATTTCCCATTCTAACTTGTAATTGCATGAAATGGGTGTGTTCTACTGCCCAGGACTGGTAATTACTGATGTGGAGTTTGCACACCACAGTATATCACAACTTGTAATTGGGGCTATGGTGGGTAACAAGACAGAGAATGGAGATTCAATCATATCGTGCATGTATAGTTTTTCATATAGTTTTTCAATATATTTCAGTGGGTGCTCTCAGGCACTAAACACAGGGCTGGTGGCAAATTTGAGAAGAAATCAAGCAAAAATGATGGATTGTGTTTTTTTTTCCTTTGGGGATGGCGCATTCTCATCCAAGGGATACCTCAGGTGATGGGTGCCTGACCTATGTGTAGACTTGGAGATAGCTCAGCTACGTCAAGCCTCAACATATAATTTATGTCTAATGAGAGGCATACCTCTCCGACCTAAAGAAAACCACTCTATGATCAGTTTCTCAGGGAACTTTGTAAGACAGATGTAGAATTTGCTTTAACATGTGGTTTCTGTGATTTTAATCCCGGATGGTGCCAATGCAGAGGGAGTACACCTGCACTCCCCATGTGTAGCCTTAGCACTGCTGTGCCTTGCCTCTTCAAGCTATTGTAGCTTGGCAACAAACTGCTTGTGAAACCTAATTCTGCTGCCAAACTAAACCTCTGTCCTTCAAAAGCAGCATAAATCTGACATTAGGTGTAATATGTTCTCAGAGCAAAAGCACTGCACAATGAAAACACTACTTTGTGCTCTGAGTGTTCCTGTATTATGAAAAACTGGTAGCCATATTGATTACCTTGTTTCTTTCTTGTGACCCATTCAAGGTAGTCTCTTCTTTACTCAGGCCGGGGTAATTGCTTTAATTAGTATAGACTTTATGGACAACCATTATAGATAATAAAGTCCCAATCTTCAAAGAATTTGGGAGGAATTTGTAATAAATGTGGCATTTTATAATGGCACACACAATATTGATATTTTAGTGGGATTCACACTTTGGGGGTTATTACAACTTTGGAGGAGGTGTTAATCCGTCCCAAAAGTGACGGTAAAGTGACGGATACACCACCAGCCGTATTACGAGTCCATTATATCCTATGGAACTCGTAATACGGCTGGTGGTATATCCGTCACATTTGGGACGGATTAACACCTCCTCCAAAGTTGTAATAACCCCCTTTATGTGCTAGGGCTCCAGAACAAAATCAGAAACATAGTTTAAGTAGCACTGTTTCTGGTTCTCTTGGAGTGACCTCTTTGCTGGACGTTACCCATCAGCTAAACATTCTATAGGTTCTGAAGTTTGAAGGAATACATATACTAGAACTGTATTGTAAAATCATCCAAGGTAACTACCCTTTTGTCAGTTTTTTAGGCCTAGTGGCTTCCTCCCTGGATGTAGCTCAGTCATTTCATAAGAGAACTGCACGATGTGTGGTGAGAAACCAATTAATTTGTCTTGATTATGAATACCACAGATTCCTGTCAGAGTAATTAACAAGTAGTAATAATACAATTGATTGGTACTCATTTATTCAATTTCATGAGGAATGGAAGAGGCATTAGGAGTCAAGCTCAAGACTTGCAAGTCACACATCAAATTAACCCGCCAATCACAATGTTCTGAGACCTGGTAATATGTGTGGCTTCAAACAAGCATGTGTTGCAATGCCCTAATAAGCAGACAGAAAATGTACATTTGATCAACAATCGGACACAAGTGTCTTTCTGAAGATTACATTGAAGATATATCCTCATTTCACACAATGATTTTTTGGGGAGAATTGAAAACAAGGGTTGTTGTCTTTGAAATTCCTTTGCCAAAACTAGTTCTAAAGTGTTTTGGACTGAAATTTATAAAAGCTGCTTTTAGGTTCACTTACTCATTCCCTTCATTATAGATTTCTCTCCATAGCCTATAAACATTGGCAAATCCACTACAAGAAGTTTGTTATAATCGGATCACTTTTGATCAATATATTTAAAATGTACAATGTATCTATTTTCTTGAATAGGCTCAAAAGAAAGCTCCCCCTTGTGTTTCAAGTGTTAGCCCCTCCTCCATTGGTTGACTGTTAGCCCCTCTCGAAGTTCAGGTCCAGTTGCAGCCCTGTGTTCCCCTGAAAAAGTCTGCTTCTCCACCACTGTATTATTCACCATTTTTTACCTTTTCCGTCATTAGGGTTTGATGCTCATCCCTTTGTATGACCATTTAACTGCATGTAAAATTCTTGAACAGGACCCTGTGGGTGGACAATTTGAGCCTGGTGCTTTTCTGGTAACCAATGGTGAGTAACTGAGACATTTCCAACAGGTTAGTGGATTGTGCTGTACTGTGTGAGTGACTGTGCACCGTCCCACTGCGCACCCAGAGGCTTTTTGTCCATAGACGCATGGGCTTCCATTTTTCCGCTTGCTCTGGAGGACAGCCTGCTTTCCCGTGGCCCCAGGGGACAGAATGATTGCTGAGCCAGGCAATAGCTGTTGTGACTTCATATTGTTATATTTATTTTGAAGGTATAGGGCTCCTCGGGTGAAGCAGAAAAGAGTACTTCTGGAGCACGGAGACACCATGCTCCTAGAAGGCCTCGAAGAAGCACATGTGCCTGGTCCATGATATTTTGTTAAGTGCTTCGAAACCACAGTTATTTGTCACATAAACACACTCATGTAAACAATTAAAACATCAGTCAATATCAAACTAACTTGTATACAAAACAGTGCAATATAGCTGTGGCCTTGCTCACTTTAACGTTAGTGTGAAGACAACTTCCAAACTGGCATCACAGAGAGCAAAATATGCAAAGTCATGGCTTTGTACCAATCAACAACCTTTATATGGATGCATGTTTATGTGCTTCGGGGTGGGTGGAACTCCACAGAATTGCGCAGAGTTTTAATGTAACTCTGAAGAATTCTGCAGAGTAAAACTCTGTGAGTTCCACCCACCCCTATGCTCAAGTTCCTTTGAGTTCCCCCTTACCCCAAAGGACCACGCCCGCAACCTAGGCCTCATCATCGACAGCAAACTCACCTTCAAGTGACAGAAAAACACAGTTGCCGCCTACTGTTTCCTCCTCCTCCGAATGTTATGAAAGATTTTCAGATGGATCCCCGTTGACACCAGAAGAACAGTAACCCAAGCGCTAACCACCAGCAGACTTGACAACGGGAATGCACTCTATGTCAGAACTACCATCCAACTCCTCAACTGCCTCCAAACTATACAGAACTCCAAAGCAAGACTCATCCTAAATCTTCCTAAACACACTAGAATCACCCCACACCTCTGAAACCTACACTGGCTGCCAGTACATAAAAGATCTCAATTTAAGGTCCTCATCCTCACCTTCAAAGCCCTCCTCAACTTCAGAGCCACACACATTCACCACCAGCTGACCTTCCAACAACCTGCCAAAAAACTCTGATCGAACTCCCTCTTCCACGCACACATCCCACACATCTACCGGAGTCACTGATGAGGCTACTCCTTCCCTTACCTTGTCGCCAAAGCTTGGAACGACCTCCCTCTCCACCTTCGAACTATATACTCGCTCCCCGACTTCAGGAAGAAGCTCAAGACCCAGCTCTTCGATGAGCCTGGATACCCCTCAGGGTGCTAAGCTGCGCTTAACAAATACTGATTGGTTGACAGAGATGACAATATCAAAACCTTTAGTGGCTGAAGAGTACCTCAATTTCATACTATAGTCAAGTACTCTCCCAGCATTGTCGATGGATCAGATTGTAGATGCTATCAAGGCTGATGAAGACATGGCCATGGTCAAGCAACTGATCAACACTCAAACACGGAGAGTGAACACGAAAAAAGGAGGGGAGTCTTGACAGCTTCAAATGTTCCATAACATTCAGGAAGAACTGGCGATAACTCATGAAAGGATCATCCTCAAAGGATTGAGAATTCTTCTTATGAAGATTTGGAGACAAAAGACCATTGAACTTGCTCATGAGGGAGATTGTGGCATAGTGGCCAATAAAAGACCCTTGACATAGAGAGTGTGGTTTCCAAAATTGGACGAAAGAGTTGAGGAGGAACTGAAAAAGTGCCACATTTGTAACTGCTTATCATGAAAAACCACTCAACATCCAATAATAATGTCAGACCTCCCTGCCCAGGTGTAGAAGAGAGTCACAATTGATTTCTTTGGACTGCTAGCAGATGGCCTGTATTTGATGTCCCTCATGGATGAATGCTCCTGTTTTTGTCTAGTAGAAAGCATCTTATCCAAATGGAATGAAAAGGTTGTAGAAATTCTGCGTTACATTTTTGCAACTTGGAACATTCCGCACATTTTAAAGTCTGACAACAGCCCTCTGTTTAACAGCAAAGAGTTCAAAGAATTCTTGACTCACTTGGGTGTTGAGCATCAACAGAGCACATCATTGTGGCCTTGAGTCAACGGTGCTGTTAAACCATTCATGGGAACTCTCAAAAGAAAGGTGCAGAGAGCTTCAGAGGAAGGAACGGATCTGAATCAAGCAATGTGTCAAGTCCTGAGAGCATGCTGCTTCACTCCTCACTCGATGATCCAGAGAAAGCCCTGAGATCCTTATGTTTGGCTGAAAAACTCTAACAAAGATTCCTTAATGGACAGCCAAAAGATGAGTGGATGTAAAAATACTTCAAGCCATTGACACCCACTGCAAAGAGAAGTTGAGGAAGTATGCTGATAAATTGAGATGTTTCCCTTTTCAATCGGATACTCCATTCTTTGGAGCAGTCAGGTTCTGCCTGAGAAAGCCCACCTCGACCACTAATGCCTCATATTCATGAATCACAGTCAGTTGAACCCCCTAAACCCACATCTCATGAAGTGATCACCACGTGGTCTGGAAGGCAGGTGTGTCCCAGGGGCAGCTACTTCGCAATGGCAAAGGAGCATCGGCCCACTGGCTGAGCCAAAAGCTGAAAATAAAATTATATTTTAATATGCTTTTATTTTTCAGCTGCTGACTCAGCCTGCAGGGAGGGCCGGGTGGGTCTGGTCCATGGGAGGAGTGGAAATGAAGCCAGTGTGCACCAAGTCCACATGTCAGTTTGGCCGACCGTCTTAGGCCGGCCAAACTGACATGCGCACTTAGGTTTCTCCAACCCAGCTGTGTTACAGCTGGGTTGGAGAAACTGCACAGACCCCAGGGCACTGTCTGAGCGGCAGACAAGCCGCTCAGACCAATCCTGATGCTACTCTCATGCTAGGTATAACATGAGAGCAGCACCAGGATTGCTGGTGAGCCTGTGCTGGTGTCCAAGGGACTGCTGGGACACCAGCACAATCGTAGGAAGAGGATCGAAGTGGGCGGCGATAGCAGGTAAGGTTTATTTTTGTCAAATATTAATTTATTCCCCCTGCATCCCCATCCCCTCACCCCTCCCCTTGCGATTTGCGGCATCCCCTGCCAGTGTGTCCTCCTCATAGACTAATTGTTGAATTTTAACTGTTCATGTTTAGATATTTTTACACCTCCGTGAGAGCGGAGGAGCGTCACCCCGCTGATAAACTGCCCCAAAGCAGCTGAAAAATAAAATGGTAATAAAGTTTATTTATTATCATTATATTTTTCAGCAACCCATCCTGAACCGAGTGCCAGGACAGAGTGGGCAATTGCTGCTGTGTGGCAGAAGGGAGCTGTGCACTATGTTGAAAGTGCTCATGTCCCTTTGGTCTGCCATCTTGCGACGGCCAGCCTGACATGCGCACTTTAAACATGAACGTTATTAGACATGGTATCCTTGGCGTGGTTTCCCCTGTCTTTTTGCCTCTGCTTCCTGTATTTTTGACTGTGTGCTGGACTTTGTTTTTGCTAGTTTTGGGTACTCTGTGCACTTTACCCCTGCTTACCAGGGATAAAGTGCAAGTGCTCCCTGTGTAAATTGTGATTATGATTGGTTATCCCTCATTGGCATATCTGATTTACTAGTAAGTCCCTAGTAAAGTGCACTAGAAGTTCCCAGGGCCTGTAAATCAAATGCTGCTCGTGGCTCTGCAGCACTGATTGTGTCACCCACGTGAGTAGTCCTATAAACATGTACCAAACCTGCCACTGCGGTGTCTGTATGTGCAGTTTTGCACTGCCAATTTTACCTGGCAAGTGTACCCACTTGCCAGGCCCAAACCTTCCTTTTTACTACATGTAGGTCAACTCTAAGGTAGGCCCTAGGTCGCCGCATGGGCAAGGTGCAGTGTATTTAAGAGGTAGGACATGTACTGGTGTTTTACATGTCCTGATAGTGAAATACTGCCAAATTCGGTTTTCACTGTTGTAAGGCCTATCTCTCCCATTGATTAACATGGGGACTGCCTTTAAATGTCTTTTAAGTGCAGCTTCACATGTGGAGCAGATAGAGATGTGGAATTTGGGGTCTCTGAACTCATATGTTAAAAACACGTCTTTTGGTAGAGTTGTTTTTTAGATTGTCTGTTTGAAAATGCAACTTTTAGGAAGTAGGCATTTTCTTGCTTAACCATTCTGTGCCTCTGTCTGCCTGTGGAATCCATGTCTGGGTCAGAATGACAGTTGGGCTGTTTGTGAATTCACTCTAAACAGTGACACAAAGGAAGTTGAGGTGTGTCCTGCAATCCTGATGAGTCTTCCTGATCTAGAGTGGGAGGGAGGAGCTGTCACCTGCACTTGAAAGGGCTGTGTCTGCCCTCACAAAATACTGACTCCAACCCCGTGGTGTGTGTCTGGGGCCAGGCCTGGGTAAGGCAGGATCATGTGAACAACAGAGACTTTCCTTTGAAGTTTGCCTACTTCTAAGGCAGAAATGAGTAAAAGTAGTGGACACAAATCCCCCGATTTTTAGAATACTTCTGGACCAAGAGGAACCTCTGCCAAGGAGAAGAGCTGGAAGAGTACTGCCCCTTTGCTGTATGTGCTTTGCTGGGTCGGCCTGCAGTTGCTGCTTCTGCCTTAAAGAGGACAAAGACTGGACTTTGCTGTGTATCCTGCTTGTGAAGATTCTCCAAGGGCTTGGACTGAGTTTGCCCCCTGTTCTGAAGTCTCAGGGCCATCAAAGACTTCATCTGTCAGCACCTGGGCTTTCTTGCTGAGACCTCTACCCTGCCAAGTGGTGCCGCATCCAGTCGCTGGGCCCTTGAAAGGAGAAGCTGGTGAACCCAAGGTGAAAATCCACACACCAAAGCCGAGCAGCAGAAACATCGAGGCAGCGCCTGCACTGTGGCTGAAAAGTTGATGCAATGCCCGTGAAATTGACACATCGCCAGCTCAGTGCAGGTCCATCACTGCCATGCGCCCAGATTTTCCACACATCATCCCTGGGCGCCAAAATCTTCAACATCACCACACGGAACTGAGGCTGCTTTTCCTGAAACTGACACATCACTTACATGGTGGAGAAAGAATCGGCGCACGGCCTCACTTGTGAGTAGGAAATCGACTCATCGCTTGTTTTTCTGATGCACAATCACCCCTGCAAGTTTATTTTTGACGTACACCTGGTGCTTTGTGCTAAAAAAACGCATCCACTGATTTCTATGGATTAGGACTCTTTTTACTTTAAAAATTCATATATTTGCTTGTGTATGTGGGATTTTTGTCGTTTTGGTCTTGTTTGATTTAGATAATTAATGGCTATTTTATAGACTTGTGTGGAGTCCTTTTGTGGTGTTTTCACTGTGTTACTGTGTGTGTTTGTACAAATACTTTACACATTGCCTCTGAGATAAGCCTGACCGCTTGTGTCAAGCTTCCAAGGGGGTGAGCAGGGTGATCTGAGCTGTGTATCTCCCTTACCCTGACTAAACTGAGGGTTCCTAATTGGACAGGGTTTAAACTGACTGGCAACTATTGACCCAATTTCTAACAAACGTCAATTCACCAAAATGTTGAGGGTAGTGAAAGTGATATCACAAGCTCTTTGACCTTCAATTTCATTTGCAGACACACATGCTTACACATTCACACATTCACAATTACATACGCTGTCTCTCACGCAAACACACACTCACTCTCAAGCACACACACAACATGCATTTAAAAGCACTTTTTACTTACCTCAGCTGCCAGGGAGGGCCATAGTCCAGCTAATTGTATTTGTATTACAATAATAGAGAATAGTTCAACATTATTTACTATTAGTGTAATAAAAAAATGAGAGAAAACAATAAGTATAGAGCCTCAACCAACGTCCATAAGGACGCACTGCCATTGTGCTCCTGGTACTGATTTTGCCACCTCTGAAGACAGGGGTCGCAAAGACAGTGCCAGGGAACTCAGCTGCGGCACCTTGTGACCCCTAAATGACGTCCATAACTTTAAACTTTGCTAACCCAGCTGTGTTAAGACAGCTGGGTTAGAGGAAGCACAGACCTCCAGTGCTCTTAACAGTGCTGAAAGAGGTCGCTCCCTCCAATCCTGACGAATCTCTTTGGCTGTTTAACAACATGGGACCAGCTCCAGGATTGGGTAGTACAGTTTTTGGGTCCGGGGCTTCAAAGACAGAAGACACCGGAGCGAGAAGGATGTTGTGGCAAGTGAAGAAGATAAGTGCCTTTTTTATTATTATATTAATGCCACCCCACCACTCTATATATATGGCAGCCGCCATGGCACATCTAACTCTGGGGGAGGTGTAGTATTTGAGTACTAGGATCTGACGGAGTGGTTCCATCCAGCCTGGGAAAGGAAGTGGGTCACAGCTGGGTGTGGCCAGGAGAGAGGAATGGGAAGTGTTGTGGCGGGGCCAGTAAGAAGAGTGCACTGTAAAGTGAGAAGGAGAAATAAAGAAGTTGATTCTGTGTGCTAAGAATTCTTTAAATAAAATACGTCGTAACAGACACAACAGTACTACATTTATTTAAGATGTTACTGGTTTTGCTCCTCGGAGAAGTAAAGGCAAAACATTATCCTTTGAAGGAAAGAGGGAATAGGGAAGAGATACTGGTCTAGTGCCTGTAATGTACAGTGTGAAACCAGCAAACCTGTGATCAATTCTGTCTTCATTGCTTGACCGCATTTTGTGATCCTACACAATTACTTTATTTCACTGGGCCTACTTTCCCTTCATCATCACCTTTTGGAGCACCTTGATTCCTGTTCAGGCTTTAGTGCTACGCTCAGGGGCAAAGCTACCACTGGTGTAGAAGATGCAGTGGCACCGGGCCCAGAGTCTTGAGTAGCTCACTGAACTCCGATAATTGCTGCATTTACTACTGGAAAAGCACTCAGAGGGGAGCCAATGGCATCCTTGCTACTGACCAAATGAGACAATTAACTCTGCTCTCCCTATTAATTTGCTGACTCTTACACCCCTGTTATAGACCTCGACCAGAAGGCTGCGTCTGTCCTGGTGAGATCGAATTCATCACCTGCAGGACACAGTTCAAGTCCCTGAGCCTTCTTTCCAGCTTAATGCAGACTTTCAAAGAGTGTATTTGAGTAAAAGATTTACCTGTGTGGTGTCCCCTTTTCCTGTTCTTTCAGGATCAGAGTCAGAACTTAGGCGTATACACCTGGTGAAAAGCCATAAACATTCTAACCAGTGCTTAATTTGAGCGATTGGTTTCCGGTGTGGGGCACCAGCACTTATTTTTGAGGGCCGGCATTTATTTTTTGTCTCAACCATTTCCACCGAACCAAAGAAAGAAACATATGAGAAAGATGAAGGAAGAGAAAATCGAAAAATCGTCACAAAGGGAGAAAGCAAAAAGCTGCACGAGTGAGATGAAAGGGCAGGTAAGGGCTATAAATGGATTAAAATCTCCTGAGATGGCTTTAGAATACAAAGGGGGTTATTACAACTTTGGAGGAGGTGTTAATCTGTCCCAAAAGTGACGGTAAAGTGACGGATATACCACCAGCCGTGTTACGAGTCCATTATATCCTATGGAACTCGTAATACGGCTGGTGGTATATCCGTCACATTTGGGACGGATTAACACCGCCTCAAAAGTTGTAATAACCCCCAAAATGTTCTAGCTTTTAGATTCTATTAAGGACACGGAGGCGAGGATTATACTTCTCAATCTTTACTACGGCATAAACAGCAACCAATAAGAAAACAGTAAAAACAGAAAACACACTATGGGGGTTATTCTAACTTTGGAGGAGTGTTAATCCGTCCCAAAAGTGACGGTAAAGTGACGGATATACCACCAGCCGTATTACGAGTTCCATAGGATATAATGGACTCGTAATACGGCTGGTGGTAAATCCGTCACTTTTCCGTCACTTTTGGGACGGATTAACACCTCCTCCAAAGTTAGAATAACCCCCTATAAACCTAGAGGGTTTGAACCACACCTCTATAGTAACCCACCAACAGTAGACCAGTACAACCTGCAAAATAGAGAGGCACCATATTGACTTCCTCTTTCTTTGCAAAAACAGTCCATAACACTGAACTGAAGGATAATGGGGTCCAACTTGAACTCCTAGAATGATCTCAAATCCAGTCAAACCAAAACAAAACAACTCCTGCAAACAACTGAGAAACAGAAAATCCAAGATGCTTCACGTCTTTTTAGAGTCCGCTCCTGAAAAGAAAGGAAATATGCATACCAACTCAGCTCCAACAGACTAAATCAAGGGAGGGCAAAAAACAGGATAACATATCAATGCAATGCAATCATTATTACAAACTGACAGATTACCTGTCCCAATGGGTGGGATAATCCTCACCTTCATGTCCTTAAAAGAGTCTAAAATTCTTGTTGCAAAGCTAGAAAATGTTGTATTCTGTGTCAGGACCGGAGGCACCGATTATGCTGGTTCAAAGCTGAACAACAACCAAGAAAGAAACATGCACAATGAGTTTATAATAAAACATTTTAAACATAGAATCATTTGACCAATCAGCCGCGCAAAGAATATCTTCCAACCTAGAACCCAAAGTAAAAGCTTTTAAATTGATGGCTCCCCTGCTGGAGTGTGCACCATAAACAGATACATCAATGCCCGCTTCAGACATGACTCAATGGGCCAAGGTTGCTGCTGAAACCGGACAAAAAGGTTTCTGAATCACAATCAAAAGAGGACCTAAATGATCACTTCTATGATTAGCCATATGTTCCTCATAGACCTTTAAACACTTACCACACAAAGCTTTTCACTGTGTGGAAAAGCAGGATAATCAACCGAAGTGGACATACATTTAGTCCTCTTGGAAATAAGAAAGGAAACAACTCCTGTAGGAGAAAACAACCTACCTGCCAAATCTAAAGCCCACACATCTGAAACCCAGCAACATGAAATTAAACATAATAACATGGTTAATTTTGCTTACAGCTGTTTCATAGATAACAAATAGTTGTAAGGCCAGGCATTCAAGAAAGATAATACAAGTTCTCATCCCACAATTTGGAATATTGTGGTTTAGGTGTATTGGGCACTTTAATACCTGTAAGAAATGTACACACCAAAGGGTGGACATCCATAGGCTTACCATCAATCCACTCATGTCCTACAGAAATAGCAGACCTGAAATTGTTTACCGACCTGTAGAATAACGCCGATTTGGTGCACTCAGACAGAAGGTTTAAAACATCCTTGAGTTCGGATCCCACAGGATCCACATCCACTCAAAAGCACCAACCCACCCATTTCATCCATGCCAAAGAATATCTGTAGCAGGCGGATGGATCCCAAGCTTGGTGTATAAAAGCGGCAGCTGGAAATGAAATGCCTTGCACTTGGCCATGTCTCCCAATATTTTCCAAGCCATGAGGGTCAACTGATCAGCCAAAAGAACAGGGTGGGGGGATCCCTCTGGGTCTGGGAGTAGATGAGGAAAGACTGGGAGAAGGAAGGGAAGAGTTATGGACAACTCCAGAAGGGAGGGGAACCATGGTTGACTCTACCACACTGAAGTGATAAGAATCAACAATGCAAATTAACGCCTTGATGGCACCGCCACTCTCAGAATCATGGTGAATGGAGGAAAGGTGTAATTTATATGACCCGACCAATCCTGCAGGAAAGCATCCGTTGCCAGGGCCAATGGTTTCAGTCTCCAACTGTAAAATCTCAGAAGCTGATGATTGACACAAGATGCAAACAGATCTATGTGACAAGGGCCTAGAAAAAACATGATTTTTCAGACTGATGGAACTTCCAATAGCTGGAATCTATCAGGAACCGGGAATTCCAATCTGTTTACAGATTGTCTTTCTCTGAAAGGAATTCTGCCACCACCATAATATTCTGAGATAGGCAAAAGTGCCAGAACTCCCTGGCAATGGTTGCCAATAGGCGTGACCTGGTCCCTCCCAGGCGATTGATATGACGCATTGTCAATCCTCAACAGGATGCAACAGTTGCTTCTGATCGGGGAGAGGGACTTGATGGTGAAGGAGCCCACTAACTGCACCAGGCAGTTGTTTTGGAGACGTAACTCGTGGGACAACCACTGAGCTCCTGTTGAAAACGTTCTGCATCTCCCTCCCCAGCACCAACAGCTGACATCAGACTCTATCACCACCTCCAGAGAGGCTCCGAAGATGGCTCTGCCATTCCAGGCCTCCATGTGTAAGAGCCACCAATGGAGCTCTTCTTGGGCTTCGACAGACAAAGGAATCAGATGATCGTACCCTGTTACAGATTGTGAATCTTTAACCTCTGTAACGCTCTGTAATGTAACGGTCCCGGAGACCGCCTGGATCGAAGAAGCAAGCAATCCCACAATCCGTGCCAGGGACCTCAAAGAAATTGTCTGCTTCAACAGTGTTGCCCTGAACTCTCTCTTGATCGAGTTCATTTTGTGCTGTGGAAGCAGCAATTAGGCCTTGACGGAGTCCACCAGAACCCCAAGAAATTCTAGTTGTTGGGAAGGAATCATGGAAGATTTCTTGAAATTGATCACAAAACCCAGATCTTTCAACAAAGACACCATCCACAAAAGTTGAATTAGCAGAAGAGATTGGTCTTGTGCTAATAGAATCATATCATCAAGGTAAATGATCATGCGAATTCCCCTCCCGCAAAGATGTTCTACCACTGGTTTTAGAAGTTTGGTGAGCACACAGGGGGCTGACAATAGGCCAAACGGGAGCGTCAGATACTCGTACCATTTGCCCCTCCAACTGAATTGCAGATACTTTCTGTGGGAGAGAGAAATGTGGACCGTTAAATATGCATCCTTGAGATCGAGACGTACCATCTAATCTCTCTCCTGAATGAGATCCCTCAGAAGGTGGATACCTTCCATCTTGAAATGGCGGTAAACGGAAAAGGGTTGAAGTTCCTGAGGGTGAGGGCCAACCTCTGACCACCTCCTTTCTTCTGCACTAGAAAAACATTGCTGCAGATGACTTCTGGATGTTGGGAGGTGAGGGCAATAGCCAGTTTTTCTAACAGTTCTTGAATTTTGCAGTCTTTAGAAGACCTGTCTTGTTGGGGAAAATGATTTGGTTGAAAAGGAATAGCAGTTAACTCTATGGAATAACCTTGTACAGTGTTTAGCACCCAGACATCTGAGGAAATTTTGACGCAACTGTGGACAAAATGTTTTAGCCTGCCCCCAAGGAGAAAGAAGGAACAGAAAGGTTCATTACCTACAGGAGAGTTGTCAATGGCTCTGTAACCTCTGTAGGAGCCACAGAAGCTGTGGCCACTTGCACTCTTTGCTCTGGAAGGATAGAAACCCACCTGTGCTGGGTCTTCTGTGTATACTCTGCACCTTGTGTAGACTCCTCTTGAAGGACTTTGTTGATAACCCCGAGCGGTCGGCCGTCCTCAAAAATGACCGGCCCTTCCACAAAGATGGTTGAACATACGCTTGAGAGATGATTGTGACTTATCTAAAAAAGTGAAAGTGCTCACGAATCTTGCAATGTCTTTCACAAAGCGATCACCAAACAACTGCCCTTTGGCAAGAGGTCCCACTTCAGCTGACGCAAGATCAACCAGTTGAGGATCAATTCGTAATAAGACAGATTTTCTTTGTTTGGAAACAAGGGCATTGTTAGCATTGCCTGAGAAACAGGTTGCCTGTTGGGTCCATCCGGCAAGCACATCTGGATAAATGGAGGCCCCCATTTATTTGGCTTGAAGGGCCAGTTCCAAAATCTTAGCTAAAGGACCTGACACGTCCAGGAGTTTTTCTTAACATACCCATAGGGCTATGTCTATATCCTTCTTTGTGTCTTTGATGTATTTCTTCAGGAAAGTCACCATGGTGGCATAAATCTCAGGGGTGCAGCAGTCTTATGTGGTAGATCCAGCCAAAGGCATTGCAATTTTAATCTGGATCACATTTCCTTCTCAAACATTTTCCCGATATGCGATTACTTATACTTTGCTACTGCTGGGGCAGGAGACCAGTCAGATGACCTAGGGTGGACATTCTCTGAGGGCTCGAAGTGAAGAGGGAAGGGGTAAATGGGGAAGGGGAACTTTTGCATTTCTTGGAGCGTTTACAAGCTTTACAAGACTCCTGTGAAGAAGAGGAGGAGTCGGAAACAGAATCCGATGTAGGGGAATTGGAGAGAGGGATGGTCGTTTTTGGGGCAGCAACTACTGCATACATGTCGCGCCGCGCGGTGCGGCGCGAGCCGAGAGCTCGACTTCTGCCGGGCGTTCGGCTCGGGCCGCACACCGCGTTATTAAGACGCGGCGCGCCCCCAGCCTCTCCTGCGCGTTTCGAGGCCCCAGATTTGCTTGGGGCCTCGTTCTTCCTTCTGCCTTTCACTGTCCCAGGGGTCTCTGAACCCTCTTACCTGTTTTTCTTCGTTTCTTTGTCCTTTCTTCTTTTTGCAGTCTGTTGTGTGCCTTTCTTTATGTCTTTTCCTCCTTCCCAGATTCCTGTGCTTTCCCAGCATTCCTTGTTCCCTATTCTCTATGGTTCCTCTACTATTCTGTTCTATATATTGTTTCCCTATCTAAGATGGTGTCCTTTTACTTCCTGTGGGTCACTTCCTGTTTTTTGGTATATAAGGGCTGTGTTTTTCCTCTTTCTTTGCGCTGCAACACTTTCTGCTCAGTTGGTGTCTTCGCTCCTGATTTCCTTGCCTTTTGGTTTTGGACTCAGCATTCTGTGTTTTCTGATTTTTGCTCCTTTTGGATTCCTGTTTGTTTGTTCTTGTTTTTCTCCAGGACTTTTCCTGTTTGGAGGTTTTTCCCCTTTGGAAGGGGTTTTTCCCTCTGGCGCTACTTTCTGAAGGGCACGGTCTGTTCTTGGTGTCTCCATTGCCTACAGCACCGTGGCTACCAGAAAGAGTCGCCCCTTTTTGGGCCAAAGCCGAACATTGAAGATTCACGCCACCAGATCTGCAAATTCCAGGCGCAAGCAGCACGTGAGTCGTGACAGATTGCAGCGCCTAACCATTCCGACGTCCTCAAACGCCATGGATAATACAGTGGCGGCTGCTGCAGATCCGGAGCAATCTCTGTTAACCACGATTCAGCAACAAGCCCAGGAGTTGCAACAACTACGTAATGAAAATGCTGCGTTACGACAGGCTTTGGCCCACCGCACCAGTGATGTTCCGACAATCTCCGCTTCTACCCCTTGTTTCTCTGGTGAACCAACCAAGCTTCGCGAGTTCTTGGATGCTTTAACGGTGTATTTCGCCTTCCGACCTACTCAATTCTCCCACGACAGGACCAAGGTGGGTTATCTTATCAGTGCCTTATCCGGTCCAGCCTTGGCCTGGGCAACCCCGATGGTGTCCTCCGACGACCCTGTATTGTCAGACTATTCCGCCTTTGTGAGTCGCTTCAAACAAATGTTTAGCCGTCCTGGATTGGAAGCCTCCGCTGAAGAAGCCTTGTGCGACATCCAACAAGGCTCCCAAGACGTCCTGCAATATATAACCCGTTTTCGTCAGCTGGCGGCAGAGACCACTTGGGTGGAACGTACTCTGGTAACATTATTTCGTAGAGGACTCAAAGAAGAAATAAAGGATGAACTAGTGCATTCTACCAGAGCGGAAGATCTTCGTGGCCTGATGGATCAAGCACTGTCCATCGAATATCGTCTTCAGGAACGGAGATCGGAAAAGAAAAGGAGTAGAGGGTTTACCCAGCCAAGTAGCTCACGTGCATACCTGCAGCGTTCCGAGGAACCTCGCACTCCTGCTAGAGACATCGAAGGGGAACCCATGCAGGTGGATACTACCCGAGGTCCGCTCTCTGCTAGTGAACGAGAAGACAGACGCAAGAGAGGGTTGTGCCTGTATTGTGGTTCTGCTGGTCACATACTCCGTACCTGTCCAGTACGTCCGTCCAGACCTTCGGGAAACGCCACCTCCCGTCCTCTGTAAGAAGGGAGGGGACGGGATCTACAGCTATACCTTCCATCAGCTCCTTTAATGACAATACAACTGCCTTGTTCATCTTTCCTGTCCTGTTACAACTTCCTGACGGTCGTCAAGAAAAGACTATGGCATTACTAGACTGTGGTGCTAGTGGTATATACATGGACAAGACATGGGCTGCTGCTAACCTAGTTCCTACTCAAGCAAAAGAAGTACCCGAACAGGTACACACTGTGGATGGATCTTTGATATCCTCTGGTCCTGTAGACACCACTACCCTGATGTTAAGTCTACAGGTGGGAAACCATCAAGAACACATCTCCTTCGATCTTATTACGTCCCCTAACCATACCATCATTCTTGGAATTCCGTGGCTCATTAGACATAACCCATATATAAATTGGGTTACCCGGACAGTCTCTTTGTCTTCGCAATTTTGTCACGAGAACTGTTTTACTTCCGACAAGTATTGGTCTCCGAAAAGATCCTTAGCTACTGAAGGTGCCACTGGTATGTCCATTAATACGGTCCAAGGGGTCCCAGACCACTATTTGGAGTTTCAGGATATTTTCCAAAAACCGTCAAAACCTGTGCTACCTCCACATCGAGAATATGATTGTGCAATTCCATTAGAACCCGGCACAATTGTTCCTTTTGGGAGGATGTACTCCCTCACAGAACCCGAAAGGGAAGTTCTAAAGGAGTATCTGGACGAAAATATACAGAGTGGTCTTATTGTTCCATCGTCGTCTCCGGCTGGGGCCCCTCTCTTTTTTGTGCCCAAGAAGACTAAGGATCTTCGTCCGTGCCTGGATTTTCGAGGTCTGAATAAAATCACCATTAAAGATCGTTATCCTTTGCCTCTCATCAGGGACATACTGGAAGCAATCAGAGGGGCCCAACGTTTTACTAAATTGGATTTACGAGGAGCCTACCACCTTTTACGCATAAGAGAAGGCGACGAATGGAAGACAGCATTCAGGACCCCATTTGGCCATTTTGAATATAGGGTTATGCCGTTTGGTCTTACTAACGCCCCGGCAATCTTCCAGAGATTTATGGACTCAGTGTTTTCAGACCTACTTAATCAGACAGTCGTGATCTACCTAGATGACATTCTTATTTATTCTAGAAATCCTGAACTCCATACTTCCCATGTGAAACAAGTTCTTCAAAGACTTCGTGATCATCAACTATTTTGCAAACCAGAGAAATGTGAGTTCGACATAACGGAAGTCAAATATCTGGGCTATCATTTAAGTCCCACCGGCATAGCTATGGATCAAGAAAAGGTACAAGCTATCCTAGAGTGGCCTTCTCCTTCTACCATAAAAGAAACACAATGTTTCCTAGGTTTAGCAAACTTCTATCGACAATTCATTCTAGACTTTGCCAGTCAGACTAGCCACATAACTCACACCTTAAAGAAGGACAATTTAAAGAAGGGGTTTGTCTGGACTGAGGCTGCTGAAGCAGCCTTTCAAAGCTTAAAGAGAGCCTTCACCCAAGCCCCCATCTTAAGACATCCAGATACCACCAAGCAATTTATAGTAGTAACTGATGCTTCTGAGAGAGCCATCGGAGCTGTCTTACTCCAACGACAAGAGGATGATGGCCTTGAACATCCTGTTTTCTATTTGTCTCATATCCTTTCCACAGCTGAACAACATTATTCCGTACTTGAAAGGGAATTATTGGCTCTGAAAACAGCCTGCCTTGAGTGGAGGCAGTTTCTGATGGGTTCCAAGGAACCATTTGAGGTGAGGACAGACCACCGTAATTTACAATGTTTAAGAAATTTTGTATGCCAGAATAGTCGTCAGGCCCGCTGGGCCTTTTTCTTCAGTCAGTACGATTTTTATATTACATATATTCCAGGATCTCAAAACATTCTGGCTGATGCTCTGTCTCGCCGATATCCAGAGTGTTCTCCTTCCTCATCCCAGTATCTTCTAGAACCCAGTAAGATCATTGGAGTGGCTCAGTCTTTCCTGGAAGAAGTACAACAAGAATACGCCAACCTATCGGACCATGACATAGAAGAACTAAGACCATTATTGTACAAGAAACAAGGATATTTTTATTACCAAGACCTGATATTCCTCCCTACAAACAAGGTGCAAAAGAAAGCATTACAAATGTGCCATGATTCCCCTGTAGCTGGTCACAGAGGCATCAAAGCCACACAAGAACTACTTTCACGATTTTTTTGGTGGCCTACCTGGAAACTGGATGTGGAAAGATACGTTCAGGCCTGTCCCATATGTGCCCAAGTCAAAATACCTCACACCAGACCGGCAGGATTACTACAACCTTTGCCTGTTCCATCGGCCCCATGGCATACTATCTCTACTGATTTTATGTGTTCGCTCCCACCATCAGCAGGAAACCGGGTTATCATGGTCACAGTGGATTCTTTCACAAAGATGGCTCATTTCACTGGCCTAAAAAAGCTGCCTACTTCCCAAGAACTAGGTCAAATATTCATAGATCATGTCTTCCGTCTCCATGGACTTCCACATACCATAATCTCTGATAGAGGACCTCAGTACATCTCCCGATTTTGGAAGCATTTTTGTAAAACACTGAATATGAATAGAGCCCTGTCTTCAGGGTTCCATCCTCAGACCAACGGACAGACTGAGCGTCTGAACCAAGGACTAGAGCAATATCTTCGATGCTTTTGCAATTCTACCCAAAGTAACTGGAGCACTTACCTCTCTTTAGCTGAATTTTCCTACAATAACTCAGTCCATAGTGCCTCCAAGGTCACTCCCTTTTTCTGTTCCTATGGTTTTCATCCTACCTCTTTCCCTACTTCTCCACAATCCAACTCTCCTCTACCTGCTATTAACTATTTCTCCAAACGCCTTCTCCAACTCCATAAACTAATTCGATCTAATTTGTTACATACCAAGAGGTATATGAAGAAGGCTGCAGACAAGAGACGTACAACCAATCCAAATTATCATCTGCAAGATAAAGTCTGGCTCTCCTCCAAATTCTTGCCCTCACGTCTCTCTCAAAACAAGTTCACACCTCGTTACTATGGGCCTTTCCGTATTCTCCAGTTGGTCAATCCTGTCACTGTCCGTCTTCACTTACCCCATACATGGAAGATCCATCCGGTTTTTCATGTTTCTCAGCTTAAACCTTATGTGCCTGATCCTTACTCACGTCAGTTTCCTTGTCCACCTCCTGTCCTTGTGAATGATGCTCCTGAATATGAAGTGCAGGAAATCTGTGACTCTCGTCTTTTTCATAAACGACTTCAGTATCTGATTCATTGGAAGGGTTATCCTCTCAGTGAATGTTCATGGGAAGATGCCTCTTCCGTTCACGCTCCTCTCCTGACTCAACGCTTTCACTGTTTATTTCCTCTTAAACCTGGGCCTTCGGGAGGGGGACCTACTGTCGCGCCGCGCGGTGCGGCGCGAGCCGAGAGCTCGACTTCTGCCGGGCGTTCGGCTCGGGCCGCACACCGCGTTATTAAGACGCGGCGCGCCCCCAGCCTCTCCTGCGCGTTTCGAGGCCCCAGATTTGCTTGGGGCCTCGTTCTTCCTTCTGCCTTTCACTGTCCCAGGGGTCTCTGAACCCTCTTACCTGTTTTTCTTCGTTTCTTTGTCCTTTCTTCTTTTTGCAGTCTGTTGTGTGCCTTTCTTTATGTCTTTTCCTCCTTCCCAGATTCCTGTGCTTTCCCAGCATTCCTTGTTCCCTATTCTCTATGGTTCCTCTACTATTCTGTTCTATATATTGTTTCCCTATCTAAGATGGTGTCCTTTTACTTCCTGTGGGTCACTTCCTGTTTTTTGGTATATAAGGGCTGTGTTTTTCCTCTTTCTTTGCGCTGCAACACTTTCTGCTCAGTTGGTGTCTTCGCTCCTGATTTCCTTGCCTTTTGGTTTTGGACTCAGCATTCTGTGTTTTCTGATTTTTGCTCCTTTTGGATTCCTGTTTGTTTGTTCTTGTTTTTCTCCAGGACTTTTCCTGTTTGGAGGTTTTTCCCCTTTGGAAGGGGTTTTTCCCTCTGGCGCTACTTTCTGAAGGGCACGGTCTGTTCTTGGTGTCTCCATTGCCTACAGCACCGTGGCTACCAGAAAGAGTCGCCCCTTTTTGGGCCAAAGCCGAACATTGAAGATTCACGCCACCAGATCTGCAAATTCCAGGCGCAAGCAGCACGTGAGTCGTGACAATACATCTGTTCGGGGAGGGTCGACTAGGACAGTTTGGACAGAGTACTATAGTGGGGCCAAACTAGTCCAAAGAAGGCATAGAGGGAGTGATGGATATAGAGAGGTCTCCTGAGGGGATGGGGGTGGGGTTAAAGGTCGAGACAGCGCACCCACGCTTTTAGATAAAGGTTGCAGAGCAGAAGAAAGAGCTTTGTCCACACATTTCTGGACAGAGGAGTCAATGACTTGTTCCATGAAGAGTTTATAATAGTAATCCTCATCTTCGTAAGGGCCATAAATCTCAAGGTTTTGCTGATATGTCTCCTAATCAGACACGATAGTAGCAAACTACCACAAACAAATGGTCCCAGAGGGAAGCAAGGGTCTCTTATATATGAATCAGGTTAAATCAGGGAGGAAAGGGTTAACTAGACAGAGACCCAAATCCAATTATTAAAGTTCCAGCCTTCACTGAACCTGGGACATGGGTGGGAGGGATAGCTGGTGTCAGGTAGAATTAAAAAGTTCCAAAATTATTTAAATTAATCTGTTCAGATCATAATATTATAAATTGCCCCATTCACCCAGGTAACGACGATTCGAGCCTTGATGTTGTGCCTGAGAGGGAACCTCTCATTATTGCAGCTTAGGGAGAGGTGCTTCCAGTGTGCAGAGAGGGCAGCCGAGCCCAAGGAGTGTCTCGGCCGCCCCTCCAAGAAACCAGCGTGCGTAACCCAATTGGGCTACGCTGTGCGGTTTCACTCCCAGTGGGGCGGGCCTAATGCTGCAAGGAAGAGCAAACTATCGAGGCCTTGGAGCCCAATAATCGGAAAGGCAAAGGCAACCTGACTGGGGGGGGTGCTGAAAATAAGGGGAAAAACAGACAAAAAAGGCAAAATAGGCGCGACATGCATCTGACCTAGAGTTAAAGAAACGTTGACCGGAGGGTTATAAACACAGTAATGAAAATCACTTTACAGTAATGGCCAAAACAAATACAGGCACTTATCTTGACTTCGGAGCAGCTAAGAAAGAGGAAGTCAAGATGTTGCCTCTCTATTTTGTAGGTTGTACTGGTCTACTATTGGTGGGTTAATATAGAGGTGTTATTCAAAGCCTCTCGGTTTATAGGGTGTTTTCTGTTTTTACTATTTTCTTATTGGCTGCTGTTTATGGAGTAGTAAAGATTGAGAAGCATAATCGGAGCCTCAGGTCCTGACATAGAATTAAGCTGTCTCAACATTCAGTGCTCGCACATTTAAATGCAGCACAGCCGCGTGTTTCAGAGGAGATCTTTGCACACATGCACGTTTTTATATACAAATTAAGCACTGATTCTATTGGTACCATAGACCTGAAAATAAGGACACTGTATACCACTGTAGTCAAAGAGATATTGTGTGTGCCCTAGGTAGGCTGCAGTCTAAAGCAAGGTCGCTGCTTGTACAAGTTGGAGTATTGGAGCTAAACACATATTCGTAACCAGATGAGACACAAGCCAGGACAAAAACTTATTGTATGCAGCCAACAAAAGGATACCATCAGCTGCAGCCCGACCCAAGGCTGCTCCTTGTGTGAGCGCAGACTGCAAGGCCATCTCAGACTTAGATTGTCAGAGGAGAGGCGACAGCAGACGCAGCACGTGTAGCGTGCAAAGGAGGGCACAGAAGGTGGGTATGTGTACACTCATAATGCAAAGAATCAATCTTGCTTTTCCCGCTGTGGCGACACTGAGTGGTGTGAAAATTTAAATACCCCCTTGAAACATATCGGTTTATACCTTACACACAAAGCAAGAAAACCCGCTCACCGTTAGAAGAGTTTTTATCCTCCTCCTCCCATCTGTCCATCCATTCACCCTTCCAACTACTCATCCCACCGACTTTCCTCCGCCTTATCAACTCTCCCATTGCCTACCTAATCCATCCTTTCAAATATACACCCTGCCTTTTACCCATCAACCCATTGGTATCTTCATCTATACATCTGTTCATTTGTCTTTACACCCATCCGGCCACTCTTCTGTCCTTCCATTCAACCTTTCACCAGTAAATCCTTTCACTCTTCCACCCGCCTTTCTCCCTTCCATCCATTCATTCTTTCACCATTCCAGCACGTTTACCTTTTTACTTCTTTCCTTTCATGTGCTATAGTGGTTTTAGTGAAAATGTATATTTGTATTAACATGATGTGAGTAACATGATGAATTCAAGATATTTTACTGAGAAACTATGTTTATTTTAACATGAATAATCTAGGTCTCGATTTCAAAACGGTTGTTTTCTGCTTGTCTTCATTTTATTCATGGAGGCTGTTGTCTTTCTATCCTTTACACAGTGTGCATCCAGGTAGAAGATTTAGGGGCATATTTATGCTGTCTTTGCGCTGAATTAGCGTCATTTTTTAATTCAGCGCAGACTTAACTCCATATTTATATTTTGATGCTAGACCAGTCTAGCGTCAAAATATTGAAGTTAAAGTAATTTTTTGGATGTGTGAAACTACCTTGAGTCAATGAGATGCAAGGTAGCTGTTCCCGTCCAACAAATGACTCAAAGCCCCATTTATCCTCCTGTGCAAAAAAGGTGCACGGGGGAGGCAGGCCTAAATAATGGCGCTAAGCCTGCTTAGGGCCATTATTTAACGCCTGGGTCAGGGCAGGCATTAGGGGACCTGTGGAACTATTTCCAATGTCAAACACCATGGAAAGAGCCCACAGGTGCCCATCCCACAACCCAGGAACACCCCCACCAAAACCAGAGGGACACCAGAGGATGGGGGACCCCATCCCAGGAAAGTAGGGTAAGTAGAGGTATATAAAAAATGTTTTAAAGTGTCATTGGGGACCCTGAAATGGGCCCCCTACACGGCATTGGGTGTAATGGCCATGCCCAGGGAACCCTTATCCCTGTGCTGGCCAATGGAAAAAAAGACAGGAGTCATGTGGTATGGATGGTTTTGCATCAGGAAATGACGCTAGGCTAGTTAAAGGCATTTGTATTGCCTCTAACCAGCCTAGTGTCATTTTTTGGTGCAAAACCCCCTTCCCCCATACTGCCACACCACCCAGCTAATGTCATTTTCCCAGACGTTATCCCACGCTTTGCGCCGGCTTGCGAGATTCCATTAATTTGTCACCCGGCTGGTGCTCTGGAATTACACAAGCTGGTGCTATACTTTTTGACGCAAAACTAGGTTCGTGCAGTTTTGCATAAAAAAGCATAAATATGGGCCTTATTTTGTAGGCAATGTTTTGAACACGATGTCATTCTCTCATGAACAACGTGCTGCTTCATTCCTAAAATTCATTCTCATGCACAGTTAGCAAAGTGAATGTTTTCTCAAGGTCTTACCTACTGGGACGACATTATGAGTCTCACGAAATAATTGTAGCAGGGTTTTTACTAACTAGGAGCATGTGGGATGAGAACTGTATTTTAGAAGTCTGTGGGACTGTGGTGACAAATGTGATATCAACCTGTATCATACTTACTGTAATATTTGGGTGGGATTTATGAGTCTTTGCATGTTCACACCAAAATCTATCATCTCCGATTTATAACCAATTTATTTAGCTGCATTATAGTCTGTTCTACTTTTTGATTTGCATTTTGCTCTGAGTTTCATACTTTTATATGATAAATGACTATTTGCAATTGATTTGATTACTGCAATGCCTTTAAACTTATAATAAACCTTCATGGTTCTTATTTTAACCCCTTCGCTGCCAGGCCTTTTCCCCCTCCTGTGCCAGGCCTTTTTTTGCCTATTTAGGGCAGTTCGCGCTTAGGCCCTCATAACTTTTTGTCCACATAAGCTAACCAAGCCAAATTTGCGTCCTTTTTTCCAACATCCTAGGGATTCTAGAGGTACCCAGACTTTGTGGGTTCCCCTGAAGGAGGCCAAGAAATTGGCCAAAATACAGGGAAAATTTCGTTTTTTTCAAAAAATTTGAAAAAGTGGCTGCAGAAGAAGGCTTGTGGTTTTTCCCCTGAAAATGGCATCAACAAAGGGTTTGCGGTGCTAAACTCAGCAGCTTCCCAGCTTTCAGGAACAGGCAGACGTGAATCAGAAAACCCAATTTTTCAACACAATTTTGGCATTTTACTGGGATATACCCAATTTTTGCAATTTTTTGTGCTTTCAGCCTCCTTCCAGTCAGTGACAGAAATGGGCATGAAACCAATGCTGGATCCCAGATACCTAAACATTTCTGAAAAGTAGACATAATTCTGAATTCAGCAAGGGGTCATTTGTGTAGATCCTACAAGGGTTTCCTACAGAAAATAACAACTGAAAAAGAAAAATATTGAAATTGAGGTGAAAAAAACATAAATGTTTCTCTACATTTTACTCTGTAACTTTTCCCTGCAATGTCAGATTATCGAAAGCAATATACCGTTACGTCTGCTGGACTCCTCTGGTTGCAGGGATAGATAGGGCTTGTAGGTTCATCAAGAACCCAAGGAACCCAGAGCCAATAAATGAGCTGCACCCTGCAGTGCGTTTTCATTCTATACCTGGTATACAGCAATTCATTTGCTGAAATATAAAGAGTAAAAAATTGCTATCAAGAAAACCCTTGTATTTCCAAAAAGGGCACAAGATAAGGTGTTGAGGAGCAGTGGTTATTTGCACATCTCTGAATTTGGGGGTGACCATACTAGCATGTGAATTACAGGGCATTTCTCAAATAGATGTCTTTTTTACACACTCTCCTTTATTTGGAAGGAAAAAATGTAGAGAAAGACAAGGGGCAATAACACTTGTTTTGCTAATCTATGTTCCCCCAAGTCTCCCGATAAAAATTATACCTCAATTGTGTGGGTAGGCCTAGCGCCCGGGACAGGAAACACCCCAAAGCGCAACGTGGACACATCCAATTTTTTGAAAGAAAACAGAGGTGTTTTTTGCGAAGTGCCTACCTGTAGATTTTGGCCTCTAGCTCAGCCGGCACCTAGGGAAACCTACCAAGCCTGTGCATTTCTGAAAACTAGAGACCTAGGGGAATCCAAGGAGGGGTGACTTGCGGGGCTCGGACCAGGTTCTGTTACCCAGAATCCTTTGCAAACCTCAAAATTTGGCTATAAAAACACATGTTCCTCACATTTCTGTGGCAGAAAGTTCTGGAATCTGAGAGGAGCCACAAATTTCCTTCCACCCAGTGTTCCCCCAAGTCTCCCGATAAAAATGATACCTCACTTGTGTGGGTAGGCCTAGCGTCTGCGACAGGAAACGCCCCAAAGCGCAACGTGGACACATACAAATTTTTGGAAGAAAACAGAGGTGTTTTTTTTGAAGTGCCTACCTGTAGATTTTGGCCTCTAGCTCAGCTGGCACCTTGGGAAACCTACCAAACCTGTGCATTTCTGAAAACTAGAGACCTAGGGGAATCCAAGGAGGGGTGACTTGCGGGGCTCGGACCAGGTTCTGTTACCCAGAATCCTTTGCAAACCTCAAAATTTGGCTAACAAAACACATGTTCCTCACATTTCTGTGGCAGAAAGTTCTGGAATCTGAGAGGAGCCACAAATGTCCTTCCACCCAGCGTTCCCCCAAGTCTCCCGATAAAAATGATACCTCACTTGTGTGGGTAGGCCTAGCGCCGGCGACAGGAAATGCCCCAAAGCGCAACGTGGACACATCCAAATTTTTGGAAGAAAACAGGAGGTGTTTTTTGCGAAGTGCCTACCTGTAGATTTTGGCCTCTAGCTCAGCCGGCACCTAGGGAAACCTACGAAACCTGTGCATTTCTGAAAACTAGAGACCTAGGGGAATCCAAGGAGGGGTGACTTGCGGGGCTCGGACCAGGTTCTATTACCCAGAATCCTTTGCAAACCTCAAAATTTGGCTAAAAAAACACATGTTCCCCATATTTCTGTGGCAGAAAGTTCTGGAATCTGAGAGGAGCCACAAATTTCCTTCCACCCAGCGTTCCCCCAAGTTTCCCGATAAAAATGATACCTCACTTGTGTGGGTAGGCCTAGCGCCCGCGACAGGAAACGCCCCAAAGCGCAACGTGGACACATCCAAGTTTTTGAAAGAAAACAGTGCCTACCTGTGGATTTTGGCCTGTAGCTCAGCCGGCACCTAGGGAAACCTACCAACCCTGTGCATTTTTGAAAACTAGAGACCTAGGGGAATCCAAGATGGGGTGACTTGTGGGGCTCGGACCAGGTTCTGTTACCCAGAATCCTTTGCAAACCTCAAAATTTGGCTACAAAAACACATGTTCCTCACATTTCTGTGGCAGAAAGTTCTGGAATCTGAGAGGAGCCACAAATTTCCTTCCACCCAGCGTTCCCCTAAGTCTCTCGATATAAATGGTACCTCACTTCTGTGGGTAGGCCTAGCGCCCACGAAAGGAAATGGCCCAAAACACAACGTGGACACAACATATTTTTTCACAGAAAACAGAGGTGTTTTTTGCAAAGTGCCTACCTGTGGAGTTTGGCCTCTAGCTCAGCCGGCCCCGGGAGGGGGGGGGCAGAAATGCCCTAAAATAAATTTGACCCCCAGGGCAGCGACCTAAAATCGGACAATCTGCCCCCAAGGGGGGCAGAAATGGCCTAAATACAATTTGCCCCCCAGGGCAGCAACCCTTGCCTGATGGGTCGCTACCCATCTCTAAAAAAAAAAAAAAAAAAAAAAAAAAAACACAACAACAAAAATGTGCCCTGGCGCCTAGAGGGTACTGCCCCCCCGGGGGCAGATCGACCTAATAATAGGCTGATCTGCCCCCAGGGGGGGCAGAAATGGCCTAAAATAAATTTGCCCCCCCATCCCCCCCCCGGGAGCCTACGGGGTCGCTCCCCCTGCGTGACATTGGCGCCAAAAAACAAATCCCCGGTGCCTAGTGGTTTCTGCCCCCTTGGGGGCAGATTGGCCGATTTTAGGGGGGCAGAAATGGTCTAAATACAATTTGCCCCCCAGGTGAGCGACCCTTGCCTAAGGGGTCGCTCCCCTTGCGTGAAATTCACGCAAAGAAAAAACTCCCTGGTGTCTAGTGGTTTCTGCCCCCCTTGGGGCAGATTGGCCTCATCAAAATAGGCCAATCTGCCCCCAAGGGGGGCAGAAATGGCCTAAATATAATTTTGCCCCAAAATGCCCCCCATGGGAGCGACCCTTGCCCAAGGGGTCGCTCCCTTATGTAAATTTCAATAAAAAAAAAAAATCCCTGGTGTCTAGTGGGGTTTCAAAAGACAGATTGCAAGCAATCCGTCTTTTGAAACCCTCGGAGAGACTTCAAAGGGAAGGAAATACTTTTCCTTCCCTTTGAAGTCCCTCCGGGCCTCCCCCAGTGATTGAAAGAGAAATGCTTTTGCATTTCTCTTTCAATCGCGCTGGAAGCAGAGCTTCCAGCGCGATGGGGGAAGCCCCTGTGACAAATCAGCGCGCGCTCGCGCGCTGACGTCACGGGGGGGAGGCGGGGGTGGAAGGGGAAGGTGTTCCCCTTCCATCCCCGCCTTGGGGGGAGGAGGGTGCACGGGGGGGCGCGCTAGCGCTCCCCCAAGTTCCCCTGTGCCTTGGACGAGATGATCTCGTCCAAGGCACAGGGGAACTGTAGCCTTGGACGAGATCATCTCGTCCAAGGCATAGAAGCGGTTAATATTTGTCTGTTTTTATTGTGAAGCCTAATGTGTTTTTTATTTAATGCTGAAATGTTATTTGATATTGAATTTAGATATCGACTAAGTCAAGTTGTGGAGCAACCAGATCCCACTTGGGACTGGCGCTGCTCCCGGTTCATCTGTAGCGCTTATGATTGAAGAACAAGGTAAAAGCGCTACATCTACTTTCAGGTAGCAGAGGATGGTTACAGACTAGACGTGGTATGTTTCATTTGGATAGGTTTACTGGATTTGGAAAGACCTTTATGGATCAGCAAATTAAATTTCCAAAACTCAATTATCCTTGATTCACTGTGCATTGCCAAATTGATGTGATCTGAATTAATGGCAGTACTCCGCTGACTCTGAAGTTGGTCCTTGAGTTGAAGAAAAGTGAGCATAAGTAGGGTGATGGGTTGTAGTGGACTGTGACATTGAAAGCATTGTATTTTACATTTTGCACAGTGCATTGTGGGATGTGTAATTTGGGTTCATTGTCTTTGCAAAATGTATGCAGATTGTGAGCACTTCAGTTATGTGCCTCTAATTCGTAGGCTCATATGGACTTTGGTTATTGGGATTTTGATGCTTTTGTCCTATTTTTGAATTGCGTTGTACAAATCGTGCTTGAGAGGGTTATTTGTGCGTGGTGACAATTTTAGGTGTTCATTCATGGTTATTGAATTTGCGTATTGTGATTAACGTGGTAATTGCTTGAAATTGTGAATCTGATGCTTTTTCTTTACAGGGTGTCCAAGCTGTGTCCAAAAGGGCTGTGTATAAATTGTGATTTTTTTGAGTGTACATTCATGATTTTTGGCAGCATTATTTCCTATTCATGTGTTAATTCATAAGGTTTGGTTATCAGATTTCATCGAAAATCCAAGATCTCAAGACATACAATTATTATTGGTGCATGTCTGCTAAGGTGAGGTATGTTTTCTGAGGTGCCACTTCCACACCATGATAGGGATTTTCTATAGGTCTAGTTACGAATGAGTGTGATTCCTTTAGAAGAGATTGAATTTTCCCTTTTCCCATTTAGATATGATAGAGGGGGGTCGTGGCCAAGATGGCGGCCGGAGTGGACGCTTGAGCAAAGAGCTCCGCTCGCGGCCCACCTTCTTGCTGATTATCCTGGTCCCTGCCTGGCACAATATCGATGAGGCTCCCCCTCCCGAACCGGGGGTGACCCTCAAGTAACCAGATCTGGCCGCAGTTTGCCCTGCAGCGGACTAACGGGTCCGACGGAGAGAGGTGCGTCTGGCGCCCCGGACCGGGAGCCGAGCCAGCCCCTCCGTGGCTGATACGGCGTGCACGCGGCGGCGGAGCAGCTCCGTTTGGCTTCCCCGTGGGGCCGCCGGGAACTTCAGGGCAGGTGAGCCCGGGTTGCGGCGCCACCATACGTTGGGCTTTCTGGCCGGGGAGCGGCTGCGGGAGCTCCGCAATACCCGGCTTGGCCGTGGCCTGGCGGAGCGGCCCTTAACCAGCGGGGCGCGCGGAGGAGGAGCGCGGCCTTCCTGCTGGTGATTGGCGCCCCAGACACCTCGCAGGGGCACTCACTTCACCCGGAGTCACCGCAGTGCATGTGCTGGGCCCTATCCCTCGTGGGCTCGGCCTTCGAGCGCGCCGGCACCAGGTTCGGGCGCTGATCCCAAGGAGAAAAGACTATTGAGGGTCCCTGGTATAATGCGTAGCCCAACCAGGGAAATACTTGAACACAAGAAAAGGAACTGAGCTACAACTAATATTCACTGTTGTTTACCATGTAAAACAACCAAACAATCCAGATAAGTGCAATACAAAAATGATATTTATTTCATATGTATGTACAACAACACACCAATAATAATCCAAGAAAGATATATACATATCTACATGTTCAAAGGGAAAGACACACACATTTATATAAATAGTAAATGGACAAAGACAAGGAGTTATACAAAACAACACACAGAAAATGATAGAAACATAACATAAAAAGAAGAAAACAAGAAGTCCAAACTATACAGAATACAATAAAATACAAATTGAATATATACTTTCTCTATGGCACTACTATAAAGCCTTAATAACATTCACAGTTATAACATATTGTAACTTAGAACAAGATCACGTCTCCACTTAATTCATAAGAGAAAATTACCTGGACCCTAGAATTTCATATTTCATTCTAACAATTGTAGGAACTAAGCCTACGCGCGTTTCGGCGGTAAAAACTCCGATTTGTAGAACCGCCTTCATCAGGGCAATTCCTTTTTAATATTCGATGACTGATATCGCAGATTTTTTTTTAATTCTCGTCTTTCCCATCTGAATCAAACCTGATAAATATAAAAAGTAACAATAAGGAATACCATAATAATATATTTACTACAATTCCTTGAGATTCAGCTACCCACCTATTTCATACCACATTCCAGTTTCCATCCAGAAAGATCCAAAGTGCACAGATACAGGAACCCAGTGACACGATAAAAAGTGATCAAAAAAGCAAATGGACTAGCCACCAAGGAAATCCAAAGCCCCAAAGCAGTGCAAAAAAATTAAACACACCCAATACATGCAAGTGTCAAATATACGTAATTTACCCAGACTATTCTCCACAATAAATGTATTAACACTATTCAATACCCAATGACAATGTTGGTGCGTTCCCTTAGAAAGAGAACACAAAAAACGTGATTCTCTTGCTTCAGCTTCTGATCACACAGGGCTCCTTATAACGGCATACAGCCAGATTCACGAATCCATCTCTATTGCAAAAAAGATAGCCTTAAGTCAATAAAATCAAGGAATCCATGCATCTAAGATACCAGCCCTTTACCTCTAGGGACAATAACTTATTCCTTCACATACCATAATGGTCTTCAAAATAACCGGATTTCTAGGTGGAAAAAGTACATTTACAGCTTCCATCACTCTTCCATCTATATATAAAAAACGAGACAAGGAGAGAACAGGTCAAAGCTACAGCCAAGATAGGATCCCCTACCTCGAGTATTCTCTCCTGACCCTTATTTTAAGAACTTAATTAAAGTCCCTTATCTCTAAAACTACAAAACGCGGCTCAGATGAAATAAGAGGACTCTTACTTAAGCTTTTATCATCCCCTTAAATTCGAGACTAAATGGTAAAGTTCCTCAATATATGCAAGAGGAAAATCGTATGCTCAAACACCCCTCGTTCCAAGGTAAAACTATAGTCCTTAAATGAAGAGACACCATACCTTCTGATACACCGACTTCTCCATGGCGAATGTGGCCCGAAAGCGCCCGATAAAAGATTGCCAGACACGGCATTCTCCCTTTTAAAATCAGGCATTCAATTATCACACGCAGTCAAAACCGCGAGACGTCCAACGAGATCGCGCGATTTCGAGCTGAAAAAAAGAGATCCGAGAATAGCGTCGGCCATCTTGAAATGGTCATACACCTAGTCTGCTGATTGAGAAAAAGAACAGACCGAAAAGGAACAATCAGGTTTAAACGAAACAACCCATCAAAAGATGTGATCGGCCATCTTACAGGGGTCTTAAATGTAGCCAAGTAATAAAAAAAAATTAAAAAAAAGACCCCAACCCCAACAAAAAAATACGACATAGAAACTACAGAATAAAGAATAAAAAATAAAAAATATATGAAATAAAAATAAATACAGAGAAACAAAAACCAATACCGACACATCCATAGAGGATCCTAACAAGAGTATATATCTACATCATACCTTTCTCTTGTCCTGGAAGGACCAAGATCTCTCTATTTATAAAACCGATCAAGAAAAGGCAATCGCTGCCTAAAAAGGGAAAAAGAACCCTCCACTTCTAAACAAGAGAACCCACATTTAGGAGAGTTCAGATAAAGAAATTCTCCCAGGGTATACACTCATTGAGGCCTTTGTCATATGTGTCCAAAGTAAAAATCCAAAACACTTCCCGCTTCTTCCTTATACCTTATACTGTTTTCCCCGGAACGTCCTTGATCTTTTCCAAGATCGTCCACGTCAGGTCATCAAGCTCATGTTTTTCCTCCAGCCAGTGTTGCACCAGGGGGGCTCCCTCTCTTTTGTTTCGAATACCCGATAGATGTTCTGAGATACGTACTCTGATTTCACGTCCAGTTTCTCCCACATACCCCACTGAACAAGGACAGATAATCAGGTACACACAATTAGAGGTTCTACAATTCGTCATGTCACACAATTTGTATTTCTTACGTCCCCATATCAATACATCACTAACAATGGCTTTGGGGCATACTTTACAGGTTCCACACTGGTGATTTCCCACAACTGGGACAGAACCGGTAATAGATTTTTGACAAAATTATTTTTCTCTATGTAGAGCTATCTTAACTAACTTATTACGGATATTCTGGGTTTTTTTAAACGCCAAAAGAGGTCTCTCTAATGGTTTAAGAGTTTGATCACTATTTAGAATTTGCCAATTGCTATTGATTATTCTCCTAATCCTGTCATTCATATTGGAACGTTGAATGACACAAACCAATTGTTGCTTAGATTCCTTTGTACATTGTTGGAACATACTCTCTCTATTGTAGTATTTTGCCCGTTTGTACGAATCTCTGATCAATCTCTTAGGGTACCCCCTCAGAAGGATCTTTTCTTGAAGCACATCTGCATGTACGTTGTAATCACTCAATTCCGTACAGTTTCTACGGATACGCAGAAACTGACTGAAGGGAACCCCTTGTTTCTGACTTCTAGGGTGGTAACTATCAAAGTGCAAAATGGTATTCTTTGCTGTAGGTTTTGTATATAGTGACACCTCTAGTTTAGAGTTCCGGCTCTTTATCCAAATATCTAGGAATTCAATTTTGTCCCTACTTTTTTGGATGGAAAATTTGAGGTTTGTGTCACATAAGTTAACCCATTCACAGAACTCTTCTAGTTGTTCTTCATGTCCTGACCAAATAAAGAAGACATCATCTATATACCTTGACCAAAGCCTAATATTTTCATAAAAAGGGGCAATTTCATTGTATATATGAGTCTGTTCAAATAGGCCTACATAAATATTGGCAACACTCGGAGCACAAGCTGCTCCCATGCTGACTCCCTTCTTCTGCTGATAAGTCTCTCCATCAAATTCAAAAAAATTACTTTCCAATACAATCTTAAGGCAGTCAAGAACAAACCACAGGTGGTCCGTCATACCTTCCTTATCAAAAATTTGTCGAACCGCCTGCCAGGCTTCATGTTGGGGAATATTTGTATACAGGGCCTCAATATCCATAGTAACCAGAAACTCTCTGTCTGGATTGAAACTGGCCCCTTCCAAGGTTGAAATAATATGTCCTGTATCTTTAACATATGCAGGAAGTTGTACTACTCTTGTTTTAAGAAATGTTTCCACATATTTAGACAATGGTTCTGTAACAGACCCTACAGTGGACACAATGGGTCGAAACGGAGGATCCGTTTCACTTTTATGAACTTTCGGAAGACCATATAAAATGGGCACTCTAGTAGTCATAGGATTAAGGTATGTGTATTCTTTTTCACAAATCAATCCATCATTATATGCTTTCAGACTGACTTCCTGAATTGTCTTTTTCACTTCCCTTTGCCAGCCACTGTTGGCTTTGCTGTAATGTTCCGGTACACCTAACATCAGTCTGATCTTATGTTTATACTGGTCAGTATCCAAGAGGACAATTCCTCCCCCTTTGTCACAAGGTTTAATAACCATGTTTCTATTCTGCTGTAATCTCAAAAGGGCCTGATGTTCATTTCTCGTCAGATTAAAGTTGGGCTTCGGAGTGAATTTACACAGTTTTTTAACCTTCTCGAGGACCAGGTTCTCAAAGATTCTTATTTCTGGTCCCACCATGTCAAGGCTCGGGAAGAAGGTGGATATAGGTTTCAACCCAGACAGATTGTTATCTACAGTATTGTTTCTGTTCTCGAAAAATCTGCTAAGCCTAATGCGTCTAAAAAACGCATGCAAGTCAGTAAGAAGTCCAAAACAGTTGATGGATACACTCGGGACAAAAGATAAACCTTTCTTCAAGATAGCTTCCATGTCTGCATCCAAGGTACAAGAAGTCAGATTAAATACTGGTATGGGATCTAGTCCCTCCCGTATTGTTGTCTCCCTGTCTGCAAGAAATGTGTAGGGCTGTCTGTGTTGTAGTACCTGCCCCTCTGTTGATTTCTGAACCTGGCACGTTGTGACCCTCGCCGGGATAAAAAACGGTTGGGCTGATTGAAACCTTCCTGATATGAGCTTCTATTACCCAATTGTTCAGATCTATCATTAATGCCTTCACCCTCAGATTCGGATGTATCAGAGAAAGTAACAATTTTTTTGCTGGTCCAAAACTGTCGGTCTAACGGTTGACCAGTCTGGTTGTATTCCTGATAATATTTCTCTGACAGATAGGGGTAAGCTTTCTCTTGGGTAAACCACCTTATATCCTTTCTAAGTTTGTCTGACTTCCTTTTTATCAGGTAGGCGTAGAAGGAATCTAATTCCTGGTTCACCATCTCTAGTTGTTTCTTAGCTTCCTGTATCGGATCTTGGGTTTTTAACTCATCTTCCAATGTCTGTATTTCTACAGCTAATATTTCAATCAATTCCCTAGCAGTCTCCACAATAAGGATCATCCAATCTCGGGAACATCTATTCGATATTAAAGACCACCTCTCTAAAAATTTCCGAATTTCTGTGAACAAACCAGGTATATTTCTCACCCTCAATCCTGCTGGTATTACTCCCGCCCTCAGATATTCTAGCATAAAGTCTGCATGCAATTCTGTCCGTCTCGCTTTCTTTTTCAATTCCACCAATTTAAACCACCCTTCTTTAGGCTGATTAAAGCCTGGGTTCAAACCTGATCCTGTCCTTGGTTGACCTAATAGTTTAATCAGATCATCCTCTGAGAATCCAAATGTTTTTATCCCATCCATAATAGAGCAGAAATAAATAAATAAATAATTAAATACTAAATTAGTCAGAGACTAATCGACTGATCCAAAGAGAAACAAGAAAAGAAGAAGAAGGAATAATAAACCAGAAAGAACACCAAAGTAAAAAAAGTGTAGAAAGTGCACACGGTGGAAACCGGAATCTCAAGAGAATCAATATCAAATAAATAAAATTCAGACATACATCAAAAATCTATATACACATAACCCTCTCGACAATTTTGTTGTATCACAAGGAGAAAAGACTATCGAGGGTCCCTGGTATAATGCGTAGCCCAACCAGGGAAATACTTGAACACAAGAAAAGGAACTGAGCTACAACTAATATTCACTGTTGTTTACCATGTAAAACAACCAAACAATCAAGACAAGTGCAATACAAAAATGATATTTATTTCATATGTATGTACAACAACACACCAATAATAATCCAAGAAAGATATATACATATCTACATGTTCAAAGGGAAAGACACACACATTTATATAAATAGTAAATGGACAAAGACAAGGAGTTATACAAGACAACACACAGAAAATGATAGAAACATAACATAAAAAGAAGAAAACAAGAAGTCCAAACTATAAAGAATACAATAAAATACAAATTGAATATATACTTTCTCTATGGCACTACTATAAAGCCTTAATAACATTCACAGTTATAACATATTGTAACTTAGAACAAGATCACGTCTCCACTTAATTCATAAGAGAAAATTACTTGGACCCTAGAATTTCATATTTCATTCTAACAATTGTAGGAACTAAGCCTACGCGCGTTTCGGCGGTAAAAACTCCGATTTGTAGAACCGCCTTCATCAGGGCAATTCCTTTTTAATATTCGATGACTGATATTGCAGATTTTTTTAAAATTCTCGTCTTTCCCATCTGAATCAAACCTGATAAATATAAAAAGTAACAATAAGGAATACCATAATAATATATTTACTACAATTCCTTGAGATTCAGCTACCCACCTATTTCATACCACATTCCAGTTTTCATCCAGAAAGATCCAAAGTGCACAGATACAGGAACCCAGTGACACAATAAAAAGTGATCAAAAAAGCAAATGGACTAGCCACCAAGGAAATCCAAAGCCCCAAAGCAGTGCAAAAAAATTAAACACACCCAATACATGCAAGTGTCAAATATACGTAATTTACCCAGACTATTCTCCACAATAAATGTATTAACACTATTCAATACCCGATGACAATGTTGGTGCGTTCCCTTAGAAAGAGAACACAAAAAAAGTGATTCTCTCGCTTCAGCTTCTGATCACACAGGGCTCCTTATAACGGCATACAGCCAGATTCACGAATCCATCTCTATTGCAAAAAAGATAGCCTTAAGTCAATAAAATCAAGGAATCCATGCATCTAAGATACCAGCCCTTTACCTCTAGGGACAATAACTTATTCCTTCACATACCATAATGGTCTTCAAAATAACCGGATTTCTAGGTGGAAAAAGTACATTTACAGCTTCCATCACTCTTCCATCTATATATAAAAAACGAGACAAGGAGAGAACAGGTCAAAGCTACAGCCAAGATAGGATCCCCTACCTCGAGTATTCTCTCCTGTCTCTTATTTTAAGAACTTAATTAAAGTCCCTTATCTCTAAAACTACAAAACGCGGCTCAGATGAAATAAGAGGACTCTTACTTAAGCTTTTACCATCCCCTTAAATTCGAGACTAAATGGTAAAGTTCCTCAATATATGCAAGAGGAAAATCGTATGCTCAAACACCCCTCGTTCCAAGGTAAAACTATAGTCCTTAAACGAGGAGACACCATACCTTCTGATACACCGACTTCTCCATGGCGAATGTGGCCCGAAAGCGCCCGATAAAAGATTGCCAGACACGGCATTCTCCCTTTTAAAATCAGGCATTCAATTATCACACGCGGTAAAAACCGCGAGACGTCCAACGAGATCGCGCGATTTCGAGCTGAAAAAAAGAGATCCGAGAATAGCGTCGGCCATCTTGAAATGGTCATACACCTAGTCTGCTGATTGAGAAAAAGAACAGACCGAAAAGGAACAATCAGGTTTAAACGAAACAACCCATCAAAAGATGTGATCTGCCATCTTACAGGGGTCTTAAATGTAGCCAACTAACAAAAAAAAAAAGAAAAAAAAAAAGACCCCAACCCCAACAAAAAAATACGACATAGAAACTACAGAATAAAGAATACAAAATAAAAAATATATGAAATAAAAATGAATACAGAGAAACAAAAACCAATACCAACACATCCATAGGGGATCCTAACAAGAGTATATATCTACATCATACCTTTCTCTTGTCCTGGAAGGACCAAGATCTCTCTATTTATAAAACCGATCAAGAAAAGGCAATCGCTGCCTAAAAAGGGAAAAAGAATCCCTCCACTTCTAAACAAGAGAACCCACATTTAGGAGAGTTCAGATAAAGACATTCTCCCAGGGTATATACTCATTGAGGCCTTTGTCATATGTGTCCAAAGAAAAAATCCAAAACACTTCCCGCTTCTTCCTTATACCTTCCATTGTTTTCCCCGGAACGTCCTTGATCTTTTCCAAGATCGTCCACGTCAGGTCATCAAGCTCATGTTTTTCCTCCAGCCAGTGTTGCACCAGGGGGGCTCCCTCTCTTTTGTTTCGAATACCCGATAGATGTTCTGAGCTACGTACTCTGATTTCACGTCCAGTTTCTCCCACATACCCCACTTAACAAGGACAGATAATCAGGTACACACAATTAGAGGTTCTACAATTCGTCATGATCCCACCACATCGTTTTGCCCCTAGCTTGGGGACACAGACAGAGTGCAGGTACCTGAGGGGGACTGGGACCCTGTCACTTATCCTTGGCCCCCCCGCTGTCAGCGGGGGCTGGGGCCTTCCATGGGGGCCAAAACACATCGAGCAACCGCCCCTCCCCCCGCACTGAGAAACGGAGCAGTAACGCGCTAGGCCCTCAAGTTATTAACCAGTCACGTGCTATGGACCCGAGCCGCAGCGTTGCCCGGGAACCAGGACTGATCTAACAAAGGGGGAACAAATTGAAACAAATTAATGCAAGAGGTCGGTGCGTTGTGCAGGAAGCAAGACAATAATAATTTGAAGGCTTAAAACGATTGCTTTGGGCCGTCATAGCAAGCCATAAGCAAGTAAAAGTAGAATCTACCGCACCTGCTCCGGGCCAAAGGCGGGCAACTCTCAACCCGACACAGAGGATTGGGCCGAAAGCATAATTACAAAAGGGCCTCAAGCAGCAAACAACTACACCAGACTTTGAACAGCTCTAAAAGAACGCAATCACGTTTGTACTACCGGTCACACTAAAATCAACCACTCTTAAGGTGCAAGGCCCCCTGCCTCGCCCTCCCAGGGTACGCAGCTGGCTCCTCGCGGCCTCGTCCTCCCTGGCCACACAAGGAGCACCATGGTCAAACCTAAGCACCCCAAAACAGGGACCTCTCGGAGGGAGAACTTCCGCAGGCCACTCGGACATGCAATCTGAAACTCTGCTCCAACTGATCGAAACACTACGCACGCACTCTTTGCAGTTCGACAAAATCATGCAGGCAATAATGGAAACCAAAACCTCGCTGGAAGGGAAAATTGATGCCACGGTGCTGGAGGTCTCCCTACTCCGTGCTGACCACCGCAAGCTGACAGACAGAGTGCACAACACTGAACTGTCGCTAAAAACTGTTCAACCGGAGATGGCAGACATGAAAAACAAATTCAAACAAATGGAAACTGAGCTGGTGCAGCTGCAGCGCAGGGCTGAAGAGGCTGAGGGATGCTCAAGATGCAACAACATCAGATTCCTCGGCATCCCTGAACGATTGGAACTACCAAATACCAAAGACTTCTTAGAAACCTGGCTGAAAGAAATAATGAAAATTCAGGATGCCACGAAAATGCCAATGATAGAGAGAGCACACAGAATCCCGGGCAGGCCCCCGCGGCCCGGAACTCCACCTCGACCCATGATAGCTCGATTCCTTAACCATAGAGACAGAGATTCTGTCCTTCAACACTTTAGAACCTCTAATCAAATCAGCCTGGAAAACAGTAACGTGTCTGCCTACCCGGACTATACGATGGAAGTACAATGCAGAAGAGCAAATTTCATAAAAATTAAACAACTCCTGTGACTATATAACATTACCTACTCTCTTATGTTTCCAGCCCGCCTGCGTATCATCATAGACGAGAAAACGCTCATGTTCCCTACCCCAGAGGATGCATGGACATGGATTCACGCCAAAGGCCTGATCAGCCCTCCAATGGAAAAGACAACAACGGAGGAGTGGATAACCCTCAGTGCCACGAGGAAAAAACAAAACAAGGCAACATCGCGTCCAACGAAGTCGCAAATGGAAGCCGACCAAGCACAAATACTAAAGGAGACCAGCACCTTCACCCGATCACAAACCGACACCCGAAGCAAGACAGACGTCACTGACAGCGGATCCCCTGGAGGGGAATCCAGTGCCTCCTTCTCCCCCCTTCTGGCCGGTCCTGACTTCACCCCGCACTCTGCTGACGAACTCTAGACCCCAAGTGCAAATTCCAACAGTACCGCCAACGCGACCCTGGTGGAGGTTCATGCGGCCCCCATGCCTCCCCTGTGGCCACGCGGGGAGCTTGTCAATCTCTTCCGGACGGGGCCTGACCGCCTGCCACCTCGGCCGAGAATTAAGCGATAACTAAAGCAGACGAGACCACAACCTGAACCACGCAGGGACAGAACTATCCTGGAGACGGGCCTTTCGACGCCCGGCTACCATAAACCCACGCCACCCGACACCCCAACCACCCCGAATGGAACTTAATCTTACAGACTGCAGTTTAAGCACCGGTTGTGCCACTACGTTCACCTCCTGGCTTTACCCGAAATATCCTTCTGCTTGTTATTTTTTCCCTCTTCACTTTCTTTATTCTTTCTCTATAATGTTTTTTATTAGACCAGAGGGGGCTTTCGGGTTGGGGCGACAGACATGGATAGATCATACCACCCCATCGCTGCCTCTCTAGTAACCAAAAATTCGCAGATGTTACGCCAATGGATGTCAGATTGCCGTCTCACAGACATTTGGAGACATATACACACTCATGACCGCGAATACTCCTACTACTCCCCGGTACATCTCCTCCAGACCCGCATAGATCTTATCCTCACCTCTCAAGACATTACCCATAGGATCACAGGTGTCGAGTATACCGCCAGGGTAATCTCCGACCATTCCCCTCTTGTCACCCATATTAGATGGGGCAGACCGCGCACATGTATACCAACCTGGCGCCTCCAGACCCAACTACTACAAGATCCCCCATTTCGGACAGAATTAGCCACACACATTTCCTCTTACTTTACCTAAAAAAGGGGGACAACGAGCTCCAGATCAACAGAATGGGATGCACACAAAGCAGTCATAAGAGGAGCATGCATTTCAGCAATAGTCGGTGCACGTCAAACACTGGTACGTGAGCTCGGCAAACTGGAAAAGGAAGTATACTCTTTTGAGATTGACTTTGCCAGGGGCGAGATTACACAAACAGAGCTAGCCGGGAAGCGCTCGCAATGGTATGACGCTGACAAACGATTAGGTCTGTTCGATTATCGCCACTACCTGACTCGTACACATGCTGAAGGCGACAGATCGGGTAAACTATTGTCATGGCTCATACACAACAACCGCCGGAACTCCCCTATAGGAGCCATCCGACTAGATACAGGTCTAATTGTAAACACCCAGGCCGATATCAACACAGCTTTTAAGGAGTATTATAGCACACTATATAAAGCTCCCCCCACCCACCAGAAACACCACTGAATAAGTTTTTCAGTGGCATTGAGCTGAATTGCCTAACTGCTGCACAGTTAGCGGACCTGGAAAGACCGATTGATATCACTGAGATACAACAGGCCCTAAAACAACTACCATATGGAAAAGCACCCGGTAGCGATGGATTACCCATTGAATACTACAACACGTTCCCGACTCAAACACTAACCCCATATCTAGAGATGTTAACCGAGGCCGTAGAACGGGGCCAACTACCTGACACATGTCGTGAAGCACTGATAGCAGTGCTTCCTAAACAGGGGAGAGACCCTCTGGATGTATGCTCATACAGACCTCTATCGCTACTGAACACAGACTGTAAACTACTCGGTAAACTCCTAGCCAACCGCTTACTCCCATGCATGTCAAACCTGATACACCACGATCAGTCTGGCTTTATACCTGGCCGGAGCACATTTAGCAACATTCGAAACTTACTGCGCCTAATGGCAAATTCACAAATGGATGACTATGCTCAAGTAGCAGTCTCTCTGGACATAGAAAAAGCATTCGACACGCTAGGTTGGCCCTTCCTGATGGAAACACTACATCGCATGGGATTCGGATGGATATTTATTAGTTGGGTAAGAGTACTCTACACTAACCCAACAGCGAGAGTCAAAACAGGCGACATGATTTCTCAATCGTTTAGTATCGAGAGAGGCACCAGACATGGCTGTCCATTATCCCCACTCTTATTTGCCCTCGCGGTTGAACCCTTAGCAGCTCGACTACGGGCGGCAGCCCCTTTGTGGGGCATCCAAGATGACCACATATATCGCATAGTATCTCTATACGCTGATGATGCACTCATTTTTCTCTGGGATTATACAGAATCCCTTCCCGACTTGCTGAGATTATAATGCAGGTTTGGCACGCTGGCTGGACTGAAGGTGAACTGGTCAAAATCATGCATTTTCCCCTTGTGCCCTGTCCCCGAAACACATAGGGGGTAATTCTGACCCTGGCGGTCCAAGACCGCCAGGGCCACGAATGACGGAAGCACCGCCAACAGGCTGGCGGTGCTTCCAAGCCCATTCTGACCACGGCGGTAAAGCCGCGGTCAGAAAACCGGGGCTGGCGGTTTCCCGCCGTTTTTGCCCCGGCTGGGCGAATCCGCCAGGGCAGCGCTGCAAGCGGGGGATTCTGACCCCCTTACCGCCAGCCTGTTTCTGGTGGTTTTCACCGCCAGGAAGAGGCTGGCGGTAAGGGGTGTCCTGGGGCCCCTGGGGGCCCCTGCACTGCCCATGCCACTGGCATGGGCAGTGCAGGAGCCCCCTAACAGGGCCCCATGAAGCTTTTCACTGTCTGCCTAGTAGACAGTGAAAAGCGCGATGGGTGCAACTGCACCCGTCGCACCGCCGCAACACCGCCGGCTCCATTCGGAGCCGGCTCCTGTGTTGCGGCCCCCATTCCCGCTGGGCCAGCCGGCGCTAACATGGTTAGCGCCCGCCGGCCCAGCGGGAATGTTGGAATGGGGGCAGCGGTATTTTGGCCGCATGGCGGCCAAATGCCAGTTCCTGCCTGGCGGGCGGCTACCGCCGCCCGCCAGAGTTGGAATGAGCCCCATAGACTGCCCTCTAACCCAGGAGATCTGAAATGGTGCTACACCACCTTCAAATACCTGGGTGTAAACATTTACCACGACGCACGAGACCTCAGAGACGGCAATTTAGGACAAGCGATCAGATCCGCTAGAGGCTCCCTGCCCTTTTGGTGCTCACTCCCACTATCACCGATGGGCAGAGTAGCCATAGCGAAGATGATAATTCTGCCCCGAATGTTGTATTTCTTCCTGGCCCTCCCACTGGTTCTCCCAGCCTCCTTCTTTAAGCCACTTAATAGCTTATTAATAGATCTCATATGGGGCAACGGAAGGCGACGAGAGGCACTATCAAAAATATACCAGCCATTAACATCGGGCGGAATGGGAGCACCAAGATTTGAACTGTACTACGCAGCTTCCCAATTACAATGGATATCCACTTGGCTAGGCTGCCCAGATGGCGCTGAATCACAAGTGATTTTTACATCATTAGGAAATATGGGTTTAATACAATACTTGATGAATCGTGAATCTCCCAAATACCCACGCAACATTTTACTGAATATTGCGCATTGGATATGGGGCCACCACGTGCTTACTGGCAATAAAACACCACAGTATTCCCCCAGATTGCCACTCCTAGCCATTCCGAAACTTGTCAATATAACAGCTGGGGTTGGCCTGAGGGGATGGCTTGAAAGGGGAATAAGCACCATCGGTGACATCTATAACGAAGGCCGCCTCCTAACCTTTAACGCCCTAATCGATAAGTATAACCTGGGTCGAGGAGGCTTTATAGCATTCAGAGCAGTGCGACAGATACTATGGTCCCACTGGAATAGCGGAAATTCCGAACCAAATATTTCCCCCACATTGCACGAGTTGCTAGGAAGCATAGAAGACCCAATAAATGTATCAAGAGCATATAAAATCTTAACTTCCTGCCTGGATAATAAACAAGAACAAGCAAAGAACAGATGGGACGCAGTACTAGCTGAACCCTTGTCGCAGCCAGCTTGGAACCAGGCTTTGAAAATGATAAAAGAGGTATCACGCAACCCGCGCTTTCGTTATACCCAGTTCAATTATTTACACCAAACTTACCTATCACCTCATCGAATAACCCGCATGTTCCCCCAATCGATGCAAGCATGCCCCAGATGCGCCACTCCCGAAGCCACCTTTTATCATATGACATGGGAATGTCTCCCAATCCGGAAAGTATGGTGCGACATAACAAAATTGCTTGCCGACTGGACAGCTGTTACACTGTCCCCTACCCAGAGTTATGCTTGCTGGGTATAAGCCCAAGTCTTAAAAATCGGAAACAAACACTCAGATGCATAGCGCTAGCGTTGGTGCTGTACAAACGCCTCATAACCATGCACTGGAAGGCCCCAGTCGCACCGGGTATCGAACAATGGCGAACTGAACTACTGCGTTGGGCCAGGGCCAGGGCCGAGGCCGGGACGCTGCAGCTCTTAACAGTAAAAGGCATTCCGGTCAAAGGTCTTGACGCCTGGAACTCTTTCGTTGCAATAATAGAAAGCAAAGACGATGAACGCCCGCCCTGAATACTCTCTCAAAGCACTAAAAGTCACGCGACAACTGTACCATATACCCCCAAATAACAGCACTCCCCCATGAACAGTACGCAACTGCCCCTCACTAGCTCTTAAGCTAATTAACATATAGTGGAACCTAACAACGGCGCAAGTTCTCGAACTAGTAACACAAAACACAATAGGCCGGAGGCGTGCAGAGACAAAGAACTGAAGAGATACATAAAAAAAAAAAGAATAATAAAAAAAAAAAAATATATATATATATATATATATATATATATATATATATATATATATATATATAAAAAAAAGCAGAGACAGGGACTCATAGCAATTGCAATAAGATAGTACAACCTTACAGGGGGACCTCCCCCAATAGTAACACCAGACCCCCTAATGACCCCTGACCCTCCGCTCTCGCGCTCCCCCTTCTCTGCCCTCGCCTCCCCGTCCCCCTGGGCCTCCTCCGCCCCCCACACTCCCTCTCTGTATCTTTTCACTATCCCCCCCCCATTAGTTGATTCTTAGTGCAACTGGGTGCGGTAGTAAGATGCTTTGCCCGAGCCGTGCCCCCTTGCCCCGGCTCACAGCGGCTCGGATTCCCCGGCAGCGGCACAGGCGTAGGTGGAGGGCACATTAGCTCGGGCATGGTAAAAACAGCCGCCTTGCGCGACGAGATGAATACACCCCCTTGCAAAATGTTATTCCCCCGTTATGTTTCATTTGTGTAATTCTGTTGTGTGATATAACAATAAAAACACATTTAAAAAAAAAAAAAAAAAAGATATGATAGAGAAAGGATATTGTTATTGTGTATTTGTCCACATACAAAATGGGCAAAGTAAACTGTGCTGTGTGTCGCACTGTGGTCAGTGGTTTCATCATTGGTGGTCACGATGAGATTTGGTATCTGCCTCTCGAGCTGCACTGTGATTGATTAATCTTTGAACTGTGCACGCTGCAATGGGTTGTGTTGTAGGACTCTTGCTGTACCAATGAGACTGCTGGATTTTAGGCAGCAGCACCACCGAGCGTGGAGGACTGAGTCTGATCCCACATCATGTGACAGCTGTCGGCCTGACCCTTTTGGCTAGCTAGCAGCACCTCACCAGAACCCAAGAATAAAGGTGATTTGTGGCGGCCTATTGCATGACACTCTAAGACTTCTCAGGGAAGTCATGGTGCAACAGATAATACCCCTTTCTCTCATTTATACCCATCTAATACATGCAAAGATTAACAGAAGCAGGATTTGGTTCAATACGTTTATTCAAGCAACTGCATTCTATGTAAAAAGGCATGAATTATTAGAATAATTAACACAATACCATTACAGCGGTGCCTAGGAAAGTGAAACAGAGGAAGAGTCCCACCATATTGTCACAATAATTCATCTAAAATCCTTATCTGCAATACTAAGATTCTATATGACAGCAATAACAGTGTTAGCCATAATCTGCCCATCTAGTCGCTGGGAGGAAACACAATCCCCATACCTGTACTATATGTAGAGAAGAGGTGTAGGAAGTTGGCTCTGTATGTGCTATTTCAAAGTAAGGAATAGCATGCACAGAGTCCAAGGGTTCCCCTTAGAGGTAAAATAGTGGTAAAAATAGATAATACTAATGCTCTATTTTGTGGTAGTGTGGTCGAGCAGTAGGCTTATCCAAGGAGTAGTGTTAAGCATTTGTTGTACATACACATAGACAATAAATGAGGTACACACACTCAGAGACAAATCCAGCCAATAGGTTTTTATATAGAAAAATATCTTTTCTTAGTTTATTTTAAGAACCACAGGTTCAAATTTAACATGTAATATCTTGTTCGAAAGGTATTGCAGGTAAGTACTTTAGGAACTTCAAATCATCAAAATTGCATGTATACTTTTCAAGTTATTGTCAAATAGCTGTTTCAAAAGTGGACACTTAGTGCAATTTTCACAGTTCCTGGGGGAGGTAAGTTTTTGTTAGTTTTACCAGGTAAGTAGGACACTTACAGGGTTCAGTTCTTGGTCCAAGGTAGCCCACCGTTGGGGGTTCAGAGCAACCCCAAAGTCACCACACCAGCAGCTCAGGGCCGGTCAGGTGCAGAGTTCAGAGTGGTGCCCAAAACACATAGGCTAGAATGGAGAGAAGGGGGTGCCCCGGTTCCGGTCTGCTTGCAGGTAAGTACCCGCGTCTTCGGAGGGCAGACCAGGGGGGGTTTTGTAGGGCACCGGGGGGGACACAAGTCCACACAGAAATTTCACCCTCAGCAGCGCGGGGGCGGCCGGGTGCAGTGTAGGAACAGGCGTCGGGTTCGCAATGTTAGTCTATGAGAGATCTCGGGATCTCTTCAGCGCTGCAGGCAGGCAAGGGGGGGATTCCTCGGGGAAACCTCCACTTGGGCAAGGGCGAGGGACTCCTGGGGGTCACTTCTCCAGTGAAAGTCCGGTCCTTCAGGTCCTGGGGGCTGCGGGTGCAGGGTCTCTCCCAGGCGTCGGGACTTTAGGTTCAAAGAGTCGCGGTCAGGGGAAGCCTCGGGATTCCCTCTGCAGGCGGCGCTGTGGGGGCTCAGGGGGGACAGGTTTTTGTACTCACAGTCTTAGAGTAGTCCTGGGGTCCCTCCTGAGGTGTTGGTTCGCCACCAGCCGAGTCGGGGTCGCCGGGTGCAGTGTTGCAAGTCTCACGCCTTTTGCGGGGAGCTTGCAGGGTTCTTTAAAGCCGCTGGAAACAAAGTTGCAGCTTTTCTTGGAGCAGGTCCGCTGTCCTCGGGAGTTTCTTGTCTTTTCGAAGCAGGGGCAGTCCTCAGAGGATGTCGAGGTCGCTGGTCCCTTTGGAAGGCGTCGCTGGAGCAGGATCTTTGGAAGGCAGGAGACAGGCCGGTGAGTTTCTGGAGCCAAGGCAGTTGTCGTCTTCTGGTCTTCCTCTGCAGGGGTTTTTCAGCTAGGCAGTCCTTCTTCTTGTAGTTGCAGGAATCTAATTTTCTAGGGTTCAGGGTAGCCCTTAAATACTAAATTTAAGGGCGTGTTTAGGTCTGGGGGGTTAGTAGCCAATGGCTACTAGCCCTGAGGGTGGGTACACCCTCTTTGTGCCTCCTCCCAAGGGGAGGGGGTCACAATCCTAACCCTATTGGGGGAATCCTCCATCTGCAAGATGGAGGATTTCTAAAAGTTAGAGTCACCTCAGCTCAGGACACCTTAGGGGCTGTCCTGACTGGCCAGTGACTCCTCCTTGTTATTCTCATTATTTTCTCCGGCCTTGCCGCCAAAAGTGGGGCCTGGCCGGAGGGGGCGGGCAACTCCACTAGCTGGAGTGTCCTGCTGGGTTGGCACAAAGGAGGTGAGCCTTTGAGGCTCACCGCCAGGTGTGACAATTCCTGCCTGGGAGAGGTGTTAGCATCTCCACCCAGTGCAGGCTTTGTTACTGGCCTCAGAGTGACAAAGGCACTCTCCCCATGGGGCCAGCAACATGTCTCGGTTTGTGGCAGGCTGCTAAAACTAGTCAGCCTACACAGATAGTCGGTTAAGTTTCAGGGGGCACCTCTAAGGTGCCCTCTGTGGTGTATTTTACAATAAAATGTACACTGGCATCAGTGTGCATTTATTGTGCTGAGAAGTTTGATACCAAACTTCCCAGTTTTCAGTGTAGCCATTATGGTGCTGTGGAGTTCGTGTTTGACAGACTCCCAGACCATATACTCTTATGGCTACCCTGCACTTACAATGTCTAAGGTTTTATTTAGACACTGTAGGGGTACAATGCTCATGCACTGGTACCCTCACCTATGGTATAGTGCACCCTGCCTTAGGGCTGTAAGGCCTGCTAGAGGGGTGTCTTACCTATACTGCATAGGCAGTGAGAGGCTGGCATGGCACCCTGAGGGGAGTGCCATGTCGACTTACTCGTTTTGTCCTCACTAGCACACACAAGCTGGCAAGCAGTGTGTCTGTGCAGAGTGAGAGGTCTCCAGGGTGGCATAAGACATGCTGCAGCCCTTAGAGACCTTCCTTGGCATCAGGGCCCTTGGTACTAGAAGTACCAGTTACAAGGGACTTATCTGGATGCCAGGGTCTGCCAATTGTGGATACAAAAGTACAGGTTAGGGAAAGAACACTGGTGCTGGGGCCTGGTTAGCAGGCCTCAGCACACTTTCAATTGTAAACATAGCATCAGCAAAGGCAAAAAGTCAGGGGGCAACCATGCCAAGGAGGCATTTCCTTACACAACCCCCCCCCAAACGAAAGAGGATGAGACTAACCTTTCCCAAGAGAGTCTTCATTTTCTAAGTGGAAGAACCTGGAAAGGCCATCTGCATTGGCATGGGCAGTCCCAGGTCTGTGTTCCACTATAAAGTCCATTCCCTGTAGGGAGATGGACCACCTCAACAGTTTAGGATTTTCACCTTTCATTTGCATCAGCCATTTGAGAGGTCTGTGGTCAGTTTGAACTAGGAAGTGAGTCCCAAAGAGGTATGGTCTCAGCTTCTTCAGGGACCAAACCACAGCAAAGGCCTCCCTCTCAATGGCACTCCAACGCTGCTCCCTGGGGAGTAACCTCCTGCTAATGAAAGCAACAGGTTGGTCAAGGCCATCATCATTGGTTTGGGACAAAACTGCCCCTATCCCATGTTCAGAGGCATCAGTCTGCACAATTAACTGCTTAGAATAATCTGGAGCTTTGAGAACTGGTGCTGAGCACATTGCCTGTTTCAGGGTGTCAAAGGCCTGTTGGCATTCCACAGTCCAGTTTACTTTCTTGGGCATTTTCTTGGAGGTGAGTTCAGTGAGGGCTGTCACAATGGATCCATATCCCTTCACAAACCTCCTGTAATACCCAGTCAAGCCAAGGAATGCCCTGACTTGAGTCTGGGTTTTTGGAGCTACCCAGTCCAGAATAGTCTGGATCTTGGGTTGGAGTGGCTGAACTTGGCCTCCACCTACAAGGTGTCCCAAGTAAACCACAGTTCCCTGCCCTATCTGGCATTTGGATGCCTTGATAGAGAGGCCTGCAGATTGCAGAGCCTTCAAAACCTTCCTCAGGTGGACCAGGTGATCCTGCCAGGTGGAGCTAAAGACAGCAATATCATCAAGATAAGCTGTGCTAAAGGACTCCAAGCCAGCAAGGACTTGATTCACCAACCTTTGGAAGGTGGCAGGGGCATTCTTTAAACCAAAGGGCATAACAGTAAACTGATAATGCCCATCAGGTGTGGAGAATGCTGTCTTTTCTTTTGCTCCAGGTGCCATTTTTATTTGCCAGTACCCTGCTGTCAAGTCAAAGGTACTTAGAAATTTGGCAGCACCTAATTTGTCAATGAGCTCATCAGCTCTTGGAATTGGATGGGCATCTGTCTTGGTGACAGAATTGAGCCCTCTGTAGTCCACACAAAACCTCATCTCTTTCTTTCCATCTTTGGTGTGAGGTTTGGGGACTAAGACCACTGGGCTAGCCCAGGGGCTGTCAGAGCGCTCAATTACTCCCAATTCCAGCATCTTGTGGACTTCCACCTTGATGCTTTCCTTAACATGGTCAGACTGTCTAAAGATTTTGTTCTTGACAGGCATGCTGTCTCCTGTGTCCACCTCATGGGTACACAGGTGTGTCTGACCAGGGGTTAAGGAGAAGAGTTCAGGAAACTGTTGTAGGACTCTCCTACAATCAGCTTGCTGTTGGCCAGAGAGGGTGTCTGAGTAGATCACTCCATCTACTGTACCATCTTTTGGGTCTGATGACAGAAGATCAGGGAGAGGTTCACTCTCTGCCTCCTGATCCTCATCTGTTACCATCAACAGATTGACATCAGCCCTGTCGTGGAAGAGCTTAAGGCGGTTTACATGGATCACCCTCTTGGGGCTCCTGCTTGTGCCCAGGTCCACCAAGTAGGTGACCTGACTCTTCCTCTCTAGTACTGGGTAAGGGCCACTCCATTTGTCCTGGAGTGCCCTGGGAGCCACAGGCTCCAGAACCCAGACTTTCTGCCCTGGTTGGAACTCAACCAGTGCAGCCTTTTGGTCATACCAAAACTTCTGGAGCTGTTGGCTGGCCTCAAGGTTTTTGGTTGCCTTTTCCATGTACTCTGCCATTCTAGAGCGAAGGCCAAGTACATAGTCCACTATGTCCTGTTTAGGCTCCTGGAGAGGTCTCTCCCAGCCTTCTTTAACAAGGGCAAGTGGTCCCCTTACAGGATGGCCAAACAGAAGTTCAAAGGGTGAGAATCCTACTCCCTTCTGTGGCACCTCCCTGTAAGCGAAAAGCAGACATGGCAGGAGGACATCCCATCTCCTTTTGAGTTTTTCTGGGAGCCCCATGATCATGCCCTTTAATGTCTTGTTGAATCTCTCAACTAAGCCATTAGTTTGTGGATGGTAAGGTGTAGTGAATTTATAAGTCACTCCACACTCATTCCACATGTGCTTTAGGTATGCTGACATGAAGTTGGTACCTCTGTCAGATACCACCTCCTTAGGGAAACCCACTCTGGTAAAGATACCAATGAGGGCCTTGGCTACTGCAGGGGCAGTAGTCGACCTAAGGGGAATAGCTTCAGGATACCTGGTAGCATGATCCACTACTACCAGGATATACATATTTCCTGAGGCTGTGGGAGGTTCCAGTGGACCAACTATGTCCACACCCACTCTTTCAAAGGGCACCCCCACCACTGGAAGTGGAATGAGGGGGGCCTTTGGATGCCCACCTGTCTTACCACTGGCTTGACAGGTGGGGCAGGAGAGGCAAAACTCCTTAACCATGTTGGACATATTGGGCCAGTAGAAGTGGTTGACTAACCTCTCCCACGTCTTGGTTTGTCCCAAATGTCCAGCAAGGGGAATGTCATGGGCCAATGTTAGGATGAACTCTCTGAACAGCTGAGGCACTACCACTCTCCTAGTGGCACCAGGTTTGGGGTCTCTGGCCTCAGTGTACAGGAGTCCATCCTCCCAATAGACCCTATGCGTTCCATTTTTCTTGCCTTTGGACTCTTCAGCAGCTTGCTGCCTAAGGCCTTCAAGAGAGGGACAGGTTTCTTGTCCCTTACACAGCTCTTCCCTTGAGGGTCCCCCTGGGCCTAAGAGCTCAACCTGGTAAGGTTCAAGCTCCAAAGGCTCAGTTCCCTCAGAGGGCAGAACATCTTCCTGAGAAGAGAGGTTCCCTTTCTTTTGCTGTGTTGCAGTTGGTTTCCCAACTGACTTTCCTTTCCTCTTGGTAGGCTGGGCCATTCTTCCAGACTCCAGCTCTACTTGTTCACCCTGTGCCTTGCATTGTGCTCTTGTTTTCACACACACCAGTTCAGGGATACCCAGCATTGCTGCATGGGTTTTTAGTTCTACCTCAGCCCATGCTGAGGACTCCAGGTCATTTCCAAGCAGACAGTCCACTGGGATATTTGAGGAGACCACCACCTGTTTCAGGCCATTGACCCCTCCCCATTCTAAAGTAACCATTGCCATGGGATGTACTTTTCTCTGATTGTCAGCGTTGGTGACTGTGTAAGTTTTTCCAGTCAGGTATTGGCCAGGGGAAACCAGTTTCTCTGTCACCATGGTGACACTGGCACCTGTGTCCCTCAGGCCCTCTATTCTAGTCCCATTAATTAAGAGTTGCTGTCTGTATTTTTGCATGTTAGGCGGCCAGACAGCTAGTGTGGCTAAATCCACCCCACCCTCAGAAACTAGAGTAGCTTCAGTGTGGACCCTGATTTGCTCTGGGCACACTGTTGATCCCACTTGGAGACTAGCCATACCAGTGTTACCTGGATGGGAGTTTGGAGTGGAACCTTTCTTGGGACAGGCCTTGTCTCCAGTTTGGTGTCCATGCTGTTTACAGCTATGACACCAGGCCTTTTTGGGATCAAAGTTTTTACCCTTGTACCCATTGTTTTGTGAAGAGGCTCTGGGCCCACCCTCCTGTGCAGGTTTTTGGGGGCCTGTAGAAGACTCTTTACTATTTTTAGTTTTGGTTGTCTCATCACCCTTCCCCTGGGGAGTCTTTGTGACCCCTTTCTTTTGGTCACCCCCTGTTGAAGTCTTGGACACCCTTGTCTTGACCCAATGGTCCGCCTTCTTTCCCAATTCTTGGGGAGAAATTGGTCCTAGGTCTACCAGATGCTGATGCAGTTTATCATTGAAACAATTACTTAACAGGTGTTCTTTCACAAATAAATTGTACAGCCCATCATAATTACTTACACCACTGCCTTGAATCCAACCATCTAGTGTTTTCACTGAGTAGTCTACAAAGTCAACCCAGGTCTGGCTCGAGGATTTTTGAGCCCCCCTGAATCTAATCCTATACTCCTCAGTGGAGAATCCAAAGCCCTCAATCAGGGTACCCTTCATGAGGTCATAAGATTCTGCATCTTGTCCAGAGAGTGTGAGGAGTCTATCCCTACACTTTCCTGTGAACATTTCCCAAAGGAGAGCACCCCAGTGAGATCTGTTCACTTTTCTGGTTACACAAGCCCTCTCAAAAGCTGTGAACCATTTGGTGATGTCATCACCATCTTCATATTTAGTTACAATCCCTTTGGGGATTTTCAACATGTCAGGAGAATCTCTGACCCTATTTATGTTGCTGCCACCATTGATGGGTCCTAGGCCCATCTCTTGTCTTTCCCTCTCTATGGCTAGGATCTGTCTTTCCAAAGCCAATCTTTTGGCCATCCTGGCTAACTGGATGTCCTCTTCACTGGGGCTATCCTCAGTGATTTCAGAGGTGTTGGTCTCTCCTGTGAGGGAACCAGCATCTCTGACTATTATTTTAGGAGTCAGGGTTTGAGGGACCCTGTTCTCCCTAGATAGGACTGGTAGGGGGGAATTGTCCTCCAAGTCACTATCCTCTTCCTCTGAGTTGCCACCCTCAGAGGGGTTGGCCTTTTCAAACTCTGCCAAAAGCTCCTGGAGCTGTATTTTGGTAGGTTTGGGGCCCATTGTTATTTTCTTTAGTTTACAGAGTGACCTTAGCTCTCTCATCTGTAGATGGAGGTAAGGTGTGGTGTCGAGTTCCACCACATTCACATCTGTGCTAGACATTATGCTTCTAAAAGTTGGAATACTTTTTAAGAGACTAAAACTGATTCTAGAATCTAATTCAAACTTTTAACAAACTTTTAAACTCTAAAAGAAATGCTAAACAGGATCTAACACAAGGCCCTAGCAGGTCTTTTAAGAATTTAGAAAACTTTTCAAATTGCAAAAATCAATCTCTAATGACAATTTTGGAATTTGTCGTGTGATCAGGTATTGGCTGAGTAGTCCAGCAAATGCAAAGTCTTGTACCCCACCGCTGATCCACCAATGTAGGAAGTTGGCTCTGTATGTGCTATTTCAAAGTAAGGAATAGCATGCACAGAGTCCAAGGGTTCCCCTTAGAGGTAAAATAGTGGTAAAAATAGATAATACTAATGCTCTATTTTGTGGTAGTGTGGTCGAGCAGTAGGCTTATCCAAGGAGTAGTGTTAAGCATTTGTTGTACATACACATAGACAATAAATGAGGTACACACACTCAGAGACAAATCCAGCCAATAGGTTTTTATATAGAAAAATATCTTTTCTTAGTTTATTTTAAGAACCACAGGTTCAAATTTAACATGTAATATCTTGTTCGAAAGGTATTGCAGGTAAGTACTTTAGGAACTTCAAATCATCAAAATTGCATGTATACTTTTCAAGTTATTGTCAAATAGCTGTTTCAAAAGTGGACACTTAGTGCAATTTTCACAGTTCCTGGGGGAGGTAAGTTTTTGTTAGTTTTACCAGGTAAGTAGGACACTTACAGGGTTCAGTTCTTGGTCCAAGGTAGCCCACCGTTGGGGGTTCAGAGCAACCCCAAAGTCACCACACCAGCAGCTCAGGGCCGGTCAGGTGCAGAGTTCAGAGTGGTGCCCAAAACACATAGGCTAGAATGGAGAGAAGGGGGTGCCCCGGTTCCGGTCTGCTTGCAGGTAAGTACCCGCGTCTTCGGAGGGCAGACCAGGGGGGGTTTTGTAGGGCACCGGGGGGGACACAAGTCCACACAGAAATTTCACCCTCAGCAGCGCGGGGGCGGCCGGGTGCAGTGTAGGAACAGGCGTCGGGTTCGCAATGTTAGTCTATGAGAGATCTCGGGATCTCTTCAGCGCTGCAGGCAGGCAAGGGGGGGATTCCTCGGGGAAACCTCCACTTGGGCAAGGGCGAGGGACTCCTGGGGGTCACTTCTCCAGTGAAAGTCCGGTCCTTCAGGTCCTGGGGGCTGCGGGTGCAGGGTCTCTCCCAGGCGTCGGGACTTTAGGTTCAAAGAGTCGCGGTCAGGGGAAGCCTCGGGATTCCCTCTGCAGGCGGCGCTGTGGGGGCTCAGGGGGGACAGGTTTTTGTACTCACAGTCTTAGAGTAGTCCTGGGGTCCCTCCTGAGGTGTTGGTTCGCCACCAGCCGAGTCGGGGTCGCCGGGTGCAGTGTTGCAAGTCTCACGCCTTTTGCGGGGAGCTTGCAGGGTTCTTTAAAGCCGCTGGAAACAAAGTTGCAGCTTTTCTTGGAGCAGGTCCGCTGTCCTCGGGAGTTTCTTGTCTTTTCGAAGCAGGGGCAGTCCTCAGAGGATGTCGAGGTCGCTGGTCCCTTTGGAAGGCGTCGCTGGAGCAGGATCTTTGGAAGGCAGGAGACAGGCCGGTGAGTTTCTGGAGCCAAGGCAGTTGTCGTCTTCTGGTCTTCCTCTGCAGGGGTTTTTCAGCTAGGCAGTCCTTCTTCTTGTAGTTGCAGGAATCTAATTTTCTAGGGTTCAGGGTAGCCCTTAAATACTAAATTTAAGGGCGTGTTTAGGTCTGGGGGGTTAGTAGCCAATGGCTACTAGCCCTGAGGGTGGGTACACCCTCTTTGTGCCTCCTCCCAAGGGGAGGGGGTCACAATCCTAACCCTATTGGGGGAATCCTCCATCTGCAAGATGGAGGATTTCTAAAAGTTAGAGTCACCTCAGCTCAGGACACCTTAGGGGCTGTCCTGACTGGCCAGTGACTCCTCCTTGTTATTCTCATTATTTTCTCCGGCCTTGCCGCCAAAAGTGGGGCCTGGCCGGAGGGGGCGGGCAACTCCACTAGCTGGAGTGTCCTGCTGGGTTGGCACAAAGGAGGTGAGCCTTTGAGGCTCACCGCCAGGTGTGACAATTCCTGCCTGGGAGAGGTGTTAGCATCTCCACCCAGTGCAGGCTTTGTTACTGGCCTCAGAGTGACAAAGGCACTCTCCCCATGGGGCCAGCAACATGTCTCGGTTTGTGGCAGGCTGCTAAAACTAGTCAGCCTACACAGATAGTCGGTTAAGTTTCAGGGGGCACCTCTAAGGTGCCCTCTGTGGTGTATTTTACAATAAAATGTACACTGGCATCAGTGTGCATTTATTGTGCTGAGAAGTTTGATACCAAACTTCCCAGTTTTCAGTGTAGCCATTATGGTGCTGTGGAGTTCGTGTTTGACAGACTCCCAGACCATATACTCTTATGGCTACCCTGCACTTACAATGTCTAAGGTTTTATTTAGACACTGTAGGGGTACCATGCTCATGCACTGGTACCCTCACCTATGGTATAGTGCACCCTGCCTTAGGGCTGTAAGGCCTGCTAGAGGGGTGTCTTACCTATACTGCATAGGCAGTGAGAGGCTGGCATGGCACCCTGAGGGGAGTGCCATGTCGACTTACTCGTTTTGTCCTCACTAGCACACACAAGCTGGCAAGCAGTGTGTCTGTGCAGAGTGAGAGGTCTCCAGGGTGGCATAAGACATGCTGCAGCCCTTAGAGACCTTCCTTGGCATCAGGGCCCTTGGTACTAGAAGTACCAGTTACAAGGGACTTATCTGGATGCCAGGGTCTGCCAATTGTGGATACAAAAGTACAGGTTAGGGAAAGAACACTGGTGCTGGGGCCTGGTTAGCAGGCCTCAGCACACTTTCAATTGTAAACATAGCATCAGCAAAGGCAAAAAGTCAGGGGGCAACCATGCCAAGGAGGCATTTCCTTACAAGAGGTCTTTTGGTCTGCTGGAAATCCTCCTACGAAGATGAAAGAGAAGATGCAGAGTTTCAGCAGAAACTGCGAAGACAATGTGCAGCACGAGATGGCAAGCTGGCTGGCATGTCCCTCTAAGGTGGTAGGGGCAGAGTGATGTGTTATAATAAAACATCTCATGTTCCAAGAATTGCCCAGACATGACAACACATATTTTGGCTGTGTAGGGTGGACATCGTATTCTATTTACTGGCAATACCTGGTAAACTGTTGTGTGCAGCCTTGGGTTTAGCACAGGATGAAAATGTCATACAAAGAAATGAATAACAAATTCTGCGTGAACGGGCAACTGATAAAAATAATAAAGCATCTCTCCTAAAATGAAGCTGTGCTAAAATAATAAGAGAAATAAAATGAAATGGAACTAGGTGAAAGAGCACAGGCCACAAACACAGAGATAAAATAATGTGCCTATGGAAATGCTAAAATAATCCCACAACTGTTGTAATCACTTAGTAATTTGAGCTCTACTATTTGGTTGTGTCAGGTGCCACGTTCATAATCTCTGTGTACTGCTTTTGGATTTGTGGATTGTCATAGTTGTTATTACATGAGTAGCGCGAGATTCAGTGGGAAAAATGGGAGCTTTGCTTAGTCAAACTCCTTGTCCTTCTCCTTGGAGAAAAACACCGCCTGAAGGCACACCTGCTCAGGCATTGCACCCAAAGAAGGGCTACATACGACCCTCTGAAATAAGAATTAGAATAAGATCACTTCCGATGACAAGAACATGCAATTTCTCCTGATTGGTATTGTTAAAAGTGAGAAAACCTGAGAATTTGAGATGTGAGATGCATGACATGAAATCCTAACCAAGACCTGCTCAGTTTGTAGTATTGAATGTATGGGAATTTGCCGCTCATGAAAGGAGTGCATAAGGATGAAAATGCAGTTTAGGGACTCTGTAAGTTGTTGGCTGGATGCAAAGTGGAGTACAGCGGGAGCTGGCCAAGGAGGTGCAGGTGGGGATGCAAACTATGGCAGCCAGCCTAGAGGGGGTGCATTCGTGCATGATGTCATCTGCAGATCAGGCAGCAGCTATGCAAGCCCTAACATCCATCCTGCAAGGACTACAAGAAACTGTCAAGGAATTCACCACTGCAGTAAGGGAGTTGCCACAACACCTTGCACCCCAAACCTTCCACTGCATGCACGAATGCAATCATGACCCCCTCAGGGCCGACCTGGCTGCCTACCATTGTGATGTGGCTGCTATTCTTAAGAATCAGCAGATCCTCCTTGCAGCAGTACTGCCCTTAAGATCTTCACAGGTAGCAGTGACCGGGATGTCTGACTCCACATCTTCTAGCACTGAGGTGTGTGTTGCCCCTTCACAACCACCATCACCAACGACAGAGGAGGCCACACACACATCAGAAGAAGAAGATATGGAACAGATCACCTTCACACGGAAAAGTACCCGGAAGCACTAGTCCCGGCCACATGGCCAACTATTTCCAAGGTCCAGCGCTTTATAACATGCCAGTCTTACAACAACTGTACTCAATGACTGTTCTGCAAACCACTGTTAATCTTGTTATCCTGCCCGTGATTGTCTCTCACTTACTCATTGGCAAATCCTATCCCTCCGCACTGTCTGACACATCACCCCAGCATGTCAAAAGCATTTTCCTTTACCACATGTGTAGAATCACAATGGAAGATGTCACTATAATGGACCCACAATCACGGACAATGTACATATAGCACTTTTCAATAAATAGCACTTACAGAACAAATTTGTCTCTGTGTAATGTGACACATCAACTGTGCAGTAGATAAATGAAATGTGACTCCTGTCAAATTACATAGCTTGACAATACAACTGTCCTGAAATTATGTAGTCAGATAAATTTGCACACTGGTCAGGATTGCATTATACTCTGCCCTTCCTGAGGGTAATATTTGATGAAGTGAGAAACCATACACCATCATGCTATGTTGGACAGAATGATGCTTCCTCGATGGATATCTAAGTCATCAAATAGTGGCAGCAAAATGTTGTCACCATGCAATACTAACACATATAACAGTACACACAAATCTAAGCAATCACTCAAAAAACTGCATGAATGAAGGTGTCTGAGTTTACATCCAAATAAGTAATCATGCTGAACAGTGTCACAAATGATGTCTGTGAGTCATGAAGATGATACTACAAGAGTACTTACGACAACTCACCTTATAAGGGTGTCCTTGAACATCACACTGCAGTCACACCTAAAACAGTTCCCCAAAACGAAATCTGGAAGAACTGTTTGTGACTTTGAAAACATACTTATTGACAAAAACACTTTGGGATCCATATTAACTGTGATTGGTGGTTGCAATGAATGGAGGAATCTTTGCATGGTAGCTCTGGGGTAGCTGCCAGTCTTACTGCTCAGTTGGGATTTGTTCGTAGCATAGGACACAAATGTAATAGAACAAAATGAATGTACACTAATGCCAAGGCCCTGATCAACAAGCATTTAACACATTCTGTAAAGGGTTCACTATATATTTATTAAACGGTAATCACAGAAGAGGAAACTCTGGGAAAAGTCTTACCTACCCTAATCTACCCTAACTACTCATTACCCACAACTGTCCCTAACTAACCTAACCTAAACTTACTTATCACAAGTAACAAAACGTTCTAAACACCAAACCCCCACCTCCCTCATGAGACGGGACACATGGAGGACAACAGATACTAACCTAAACACATACTATACTATCCTAAACAAATATATATTTTAAAGAAAATGTTGTATTTTTTTAAAAAAAATTGTAAACACACAAGAACCCCAACATAGCCCCCCACCCACCCACACACCTAAAAAGTAAAAATAGAAAGAATCAGGACCCCAACCCACTAACACTAACTAAACTAACAGCCTATACTAACCTAACACTAAGCCCCCTAAGCCCACTAAGTATAAGAACAAGGAAAGAGGAGGGAGGGGAGGGAATCATGTCCATATCAAAAGTCTAGAGGTTGGCCCTCCGGAAGGTCCGCTTTATGGACCACACACGCCTGTTCATATGTCGAACATCCCGCTGCAGGTGACTGATTTTCCTTAGAACACGGTCCATTTTTCTTTTCATTGCCTGAAAAGCTGCAGGGTCAACTGTAGCAGCTGGGGCAGCCTGGGTACCGGCGAAGGATGTGTGTGGGCGTGTAGAGTCAATGCCTGTGGGCTGCCCTGAAGGTGTTCCACTGCTGGGACCTGGAGCAACTGCAGATGTTGGGACAACAGTCCCAGCTGTGGGTGGTGCCACCTGGGTGGAAGTGGTGGTTGTGCTGGTGGTGGCTGTGGTGGTCAAAGTAGGGCCACCCTGTGGGAAAGCCCTCCATGCTCCGGAGGCCCATTCATTCCGGTATCTTCGGGCCATCCGTCTGAACCCCGACTCTACCAGCAGGATATGCTGGTACCTCATAGCCCGCCTCTGGACTCACGGACCTGGATGGGTGTCATGTTCGCAGCTGTGAAGACAAAGGCAAACAATTTACATTAGGAACTGCATTGTGTGAAATGGCACTAGAAGTAAATCAGACAGTACATCTACTGAACTTGTAACAGCTCATATCATCATACAGATCATTGAATGTCCCTGAGGAAGTACATGGCAGGGCAGCCTACAAAGGTCTTATCACACATAGCACATCCAAACCCTACAAGATGGGTAACAGCTGGCATTAATTTGGCATCTCAGTTCTGCCAGTTGTCAGCTAACAATCATGCTGCACATCCTCCGCCAATGCCAGGGCTACAGATGTCAGTGTACGGGAAGGAAATCTAAAGCCACATGATCTGCAGGTTGTAATTGGACTTGCTAGTATAGTACTCATGTGCCATACCTGAGTGTGTATACTAGGTTCCGACCAAACATTAACTTATTCACATGTCTGTGTAACATACTGGTAGCATCAGTCCTAGGTACCCTATTCACAAACCCATGCCTGTGTTTGATGGTGGGGGGTGGAGAAACAACGAGCAATTCCAAACAACATGGACACCCAGGAGTCTATAGAAAGCTGGACATGTGTTTGGCTCTACACACACACCACAGGTAAGGTCTATCAACAAATAGGAGACAGCAAACCCTTGACCAATCCTAGCACCACACATGTCAGGAAATGCAGACCTTTGTCCACATCTTATACTTCCAGTAAGGCATGACTTACAACAGACACAGAGTTGCAAGAACACCCATGATCATGATTTGCATGCACACCTAGGCCATTGCACTCAAGCGCCACATACTTGTAGCACTACATGTGGAACTACATGCTGCTAGGAAGTTCTACCTACATTTTAATAAGTCATTCGGTGAATAGGGAAGCAGAAGTCTGTTGGAAAGCGATTTGCAGTCCCAATCTGGGAGAATGTGGGTCTGATAGGCAGACTAAATCTGAGATGAGTTCCAGTGCGACTCTTGTTGATACAAGTGCTATCCACATGACTCACCCCAGTTCGCATTGCGGGGCCTACAGGAATGACCTACAATCCCTAGATAATACACCTTTCTACACTGGATCCGTCGCGCCTCAGTGTGATACCCCTGTATCACCCTGCCCCCTGCCTTGATAGAGAGTGGAAGGAAATGGCACACCAGCCATATAAACCTCCCAAGCTCCTCCTCACCCATCCTGCCAAGACGTGGCCTACCCAACATCTCAGCACCGAAAAGGGGAATAGAGGATAAAGAAGAAGAAAGGAGAAAAGGGGGAAAGTAGAAGTACAAACAAAAAGTAAACTTAACAACTAAAAGAGACCAACTATCCCCAAACTAGCACTACCCACAACATACTCCCACAAACAACAAATACAATACAATACCGGACAATTGTAAACAAAACACACTCAGACAGTATACAACAACAATATTTATTTTGCAAAGTAACAAGTAAGATAGCACACAGGACACAAAAGCACAAAATCACTGGACAACACTCTGAACACAGCCACACAGTCTAGAAGATTCACAGACTGCAAAGTGAAAGTGAAAGTACACCCAATGTACATATTCTGTAAACAGGATATCCTATTTCTTCACTTCCTGCATAAAATGGCCGCCGTTCTTATCGTTATGCGTCATATTTTTTCACGCATACAGATTGTGCGTCATATTTTTCAACGCACAGGAGTGAAAATTAGGCCGCATCCAAATAATAGTAAATAGTCTTTACAATTATTTGGATGCAGCCTAATTTTCACTCCTGTGCGTTGAAAAATATGACGCACAATCTGTATGAATTAAAAAATATGACACATAACGATAAAAACATCGAAATTTCAGGGCATGAACTGGTTTGGGGGATTTTTTCCAATGTAATGTTATGTTACATTTGAGACACAACTGAGATAGGCTGATTGCACCCACTTTGGTGTTGATGGTGTATGTTCACATGTGAGACATCATACTGCAGCGGACCATGACCCGGTACTTCATTAACAGGATTTTGATGCTTGGCTGACGCACTAGATGGCCATATGTGTGGCCTACATATATGTATTGCACAATTTGGGCATGTTTGGCATCAGGAGAGGATCGCAAGGTGACGCGCATTTGTACAATACCTCAATGTCTATGGCTCAATGTGTGTGCAGTGGCTACTATTGTATTAGTCGACCCAGTGTTTGTGCATCACAAGATGCATTATTGCAAATATGCTTGTATGAATGTGAAGTCAATGTGTCCAAACCTTAGATGCAAGTCATTGTGGAAATGAGAGAGGACATGTGTTAGTCATACATGTAGCAACATCCGTTGTGTGAACTTCCAAGATTTTGGGTAACGTAGACACCACAAATGACAAAGCATGCACCAGATAGATGGCAGACGCTTGTTCATGTCAATGGTCCACAATTTGGCCATCCCATGTCCTAGATTTTTGGTAACTGCGTCCTAGGCACTTGTTGGTGAATCCCACAGTGAGTCAGGCAAATGCATAGACGAAGTGGGTACCATGTAATTGGCCCAGACAACCAAAGGTGACCCACATATGTAATATGACGCCACAGTTGAGGTCATATAACTGAGCCACAACTCTCCAGTGTCTGTGGTGGAACAGCAGACGAGGCAGCACGTGTCCACATTTTTCCAGTGATCAATTGCACAGGGGTGCCTTGTTCATGTGTGTGGTCCAATTTTGATCCTGTATATTTTTAGGGGTGTATGTTGTCACAGTTACGTCCAGGTCTCATCATGAGTCAGTGGCAGCTATTCCTGTATCATTTGTTGATCAATGTGAGTAAAGTGGATGAGGACATGAAAACCTACATGGGGATGGTCCCAGTCTGTCACTGAAGACGTGTAATGAGACTGTCAACAGGGCCACCTTGGTGTGCTGAGTGAGATAATGTCTCAGGTGTCATGTTCCGGGAGGTGTCATTACAACATTTGTACACAGGTTGGCCTCTAAAATTCCCACTGCATCTGGGAACATCATAGCCTCTGTGCTGATTATTCTCACAGCTTTTCACCATCAATATGTTGTGAGCAATGTGATTCAGCGTGTGAACTGTCAGGCTCCTAACGTGTGGACTTTTCATGGACATTATCAGAGGTAGCTGGTTCTGCTGGAGGCACCGTACCCAATCCCTGCATACGGCCCTGGGACACTGTCACACTTTGTCGTTCATGCATACATGAGACCCAAACAAGGGATGGGCCATGATTTTGGTATTCAAAGACAATTTAACAAATATGGTACAATTAAAAGGCAGATTATGCTATACAATGTATTTGGGTATGCATTGATGAAGCACATGACAAAATACCCTCTGAGGAATGAGAGGTTTGGTAAAGCAAGTGTGGTACATATGTAGCAACAAGGAATCTTTAGGGTAACGCACAGACAGGTGCCAGTCAGGATGTCAGGATGCAGGGTCAATCAGGATCCAGCAATTTCACAAGTTACATAATCAGTGGTCTGACTAAGACTGGTCAGAGGAAGAACAAGACAGTTGACATGCAAAACTATGTATGTCCTGTGTTTTTGAAGGTGACACATAAACCCAAGGGCAGTGTTACACATCTTCATTACTAGCAATGCTTATCGGTGTATTTGACAACATGGCAACTCCTATGCTGTTCCAGGCATCAGCAGGGGCAGTGCATGTTGAAATGGGTGGTGTGCATGGAGGTGATCACAGGTGTGGTCTGCATCAGTTTCTCACAAGACCTGTAGGTGAGATTTGCATTCTAATGGCCAACAGACGATTTCACCTGGGAAGCAATCTACAGGTGCTAACAGGGCTTAGAAACTACAAGCCAGTGTATTAATTGACCTGACGTCCATGCAGTCAGATGTACTATGACAATGGTATACCATAGGAAAGGGTGTAGCACACTGGATTACTATTGTTAGTCTGTGTGTGTAGAGGAGGGAATATTGGGGTACACATATTACTATTCCAGGGACCTCATCAGACAGGTGGGTTGTGACCAGGTGCATGGGTGTGTCAGGAGTTTGGAAATGGGCTGACATGTACATGGAATGTCATGTGCGCAATGCTGCTCGTATGTGTGGCACTTGTGCTGTCTTTGTTCTGATTCTAGGGAACTCTAGTCACAGATAGTCCTTGCAAAGATTGGATGCAGTTGGACTTACTGCTGTCAAGGGTCTGGTCATACATTCCTGTTACTGATGCAAAAGCACATCAACTGCCTCATGTATGAGGCTTGTTTTCCCCTTATTGAGTGATGGTGTCTCAGTTGTGTGCCATATGCTGCGATGAACCATGTTTCCAACATGTATGTGTGAAATAGGTGTGGTCCTCTGCTATTGTCCTTCAAAGGTGAAATGTACAGGATGTATGTCTTTTACAGTGTCTGTGTATGTGACCGTTGTATGGTACGCATCACAATTGCTCTGGGATTTTCAGTGTCCTAATCAGTATATCAGCAATGCTCCATGAGGCAACACCCTTATTCTGATAGTTAGAGATAAAGGTGTGAAAAAATGATTAGCCAGACCATGATATGGTGATTATTATAGGTGTTTATTTAAATTAGTTCATAAGTGGTGATGGTGATTATATTTAAAAGAAATTGTTCATGATATGTTGCCGCCTACGCAAACCAGCGGCCGTGTTTTGTTGTTCCCCCTCATGTTTCAGGCCACCATCCTCCTCTTCCTCCTCTTCAGGCATGTGTGGCTCTGGTTCCAGGAGGGGAATGTTCCTTTTTATGCAAATGTTGTGCAGAATGGCACATGTTAGAATGATCTTACAGACCATTTCAGGGGAATATAGGAGGCTACCACCAGTGATGTCGAGGCACCGGAATCTCGACTTGAGGATGACGAAGGTCCTCTCGACTATGGTGCGTGTCCTCCTATGTGCGTCATTGTAGGCACGCTCTTCTGCAGTACTCGGGTTGCCAATAGGTGTCATTATCCATGGCTGGATGTCATACCCCTGATCAGCTGCAAGAGAAAATGAATGGGATCATGTTGATGTAGCTAGCCCCATTGAAATCACCTTGCATGGCAGTAGTTGTCTTGTGTTGACTGTGACTCTTTTGTGTTATTGTGTCGCATCCTAGGCTTGTAGGATGTACCATCTGCATTGTGTTGTTTCCTTGGCTGAACAAGTGTTTGGCTGCTGACCGGTTGTCAGCAGTATGTTTTGGGATTTGCAGTACAGTGTCCCCTCCCTAGCATTGTGACTTGTGATACAGGTGTCCCTGTGTCTTCACTGGGGGTGAGATGATAGTTCCATACACAGGTTCAAGTTGACAGTGTTGTTAACACGTTCACATCAATGTGCCCTGGACATCCCAATCCTTTAGGCTTATGCAATGGATTAATTTAAACATCATTGAGACGCTTACATTTTGCAAGGTGACAATTAGGCAAACCACTCCAAACGTTGTAATCATTGACATCTTAACATTAGACTGTACACTAATTTCAGATGTTGACAGGTTCAATGGTGACCTATGAAACATGGCTAGCGATGTCACGACCTCAGTGTGTTCCTGTCCACATGTTGCTGTTGTGGTGCATGTGTTGTGTGTCCTAGAGGGTTGCTGTGCAGTGTGTATATAAGTAGGTTTCTGTACTTAGCAACAAGTAGTCCATTGCCATACCGTCCATCCTGGAAGTGTTGATTGATGGTGCTGTGATGGAAGATGAATGAGTCATGGACACTCCCAGGATATTTTGCCACAATGTTGGTGATCAATCCTTGGTGATCGACAATGGCCTGCACATTGATAGAATGTATGTGCTTCCTGTTGCAGTAGAGGTGTTCAGTTGCAGCAGGTGGCACAAGACGTACAAGTGTGCAGTCGATTGCACCAAGGACATGTGGGAAGCCACTAATGAGGTAAAACCCCTGCTTTGTTTCCTGCTGCTTCTGCAGTGTGTTAGGGTAGCAGATGTGGCGGGGTGTGAGTCCAATGATGGCATCCAGTACTTTTGGCAAAAAGGCAGAGAATGATGGCTGTGATATTCCGGCAACCAGGGTGCCATTGCTTTGAAAGGAGCCACTTGCCTGCATGTGAAGTGCGGCAAGCAGCTTGGTTTCTGTTGGGATGGTGCGGGGTGTCAGCATGGTGGGTGTCAACTGTGGCTCTATGTTGCGCAGCAGCTGCTGAATGGCTTGCCAGTTCAACCTGCACCTCTGGATGATGTCATGTTCCCTGAGGCCATGAAGGGTTGTTCTGGTGCGGAATATCCTCTCCTCCCTTCTGCGCTGCCTTTCGGGACCCAGCTGGTGTTGTGGTAGCTGTTGTTGTTGTTGCTAGGCTCTGCATCTGCGTGCACGCTGGATGAGAAGCGCTTCCATGTCTCCCTTTTGCTGCTCTGCTGCTCTGCTGCTCTGCTGTTGCGTCTGTGTGTTCTGATTAAATACAGGTGTGTTTGCCTCATTTTAACGCCTGCCCTGACCCAGGCGTTAAATTTTTACGCAAATCGGGCTGTGCGTCATTTTCCGGCTCCGCCTCCCGGCCGTGCGGCATCCAAAAAATGACGCACACGGTGGGATTTTGACGTCCGTGGCCTCGGGCGTCACAGTTTAAATATGGGGCAAGGTTTGCGCTGAATGTGCGTCAAAATTTTTGACGCACATTCGGCGCAGACAGAGTATAAATATGCCCCTAAATGTTTAAAAGTCCTGTGCGGTTTTGAATTTGCATAGTAAGACATCCACAGAGCTGATTATGCAATTAAAGTTGTGCAAAGTATAAATAATGCAGACTCACACAAACTCTGATTTTGTTTTTATATATATATATATATATATAACAAATAAAAAAGCTATGGCACTGTTTATACGCTGAAACAACTTTGAAGAAACAAGATTTCATCTTATGATTTTGTTAGCAGTTGTGTTTCTCTGGAGGCAGCAATCTAAGATAGTTAGCTCATCTATAGTAAGAGAGGTGGCTGTTTTCGTTGAGCCTACGTGATTGTGGTCCAGTGCATGCGCTCTCTTCCAAGACTTATTGTTTACAATAAGGGGGTTCGAGCCCGCCCATTACTTACCATTTCTTGGCTTCAGTGGTAGTCTAATTTGGGGCTTCCTAAATGGCAAGCACAGGTCAGGCGTCACTTCCTTGATCTTCTCTGGTGCACGGACCAAGCACCTCTTGCTTTGTGTTGCTACTTTGCCCTTCCACCAACCGCCCGTCCCCTTGTTCTTGCTTGTTAGGTCAAGCATGCCAGTGCTTTTTGACTTGTTGTATGTATTCTGTGGGCTTTTAACCACACCTATCTCACGCCCATCACTTTCACTCGTTCGTGGGCTTGCCTTTCAAAAATCCCTCAATGTCATTAGTAAATGCTTTACATTTGCCCCGCCTTGGGCCATTTTTTTTTACGGTCTTGCAAACGGACCCTTTTACATGGATTATTGCACAATTGCCGATATACTTCAGCTGGGCGAACTATTTTTTTCCTTTGTCTCTCCCCTTCGGGCTGCATGACAGCCATGGCACAAACAGCGCAAACTCCATAGGCGGTATTGAAGCGCTGGTCACATTGTTCACACTGCTACCTAAGAAGAGTTATTTCTTTTGGCTCTCCCGGTCATGCTCCATAGCTTTCACAAAAACACCTGTAATCGATATTCTTTACGTGAAAAACACAGAAATCCTCAAAGCAAATCTCCTTACACAGTAGGAGAATCAATACTACAATATTCACTGCACTCCGGTAACTCGCCCCATAATGCTTTGCAGGCCATTACTTTTAGAAAGCATTTTTGCTCATAACTCAGCCCGTGGTGGTCCTGGGACAATGGTACTACCACCAAAACGTTCACAGCAACGTTCTCTCTCTGTTTATATCATCACTGGGTCCCCATACTATGTTAGTGGGGACTCTAAAATAATAACCCCTCCCACTATTCAGTGTCTGTTTAAGCTCTCTCATTACTAGAACTTTTGTTTTACCACTGGGAGTACTTTGTATTTTAAGGGCCTTGTTTGTAATATCATTGTAGTAAGTCTGTTAGCTCAGAATATGCTTGAAGCTCTGCACTTTCGGTATATGGTTATACTGCATTACTTTCTGCCATTTTCTTTTTTTGTAGTTATGTGCTCTAGGGGCTTACTATAGGGTTACGTGACCCTGTTTCTTATGAATGCTATTTTCACTGTGGTGTTCTCTAGGGGCTGCTCTATGCATTACAGTCAACATATCAACATAGTACAATATTTGCGATACGTAAAATCGCTACATTATGCTTTGCAGGGTATTACTTTCACAAAACATCTTTGCTCATAACTCAGCTTGTGGTGTTCCTAGGACAATGGGGCAACCTTCAAAACATTCATCGCAACCAGCTCTTTCTGTCTAGATCATCTCTGGGTCCCCATACAGGGTTAGTGGGGACCCCAAAATATTTACTCCTCCCACCATTCATTGTCTTTTTAAGCACTCTCGTGTTGTAACTTTTGTTCTACAGCTGAGTAGTGTGTGTTTTAAAGGCCTTGATTTTAATTTCATTGTAGTAGGTCTGCTAACACAAAAAATGTGTAATGCGCTATGCCCCCGAGGGGCTAAATATATGGTTACAGTGCACTACTTTCTGAAATGTTCTTTTCATGTGGTTATGCCCTCTGGGGGCTAACTATATGGTTACATGACTATGTTCCTTACAAATGCTATTTTCATTGTGGTGTCCTCTAGGGATTATTCTGAACATTACAGTCCAATGGTAAAAGTTTATTTCTGATAAAGGTTTTTATTGGATTTACATTATAGTTCTATATGCTTTATTAATCTCTCCTTATTGCATTTATGACTATGAGTCAGGCCAACTTAACATCCTTACTACACTATGACTGTTTGCACACTCTTGATATGTTTGGGTGACCCTTCTAGTTTATTTCTCTTGTTACTCCACCATGTCTGTCTTGTCTGTATTATTTTGGGAATTGTGTTAGCCAGCCTGCAACTCTGATGGTGGGGTGGTGAAAGTGGTATTCGATTGGAATTAGCATGGCAGATTTAAATTAGGATGCTAAATGGCAACATTTTAATTTTTGGCTGCAGATAAGATAGAAGAAGGTAAATGAAAGTGCCTTAGTTATATGCAGGGCCACTGGAACTATGTGGCAGGAAAAGCTGAAAATTATGAGGCCGGGTCGACCAATTTATGTGGCAAGAAAAGTCCAGTTATCAATTTACAACGCCAATAGCTCTAACTCAAGCAAATGTGAGACCTATTTCATTGTAAATGTGTGTTTTATTTAATGTTATTTTACCTCTGCCCAATGTCTGTCTGTTTTATTTCAGTACAGTCCAGCGCATGTGTTGATTTACTCTTGAAGTAAGCTTATTTTTGTACATGTTTATGTAACATTAAAATAACCTTATTTTACAAAACAAACAGCGCCAAAGGTTTAGCTTGCTGCTCAGGAATACCACAATATGCCCTTTCTGCTAGAAGGTAGCTAAACCTAGAAGCATGATGTGAAACTTGCAGAGCCTGGCATATGGAGTCTCTCTCCAGGGCCCCTCCTGACATCTGCAAACAGGGCATTGCTTATCTCCTTTATTGGAGCCATAAATCTTCTCAGGCTGTTCTGCTATTGTTAACTTCATTAGAGCTTTGTTGACATGTGAGGCTAGAATGCTTGCAAGCTTTTTCATTCTGTTAAGATAAAAATAAACTACTTTTCCAGCCTTATTTTCCCATTTCTGTTCAGAGGTTTACACAACTGGAGGTAGTGCAGTCATCTACTCGTCTCTCCTCAAGGGCTTGTGATTTCTGATGTCAGTAGCCACCAACAAAATGGTAGGAAAAGATTAAATTATGAGGCAGGTTTGACCAATTTATGTGGCAAGAAAAGTCCAGTTCTGAATTTACAATGCCAATAGTTCTAACTCAAGAAAATGCGAGACCTGTTGCTTTGCAAATGCTAGTTATTTTTCTCTTGTCTGTTCATTCACAACGATGGCCCTCTTACCTCTGCCAAGTATCACTCAACAGGGGATAGCCTAGCACAAAAAGACTACTGTTACCACATTACAGCATCTAAAAATGTCACACGTTTGAGAGCAGCTTCACTGTATAACGTTCACACAAATAGTGTTGTAACTGAATAAATATTTAATAATCAGTGCTTACTGTCACCAAAATTAAGACTGGCATTTATTTCAGCTCGTGCAGCGAGACTTCAGTGCGGTGTCTTGGAAAGGTCACGTTGTTAAGGTAACGCGACACCTAAGACTACTGGGCGGGGCTGCACTCTGATTTGGACTCAGAGCCATTAGGTGTGACTTTGATGACGCTGCATGTCTAGGCCCTGCAGATGAGACCGGGATGCTATTGAAAAGATTTTAAAACGACGGATAAGCAATGTAAAACACTTTTTGAACTCCACTTGGCAATAGATCAAATATCACATCTGTCCCGGCAGAATCTGCCTAAAACAGGGGCCTTCAGCTTGCGCTGAGCTCCTGCGGATGGCGCAGATGTAATGTTTATTTGTTTAAAGTCAACTATGGGGCAGACGGCTCCCTCTGCCTCTTGTGTTCTGAACAAACCCCTGAAAGGTAACGCCCTCTCGCCGCCCATCTTAAGTAGCTGATAAACTGAAACTATTATTCCTCAGAACTTGAGAACAAAAGGAGAGAAAGAGAAAGGCGAAGCAGAGAGATGAAACCTAGACGAGAGAAATGTGTGTGGTTAGGATTGAGGCCAAAAGAGACGGAGGGAGAATATGGCAAAAGAGAAAGGAGAGATAACTGGGAAGGTGGATGGACAGGAGAATAGAAGAAAGCACCGGTGCATGGATATCTATAGCACATCGGGTGCTACAGGGGCCATAGGAGCTCACTGAAGCCGACTTATGGTGTGCTTTATTGTCCACACAGGCGTTTTCTTTTGTTGCACCAGGGTGTATGGCAGCCTAAGCCACTGCAGAGGAGAGACCAAGAGAAGTGATGATGAGTGAGGAGAGAGAGGCAAAATGGGAAGATGAGAGTGATGGATCCTTTTATGTTAAATGGCCTGCATTAACATGACATTACCTTATGATCACACTAATGTTATTTGTGTAGGAAAATTATGTTGACTATAGCTGATGTAGGTCTGACATTCAAAATAGCTGACGTTGTTTGCCAACATTGCTTTGTGGTACATCGACATTTTGTTTCTAAGAAAGTCGAGGTTCTAATTGTTGAACGCAATGTACTTTTGCCTTCTTTACCATGTGAAATGTTTTCTTTTTTTTGTTACCATGGAAATGTATTAATGAATAGTGTATGCAGGAGACAAGTGCAGTGTGCAGATAAATCTAGGTATTTGATCCAGAGACAGATAGTGTAAGTCTAAAGGATGCAGAGGGAAGCTTGTTGTGAAAAACGTGGAAAACCTGCTGAATATGTAATAGTATCATCTTGCTTCAACCTGATTGGATAGTCATAAAAGAACAGTGTGAAGGTGTGTGAAATATATTGCGTTTGTGATATAGTGCCGAGATGAATTGAGCTTTTGATACCAAAAATTAGGTTTAGAATAGAGCAGAGCATTACACATTAGAGTACTCTCTTAATGACTTTCCTATGTCCCTTCCTTGAAAGTGACCCCCTGCTGGATCATCCTCTGAATTATTTGACTTTAATATAATTTGATGTGCATATAATGTGAAACATACATATTCTGATTTTAATTTACTATTAATCTAGTTTGTGCCCTCTGTGAACCATTACCTTTTAATAAACCTTTATGGTTCGTTTAAAACTGAATATTCTCTGTCCCTTTTTGTGGAGCCTAATGTGTTTCACATTATATTGAATGTATTTAATTTGTTGATCAAGGTCAGGCGTGGAACATGATCCATTAAATAGGCTCTATGGTCCCTGAAATTGCCACGTAGTAAAGGGCTAAAAAAGGTCTCTGTAGGGAGAGAGATTGAAAAAAAATGAGAAAATAGAGAAGGACTAAAAAGCGTGAGCAGGAGAGAGAACATTTGGACTATAAAAGGAAAGAGTAGAGGAGGAGGAAAAAAGAGGGAGTGAGTGGTCGGAGAGGAGAGAAGAACAAGAGGTTGGGAAATGGAACATGTGACATGAGAACAATGGAGTTGGATATTGAGAAGGGAAGGAAGGAAATGAAAAGTAGAAATGGGGAGAAAAACAAAGGGATTGAGTAAATGAAGTGAATTCGCTATTTTAACTACATACCAACACAAGACGCATAGGGGCATATTTATACTCCGTCTGCGCCGAATGTGCGTCACAAATTTTGACGCACATTCAGCGCAAACCTTGCCCCATATTTAAACTTTGACGCCCGAGCCCGCGGATGACAAAATTCCGCTGTGTGCGTCATTTTTTGGATGCAGCAACCCGCCTTGCATTAATCATATGCAAGGTAGGCGTTACCGTCCAAAAAATGACTTAAACGGCCGTGCTTCGTATTTATGCTTTAGGCCAAAAATGATGCACGGCCGGGAGGCGGAGCCGGAAAATGATGCACAGTCTGGTTTGCGTCAAAAGTTAACGCCTGGGTCAGGGCAGGCGTTAAAATGGGGCAAACACACCTGTATTTAATCAGAACACACAGAAGCAACAGCAGAGCAGCAAAAGGGAGACATGGAGGTGCTTCTCATCCAGCGTGCACGCAGACGCAGAGCCCAGCAGCAACAACAGCAGCTACCACAACACCAGCAGGGACCCCAAAGGCAGCGCAGAAGGCAGGAGAGGATATTCCGCCCCAGAACAACCCTTCATGGCCTCAGGGAACATGACATCATCCAGAGGTACAGGTTGAACTGGCAGGCCATACAGCAGCTGCTGCGAAACATTGAGCCACAGTTGACACCCACCGTGCTGACACCCCACACCATCCCAACAGAAACCAAGCTGCTTGCCGTACTTCACATGCTGGCAAGTGGCTCTTTTCAAACAACTGGTGCCCTGGTTGCCGGAATATCACAGCCGTCATTCTCTGCCTTTTTGCCCAAAGTACTGGATGCCATCATTGGACTCACACCCCGCCTCATCTGCTTCCCTAATACACTGCAGAAGCAGCAGGAAACAAATCAGGGGTTTTACCTCATTAGTGGCTTCTCACACGTCCTTGGTGCAATCGACTGCACACATGTACGCCTTGTGCCACCTGCTGCAACTGAACACCTCTACCGCAACAGGAAGCACACACATTCCATCAATGTGCAGGCCATTGTCAATCACCAAGGATTGATCACCAATATCCTGGGAGTGTACATGACTCATTCATCTTCCGTAACAGCACCATCAATCAACACTTCCAGGATGGACGGTATGGCAATGGACTACTTGTTGCGAAGTACAGAAACCTACTTATATACACACTGCACAGCAAGCCTCTAGGACACACAACACATACCCCACAACAGCAACATGTGGACAGGAACACACTGAGGTCGTGACATCGCTAGCCATGTTTCATAGGTCACCATTGAACCTGTCACACATCTGAAATTAGTGTACAGTCTAATGTTAAGACATTAATGATCACAACGTTTGGAGTGGTTTGCCTAATTGTCACCTTGCAAAATGTAAGCGTCTCAATGATGTTTAAATTAATCCATTGCATAAGTCTAAAGGATTGGGATGTCCAGGGTACATTGATGTGAACGTGTTACAAACACTGTCAAATTGAACCTGTGCATGGAACGATCATCTCACCCCCAGTGAAGACACAGGGACACCTGTATCACAAGTCACAATGCTAGGGAGGGGACACTGTACTGCAAATCCCAAAACATACTGCTGACAACCGGTCAGCAGCCAAACACTCGTTCAGCCAAGGAAGCAACACAATGCAGATGGTACATCCTACAAGCCTAGGATGCGACACAATAACACAAAAGAGTCACAGTCAACACAAGACAACTACTGCCATGCAAGGTGATTTCAATGGGGCTAGCTACATCAACATGATCCCATTAATTTTCTCTTGCAGCTGATCAGGGGTATGACATCCAGCCATGGATAATGACACCTATTGGCAACCCGAGTACTGCAGCAGAGCGTGCCTACAATGACGCACATAGGAGGACACGCACCATAGTCGAGAGGACCTTCGTCATCCTCAAATCGAGATTCCGGTGCCTCGACATCACTGGTGGTAGCCTCATATATTCCCCTGAAATGGTCTGTAAGATCATTCTAACATGTGCCATTCTGCACAACATTTGCATAAGAAGGAACATTCCCCTCCTGGAACCATAGCCACACATGCCTGAAGAGGAGGAAGCGGAGGATGGTGGCCTGCAACATGAGGGGGAACAACAAAACACGGCCACTGGTTTGCGTAGGCGGCAACATATCATGAACAATTTCTTTTAAATATAATCACCATCACCACTTTATGAACTAATTTAAACACCTATAATAATCACCATATCATGGTCTGGCTAATCATTTTTGCACACCTTTATCTCTAACTATCAGAATAAGAGTGTTGCCTCATGGAGCATTGCTGATATACTGATTAGGACACTGAAAATCCCAGAGCAATTGTGATGCGTACCATACAACGGTCACATACACACACACTGTAAATGACATTCATCCTGTACATTTCCCCTTTGATGGACAATAGCAGAGGACCACACCTATTTCACACATACATGTTGGAAACATGGTTCATCGCAGCATATGGCACACAACTGAGACACCATCACTCAATAAGGGGGAAACAAGCCTCATACATGAGGCAGTTGATGTGCTTTTGCATCAGTAAAAGGAATGTACGACCAGACCCTTGATAGCAGTAAGTCCAACTGCAGCCAATCTTTGCAAGGACTATGTGTGACTAGAGTTCCCTAGAATCAGAACATAGACAGCACAAGTGCCACACATACGAGCAGCATTGCGCACATGACATTCCATGTACATGTCAGCCCATTTCCAAACTCCTGACACACCCATGCACCTGGTCACAACCCACCTGTCTGAAGAGGTCCCTGGAATAGTAATATGTGTACCCCGATATTCCCTCCTCTACACACACAGACTAACAATAGTAATCCAGTGTGCTACACCCTTTCCTAAGGTATACCATTGTCATAGTACATCTGACTGCATGGACGTCAGGTCAATTAATACACTGGCTTGTAGTTTCTAAGAACTGTTATCACCTGTAGATTGCTTCCTGTGTGAAAATATCTGTTGGCCATTAGAATGCAAATCTCACCTACAGGTCTTGTGAGAAACTGATGCAGCCCACACCTGTGATCACCTCCATGCACACCACCCATTTCAACATGCACTGCCCCTACTGATGCCTGGAACAGCATAGGAGTTGCCATGTTGTCAAATACACCGATAAACATTGCTAGTAATGAAGCTGTGTAACACAGCTCTTGGGTTCATGTGTCACCTTAAAAAACACAGGACATACACAGTTTTACATGTCAACTGTCTAGTTCGTCCTCCAAACAGTCTTAGCCAGACCACTGATTATGTAACTTGTGAAATTGCTGGATCCAGATTGACCCTGCATCCTGTCAGCCTGACTGGCATCTGTCTGTGTGTCACCCTAAAGTTTCCCCGTGGCTACATATGTACCACACTTGCTTTACCAAACCTCTCATTCCTCAGAGGGTATTTGGTCATGTGCTTCATCAATGCATACCCAAATACATTGTATAGCATCATCTGCCTTTTAATTGTACCATATTAGTTAAATCCTCTGTGAATACCAAAATTCATGGCCCATACCTTGTCTGGGTCTCATTTGTGCATGAACGACAAAGTGTGACAGTGTCCCAGGGCCACATGCAGGAATTGGGTACGGGGCCTTCAGCAGAACCAGCAACCTCTGATAATGTCCATGAAAAGTCCACACATGTCAGGACCCTGACAGTTCACACACAGAATTACATTGCTCACAATATATTGATGGGCCGTGTGTGGTGAATAGCTGCAAAAATAATCAGCACAGAGGCTATGATGTTCCTAGATGCAGTGGGAATTGCAGAGGCCAACCTGTGTACAAATGTTGTCATGACACCTGCCGGAACATGACACCTGAGACATTATCTCACTCAGCACACCAAGGTTGCCCTATTGACAGTCTCATTACACGTCTTCAGTGACAGGGTGGGATTATCCCCATGTAGGTTCTCATGTCCTCATCCACTTTACTCACATTGATCAACAAAGGATTCTCAGTAGATACAGGAACAGCTGCCACTGACTCATGATGAGACCTGGACATAACTGTGACAACATACACCCCTAAAAATATACAGGATCAACATTGGACCACACACATGAACAAAACACCTCAGTTCAATTGATCACAGAAAATATGTGAACATGTGCTGCCTCGTCTGCTGGTCCACCACAGCCACTGGAGAGTTGTAGCTCAGTTATATGACCTCAACTGTGGCGTCATCATACATTTGTGGTTCACCTTTGGCTGTCTGGGCCATTTACATGGTACCCACTTCCTCAATGCATGTGTCTGACTCACTGTGGGATTCACCAACAAGTGCCTAGGAAGCTGTTACCAAAAATATAGGACATAGGATGGTGAAATTGTGGACCATTGACATGAGCAAGCGTCTGCCACCTATCTGGTGCATGCTTTGTCATTTGTGGTGTCTACGTTACCCAAAATCTTGGAAGTGCACATAACAGATGTTGCTACATGTATGACTAACACATGTCCTCTCTCATTTCCACAATGACTTGCATCTAAGGTATGGACACATTGACTTCACATTCATACAAGCATATGTTCAATAATGCATCTTGTGATGCACACACACTGGGTCAACAACTACATTAGTTGCCACTGCACAGACATTGAGCCATAGGCATTGAGGTATTGTACTCATGTGCGTCACATTGCTATCCTCTCCTGATGCCAAACATGCCCAAATTGTGCAATACACATATGTAGGCCACAGATATGGCCATCTAGTGCATCAGCTAACCGTCAAAATCCTGTTAAGGAAGTAGACGGTCATGGTCTGCTGCAGTATGATGTCTCACAGGTGAACATACACCATCAACACCATAGTGGGTGCAATCAGCCTATCTCTGATGTGTCCCAAATGTAACATAACATAAAAACTGAAAAAATGCCCAAAACCAGTTCATGCACTGAAATTTTTACGTTGCTAGCATTATGCGTTATTTTTTTCCCACCAATACAGATTGTGCGGCATATGTTTCGACGCACAGGAGTGAAAATTAGGCCGCATCCAAATAATTGTAAAGACTATTTACTATTATTTGGATGCTGCCTAATTTTCACTCCTGTGCGTCAAAAAATATGTCGCACAAACTGTATGTGTGAAAAAATATGACGCATAACGTGAAAAACGCCGGCCATTTTATGCAGGAAGTGATGTAATAGGATATCCTGTTTACAGATTATGTACAGTGGGTGTACTTTCACTTTGCAGTCTGTGAATCTTCTAGACTGTGTGGCTGTGTTCAGAGTGTTGTCCAGTGATTTTGTGCTTTTGTGTCCTGTGTGCTATCTTAATTGTTATTTTGTGAAATAAATATTGTTGTTGTATAGTGTCCTAGTGTGTTTCGTTTACATTTGTCCAGTATTCTAGTGTTTTTGTTGTCTGTGGGAGTCTATTGTGGGTAGTGCTAGTTTGGGGATAGTTGGGCTCTTTTAGTGGTTAAGTTTACTTTTCTTTTTTTTTGTACCCCTACTTTCCCCCTTTTCCCCTTTCTACTTCTTTATCCCCTATTCCCCTTTTCATTGCTGAGATGTCTGGTAGGCCATGTCTTGGCAGGATGGGTGAGGAGGAGTTGGGGGGCTTTATATGGCTTGTGTGCCATTTCCTACCACTCGTGATTGAGGCAGGGTGATACAGGGGTATCCCACTGAGGCGCGCAGAATCCGGTGGGGAAAGGTGCTGCATCACCTGCAGCACGTGTATGCGAGCTAGAGGAGTGACCACCAGCTGAAGCACCGGTGGGCTGACCTCATCACCAGGGAGCAAGATCTGCTGGACCACCAGGGAATAGTGATTGGTGGCCCTGTTGGTGAGTACTAATCATGTAAATGTGCACGATTAAATGCTCTGTAGTGACATCAGATGATTTGTACAATATCTGCCAGCTAATTTTCTAACTGTGTGTAATGCTGGGGAATCATACAGGGTAATTGATGCACAATGTGAAGGATCACAATTGATAGCTGTCAGGAAGCATGTGCTCTGCAAACTGACAGGATACTTTTCCGTTAAGTAAATTGGTGCCGCCTTTGTGTCAGACAACCAAACAAAATAGGAGCCAATCATGTCTATATAGGTCACATTTGCCAGAGAAGTATAGATGTACTAAAATATTGGCTAACTTTGTTGACGCAATAGCTAGACTGACTTTAGAAACACTACATGATGCAGAAAATGAGTGCTGGCTTCACGTCAATTGATGATAGCAAAGTGGCCCAGACATATGTCTCATGTGAGTCTGGTGAGTGTGGAAGGAAAGCGTTCACGGAAGTTCTATGAATATTAGGGATTATTGTGGTCCTTCTTCTTTTTGGATACATGTCAGATATGGATTTGAAAATGTCGTGAAAAGGTGTAAGGTGCCCTCAGCTAACATCTTAGAATGGTATTTGGAGTTGTGCCACATTCCAATTAGGGATGGCAGTCCAAAGGTATGCACATGGGTTCACATCTCCATGGTTGGTGCAAATCACCATTGCTGGGCCACATCAAATGAAGAAACTGTAACAACATGAGGGCTTACAAAAGTCCCTGCCCCTCTGTACATTGTACCTATGTGTAATAAATGTGTCATGGCCACATAGGCTGTTTGACTGGTAATGCAGTCCTCAAGTAACCAGGCTTTGGATGTCTCTCTTGGATGCACATGATGAGACGATTACACACCATTATTATTTCTGATCACTAAAGACGGAGCATGTTTGCCACCACATGATAGTTAGGGCCAATGCATGTGTGCAGATATGTGTGTAACTGTCATAGGAGACCCATGCTATGTACATGTTGGCCGTGATATATCAGATACAGTATCATCATGTCTGAATGGCTGTCATTTCCTTATTCAGCTTACTCATTGTATATGTCTTTGAAATTGTTGGTCAGTGCACAGATTCTGATCACATTTCTTCCTTCCATGCCTTACAGGTGGACCGGCACCCTACACTGTGGGAGAGGTGGCTACATTTGAGGACCCCGACCACTCCAGTAAGTTTTGATATGTCTGTTATGTGTTGTGTTTGCTGGTGATGTGTGATGGACTCCTGTGTGTTGAACACATAGCAAGGTGTGATGCGCTGGCCAATCATTTGTCTTGTTCCATGAGTGGGATTTCAGTTTCTCACCATTTGTGAGTTGGCCAATGCTTATCCTATTGAATTATCTAGGGATTGTAGGTCATTCCTGTAGGCCCCGCAATGAGAACTAGGGTGAGTCATGTGGATAACACTTGTATCAACAAGAGTCACTCATCTCAGATTTAGTCTGCCTGTCAGACCCACATTCTCCCAGATTGGGACTGCAAATCGCTTTCCAACAGACTTCTGCTTCCCTATTCACCAAAGTACTTATTAAACTGTAGGTAGAACCTCCTAGCTGCATGTACTCCCACATGTAGTGCTACAGGTATTTGGAACTTGAGTGCAATGGCCTAGGTGTGCATGCTAATCATGATCATGAGTGTTCTTGCACCTCTGTGTCTGGTGTAAGTCATGCCTTACTGGAAGTATATGATGTGTACCAAGCTCTGCATTTCCTGACATGTGTTGTGCTATGATTGGTCAAGGGTTTGCAGACTCCTAATTGTTGGTAGACCTTACCTGTGGTGTGTGTGTAGAGTCAAACACGTGTGGAGTTTTCAATACACTCCTGGGTGTCCATGTTGTTTGGAACTGTTCGTTGTTTCTCCACCCCCCTCAAACACAGGCATGGTTTTGTGAATAGGGTACCTAGGACTGATGCTACCAGTATGTTACACATACATGTGAAAAAGTGACTGTTGGGTCAGAACCTAGTATATACACTCAGGTATGGCACATGAGTACTATACTAGCAAGTCCAGTTACAACTTGCAGACCATGTGGCTTTAGTTTTTCATTCCATACACTGACATCTGTAGCCCAGGCATTGGCGGAGGATGTGCAGCATGATTGTTAGCTGATAACTGGCAGAACTCAGATGGCAAGTCAATGCCAGTTGTTACCCATCTCGTAGGTTTTGGATGTGCTATGTGTAATGTGACCTTTGTAGGCTGGCGTGCCATGTACTTCCTCAGGGACATTCAATGATCTGTATGGTGATATGAGCTGTTACAAGTACAGTAGATGTATTGTCTGATTTACTTCTTTTGCCATTTCAGACAATGCAGTTCCTAATGTAAATTATTTGCCTTTGTCTTCACAGCTGCAAACATGACACCCATCCAGGTCCATGAGTTCCAGAGGCGGGCCATGAGATATCAACATATCCTTCTGGTAGAGTCGGGGTTCAGGAGGATGGCCCGTAGATACCGCCATGAACGGGCCTCCGGAGCATGGAGGGCTTTCCCACAGGGTGGCCCTACTTTGCCCACCACAGCCACCACCAGCACAACCACCAGTTCCACCCAGGTGGCACCACCCACAGCTGGGACTGTTGTCCCAACGTCTGATGTTGTTCCAGGCCCCTGCAGTGCAGCACCTTCAGGGCAGCCCACAGGCCTTGGCTCTACACACCCACAAACCTCCTCCGCCGGTACCCAGACTGCCCCAGCTCCAACAGTTGACCCTGTAGCTTTCCAGGCAATGGAACCTAAGATGGACCGTGTGTTGAGGAAAATCAGTAATCTGAGCCGGGATGTTCGCCATATGAACAGGCGTGTTCGGTCCATAAAGCGGACCCTCCGGGGGCCAACCTCTAGACTTTGATGACGATGGACATGATTCCCTCCCCTCCCTCCTCTTTCCTTGTTCTCATTCTTAGTGGGCTTAGGGGGCTTAGTGTTAGGTTAGTATAGGCTGTTAGTTTAGTTAGTGTTAGTGGGTGGGGGGTCCTGATTCTTTCAATTTTTACTTATTAAGTGTGTGGGTGGGTGGGTGTCGGGCTATGTTGGGGTTCTTGTGTGTTTAATGAAAAAAAAAAAATATCAAAAAATACAAAAATATATATATTTGTTTAGGATAGTATAGTATGTGTTTAGGTTATTATCTGTTGTCCTCCATGTGTCCCGTCTCATAAGGGGGATGGGGGGTTGATGTTTAGAACGTTTCTTTACATGTGATAAGTAAGTTTAGGTTAGGTTAGTTAGGGACAGTTGTGGGCAATGAGTAGTCAGGGTAGATTAGGGTAGGTAAGACTTTTCCCTCAGTTTCCTCTTCTGTGATTACCATTTAATAAATATATAGTGAACCCTTTACAGTATGTGTTAAATGCTTGTCGATCATGGCCTTGGCATTAGTGTACATGAATTTTGTACTATTACATTTGTGTCCTATGCTATGAACAAATCCCAACTGAGCTGTAAGATTGGCAGCTACCCCAGAGCTACCTTGCAAAGATTCCTCCATTCATTGCAACCACCAATCACAGTTAATATGGATCCCAACGTGTTTTTGTCGATAAGTATGTTTTCTAAGTCACAAACAGTGCTTCCTGAGTTGGTATTGGGGGAACAGTTTTAGGTCTGACTGCAGTGTGATGTTCAAGGACACCCTTATAAGATGAGTTGTCGTAAGCACTCTTGTAGTATCGTCTTCACGACTCACATAGATCATTTGTGACACTGTTCAGCATGATTACCTATTTGGATGTAAACTCAGACACCTTCATTCATGCAGTTTTTGGAGTGTTTGCTTAGATTTCTGTGCACTGTTATGTGTGTTAGTATTGCATGGTGACAACATTTTGCTGACACTATTTGATGACTTAGATATCCCTTGAGGAAGTATTATTCTGTCCAACACAGCATGATGGTGTATGGTTTCTCACTTCATCAGATATTACCCTCAGGAAGGGCAGAGTATGATGCAATCCTGGCAACTGTGCAGAGTAATCTGACTACATAATTTCAGGACAGTTGTATTGACAAGCTACGTTATTTCACAGGAGGCACATTTCAGTTATCTACTGCACAGTTGATAAGTCACATTACCCAGAGACAGATGTGTTGTGTAAGTGCTATTTATTGAAAAGTGCTGTAGGGCTATATGTACATTGTCCATGATTGTGAGTCCATTACAGTGACATCTTCCATTGTGATCCTACACAAGGGGTAAAGGAAAATGCTTTTGACATGCTGGGGTGATGTTCAGACAGTGCAGAGGGACAGGATTTGCCAATGAGTAAGAGAGAGACAAGCACTGGGCAGGCTGACAAGATATACAGTGGTTAGCAGAACAGTCATTGAGTACAGTTGTGGTAAGACTGGCATGTTACAAAACGCAGGACCTTGGTAATAGTTGGCCATGTGGCAGACACTAGTGCTTCCGGGTACTTTTCCGTGTGAATGTGATCTGTTCCATGTCTTCTTCTTCTGATGTGTGTGTGGCCTCCTCTGTCCTTGGTGGCTGTGGTTGTGAAGGGGCAACACACACCTCAGTGTTAGAATAGGTGGAGTCAGACATCCCAGTCACTGCTACCTGTGAAGGTCTTAAGGGCAGTACTGCTGCAAGGAGGATCTGCTGGTTCTTAAGAATAGCAGCCACATCACGATGGTAGGTAGCCAGGTCGGCCCTGAAGGGGTCATGATTGCATTTGTGCATGCAGTGGAAGGTTTGGGGTGCAAGGTTTTGTGGCAACTCCCTTACTGCAGTGGTGAATTCCATGACAGTTTCTTGTAGTCCTTGCAGGATGGATGTTAGGGCTTGCATAGCTGCTGCCTGATCTGCAGATGACATCATGCACGAACGCACCCCCTCTAGGCTGGCTGCCATGGTTTGCATCCCCACCCGCACCTCATTGGCCAGCTCCCGCTGTACCCCAACTACAGTTCTCTCAAAGCTGGTGCCTGTGTCGTCTGAGTACTCAGCTGTATTGGAGCTGGCAGGTCTTACAATTGGGGTGGTGGGTGGGTCCTCTGTGATGGCTGCTTGTTCTGTGCTCCTCCTTGTGACAGAAGGTGGGGTCTGGAGGATTCCAAGGACCTCTTGGATTGTCTGCTGGGGAATGTTTGTCAGCTCATCATCCATGTCATCAGGGTATTCTGGGACAGGCATATCCGCAGGAGATCCATCATCCTCTGCAATGAAATGGGGTACAATTAGTGTGTGTGTGTTGTGGCATTAGTGATGTGACATGCCTGCCTTGTGATGAATTCACATTGTGATCTTGTTTCATGTTTATTGCTCCAATCTTTCAGATGGACATTCTCCCAGGCCTATGCCCCACCTGCATGTCACATGTATTGTGGTAAGTTATTAGACTTGTCGGCATCATCTCCTCTAGGTGTTTGTTCTGGTCAAATAGTGAATTGCCACCTTCTTGTCCTACTCAAGCCTCCGTCTACATCCATTCTCATGGTGAGGCCTTTCACTGGCTGTGGGTGCTCTGATGGCACTGGCAGCACACTTGACAATCTGGACCTGCCCCAGTCTCTGATCTTTCACATCCAATTAAATGTAGTTGGCATGTAGCGTATCCTATGCATAGCATTGTTATGGCACGATGTGGATATTGGCATTGGTAATGTGTACAGCTGATGTTGGGAATGTGTGGTACATTGGATTGCCCTGATAGTCGTAGCAGTGTCCTATTTCCTCCTCAGACTGTGCAGGTGTATTTCAGTGACCAGTTACATGTGTCCTCCCCCTCAATGCTGTTGTCTGAGCAGTATGACATTTGGGATGTTACATTGTGACCCAGGCACAGGATGGACCCTGACATATGCAGCATGGGTGTGTCCTTAGTGCTGTGTAGCTCCTACTGTTGATGACATTGGCTGATGTTTGCGACAACTATGGGCATTGACATTTGACAGGGCTGGGGCCTTTGTCTTGTTTCAGGGGATTATTGGAGTTGTAATCCTAAACCCTCAAATTTTGCTGTATATGATCCATGGGGAAGTTACTGCAGTTGGCTACTTGAGCTGCACACACAGCGGAGGTGGTGGTGACAACTGTTGTCACTGTTACATTCCAGTTGTTGGTATGGCTAGAGGTTGTTAATTGGGCCTTAGTTAATGTAGGGGGTATGGTGGCTGACGTGTGCCAGGATGTCAGTTCGACGTGCCCTTCCTTCCTGGCGTGGCTTTACCTTTGCTCCATCGTTGGCATGGCAGCATGCCCCCATGGGACTGTTGTTGGTGTAGTGTAATGGTGTGCCCCAGCTTCTCTCTGTGCAGGCCATGCCCCCATGCCATACCCCTTTACCCATGCCACTCCATGTATATGATGACATCCATGCATTTTGTGGTCGGTATCCCCCCCCGCTTGCTTACGGTTAACAATAGTGCATTTTAATTCCCCATGCGACTTACCCTGCATGTGCATTGTTTCCTGGTAGTCTGCGCTGTCCTGTCCTTGAATCCCTGTGACGATCTCCTCAGGGATGACGGCTGCGACCATCTCCTCCATGTGGTGGACTCCCACCTCCACTCTGCAGTGCTGCCTTCCTGTTCCTGGCCATCTTTTCCTTTGTCCTGCGCTTGCAGTCATGCCAACGTTTCTTGCACTCGGTGACTGTTCTGCGTACTTCTGCCACACTGTTAATCTTGTCTACAATTTGTTGCCATATAGCCTCTCTCCTACTGATTGGCAACTTTGAGGTGACAAACAGTTGGTGCTGGTGTTACGTCATCTCTTTAACCAGGATTTCCTGTTCTTCTGCACTGAAGCAACACTTTCTTTTCTTCTTAAAAGTGTCCTGGTTCTTGTGTGGGTCATCCTGGCTGGTTCCTGGTCTGTTGTCATCTTCCTGGGGTCTGTAGAGGCATCTGGGGTCCATTTTGGCTCTCCTCTGCTGAAATGGCTGTGTTCGCGGGGAATTTTGACTCAATTGCGCCAAAAAACGCTGCGTATCCGGTTTGCAGGGTCGTAAATCGACCCACAGTCATTTCCGACGCGTTGACGTCGTTTTGCTTTATGACTTGACGCTGCGGTGTGCGTAAAAAAAAATGACTCACACCTGTGGTTTGAGCCGCAGTGCGTCAAAGTATAAATTTGACGCCGCACGGTGCACCAAAATGGCATTAACCGGCGGTATTATTTTTGACGCAAAACTGCGCCGGCGCAGTTTTGCGTCCAAAATTATAAATATGGCCCATAGTGTCTCATGCACACTGTTTTATTTCCATTGCACTCCAGCAGTCCAGGGGGGGTCTCACGTTTAAATGGGGGCAACAGTGAACTCACCGCTTCATTGAAGAAGTGCTAAATCTGCAGGAACGTGAACGGGTGGAATTTCTTTCCAATAGGGATATTATGGCAAGAAAAACTCCACTGATGGAGAGTCACTGCCAGGTTATTCCCCGACTGACATGGTATGAAATGCCAGGTTGCCAAACACTAAATCTGAGCTAACCATTTGCTTCTTACGTTTGAGCAGGAACATCTTGCAGTGTCTTGCTTGCTCTGCCTGCCTGTGGCCCTCAGGATCCGAAATCGTACCTAGTTGCCCACATATCACAATGCACTTAATACCTGTGTTTAGCTCCCCTCGCCTTTGAGCACTTACCCGTGAGCTGCAAGAAAGGCATCTGTGACCCGTGTGAGCACTGGCAGCTTTAAAACATGTATCAGCATTTCAGGAATGGTGCAGTTATTTTAATTCCTCTTCTGAACCGTTACATTTTGGAAAAGGAATTACTTTCTGAAATTAATCCATCTATATCCACACAACTGCCTTGTTTGCTAATAATAAAGTCTCACTCAAAGTGTCACACGTAAGGCATTGCAACGTCACACTGCAAACACGGAAATGTCACTCATAAGCAAACTGAACACTTGGTAGGTAAGCTTTACTTTTGCCTGTAGCAGAATAAGGTTGGTTTCAACCTAATACCTGAAAATAGGGAGTTCTACAGTCTAGGACCCAAAACCTAGATAGAAATGTTCTTTTTGAGATGCAAGGTTGCCATGTTTTGCGCAACTTGCATGTCAAACATACCAGTTTTAATGCCACGCATTTGGAAACTGGGAGCGAATGCTTTGTGCAAAGGCCCTGGGAGTACTACTAAACCTGATCTTGTATTCAAGACCTAATGTAGTTGAGGAATTTCACATATTGCCGGCCCACCCTAACAGCGCAATCACATAGTCTAAGTTAATCACAGAGCTCACTGGGCATGGGGATAAAGGGTACTGATATAAGGCAACAGCTGCTTCAATTGTCAGAGGTGGTGGAAGCTAGACTGGACTACGAACCTGGCGTGCTTTAGATCAACTTTTGGTCCTTTGTTAGAGTGGGTGATGGGAACATGAAAGAGACGGATGAGCCGAATGCATTTTCAGAATCACAAGTCTTTGAAGATCCTAGCAACTGGCTGTTGGGTTTTAGGCTTTTTAGGTGTATGGAGCTGTGGCTGTTGCAGGCATCCACCTAATACAGCACTCCTCACTTCAAATCCATCATGTATGCCATAGATAGTGTGTCTCATCTGCATATGAATGAATGCATGGAAGACTCCCTAGTTTATTGCATATTAAATAGTAGCTTGAAGAAAATGTAATCCTTACGATATGGGAATACACTTTCAATAGTATCACCAAGCTTGTAATGACACAAGGTTTGCTGAGTACAGTCATTTCTTTAAAGTTGTATTTATTTTGAAGCTCTCACACACGCTTGAGTGAACATGTTTCATGCCAATATCAAGGCACTTCTCCAGGACTGAAAATGCAAAACAAGTGTGGTTAAATTGATAATATTATACATGACATTAACTGAGCGGAGGAAATTGATTATTGATTACATCATAATGCATTATAATACATTGTAATAGAAGTATCCCAAATTATGAGTAAATACTGTCTTGTATTAATAGTTCCTACCCACAAGACGCAGCACAAAGTATACCAAAACCAATAAAATTAAAACAAAGTAAATGGAAAATAGGCGCCCATATCGAAACAAGCAAGATAAGCTATAAGTGGAATAGACACTCATATACCTATAATAAGCTATAAGAAATTCATTCAGAATGAATATTCCAACCAAAGTACGACACATGTGAATCATCCCTCTCTGAAGACACATTCACACGAAACCTTCAAGAAATAACAGTAACTAAAACATTTGAATAGAAAAAAATATGACTCCAATTGTAATAATATAACTCATAAAATAAGTTTATCTTGCTACATTGCTTAGTCTTGAAATAAGAGTTATCAGAAATCCAAACAAACATTAATTAAGACGCTATATGAACTCCCTTAGCTGCCGCACCTTGATCAACAACACACCAGACAACCTTCATTCCCTTAGAACTCAGGGCCGGATGTAGCAAGGGGTTTTATCCATTCTGTGTCTATGGGAAAATGCGTTCGTACATATGGTCCTAAGTGTGAGATAGATGTGGGCCTCTTGGTAGATGTGAACTGGGAGGCACCCCTGATGCACCCTGGGAAGGTAGCGATAAAACCAAGCCTCAGACTCATACAACTTAGGGTCCAGCATAGAATCTATTACCACCAACTATTTAAAATAGGAAGAGCAAACTCACCCACCTGTGTACAATGTGGGGAGGACTTAGGCTCATACTTCCACACACTTTGGAATTGCCCTTGTATACAACCGTATTAGAAGTTGGTAACTTCGAAATTGACATCCATATTGCGACATACAGGCCCCTTGTACCCCTCATTTCTCAGTATTGGGCATATCCGGTGATGTGGACTTGCCCGGAAACAGCTCCTAGTCTGTACACATGGCTTCGTCTTGCTGAAGCAAGATATTGCTGAAGAATGGGATGTCCCAAACCCCCACCGTGAGCCAATGGTCACTGGCATGACATATTGTATGGAGGCAAAAAGAGTGATACACACAGCTAGGGACTCCCCAAATACATTTTTAACAGGCCCACTATGGCCTAGATTGGGACACTGATGATCGACCAGCCACCCCTGTGGGAGGCGAGACTCCCCAAGATGAGGACATCCGGACAAACTGTGTCACATGGTCTGACGCTTCCAAGGGACAAAGGGGTGGGTTCTAATAGTTGGCGCTGATTGATTTCATTGTTCATATTACCCTTAGGAGCTTCGGGTTACCTCACTGAACTTGTCTTCTGTACTGCCGAAACCTATGTGCAGATTTTATGCAACATTGTGATGAGTTATTGTTGGTATGGTTATATTTGATAACACCAATAAAAAGTTATATATAATAACATTACAAATATAAAAAATAATTGCAAGTTAAAAAGTACATTATAATCATAAAATCAATAAAATCTAAATCTCTTATTTAAAAGACCATAAAGTTATCCAATTGTGTTGCATATTTTAAAAAGATCCCACAACCACACACACATCTAAGCATTCTAACTGCTGCAAGCAAAGCAATGACTCTCTGCATCTGTGACATTTATACTTGCGTGAAAGGGGTAATAAACAACATTGTGTAAAAAGGAAATAAAATATACAAACAAAAAAAAAGTGCAACAAGGTTTGAGTGACACTTCATCGCACGGACAGACACATATTAGATGAGCCACGCTGGCCTTGTAAGAAAGCATAATACCCATCTAATAGAACCCAGTCTAAACCTGGTTAGCAACTACGCTCCAAAGATCATGGGTCCAAATTCAAATAAGGTGCTAGCCCCAATGTAGTCCATAGAAGACACCATTCCCTAACGAGGACTTCATCAACTCTGTGCCTTCCCATTGCGCTCTTCTATCAGATAAAAATGACCCCAAATTCACCCTTTATCTTTCTTACATATGCCAGACGAATTCTCAAAAACGGATGGGTAACCAAGAGCAGCTGCATCCCTGATGTATTTGAGCCATGAAATTCAGTTCCCATAGGTACAAGTAAGGAAGTCTAAGATAATCTCTCTATTTAGACTAGCCTGCTCATTACACCAGATTGAGCACCACAACAGGAAAGGAGCAATGTTGATCAAATCCTCACTCAATTCTTAGTGGATAACAAAGTGTGAAGTTGTCAGGGGAACCCCGCATATGTAATGACAGACTCTGTTTTCCTCAGTTTGGTTATAACTAAGCCCGCTTTCAGACCAATGGCAGTTAAAGTATCCCACAATTTCGATCTATTTACACAGTCAAAAGCACTGTATAGGTCCATAAATGGTAGTTGCAGGGAGCTACGTTTAGAAAACGTATATTTACAGATTAAAAGGTGCAGATTTAGGCATTGTTCTATTTTACAAGACCTTTCCTGAACCCGTATTGGCCATGTGAAAAGATTTTATTGTCTTTGGACCAGAGGAGCAATCTATCTGGCACAATTCTCCCAGTGACCTTGGCTGTAGAACTTAGGCAGGAAATTGGGCGGTAGCATTTTGGATCCTGTGCATTCCCCTTTTAAAAACCAGGCACAATTATGAATGATCGCCAGGAGGTTGGTGTACCAACTCTACATGCAGAATTGATAATATTTGTAAGCAGGGGGCCCAAACCCCTGGATTTTCCTTATATAGGTCCATAGGATTAGATGAATAAAAGAAGGTAGAATAAGCTAATATGTAAAGCAGGATTTAAAAAAAGATAAGTATCAAGTGAGCCGCATCATTGTTTTTCTCATAGCATAAATACCAAAGAAAAATTTTAATTGATACTAATGATACTTGCTTATCAGCACCTTAAAATTGTATTGTTCCTGCCCTCAGTGTCTCTGAATTATGTTACACAGTAGTATAGTATGTTGGCTATATTAAGCCTAAGACAAAGATGTGTAATGTAAACAGTAACAAACATCATGGAGGTTGATTCTTAAGCATACCTAAAGCATAGCCTATTTATGGATATGTAATAACTGTGTTTTGGAGCCATACCGTGTTGTAATTGATGTAGCATGTAAATGTGCAAAGAGGATATTGTGTAGAAATGACATTATGATCAGCACCACTAACATGTTTTACTTATTAGGATCGAACAGAGCAAATACTACCCTTTACCTCTATCGATGAAGGACAATGTTTCACCGATGAGGGATGATACTCATGTTTGCTTGGTGGATTCATTATGAGTAAATTTCATTCATAATCTTGTACAGATATGGGTGCCATTCTATTGACCCCTTATATTGCGTGTTTTGATAAAGGTGCCTGTTTTTGTTCACTTTGATCTCATTTGGTTTGTTTCGTTGCCCTTTGCTATGTTTCATGTGGGTAGGAACTAATAATACAAGATGGTATTTAATAATTTTTGCTTTTTGGGATATTTGTAATGCAATATAATTATTGGACTCTGTGATGAAATGTGATGGCTGAAATCTGTATGAGAACCTTAAAAAAAGAAACTTTGAAGAAATTACTATACTCGTCAACCTTGCGTCATTACAAGTTTTTGTTTAAACATTACTGAGAGTGCATTTCCCACATGATCAAAACAAGTGTTATATTATTTTGGTATATGAGTTTTGACATGCTGTACTGTTGGGACCTATGGCAGTCGAGTCTCACATATTGGGTTTACTGCACCACTTGTCTATTTCAATATAGTAATATGCACAGGGAGACAGATGTCTTTGTGTAGTGATTTTCACCCCAGTTTCCAACCAGGTGTAAAATCATTGGCTGGAATGTGTTGAAGAGAAGTGGACAAAATAAAGTCTGCTGAGAGCCGCCACTTTCCTCTATTGTTTGGGATCCATTGAGTCATAAATTAATTGAACCAGTCTAGTGTGGTGTATGACACCAAGGCTTCTGGCTTTAAGTAACTTTGTATCACATCAACATTTACAGTGTAATGCCCCGTGGCAAGATAGAAGAAGATGAGCATAAGCTTACCCTCCCCTGCAGTAGCTTGAAGATCATTCAGCAGAGTTACTGAAGTTGTCTTTGTCACTTGCTGCATGATTAATGACGATCCAGCAAATGGTGACCTCCAAAAAATGCTGTAGCTGAGCTTCTGCATTTGGAGCAACAGTGTGTCAATTCTGTTTTTATAAGGCTGTGTAGCACTGCTGGCTGGTGAGTAGTGTTCTTTCGTGAATTGTGCATAGATGAGGATTTTGTCGCTTGTGTTCAGAACACAAGTATGGCTTTGAGCTGCTTCACCATTCACCCAACTTTTATCATAGATACTCACAATTGGTCCTTTTGATTCTGCCAGCCTTTCCTGATGCTGCCATCTCCTGCTTAACCTTTGAATGCCAATGGATTGGTATGTGTTGATGAAGTAGAGAGGCCTGACCGAGGCCTTGTCCCTCCGTTCCCCCTGCTCTTCATCTGTGGATTATGTGGATTTGAGTAGAATAATAAATGTTTACCTTGATGCAGATAAGTTTAGGCCCCCAACCTCTTGTGTTCCCGGACCTACGAATGGCTGGAGACCTGCATATGGTTGGATGGCTCTGCAGCCTTGATTCTTCTTGTAGAGTAGTATTGTTTCATCATTCTCCAAGATCTTGTGCCTAGAGGTCTGTGCGTCTCTGTGATCGGCACCAGTCGCGTCAGGCTATAGGGAACAACTCAGTCAACGATGTCATGATAGCCCCAGTTGGAGCTATTGTGTTTCTAAGCACTTTATTGGGATTTAATCTTTAAAAATTCGTATCTTGACTTGTACACATTGGATTCTTGACATTTTGACCTTATTTTAACTCAGATAAAGATTATCTACTTTTCGAAACTTGTGTGGTGTACTGATCTGGTGCTTTCACTGCGTTACTGTATGAGTTAAAGCACAAATTCTTTACACATTGCCTTCTAAGTTAAGCCTGCCTGCTCTGTGCCAAGCCACCAGAGGGTGGGCACAGAATAATTTGGATTGTGTTGTGACTTACCCTGACTAGGATTGTGGTCCCTACTTGTACCTGGTGCATACCTTTGCCAACTTGAGACCTCATTTCTAACAGGAGTGCACCCCTTTTCTGTTGTACTTCATTTTACATTAGGCTGCTTGGATCCGCTTCTGCCTTTTCCTGTGATGTACTTGGCAGACACAACCTCAAGGCAGCCACCAACAGTCGTTCCCTCATTATGAAAGTTTCAATTCTCATGCATGGTCAGGCAAAAACAGAACCGTGTGGTGAAGTTCCCACTGCCGTTGCCCTAGAAAATTAAGGAACCAATTTGGTTTGGCATACGGACCCTCCGTTACTAATGTGAGTGATATCCACTATGCCTTGTTACATAGGATATATAATGCAAATCTTAATATGATGGACGCAATATCGACCACATTTTCAATGAAGTTACCCGTCTGCCATATCAGGTCCTACATATCTCTTAATTCAGCATTCATACTGAGCTGAACACATAGGCCCAGCTCAATATGACTAGGGCTTGTATGGAATGTAGAAAGACTCATTCTCTTTGGGCCTCTCACAGTGGTGTACCAAGGGTGTCATTGAACCTTAACCATTATGTAAGCAAGGAAAGCAACCAAATATCAGCTTTTGCGTGCCACCGCATTTCATACTACACATTTAATGACATGGGAAAAATCAGGCAGAACAATCTCTGTACCTGAAAAACTGTGTTACCTGCTCAGCTCGGCTAGGGTGAAGGGTCCTGCAGGCCAAACTTCCAAGTCCAGAAGCCCACATAGCATTCCCCAGTCTCGTTTCAGACACTGATACTAGCCTTTCAGTCGCATGGGCTGCTAGGTCTAAGCAAGCGACATCCTGAGCCAATTCTGCGTTTTACCCACTTAGCATATTATGGCCCTCATTTCAACTTTGGGGGGCGGCAAGCGCTGCCCGCCAAGTTGAAACCGCCGCACGGCCGCCAATGCGGCCGCACTCCCTCGGTGTCTATTTGGCGATCCCCACTGGGCTGGCGGGTGGAAACCTAGTTTCCGCCCGCCGGCCCAACGGGGATCTCAGCCGCAACACGGGACCCGGCTCCAAATGGAGCTGGCGGTGTTGCGGTGGTGCGACGGGTGCAGTTGCACCCATCGCGCTTTTCACTGTCTGCTATGGAGACAGTGAAAAGCTCCTTGGGGCCGTTGCAGGGGGCCCCGCGACTCCCCTTTCCGCCAGCCTTTTCATGGCAGTTCATACTGTCATGAAAAGGCTGGCGGGAGGGGGACATGTAATCCCCGGGCAGCGCTGCAAGCAGCGCTGCCCTGGGGGATTACAACCGCCGGGACCAATGTGGTGGGAAACCGCCGGTCCTGGCGGGTACCGGAGTAGCATGCTACTCGCAGAAAAGCACTTTGACACCCAGTCAGGGTCAGTAAGCACTACATAAATACAATTACAATATATGCTAAACATTTAGGACAACCAAAGATTTGGTAAATGTGGTCAATTTAGACTAATTGTATGTACATTTACATTAATTGGCTAAGCTGAAAATTTGGCATACATCTAGGCCTCCTGGACCTATGGTGGACATGCCTGGTATAGAGGCCTCCAAAGTTTTCATTAAAGCATAAAGAGACAGATTTGTCATATTAAAAAATAATTCAGATGTTATTGCTCAAAGTCTTATTCAAACACCAGAGCTAGGCCCACCCTGAATCATAAAACATGAACAAATTGTGAGTATTTGTTTTTAAGAAAGGTGACAGCCATATTTGCTGTCAATCCTAAGGTCTGTTTCTCTTCCCTGTCCCATGTCTCTGTTTCCCGCCAGGAGGTTTTCCCTCCTCTAGTTTATCCATCCCCCATGCTCCTTTTCACATCTCTGCCCCCATCTCATATACGCGCACCTGCGTGCTCTTGTTGCTTTCCTTCTGCACACGAGTGAGGACAGACTAGGTCCACACAGCCGGGTGCAGGGCTCTGGAGCCAGCCTTGCCCTCTTTTTCTCTAGTGTGCTGGGCACACTCAAAGGAGTGCTCGCTGTGCAGGTAGTTCCAGAAATATGTATTAAACAACTGCTAATCTGACTGGAATATAAAGATGTTTATTGATGACAAGATAAAGGTACACAACGTATCTCTTCAGACCAGCATCCCCCAACAGAATACTGTTAACTATCACTGGCATGGGTGGAGTAGAGTGGGGTAGAGCAGTGGTTCCCAACCTGTGGTCCGGAGACCCCTGGGGGTCCGCAAAGCCTCCTCAGGGGGTCCACGACTGCTTGGAAAATTAAATAATATTACCAGATTAGGTCCCCACCTTTCAGCAATGGCTCAGTGGGGGGGTCCCCAGATTCCCAAAAAGATACAGTGGGGGTCCCCGGGCTCCAGTAATGATAAAGTGGGGGTCCACAGAAGTCAAAAGGTTGGGAACCACTGGTGTAGAATGTAGCGGCAAAGAGTAGATTGTGTCAGAGTAGAGTGAAGCTGTGTAGGGAAAAATAGAGTGATGCAGGATAGAGTGCAGTGGTGTAGCGTATAGTCGCATAGAGTGCAGGGCAGTGGTGTGGAGTGCAGTGGTGCAGAAAACTTTATCGTGGCATTGAGTGTAGTGGCATAGAGTGCATTGGCGTGCAGAGTAGAGTGCAATGGCATAGATTGAAGTGATGCAGAGTAGCATAGATTTCAGTGGCAGAGAGTGCAATCTTTCAGAGTACAGTGTTTTAGAGTGCAGTGGTGTAGAATACATTGGCTTACACTGTAGAGGTATAGAGTGTTGCAGAGTAGAGTGCCATTGAGAGCAGTGGCATACAGTACAGTGGTGCAGAGTAGAATAGAGTGGTGGAGACTGCAGTGACATAGCATGCAATGGCGTAAAGCGGCGTAGTGTACAGATGCATAGAGTGTAGTGGCGTAATGTGTTGCAGAGTAGAGTATAGTTGTGTAGAGTGCAGCGATGCAGAATAGTTGGCATATAGTGCAGTGACATAGAGTGTATTGGCTTTGAGTAAAGTGGTATAGAGTACATTTGGTAGAGTGCAGTGGTTTAGAAAAGACTGGTGTAAAGTGCAGTGATGCAGAGGGGTGTAGAGTGGCTCAGCATAGAGTAGAGTGGCACAGGGTGCTTAGGTGTAGAGTCGGTTGTTTCAGAGTAGGGTGAAGTGCTGTAGAGTGAAGTGCTGCTGGGTGGAGTGGAATAGCACAGAGTAGTGGTGTAGAGTGCATTGGTGTAGAGTGGAGTGGGCTAGACCTGTGTGGTGTTGAGTGCAGTGGTGAAGAGTGCAGTGGTGCATAGTAAAGTAGAGCGCATTGGCTTAGAGTACGGTGGTGCAGAGTAGAGTAACGTGGCATAGAGTAAAGTGGTTTAGAGCGAAGTGGCATAGAGTGCAGTGGAGCAGAGTAGAGTGGTACAGAGTAGAGTGACAGTGAGTGCAGTGTTGCCAAGTAGAGTGTTGTGGGGGGCAGCAGCGTAAAGTGGTGCAGAGAGCAGCGGCATAGAGAGAGAGGAGATTATATCACTGTGTCCTACAAAAAAAATCAAAAAGAAACAGTAATTTGTTTTCAATATGTCCTTGATGCTATATTGTCCTTGTGCAACTGCATCTGTTGCACAAATAGAAAGAGTGACATAAGTGAGTGTGCACAAGGTAGGGACAGGAGAAAAAGAGGTCTGCTAAAGCGCTATGAGATATTACTGATGAGGATTTGTTGTTTCAGAAAAACACACTGGCGTAGGTTAGAGGTGATAACACAAGTAGGTCAAATCTATTTTAATGAAAAGGTGCTCTGTGGCAGAGGTAATGTGTCCTGAGTTGCAGTGGCATTAATTAAGTATGCAGCTTTATTTTATTGTGGAACAACACATTATTATTATTATTGTATCTTGATCTTATTTTAGGCACAAGGTGTTATTGCGCTTAGTACAGGTAATGTAATTAAGGTGCACTTAGTTATGTATAGGCTAGGGCTGAAAAGTAATACAAAGCAAGAGGTCGATTTGTGTTGCTTATGTGATTTAATAAGTGAAAGACAAGGCCTGAAAGAGCATATATTTTAAATTGTTGTCTGTGGTGAAAGGGCATGAAGGATGCAATGTAATGGTTGTTAGAGCATGTGGTGAGGTGTAAGTAGACACAGTGATGGGCAAAGTGTTAAAAGAACCTAAAGGCAAATTGTGAGTCTTTGACATTGGAAAGGCAGAGAGAGAGTGGGGGTCCTTAGACCTGTGCGTGGGTGCGTGGAGGAGGGATTCTCACAGGGCCTTTACGATTGTGGTCTGTTTGCTTACAAGTACCAGGAAGGTTTATGTTACAACTTGCACATTTCTGCATAAAAGCAGAAAGGAGTAAAATGATCATCCTGGAACTAGTGGACTTGCTGCCTGAATGGAAGCTGGGACTATGTAAAAGCATGGGGGACTGGGGAGGGGTGAGGAGAGTCTAGGGACAGAAGAGGAATATGTAGATGGGAAATTAAGTTGTGGCTTATGTTTATTGTGTTTGTGTTGGGAATGGTGCCAGTGTACCTGCTGCACAGATGTAATGTCCAGTCTGGTAAATGTAGTTCAGAATGACTGATAGATAGAGAGGGGTGTTGTTGTGTGTTCCCCAAAGCAGGGTGATAAGTTGTGGTGTTGGTAAACAATAGCCATACTTTGTATTTTAACATGGAGCTAGGATCCAAATGTATATTCTGATGTAGGCAGTGTGTGGTGTCGCCTAGTGCAAGTAAAGGACTTGTGTTCTTTTTGTCTGTTTAAAATACAAAATGAAGCGTTAGCATGGATTTAATGTTTCCATGAGTTCTTATTGTCCTGGTGTCACTGCACTTACTGTTTGAAAATATAGTAGGCTCCTGAAAGTGCGTATTTAAAGGATAGGGAAGGAAGAAGTGGTTTGAGGTGCTTAGAAGAGCAGTGATGGGGTGCTGTTGTTTGTGAAGAACAACTTTGCCTTTTTGTCTATGCTGAACTTGTCCCGGTTTAGAAACACCTGCACGCTGTCTGCTTTCATTCTAAGCAGAAACATGCAGGCAGAGATGGGGCTTTAAAAATTTATTTTCACCTCCAGCTGGGCCAAAGATAAAGGCCAAAAGTTAGGGGACCATCAGGCCTCCTTTTGTTCCAATCTGATCCTGGCTGGGTACGGTCTGGAGGCTTACACTTAGATGCAAATGGAAAGGAGGGGAAAGAAAGGCTGAAGGCTTGTTATCACTTCACAGGTGCTATGAGAGGCATGCTTTTGTCTTTGTTAAGGGAAATCCATACACTGAAAGAATGTCAGATGTGTTGGTCTGTCCCAGTATCTGCACAAATAACAATGTAAATACCATTTTATAGCGCTACTAATTCCCGTGCAGGATGTCAGAGCACGATACTGAATGTATATATAACCTATATATATATATATAACCTATCTAGCTATAGCAAAATAAAAATCTCATCTGCATGTTGCATTATGTGTTATTTAAGGGTCATGTTATAGCTTCGTAAATGCCGCACAGAAGAGGCACGAGCAGGCCCCATAGGGAGAGTTATCTGCATTCCTCTTACCTATAAAAGCTCTCACTTTGAAGTCAGCCAAAAGCAAAGTAAACACCTAGCTCGCACAAAGACACAGGTTGGCATTTGACCTCTGTCTCTCACTGCAAAGCAAATGTGACAAGATAAGAAAAAGATTTAAAGGCCTCTTTAAAGAAAGTGAGTTTGTGGAAGAATACAGTAAACACGGGTTAGGCAATAGAAGGGACAAACTGAACCTGGAGAGTCTAAAGCAAACAAAGACAGGAAATAGAAAGTCAGAAAATGTGAGTTACAAACCACAAAGCCAATCGTAATAAATGGGCAGAATGCATTCCTAGGTCACCTTTCGGAAAGTCCCCAAGATGTCTTAAACAAACCAGACAGGTGCTGTCTGGTAGGCTTGGACCTAAAACATTCATTCACCAATGTTCTAACATTCTAATACCAGAGACAGAGGAAAGACAAACAAGGAAGGAGAAAGGGGCATATAAAAAAAGGAACTCATCCAACATGAGAACAAGCAAATCAAATAGAAACTTCAGGGCAAGCAAGTAACAAAAATCACTGCTGTAATCCACCTAGACGGTACTCTAGATCTGGAAACATTTTGCAAGCATTCAGTAATGGAGGGATAATCAGTCTTACAAATCATCAGGCCCTTATTAGGGTGTGGAAGTCTCACTAGAAGGATCATTGTCACCCTACTCAGGTGCTGCTTGAACAGGAAAAAACTGTGATATGTTCCTTAGCTCAGACTTAAAAACAGCTATCTATCCTCCACCCTCTGAGGCCTCGGGTGTCACCGCTCCCTTGCTAGTAGCATCATCAGCATTTCACTTGATAACTGTCCAGAAAGTTCAGCATTTTCCATCTTGCATGATGACACCACTTCTTTTGATTTTGACTACTTTCAATAGCTTCCAACTTTTGTACATCTCCTTTCTGGTATGATCTGGTGTATGTATTATAACTAGATCACCAATAGATATGTCTGAAATACAGGCTTTATGAATAGTTTTAAATGTTCATTGGATTTCAAATGTTTGAACTCCACGTTGTCTCTGACTCTCTGAAGATCAACTTTGGAACCAGCATCCCACACACTGGATAACTTGATTCTCAGCCTCCCTTGACAAATATTGGAGGAAGGTACTCTTTTCTTCAATATTTGGAATGGGAGGGGTGTGGCCAAGCAAGATGGCCGGCTGCACGCGCTCTCAGTGAGCTCCCTCTATCCCGGCCTAATCCTGCACTGATCCTGGGTTACCTGCGGTCACAGGTTCCCCCCCCCACTGCAGGTGAGGGGGAGGAACCTGTGCAGGAACCTGCAGGAACCTGTGCAGGAAGGTGCCTGGACCTCGTCGACACCCTCACGGCCCATTTTGGGGGTTCTGATCCCCAGATCTGGGGCCGAGTGGATCGGGTGGAGTGTGCTGGGCCGCAGCACGAGGAAGCGAGTGTGCGGCCGCACCGTTGGGTGTGCTGCGGTCGAGCTGGCTTAATGCGCGTGCGGTCGGCCTCGCAGTGGAGGGACTCCAGACCTGCTGGTGCTGTTGGCTTGCGGCTTTGCTGCGTGGGTGGGCCTGATCGCCGAGTTGGGGCGGTCTGGCGCCGGATTGGGCTTGCGTGCTCGAGCGCCTGAGGAGGGCCCTGGCTGGGCCTGCTTGTCGGCTCTGGTGGATGGTGAGGAGCGAGGGCATGGTGACGGGCATTGGATCGGCTGCGTGTGGGTGGTGTTGCACCTTTCAGGTACGTCTGCTCCCCAGCTGGGTTACTTGTGGTGTGGACACACATGGGGGGTCATTCTAACCCTGGCGGTCCAAGACCGCCAGGGCTAAAATGACGGGGGCACCGCCAACAGGCTGGCGGTGCCCCGCTGGGCATTCTGACCGCGGCGGTTCGGCCGCGGTCAGAAGTGGAAAACCGGCGGTCTCCCGCTGCCCAAATGAATCCTCCATGGCGGCGCAGCAAGCTGCGCCGCCATGGAGGATTCTGACACCCCATACCGCCATCCTGTTCCTGGCGGTTCTCCCGCCAGGAACAGGATGGCGGTATGGGGTGTCGCGGGGCCCCCATAAGAGGGCCCCAAAAAGACAAATTTGCGACGGGTGCAACTGCACCCGTCGCACCTTCCCACTCCGCCAGCTCAATTCTGAGCCGCCGTCCTCGTGGGAAGGGTGTTTTGCCCTGGGCTGGCGGGCGGCCTTTTGGCGGTCGCCCGCCAGCCCAGTGCAAAACCCAAAATACCCTCAGCGGTCTTTCGACCGCGGAGCGGTATTTTGGAGGGGGAAGTCTGACGGGCGGCCTCCGCCGCCCGCCAGACTTAGAATCACCCCCATGGTCTTCTGCCGCCGGCGGTATGGGGCGGCACCGGCAGTATTGCAGGGGAATACCATTGAACAATACACCATGCCGGTGCCCCTGCCGCAGCACCAGACACAATCTGGGGGGCCCGAGGATGCTCTGAGTGCACCGGGGACCACTGGGGAGCCCTCGCAGGCAGAACTTCTTGCAGCTATACTAGGCTCCAGGGTGGCCCTCGAGGGGAAAATAGAGACGGTGGCAGTGGAGGTCCATCTCCTGCGGGTGGATCTCAGGAAGGCCTCTGAGAAGGTCAGGGTAGCGGAGGGTTCCATAGTGGAACTTCAGACCGAGGTGGGCGCTCTGCGCAAACAGATGGTGCAGGTTAATTCCACGTTCGGAAGGTTGGAAGCCAGATTGGAGGATGCAGAGGGCAGGTCCCACCAGAATAATATCCGCTTGCTGGGGTTCCCGGAACGTGTAGAGGGGGCTATGGTGGAAGGCTTCATAGAGAGTTGGATTAAGGACGTGTTGCAGCTGGTTGGATTGTCCAGGGTGTTCGTAGTTGAGAAAGCACACAGGGCTCTCGTGGTGCCGCCTCGTCCCAGGGTGCCCCAGAGGGCTATTATTGCCTGACTACTGAATTATAAGGACAGAGACTGTATCCTGCGGGCAGCTCGTGAGTCTGAAAGAGCGGTCTTTGAAAACTGTAAAATCTCCATTTATCCTGACTGTACAAATATAGTTCAGACTGCTAGAAAGGGGTTTATGGAGGTGATAGCCAAGCACCGTGCCATGAACGTCAGATACATGTTGCTGTACCCGGCACGCCTGAAGGTGATATCCGGTGAGAAATACCACTTTTTTGATCGACCGGAGGAGGTTTGGAGATGGCTGGAGATGAGGGACAAAGTTGCTCCTGGTAGGCCGGAGAGGACTGGCTTGACGGTTCATCGTCCTTCGGGTGAGGCTAGCCCAGATTGGAGAATTCACAGGGAGAGACAGCTGGAGGGCACCGCAGCCCAGGTGGTGGACATTGCTGCCGGCACTAGAGTTGAGATTAAGCAAGATGGGACAATGGCTGTGGTGACTCCTGGTCTGGCTGATGGATCGATGGGAACAATGGTTCAGGGTGCAGAGATGTTCCCTGTGGATACTTGACCTGCTTGCTCGTATACGATTGCCGATGCTGTGCTCTATTGATGGGGGGGCCTGGGCCCCCACAGGAGGCAACTGGAATGCATGTTGCGGGTGCTGAAATGAGGGGGGCACTATTAGACTTTGAATTTGCATATAAGTTGTACAATGGGGGGACCAGCCATTTACTGATTCCTATTAGCAGGTACTCGAATACAAGAATATTGTGGTCTGGATGGGGGGGTGGTTACTCCACAGTTGTGGTAGGAGCTAGTTGCTGGGGAGTTGGGGATTAGGCTGTTGTCCTGGCAGCGATCACACATATGGATCTACAGTAAGGTTTGATGCGTTTGATTTACTGTTCATCCGGGGTGGGTAAAGGAGAATTGGGTTGTTTGGTTGGTCAGGTGTGCAAATGTTTGCACTTTACAATAGCAGTGCATGTGTGTGTGCAGGAGATGGAATGGGCTCTCACACTGTTTTATCTCTCTAGCAGGGAGGAGAGGGATGGAGGGCAAGTGGGACGGAAGGTGAAAACATTTTGGTATGGTTTCAACAGATTATTATACTGATGTGGAACGTCAGGGGGCTGAAGAATTACATTACACGATACAGGGTGCATTCCTTTTAGAAGCGTCATATGGTTCATATTGCCTGTCTCCAGGAAACACATATGACTGAGGAGGAAATTCAAAAGCTAGCAAAGAAATGGTGGGGTCAGATATTCTCCTTGTCCTTCTCCTCTTACGCAAGAGGTGTGATGATATGGATCGCCTCTGGGGTCCCCTTCACTCATGTATACAGTGAGGTAGATGTTGAGGGGAGATATGTGCTTGTGCAAGGCACTTCAGACGAAGGAGCTCCTCATTATACTTAATATTTATGCGCCTAATGTGGATGATCACTCCTTTTATGATGGTATACCTGAGATTATAGGTGATGGGGTGGATGCGCCTCTCATTTGGGTGGGCGGTTATAACTGTATCTTGGATGGCGAGAAGGATCGTCTCCCGCCTAGATTGGTGACAAAACCACTGATGACGAGATCACTCGCCGAGGTAATGCACAATTTAGGGCTATGGGATGCATGGAGAGTACTACATCCGGAGGGCAGGGAGTACACCTGTCATTCTAAGATGCATAACACACATAGTCAGCTGGATCGGTTTCTCTTGGGTGGCCTGAACTTCTCACAAATTCTGGACGTTAGTCATCTGGATAGGTTTCTATCTGATCATACACCTGTGTTGATGCAGCTGCAGTGGGGACCCGATAATACTGAGCTAACACGTAGTAAAGGATGCCTACGGGTTTTTTGGAAGATGCTGGGTGTCATGATGAGGTGGCGGTGGCTGTCAAATACTATTTGGACCTGAACTGGTCCACTACGGATTCTAGAGGTACGGAAGGGGAGGCCCCTGTGAGAGGGGCTTGCATTGATACCGCATGTGGGGTGCGTAAACAAATGGAGCCAGAACTTACTGAGTGGGAGGCCAAGTTCGCGGCTTTGCAGTGTCAGACACAAATTACACGGGAGACTGAGAGGGAACAACTCCGACTGTACAAGATGGTAAACAACTGTTGGGACACATTAAGCAAGGTAACACTTAGAGCATATAGACAGCGTTTGCATATGGAGGGGGACAAATCATGCAAATTATTGGTGTGGATCCTAAAACGAGAAGTGGAGAATCCCCCCATATTGTATATTAGGAATGCCAAAGATGAGATGATTGCCAAGCGCAAGGATATACTTCAGGTATTGGTAGAGCATCTGCAGCGAGTATCGAGGGCTAGTGCGGTAGTCCCAGATGATGAGTTGGTGGGGTTTCTACAGCTCATGCAGCTTCCGCACTTCGAACCGGAGTGTAGGGATGCTCTTGAAAATGCAATAACAGTAGAGGAAGTGAGCAAGGCGGTGGAGGCAATGCCGAAATCTAGGTTGTCGGGGGCGACGGGTTCCCGGTTGAGCTATATCAAGTGTTTCCCCTTCTCCTGCGGGAGAAATTGTTGGCGGTGTTTGAAGATGTGCAACAGCATGGCATCCTGCCAGAAACCATGCGCCAAGGCATTGTATGTTTGATGCTTAAACCTGGGGGGGATCCTGGTGATCTCTCCTCTTATAGCCCGCTTACTATGTTGAATAGTGATGTGAAGATCCTTTGCAAAATATTGAACACTAGGAGTGATTCAGAGGTTGGTGCATGATGATCAATTTGGTTTTATTCCGGGTTGTAGCACAGCTTATAATTTACATGGCTTGGCACAAGTGCTGCATGAAACTGTGGGTGGGAAAGATGAACTAGCGCTAGTGTCATTGGACCTGGAGAAGGCCTTTGACACAGTGGAATGGACCTATCTACTAGCGGTGCTGCAGGGTATGGGGTTTGGCCCACAGTTTTGTGCATGGGTGAACTTGCTCTATACTGCACCCTCTGCGCGTTTATTTATTTATTTTTTGCATTTAGAAAACAAACACCATCAACAATACAACACAGTGTTCACATACATGGTATATAGGACAGATACTTCTGAGAGGTCCCACAGGAGACGCAAACTTGACCAAGTTATCAAAAATAAACACCAGGAGAGACCTATCCCCTACATGGGCACCTCTATTTGGTATTGTAGGTGAACATTAGATACAGAAAACAGCAGGGAGGGAGAGAAAGAGGTATAGTGAAGGAAGGGGAGAGTGCAGCGCTGCCATCATAGCACCCACAGAGGAGGGGGCCCAAACACTATAGCATATAAAGTAGAACCATCACAGCTGGAGACCTAAGGGGAGGCACAGAAGGCTAGTCTTCTCCCTGTGCTCGAGTTGCCAGAAAAGCTATTAAGGGGGCCCATATATCTCTCGGTCGGGAACCCTCCGACAGCAGCTCCCAGTACACCGGCAGCTGCTCCTGACAGTATGCAGCATCTCTCAGCCATTCATCACAGTGAGGTATCCGCTTCCGCCCCCAACATATCGCCACCCTGCGCTTAGCCAACAGCAGCAACAACCCCACCAGCCGTCTGGATGTGGGCGGTATCTTCTCCACATAGCCCAAAAGCGCCATCACAGGAGTGAGCGGCAATGCAGGCCCAGTCATCTCATCAATTGCATGGAATACCTCAGACCAGTAACCACAAAGCGCCCCACAGCCCCACTGACTCAAGGTGCACTTAACTGGGAGAAACGCCTTGCAAGCAGCCTGCACTCCAGGAGTATAATCCAGAAAGATGTGGAGCTGTGTTATTGTATGTCACTGGATGACTTTCACAAGCCAACCAGAGTATGGTGTCCCTATCTCGATAGTTCAGAAGGCGCACAATGAAGGGCCTTGCTGGCGCCCCCTGCGGGGGCCAAGTGACTAATGTGCCCATTCCACCACCAACACCTGAGAGAGCTCACCGGGTAAAAGCGATGCAAACACAATCTCCATGTAGTCCTCCATGCGTCCCATGGTTGTCGACTCCGGCAAGCCCAAAATGCACACATTGTTGCGGCGGGATCGGGCTTCAAGGTCCTCATTTTTATTGCGGATAAGTTCTAACACCAGCTCCATCCGCAGTAGCTTCTAACCATCCTCACAGCAGCCAGCCTCTAGATCCGATGTGCAAAACTCCACCTGCCCAAGACGGGTGGGGTGACCATCTATCCGCTCCTTCAAGCGATCCATCTGTTAAGCCAGATGGTCCAATTTCCCGTCAATACTAGCCAGGCTGTGTTTAAGGTCAACAAACATGGCTTTCACAGAGGACAATTGCATGTCCTCCTCTTGGGGTAGGTCGTCCGACAACCGACCAGCCTGGCCACTTTTCTTTTTGCCCTCAAACGTGAGTTTGGGCAGCTTCTGGTCCACCTTTCCCATGACAGACAGCACCGTCTACGCCGCTCAAGCGCACACCCCAGAACACGCCAGAGCAAAGAGTCACCCAGACAGAAAGGGGGCCAAGAGGTGTCGACAATCACCCAGCATGCCTGGGACCAATCGCCCTCACCTGCAGTCTCAGGGCGGCTCCAGCTTGCCAGTCCAAGATATGGATAAGTGGGCCACGGGCCGCAGCGTTGGCCTCCTCTGAAAACTGCACCGTCACCAGGTCCCAGTTACGGCTATCTCTGTTGCAGCCACGCGGCACAGGATGTAGGCGCCGCACCAGCAGGATGCCGTGGAAGGCCTCTGCTTAAAAATACTAGGCAGGGCCACCAAATGTCATGTCCAAAAGTAGGGGAGGGGCCGCCACCCAACCTCGACCCCCCACAACAGGCCTTTGCGCCTCCTCAGGCCTCCAATGTGCGATCCCCCCCTCAAGGCGGTCGCCGCAGCACATTCTATAGGCCCAACGGCAGAGCGGAGCACAAATGTAGCCCTGCCCCCCCAGGCTTCCAGCACCTCCCGCTGCCACACCCGATGGGCCTGCGGGCCAAAATACCTGCCGATCGGGCCCCCAGGTGTCGCCAGCAACAGCCTCCGTAGCGCAGCCAAGAAGCCGCAGGGCCACAATCAGGCAGAGAAGGCCGAGGAGAGGGCCCCGAACCACATCCCCAACCGCGGGAGCTCCTCTGTCCTAGACTGCTCCCAGTGCAGTTCTTAAGGAGACGGCGCCAGGCCGAGCACCACCTCCGTGCTCTGCACCCCGGCCACCGCTCTAGAAAGGGAATCTCCTTCTCCCGCAGTCACCGCAGTGGCACGGCGCCCCTCAGCACCAGGAGACAAGCCTGACCAGCATAGAAGGCCAGCCCAGGCAAAAGAAATTACAAATTACCGCTCCAGCCCGGCAGAGCCTCACAGAGTGGCGGACATTTGCTGGACGGCCAAGCCACACCCACCCCCACCCTTAGGGAACTTATAATTTTCCATTACTAGCAATAGATTAGTTTTGGATGTGCACAAATGAAATATGATGGAAGCTTGCATAAAACGTTAATCTGCATGCTCTACAGAGCAAGTCTCCTTTTAAGGCAGCAATTGATTTTATCAAGTTTTAAAAGGTCTTCTTAATGATTTTAAGACTTAGGGTTCTGGCACCCCCGGAGGAGGAGGGAAACATTCAGACAGCATAGCGGATCCTTCATAGCCCACTTGTAGGTCTCTGTAGAGGTTTGTGCTGTTACTTTATCTCTGTGCTCATTCGGGAGGAGGTTTTGGTTTACCAATAATGTGGGTTGCAATGTGGGTTTTATTTGATGCTAATTAGGCATACTGTATGTCTATCACATATTTTACTGTATTTAAAATATGTATTTGTAAGATGTACTGTTATGGTCGTTTGATCAAAATAAAGCTATATACATATATATATATATATATATATATATATATATATATATATATATATATTCTTCACTCAAGCACCCATACATCCAGCACATGCTTCTACTGGGCATTTATTGCGCAACACTACATTTCTCATGTAATGTATTCCTCTCAGGCATAGGTACACACAGTACATGTATCATGCACAAATGGACTACACCATATTGCTCTATCCCTGTACTGTACTCTTCCCAGGCACGTCTACATCAGGCACAGAGTCACTACCACTGCACCATGCAATACCACACATCTACCTGATGTAGGCCAAGAGTGAGTTAATGACACAACAGTATTTCTTTTAAAAAGGTGAGTGAGGCTGTATACCTCACTTCAATGACACAGTGTAAAAAGGGTCCTGTTTACCGCTACCTATCACTACACAGTATGCTTCCACCACTGCACTCATGCTGCTTAAACTCCTGGTGAAGGCATTATGCTTCCACCACTCTAAGGGCAGTGCTTTGTGCGCCCCTTCTGATCCAACAAGACCGCAATCCATCAGACAGGTTTATGTCTATGTCATGGCGCACACACATGATTCAGGTTCACCTATGACAAAATAAATCAGCATTAGGGGTCCAGACAAGTGTACAGATGGGCAGGGGTATGCATCTTTACCATGCAGAGGACGTTTCCATCCCAACACCATCTTAAACACTCTTGCTTGGAGACCAGATCCTCTTGAATGTGCCTTTTAAACAGGAGAAGTGTGGAATCCCTTGCATACCCAGTAAATCATTGTTCCTACAGTAACTCCATTCCTGGCATACTATAGACAAAACCCACTGGTGCTACAATGTCAACTTCACCATCTTCAACTTCGTCATCATTCATATTGGATCAGGGCAGATGGGGCAGTCTGCAGGTTGGTTCTTATTTGCTGCACCAAGCACTGCTTCAAAACAGTGTTCTTGCATTTGTAACATTTACAAGCTCTATCCATTCAGTGAACAGGAGCCCTTTTTCTGGATACAAAATTTGAACAAGAGGCTTGTGATGCATGTATAAAATAAATATACCTTCTCAAATGAAATGGCAAAAATGGTCGCTTGGTCCTGTTCGATTGGAATGTTTACTGTCTGTGATGATGAGCAGGCACAAGAAAGCCCTGAGACCAGGTTTGCCATCTTTTTCAGAGGAAAATACTGCCCATCTATTCACATTTTGAGATTCTGAAAGAATCGGTATCTGCATTTCAATAAAAATATTTGTCTATTCTATCCCATTTTGGTTTCATTACCATTTATGAATATTTTAGCCACCCACACATTTTTGCAGTTTTTTTATAGTATTACGTTAACATTTCGTAGAGAAAAACATCTAAACTTTTACTTCCTTTCCTATCTCTTTTAACACCATGACATGAAAATACAGGTAAAATACTGGACAGGTGCCAAGCCGAGCTAGGAGCTATAGTTGCTGGCCCAGTCACCATTATAGCTGGTCAAAGGCAGAAACGTGTTAACACAGTTATGTGTCCTTATCCAGAAAACACTGCTGTTAGGACAAGTCTCCTTTTGCTTACGTCTGAGCTCTTATAGAGTGATGAAAAGAAAAGGTTTTATAGCTTTTGAGACGAAGTGTTCAAGATGGGCCAAAGGACAAGGGGCATCATAACTATTAATCAGGGGAACTAGCAGCCAAACAGGATGCCGACACTGAGCAGTCACTGATCGCAGCTTGCGTGCCCCTGGGAGCTAGGTTCACAATACTATTGGCAGGCCAAGGTCGATGGATTTATCCACCTAGGTGTTCACTTTTATCCATTTTAAGATTGACAATTTATTTGAAAATGCAATACAACTTACACATTTAGAAAACCTTTGTTCACACACTGTCATCTCCGCTCCCTTCTACGTTTGCTAACACACCACCCCACCAGGTCTCTTCCCCTTCTACCCACACACTGTAGCGTGGCTTGCATGTTGTTGCAATTTTATATTCAACTCCTTAAGTTGACGTCTCCTTTTCATGGTGACCCTTTCCACACTTTAGTGCATAGATGTGCTGTATGTGCCTTTTTGACCCTATAGTCTGCACAGCTAGTACCAGGGTCAAACACTTTAGTACAGAATGCAATTGTTTTGTTCTTGTGCTGTGCTTATTCAGAGACACTTCGTTTAGCTAAACGAAATGAATGAGCTGCTCTGCGTCCCTCTCACAGTGTGATAAGAACTTTACATTACCATCTAAACAGCTTCCCTGCTATTTATCAACGAGAGGAGCACTTCTTTGCTGGGACTATCACAGAACCGCTACGAGCTGACTGAGGTGCAGCCCTGCTCACTCCGACTTCCATCCTGCCAAGGAGGATAATCCGTACTGGCTTCCAGCCACCTAATACCAAGGTTTGGTGTTTAGACCATCCAAACTGGTCTGACAAAGGGTACTCCGTTAAGCTCTATTTAGTATAGTAGCAGATACAGATAGGAGTACACCAACATTAGCATTAGCAACAATTGCCATGGGTGAATTGTTTATCTTATTCACCATTTTACCAATGGTGTTTATCTTAGCATGTCTCATCTTGCTAAAAATCGCAACACGTGCTTTTCATACAAGAATACGATCATTTCAGTAAATGTTTTGAACATGCTTTTTGTATCTATTTTATGTTTACCTTGGGTGTATAAGAGTAACTAACAAAAGGATTAGATCTGTTTCTTTGATTCCTTGGGGATCAGAATGTAATGTTCGAGGTTGCCAACAACATCTTTCCCTGTTCTGTTTGGGGATTGGATGTGGTAATGTGACCTAGCCAAGATACAATACCATTTACTGATGGTGTATGTGGATTGAGTCTCCATATTGTGAAGTTCTTGTTGGTCTAATACACAGTCCTGACGTAGGTTAAGAAACCGTATAACATTACCCTGCATAAGGGACTGATCCTTGTCCCTTATGCACAGACAATACCCCTCTCTGCTGAGCCAGTGCCCATTGCTCACACCCTTTTCCATCTCTTTACACCATGCCTGTATCGGTTCCCTGTCCATTCTGCTCGCAGGCTGGCCTCTGTGAAAAGGTGCGCAAGGAAAGGTTCTGGCTGGGATCTTACAGCCCGTGCACAAGCCACGCCCTGAAAATGTTTGATATGTAAATCACACAACAAACATCACATAAAATATGATAACGTTGTTTCAAAATTAAAAAATGTGTATTACTGTAACATGATCTTTTGACATTAATATGTCATATTATAGCACTGCACTAAGCAGTGCTTATTAAAGGTGATCGTTTTCAAACATAAATGAGTAGTGCACTAAGAGGCAAGACAATTGTCATAAACCCTTTTCACTGTCCCCTTTGATAACACACTACCTCCTCTGCTCCCTACATCTGCACATACACTGTACCTTACTCTAACACTTGCCCTCTGCTCCTTACCATTTCTGCTCACACATCCTGAGCTCATACACTGCACAATCTGCTCCCTGCCTCTTATGTTCCCACTGCCCCTCTGCTCTCTGCTCCCTGCACCTTTTGCTTGCACACTGCCCTCTTTGCTCACACTCACTCACATGCTCACTAATTTCCCCTCTGCTCCCCGCGTCTTCTCCTCACACACTGCTCCTTTTGCTCACAACACTGCCCCTTTTCTTTCTTGTACTTTCTGTTATCACACAGAAGTTGCAGCCCAACCACACTCTCAGTCACTTCTCTTCAGTCTGTAGAAAAGAGTGTTTTTTTAAAAAGCAGAGTGAAGAGCAACAGAATTGGTCAGACCTTGTCCCAACTAATATGAAGCCCCCTAACTTGAGAATACTTCTGAAGCTCCTGCCCCGAAGCCTCATAGAAATTGGCAGCATATGTGAGTGCCCAAGCACCAATACAGCATAGTTACTGCCTATCATCCATGAGATATACTGCTCACCATCAAACAAGTCATGGACATCAGTTGCTATGGTAGCTGAGTAGCACAATTTAGATTCTTTCCTATATACGTCACAAGTGTTCAATCATATACTCGTATTTGACATTATATTCACTGTGTGCCTTAATCATATTAACATGTGTGAAACATTTAAACGTATTAACGAGATGTAATCATTTTAGAGATTTATATACGTGTGCACTGATGTTCAGTTGAAACATGCTTACATGTATTTCTTTATCATGTTTATACTTACACTTGAAGTCACATTTGCATATGTAAACATGTATTCTTTTATTCATGTTTTGCATTTATTTTTAAAGTTATATGTGTGTATGTATAACCATGTATTTGAAGTTCATATTAAATGCTTAGGTAAATTAGCCTGACTTTACACCTTAATTGAAATGCATTTTGCTGTGCTAGCGGGTTTTCTTTTCCTTTGCTGGAGCATTCTCATGATCCTTGTTAGCTAAAGAAAGGAATATTGTTGGTATCAGACTCCTGATCGTGAGGCTCGGAGACAAAACTTGGCAAGGAGCGTGGAGATGTAACGAATAGAAAAAGCCTACTTTTCAATCGATGGGAAACCTGAGGGATGTTGCAAATGCTGTTTCAAGTAGTGAACTGATTGGTTCCTGGTGGTGTGGGAAAAGATATGAATGTTGTTGAAGCTTCTGTTTTTTTTAACTGATGTTCACACAGTTAGTGTGTAGGAGAGATTCCCTTTAGACTGCCATGGGAACATACCTCTCTGCTTTCCTTTGTTCTTGCAAGTGTGACGCTTTATGCTAGATATTTATTTCGTTTTTCTACACGTCTACAGAGGTCTATTCTATGCTGACACCTTCTATGCTCCCTGATTAGAAACCCAATTTAGACAACCCTATGATTGGTTTATGTTTAGAAGAGAGAAGGGAAGTTTCTTTATGGAACTCCAATTTGTTTCTTTATTGTTGTGGCTGCAACTATTCTATGTCTCATTTTATTGCAACTAAACCAACTGAGATATTTCAGCTTAATAGCTGCATTTCTGTGCCTTTTCAATTTATTTTTGGTATGCCTATAATCTGGATTGAACAATAACCTGTAATAAACCCCTGTTAACAGTGATTCCTTACTATGGAATACATTGGCTCAACATGACTGACATGTATTATTGATGTTTACTCCCTTTTAATGCTTCATGACAATCAACAAAGGTCCATACGACCGATAGAGAAAAATCTTTGATGACTTTATCAAGAGATTGCAGTACACTTCCCTACCCATTCTCAGTAGCAACCAAGTGGGCACGTATGCACAAACACAGTAAGAGAGTAGATAATGACAAATTAATCTTACTTTTGCTTTGATCTGCACAGGTGCCTGTTCACCCAGGTTATTTTTTAATCTCTTAAAGGGCCTGTGCTGCTGCATATAACAGGGATACAACAACAGATCTGGCCTTTATTATTTGTTGCAGTGTTCACTACTAAGCAGTGCTGGAAGTAGTAAAAAAATAAACTTTGGGATCCCATACATTGAGGGCCAAGTAAAGGGGATGGAGGCAAGTGGGACAGAGATTGAAAAGCAGTCTGACAGTCAACTTATATGTTTATTTAAAAGAAATGCTGCAAAGAAATTGACAACAAGGACATATAAAAATGTTCATCTGTTCTAGTTTACTTAATTGGCCATGAAAAGGCTGCATTTTAAAATATCTTACAGAGTAAATGTGGCTGCTGCAGAGATCTTTTTTGTGCCCAGTATTTTTTAGGGGGTTATAATAGTGGTAAGAGAACTCTAGCGGTTAATGCAGTTCTGGGCGAGTTCTGTATTTTGTTCAGTCACAGTCCTGAGTCATAAAGAAGTATAGAAGGTTAATGTGCCTGCTGCAAAGCACATCTTGTAGCATCCAGATCACAGATTTGTATTCTATGTAGATAATTAAGTGGCTACTGCTTTTGACATAGAGATTACTTTGTTACTTCCAGTTCATAAGTTGCAATCCTTCTAATATAGCACATTGGTCCATTTACCAGCATCAAGGGGCTGAATGCATTTAAGTCATGGGTTTAGTTCCTTAGGGGCATATTTATCACATAATCATGCAGCACTGCACTGTTTTATAGGGAAAGGACAGGATTGTGCAGTACTTAGCATTGTACAGCACATTCCTATCTTTTCCCTGCGCTGACACACAATGTGCCTTGCACCATGGTGCAGATAGGATTGTTCTGTGCAGGAATGGGCATCTTACTGCACAAAACAATCCTCAGCGGCATTTTCCTCTTTCTATGTGTGCTGCACGATGCAGCACATCTAGAAAAAGTAACTAACAAGGAGAAATAAGATATTTCGCCTTGTTACGCCTCACCTGCGAGGCGTGGGATTTTGATGCATTCCCAGGTCTACCAGTATAGGTAACTCGGGGAATGAGCCAAAATCCATGGGTGGATGCTTGGGAACACCCACAATCCACCCATGCAATATCTTGCCAGGGCAGAGTAACGCAACGCAGTGATTTATGCAGGTTGGCCTTGCTTTGCTTGATAAAGCTAACTTAAGAGTTGAGACGCTCTTGCACCCTGTTGCGTTGTACAAGAGCGATGCAACTCTTTAATAAATATGCCCCTAAGTGTTTTTTTCTCAATCTGTTGTTCTTCTAAGTTTTCAAAGAAGGGTTCCCTTCGGAAGTAATAAAGGCGGTCATTCTGACCGCGGCGGGCGGCGGTCGCCGCCCGCCATGCGGTCACCACCGAATGGCCGCTCCGCGGTCAGGAGACCGCGGATGCCATTCTGGCTTTCCCGTTGGGCCGGCGGGCGACCGCCAAAAGGCCACCCGCCGGCCCAGCGGGAAAGCCCCTGCAACGAGGAAGCCAGCTCCGAATGGAGCCGGCGGAGTTGCAGGGGTGCGACGGGTGCAGTGGCACCCGTCGCGATTTTCACTGTCTGCAAAGCAGACAGTGAAAATCTGTATGGGGCCCTGTTAGGGGGCCCCTGCACTGCCCATGCCAGTGGCATGGGCAGTGCAGGGGCCCCGAGGGGCCCCACAACACCCGTTCCCGCCATCCTGGTTCTGGTGGTGAAAACCGCCAGAAACAGGCTGGCGGGAAGGGGGTCGGAATCCCCATGGCGACGCTGCAAGCAGCGCCACCATGGAGGATTCCCTGGGCCAGGGGAAAACCGGCGGGAAACCGCCGGTTCCCCTTTTCTGACCGCGGCTTTACCGCCGCGGTCAGAATAGCCCTGGAAGCACCGCCAGCCTGTTGGCGGTGCTTCCGCTGCCCTCCGCCCAGACCGCCAGGGTTGGAATGAGGCCCAAAGTCTTGTTAATACATACAACCACAATCACTGTGTTGCGTTTTATATCCTGACTTTGTGTTTCTGCCCACATTCACTGTCAGCATTTAGAGGTGGTGACGCTCTGTCACTATTTTCCAGTGTTGTTTAAAATATTGTGAACATTATACACACATTCTTAAAGTGTGATTTTCACGTTATAGTTGACCATAGTTAAAGTGTGTTCACATTAGGTTAGGCGTAGTTAATGTAGGCCTCAGTTTAATCACTCATGCTAACATTGAAAATGCATTTTGGCTGCTATGATTCCCTCTCCGTCTTTTCTTGTTTCAGGAGCCAAGCTCCACCCTGCAGGAGTTTGAATTAACTGTTTCAAATGTTTAGTTTCTATGAGAATAGATTATCAGTATGTGTCATATAATGTGATTTTCCACACCTGTGCCTGGGTCACACTCACTGTGATGTATCACTCCATTAGGAGATATCTCTTGTTGCCAAAAATGTCCATTGTGCGATGCCTGGGAAGGTGATTTCTAAAGTTTTATCCTCAATGTGTAATTCAGATTGTTTGCCTCTCCCTGGGAAGTGGAGGGAGTGTTACAAATCACTGAAAATTGTGTTTGAATTTTTCATTGCTTGCCTAGTTATATTCAGAGCTACTTTCACATTTGCTTGAGGGCAGATGCTCGTTCCACTCTCTTGATGGTATATTTAGCTCCTGCTTAAAGTGTGTCTTGTGAGTAAATCCCTTCACTTACTTGACTGAATCCTCACTTGATTCTGCCTTTGAGAGGTTTATTTGATGATACCTCCTACTCCATTTTTCTCATGCTTTTGACTTTTAAGCTTAGCATGGTAGGGAATTTCCTTTCAGGGGAAAGTGAAACTCGCTGGTGTGCATGTGACACATTTAACAGTCTATTTTTGTCATATCTGAATCACTTTGGATCATACTGACCATTATACCTTTTTAATAGTTATTGATGTGACTAATTCAAATCATTTGAGTTGTAACTTCGCTAATCTGCTGTGAAATCTTCATTGTTTGCAAATCTACTACTCTCTGTTTGCGTTGTGGGGTCTAATGTTTTTCACCATGCTTGATGCATTGCTGATTTGTTTCAGTCTTCAGCCGGAGAAGAAAGGTCCATGCAGTTTATACTTGAGTTTGCACCAGTAATCTGCATGGTGCATGTCCCACTCCCTTGCTGCAACAGGGGCATATTTACGATTATTTCATGCAACACTACATTGCTTTGCATGAAAGGGAAAAAGCGGAAATGCTCCATATTTACATATTACAATGTATTTCTGGTCTCTCCTTATGCTGGTGCGCTATGCACCAACTCAGGTACTCTTGCACCATAGTGCAAGGGTGCCAGTGTTATAGGAAGGATTGTACCTGTGCAGAAAGGAATACCTTCTGGCTCAAAGACAATCCATAGAGGCGTATGCCTATTTCTTTGTGTACTGTAGAATGCAGCACACATGGAAAGAGGAAATAACTAGGAGAAATAAAGATATTTCTTCTTATTACGCCTCTCTGTAGTAGGTGCACTATTTTGGAGCAATCCAAGTCTTACTGTTTTTAGTAAGTCTGGTATTGTGTCAAATTTCATAGGTAAATGTACAGGAACGCCAATGCTCCATCCATGTGTGGGAGCATCAATGTGATATTGAGCAAATGTTCGTCCATGTTGTGTCTTCATCGTGATTTCATGAACCATGCAGCTGAACAAACCCTAGCTTCTGCACATAAGCTGGATGAGGGGTGGGTAAAGTCTGAGAATTGTTAGTGCTTGTTAGACTTTCCTTTGTTTTCAGAGAACTGAAGGAACTCATAGATAAGAAAAGGACAATAGTAGCAGATGTCAAACCCTCTTTCCAACCCTGATATTGTACTCATGTTTACACTCACTTCTGAACGCAGCTATTTCAATGTATTTCAATGCAATGTGAGTAGTATATAAGGGCTGCACCAACTGCATCCGACAGAGCACACTTCGACGCTAGCTGCTTCGTATCTCTCAAGATCGAGCTTGAATAAACATACCTCGATGATTGTGTTTGATTGCTGTCTCTCATTAACGGACAAGTGTACCTGATTTGTGCATTCACACATGGAGCTCCTACCACAACTAAATGTAACACAATCCAATGAAAGCCTCTGCGTTTTATAACGTTTCATCACAAAGTCTTGCAGGGTGGCGCAAATTGCCACTTGCGTGGCTTTGTAAATTCCAGTTAAAGACTTGTGTTGGATTGCAAGGACAACTAAATCCTTACTAAATCTGGGCCATAATGCCTACAAGTATGGACGATATGTGATTCCTACCCCTCATAAACCATCATTGTCTTTTGTAACATTTGTTGTACTGATTTACACACTTTTATAAGTTATTGTGCATCTGTGTTTGTTGACAAGCTGGCTGACACTGAACAATGGGACGGGTAGTGCTGTAAAATAATTAAATTAAAAAAATAATAGGTGCCATTTAAATAATTTCTTGTGGAATTACTCATACAAACAGGTAAACCTTGCAGTCTCACACTGCCTGCACATCTCTTACATAAATGGTTGAAGAACGTCAACAAACATTGTAAATGGTAATTGGTCTGCTTTCAAAGGATGTTGTATGTTAATGTGATTATTTGGAGAGTTATTTAATTAAAGAGTAATTCTAGGATTTAATATCACTACGTGAAGAGAAATAGAGTGAAACTGAAGGCAAATGTCAAATCAGTTAATGATTTGACTTATGCCTTCAGCAAGAGAGGCTTGCGGTACTAAAAAGGGGCGGCCAGTGCACAGGTGGGAGGGGTGGGGGGGAATTAATTTTTTAAAAAACATACCTGTGCTGCTGCTGCTGCCGCCATCACCACCACGCTGCTCCTCTCCTCTCCTCTGCAGACAGGCTGCAGGCACAGGCTGCCAGCCTGCCTTGCAGCCAATCCTGACGCTGCTCACAGCAGCGTTAGGATTGGCTAGGAGCCCCCAGCCAGGGTGCTCTCAGGCAGACTGGGAGCCTGTGCCTGCTCTCTCCAGCCCGGCAACACAGTGCAGGGCTGGAGAGAGCCTACTGCGCATGTATGTTTGGTCGGCCCGAGATGGCCGGCCAAACATACATGAGCAGTGAGGAGGAGTGCTGTGCACTCCACCTCAGAGCTCGTCACAGCCTGTGGCCCGCCCCTTTTACCAAAATCAATAATAAACATAGTTTATTATCATTTTTGGGTAAAAGATTTGCAGCTGCTGATGCTGGCGGGGGGTGACGCTCCTCCACCCTACCGGAGGAGCCGCGTCTGGCCTTCAGTTTAACTCTAGTTGTCTTCACTTAGTGATATTGAGTTCCAGATTTACTCTTTGATTAAATAGCTCTCTAAATGATCCTCTTGCAAGCAATTTATCTTTTCCTTCACCTTTTCCTTTGCCTTTACCCAGGCTCTCAAGGGGTTATTGGGTTGCCCATCCTTTTTACTGCAGGTTAATATGAAGCATTACAAGTAAATAGCATAGGAACAGATATGTATTTGTGTGGTAACAACGAACTGTAGAATAATATTGGCGCAGATAAAAAGGCTGTGGACAGTTGCAGTATCAAGCCAGACCTAAAAAGTCCATTTAGGTCAACCACTGCCCTCTTCCAACCTGTACCTCTAAACAACTTAAATTATCTAATTTTCTAGGCACTTTAATAGCATTCAAATGTCACATGTGTGCTCCTGAAAGTTCAAGCTTTGGCAGCTGGCTAAATAAATAAAATTATGACAGCTGCGTGGAGGCTAGGCACTTTTATTTTAAAGCACACAACTTCTGCCATATCAAAACATGTACTCCTGGCTCCCAGCGTGTAGGGGAGCAAAAGCCCTTCTCTGGTGATTCTCACATAATTGTCTGGTGACAGCTGTGCTGTCCAGCCAGTCCATAAAAACCTGCCTCTAAGTGATAGTTTATTTAAAGTACTCATACTGTGTACCTTTGTTTCCCTTTAATGCATTGACTGCTTGGTAATAGGTTCCAGATAGATCTCAGCCAGGGTGATACTTAAATAAAAGAAGCGTTGACAGCCCTTTAAATCTGGCATTTGTTTTGTGCCTCATTAGAAATGAAATAAGAAAGTCCCTGCAGGTTAGTGCTCCAAACGGAATGCAGACAACATGCAGGTGCTGCTGAATTATGCCCAGGTTTGAGAAAACGACACTGGAACAGACTCAGCACGTTTCCCTGAGTCGGCCGGATTCCAAATCCGGCCCAGAAATAGCTGCTGGATCCGAGATCTGGTGTAATCTCCGTGCTTTTCAGCACTGCTTGTAAGTAGGTATTTAAGTTTGCATAAAGTTTATGAGCTGCCACCATTGCTTTCAAGAGAGGAGCACAATTAAAATGCAGCTTTCAATTCCTATAGATAAAAGTGAGAAACTAAAGTTGCACTTTGCAACTATGGTCATTCTAACATCTCCTACATCATAAAACACATCAGACCGATTTACCCACCCCTGGTTATAGGTGCACACCGGCAAATGTATATCAACATTGCAATACAAGTGGAAATATATGAAGCGTATATTGTGTAGTGCAGCAGAACACAATTTTTGTGTATTTTGTTGTAATAGACAATGCTTGTCCTTTATCATGTTAACTTACATTCTTATTCATACTTGTGGTTGGCATTGCTGTATATTGTATTGGTATCTGTTCAAGTGGCAAAGCTCTATGACTCAACAAAGAAATACTGTTGACCCTGGCAGTATACAGGGAGTGCAGAATTATTAGGCAAGTTGTATTTTTGAGGATTAATTTTATTATTGAACAACAACCATGTTCTCAATGAACCCAAAAAACTCATTAATATCAAAGCTGAATATTTTTGGAAGTAGTTTTTAGTTTGTTTTGAGTTTTAGCTATGTTAGGGGGATATCTGTGTGTGCAGGTGACTATTACTGTGCATAATTATTAGGCAACTTAACAAAAAAAAATATACAGTATACCCATTTCAATTATTTATTATTACCAGTGAAACCAATATAACATCTCAACATTCACAAATATACATTTCTGACATTCAAAAACAAAACAAAAACAAATCAGTGACCAATATAGCCACCTTTCTTTGCAAGTACACTCAAAAGCCTGCCATCCATGGATTCTGTCAGTGTTTTGATCTGTTCACCATCAACATTGCGTGCAGCAGCAACCACAGCCTCCCAGACACTGTTCAGAGAGGTGTACTGTTTTCCCTCCTTGTAAATCTCACATTTGATGATGGACCACAGATTCTCAATGGGGTTCAGATCAGGTGAACAAGGAGGCCATGTCATTAGATTTCCTTCTTTTATACCCTTTCTTGCCAGCCACGCTGTGGAGTACTTGGACGTGTGTGATGGAGCATTGTCCTGCATGAAAATCATGTTTTTCTTGAAGGATGCAGACTTCTTCCTGTACCACTGCTTGAAGAAGGTGTCTTCCAGGAACTGGCAGTAGGACTGGGAGTTGAGCTTGACTCCATCCTCAACCCGAAAAGGCCCCACAAGCTCATCTTTGATGATACCAGCCCAAACCAGTACTCCACCTCCACCTTGCTGGCGTCTGAGTCGGACTGGAGCTCTCTGCCCTTTACCAATCCAGCCACGGGCCCATCCATCTGGCCCATCAAGACTCACTCTCATTTCATCAGTCCATAAAACCTTAGAAAAATCAGTCTTGAGATATTTCTTGGCCCAGTCTTGACGTTTCAGCTTGTGTGTCTTGTTCAGTGGTGGTCGTCTTTCAGCCTTTCTTACCTTGGCCATGTCTCTGAGTATTGCACACCTTGTGCTTTTGGGCACTCCAGTGATGTTGCAGCTCTGAAATATGGCCAAACTGGTGGCAAGTGGCATCGTGGCAGCTGCACACTTGACTTTTCTCAGTTCATGGGCAGTTAGTTTGCGCCTTGGTTTTTCCACACGCTTCTTGCGACCCTGTTGACTATTTTGAATGAAACGCTTGATTGTTCGATGATCACGCTTCAGAAGCTTTGCAATTTTAAGAGTGCTGCATCCCTCTGCAAGATATCTCACTATTTTTGACTTTTCTGAGCCTGTCAAGTCCTTCTTTTGACCCATTTTGCCAAAGGAAAGGAAGTTGCCTAATAATTATGCACACCTGATATAGGGTGTTGATGTCATTAGACCACACCCCTTCTCATCACAGAGATGCACATCACCTAATATGCTTAATTGGTAGTAGGCTTTTGAGCCTATACAGCTTGGAGTAAGACAACATGCATAAAGAGGATGATGTGGTCAAAATACTCATTTGCCTAATAATTCTGCACTCCCTGTAGGTGACGGTGACTTCCTTTTTATTCTACCCCAATTCCTCCTTTTTTCTATTTCCCTTCTTCTTCTCCATTACTCTCTAGTACTTTTTTCCTCCCGTACTTCTTTCTCTTGATAGGGACAAAGGGTCGGTGGTTATCACAAATCCTTTACACTGCCCTTTATTTATTTCATTCTTGAGAAGAATTATGACACATGTTTATGAGTAATGTACTAATCTCTTGGGTGTATTTGTAACCCCAGTGCTCTGCCTTTCATAATGTTTAAAAGCTTTCATATCCTTAACTTGCATCTCTTCTAATGCTTTGCCTTCTCGGGCACTGTGTTTTCTTTTGCGATATACACACATTCTAGTGACTCTATTTCAGCATGCGCAGTTAGACAGACTTTAATCAATGTTGTGGATATATTATCAAATTGGTCTCATTGTTCAGTGCCTTCCACTACATTCCATGATGGCCGAAGCTTCTTGTGAATCTTCATCCTGGTTTTCAATAGTCCATTGTCTATTTGGAACGGACGACTCAAATAAACAAGGTTGATAGGGCATCCTGCTCCCTTACTTTGGACGCCGCAGCACTGTTTGGAACTTTGTTTCACAAGTATTACGTTTGGTAGCACTTAGAAATATTGTCCCTCATCACAACTTTAGCGCTGAAATAACACTAGTGCTGGTGGTCTTACGGCCGCCCTAATACGACTGATCTCTGAATTCCCACCTGAAAACTGGTGGAATTCAGAGACCAGTCGTACTGACGGTCAGCGGTGCAGAGGCAGTACTGCCACCGGTATCGCCACACCAAAAAGAGAGGAGGGGGTGAGTGAATGTATGTATGCGCATGAGGGGGGAGTGAATGTATGTTTGCACATGGGGGAGTGAATGTATGCATGCGCTAGGGGAGCAGGGAGTGAATGCGTGAGTGTGTGCGGCGTGTATGTATGTTAGTGTGAATGGGGTGTATGATGCGAGTGCGTGGGTGAGTGGGGGGGTGTTTGTGTGGGAGAGTATGTGAGTGAATGTTTATTCCTGTCGCCAGGGTGCAAGCTCGCCAGCTTTTTATGACAGTGCGACCAGCAGAATAATGCTTGCCGTCTCCCGCTTTGTGATACCACTAGCGGTATCATGCCATCCGCTGTACTGGAGGTGCTCACCTCCAGCCCGGCGGAACATGGTAATGTGGTGGGACGGGTAAAGGCTCAGCGGTTTGGCTTCGGCCAAACCACCAAACTCCTAATTTGGCGGTATTCACCGCCGGCCAGTCGGCAGTGACACCACCACAGCGGCCATGGCGGTCTTCAGACCACCAGAGTCGTAATGAGGGCCATATTCTAAATTTGGTTTCATTGTTCTGTGCCTTTTACTATACATAGCTGCCGAGGTTTCAGATAGCTGTGTGTGACATTTTCATAATTTGTGTAATTATGAGTGGCATTTCAACGACTATGAGTGACACTTTTTCACGAGCAAAATCAAGCGATAAATACGAGGGAACCATATAAATATTGCAATATATTGAGAATCCTATACCTCCTGTGGTACACCAGCGCCACCTTGTGGCATTTGATGAACACTACCCGGAACTTGAGAAACTGGAACAAGAGGTTTTACCACGCTTCAGGACATAATTCTTTTGAGCGACAATCTCAGGCATTGCAGTAATACAGGAACATGACCAGAAATGCGTTATTCTAACGCGAGATGCATGACATTTGGCAGGGCTGCCTATATTCCAAGATGGTCAAAGCTTGTTAATTTCATCCCCATTTCAATAGTCCGATGTCTATTTCAAATGGACAGCTCAAATACAAGAGGTGGATATGGCATCCTGTTCCCTGATTTTGGACGCTGCATCGCAGGTAATTAATGCACACACTTGGCAGCATGAAATTATTTTGTCAGAACTTATAATAATATATAATAATTTTGTTACATGCTCTAGGTAGGAACTTACCAGGGTTTCCTTATCACGTTGACTTGTACGACACGTAATACACGGGATCACTGTACTTTTGGTCAGTGTCATGAGTAGGTTCCATAATCTTACATAATTTTGTTATTTTTATACTGTGGCTTGTATCGTGAACATTTTTTGTTAGGTCCTCTAATTTGGAAAATATTTCATTTCATTTTTTATTTAACCTGTATCTCTGTTGTCCAGTATTTTAGGGACTACTATCCCACACTGGCCGTTTATGGGGCCTATGGACTTTGCTTCTGTTGGAAGAAACACACAATTGCTATATATCATCTTTTTCATTAGCTACTTTATGTAAGCTTTTGTTTTCTCCTTCTCTAACCCTTGGTTGGATAAAACAAAATCTGTTATTGGTCACCTAATGTTTTATCTTGTATTCATCTAGTTTGGCCATCTTCCTTGAGGTATGTGCTTCATCAGAAGATCTTCGACCCAGGATCCAGGGCGCACACTGTTATGAGTATTTTACCTCCCTGCATGAGCATTCTTTTACCAGTTTAGGCTGGTCTTTTATGAGATACTTTTAATATTAAGCTCTTATTTGGACACCTAATTAATTTATACTGATTATGATTTCCTTTTACCCAGATCTCGACTTTGGGGATACTTAATGCATCTCATCGTGCCCTTGCCAACCAATTAACTGCTGTTAGGTTAGTGTTCACTTTTACTTCTCATATTTGACTCACATGAACCCCACCTCACCTACTTCACTTATCTTGTGAATTTGCTTGATGGTTCAATGGTGGTGGGGATCTCTGATGTCCACTTGTGTTTACAGGGTTTGGTTAGGACTTATGTCTGGCGCGACAGTTATACTAGTGGTCACTATAATCTTTTATCTTTCCTACCCCCCGGGTGTGTCACAGCACGCTATCAATTTCTTTAGTGACTTCCTGCACCTTTTTGTTATACCCGGGTACTTTGTTTCCGTCAAATAGATCTCTATCATATTTGTATAAGTTCTACGCTATCATATGTATTATCCCTTTTATTGAATGTTTTTGGTTGTGATTTTATATTCTTGCAGCCTTGAAAAAGTCATTTATCGTAGCGAAATACGTGTCGGCTGTTGTTATGATGACGTATGCACTGTGGATTACTTAATTCTTCACATTTTAATAAATTCATATACTGGACGTCTTTTCTACGAACCTTACCTTATGGACTTTAACTTGTCAGACTTCTACTTTGAGTGCTGTGGTATCTTCGTTTGTGATTCCTCTGACATATTGCAGTTAATACCTTTGGTAGTAAGGTACATGATACCTGGAAAGTACAGACCAAAAGCTTTTTGCTCAGTACATTTTTTCTGTAACAAAATATCTTAGTATGAGGTGTGATTTGCATACCATTACTACCCCATTGTGTTCTGAGGGTCATTTTTTTTTTGTTTGCTCATTTTTCAGTCAGACACTGTAAAGTGCACGCACACAAGCATACAACACCTACTACCATACAATCTGTGTGCAGGTTACACTGACCCACAGTCCCAAACGCTGTAACAAAAGTGTCAACATTTCTGACACTTTAGGTGCAGTGCTGCACACATGTGCATTTACATATGTTATGCAGCAGAGGAAAAGTTGTGCTTTGTGACGGCGACTTCCCGAACTTTGCAAAGCATATTACTGAAAGCAGATTGTTGAAATCGGTGTCGGCTTCACAAACTTTGCAAAGCAAATCACTGAAAACAACCGTTCAAAACCGCCATGGCCTCCAGAACTTATGCAAAGCAAATCACCAAAAGCATCTGTTAGAAACTGCCGTCAGCTTCACAAACTTCACAAAGCCACCCACCAAAAGCAGGCGTTCAAAACAAGCACCAGGGCCAATAGCTCTCTAATCTGCATTTAATGTCACCTAGGGTGAATAGTACAGGAAATCAGGCTTGTGGTATCCTCGTGAGTGTGCTAGAATGTGTAGTGACGTGGGAGGTGGGACGCTGGGGGGCAGAGTGAGAGAGAGACGTTGAAACGGGTGCGGAGTTTGCAGGCTGAAGAGTCGTGGTTGGCACAGGGCTTTATATTGAGCGTTTTCCATGTTCAATAAACAACGTTATTATTCATCGGTGTGCTCACAGCATCTACGTCTTTCCATGAAGCGGATCTAACAGTGCCCCAGCGCTACCCTTGATATAACCTTCCTTCAAGCACACACACAATATAACTACTGCCTGTCCATAACTTGGGAAACACACAATACACTTTAAAGGTGTGAGGCGAGGGGCGGGGCTGTGAACTTTCACCAATTTCAGAGGTGTGCTCCCCTACAACCTGGGGTGGGGGGCAAAGGTATAAGGTGTTGATGGGGTGCACATGGAAGTCGAGGTCAGTCTTCATCTCATGGATCTTTTTAGTTAACTAGGAAGTAAGGGAGTTAACAACAAATTTACAAATTAACTTTTGAGGAGCCCATTTGGCCAATCAGAATGTAAAGTTTAACAGGTTTATTTCAAATTAGTAATCACTCCAATATAGGTGCATGTCAAAATCATATTATAAAGATACAGAAGCAGAACCACCAAGCTGAAGTGCCAGAAAAGGTTTCACTCCCAGTAACATAAGGCATACAAAGAATACAGTCACAGCAGTACGGTTACTAAGAAACCAAACTTGATGTTCCTTAAAGTAACTCTCATCTTCTTTTCCAAACAGTGTACATAGTTAGACAGACTTAAATCAGTGCTTAGCATAAAGCTACACTTGCAGGGACAAAAGGAAGCAGAAAGGTCTGAACCTCTCAAGGTCTAGGAGAATCTTCCGCACTATCAACAGTGTGAACACTAATTTAAGATCAAAAGTTCCAGAAGCATCCATCTCTCTTAATGCGTCATTAAAATCCCAATTACTTTTCTTTTTCATAGTGTGCATCTGCAACATCTGTACAACCAAGTTAACTTTCTGCACCCTTGTTCCTGATACGTGATGAATAGGAGGCTTCTTCTGCTCATTAAATTGTTCTGTTCTTGCCAAGATTTCTCTTCTCAGGCTCTATTATCTCTAACTATAATACTCCTATCTCTAGGTATGAAATCACAAAAATACACCGGTAAAGAAAAGAATATGCAGAGCAAGGAAACATGCATTGCATTTTAAGAAATAAAGGCCTAGTCAAACTAACTTAAGTTAATTATTTTCAGTGTGCACTTTGAATTGATGACTATATGTGCACTCATAACTCCAGAATAAATGCAAAGGGTAAATAAATTAATTCATGATTACATATACAATATACTTTCAATAGATGCAGGTGTATCTTCAAATACAAATGTGAATGAAAACTACAAATCTTTATGTGAAGTCAAACATTAAAACACATGTATACAAATGTCTAGTTTCTACAGTAAATATACCTCAGTAATACATTTTTGGTGCTTCACTTTACATTAATAAAGTTAAGGCACACAGAGTATATAGTGTTTGGTACCAGTGGCGGTTTTCCCATTAGGACTCTAGGGCTATGCCCCCCTGCTTTCTTATACCAAGAATGAATAATTACCTTATATTCACTCCTGCTGTAAAAAGAAAATGCTATCTAGCAGCAGCCTAAGATAGCTCTGCTGCAGTGAATGCCTGATGTCTGGCGCAAGTGCCTGCTCCAGCCATCAGAGATTATTCAGGGCTGGCAGAACCCCTAGCCCCGGCCTCAGGCCCCTTGCACGTTTCGGTGCCTACCAATTTGTGATCTGGTAAAGCGTCACAGATAAAGTTAGACATGGGTTGTAGGAGTCTGGCCTGGTTTGTAGTGGGAACCTTGGGTACTTACACCTTATACCAGGTCCAGTTATCCCTCATTAGTGAAGTAGTAGTGTTCTAGCAGCTTAGGCTGATAGAGGTAGCAATAGCAGAGCAGCTTAGGCTGAACCAGGAGACATGCAAAGCTCATGCAATACCACTTATAGTTACACAGTACTTATACACAAGTAAAGACAATACTCAGGCCCTCATTGCAGCGGACGGTGTAATGTTGGCGGTAGGAACACAAACAGGCTGACGGTAATTACCGCCCCATATGTGCCAAACCGCCAATGTACCACACCGTCTGCCACAGCGGTAACAACCACCAGGCTGGAGACAACGGTATCCAGCCCAGCGGCCATCACTAGTCCGCCTGAGGGATCATGACCCCGCATACCGCCATGGATTTTGTGGATTTTAAACCGCCATGAAATCCATGGCGGTAGGCACTATTAGTGTCAGGGAATTTGTTCCCTGGCACTGATAGGGGTCTCCCGGTCCCCCCTCCCCTCCCAGGAGTCCACCCCAAACACCCACGACCCTCTACCACCCCCCAAACGTGGTTGGGCCCCCTCCCCACCCCTGACCCCCATAGGCCCCGCAAACATATCGCCCACTCACGCACGCACACACCACTCACACACATACACACGCACTTACAAGCAAACGTACATACATGTTACATTCCCACTACACACATCACCCCCCACAAACATACACGCACCTACACACCCCCTCTAAACACTCACACTCACACCCTCATTCACGCACACACCACACAACACCCCCTCAACCCCCTCCCCTGTCGGACGATCACCTTACCTGCTTCGGTGGTCCTCCGGGAGGGAACAGGTTCCGTGGGGGCTGCTCTGCGGCCAGCACCCCGTCACCAGAACACCACCACGCCGAATACTGACTCGTAATTCGTTGGGCGGTGTTCTGATGACGTGGCGGTGATGGAGGAGCAACCTCCACTGCACCGCCGACCGCCAGTATGTCTGTTGGCAGCTCTCTGACCAGGTAACGGCGGAGGGTCACCACCAGTCATAATATGGTTGGTGGAAGACCGCCAACACTGGAGGTCTTCGGCCCGGCGGAACCTCGGGGGTCTTTAGAAAACACCGCTGAGGTCGGAATGAGGGCCTCAGTGTTACCAAAAATAAAGGTAGTTTATTTGGGTGACACAGTACCAAAAATATCTTAGAGGCAAAACTCCTTCTGGAGGTAAGTATTATACACAATATATACACTAGACACCAAAATAAGTAAAGTAATTAGACATAGGATAGTGCAAACAATCGGAAATGCTATAGAATGCAATGGGAGAAAATAGGTCTAGGGGCAATACAAACCATATACTAAGAAGTGGAATGGGAATCACAAATTCCCCCCTAGACAAGTGTAGTGTGTGCAGAATTGCTGGGAGAGTAAGAATATAGTAAAGGTAAGTAAATTACCCCACCCCAGAGCCCAGAAAAGCAGGAGGAAAGTACTGCAAGTTTCCTTAGGACACACTACACCTCATTATATGGATTATTGCAGGAACCAACCAAGTCTGCAAACAGCAACTTCTGGATTCCTCGACTTGAAGACCTGCAAAAGAAGAGGACCAAGCCCAGAAGTCGAAAGAAGTTCCAGGAAGGACAGGAGCCCCTGCCAACCCAGAAGAGGGTGCAAAAGAAGAGTCCCTGGTTGGACGAAGACTGCAGGAATGCACCCTAGGAAGATGCCACTGGGTTCCTGCATGATGCAAAAGATGTCCCACGATGTGAAGATGGATGCAGATGTGATTTCATGTTGGAAGTCGCCAACAAACCTTGGTTACGACAAATGTATGTTTTGCGTCAAAATGGCGTGGCTGGACCTGGGGGCCTCAACTCTGTGTGAGGAGGAAGAGGGGACTCTCAGCACTTTAGAGAGCCCTCAGGATGCCAGGCAGCACCCACAGGAGTCCAAGGACACGGGGTCAAAGAAGGTGCAAAACGCAGTTGGTGCAGCACTGTAAAGAAGGGTCCAAAGATGCCGGAGGTCAACTCTGCGAGTTGAGCGTCGCAGGATAGAGTGTTGGGGACCTGGGCCAGGCTGTGCAAGCAATTTTGCAAACAGTGCACAGAGGCCTCAGGAGGTGAAGAAGACGTGGTGCACAGGGGTACTGTCGCTCTCAGGGAAGGCAAGGTCTTACCTCCACCAAATTGCGTCAGCAGGACCTCAGAACAGTCTGTGTCGATGGGGTCCACCCTCTGGGTTTCGAGGCGCACGCTCGTCGCTGTGAGAGGAGCTCAGGAGTACCAGTCATTGACTTGGAAGGTGCCTGCGTGAGCAGGGGAGTGACTCCGTCACCCGACAGGAGATTTCTTCAGTCCTTCTGGTGCAGGATTGGAATGAAATTGAGTATGTTTGACCACTGACTTTGTGTTTCACCACTGTGCATATTAGTTGTTCAATGTTCACCAGTAGCACATTACATTTTGTATTCAGTTTAGCTGCCTATTGGCTTTAACGTGGCATTAGACATTACATTTTGTATTCAGTTTAGTTTCCTATTGGCTTTATCGTGGTGTTAGACATTGCAGTTGAGACATTGCAGATGAGCTGTGTTTTTCGTATTTTCTCTCACCGAACAAGATAGCATGATAAGAATGTGCATATTTTGTGTTTTTTAGTGCCGGGAAGGACTCAGCCTTGGGAGAGACAGCCATGAGAACTTGGCCAACTTTCGAAGTTGTTTCTTCCAACTCTGACCTACAGTAGGCAGCATGTTTTGAATATTCAATTATTTAATCTATAAAAGGTGTCCCTGGCCAGCAGTGAGAGGGGGAATTTTCAGAGACTTGAGTTAGGAGTGGACGTCAACTGCCTGAACTGTCCCGTGAGGATGGAAAATCTCTTTCTCGCAGTTGAACAGGGGTCATCAACTTGCTGGCATGAGAAAGATGAAGAGGAGTGATAGGCCCTACGGTGATGAAGTTTGACTTTATTCTTTGCTTGGCAGTTATGCTATAATATAATCATTTATATTTGCTGTGTACATTGCAGTTAAGAATCACTTTGATATATTTTCCTTTCATTGCTGTGGATATTTTTAAACATGTGCCTCCAACCTACTAATCTCCTCTCTCAGGAACCTCGTGGTGAAGTAATAATAAATGTTGTCTTTAAACTAAGAAGTGCATTCCAGAGATTTTTGTCAGCTCGGTCATTAGTGAAAGCAAAACAAGGATGAAGACAGGGAGTCCTCAGAGCGTGCATACTGTGGAAACTGTTTCAGTTGCTGGCTGGAGCTGAAGTTGCAGAAGAAAAGTATCCCTTGTGGATACTTTGTTGCTGTTACAGCGGTTCCTGGAGAAGGCTGCGGTTGATCCGAGGTCAGAGGATGTAGTAGTAGCTGCAGAGGATTCCTGCTGGAAACTTGCAAGTAGAATCTGAAGAGAACCCACAGGAGAGACCCTAAATTGCGCTGAAAGGGGGATTGGCTACCTTATCAGGTAAGAACCTATTAGACGGGGTCTCTGACCTCACCTGCTGGCACTGGCCACTCAGAGCCCACCAGAGAGCCCCCACACTTTGCAAAGCAAGATGGGTGAAGTCTGGGACACACTGGATGAGTTCTGGGCACCACCCCTGGGGTGGTGATGGACAGGGGAGTGGTCACTCCCCTTTCCTTTGTCCAGTTTCACACCAGATCAGTGGACAAGGGGTCCCTGAACCGGTGTAGACTGGCTTATGCAAGGAGGGCACCATCTCTGCCCTTCAAAGCATTTCCAGAGACTGGGGGAGGCTACCCCTCCCCAGCTGCTCAGACCCCAGGAGTGGAGAACCCTGTCTGTGAGGTGGCAGCAGCTGTAGCTGCAGTGCAAGCCTCAGAGAGCTGGTTTGGCAGTACTGGGGTCCATGGTGGAGCCCCCAGGATGCATGGAATTGGCTCCCCAATACCAGATTTGGAATGGGGGGACAATTCCATGATCTTATCCACCTTGCATGGCCATATTCGGGGTTACCATTGTGAAGCTACATATAGGTATTAACCTATATGTAGTGCACGTGTGTGGTGGCGTCCCCACACTCACAAAGTCCTGGAAAATGGCCCTGAACTATGTAGGGGCACCTATGCTAGTGCAAGGGTGCCCTCACACTTAGTAACTTTGCACCTAACCTTCATTTGTGAAGGTTAGACATATAGGTGACTTATAAGTTACTTAAGTGCACTGAAAATGAGCGTTATTTCTCGCAGGCTGCAGTGGCAGTCCTGTAAAAGGGTTTGTCTGAGCTCCTTATGGGTGGCAAAAGAAATGCTGCAGCCCATAAGGATCTCCTGGAACCCCAATGCCCTGGGTACCTAAGTACCATATATTAGGGACTTATAAGGGGGGTCCAGTGTGCCAATTGGAATTGGTAAATGAAGTCACTAGCCTACAGTGACAAATTTAAAAGCAGAGAGAGCATAAGCACTGAGGTTCTGATTAGCAGAGCCTCAGTGACACAGTCAAGCACTATACAGACACACACATTAGGCCATAAACTATGAGCACTGGGGTCCTGACCAGTAGGACCCCATTGAGACAGGCAAAAACATACTATCATACAGGTAAAAATGGGGGTAACATGCCAAGAAAGATGGTACTTTTCTACATGAATGTTGCAGGCTTAAGCCCTGCAGTTCCCGAGGCTACATGACACTCAGCCAGTCACCCCACCCGTTCCCAACTCGTCACAGAGCTAGAAAAAGGTTGGGTGAATGAGCACAGATGGAAAACTTGAATCAGGGACTGCACAGATTTGAGATTTCATTTTCAAGTGATTGAAACTCAAAGAATCCGCAGGAGTCCAAATGGGACCTGCACACAAAGCATGGTAAGTGAAAAATGCTTTTAAATACATACTGTGTATGTATTTGTGAGAGTGTGTCTCAGTGAGTGTGTATATGTAAGCATGTCTGTGTGTCTATGTGCGTATGTGTGAGTAAATGTGAGAGTGTCATTGAAGGAATGAGAAAGTGAGGACAAGGAGCTATAAGAGTGAATACAAGTGAAAATGGATGACAGGAAGTGCAACTGAATGTTACTGTGTGTGATAGACTGTCTTAGTGAGTCAGTGTGAGAGTGAGGGAGACTGAGTCAGACTGAGGGAGAATGATTGTGTATGAGTGAGTTTGAATCAGAATGAGTGAGTGAGTATGAGTGAGTCAGAATGAGTATGGCTAAGTGAATCAGTGACAATGAGTGAGATTGAGTGTGAATGACTGAGACTTACTGTGAATGAGTAAGACTGAGTCACAGTGAGACTGAGTGTGACTGAGTGTGAATGAGTGAGACTGAGTGAGTCACAGATTGAATCAGAATGAGTAGGACTGAGTGAATCAGGGAGAACGAATGAGTTATGAGGAGAATCAGAGACATTAGGTGAGCATGAGTGAGACTGATCAGGAATGAGTAAGACAGAGTGAAACTAAGTGAGTCTCAGTGAGACTGAGTGAGTCAGTGTGACATTGTGTGAGGCAGAATGAATGGAACTGATTAATTATGAGTGAGACACAATGAAATTGAGTGAATCAGAATGAGTGACACTGAGTGAATCAGTGAGAACAAGCAAGTCACAGGGAGACTCAATGAATCTAGGTGAAAATGAGTGAGACTGAGAGGGAATGAGTGAGTCAGAGTGAGACTGGGTGAAACTGAGTGAGATTGAGTCAATCATACTGTCTTAGAATGAGTGTGATTGAGTGGGTCAGAGTGAGAATGGGAGAGACTGTATGAGTCAATGAAACTGGGAAGTAAAAGTGGCTGCAAGTGAGAATGAGAGTAAATGACTAAGGGCCTGATTTAGGTCTCGGCGGAGGGAAATACTCTGTTACAAACAAGACGGATAGCCAGTCATCCGCATTTTAATCCCATTATAATCTATGGAGACCGCAATATGGCAGAAGGGTTAAAGTACTCTCTCCACTGTGATCTAAATCAGGCCCTATGTCTGAGTGAGAATAAGTGAGATATTAAGACTAACTGCAGCAAGTGTGAGCAAACTCCTCTGAACCCTCCAAGTAAGTGAGTCCGTCTTGTTCACTGGAATTCAAGAACAAGGATTATGCCCCACCATTTTTAATGGTCTCCAGCCGCCACTGTTTGGTACACATTTGTATTGCATCTGTGATTTGTAGGGTTGATGCCTAAAGTATGCTGCTTCATTGTGATCTTTCTCCTGGTCTGTGACTGAGACAGTTCTTATGCAGCCACACAGGGCCGGCTTTGGCATGGCCAAGCTGGGCCCAGGCCCAAGGTGCCGACCTTTAGAGAGGCGCACTGACCTGTCTGCATGAATGTTGTGCATGCAGCAGTCACCCTCTGACCTGGTTCCAGTACCTAAACTGCTGTTAATCTTTTTTTGATTTTACAATGCTGAAAGCATCTCGTTTAATACTTTTAACTTCCAAAATTACATTCTCACCACCTGCTATCCCACATGTTCACACCCTATTACCATACCAACACCACTAACGTGTCATCAGTGAGAAGGAGGTAAGATGAGGGTAATTACTTGGGAGAGGAGTACAAATGTTTGTGTTCAGAGAAGGTCACTGCAGTTGTAGCAACTGGCTTGTGAACAGAAACAGGATCCTTGCTGCTTCTCACTTTAATTACAAGCTGCAGTTTGGGTGCCAAATTGGCTTCTGCCTAGGGTGCTATCTGAGCAAAGACCAGCTCTGCAATCATTCACACACACTGACGTGAAAAGCAGACATCTTTTCATGGGGCAAAGCCAATATGTCTTGCCTATACAAGAACTGATGGCTTTGGCAATGTGTTTTGCCATGTTTTACACCAGTGTGGCTGCTGCCCAGCATGGCATGCCTAAACGTTAGTGGTGTGGAGTGTTAGAGGGGAGTGGGGGGGTAGAGTGTCAGATAGTGAATTTGTTGGAGTGTCGTAGAGTGGAGTAAAGTGTTGTAGAGATGAGTAGTGGGGAGTAGAGTTCAGTCATACAGTGGTAGAGAGTGTTGTAGAGTGGAGTGGGGTGGGGTGGAATGGGTTGCAGTAGTGGTGTGGATTGGATTGGAATAGAAAAGGGTGGATTGGATGGGTAGAGTGGGGGGGATTGATGTGGGGTGGATTTAAATGGGGTGAGGTGGATTGGATTGGGGTGGGTGGTTTGGATTGGAGTGATAGGGCTGGTCTGGGGTGGATTGTATTGGAGTGGGGTAGATTAGATTGGACTGGAGTGGAATGGATTGGTCGGATTCACTGGATTGGAGTGGGGTGGATTGGATTTGGGTGTATTGTATTGTAGTGTATTGGACTGGAGTAGGGTGGATTGGTTTGGAGTGCTGTGGGCTGGATGGATTAGGCTGGAGTGGGGTTGACTGAACTGGGATGGGGTGAGGTGGACTGGATTGGGTTGGAATAGAGAGGTGGATTGGAGTAGAGTGTGATGATTGGAGTGAGTGGGTTGGGTTGGATTGGATTAGAATGTGGTGAATTGGATTGGAGTGGGGTGGATTGGTTTGGGGTGTGGTGTGGTGGGCTGCAGTGGGATGTACTGGAGTGGAGTGGACTGGAGTGGAGTGTGTTGGATTGGAGTTGATTGGATTGTGGTGGATTGGAGTAGGGTGGATTGGATGGAGGTGGGTTGGATTGGAGTGGGGTGGATGGATTGGATTGGAGTTTGGTGGACTGAACTGGGATTTGGTCGGGTGGTGCAGTGGAGTAGATTGGAGTGGATTGGATCGGCATGGAATGGATTAGATTCGGTTGATTGTACTGGGGTCGGGTGGATTAGAGTGGGGTAGGCTGGATGGATTGGATTGAAGTGCAGTGGACTGAACTGGGGTGGGTGTGGTGGTTTGGATTGGAGTAGAGTAAAGTGGGGTAGATTGGAGTGGGGTGGAGTGGATTGAAATGGGGTGGACTGGAAGGGGTGGATCAGAGTTGGGTGTGGATGACTGGATTGGGGTCGGGTGGATTAGAGTGGGGTGGATTGAATTGAGGTGAGGTGGATTGGATTAGCATGGACCGATTGGATTGGAGTGGGCTTGTCTGGAGTGGGGCGGATCACACTGGGGTGACCGGACTTGAGTGGATTGGATTGGGGTAGATCAGACTGGGATGTATCGGACTGGGATGTATCGAATAGAGTCGGGTGTATCGGACTGAGTGGGATGGACTGGACTGAGTGGGGTGGATTGGATTGAGTGGGTTGAAATAGATTGAATGGGGTGGATCGTGGTGGATTGGCCTAAGTGTGATGGATTGGTTTGAGTGTCATGGATTGCACTGGGTTGGATTGGACAGAGGTGGGGTGGATTGCATTAGGGTGGGGTGGATTGGATAGGGGTGCTGTAAGGTGGCTTGGCGTGCAGTGGATTTTGGTGGATTGGGCTGGAGTGGGGTGGATTGGAGAGGGTTGGATTGGGGATGGTGTGTTTTAGAGTGGGTGGATTGGATTGGTATGGGTTAGATTGGATTGGTGTGGGGTAAATTGGATTGGTGTGGGGTAGATTAACTGGAGAGTGGTGGACAGGTTTGGAGTGGGGTAGATTAAGGTGGTTTGGAGTGGGGTGGATTGGACTGGAGTAGGGTGGATTAAAGGCAATTGTACTGGAGTGGGATGGATTGGGGTAGTGTGGGTGAATTTGAGTGGAGTGAGATGGATTGGGTAGCAGTTGACATGATTGGAGTGGGTTAGAATGGATTGGGGTGGGGTCTATTGGAGTAGGGTGGGCTGAATTGGACTGGTCTGGTGTGAATTTGACTGGAGTGGATTGGGATGGGGTGGGATGAAATGGATGGTGGTGAGGTGTATTCGATTGGAGTGGGGTTGATTGGATTGGTGTGGGCTGGACTAGATTGTAGTGGGGTGGATTGTGGACTGGAGTGGGTGAATTGTGATGGAGTGGGGTGGATTGGATTGGAGTGGGACAGATTGTTTTCAACAGGAGTGGGTTGTTTGGGATTGGAGTGGGGCCGTTTGGGGTAGGACAGATTGAAAACGTTTGGAGTGGGGCAGATAGGATTGGGGGGATTTGACTGGGACAGATTGTTTTGGATTGGAGTGAGGTAGACCAGAGTGGGGCAGATTGTTTTGGCTTGGAGTGGGACCGATTAGAGTGGGGCTGATTGTATTAGGGTGGATTGGTGTGGGGTGGGTTGGATTGGAGTGGGGTGTTTTGGATTGGTGTGAGGTGTATTGGATGGGAGTGGGGTGGATTGGAGTGCGGTCTATTGGGATGGAGTGGGGTGGATTGGATTGTGGGAGGAGGATTAGATTGGATTGGAGTGGGACAGATTGTTTTGGATTGGAGTGGGGCACAGTGGAATGGGTCATATTGTTTTGGATTGTAGAGAAGCAGATTGTTTTTGGATGATGTAGATTGTTTTGGAGTGGGGAAACTAGAGTGGGAAACATTAGATAGGGTGGGGTGGGAGGATTGGAGTGAGGTGGGTTAGAGTGGATTGGATTGGGATGAGTGGTTTGGATTGGAGTGGGGTGGAATGGTGTGAGATGGGATGGATTGGTGTGGATTGTAGTGGGGCAGATTGGAGAGGGATGGATTGGGGTGTAATGCATGATTATGCATTAAAGCATCATTCCAGAAATTACACATAATAAAGAAACAATATAGCTTTGCAATAGATAGAGCAAGATAATCGTCATCTTTTGAGACCAGCGCCCACAAGCAAAAACAAAAGAAAACATGAGTTTGAAGTGAGAACGACTTGTCAAAAATTGGAGTTGGGCAGATTGAAATGGATTGGAGTAGGGCAGACTGGAGTGAGACAGATTGTATCAGGGTGGATTGTAGTGGGGTTGATTGGGTGGGAGTGGGGTGGATTGGAATGGGGTGGATTGGAGAGGGGTGGATTGGGATGGAGTGGGGTGGATTCAATTGGAATGGGTCGTATTGTTTTAGATTGGAGTGGGGTGGATTGGAGTGGTACACATTGTTTTCAATTGGACTGGGACAGATTGTTTTTAATTGGACTGCTTATATTGGAGGAGGCGAACTGGAGTGGGGCAAATTTGTTTTAGGTGGTTTGGAGTGGATTGGATTGGGATGAGTGGATTGGAGTGTGGTGGATTGGTGAGGTGGATGGGATTGTAGTGGGGCGGAGTGGAGTGGGGTGGATTGGGGTGTACTGCACAATTATGTTTTAAAGCATTATTTTAGAAATTACACATAATAAAGAAACAATGTAGCTATGCAGTATTTAGAATAAGATAATCGTCATCTTTTGAGAACAGCGCCCAAGAGCAAAACAAAAGAAAACATGAGAGCACAGTGAGAAAAGACGACTTGCAAAATAAAAGAAAGTTAGCTATAAAAAATAAAAACTTTGCAAATTTGTTAGTCCTACTGGTCACACTTTTGCAAGTCACAAGCCTTCTGTTTGCATGGCACTAGAAGTTAAAAAGAACAAAATAGTACCTCAGTCACGTCAGGAGCAGCAGCTGGGGCTGATTAAGTTGAATCAATCACTGCTTGGTCGCTGGTCCAAAGAGAAGAACAGAAATGATGCATTGGCCTTCACTGATGAGATACTCAAGCCAACAAATGGTAAGCGACAGACGGGCACCAAACCTTTTCATACAGAGTCTCTCAAGCAAGATGCATGCGCTAATGCATGCACTCACAAGCTCGACCCTAAAAGCACAGTTCAATTCAATTACAGTTAGAATGAGGATATGTGGGTGTATTCGTACCAGAGGGATAGCCCACACAAATGTGAAAAATACATGTACAGTGCATTCATGTAGAGAGTTGCTCTGCACAGCATGGATTTGTTAACCTAGGTACAATCCAAAGTTATCGATCATCTGTTCAGCCCCTCCTAGATCATTAAAATAAATGCAGTATTGCACTGTCTACTACTGTGGTTATTTGTGCCCGATGGCTCCCGATCAAAAAACCCGAGGGTTTAGGGATCTGCAGCTTTCTATTCTCTCCATAACAGAGATCGCGTTTGAAATATTATTTTTCACAAACGTTGTTACCCTTTACACGAAAAATTCAATTCATGCAGATTATTGCCCATTTTTAATTAACGCTTAGTTCATCCACCATACAAGGAAGAACAACTGAATTGGACCTATCTGAACTCTAAGGTGCTAAACGCACGGTTAGTTCTCTGCGGTGAGCGCAGAGCCGTCAGAACTTTCGCCCGTGCAACTAGAAAAGGGAAACAATGTTGCTCTTTAAAAAGGATGTATAAAATGATGAAATTAAATATCATGGGGATTCTTGGGGGACACTTTGTTTGATAAAATCTTGCGGAAAAGTTAAACCGCACTGAAATGAAAAGGATGAATTAGAAATTGGCAAAATCCTAGAGGTGGACCAGCGACTGCACGAGTCAGATTTGAGCCGAAGCCTGACTGGCTCATCTCCGAGTCCTGCTAGAACCTCAAGCCCATAACCAGCTGAGCTTTCATGTGGCTTCTTCCTGCCATGGTCGTTGTACCCTCATGCACAAAGAGGTAAAAACAAAGCATTACCAGGCGGTAAAAAGGAGAGACAAAGAGATACCGATTTATTCGCTGATTTGCACTAAATGAAACCAGAAAACCTACAATAATCACAATTTACCCACTTAACCAAATTATATGATTTTTGGCAAATATTTTATTTTACCAATTCTCCTTTTTCTTCATTAATTTATTTGAAAGCACCTTTTGTGTTTGTTTAATAAACTATAATGTTTCTCTTTCTATAATAACCTCTTGCTCTTTCTGTAATAAATTGTAATTTTGTTTCCTCTATAATGATCTTAGACAAATACAGGTTTCATTTGACATTTGTCCTGCCCCATAGCTCACTAATAGTACTAATCACGAGGATTGGAAGGGGCAGAATCGTTCAAAGTTCATGTTTAAAAACAATTTTATCATTGGTGTGCAACTCAGTATTGCGCCAGAATTTTTTAAGCGCTGGTGGAGCCATCCATGGATGTGCCTTATTTATGTGAAGGCATACCAAGGCGCAAGGATCAGAGATGTGTCACGAATTCTGATGCAACAGTGTTGAGAATGTCACAATGTGCCATAACACAACTACAATCTACATGACGCAAAGTTGATTTGTCTGTCGCAAAGCACCCATACTTGCTGCAAATCAGAATTGCATCACATAGGAGTGCTCAGAGACGTGGGGGTGCTAAAAAAAGCAGCACAGCCTACAAAAAATATTACTCAAGACAGAGAAAAAATGGGAGAAACCTCAGTGATCCAGAAGGGTAGTAACCACAATCCAGAAGACTTCACCTCAGACATGGGGAAGAGGAAGTATAATTTCAGTGAGTAAAAGACCAGATAATCAGTGAGGTGACCACAAATGAACACCTCTTATTTGTCACCTAAAAAGTGCCATTATCAAGGAAGGATGCAATATGGTAAACCATAGGGGACAAGATAAACTGTGTTGCACGAACAAACAGGGCAGTCCTTGAGGACAAGAAGAGGCTCATTGACCACAAGGGTAGGACAAAACAAAAACTGTCCAGGAAACTTAAGACAGCCATGACGATTAGAGGAGGACCTGATGTCCAGGAGGAGTTAGACACATTGGAGGAGCAGGTGGCATCCCTCATCCCAACACAGTTGGTAGCTGGAGTGAAATGCCTGGACAGTGCTGAAGTGGAGAACTAGCAAGAACCCTAGGGTGAGTGGGAAAAAGGGACCATTTTGTTCAAACTGTCATGCAGTGCAATGTAGCAAGACACTGCTGTGCTGCACTGCACTGCTTGAAAGGAAAGGGCAGGAACGCCCCACATGTAACTCATCCATCACCTAACTTCACTTTCCTTGAGCAGTAACAATTTTTCCAGCTCCTTCAATTTCACCCGGTCCATGTGTGATTTGCTGTCTCAGTACTGGTTACTGTGACTAGTAGTGTAATGTTTAACATTACAGAGCAGGACTATAAGTTCCAACATACAAAGTCAAACCACCTGGACTGGAGCAGCACATCATGCATGGACCTTGCAAACCTGGCACATACGCCACTGCCAATGCTGCCCCCACTTGCACCATGACCCATTTGTGACTGTGTTAGGGCTAGGCAGGCAAAAATGTAATGTAAAGGAAAATAACTTATTGTGGGGTTGTAGCAGATCAACTTGTCACCTGGTTGGTATCCAGGTGCTGAGTAGGTGAATGCTCTACAAGTAGGATCACATGAAGAGGCAGTTGTTGAGTTACTATCACAAATCCATATTTGATGCTGATGTCCTGATGTTGCGGGTGAATTTATTCTAGGTGTAGGCTGCCATGTAAGAGAACAACCTAACCCCGTCTTGCTCATGTGGATATTGGGGGTGTTGGGGAGTGGAAGTAATGCAAAGCAGAGGATCATTATTGTGGTGGCTGGAAGTGTAGATTGTTTGCAATCTAGGTGGAATCCTGGTAGTGTAGTGCCTTGTAGATGTGGATGAGCATCCTCAACTGGCAGTGTGTCTGAATAGGAACCCATTGTGTTTTTCTGAGGTGAGGTATGATGTACATTCTGCAAGGTAGGTTGAGAAATAGTTTGGCAGTGGTGTGTTGGATAGTTAGCCTCTTGTGGAGGAGGTGTGCAGAGATAATCTAGTTGAGTGCATTTGTGTAATACAATTTATATCTGATGAAGGTTTGTGTGATAGTCTTCCCTGAGCATGTAAAATATGTGAAAGCAGGTGGAGGTGACAGTGGTAATTTGAAGTTTCTTGGTGAGTCCTATGTCCAGGATGAAGAGCAGGTTTCTCAGGTGGTTGGAGAGTGAAGACTTTGGGCCTAGTTCTTTGGGCAACCAGGGTGAGTTTATGTTGCAGAATATCATCACTATTATCTTGTCAGGTTGAGACTTGGCAATTAATCTCCCATAGAGTTAGCCATGTTGGTCAGTGGCATAACATAACAACTTTTGGTGTATCCTAAGAGTCATTTTATGTACTGGGTGTCATCAGTGTAAGCAGATGATGTAGAATCCCTGAGTCTAAATGATGCTTGCAAGAGGCATATGTTACACATATCCCTTGGTATCTGAAATTCAACATAAATGCTGATTAAATGTAAACAATACACTCATGTCCATTACAATCATGTCAACTTAGTGACAATTTTCTATTTTTTCAGATGGTCAAACAACATGTCCTGATGATCAGCCTGTCCATGATGCACAAACTGTTGAGGACACCACTTCCAACAGCTCCCAGACAGTATTACAACTTCTCCTCCGTCACTGGCAAGGGAAGACAATGTTGTTGGGTCTCCAGATAAACCAACAAAAACTGGTCTTGGACCATCACCCAGCGAATGGCTGAGCAAAGCCCATTGGGGATGGACACCATAGCGGGCACTCCTGAGGAAGTCTGTAGGTATCGGAACCCTAATAAAGGGTTGACTAAGGCTATCACAGACACATACTCTTAGCTCCATGAGATTGATGAATCCCTCTCTGACACTGCTGGTGTCATGATGCAGAAGGAAAAACAACAGCCTTCTACATCTGACACCAGAGAAGTTGTCAGGCAGCTGTGAGCCATCAATACTTCAGTGGAAATAAATCAGCTCAGTTCAGCTCAGAAACCAAACACCAGCCTGCTCCTTAGATAAAGTAAAGTAGTTTATTACGTGTACACGGACACTGAACAGCCTGGTAGATCAAGCCTGAAGAGTCTAAAGAAAGAAGTAATACATGATCTTTTATACTATCAAACCACAAACAAATTCGTTCATTTCATTGGTTCTTGACATTGATGTATGATCATTTCTTCAATATTGCTAAAGGTGTTACCGTTAATTAATCATAACACACCATATATGGAGAATAAAAGCATAGACAAGGAAATTACATAATAGGTCCTACGTGTCTAATATCGCGTGATACATATTTAGACAGAACTGAGAACAACACGTACACAGGATGGTACTTTCCAGAAGAAAGATTGCTTCAGCTAGCATGCAATGATATTTCATGGTGGCTGTTCTAATAGCAAGCCTTGCAACATAATGCGTTCTGAGCAACATCAAAATTTATATCAGTAAGCACAGTTCATGTTGGTTACAAGTTGTTCATTGGGTATCACAGGGCCCAACAGGCCCAAAATGGGACCCAGGAAAATGCGGTTCCACATTCTCTGATACTCAATGACAACCTAAACTTCGTGATGGAGGGGTGTAATTTCTATGATGTCGCCACCCCTGGCATTGCCCTCACCGCTTAGTTGGCAGTGATGCGCAGTATCCTTGCTGCAGACATTCTTTATAAGGACTGTCAGGAAGGAGGGACAAACCTTTATCAGCACACACAAATTTATTATTGCCACTATCCCTTTTACCAGCACTTCTATCAGCCATGGGCCCAAACCACGGAACCAGGCTCCAAGTGTCCCCAATATCCCTCCTATCTCTGTTGAAACTGACACTTCTTTTGTCCCCTTTTCTGCCTTCTTTATCTTCCTATTGTCCCTCTTATATTACTGCTGTTGTCCGGAATATATACGCAGCATTCTTGATGGATCACTTGACAGACACCACCATCTTTTGCTAGAATGATGTCTAACGGCAGTCTATTTTGAATCACAACAGCTCTCAGATCTGTAAGTTCCTCATTAATATTTCCCAGGGCTGCAGCCGTGGAGCTCGCCAATTTGTCCACTAACCCTGCTAATTTGTGTATTTGATATTCGGAATGCATGACCCCCAATGGTGGCATTAGTACTCCTAGTGTAGCTATAGCCTTATCTATCCAAGAGGAGGTTCTCCTTCTGCATATTCTCCGGGGGCCTCATCTATTATTTGGGACAAATCTGTCACATAAGAAATACAAGGTAATACAAACGCTGGGTAGCAGCTGCCTCGCCAGCCTGCTGGCAGCTTAAAGTATGCTGACGTTCCACACACATAAAATATGCCTCATGGCACTGAGATGCCCACTGACAAGCCCTTGGGGCCATCTCGTATTTTGTCTAGATTGGAAAATTTGTAGCATTTGCTGACCCCCACATCTATGTTGATGTTGCAAAATATACCAGTGTTTGTACATGTCACCGATGTTGGAGAGAATACATGGAAATATGTGAAAATTGGGCAAACTTCACTATCCAACGTATTTTTCACAGGGGCACTCCCTGTGTGGTATCGAATGCACTATGGTGCCTTTTTCTTCTCATTTATTCCAAGATACGGTGTTTTCACCTCTGCAGATGTCTCGTCTTTTACATATCCCTTGTCTCTTTCTTTGTTAAATGTGACAAGGAGTTCCTTCTCTCCCTGTCAAGGGACCAGTTTCCCACATACTGTTTCAGTTCCCTATTTTTGTTTTCTACTGTCTCTTTTCCTTTCTATACGTTCTTTTCCTACCTCCCTTCGTACTCTGGTGCTACTTTTTGTTCGTCCCTTTAATTTCTTTTCCATAGTATTGTTCACCATATGGCATGCAATATATTGGCTAAGTGGGATGTGCGTGTAATTCTTAGTCCCCAGGACAGTCGTGGGCATGTGGGTGCATAAATAGCAATCTGAGACATTCACAACTTCTTTATATAGTCTAACCATTTGTACAAATGGGTTATCAGCATAGGTTTCTTCATTCTCATCCCACAATGTTTGTCTCCTGCTCCCCACTTCTTCCATCAGGCTTCTGTCCCTTCCCTTTGATGTATTCACAAGCCCTTGTTCACTTTTATTTATATAATTGTCCTCAACTAAAAACAGTATGTTGCATATATTATTATTATTATTATTGTCAATATTATTCCTGGAACTGGGGTACATATGGCAGTCAATACTGCAGACCACTTCCTTTCTTCTTTCTTTCTTCCAGGCATGATGTTTGTTATCAATGAAATAATACCACAGTCTGTTCTTTTCATTCAGTTCTTAATCCTTTTGTTCCCTCAGTTGTACCTTACAGTGTGGTGTCAGAGGTTAACTAGCACCTGACACCAATCAAGGTACTTTGTGTATATATCCTATGGAGTCCTATGAAGAATCCCTGCAGGAACCGCTTGCACCTCCTTACTCCTGTAGGGGGTGCAGCATGAGCAGTCCTATCAGTGTTGACTTGTGTAGCTGGTCGATCTGAGATTGCACCTCAGCGGTGATGGTAAAGCTTTCATGGGCACCGCAGATGGCTGTTGGAGATCCGTTGATCCCGCAAACTTCTTGGTGTGTGAGCTGTGGGTCCAGGTTGTCAGCCCTCACACTTGACCGCTGTGGCCATTGTTAATAGGAGCTGGTAGGGTCCCTTCCACCTAGGTTGTAGGCAGTGGTGTCTAGTGTGGGCCTTGACCCACACCCAATCTCCAGGCTGCAGTCCGTGATCTGGTGGTGTTTCTTCTTCTGGCAAGGCCTGCAGTACCTGGCGGTGGAGATAACGTAATGTCTCTGTTATTTTTCAGCAATATTGTAGCAATAGATCATCTGTCACTGCCAGTGGTGCGACTGACACGTGGCCTGGTATGTGCATGGGGTGCCCAAATACCACCTCATGGGGACTTAATTCTGTAACCCTGTCGGGTGTGCTTCTCATAGCAAGCAACGCCAGCGGCAGTGCATCAATCCAGGATAGTTCAGTCGCTGCACATATCTTCCCTACTTTGTTCTTTAGTACCCCATTTTTCCTCTCAACAGGTCATGCTGCAGGTGGGTGGTATGCACAGTGCAACTTCTGTGTTATTCCTAACCCTTTACAAAGGCCCCAAATAACATGTGAAATTAATCCTGATCCATTGTCAGAGCTTAAAAGAGTTGGTATCCCAAAGTGCAGTATCAGCTTTTTCAAAAAGCATTTAGCAACTGTCTGTGCATTGCAGTTCTTGGTGGGGTATGCTTCCGTCCATTTGCTGAACATGCAAACTATTACTAGGACGTATCTAAATTTGTACGTGGGGGGCATTTCAATAAAGTCCATTTGAAGACTCTCAAAGGGTCCATGTGATGGTGGGAAGTGGCCTGGAGCAGTTGGTATAACCTTTCCTGTGTTGTACTGTGCACAGATAGTGCACTTCTTACATAAATGTTCCGCACATTGCCGGAACTTGGTATTGAATCAACACTGGGAAAACAGACAGATCATCCCATCCCACCCCACATGTGAAGGGCCATGGAAGAGGTGGGCCGTGGAGGGAAGTAACATGAATGGCAAACATATCTTACCATTTGGAGCCACCCAAATTCCCTCTTTATTCTTTCTGCAGCCGCCCCTCCTCCATTCTTCAAATTCTTGCTCCCCAGCCTGTTGTTGAACACTTTTGGGATTTAAATGTGTACCTTCTTCCTTACCCAGTGGGGCAGGCGTGACCTGTACCATTTCATAGTCACACACACTTAGTGCTATTCTTCGTGCTTCCCTGTCAACGAGGGCATTCCTCATTTAAATGTAATCCTTAGCAGAGGTGTGAGCTGTCCATTTGACAATTGCAATCCTTTTGGGCAGGAGTAGAGCTTGCAACAAATCAGCAATCAATGATGCGTGCTGTATGTGCTGGCCAGCCGAGGTGAGGAATCCTCTCATTGCCCACAACTGGCCGTCATCTGGCCAAAGTCGGGTGTAACCCCAAAAGCATATTGGCTGTCTGTGTAAATGCTTGCCGACCTTCTGTCTGCCAACTTGCATGCTCTTGTAAGTGCTATTAATTCTTCTGCCTGGGCACTTTTTATTGTGGGTAACCTTCCTCCTTCCAGTAATCTTTTGGCTGTCCCTACAGCATAGGCAGCCTGCAGCATCCCAGTGTGGTCCCTAATGCACGACCCATTGACAAACAAATCACACTCTGTGTCTGGGAACGGGGTGTCTCTGATGTCTGGCCTCACCTTTGTGTGCCTGTCGACTGCTATAATGCAGTCATGGAAGGAGTTGTCTATGGAGGGGTCATCATGGTCATGTTCCATAGGCAGAAGGCAGGAGGGATTTAATGTGGTACACCTCCTAATCATTATGTGTGGTGAAAGCAATGATAGCTCATATTGTGAGAGGTGAGCACTTGTTAGGTGTTGAATCTTGGTGGTAGTTAACAATGTATCGACTGCATGTGGGACATGCAACACCAGTGTGTGAGCCAGTACAATATTCTCTGATTGTTTTACTTCTAGAGCAGCTGCCGCCACCACCCTCAGGCATGGCGGAAGGCCCGCCGCCACTGGGTCTAAGGTGGCCGAATAATAAGCCACTGGGCGATAGAAGTTGCCATGCTTTTGTGACAGTACTCCAAAGGACCAGCCTTCGTTCTCATGACAAAATGGGTGGAACTCTTTGGTGTAATCTGGGAAGCCAATCGCTGGTGCTGCGCACAGCTCCCTCTTCAACGTTTAGAAAGCCTCCTCACAGTCCTCGGGCCATGGTACCTTGTCCGGCACATCCTTGTGCGTGAGGTTCTGGAGTGGGCGTGCAACCAGGGAGAAATTTGGTATCCAGTGTCTGCAGTAACCTGCCACCCCAAGAAATGCCCTAACTTCCCTCTGTGTTTGTGGCCTTGGGTATTGTGTTATGTTTGCTAGCCTGTCCGGCAGCAATCTCCTCGATCCTTGGGACAGTTCATGTCCCAAGTATTGCACTTTTGATTGACAGAACTGTAATTTCTTGGGAGAAACCTTATGGCCCCTCCTTGCCAGGTGACATAATAGGGCCACTGTATCTTGAACGCATGCTGTCCGTGATGGTGAGGCTAATAATAAATCATCAATGTATTGTACAACGTAGACCCTCCTGGTAAGTGCAATGATGCCAAATCCGTTCGTAGTTCATTGGAAAATATTGAGGGGCTGTCACAAAACCCTTGAGGTAACTTTTCCCATGTAGTCTTCTTGTATTAAATGTAAAGGAAAAAAGATATTGGGATTCCCTATGGAGAGGCACAGAAAAGAAAAGAAAGTATTGCTGAGGTCTAAGACAGTGAAATGGGTGTCTGCTTGGAATGTTGGATAGAATTGTGGCTGGATTTGGAACCACTGGGAAGGATGGTATAACAGCCTTATTGAGTTCTCGCAGATCTTGAACAAATCGGTACACCAGGGCTCCGTGGTGACCTTCTTCACCGGGAGATTCAGAGTATTGCAGGTGCTACTTCGTATCTCCCACAGTATTCCCTTATTCAGGAGGTCCTCTATTACCGGTGCTATGCCATCCTCCCCCTCTTTGGCTATGTTGTATTGGGGTACCCATGGCAATGATTGTGATGCTATTAATTGTGTTTGACCAATGACTTTGTGTTTTACCACTGCGCATATTAGTTGCTCAATGTTCACCAGTAGCACATTATATGTTTTGTTCAGTTTATCTGCCTATTGGCTTTAACATGGAGTAAGCCATTACATTTTGTATTCAGTTCAGCTGCCTATTGGCTTTGACATGGCATTAGCCATTACATTCTGTATTCAGTTTAGCTGCCTATTGGCTTTGACATGACATTAGACATTACTTTTGATATTCAGTTTAGCTGCCTATTGGCTTTGACATGGAGTTAGCCATTACATTCTGTATTCAGTTTAGCCGCATATTGGCTTTGACATGGCATTAGCCTTTACATTCTGTATTCTGCTCAGCTGCCTATTGGCTTTGACATGGCATTAGACATAAAATTCTGTATTCAGTTTAGCTGCCTATTGGCTTTGACATGACATTAGACATTACATTTGATATTTAGGTTAGCTGCCTATTGGCTTTAACATGGGGTTAGACATTGCAGTTGAGACATTGCAGATGAGCCAAGCTGTGTTTTTCCACAAGATGAACCAAGCTGTTTTCTTCACACCAGACCTTAGCTAATAAGAGCACGTAGATTTTGTGTTTACCTCGCAATCCAGTCTGAGAGCGAGTGAGCTCAGGAGAATTGGCCCCTCTTCAAGGTTATTCGGCTCTCACACTGAGTTTGCTTTTAAGGATGACTCTGGGCTACAGTGAGTTAGATTTGAATCTGCTTGACTTCAGAAGGGAACTAAACGTCAGTTGACAGTCTCCCGTTTGGGTAGAGAATCTCTTTCTCGCAGTTGACCGGAGTCATCAACTTGCAGACCCCAGAAAGATGAAGCTGAATATAGGCCCTACTTGCCCATACGGTGATGAATTTTGACTTTTATGCTTTGCTTTACAGTTATGATATAAATGTAATCACCTATATTTGCTGTGTACATTGCAACTGAGAAGTACTTTGATATATTTTGCTTTCATTGCTGCGACTACTTTTAAACGTGTGCTTCCAATCTACTAATTTCGTCTCTCAGGAACCTGTGGGTGGAGGAGAATTAACAACAATAAATGTCTTCTTTAACCTCAGAAGTGCATTCCAGAGAGGTTCTGTAAGCTCGGTTATGAGATAAGAGGGAAAGCAGAACAATGATACTCCGGGGTGCAGTGTCACTCGCACTGGAGGGTAATCCAATATCCTCCCCATATCATTTGGTCCCTGTGCCCAAACCTCAGTAGGGACCAAGCCTTGTAACTCTTGTGGGAGGCCAGCTCTTGCACTTTTTCTTTATCACATCTCATAAATGCCTGCAACATTATCCCATTCTCCTTACTTTCTAGAAATATCCCTTCAGGTGAGCAACTGATAGTACACTGTAAATTGCATGAGAGGTCCCTTCCCAGCAAATTTACTGGGCAATGTCTACCAAAGATGAACTGATGCTTTACAAAGATAGGGCCTACTTTAAATTTCAGTGTTTGTGTTAAATATTCATTCACAGGTTGTCCTGTCATTCCTACAGCTGTTATCTGTGTTCCTGATAGTGGTGCATCTAGTATATCAGATGTTGTGAGTATTGATCTTGTCGCTTCTGTGTCCACTAAGAATGGTGCTGTTTTGCTCAACACTGTCCCATCTACATATGGGCCCTCTTGATCAACTGATATTACCGGACCCATGAAGTATGTGTCTGGAGGAGGTGGATGTGGGAACCCATTCTCCTCCCTGTTCCATTGTCCACCCCCCGTCCAAGGTGGCAGTGGGAGTTGAGTTGTCTGTGGCCTGTCTTGGTGTGTGTTATTGGCGGGAGCATCAAATACATTGTCGGTGTAAGGTGGAAGTGGTGTCCCATGTTGTTGTCTCATCTGACTCCAACCTCTCTGCCCCCTTGCTAAGAGGGGGCATTCTGCTTTCCAGTGTCCCTGTTGGTTGCAGTGGAAACATGCGGACCCCGGAGGAATTGAGATGATGCTCTTTCACTTTGCCCCTGGCCCCGTCCTCTACCACTCCCCCTGCCCTGGCTATTGCTCTAGAACCGCTCCTGTGCCGCCATTAACTTGATCTTATCTCTTTTTGTCCTTTCTTCATCTGCCTTCTGCAGATGTGTATGATAGGCCGCACACTACCTGGCTGCTGCTAATACCCTGTCAATGGGTTCCTGTTGCCAGTATACAAAAGATGTTTGTAAGTGCGTCCGAATGGCCTGTTGTAAACCATATACAAACTTAGTGACAAACGCTGGCATCGCCTCCCCTAGTGGATTTTTCATCCCACTGCTTTGCTGGTATACCTGAAGGAGACGGTCATAATAACTGTTTACATTCTCATTCTTTTCTTGCTTTGTATGTATTATTTTTGACCAATCTACCTTTTCTTCTGGCACCTTCTCCCTTACGTATTCCAGTACTTTTTTCCTTGCCTTTTCGACTTAATCTCCTGGTCCACCGCCTCCTCTCCTCTGTGGCTCCTTTGTTGGCCAACCCACCACTTTCTTGCAATCCTCCCATAGGTCTCTTGGTACTATTATATTAAACAATGTATCCAGGTCTTTCCAAAATTAACCCTCCCATGGCCACTATCCTATTTAATTCTGTGCACCACTTGTAGGGATCATCCCTAATTTTGGGGAAGTCTTAGGTAATAAAATAAGTCATTCCTATTGCATGGTATATGGACGTAGGACGGTGTGGGATCCTCTTCCCCTGTAGATAACGTTGGTACTTCTCTTAGGGGTACAATTTGACTGTGCCTGAAACTGTTCCTCTTTTTAGATCCTTGAGCACCTGTGCCGTGTTGATGACCGTCATCAACTCCTCCCACTTTTGTACTTTATCCCTGCATAGTTCAATTTTTCTGTCAATTTAGTGTTGTCCCCCAATTGTAACCCTGTATCTGTAAAGCTTAACTGGGAGGGGTCCCAACTGTACTCCTGTGGTAGGGGGCCTGTGCTTTTGATATATTAGTCTGGGCCATTAGTCCTGCACGTGCTAAGGTAATTATTTTTTCTCTGTACGCCCTAGTATGATCTCTTTCTGTGTCTACAAGTGTCGTAATTTTATCATTGAGATCAGACATTATTGCTTGACAGTTTGCGCTGCCTGAGTTTAGAAACGTTTTCTTCTGTAATGCAGAAGAACCGGACTTTGTATTTCCATTTGACTGGTTATTTGATATGCTGTCCCTCCTGCTCCCTGGTGATGCTGAAACTTGTTGGCAAAAGTTTGTCAGAAGGTCAATGTTGTGTTGAGTATGGTGTGCATGGATGCAGAAGTCTCATATGACCTGCTTTGTGTTCTCTATTCCTATGTTAGCATCCCAGAGGCATCTTCAAACCTTTGCCTCCAATTTGTTTTTAACAGGGATGGCAAATTGCCTCCCTTTGTCTCACTTTCTTCTAATAATTGTTCGCTAATCTTACTTAGTTTTCGTGCAGCATGGGCTTCTTCCTCTTTTATTTCCTGCAGCCATAGATGGTCTGTCACAGCCTTGAGTTCTGTCTTCCGTACTTCCTCTTTTACAAGGCGATGTGCCAAGACACGGGCTGCGTTATTCTGAGCTGAAGGCAGCTGAGGAGGTGGAGTCCCTGCCATTGAGTACTCAAGCTGTTCTTTTTTAGCAGACCTTTCCTTCTTGTTGCTATGTCCTAGCCTTACCATCAGTATGTCTTCCATGAGGGGGTCCCCCCTCTTCTCCTCTTTCATTCCCTGTACTTGTTCCTATGATTGTGCAGTTACCACAGGAAGAGATGGGAATGTCCCCACTACTTCAAGCATTTTTTCTCTCCATCCCTCCAATTTTTCTTTCCAGATTAAAGATTCCAGATTAAAGCATAAAACTTACTTCGCTGCAACGGTGAAACCAGGTGTAGGAAAGTCCCACTATTAGCATGGTTACCCCCCACTTTTTGCCTAATATTGATGCCATCTTTGATTGAAAGTGTGCTGGGATCCTGCTAACCAGGTCACAGTGCCAGTGTTCTTTCCCAAACTCTGCACCTTGGTTTCTGCAATTGGCATTAATAGGTTAATATGGTGATCCACCCTTACCCCCCCTTTTATTGGACGAACAAAACCCACACAGCTGTGGCAAGAAAATAAAGTACACAAGAGGCGACCAAGGAAGTGACAGATACTCACAACAGCCCCGGCTCCATGTCCAGGCTTGCCCTTCCAGTGCTCAGGGAAAACCCACAGATGCCGGTCCCTTCCCACAAGGAGGCAGTGGAAGAGTTCATTTGATCTAGAACTAAAGATGAAGCACAGGGTAGGGACCAACTCAGCAACAAGAGATAAAAATAGATGTTTATGGTTACTGTTGTGATATGGTAGACGATAAAAAGCTCTGATTCGGAACACACCGCAAGGGGTTTTTTTTTAGTGTGCTTGCAGAAATCTGCATGATATCTGGTTCCTTCAGGCAATGGAAAGGAATGTACTCATGAGAAGGATCCCCAGTCTCCAGATTTCAGTTTATGATCCTTTTTGAAAGATATCTCCCCTACACCCATGTGTTTTTTAGGCTGACATGCAGTTGGACAGCATCAAGGTAAACTGGGCAAGATGTTTCATGTATATATTGAATAAAAAAGCAGACAGATGGGATACCTGACAATCTCTATAGAATTGGTGTCCCAGATCATGATGAGGAACAAGCTCTGATTGGTTGGCTGCTGCTTGACAAAAAGATGCAACATCCTTGAATGATGTTCCAATTATTGTGGCCCATTTCTTCAAGTGGTCCATTAATTGTTGATTGTGTCAACTGCTGATGCCTGCAAATGATGTTTCTGTCACTCCACCCACTCTGGACCCAGATTGCCTTTCATCAGTGGTGGCCAACAATGTGCCTGAGCAGAAGAGCAGGTTGGCCACAAGAGCTCACTCTTGTACATGCACACTAACATTTATCCATTCACAGGAACGCACACATACATCCTCTACTCACAAGCACATACATATCTACACACTTGTACACAAATACACATAAAGTCCTAGATACACACATGCACCAGATATTTTTTTTAAAGCAAAAAACTTACTTAGCTGTGGCGGTGAAATCGGGTGTAGGAAAGTGCCACTGTTAGCATGGTTACCCCCCACTTTTTGCCTAATATTGATGCCAACTTTGATTGAAAGTGTGCTGGGATCCTGCTAACAAGGCCCCAGCACTAGTGTTCTTTCCCAGACTCTGTACCTTGGTTTCTGCAATTGGCACACCCATGGCACACAGCTAAGTCCCTTGTAAAAGGTACCCATGGTACCAAGGGCCCTGTGGCCAGGGAAGGTCCCAAGGGGCTACAACATGTATTATGCCACCCTGGGGGAACACTCACCAAGCATGCGTACACTGCCTTTGCAGCTTGTGTGTGCTGGTAAGGAGAAAAAGGCAATGTCGACATGGCACCCCTCTCAGGGTGCATGCCCACAAACCACTGCCTGTGGCATAGGTAAGACAACTCTCTGGCAGGCCTTACAGTCCTAAGGCAGGGTGCACTATGCTAGGGGTGAGGGCATAGCTGCATGAGCAATATGCCCCTACAGTGTCTAAGTTCATTCTTAGACATTGTAAGTGCAGTGTAGCAATATTGAGTATATGGTCTGGGAAGGTGTCATTACGAACTCCACAGCTCCATAATGGCTTCACTGAACACTTGGAAGTTTAGTATCAAACTTGTCAGCACAATAAACCCAAACTGATGCCAGTGTGGGATTTATTGAAAAATGCACCCAGAGGGCATTTTAGAGATGCCCCCTGGATGTTAGCCAAACTGCTAGTGTAGGACTGACTGGTCTGTGCCAGCCTGCCACTTTCAGACATGTTTCTGACCACATGGGGTGAGAGCCGTTGTGCTCTTTGTGGCCAGAAACAAAGCCTCCCCCCTGCAGGAACCCCAGCCTCAAAGGATCAAGCCTTGGGTTACAGTGCCCCACGTCACTCCAGCTACTGGAGTTGCCCGCCCCCGGACAAAGCCCCACTTTTGGCGGCAAGTCCGGTGGGAAAATCAGGGAAAACAGGGAGGAGTGACCACCTCAGCTAGGAACACCCCTTAGGTGTCCAGAGCAAGGTGACCCCTTCCCTGCAGAATCCTCGATCTTGGTTTGGAGGACAGGGACTAATAGGGTTAGGTTTGAGCACCCCTCCCCAAAGGGAATGGGCACAGGAAGGGGTGTAGCCACCCACAGGGACAGTAGCCATTGGCTACTGCCCTCTGACCCCTGTATCACCCCCCAAAATACAGGATCTAAGGGCTCCCTTGAACCCAAGTCATCAGACTACTGGTGACCTGACAAGAAAAAGGACTGCATAACTGAAACCCAGCAGCGAAGAAGAAAGATGACCACTGATTCGGCTGCAGGCCTACCAGCTGTCTCCTGCTTCAAAGAACCTGCTCAAGAACAGCAACGCATCCAGTGGGACCAGTGACCTCTGTCAAGCCCCAGAAGACTGCCGTGCATCCGAAAAGACCAAGAACTCCTGTGGACAGCGGTCCTGTCCAAGAAGAAACAACAACCAAGGATTCTAGCCTCACTCCGAATGCGTGGGTCCTGACCACTCTGCACCCGACGCCCCCGGCCTATGTCCAGGTGGCCCAACCAACTAGAGAGGATCTCCCAGCGGCTCTGAGCAAGTGCCCACCCTTGGTTGACCTCTCCACCCCTCCACGACAACGCCTGCAGATGGAATCCTGATGACCCCCCTGACCACGAAAGCTCCGGGCAAAGATATCCCATGCCTAAAGACACACTGCACCTGCATCCTGCAGGACTTAGAGAACCCGACCTGTGCTGCAGCTACGTTCAGCAGGTGGCCCTCCTCCTTGTCCAGCCTGTGGTTTACCCAAGTTGGCCCCCTGGACCTCGCCTGTAGCCTCTGAGTGACCACCGGGGTCCCCTCATAGAGAATCATTGGAAACACAACACCTTGTTTGCACCCTGCACCCGGCTGCCCCAGTGCTGCTGAGGGTGTATGTTTTGTGCTCCCCAGTGCTTCTCTAAACCCCCCAGGTCTGCCCCCCGAAGACACGGGTACTTACCTGCCTGATTTGCATTACCCTCTAATAAGCCTAACTACTCGACCACTCTACCACAAAAGACAGCATTAGTATTATCTACTTTGGCCTCTGTTAAGCCCCTGGGGAACCCCTGGACTCCGTGCACACTATGGCCCTCATTATAACACTGGCAGTGACTGTTAAAGTGGTGGTAATACTGCCAACAGCCTGGCGGTAATTACAGCCAAATTATGACCACAGTGGAGATACCTCCCATGGACAGCCAATGTACCACACCAACCTCCAGGGCGTAAACACCACTGACCACAGCGGTAGCCATCAACAGCCAGGCAGAAGTCAAGGTACTGCCTACCATATTATAACATAGCAAACCACCAGGATTTCCGGGGCGGTACCAATGCCAACAAAAGCCTGGCAGAAACATAGTGCGGAAAACAAAAGACTCACCATCAGGGACACAGAGGACTCCGCCGCCATGGAACCGGAACGCCAAGTCTTCCCAATGCTCTACCACGTCATGGCCATCCTGGAATACCAATTGTAGGAAAGTACCATCTTGCCTGGCATGATACCCCCATATTTCACTGTATATATGTTGTTTTAGTTGTATGTGTCACTGGGACCCTGCCAGCCAGGGCCCCAGTGCTCATAAGTGTGCCCTGTATGTGTTACCTGTGTTATGACTAACTGTCTCACTGAGGCTCTGCTAATCAGAACCTCAGTGGTTATGCTCTCTCACTTCTTTCCAAATTGTCACTAACAGGCTGGTGACCAATTTTACCAATTTACATTGGCACACTGGAACACCCTTATAATTCCCTAGTACATGGTACTGAGGTACCCAGGGTACTGGGGTTCCAGGAGATCCCTATGGGCTGCAGCATTTCTTTTGCCACCCATAGGGAGCTCTGACAATTCTTACACAGGCTTGCCACTGCAGCCTGAGTGAAATAACGTCCACGTTATTTCACAGCCATTTTACACTGCACTTAAGTAACTTATAAGTCACCTATATGTCTAACCTTTACCTGGTAAAGGTTGGGTGCTAAGTTACTTAGTGTGTGGGTACCCTGGCACTAGCCAAGGTGCCCCCACATTGTTCAGGGCCAATTCCCCGGACTTTGTGAGTGCGGGGACACCATTACACGCGTGCACTACATATAGGTCACTACCTATGTGTAGCTTCACAATGGTAACTCCGAATATGGCCATGTAACATGTCTAAGATCATGGAATTGCCCCACCAATGCCATCCTGGTATTGGGGAGACAATCCCATGATTCCCCGGGTCTCTAGCACATACCCGGGTACTGCCAAACTGCCTTTCCCAGGGTTTCACTGCAGCTGCTGCTGCTGCCAACCCCTCAGACAGGTTTCTGCCCTCCTGGGGTCCAGCCAGGCTTGGCCCAGGAAGGCAGAACAAAGGACTTCCTCAGAGAGAGGGTGTTACACCCTCTCCCTTTGGAATAAGGTGTCAGGGCTGGGGAGGAGTAGCCTCCCCCAGCCTCTGGAAATGCTTTGATGGGCACAGATGGTACCCATCTCTGCATAAGCCAGTCTACACCGGTTCAGGGATCCCCCAGCCCTGCTCTGGCGCGAAACTGGACAAAGGAAAGGGGAGTGACCACTCCCCTGACCTGCACCTCCCCTGGGAGGTGACCAGATTCCTCCAGTGTGCTCCAGACCTCTGCCATCTTGGAAACAGAGGTGCTGCTGGCACACTGGACTGCTCTGAGTGGCCAGGGCCAGCAGGTGACGTCAGAGACTCCTTCTGATAGGCTCCTTCAGGTGTTGCTAGCCTATCCTCTCTCCTAAGTAGCCAAACCCTCTTTTCTGGCTATTTAGGGTCTCTGCTTTGGGGAATTCTTTAGATAACGAATGCAAGAGCTCATCAGAGTTCCTCTGCATCGCTCTCTTCACCTTCTGCCAAGGAATCGACTGCTGACCGCGCTGGAAGCCTGCAAAACTGCAACAAAGTAGCAACAACGACTACTGCGACACTGTAACGCTGATCCAGCCGCCTTCTCGACTGTTTTCCTGGTGGTGCATGCTGTGGGGGTAGTCTGCCTCCTCTCTGCACTAGAAGCTCTGAAGAAATCTCCCGTGGGTCGACGGAATCTTCCCCCTGCAACCGCAGGCACCAAAGAACTGCTTCACCGGTCCTCTGGGTCTCCTCTCAGCACGACGAGCGAGGTCCCTTGAACTCAGCAACTCTGTCCAAGTGACTCCCACAGTCCAGTGACTCTTCAGTCCAAGTTTGGTGGAGGTAAGTCCTTGCCTCCCCACGCCAGACTGCATTGCTGGGAACCGCGTGTTTTGCAGCTACTCCGGCTCCCGTGTACTCCACGAAGATTTCCTTTGTGCACAGCCAAGCCTGGGTCCACGGCACTCTAACCTGCATTGCACAACCTCCTGAGTTGTCCTCCGGCGGCGTGGGACTCTCTTGTGCAACTTCGGGTGAGCACTGTTTCACTCCACTTCGTAGTGCCTGTTCCGGCACTTCTGTGGGTGCTGCCTGCTTCTGAGAGGGCTCCTTGTCTTGCTGGGCGCCCCCTCTGTCCCCTGATGCAATTGGCGACATCCTAGTCCCTCCTGGGCCACAGCAGCATCCAAAAACCCTAAGCGCAACCCTTGCAGCTAGCAAGGCTTGTTTGCGGTCTTTCTGCGGGAAAACACTTCTGCACGACTCTTCACAACGTGGGACATCCATCCTCCAAAGGAGAAGTTTCTAGCCCTTGTCGTTCATGCAGAATCCTCAGCTTCTACCATCCGGTGGCAGCTTCTTTGCATCCACAGCTGGCATTTCCTGGGCATCTGCCCACTCCCGACTTGATCGTGACTTTTGGACTTGGTGCCCTTGTTCCACAGGTACCCTCGTCTGGAAATCCATTGTTGTTGCATTGCTGGTGTTGGTCTTTCCTGCAGAATTCCCCTATCACGACTTCTGTGCTCTTTGGGGAACTTAGGTGCACTTTGCACCCACTTTTCAGGGTCTTGGGGTGGGCTATTTTTCTAACCCTCACTGTTTTCTTACAGTCCCAGCGACCCTCTACAAGGTCACAGAGGTTTGGGGTCCATTCGTGGTTCGCATTCCACTTCTAGAGTATATGGTTTGTGTTGCCCCTATCCCTATGTGCCCCCATTGCATTCTATTGTGACTATACATTGTTTGCACTGTTTTCTATTGCTATTACTGCATATTTTGGTATTGTGTACATATATCTTGTGTATATTTACTATCCTCATACTGAGGGTACTCACTGAGATACTTTGGCATATTGTCATAAAAATAAAGTACCTTTATTTTTAGTATATCTGTGTATTGTGTTTTCTTATGATATTGTGCATATGATACTAGTGGTACTGTAGGAGCTTCACTCGTCTCCTAGTTCAGCCTAAGCTGCTCTGCTAAGCTTCCTTTTCTATCAGCCTAAGCTGCTAGACACCCCTATACACTAATAAGGGATACCTGGGTCTGGTGCAAGGTGTAAGTACCCCTTGGTACTCACTACAAGCCAGTCCAGCCTCCTACACCAATGCTGATGAAGATGACGACGGTGAGTACAGACGCCTAGCACACAAGTGAGGAAAAGGAGAGTGACACACATACAACACACACCACTCACACACACACCATACACAGAACCAGCTGCAGAGTAAAACGAATGTCACAGGACCCACGTGAAAATAATGCAAGGACAATAATTCTGATGTACGAATACTGTAATTTGCTGCCAAAAGCCACCATAATGAAACATAAAATTTAAATGCAGGCGTCAATGTCCAGATTGGGCAAATGGCCAGTACAAAGTACCAAAGGGCCATATGGCCACAGGGCACAGTCCAAGGCCCAACTTGACTCCTGACACAATCCGGACTCCACGTTTTAGGGGCATCATGTTGGAAATGGGAAGGTACCTCAGGAGGAAGGGGATTTGGGGGGGGCACCTCAACTGAAGTGGGTAACATGCCCACTGGTTCTGGAGGGGGTTCCTTGCCCAACAGTCTCTGGAGGGGAGTGAAAGGCCACAGTCTCTGGAGTGGGTAACATGCCCACTGGTTCTGGAGGGGGCTCCTTGCCCCACACTCTCTGGAGGGTGGGCTACATGCCCTCAGCTGGTGGAGGGGGGCTCGTTGGGTGCCTCTGCTGGTGGAGGGGGCTCCTTGCCCTCAGCTGTTGGAGGGGGTTCCTTGGGTGCCTCTGCTGGTGGAGAGAGTTCACTGCCCTCTGCTGGTGGAGGGGGCTCCTTGGCTTTCTTTGGTGGTGGAGGGGGATCCATGTGTTCCCTCTTGCAGCGGGCCCTCTTGGCCTTTGACATGTGACTGGTGTCCTTGCCTCCAGGTCTAGGAGGTGCCTCCACTGATCCCATCCTCTGTCCCTTGGGTTTTGCCACCCTAGTCCTCCCTTTCTGAGGTGGAGTTGTGCACTTACTAGGAGTGGCTGTCATCACACTCAGGGGCACCTTTGTGGCAGCAGCTGATTTTTTGGTGGGAGCAGTGGCAGACTGTTTGGATGAGGTGCTGGGCTAGGTCGTTGGGACCCTGCTCTTACGGGCAGGAAAGGGGGTGGAGGAGGAGGGAAGAGGTTAAGTTGGGCAAAGAAAAACTTCTTAGGGACGTTGGGGTGGGATGTGGGAGGAGGGATGGAACTGGAGATAGAGGAAGAGGCTGTAGGAGGTGTACATCTGCTGGGCTTGGGTGCAGGTGCATGGACAGTGTGCGTGTGTGAGGTGGATGGCTGTTGGGTGTCTGAGTGAGAGCATTTGTGTCTCTTAGGAAGGGAGCAGACAGGATAGGAAAGGACAAACAGGACGTGTGGATGGATGTCGTGGAGGTGTCTGCAAGTGAGGTGTGTGTGATGCATGATGTGGTGATGGTGGTGGTGGCTGTTGATACAATGCATGCAGGTGTGAGTGCGGATGTGACTGTGAGGGAGGAGGAGGAGGAGGGTGAAACAGTGAAGGCAGTGGATGTTGTGTGTGCAACTGCCTGTTGTTTGTGTGATTGCTTGTGGCTTGAAGTGTGCTGGCTGTGTTTGTCTGTGCCACTCTTGTGTGATGTTTTGTGTGCATGCTTGTCTGTATGTGTGCATGGGATGGGTTGGGGTTGATGAGACTGGGATTGGGAAGTGGTAGTTGGAGGGGGTACGGTAGGACCAGGGACACTGGCTGCCATCAGAGAGGAGGCCAGAGCCTGAAATGATCTCTGTAGGGCCACCAACCCACCGTGGATGCCCTCCAGGCAGGCACTGCATTGCTACATCTGGGATGCCAACCCCTGGATGGCATTCACTATGGTTAACTGCCATACAGAGATAGATCTCAGGAGGTCAATAGCCTCCTCAATGAGGAAAGCAGGGCTGACTGGGACAGGGCCTGAGGTGCCTGGGGCGAAGGAGATACCCACCCTCCTGGGTAAGCAGGCACTGGCAACTCAGTGGGGGGCTACTGGGAGGGCGGTGCTCATACGGGGTGGCCGCTGTTCCTGTAGCTGGGGTGGTTCCAGAGGTGTCCACCACCACCACAGAGCTTCCATCAAAGGAGGAATCAGAGTCAGTGTTGTCACCTCCCCTCCCCGGCAAGGTGCTCCCCGCACCCTCCATCCCACTGGTCCCCTCGGCGTCAGTGGACTGTGCCTCCTGGGTCCCATGGGCTGCAGCTCCCTCTGTAGCTGGTGACCCTGCTCCTCCGCCAGATGATGCTAATGCACACATGGACAGGATGACAGAAGAAAATAGGGGGGGAGAGAAAGGGAGCACTGGGTCAATTACAGCACCAACATCACAGATGGCATACACATTACTATCACACACAGGTATCAAGATTGAGTACTATGCACCTCACTGGCATTCCATTGGCTGGGTACCACAGCAAGATGAGAGCCAACCACCAACATCTGCACCACTCCTGGCACCTACTAAGCCCTGTCTGATATGGAACGCCACCTAGCTAGTTAACAAGGTTTTGCCATTCACCCATTTACCCTGAGCTGGACCACGCAGCAATGTCTGAGCTGGCATTCAGGGGCACCCACTAAATGAAACCCACCACCAGTTGCATCCCATGTCAGGCAGCAAAGATGGTTGTTGCACACACTGTACTCAGGCGCCCATCCAGCAATGGGTAGGCCACCGCCAGTATGCGGGCCATTAGGGGGTTAGGTTCCGACAGGCACCCCTGCCTCGTTGGGAGCCCATCCTTAGCTGGGCCTCCGTGGTCTTCCGGGCCCAGCGTCTCAGGTCCACCCACTGTCTCCTGCAGTGGGTGCTCCGCCTGCTATAGACCTCCAGGGTGCACACGTCCTTAGCAATGGCATGTCACAATCGACATGCAGTGGATGTGTTGTTCTGTGGAAAGTCAGGAATCAAGTTAGGTTATAGACAGAAAATGGCAGTCACGTTCGCGTAGGTGTACTTCGTCACCACCGCTGGTGATTCTCATTGGACACTGTACTCCATGGAGCCCCTTTTTAGCCAATGAGGAATAGCACGGCGGTGCAAGGCCGCCTTCTGCTATGACGCCCAACGCTGACAGAGTTATATCACTTCCACCTGTCCCTACATACAGGACAGGCGGTCCCCATTTTATGCTGCTGGTCAACATTCTGAAATTAAAAACTGCGTAATTGCTGTCAATTGTACTTATATTCTCATTTACATAGTCCAATTACATACAAGCTCAATGTACACTGAGGTGGAGGTTCCATTGTTTAGTTTGTCACTCCCTTCTCAATCTTGTGTCCCTTAGGTACCTACCACTGTGGAGGAATAGGAGGATGAGGCAAGCCCCCGTGTACAGACCCCTTGTGGACTTGGCTACACTGGAGGACAGGCACATAATACTCACCTATAGACTGGACAGAGCCACAATCAAAGAGCTGTTTGCTCAATTGGCGCCTGATCTGATATCTGATATCTGTCATCCCACTGGGATTCCCCACTCTTGTACAGGCTCTAACTGTGCTCCATTTCCTGGCATCTGGCTCTTCCCAAGTGACAGTGGGCTTGGCAGCAGGAATGTCACAGCCAATATTCTCAATAGGGCTGGCAAGGGTTTTGTCTGCCTTGCTCAAACACATGTGCAGCTACACCGCTTTCTCCCAAGTGGAAGATTTGGCCACAGTGAAGGCTGGATTCTATGCATTGGGACATATTCAAACATTATTGGGGCCATTGACGGAACACATATATCATTTGTCCCCCTGAATAGGTGTTCAGGAACTGGAAGAGTTTCCACTCACTCAATGTGCAGATGGTGCGCCTGGCTGACCAGTACATCTCCCACATCACTGCCAAGTATCCTGGGTCAGTGCAAGACACCTTCGTTTTGAGGAATAGCAGCATCCCAAATGTGATGGCACAACTACAGAGGCACAGGGTGTAGCTAATAGGTGAACCTGAGTCACCACCCAATGCATGTCAGTGTATGCCTTCAGGAGTCATCCCCCATACCATTGTGCAAGCCTAATGTTTGTTCCTCAATTCTTGCAGGTGACTCTGGCTACCCAAACCTGTTGTGGCTCTTGACCCTGTGAAGAATGCCAGGAGAGGGGCTGAGAATAGGTATAATGATGCTCATGGACGAATCAGGAGAATAATTGAGTGGACCTTCGGCCTCTTGAAGGCCAGGTTCAGATACTTCCATCTGACAAGTGGATCTCTCTGCTACTCCCCTAAGAAGATCTGCCAGATAGTTGTTGTATGCTGCATGTTGCACAACCTGGCCATCAGGCGACATGTGCCCTATCTGCAGGAGGAGGAGAGTGAAAATGCTCCTGTGGCAGCAGTGAACACTCAGGACTGTGAGGATGAGGAGGCAGAGGATGAGGATGTGGACAACAGGACATCAGTCATACGGCAGTACTTCCAATAACACACAGGTAAGATAGTGGAACTGGCCATTCCTATGATTATTTATCTTTTCAGTGTGGCTATAGCATAATGGCAGTCACTGCCTTACCATCTCAACTGACTGTCACCTATGCCTTCTCATTTTGCAGATGTTGGCGTGGTTGCAACTGTGTACTGATGTGATGACTACAGACAGCTACAGGCCATTATTTGTGTGCAATCACAAAGTTCAGGACAATTGCACAAGTTGAAACTGTTAATATTATTGCACATTTTCATCACATAAAGCACTATCACTTAAGTTGTGTTCAAGGGTGTGTATTGTAGTGAACAATATAGAAGGAATAGTGCAATGGAATGGGGTGATGGTAGAGGTAAGTCCAGGGTATTTGTCCAGTCTGTTTGTAGCACAGGTCCAGTGTCCAAGGGGCCATAGAAAGTGGGGCAATGGCAGCTCAAAGTGGACAAGGTGACAGAGTGTAACACAAGGGGGACATTCAGGAGGGTCTCATTTCCTGGCGGTGTTATTGGTCTTGGCAAGTGTCTCTGGTGTCTGTCTGGGTCACAAGGAACGTTTGCGGGGTGGTTCACCTTCTGCAGGGGGAGGGGTGCTGGTGGCCAGTGGGTCCTATGGCAGGGCCACCTTACCACTAGCTGCAACAGATGTGGAGGGCTGTTCAGTTGACTGGCTAGTGGAAGTGGCCCGCTGGTGTGCTGTGTAGTCCCTCATGATGTTGGCCATATCACCCAGCACCCCTGCTATGGAGACCATGGAGGGGTTGAGGGCCTGCAAATCTTTCCTGATCTCCTGGTGGTGTTCCTCTTCCAGCCGCTGATTCTCCTGCATGATGTTTAACATCTGATCCATCTTGTCCTGGGATTGTTGGTAAGCCCCCAGAACATTGGTGAGCGCTTCCTAGGCAGTCGGTTCCCTGGGCCTGTCCTCCCCGGTGCACAGCTGTCCTCCATGTGTCCCTGTCCTCCGTGTGTCCCTGTCCCCTGTGTCTGTGTCCCCTGAACGGTGTGCCCACTGACCCTGATTGTCTTGGCTGTGAGGTGTAGACTGGGGTCCCTGTGCAGGTGGGCACACTGCTGATTGACATGTCCTGGGGACAGAGGTGTGGGGACGTTTGGTGGCTGCTGTGGTGTTGGATACTGAGGGGGGAGGCTCTGTGGTGGACTGGGTGTGGGCTGGGGTAGCCAACTGACCAGTGGTCCCTGATGAGCCAGGAAGTTCATTTAGATCCAGAAGTCCAGGGTTACTGTCATCACTGGAGGCATCTTCTGATGGGGGACTGGGTAGCTGTGGCACCTCCTCGGTGCTGAAATTGGCTGATGCACATGTGGGGATGTAAGTGGTGTATTATGCTACATGTCTGTGACATTTTCTACATCACTAGTTTCCCCTATGTCATTGCTGTTGCCCTGCCACCTTTGTTTGTGTATGGTGATGTGTTGTGGGATTGTTAGTTCTCAATGCTGTGCATGCATTGGTGGTGGGTGTACATGCAGGGCTGGGAGGGATGGTCATGCAGTGGGTATGGCATTCAGGGCTTGGCATTCAGGTTAGTCAATTGTGGTGCACTGTGTGGGATGGAGTAGAGTGATGGGTGTCAGGGTGAGGGATGGTGGTGGCATGCAGGTAAAGAGAGGATAAGTAGTAAATATTGACTCACCGCTGTCCAATCCTCTGACAACTCCATTGAGTCCCTCAGAATGCAGTATTGCGAAGAATTGCTCCTCCCATGCTGTCAGCTGTGGGGAAAGAGGTGGGGTCCACCACCAGTTCTCTGGATGGCGAGCTGGTGCCTTGCTGCCATGGAACGTACCTTCCCCCATAGGTCGTTCCACCTCTTCCTGACGTTGTCCCTTGTTCTTGGATGCTGTCCCATGGCGTTCACCCTGTCCACGATTCTCCGCCATAACTCCATCTTTCTGACAATGGAGATTTGCTGTACACCAAATGCTCCAAACAGTTATGGCTCTTCTCTGACTATTTCCTCCACCATGACCCGCAACTGCTCAACTGTGAAACGGGGGTGCCTTTGTGGGGACATGGGTGTTGTTTGTTGTGTGCTGTGCAGTGGGTGTTGAGTAACGAGGTGGGGTGTTGGATGCGTAATGGATGGATGGGTGTTTGTGGTGTGTGTTTAGTTGTGTCTCTGATTTGCGTGGCTATCTCTTGGTTATTTTTCGTGTTCTTAAAGGGTTGTGGGTAATGTGGGTGGGTGTTTTGTAGTGCTCTGGGTGGCTGGGTGTGGTGTGTGTATCAGTGTCAGGTGTGTGATTTTAGTTTTGGCAAATGTTGTATTGTTATATATTTGGGTGACCATTCTGCCCGCGCCAATGTGTACCGCCAATGGTTTACCACCGTTGAATGTCCGCTGTGGTGATTTGTGAGTCATAATATGGTTGCGTTGTTTTGTTGGCATAACGGTATGGGTGTTCGTACTGACAGTTTACAGCTAACCTTTGGTCTGGCGGATGTGTCTTTGTAGAAGTATTCTGTCGGTTTAGTGTGTGTATGTCATAATATGGCGAACGGATGTTCGTCTCCGCGACGGTACGTTGGCTGCCGCCACTACGGCGGTAAGCGGAATTTACCACCAATGTCATAACGAGGACCTATATCTCATTTTGATATAATATATCCAGAGCCAGCTTCCTACATCAGGTGATGGGAGGGAAGCCTTGGTGGTTCAACTGTAGGTTTAGGGAAGGGACAGCCAGTTGATCCAGCAACCTCTTCATTGGCTGACCTTGTCATGGGTCAGCCACTGAGAGACCTTCCCATACTCAAAGTGTAGTGGGATGGGGTCAAAGAAACTTGCTGTCCCCACCCCACTTGGTGACGAGGCATCCCTGATGGACAGTTGGCCCCAGACACTCCAGGGCTTAAAACTGAACTTCCCAGGTCCGAAACTTTCAGGTGACATGCATGCTTATAATGAGGAGGAGGATCTCATAGTGCTTTGCCCGGAAGAGGAGGTCATATGCACAGAGCTGTTAAATCTTCAAGCCAGCATAGTTCGGCCAAGCAGCCAAGTTCCTGTGCCTTTAGCACATTGACAACGCCTGGCTGGCTGACCCGAACATGAGGCGTGTTCGTCAGGCTGACCTTTGCTCAGCCTGACAGACAATCGTTATGCATTTCAAAAAGGGTGGGTGGTGGGGCCCCTGCATTAATGACATGCCAGGCCTGTCTTTAATGCAAAATAGAATTACATTCTATTAAATATGTCCTGCCTCAGATTGCAAAATGAGTATACTTTTTATTTTTCCATCCATCCCGTTCCAGGGAGTTTCTCTGAGGTATCAAATGACAGAATTGACTTGGAAGGACTGGAAGGAAAAATGAAAGGAAGTGACAAGAAGAAATGCAAACAGATGCTATGGTAAATTATACATGTTCCTAAAATAGATCCTACAGTTGACACTTCTGACTGTATTAATTACCTGAGATCTAAATCATGTGTATTTAATGTTTTGCATGCATCTTGGCTGGGGTTCACTGGTGTAGAACCCTTTGTGTAAATATCATACGCACTAAGCCCATCCCAGTTCTTGTCACCCAGTGCAAAGCATAATAGTACGATACTTATAGCCAATCTTGTCCTTAGGTATCGTAATTTTGTAATTGTGCTGGAAACAAAATCCTCTGCCCATTCGTTCAGTTCCGATTTATTGATTTATTTTGTAAAACAGATTTTATTGAAATTTGTAACAGGTGAGCATTATTAAACATCATATTTAGAGATAATACAAGAGAGATCACAGCACACAGTATACAGTGGTAAAACATCAACAAGATTAAGATATTTTGTCGTTGTATGAAATGGTCAAACAGATAAGAGTTAGAGTCTTGTCTTCAGAGAAAAGTTCATTTATTCGGAACGAAGTAACGTTCAGTGAGACAGAAACCGTTTTTCCAAAAACAGCCAAGCAGCCAACACGTGTTTCGTCACACCAGTGACTTTTTCAAGGCCGAGAGTTTGCGGAAAGAGTTTTGCGAGCAAAAAATCCACTGCGTCTTAGAAGCTTTATGAAGTCCAAATAATACTTAGTTTTCTTTAAGTAGTTTTTTTCAACGCCGAAAATAGGCGATTCAAGGGAAACGTGGGAAATGATCCATCTATGGTAAGGGACCCTGGTAAGTCCGCATGTGATTTTCAATGGTTGAGAAAGGGGCAGCCGCCCAGTCCGTGTGCCGGTGTTGTGATCTCTGAGATCACACCGGCACACGGACTGTGATGGATCATTTCCCACGTTTCCCTTGAATCGCCTATTTTCGGCGTTGAAAAAAACTACTTAAAGAAAACTAAGTATTATTTGGACTTCATAAAGCTTCTAAGACGCAGTGGATTTTTTGCTCGCAAAACTCTTTCCGCAAACTCTCGGCCTTGAAAAAGTCACTGGTGTGACGAAACACGTGTTGGCTGCTTGGCTGTTTTTGGAAAAATGGTTTCTGTCTCACTGAACGTTACTTCGTTCCGAATAAATGAACTTTTCTCTGAAGACAAGACTCTAACTCTTATCTGTTTGACCATTTCATACAACGACAAAATATCTTAATCTTGTTGATGTTTTACCACTGTATACTGTGTGCTGTGATCTCTCTTGTATTATATTAATTGTGTACCAACCCTACACAGTATTGTTGCCTAAGGGTAGTAGGGCATATGATCACTTGCACCACACCCTACTTTCAAGACTTATAACTCATATGTACACTCGCCATGAGTGCGGCCGCTTTGCACCCTGACTACCCATTATAGTGATTATCATATTTAGAGAACAATTAGTACATTTGTGCTCCCTTCAGTCGTCCTGGAACTATCCCCCCCTCCTCTTGTTGCCACCTCCCCAGTCTAGAAGTGCAATGCCATTGGGTGATGTCAATGTGTATATGGATTTGTCGGAAGCTACATGGAAGTGCATGATGGCGGCAGTCTTGCTGATTGATCACACACTAGATGTGAGCAGCTCATTGGAATGATGGAGGAGTACTATTGGCTGGGAGCTCCCTTGGGATGGCTGGCCCACGTCCTTCAGGCCGTCCACCAGGCGCTCCCATGCCAAGTTGGGTGATCCACTGCCCTGTCTGGCCTCACTTATCAGCACCACGCTCTCTCTAGTCCGCCCAGCGCTACAATTACCTCTTCCAGCAAGCAATCCTAGGACCTCCCAGGTGTTTCCATTTCCTCTTAATCTCTTTCTTAGCTAGGATATAGGCCAGATCCTGGAGTCTACTGGAAGCCCTATTCTTGGGGGTCTGGGGGAACCAGTGAAGTAGGCATTGCCCAGGTGTACAAGAGATGTCCTGGGAGACAACCTCAGCCATGAAGGTCGCTACCTCTCTCTAATAATAGGTTAAGTTTGGACAAGACCATATTATATGTAAGAAGTCAGCTGCTGTCTCTCCACATCGTGGACGTGAAAGTGTTCACGGAGACACCTAGGGGTGAGATAGAAGCTGTGTAGTATGTAGAACTTTATCAATTTAAATTGGGCATGGCTAGATACTTTTGGTGTTCTCTCTAGGATAAGCTCCCAGTCTCTCTCTGGGACTGGAATCCCCAGGTCTCCTTCCCACTGAATTCTCAGAGCTTCCAGGGGACTTATTGCTTTCTTTCGGATTGCCCCATATAAGCAAGTTACCGCCCTCCGATACTACTATTTAACAGCATGAGGCTGTTGCTCTGTTCGCCCAGCTTGCCATTATTTTTTAATAGAGAGGGTAACAGAGTGATTCAGAAGGAAATGCCCTTGTGGGAGATCATACTCCTGCTGGAACTCCTCAAAGGGGAGAGGCTCCCCATCCATGTACAATTCTCCCAGTTGTGTGGCTCCCACGCCACCCCAGGATGTGATGCCCCTCCAGTCCCCTTGGTGAGGCAACCAGAGTAGCCAAACCATTGTGATATCAGGAGAGTAAGGGATGCTCGTATCCATTTTTTGGAGACAACTATTCCAGCATTTTCGTGCGACCCGAACCTCAGAAGTGCCTGTAGGTGTGGGGCACGTGAATTTTATTAGGGTTCCCCATAATTGGGGAGGGTGCGGGACTGATGAGCTCATGCCGCCATTCGGTATCTTGCGCCCCACGACCCATTGGGTTAGCCATTGCAGTTGACCTGCCAAATAATACTACTTGTAATCAGGAACCTCTAGCCCCCCTCTGCTCGCAGCCTCTTCATGGTATCCAGTGCCACTCTGCATCGCTCCAGTCCTCAGATGAACACAGTGATCAAGGAATCCAGTTCCCAAAAGACAGTAGCGGGGATCCAAAGTGGCAAAACCACATAGTAGTACAGTAGCCTAGGTAGGGCCACCATTTTAGGCAAAGTTACTCTCCCGGACAATGAGAGCATCTTCCAGAAGTCCAGGTTAGTTTTCAGGGCCATATTTATACTTTTTGACGCAAAACTGCGCTAACGCAGTTTTGCGTCAAAAAAATTAGCGCCGGCTAACGCCATTCTGAAGCGCCATGCGGGCGCCGTATTTATTCAATGACATTAGCCGGCGTTAGCCGCCGGCGCTGCCTGGTGTGCGTGAAAAAAAAACGACGTACACCAGGCAGCGCCGGCGTAGGGGGATATGGAGCTTGGGCGCCAGAAAAATGGGGCAAGTCAGGCTGAGGCAAATTTTTCGCCTCAACCCGATTTGCGCCATTTTTTTTTACTCCCAACCCCCATTGAAATGACTCCTGTCTTAGCAAAGACAGGAGTCATGCCCCCTTGCCCAATGGCCATGCCCAGGGGACTTCCGTCCCCTGGGCATGGTCATTGGGCATAGTGGCATGTAGGGGGGCACAAATCAGGCCCCCCTATGCCACAAAAAAATAAATAAAAAAAACTTACCTTAATGTCCCTGGGATGGGTCCCTCCAGCCTTGGGTGTCCTCCTGGGGTGGGCAAGGGTGGCAGGGGGTGTCCCTGGGGGCATAGGAGGGCACCTCTGGGCTCCTTCCGAGCCCACTGGTCCCTTAACGCCTGCCCTGACCAGGCGCTAAAAAACTGCGCAAAAGCAGCCGGACGTAATTTTTTTTGACCCGCCCACTCCCGGGCGTGAATTTTGCCCGGGAGTGTAAATATGGCGCACATGCCTCAGAGTCAATTTTTTAGATGGGAACACCTACCTTGCATATTATTAACGCAAAGTAGGTGTCCACGCTAAAAAATGATGCAAACTCCATGGACTTTGGCACTAGACGCGTCTAACGCCAAAGTATAAATATGGAGTTAGTTTTGCGTCGGAATTGCGTCAAAAAAAACGACGAATTCCGGCGCAAACAGAGTATAAATATGCCCCTCAGTGTTCTAGTTGCTTTACTTATATTTCCCTCCAGGAGGTCAGCTCTAGCATGGTATATTCTGACTCCTAGATATGATATACATCTAGGCTCCCAAGGGACGTGGTCTAAGTCCTCAGGTGGTTCTCAGTCCGCAGTTAGTGGATAGAGATGGGATTCCTGCCAATTCACCTGCAGTCCCGAGAGAGAGGCAAACATTTCTAGGAGTGCTCTGGCTCCCCTCAGTTCCGATGCTGTGTTCTGTAGGAACATGAGCAGGTCATCCCCATAGAGCGCTATGCGGTGTAACGTATCCCTGTGTAGAAACCCTTGATGCCAGTGAGCTGTCCGTGCCTGGCTGGCCAATGGCCCCATGGCCAGTGCAAACAGCAAGGGCAATAGGGGACAGCCTTGCAGAGTGTCTCTCGCCAGTCTATATAATTCTGAGATCGTGTTCCCAGTTCGTACTCAGGCTCTAGGGTCCGTGTATAAATATTAAATCCTGCTAATAAAATCACCTACAAGCCCCAGGTGTTCTAGCACTCCATATAGGTAGGTCCATTCAAGGCTGTCAAAGGCCTTCTCTATATCAATAGCAAATACAGCATCCACTGCTTTGACTAGGATGTCTTATATCAATAGCAAATACAGCATCCAATGCTTTGACTAGGATGTCTGTGTCAAGAACATTGATGAGGCATCATCTATTCTGGGCTGTGTTCTGTGCGGGGATAAAACCTGCTTTGTTAGTGTGGACCAGGTGAGTCATGAAAGGCAATAATCTTGTTGCTAGGACCCAACTGAGGATTTTATAATCCGTATTGAACATCAATAGCAGTCTATAGGCCCTGCTGTCATGTGCTGGCCTGCTGGGTTTCAACAGTGGGACTATCAGTGCTTCTTTGGTTGTGTTAGGCAGGTGCCCTCGGTCTTTGGCTGCTTTGTAAATTGAGACAGGTCCAGAGGCCAAGTCATCAACATATGTGGCATAGAATACTATTGGGAGCCCATCTGTGCCTGGCATTTTCCCTCCAGTGAAGCCCTTAATGGCCGCCCGGATTTTAGATACTTCAATGCCCCCCCTTGCGCCTCATTTTCCTTGGCAGTGAGGTTCAGGTGTGGTATTGGTTCCAGAAAGGTCCATACTTCAGCCTCCCTGCTTTGTACTTGGCTGGTATAGAGAGTGGTGTAGTATCTGTGAAAATGTTGGTTAATCTCCTCCTTCCGATACGCCCTTTACCCCGTAGAGGTAATAATTTCCACAATGGGCAACCCCTTTTTGGAAGGGTTAGCTAACCATGAGATGCCAGCGAGCAGCGACTAAACTGACTAAACACTTAACTGAATTTCACCATACACCCGACGACCTTAAATGGGTAGTACTGGAACGTGTAATAAATACCAAGGATTATACTAGAAGACTATTTGAGAAAGAACAACATTGGGTGTTTAGATTAGAAACACACCGGACAGGATTAAATGACGACATACCCTGGCTAGAATTTGCCAATCGCTGAGTATTGGGTCAGTTATTAAACATCACTTTCGGTCCTAGGGAGATATCAGACTTAATAAACAGAATTCCTAGCAGCACCCCTTTTATTGACCTAATTTCTCAGGGGTCATGTGAGATTAGAACCCTCCCTTTCTTTATTCCACCATTTGGGTACATACATCCATTGAGATAAGCCTTATGGTTAGGCTTCATTGACTGCATTTAAGATGGCCGCCACCTTGGGATGGATCCTTAGTCCTTTTTCATGTTGACACATTCTCCTAGACTCCACTTTAAAATTGCCGCCATTGTTTTATGTCCTGTCCCCTTTCTATTTTCATGCATAGTCTAATCATCGGCTCTTTTTATTTGCCATACTCCGGTCCCGATTCACTTTTCCGGGAGCACGGACCAGGGGTAGGGGCATACCGCCTCGTGGATACGAAGAGTGGGGTACGTTTTCTAACCTTGTTCTTCTCCCCACCTTCGCTACTATGACAGGAGCAACAACAATGGAGCTCCAGATATAGGGAGAGCTTTACACTTTGCCTTGGCGTACTGTTTGACGCGAGTTGTCAGAGTACCGTTATTTTGGCTTTAACATATCGCCGCTTGGTGGGAGCTGTCATTATATTGAAATAGTTATATACAGATATATATAACTAATGACATATTACAACTGGTACGTATCGATTTTTAATGCTCGTCTATTTGAGCTGTTTTGATTTGTGAATGATTGAATACATGACAACAATGGGACCGCATCTTCAGTCACATATTTTGTAAGTCTCTATCTGATGCTAGTACCATCCGGTTGATTTAAGCTGCAACTACTGGATGGATACTGCGTTTTCTCCAACTAGTATTTTTTATGACATCTTAAGGATATGTTTGGCCCTGATCACTACTCTGAGCATGATTTTATTGGATAAAACTTTTCAATAAAACCTTTTTCATGATGTTTATATATAATCATTACACATAACATGCCATTAATTGTCTATATTTATATACGCACCTAGATATTTAGACCAGTTCGGACCACTGATGTTTGTTGCCATCCCGATGGTGTCCATCCTTAAATACAAGGAGGGTAAGGATTTATCCTCTTAATTTATAGGATTGTATGTATTGTCGATGTGTGTTTCACTGTGTGATACACTTCACACAAGAGAAAAGTCACCTGTGTGGGCTCACAGTGCACATTAATTTATCTGTGACATAAGTTTATGTGTTTCTTTTTTCTTCTCTAGGTTCCTGTGAAATGACTTGATTACAAACTAAATATAACATGTGGATTAGGTACGTTTTGGTCCTGACGAATCGCACTGATCTTAAACAACTTTAAATGCGAGAAACATGTTGACCTTTCTGGTAGCAGTATAGGGATTTCTGTACTGACATTCCTAACATTCTCAGAATTTAGGGACTGTAGACTAAACTTAATTTTTTCCTTTTGAGGGTGGATTAGACATTACTACTAATCCTTTCCCCACATTACTGTTTTTAATCATGACAGGGGTCTGATTTTGATTAAGTATGAGTTTTGCAGACCTCTAGCCATTTTTAACCTCACACACATATCTTTCTGTACCAATCCCACATTCCAGCACTCAACGTCCGGCATTTCTATATCAAAAAGATCTCCGGCAAAGAGCCCCCGTGAGGGGCCCGTCAGGCATTGCAGTGCCAGCCTGACAAGGAGCAAAAGCCTGATGATGAAGCATGTCACCAACTGGTGAGTGAGGGCTCTTGTTCTAATGAGAACAGACTCACAGGTTCCATTTTCTACTCACTGCATTTATATATATTTTTTTGTCTGGAACTGTGTACCTTTTTGTTTTTTTGAAGTTTGATGGGAGTACCGTACACAGGACCATTTATCCTTTAACACTCCCAATGGAATAGCCCTCCCCTGTTTGTTTTTGATAGGATGTATAGTACACCTGGACCCTCCATCGTCTCTGTAAGGCCATGCCCTCTGTGGCTGTTGTGTGTGTTTCTTGCAGCATTGCTATGTGGGTCCCTCTTCTCTGTAGGTAGGAAAATACGTTGTATCATTTGATCATGGAGTGCATGCCCCTGATATTCCATGACACAGTCTTATAATTCTGTAGTGTCCCCGTCTGGTCCACTTGTTGCAAAGTTCCTACCACAAATATCACTTCTGTATGGGGCCCAATTCGCCAAGCCACTCCTTAACAGTATCAATCCCCTAGGGGCACGGCAGCATAATCCTGTTAAAGCAACAGCCCAGGAACACCCTAACTCCTACTACCACTCCCCATGACAGGTGAGAATATGACCCCCATCCAAACTAATAATACAACTAAGGGCTCTCAGTAAGGTAAGCGAACCGAGGCCTGAGGTGGTGCAGGTCCCCTCAACCTGTCTTACTGTTAGTCGATCAATAGTCCACTTCGGATGATGTGAGGTGTCCCCAGTGTTCTGTACCACTGAGGAGCTTTAGATGCTGTCCTCTGAGGTCCCTGGTGTCACCACCAGCAGTTCTACACTGGGAGCCGTCGAGGTGCTGGACTCTCCGTCAGACTTCGAGGTTTCTGCGCCCTCACCAGTCGCAGTAGTCAGAGGGCTGGCCTCACCCCCCTCTCAAGGATGCCACAGCTGCAGTGGCGCTCCACATTTCCTCAATAGACAGCGCTGCCCGCTGTGTTGGGGCCCTCCGGAACGCCGGCAGATACTCTGGGGTCGACTCCTCCTGTGTTTCTGCTTCATGTCTGCCCGCCGCTGCCGATCCAACCAGTCACATGCCTCTTGCGGAGTCTGAAAGAAGAGAACCCCCCGCCACCACCCTCAGGGTGGCCGGGAAGAGCATGGCGTAAGGAATATTCAAGGAACGCAGCTGTTTCTTTACCTCCAGGAAGGTGGCTCATTATTTTTGCTCCTCCCATGAGAAGTCAGGGAGGATACAGACCACTGTTAGCGCTCCCCTTTTCCTGGCTTGACCAAGGATATGGTCTTGGTCCCCGTACTATAGCAGCCTGGCCACTACCAGCCGTGGGGGAGCCTCCAGTAGCGGTGGTCTGGATGGTACTCTGTGCACACTCTCGAAGGCGTAAAAAAGGGGATAGACCCTCCGGTGCCATCTCAGTGCGGGCCCAGTTCTCCAAAAAAGGAAGGCATGTCATTGTGTTCAATCTTTTCCGGCAGGCCGACAAGGTTTCTGCTTCAAGTCCACCCGCCGCTGCCGATCCAACCAGTCACATGCCTCTTGCGGAGTCTGAAAGAAGAGAACCCCCCCGCCAAAACCCTCAGGGTGGCCGGGAAGAGCATGGCATAAGGAATATTCAAGGAATGCAGCTGTTTCTTTAAATCCAGGAAGGTGGCTCATTATTTTTGCTCCTCCAATGAGAAGTCAGGGAAGATACAGACCACCGTTAGCGCTCCCCTTTTCCTGGCATGACCAAGGATATGGTCTCGGTCCCCGTACTATAGCAGCCTGGCCACTACCAGCCTTGGGGGGCCCCCAGTAGCAGTGGTCTGGATGGTACTCTGTGCACACTCTTGAAGGCGTAAAAAAGGGGATAGACCCTCCGGTGCCATCTCAGTGCAGGCCCAGTTCTCCAAAAAAGGAATGCATATCATTGTGTTCAATCTTTTCCGGCAGGCCGACAACGTGGATACTGGAGATCTGTTCTCAGCATTCTCTGCGTGGACTTCAAGTGTCTTCACCTTTTGTTCCAATGTAGACAGATAGCTATCAGCGGAGGAGAGTGCCGGCAGAATCTCCACTAAGTCCAGTTCCACTAGCGTGACTTTTTCTGCCAGCTGTCTCTGGTCTTCTCGTAGTATGCCCAAGTCCGTTGCCAAGGTGTCTATTTTGGTCTCGAGGGCCACATAGGAGGCATGATAGCTTGTAGAATAACATGGAGAGACAAATTTGTGAATGGTCTCGCCGTGGGTACCTTATCCCCCGGCCTCATGGCTGGGTCTCCCGCTGCCTTTTATTTGGTGTATGTTGTCTATGCCAGGGTCCTTCTTTGTGCTTGTTTTCCCCATTATGACAATTGGGAGATGGTCTTCAGGTGTCGCCAAGGCTCAGGGCGGGCTGGGAGGTGGCGATGATGGGCGCCTTGCCCAGTAGATCCTCAAGTGCTCGCTCTACTCCTGTTGCCCCGTGCCCGTTAAGTCAGTTGTCTATATTCCAACGGTGGATGCCACCAACATCCACAGCGGAGGGAGCGCCTCCGTTGCGGGGAGGGCGGGCCCCAACCCCACTCAGTGCCGTCCGCAACAGTGAGCAGAGCACTTCGAACAATGTCGCATGGGGCCCTCAACTGCAGTCCATCAGCCCCTCTCTGTCTGCAGCCCCTCTCAGCCCCCAGCGTCTGGCAGTGACCAGTCATTGTTCATTCATGGGCCCATGATCTCCCATGGTGGTGCTCCTGTGCAGCCACCCGCAGTTGGATCAGGACTCCTCCGGGACCCCGCCAGTCAGCGGCCCAGCATCAGCCTATCCCGGCAATAGGGCAATCTGCAGCAGCACCACAACGTCAGGCCAGAGTGCTCTGGGCTGGTTTTTCAGGATGAGAAAAGGCCGCACCCACCATCTTGGCTTCCTCCCTGTCTGACCTTTCCTTGCAATCGGGCCGTTTCATATGGCCGGCGCAGTACTCAGCCCTGCTTTACCGGGCCACACCATTCCCTACTTCTTCAGATGGCCATAATCACCGCAGCCCTGGGGTTATTGCTTTAGAATGGTCCTGGGTAGCAGATTCTGGCACAGGAGCACCTCTCCTTTGCTCACTACTACACTGGCACCAAGCCACGCCACCCCCCGTCCCGATTTATAAATGCTTCATTTCTATAAAAAAATTGTCAATAAATTAGAATAGTTATTAAACTACTTTGGAGTGCACTTCCTCCGATTAATTATATTCGAGATATTGACTTATTGACAAACCCTAATGCATTTCAGACTGAACAAGCCCTTCTTTCGGGGACATTAACCTTGTATCAATCAAGTATTTACACCTGTGACAGACCTAAATTTTAATACTTGAATCCAAAATTACAATGGTTTTGCGTTGGGTTTGGGTTACTTTAATGAAGACCTGATGCAGAATGCTTTTTGGGATATACAAACCAACGCATGTTGGTATTTGCGTCAGTTTGTATGTAAAAGTGACATAATTTAGTATGAAGCACCGCTTTGTCTTACTCTGCATCGAGGGGGCGTCATATGGGCAGTAATGGGCATTGCTGTGAAACCTGCCATGGTTTTTGCTTGAAAACCTTTACTACTAATAACACTAGGCATTGTTTTGCACCAGAAAATGAACACCACTTGACGACAGGCATCAAAAAAGGAGAAATGCTTTTATTTCTCTTAATATGTCCACTTTGCCTATGTGTTGCACTGTACAGCACACATTCAAAGTGGAAAATGCTTTAGAGTTTGTCCATGGATAGTATTTTGTAGAGGAAGGGTACCCTTCTACTACAAAACCTATGCTAGACTCACTGAAACACCTTTGCTCTATGGTGCAAAGGTGTGTGTGTATGTGTGTATGTGTGTGTGTGTGTGTGTGTGTATGTGGCGCTCAACAGCCTGATTGTGTGACGGCGCTGGAGAGAGAGCAGGATAGTGCCATATCTCTGTAGGTATGGTGGTTTCCTGCCCTCTCCTTGGCAAGCAACACAGCAACTATGGGTGCTGCGCTGCATTGTGTGATGGGTATGTAAATCTGGGCCAAAGTGTTAAATGAAGGGCATAGTAGGTAATCTACCTTAAAGAAACGCTACCTTCAAAAAGGATCCTGTCGAAATTAACACAGTGAACACTTTGCTCTCCTTGTAGAGAAAGTCAAGAACTCTACTTCAAACTGGTTGACAGACATTCTTTTCTTCTGTTGCCACACTATCACCCAGTCACATTCATGTGGGTTATCTTCCTTTGCATGCCACTTGGTGTCACAAGTTGTTTCATTCCTTCCATTTCTCAGTATCTTTGGCTCAGAGCTTGGCATTCTTGAGATGGTTGTCCACTGGGGTAGCTCTGCATGCATTACAGCCCCCCTAAAATAGGTTTTCTGACGTAGCCACATGGGCAAAGTGCCTCAGAACGTGAAAAAAATTCAATTTTCGCGCTCAAAGGGTGCTGCAAAGTCTATGCACATAAAGACAAAAGGCAGAGAGGCGTTAAGAGCAGACTATGCTCGGAGGAATGCTTTTCTATGGTTTCAGAGCACTTCTTTGTGATTACTCTAACTCTGACCAAAGGAGCAATAGTAAATGAGGCAGCAACAGAGTTAAAGGGCAAAATGTAGATCAGTCCAATGGCAGCTCTAAAACATAGCAAACATGGAACCTGTATTTTCCCTTTCCAGCACACAAATTTCCACCGCTATTTTTCTTGCCTTGTGCTGAAGCCCCACTATGGATTTTCAGTTTTGCTGATGCCCGTGCATATATTCAAATGTTGAATACTGGGAACACGTGATTTATATGTGTGAATTCTGTGGTGACACTTGCATTCATATTTAAAGTTGATAAGGTGGGTACCATTCCAACTTATGAATAACAATTTGATGTTCTGGTCTCAGGAATCACCTTCCTAAACGTTAGCCTTAAAAAACAGAGGTGATCAAGCCAGCAAAGCTCGGACCTGGTTCAAGTTAAATGTCATCTAGCTTGGCCTTTGTTCCAAGGGGCCCTCAAAGTCAAACTAGAGCTGAGCATGGTATTCCAGATACTGCCCTTTTGACCTCTGTAAGGTTACTACTAAATGCAGAACTGCCCAGCACATAGAATCTAAACTGCCTCTAAGCTGAGCCGAGCTCCAGTTCTCATGTATATCACTGACGACCTGTAGCAGAAGTACGCATGGTTTTCTTACTCAGATTAATTTCTGTTGTTGTGGTGGTAAAACACTCAGGGCCTGATTTAGATCATGGTGATGTTACGGCTAAGCCGAGTCAGCGGCAGGCCCGAGAAGACAATCAAGTTATGGTGCTCTATCAGCCATATTTAGATGTGTTGCAGTTGAGCTGCAGACCTCCACGACTGAGTGCTTTTCCTAGCTGTCAGCCGGGCAGACTCCCGCCGCCCATATTTAGATGTTACAGTTGGATAGGCAGTGTTCTGCTGGTGGTTTTCTGACAGAAGGGGGACCTCGCTGGACCCAATGGACATCGGACAAAGGCAGTGGCTATGGAATAGCTGTAAATCACACACACACTCTACCCTTCACATATGCATTCTCCTGCATCACACACGAAACAGCCAACACAAAAACACTCATCTACACAAACACATGCACAGCAACACACATCACGGCACCGACTCCCACACAACAACACTATTCCTGAATTCTGCACGCAGCAACACTACACAACAACATCCATGCCATATGCAAGTGGCACACATACTGACACAACCACATCACCCACCTCACCCAGCCAATTGCACAGCACACACACACACGTACATAAACGTACCAATTCACACACAACTCAAAACACAGCATGAAAGGTCCCCTTGAAATGTGCATACATCAGCAAAGTTGCCAAGTGTGAAAGTACTGTCATAGTGCTGCCAGCATTCATTTGCACTGAATACTGGCACCATGGTGACAGCTGTGTTCGATATGTGTAGTGTACCAGTGTGTCCCCATCCGTGTCTGACCCACCTGTGTCTCAACATATGCATGTCACAGTCATTAAAAAGAATTACTGTGACGTATATGTCTGCAGTGGCCGTGAGCCCATGTGCAGTGACCCCCCCCAACCTTTACAATCAATTCAGGTTGCCTACTTTTGTGTCCAGCAACAGGGAAGGTTGTGTTTTTTTCGAGATCCCGCGGCAGCAACGACTAAGGGTCCTACCAAGTCCAGCCAGAAACTGAAGTTGAATTGAAGGGAAAAGGTGAGCTTTCATCCCCTTTCCACCAATCTGCCTAGTCAGAAATGGAGGTTGGACCACCATGTTTTGCATGGTGGTAAGGGACATACAATTCACCTCTATAATAAATGTGGCTGGAGTCCTGCTGTCAGCCACCCTTTCCTATGGTGCCTTCACAGTTGATGGGATTCCTCAGCAGAGTTGGTGGGACTTGGGTGGGTTATTGTCTATGGGACCACCAACATCTAAATCCAGTGGGTGGACTGCCATGGTGGCAGACAGGTTTTCAGTCGAAGATTACTGCTAACATCTAAATTTCACCCTCACGCATTACTGTTTGCTAAATCTGAGGGAGCCAGTGATATTAGCATAAACACACTCTCCTGCCTCCTCAAGTGCTTAATATATTATACTTTTTCTAGAAAGACCTTTGGCCATTTTATACATGTATTGTGTCCGACTGAATTAACACCATACGTGTATTTAATGAACACCAGGTACTAATTTAGGTCTTGAAATATTATATCAGAAACCACTGTCCTTTTATCCTAACAGGGAGCGAAAAGGAGATTTTCACCCAGTAGGTGAATTGGGCATGTTTGACCAGGGTACTGGGCTTCAATCCCAACTTTCCCACTTGACCAAATTAATAGAGTGATCTTACGCAAATCACTTACTTTACTGGTACTCACTTTGACTGTGAAATCTGAGACACATTGAAAGAATGAGTTTAGGATATGCACTGTAAGGAAATGGCTCCCTGTTGAGGTTACCCCCCACTTTTTGCCTGATACTGATGCTGACTTGACTGAGAAGTGTGCTGGGACCCTGCTAACCAGGCCCCAGCACTAGTGTTCTTTCACCTAAAATGTACCATTGTTTCCACAATTGGCACACCCCTGGCACGCAGATAAGTCCCTTGTAAAAGGTACTAGTGGTACCAAGGGCCCTTGTGACCAGGGAAGGTCTCTAAGGGCTGCAGCATGTCTTATGCCACCCTAGGGACCCCTCACTCAGCACAGACACACTGCTTGCCAGCTTGTGTGTGCTGGTGGGGAGAAAATGACTAAGTCGACATGCCACTCCCCTCAGGGTGCCATGCCAACCTCACACTGCCTGTGGCATAGGTAAGTCACCCCTCTAGCAAGCCTTACAGCCCTAAGGCAGGGTGCACTATACCACAGGTGAGGGCATAGGTGCATGAGCACTATGCCCCTACAGTATCTAAGCAAAACCTTAGACATTGTAAGTGCAGGGTAGCCATAAGAGTATATGGTCTGGGAGTCTGTCAAAAATGAACTCCACAGCTCCATAATGGCTACACTAAATACTGGGAAGTTTGGTATCAAACTTCTCAGAATAATAAACCCACACTGATGCCAGTGTTGGATTTATTGACAAATGCACACACATGGCATCTTAGAGATGCCCCCTGTATTTTACCCAATTGTTCAGTGCAGGACTGACTGGTCTGTGCCAGCCTCCATCTGGGAGACGAGTTTCTGAACGCATGTGGTGAGGGCCTTTGTGCTCTCTGAGGACAGAAACAAAAGCCTGCTCTGGGTGGAGGTCCTTCACACCTCCCACTGCAGGAACTGTAACACCTAGCAGTGAGCCTCAAAGGCTCAGGCTTCGTGTTACAATGCCCCAGGGCACTCCAGCTAGTGGAGATGCCCGCCCTCTGGACACAGCCCCCACTTTTGGCGGCAAGTCCAGGAGAGATAATGAGAAAAACAAGGAGGAGTCACCCACCAGTCAGGACAGCCCCTAAGGTGTCCTGAGCTGAGGTGACCCCTGCCTTTAGAAATCCTCCATCTTGATTTTGGAGGATTCCCCCAATAGGAATACGGATGTGCCCCCCCCTCCCCTCAGGGAGGAGGCACAAAGAGGGCGTAGCCACCCTCAAGGACAGTAGCCATTGACTACTGCCCTCCCAGACCTAAGCACACCCCTAAATTCAGTATTTAGGGGCTCCCCAGAACCTAGGAAACTAGATTCCTGTAACCTAAGACGAAGAAGGACTGCTGAGCTGAAAAACCTGCAGAGAAGACGGAGACACCAACTGCTTTGGCCCCTGCTCTACCGGCCTGTCTCCCCACTTCAAAAGAACTGCTACAGCGACGCGTTCCACAGGGTCCAGAGACCTCTGAAGCCTCAGAGGACTATCCTGCATCTAAAAGGACCAAGAACTCCCAAGGACAGCGGCTCTGCTCCAAGGAAGAAGCATCTTTGCAACAAAGAAGCAACTTTGAAAGAACACACGTTTCCCGCCGGAAGCGTGAATTTGCACTCTGCACTCTACGCCCCCGGCTCGACTTGTGGAGAAACAACGCTACAGGGAGGACTCCCCGGCGACTGCAAGCCCGTGAGTAGCCAGAGTTGACCCCCCTGAACCCCCACAGCGACGCCTGCAGAGGGAATCCAGAGGGTCCCCCTGACCGCGGTTGCCTGCTTCTAAGAACCTGACGCCTGGTAAGGACACTGCACCCGCAGCCCCCAGGACCTGGAGGATCCGGCCTCCAGTGCAGGAGCGACCCCAAGGTGGCCCTCTCCCTTGCCCAGGTGGTGGATGCCCCAAGGAGCCCCCCCCTTGCCTGCCTGCATCGCTGAAGAGAACCCTAGGTCTCCCATTGAACTACATTGCAAACCCGACGCCTGTTTGCACAATGCACCCGGCCGCCCCGTGCCGCTGAGGGTGTACTTTTTGTGCTGACTTGTGTCCCCCCCGGTGCCCTACAAAACCCCCCTGGTCTGCCCTCCGAAGACGCAGGTACTTACCTGCTGGGAGACTGGAACCGGGGCACCCCCTTCTCCATTGAAGCCTAAGCGTTTTGGGCACCACTTTGGCCTCTGCACCTGACCAGCCCTGAGCTGCTGGTGTGGTAACTTTGGGGTTGCTCTGAACCCCCAATGGTGGGCTACCTTGGACCCAACTTTGAACCCTGTAGGTGGTTTACTTACCTGCAAAACTAACAAACACTTACCTCCCCAAGGAACTGTTGAAAATTGCAGTGTCCAGTTTTAAAATAGCTATATGTGATTTATGTGACAACTGTATATGCTATTTTGCTAATTCAAAGTTCCTAAAGTACCTACCTGCAATACCTTTCATTTGAAGTATTACATGTAAAATTTGAACCTGTGGTTCTTAAAATAAACTAAGAAAAGATATTTTTCTATACAAAAACCTATTGGCCTGGAATTGTCTTTGAGTGTGTGTTCCTCATTTATTGCCTGTGTGTGTACAACAAATGCTTAACACTACCCTCTGATAAGCCTACTGCTCGACCACACTACCACAAAATAGAGCATTAGTATTATCTCTTTTTGCCACTATCTTACCTCTAAGGGGAACCCCTGGACTCTGTGCATGCTATTTCTTACTTTGAAATAGTACATAGAGAGGCAACTTCCTACATGCACTATATAAAATTCACCCATGTGTGGTTTAATACAGAAGCAGTAACTATATTTCCTACAGGTATATATATATATATATATATATATATATATATATATATATATATATATATATATATATAGGTGGGGGAAAAGATTATGTTTAAAAAAACATTACTTTTACCTAGAGGTGGGCGAGCCAACAAATTAACAGGAAGAGGCGAGCCAAGGGTCTGGCTCAGATCTGAGAGCCCCTCACAAGCTGAGCCCTGAAAATATTTGCTATATAAATCACAAGACAAACCACTAAAATATAATTAAACCTATTCAAAATTAGTATTTCTTTAACATCTGGCACTGAGAAGCTGAAAGTGATAGTTTTGCTCAACTGATATTCTGAATTCACTTATTTCGAAATGTTTTCATGTGTGATAATGAAGAAAAAAAGGTTTTGGTGAAATAAAATGTTTGCCTAAGATCACACAGTTTAAGCAGTGAAGCAGCGGTTTATCTAGGTTTTCTAGTTTCAATTTATACACACCAGCTAGTAAATGGTATCTGTCTTGCCTTATGTTAAGGCTTTGTTTTTACTTAACTCTTAGCGCAGTTCTTACATTTGGCAAACTCGACTCAAAGTCAAGCGCTTTACATGACCCCCAGTTACATATAACACATGCATTGTTTGTAGGCCGGATCAAATTAAATGATTTACTCAGAATCACAGGTTGCTGAGCCAATGCAGAGACTGGCACCTACCTGGTTCCCTAGTTCACAATTGCCAGGTCTGACACTAACGCCACATCCTGGATAGAGGAAGTGACGCAGATAGAAGCCACACAAAGGCTTGTCTCGTTATTGGCTTCAAACTCCAACAGAACCTCGAGCTAAGCCAGAACCAAGTTAGAGCTTTCAGTGTCTTATTCACCTCTACTTTTACTATGCAGAGCTTAATTTGAGCAGAAGGGAGCCACCAGTAATTACTTTGGGGAAGTCGGAGGAAAACACACACATATCGAGAAGATGGAAGATAAGAAAGACTGCAAAACCGTCACAAAAGGAACAAGCATTGGCAAAGCCAATAGGTTTCACCTTTTTTTTAATCTAACTGGCTTAAAAATATTCGAAAAAATGTTATAATCATGTTTGTTTTATATTTTGTAAAACAAACATTATTACAACATACTTCTAATATTTGTAAGCCAGTTAGATTTTTTTTTTTAAAAGGCAATGTCGACACCTACTAGGCAGAAGACGGCATGCGGGACGAATACTAGATGGGAGCGAAGACAACGGGAGCAAAGTCAGAAGACGGAGCGAAGACGACTGGAGCAAAGACAGAAGATGGAGGAAAGACGGCAGTGAAGACAGAAGTAGGCATGCGGTAAAGAAGAAAGAAGACAGCATGAGGTAAAGAAAAAAGAAGACATCAAAGAGAAGACGGCATGCAGAAAGAAAAAAAGAAGACTCGCGGCAACTATGAAAGACATCAAAGACAGAAGATATCAGCAAGTAAGAAGACAGCATGCAGGAACAGAGAAGAAGACCGCAACGAAGAAAGAAGACGTCAGCAAAGAAAGAAGACGGCATGCAGGAAGAAAAAAGAAGACAGCAATGAATAATGAGAGAGAAGACGACAGTGAAGCAAGAAGACATCAGTGAAGAAAGAAAACAGCATGCAAAAAGAAGAAAGAAGTACCTTCAACGTCGCAGCCAGCAGGAAGGACACTGCCAGTGTCCAATAGGATGTGAATGTAAGGTCCACAGGCAACTCGACGGCAAGCTCGGTGAAGAAGATGAAGACGACAGAAAGTGACGTAAAGAACTCGTCTTGGCCAATCTGTAGGGCGTAAATCAGAGCGATGTTGGAATAAGCCAGTGGTAAGCCAATGGTAAATTTAGGTAAGTAAGGGGCTGGTTCTAAGCCCCTTTTATGTTTTTTTAATAACAAAAGATTTCTCAAGCATGCGCGCAAGCTTGTGTGCAGGCGAAACCTAACAAGCATGCGTGCGAGCCACATGAAGGCTCGTCTCATTATTGGCTTCAAATTACGCTCAAGCTGAGCCAGACCCAGAACCAGGTTAGAGCTTTCAGGCCCGTATTTATACTTTTTTTAGCGCCGCATTTGCGCCGCTTTTTGACGCAAAACGGCGCAAACCTACAAAATACAATGGTATTTTGCAAGTTTGCGCCGTTTTTGCGTCAAAAAACGGCGCAAATGCGGCGCAAAAAAAGTATAAATACGGGCCTCAGTGTATCGTTCACCTCTACTTTTACTATGCAGTGCTTAATTTGAGCCAAAGGGAGCCACCGACAATTACTTTGGGGAAGTCGGAGGAAAACACACAGATATCGAGAAGATGGAAGATGAGAAAGACGGCAAAACCGTGACAAAAGGAACAAGCATTGGCAAAGCCAATAGGTTTCACCTTTTTTGTAAAAAAAATCTAAGTGGGCTAAAAATATTCGAAAATTTTTTATAATCATGTTTGTTTTATATTTTGTAAAACAAACATTATTACAACATATTTCTAATATTTGTAAGCCAGTTAGATTTTAAAAAAAGGCAATGTCGACACCTACTAGGCAGAAGACGGCATGCAGGAGGAATACAAGATGGGAGCGAAGACGACTGGAGCAAAGACAGAAGATGGAGCAAAGACGGCAGTGAAGACAGAAGTAGGCATGCAGTAAAGAAGAAAGAAGACAGCATGAGGTAAATAAAAAAGAAGACACCAAAGAGAAGACGGCATGCAGAAAGAAAAAAAGAAGACTCGCAGCAACTATGAAAGACATCAAAGACAGAAGATATCAGCAAGTAAGAAGACAGCATGCAGGAACAGAAAAGAAGACCGCAACGAAGAAAGAAGACTTCAGCAAAGAAAGAGGACGGCATGCAGGAAGAAAAAAGAAGACAGCAATGAATAATGAGAGAGAAGACGACAGCGAAACAAGAAGACATCAGTGAAGAAAGAAAACAGCATGCAAAAAGAAAAAAGAAGTACCTTCAACGTCGCAGCCAGCAGGAAGGACACTGCCAGTGTCCAATAGGATGTGAATGTAAGGTCCACAGGCAACTCGACGGCAAGCTCAGTGAAGAAGATGAAGACGACAGAAAGTGACGTTAAAAACTCGTCTTGGCCAATCTGTAGGGCGTAAATCAGAGCGATGTTGGAGTAGGCCAGTGGTAAGCCAATGGTACATTTAGGTAAGTAAGGGGCTGGTTCTAAGCCCCTTTTAAGTTTTTTTTTTTTAATAACAAAAGATTTCTCAAGCATGCGCGCAAGCTTGTGTGCAGGCGAACCTTAACAAGCGTGCGTGCAAGCACGCGTGCAGGCGAAATCTAAAAAGCAGTGAACTGCAATAGCGAAATAAGGGGACAAGGAGCATCTGGTTAGGGATTAAAGGGGCAAGAGGTGGATGTAAGACTACCATGATTTGTATTAGGCGTGGCAACCTTTAATTGCTCTGGCTGCAAGCTTCTGTGCAGCCCTCCGAAAACCGGCATTCTTTCTTTTACAAATTAAGCACTGTTGACAAGGTCATAAGCTAGTGCACTAAAGTGAAACAATTGTATACAATATAAAAAAAACGTCATCATATTTGCAATGCTGTGTCATTTACTTCACCAATCTGTTGATGGCTCCGCTGGTATTCTGCTTCTTTGCGCCAAGCGAGATCCCTAACTTGGCTGGCTTGCCTCTGCTTCAAAATGATTTCTTTCATTTCTTCGTTATTATCTCTCATCAGTGGAAGTATGAACGTGTTTTTTTCTTGAAAAAAACTCTGGCGCCATCTAGTGTCACAAAAGTAAACGCAACTTGTTTACAAATAGTCTATGTGTAGATAAGATGTTCGCATACCAAAACTTGACTATGTTAGCACATAGCACATGCTTCTAAGCGTTAACCAAAGCTTGAACCAGCGTTTCGGTAAAAGAAGAACGCACTAAGCGGCAGCTAGTTAATTAACCACACAAATGCTATCGTCTGGTGGCCGTCCGCAGTCGCATAACATGGGGCCCCTGTTGTAGTTTTATGTAGCGGGAACTTGACTCAAGTGCATTAGAGCATTTTACATGTGCACCAGATTACATTACACATGCCTTGAGAGGAGAAACAGCTAAATGACATGATTTGCAAGGAATCACAGGACCTGAGTTAAGGCTGGGGCATGCACATAGCTCCTCAGTTCCAAAGTGGTAAGCTTTCTCTGTTTCAGAGTATGTAACTCTGCCATTGGCTACACCCGACTCCCTCCAAAAAAACCTATCCTTATATAAGGCTTCTTTACAAAATATTATACTACTAAATACAAACATTGACTACCACTACCAATAGACAGGGTAGACAGGGATTCTATTATTGGGGAACAGTAGGGGAATAAGGATTGTGGGTACTGCTAAATTGAAGGCAAGTGAGTACCAGTTTTTGAGAAGAAGGGGGGTATGGGCCGTTCATGGGGATGTGGGCAGTTTACACAAGTACATATAGAAAAGGTCAGCGGGCATGCCGTTTTATGTAATATTCGAATAAGAACATGCAATTTTGAACATGAGTCGTATAAAGAGAGCCGGGTATGTAGAGACTGGTAGTTATTTGTTTGCCATAATCAAATCATTTTTATTTTGCACCAGTTTTATGCAATAGAGTGGGTGAAAATGTAAGTCTCTGTGTCACGAAACAAACTTTCTTGGTGTGCAAGGCACACCATGCACAGAGTATTAGGGGGATCTCCTTTACTTAAAAACCACCTGTTATGTTGATTGTTTTAAAAGAAGAATGCAAAAGTTTGTTGAAAATGTTTTTGATAAGAAAACCACAACTGTGAAATCAATTTACAAGCCTCTTCTTTTAGGAGGCTAAATGTCCACAAGATAGAATACAAGGATTTGGAGTAGGCTTCAAGATAGCATTTTATTTCGTTGCAGCAGATCACCCCCAAAGAGTGTCGATGACTCTCTCTGGCCAAGTACATCTGACCTCTTCCCCCCTTTCCTATGTCTTTATTGCAGTACCCACTTTACCACTATACATGCGTCATAATTTCCAAACACATTCAAGCAAACATTTCCTGTAACACCATTGAACCACAAGAACAGAATGTTCAAGCACAGAAAAAACATTCTGAGAACAAGGGGTTGTTAGGCCATCTGGAAAGTTTTGAGAGCAATTCTAAGAAACCAGCACATTTTTAAGAAACAAAAATTAGCACGACTGTTGAAGGCATACACATTTGCTCGTAGCATATAAAAAATGGTGCTAAAGGTTACACAAAATGAAGCCCTCACACCAAGTTAAGAAATCCATTTTCCTCACAGCCATGAAGCATTTTAAAACCACCCAGTTAGACACAGCACCACTTCATGAATCAAGACGGCTTGTAGTAAATGAAGATCAGTTCTCTTTAAAGGAGGTCTCAATGGGTGAAATTACCATGATATTTTAATCTAGCCACTTGCCATGGGGAAGCCCTGTCCATCCCATGTTATCAAGCTAAATAATGAAGACCTCTCTCCCTCCCAAGCAGAATTTGTCAATAAGTATTATAAAGCTGGTGCTATATCACCTGAATTAACAACAGACCTTGAACTACACTCAGTTTAAAGATGTCTAGCTGTCTTCTTACGGGCCTACCTACAGCATCAAAGACTGGAAATGGTGGTCAAGCTTTGGACCAAACAGATGAGCAGAAAGTGTACTGTTAGAGGCGCAGGACATTGTTGAGGCCATTATGAACAAAGGGGAGTTTGCACTGCTAATTCTATTAGACATTTTGGTAAACTGTGGACACATTTTTCATCCTTTGCAGAAATCAAATGCACAACAAGGTCAACGGACCTTTTGACTCAGAAAGATGCGTGGTAAACCATCAACAATTACTTCAACACCACCTCAATAATTTAGACACCTTAACCATTGTGGCGACGGAAGGAAAACTCCAATCAGGAATATAGCTCAAAGTTTTATTACAAACACAAGCTTAAAGTCATGTAGACTATGCACAAAACCAAATTATAGCGAAAATGTAGTCACCAAGGGGTGCGCAAGGCGACAAAAAAAATTCAGGCGCACTAACATTAGCAAAGCAAAACATTCAAGAAGGACAATACAGAAAGTTAATAGAAATATCTGAGACACAGAAATCACGCAGTGCTCAGATCTCACAATCATTTAGTCAATTCAATCAAGTCAATCATCATTGGCTTGGCAAAGGTCAACCCTACAGCTAACCAAATTAAGGAAATGCATGTATGGGGAGAAACACATGCGGGTAAAATACAAAAAGGGACAAAAATAATTTGGAAAAGAATAACCGGGGTTTACAGGTCACTAACTAGAAGAAAAATAAAATAAGCATCAGCATGGCGGAGTTTCTAACCTAAAAGGGCATTTTAAGGGGCAAGGGCAAATGGCAATGAGGAAGATACCTCTCCAGGGTATAAAGCATTCAGGAAATCTTCATCAGCAAAGCATCTTGTCAGCAAGGCATCTGCAAGTATTAGGAAAGCGTCTGTCTCAAGCCAAGACAAGACTGTTTCTGCATCTGATCTGCCTCTGAGCAAAGTTCGATCTGCAAACAGTATATTAAGCTACAAGAAATGTCCCGATTAGTCACCATGGTCAGTTCATGTTCGCTAAAGGGGCAACATCCAATCATAAATTATTTGCCGGCTTCAGATTGCAACAGTTGAACATTTTCCCAGGTCTGCCATGGGAGCATTTCCTTTTACGTGTGACTCCAAACGTTGTGACAATTTGCATACGATTTCAGTTCATGTTCCTGCAATACAAAACTCTCAAGGCCAAATGAATACAGTTCTTCTACAGTTAAACAATAGACTCACGCGAACAGAATCTGAAAGAAGACTTCACGTTGTGAAAAAAAAATACAATACCTTTACATGACTGCAAAATGCAAGCTCTGTAGGCCTCAGTAATGCTAATACAAGAACATATTAAATGCATCTGATTAATCCTTGTTAATAAAACACACATAATATTCAAAATTATAAATTCAGCATTAATAATATTTCATCAGTATAAGTGAAACATTTAATTTAAATGGAAAAGCTTTGTTAGTGCATTACACTTAAGTATAACAGAGAGGTGCATTTTTCTCACTTGCACATATTATAAGTCATTAATCTTTCATAAGACACAAGAAATCTAAATGTGTTTCAACATTGACTATTAATTTAGAGTCTAAATTACATTTTATCATCAACTTTACCCTTCTAGCATGTGATTAAATTAAAAAAGCATCTATGTTGAACTGTGAAATACAAGCAAATAGCACATTTAAAATTTGTCAGTGCAGCTTTCTACATTTGGTTTTCTCTCTTTCACGTTTATGAGCTTAATCTTGTCAAAGTCTGATGACTTCAGTGACATGAGGGACAAAGCTCAAATGTATGCTCTAAGAGTAACAGTGTGGCATATAAATGGGCTAGAGGAGCTGGCCAAGAAAGGAAGCAACCCTTTCTTTCAGATCAGCCAATCACAATTGAAAAAAGAGAAGACACTGTCAGCTAGCTGCTAGATAGCTTGCAGAGTCCCACAGGGCACATGCCTTTCCATGTTGCCTCTTGCAGCCCCTGATTGAGTTACTTTGAGAAGCTGGCAGATCACCTCACAATTATGTGGATAACATGCAGATTATAATCCTACTGAAAGGTGACAGAGCTAATCCAATCTTTGATCATGTTCAGCAGGTGATGCTCTGTAACTGGTTAATCCTTAAGAAAGAGAATGATGAGTTTCTGATTACAGGCTCATATAGCAAGGAGATTAGAGAAACTCTTTACTATAACATTGGTGTGACCATTTCAGTTAAAATCCTAGTCATGCACTCGGACACGCACATGTCAATGGATTGCCAAAGAAAAAGACTGCAGCTTCCCTGTACCATTTTATATCACTCCACTTGATAATTCAGCCTTTTCCAAGTGAACCACACAAAACAAAAGTGGTGCAAACTATACTTGGAAGTAAGGTGGATTACTGTAAACCATTAATACTCAGAACAACGAGGGGTGGTCACACTCCAAGTAATTCCAAACAACACAGCAGGAGCAGTTACCAGCACAGCTCTCTGGCACCCTGTTTCTTCTAGAAGACGACTATTACATTGGTTGCTGGTTGGAAGGTGGAATTTAAAAACTTCACTCAAACCTATAAGGTGGTGGTATATGGCAATGCCCTTAAGTACCTATATCAGCATTACCCTACATCTTTAGTGTAGGGTCTTACAGTGAAGCAGAAAGCAATTTGGAATGCCATCTAGGACCAGTAAAAGGAGAAGGGACGTTGGTTGGGCCATTCCAACCTATGTCACCAAGCTATGGAAACATGTACCAGAGTTTATGCACATAAAGAACCAGCTGTCATCCTCCCAGAAGAATTTAAAGGCGAGACGGTTTCATTAATTTGGCTGGGGTTCTCCCAGGACATCAACTTCTGGTTGCCCATGGGTTTTGAGCATCAAAAAGCTCCAATAATTAATTCATTGGTTGAACATTTGCCAACTATATTGATGAATTTAGTGCTAGGTTTTAGCATTATTTATGTACATCATTAATGACTATTACATGATCAAAAAGGACATACATTTGAGCACATCAGTGAGATTAGTTTAACAAAAGCAAATGTATTTATTTATATTGTCGGCCGGATATTTAGAAACAAACTGTTCTATGTAAGGAGAATTGCTGTTTGTATTGCTGTGTATAGCATGGTGTGCAGAAAGCGTGGAAGACTTCCCAGCTAGAGTGACTGAAGCTGAACGTTCAGCAAAACAAGATATAAACACAATAACCAATGATGTTGCACAAAACACCTATACACAACTATGATACAGAATGCAGCATTGCATAAGACTGCTCTTTGGACTAGATTTGAACTCAACGGGTGAGAGGAAGGCTCCGATCTAAGTGTCAGTGAGGTCTAGTAATGAAGAAACTAGAAGATATGGACCAAAAGCAGAACGGTTTGGGCATGACCAGCAACTTCTGGGTAGCGGATCGCTGATGTTCATGGGAGTATAAAATGTAGTCTGGGGAATAAATAAAATACATAATTTTAGATACTCTTTATAAACATGTACTGTGGTAGCAGAGGCAGTGCTCATCAGAATATTCTGTTGGAAGAATATCCACAGATGTAGCTTCTTTCACTGCCACTGGCACAAAGGGCTTATTATTAACTGCTTTGACTTCACCAGGTAAATACATTTGACGATAGTGAACTGAGTGAGACATATGTTCAGCTCACTTATTACACATTTCAGCATCTGGATCTATTGTGTTATTCCTCAATTATTCACTTGAACATTTTTTTATCCTAAAAAAAAATACTATGCAATTTGTTTTAGATTACTTAGTAGTGCCTCATTTCCTAGTTTTCTGTTAAAAGACTGAACACTCTTTTAGCCCTAGAGTGAGTACAGTATAAAAAGTGTGAACAAGAAAATAGCTAACATGGCACATTAGTGAATGGTTTCAAATGTCCTTCTGCGTTTATGGTCTTGTTTTGACACAAAGTGTTTTTAACTGATTAGTTTATATTCAACTATAGATGGGCAATAGTGAAAGAGGAAAAAGAAGTTAGCATTGACTGATGTTCTCATTCTAATTAACCTGCCCTCTCTTCTTTGCTCTTCCAACTTAGATATTTGCCGTCGCCCCTCAAAACACAATGGTGGTCATTACCACCCTGGCGGACGGTGTTAAAGCTGCGGAAATACCGCAAACAGGCCGGCGGACAAAAAAAGGGAATTATGTCCCTGGCGGAAACCGCCAACTAAGACAGCCACTTTAACACACTGCCCGCCACGGCGGTACAGACAAGCAGCGCGGCGGTCACCGCCAACAGACAGGCGGGAGACAATGTACCGCCCACAGTATTACAACCCGCCAATCTGCCACCTTTTCCGGGGCGGATTCACCGTGGATAAAAACACGGCGGAAACAGCTTTTGCTATGGGAAAACGCTCACCTGAACACATCCCACGAGGAAGGAGGACTCCATGGAGCCGGAACTCCAAATACTCCCTGCCCTTGTCTTTCTGCCCCTCTACGACCAACAGCTACGTAGGCGCCGAAGACACCGGTGAGTACTGCACCTACCACACGGGGGAGGGGGGAGGCAAAAGTTAGGGGGACACCCACCAAACACCCCCACCCCCACCCTCGCATATTACAACATACACACCAATGCATTCACAAAAATCACAGTAACAACCCACAATCCCCCCGGAAGAATGAAAAGACAATGCGAAATTCGGTCAAACATTGTAATGTGCCAATATACATGTCATACAAAAATATACAGATATATAATTGAAAATCAGTCATAATTATATACAATACGAGAAGTAGTGCAGATATGTACACAACAATGTCCGTGCACCAACAGTCCACAAATGCATTGGCGAGGCCCACAAACGATACCTGACCACAATCGGAGAGAACACTGCCGGGGCATCAGATAGAAATACTATAGGCACCTCAGGGGGAAGGGAAGGGGGGGCACCTCAGCCGGATGACTGCAAAGCCAGATCCACGACGGGGCTCCACGCCCATTGATGTATCCTGTGGAGTGCAAAGCCACAGTCTCTCAAGTCTCTACAGTGGGTGGCTTGCCCACTGTGCCATCCTGGGGAGTGCAAAGCCACAGTCTCTCAAGTCTCTACAGTGGGTGGTTTGCCCACTGTGCCATCCTGGGGAGTGCAAAGCCACAGTCTCTCAAGTCTCTACAGTGGGTGGCTTGCCCACTGTGCCATCCTGGGGAGTGCAAAGCCACAGTCTCACAAGTCTCTACAGTGGGTGGTTTGCCCACTGTGCCATCCTGGGGAGTGCAAAGCCACAGTCTCTCAAGTCTCTACAGTGGGTGGCTTGCCCACTGTGCCATCCTGAGGAGTGCAAAGCCACAGTCTCTCAAGTCTCTACAGTGGGTGGTTTGCCCACTGTGCCATCCTGGGGAGTGCAAAGCCACAGTCTCTCAAGTAGATGCAGGTCTCTACTGGTACTGGGGGGGACTGGTGCCCAGACTGGATGAGTCTCCCCGTGAAAGGTCGTGTCCTGTCACTGTCCCAGCTGCACATGGGATAAGGATGCCTGATGTGGCGGTCCATTCATTTCTACCCGGTCTTTGCCCTGTTCAGCTGTGCTTTGCCGTGGCGGTCTTTGACCTGTTCAGCGGTGCTTTGACATGGCGGTCTTTGCTCTGTTCAGCGGTGCTTTGACATGGCGGTTCAGGACTGTTCAGCGGTGCTTTGCCATGGCGGTCTTTGCCCTGTTCAGCGGTGCTTTGCCATGGCGGTCTTTGCCCTGTTCAGCGGTGCTTTGACATGGCGGTTCAGGACTGTTCAGCCCTGTTCAGCGGTGCTTTGCCACGGCGGTCTTTGCCCTGTTCAGCGGTTCTTTGCCATGGCGGTCTTTGCCCTGTTCAGTGGTGCTTTGCCATGGCGGTCTTTGCCCTGTTCAGCGGTGCTTTGCCATGGCGGTCTTTGCCTTGTTCAGCGGTGCTTTGACATTGCGGTTCAAGACTGTTCAGCGGTGCTTTGCCATGGCGGTCTTTGCCCTGTTCAGCGGTGCTTTGTCATGGCGGTCTTTGCCCTGTTCAGCGGTGCTGTGACATGGCGGTTCAGGACTGTTCAGCGGTGCTTTGACATGCCGGTTCTGATATGGACATTGGTGTGTGGCATGACGTTCTCTACACTGTACATTGGTGTGTGGCATGACATTCTCTACACTGGGCATTGGTGTGTGGCATGAAATTCCATCATTGCCCAGCGGGGCTGTGGCAGCCGGGGCCCTCCAGGGCACTGACTCCGGCGGTGGTCTCTGGACCAGTGACGATACTTGAGCCCTCCTGGGCTGTGACTCCGGCGGTGGTCTCCTGGCCAGTGACGATACTTGGGCCCTCCTGGGCTGTGACTCTGGCGGTGGTCTCTGGACCAGTGACGATACTTGAGCCCTCCTGGGCTGTGACTCCGGCGGTGGTCTCTGGACCAGTGACGATACTTGAGCCCTCCTGGGCTGTGACTCCGGCAGTGGTCTCCTGACCAGTGAGGATACTTGGGCCCTCCTGGACTGTGACTCTGGCGGTGGTCTCTGGACCAGTGATGATACTTGGGCCCTCCTGGGCTGTGACTCCGGCGGTGGTCTCCTGACCAGTGACGATACTTGGGCCCTCCTGGGCTGTGACTCTGGCGGTGGTCTCTGGACCAGTGACGATACTTGAGCCTCCTGGGCTGTGACTCCGGCGGTGGTCTCTGGACCAGTGACGATACTTAGGCTCTCCTGGGCTGTGACTCCAGCGGTGGTCTCCTGACCAGTGACGATACTTGAGCCCTCCTGGGCTGTGACTCTGGCGGTGGTCTCTGGACCAGTGACGATACTTGACCCCTCCTGGTCTGTGACTCTGGCGGTGGTCTCTGGACCAGTGACGATACTTGGGCCCTCCTGGGCTGTGACTCCGGCGGTGGTCTCCTGACCAGTGACGATACTTGGGCCCTACTGGGCTGTGACTCTGGCGGTGGTCTCCTGACCAGTGACGATACTTGGGCCCTCCTGGGCTGTGACTCTGGCGGTGGTCTCCTGACCAGTGACGACGGTGCTGGCGGTTGTGTCTCGACCGCTGGAAATGATGGCGCACTTCTCCGCCGTGACACTCACAACAGGCTGGGCAGACTTCCTCTGGCCCTTCCCCACCTTTGGTGGAGTCACAGCTGACTCTCCAATCCCCTTGGAACCCATGTCAGTTGTTTTCCCACCAGGAGTCTTAACACGGTCCCGTCGTCCACTCTCCAATTTTAGAGCCTTTACAGGGGGTGGGCTGCCAGTGCCTTGGCTCCGGGTCCTACTGCCTGCCCTAGTGGCCGGTGCACTCCACAAGTCTTGAACACGCACCACTGGTATTGGAGGCTTTTTGGCTGAGGCGCTACGACGGGACTGATGAATTGGAGGGGAGGTGGGGGCAAAAAGGTCAATTTTACAGAGGGACAGTTTCTGACGAACACTGGGATGGGTAGCTGGAGGGGTTCTGGGAGTGGAGGAAGAGGAGGTGGTTGTCGGAGGTGTCACTTTAGCTGTTTTGGATGCAGGTACTGGAGCCTGTCGTGAGGTGGATGGATGTTGGGTGTGTGGGTGCCCGCGTTTGTGTACTTTGGGAGGGGGCGTCACAGACACACTGGGAGAGGACACAGGGGACGTGTAAATGGCAGTGGAGGTGGTGAGTGCAGGTGAGCGGCGTGTGGTGCTGGGTGTCCTGGTGCGATTCATGGTGCCTGTAGATGTGGTGCATGCAGGTGTGTGTGTAGACGAGACTGGGAGGGAGGAGGGAGAAGAGGAGGAGGGGGACACAGTGGAGGCAGTGGATGTTGCAGTCTTTGCATGTGGGTGATGCTTGTGTGAGTGCCTGTGGTGTGTGTGGTGCCTATGTTTGCTTGAGCTACTTGTGTGTGGTGACTTGTGTGCATGCTGGTCCGTAGGTGTGCTTGGGATGGGCTGGGGTACAGGGGATTGGGTCTGGGTGGAGGAAGTTGGAGGGGGGAGGCTAGACACAGGGACAATGGCTGCCATCAGTGCTGAGGCCAGAGATTGCAGGGTTCGCTGAAGGACAGCCTGACCAGAATGAATGCCCTCCAGGAATGCATTACTGTGTTGCAACTCTTGTTCTACACCCCGGATGGCATTCACAATGGTAGACTGCCCAACAGTGAGTGACCTGAGGAGGTCAATGGCCTCCTCACTGAGGGCAGCAAGGGTGACTGGGGCAGGGCCTGAGGTGCCTGGGGCGAAGGTGATGCTCACCCTCCTGGGTGAGCGGGACAGGGCGAACGCTGAGGGGCTGCTGGGAGGGCGGGGCTGGTAGGGGAGGTGGCGGCTGTACCTGTAGAGGTGGGGGGCACAGATGGTGCCGCCACCACAAGGGAGCCCCCTTCGGCGAACGAGTCAGTGTCGCTGCTTGGTGATCCGGTGGCCAATGTGAAGCTCCCCTCGCCCTCCGTCCCACTGGTGCATTCAAAGTCTGTGGTGTGGTCCTCCATGGCCATGTGGGATGCAGCTCCCTCGTGCTCCGGTGCCACTGTACCTCCGCCTGTTGATGCTGATGTACAAAAGGACAGGGAGATCAGGAAAGGGGGGGGGAGACAGAAGAAAGAGAGTTTTAGTGCATGGCATACCGCTACCGCTGGCGGACAAGACAGACGCAGCAGCCCCCTGCATTACGCCGTGCTCCTGCCCTCTGCACACGCAATTTCTGGGATATGGCCAACATGGCAATGGTGGACATCTGCGCACATGGATGCCACAGGGGCAACTATACCTCGACTTGGCACTCTGCTGAGGTGGGGTAGAGTGCCACATGGCCTACATTACGGAGGGGCCTTGCCTAACTAACTCGCCCTGGCCTAGGGACACCCACAGCTCACTTCCCCCACCCAGACACCTCCACTGCATGCAAAGTCCGCAGAATGAGGTTGTACTCCCTACCCCCTTGTGTCTGCTGTGATGCCCTCAAGCGCCCATCCAACTCCGAGTAGGCCACCGCCAGGATCCGGAACATCAGGGGGGTCATGGTGCGATGGGCACCCCTCCCACGTTGGGAGGCCATCCCCCAGCTGAGCCTCCGTCTTCTTGCTGCAGCGGTGAATGTCCTCCCATCTCTTACGGCAGTGGGTGCCCCGTCTCTGGTGGGCCCCCAGGGTCCGGACCTCCTTGGCGATGGCACGCCAGATGTCCCTCTTCTGGTGGGCGCTGACCTACATGACATGCACAAGGGAAGAGGAACAGTCATTACCAACTGCACCGTCATTGTGAGTGGCCCCCTCCCTACTCTGGCCATGTGGCCCATTCATTCCCATGCATTAATGTTGTATGAACTCTGCCCCCTTCCCTCTTCCAACCAGCCCTCTCCACCCAGGCCTAGCCCATACAACGTGCTCCCTCTGTACTAATCTGCTGATCTGGAGGACCGTAGAGTAGCGTGTACTGGGGGAGAACCCCATCCACAAGTTTCTCCAACTCCTGTGCAGTGAAGGCAGGGGCCCTTTCCCCAGACGCAGCAGCCATCGTCGCTTCCAGAAAGAGGTCACAGCAGCACTTGCAGTGTAGGTCCTCTCCTGTCGAAGGTCAGGTATCTAGTGATTGAACAGATAGAAAATGGCGGTGATGTCCGCGGCGGTGACGTCCGCGGCAGTGCGCATCATCAACGCCGGCGCACCTGTTCATTGGCTCCTGGGACCCATAGGGTCCAATGTTAACCAATGCAGCATTGCGCCGCGCTCAACGACCGCCTACCGCACCGGTGTGCAACGCCAGCGCAGTTACCCCACAATCCCATTGTCCCAGTTTAGAGGTCAGACAGCCGCCATTTCAGGGGCCCACATGGCTTCATTTACTACTGCGTCACACATAGCTAGGCCTACACTCAACACACATACAGGAAGGGTTTTGTGAGTGGTGTAGTCTTCTGTGTAACTGTGGGTACATACCTGGAGGAATAATGACTGGTTCTTCGCTGTTGTCCTTCGTAGGCACCGTCAGCTGGGACATATGAGAAGATGGCGGAATCCTCCAGTTTACCGACCGCTGGTGGACCTGTTGACAATGGAAGAGAGACATGTCATTGTCACCTACCGGTTTGACCGTGCCACTATCCATGAACTATGTACCCAGTTGGAGCCAGGCCTGATGTCACCAATCCGCCATCCGACTGGAATCCCCCTGACGTGCAGGTGCTGTCAGTGCTCCATTTCCTTGCAAGTGGGTCTTTTCAGACTACTGTGGCCATGGCATCAGGGATGTCCCAGCCTATGTTTTCCAACGTGTTGTCCAGAGTGTTTGTTGCCCTGCTGAAACACGTAAGGAGATACATCATTTTCCCTGAGGTGGCAGATTTGCCTACAGTGAAAGGTGACTTCTATGCCCTTGGACATATCCCCAACGTCATAGGTGCCATTGATGGGACCCATGTAGCTCTGGTCCCCCCCCTACAGGAGTGAACAGGTGTACAGGAACAGGAAGAGTTATCATTCCATGAATGTCCAGATGGTCTGTTTGGCAGACCAGTACATCTCGCAGGTAAATGCTATGTTCCCTGGCTCAGTGCATGACGCCTACATCCTGCGGAATAGCAGCATCCCTGATATGATGGGTCAACTCCAGAGGCACCGTGTATGGCTATTGGGGGACTCTGGTTACCCCAACCTTTCCTGGCTATTGTCCCCAGTGAGGAATCCCAGGACCAGGGCAGAGGAACGGTACAATGAGGCCCATGGGCGGACTAGGAGGGTGATCGAACGCACCTTCGGCCTCCTGAAGGCCAGGTTCAGGTGCCTCCATATGACAGGTGGATCCCTATTCTACTCACCGAAGAAGGTGTGCGAGATCATCATCGCCTGCTCCATGCTCCATAATTTGGCTTTGCGACGCCAGGTGCCTTTTCTGCAGGAGGATGATCCAGATGACGGTGTTGTAGCACCTGTGGAGCCTGTGGACAGTGATGAGGATGAAGCTGAGGAAGAAGACAACGACAACAGGGAGTCAGTCATACAGCAATATTTCCAGTGTCACACAGGTGAGAACATTTTCAGGTTTAACATTACATTAACTTTCACACGTCTCCCTCTATCCTGTTTCTCGATTTAATTCACTATTTGGTAACTGAGTTGTACCCTTCCATTACGGTTTCACAGGTGTGGTTACCTACGTGTCAACTGCTTGCATCCTTCAAGGGCTTGTGATGTGTGACATAGGTATGTTAGCCTGACAATGGTAAACCCATTATGACACTGTCATTGATAATACATATTTACTAAATCACAGACTGACTCCAGATTGTTTTGTGTTTCAAGGGTGTTTATTTAAGTGCTCAAAAATGGAGGGGGGTTGTAAAATGGTGATGGGGTATGGTGGAGGAATGTCCATGGCAGAGTCCAGTCTATTAGTCTCACAGGTGCACTGCCCATCTGGGCATAGGAAGTGGAGCTGGGGCAGTTCGAATATGGACAGGCTAACAAAGTGGGACAGTGGGAGGACAATCAGCGTGGTCTAATGTCCTAGCGAGAGTCTTGCCATCTTGCTCTGTCCTGTTCCTGGATCTCAGGGACCGCTTGCGGGGTGGTTCACCGTCTGCAGGGGGTGGGGTGCTGGTGTGGTGGTCCTGTGGCGGGGCGTCCTGTCCACTAGCGCCGTTGGAGGTGGTGGGCAGTTCATCGTCCTGGCTAGTGTCAGGGGCCCCTTGGAGTGCCACGGTGTCCCTCAAGGTCTGCTGTATGTCCTTCAGCACCCCTACGATGGTGCCCAGGGTGGAGCTGATGGTCCTGAGCTCCTCCCTGAACCCCAAATACAGTTCATCCTGCAGGCGCAGGGTCTCCTGCAACTTGTCCAGGACCGTCACCATCGTCTCCTGGGAGTGGTGGTATGCTCCCATGATGGAGGTGAGGGCCTCGTGGAGAGTGGGTTCCCTTGGCCTGTCCGCCCCCTGTCACACAGCAGCCCTCCCAGTTCCCCTGTGTTCCTGTGCCTCTGTCCCCTGGACCGTGTGCCCACTACCACTGCCCCCAGGTCCCTGTTGTTGTTGGGGTGGTGGGTTAGCCTGGGTGCCCTGTAGTGGTGGACACACCGCTGATTGACCTGTCCTGGGTAGGGAGGTTTGGGCCCGCTGGGTGGGTGCTGTGCTGGTGTTATAAGAGGGTGGAAGGTCGGTGTTGGGCTGTGCCTGTGCAAGGGGAACCGACTGTCCTGAGGCCCACAATGGTCTGGGCTGGTCATCAGGATCCAGTAGGGCAGAGCTGCTCTCGTCACTCTGGGCCTCTTCTGGGGGTGGAGTGGTGTTGTCTGGACCCTCTGGTGTGGTGACGGTCCTTCGGGTTCCTGCAGGGGCATAAGAGCATGATTATTGCATGTGTGTGTGTAATGGTGTGCAATGGGTGGGTGAGCGTGTACCCCAGTGCATGCCTTCCTGTGTGTGGGTTTATGTGATGATGGTTGGGGGGGTGTTCTGGGTATGTGCAGTGGGCATGCTTTAGTGAGGGGTGTCCATGCTTAGTTGTGTCATGCAGGGCTTGGTGTTGGGATGGGTGGTTAGTGTCATGGGTACATTAGTGAGGAGTTGTAGTGATAGGGGAGAGGGTGAGTGAGGGGGTGTGTGATAGCATGCAGGTAGGGTGGGGGATATGATAGTTAAGATTTGACTTACCAGTGTCCCATCCTCCACCGACTCCTCCGAGGCCCTCAGGATGCAAGATGGTCAAGACTTGCTCCTCCCATGTTGTTAGTTGTGGGGGAGGAGGTGGGGGTCCGCCGCCCGTCCGCTGTACCGCGATGTTGTGCCTGGAGACCGTTGAACGCACCTTCCCCCATAGGTCGTTCCACCTCTTCCTGATGTCCTCCCTATTTCTTGGGTGCTGTCCCACGGCGTTCACCCTGTCCACTATTCTGCGCCATAACTCCATCTTCCTGGCTATTGATGTGTGCTGTACCTGTGAGCCAAATAGCTGTGGCTCTACCCGGACGATTTCCTCCACCATGACCCTGAGCTCCTCCTCGGAGAAGCGGGGGTCTCTTTGGCGTGCCATGGGGTGGTGTGGGTGAGGTGTGGGGTGGTGTATGTGGTGATGAGTGTGGTGATGAGTGTAGTGGTGTGTGGTGTTTTGTGCGTGGATGTTCTGTGGGTGATGGTGCTGTGTGCCTCTGTGTGATGGGGTTGTCTATTCTGTGCTCTCTCTCTGGCTTTCTTCAATAATTTTTGGTCGTAGGGGTTTGTGGTTGATGTGGGTGTGTGTTTTATATTGAATTGGGTGTGTGGGAGTGGTGTTTGTATGTGTATCAGGTGTGTGTATTTTGAATTGTCCAATGTGGCGGTGTTTTGGAGATGTGTGTGTATTTTGAGCGCGGCGGTGTGTACCGCCAATGGAATTCCGCGGTTGAATGACCGCCGCATGGATTCATGGGTCGTAATAGCATGGGTGTGTTTCTGTTGACATGGAGGTGGAGGATTTGTTTCCGCCAGTTTATCACAGACCTTTGGTGTGGCGGTGTTGTGTGGGTGTCTGAATTTTGGCGGATTCCGAGATGTGTGTCATAATAGCTGTGGCGGAATACCGCCGCCGCCACGGTGTATTGGCGGTCTTCTGCACGGCGGTAAGCGCCTTTTACCGCCAATGTTGTAATGACCCCCAATGTCTACAAAGGGAACTGTGTGTAAGTCATGACATTGCAGCTTTTGAGTTGTATATCCACCCAATCTTTGTAGAAATGCATCTATTAATGTCACATATGGCACATTAATGATCAACTCGGAGACCCTTCTATTTGACAACAACCATAATATGAAGGATGACAAACTTGCCCTCCTAGACCCTGTACTCGCATACAGGTCCTTACTGTACCAAGGATTAACTTAATACCATCTGGACAAACACTCCCTTTTACAGGATGCCATTTAAATGATCTCAAATTTACAATCACTATTTGGTAAAGGTAAAATAAGCATCACATGGAATAAAGTAAATTCATATTGGAAACGCATTCACTAGCTATCACACCTGACAATACAAGTTGTTGTGTCCGGTGTGATTATGAAGACCAGTGGAAGAAAAAGTGGATGATTTAGTGTCTGAGTTTATCTGTTTACTCAAGGGCTGGGGGCATTGCTTGGAATGTTGAGGGTGAGTGATTTGAGTATGAGATGATGCATTGAATGTTGGAATGTGTGCTGGGCAGCCAAGTTGTTATTTACAATTGGAGGGAGGATGGGGCCCTGATTGGAGCTATGGAGTTGTGGTTTCAACCTAAGGGCCTAACATGGAATACATTACTTATCTTCTACCTAAATAGCTGCAGTCACTTATGTGAGAAGACTCTGCCTTCCAGCTACAACACAACTCCTGCTTCCAACAAAACAAACAGGCCAGTATGAAATAGGAACAGTCTACTCGACGTTAGATAACACACACAATAGCTGTCAGAAAATCAAAACCATCATTCCGTGCACCCTTAACCTTGTTGCCTTTCAAACATGACAACTAATAAAAGTGAATTAGCCTCTCAAAACAAATGCATCTACCCAACAACCCCCTTCTTTCTTTCCACCCATGCTTCCTCACATTGCTATGAGTCCGACTGGCGATTTGCCGCCAGTGATGACAAATGAATGACAGTTCCGGACCTTTTCATACACTAGGATATCCATGCCTGTGAACCATACTTTGTCCCTCAGTATTGCTTTGATCTTTGCGATGCCTTGGTGGCCTTGATGTGCCAGGTCAACTACATGCAACCACAGCTTCTTCTGCATTATGATTTGTCTGCCTTGGAGCAGGATACCTTCTTTGCGTGTGCTGACTTCGTTTCTGATGTGCAATAGGAAGTTCATGGTCTTTCCTTCATCTTCTGATGGGATTCTCACACTGTCCATGGAAATTTTGCCAGCAGTTGTTTTGCAACACCTCTTTTGCTTCCGTCAACATGACATCATTCTCTGTGACGACCTGCATTTTTTTCCATTGACAGGACCTTGGGATAGGCATTGTGGACAATCATTTTCACAAAAGCTTCAGCACCGGTAGCAAGCTTTTGATCACATGCACTTCCATTGGTGGATGGGTGTCGGGGCAGGTAGTATGCAGGATTGTTAACTCCTGGTCTATACACCACTTCAAACAAGTATGACTGTAGTTGTACTACCCACCATTCTATGTGTGGTGGCCCATTCCTGGCGGTTCCTGCAAAAAGAGGGACCAGTGGCTTGTGGTCGGTCACCACGCGGAACATCTGTCTGCATAGGTACAAATGTAAGTGCCAGCACACCCACCTGATTGCCAGTGCTTCTCTCTCGATCTGCACGTATCTTGTTTCCATGGCTTTGAGTGCCCAGCTGGCGTATGTAACTGTCACCCATAGCCCTTCCTGTTTTTCTTGTATCAGGTTTGTGCCCGGACTCAATGGGCTCATGTCCACAATCAGCTCAGTCCTGTGTTTGGGATCAAAGGAGGCCATTGGGGCTGTCTTTGATGTTCTGGAACACCTGTTCCACTTCCCGACTCCACACCCTTGGCCGTTCACGTTTGGTCAACCCTCGGAGTGGTTCCGATATGGTGACTAGGTCAGGGATAAATCATCCACAATAGGTGACCATTCCCAGAAAGCTCCTCACACCTGATGTATTGCGGGGTGTAGCTGCCATCTTAATAGCTTCTACTTTATTGGGATCCATGTTCAGGCCTTCACTTGAAAAAAACAGTATCCAAAAAACTCCACCTCTGTTGTGTAAAAGGAGCATTTTTGTCGGTGAAGCGTCAACCCACTTTCAGTTAGCCTCCTCAATGTCTCTCTTAGGCGTGTGATAGTCTTCCAGGTTGCTCGAATATATCAAGATGTCATCACTCACATTGATCACATCCACGAGTTCCAAAAAGGTCTCCTTTATGATGTCCTGAAAGACTTCTGCAGCAGACGAGATGCAGAAGTTGAGTCTGTGATACCTGTGAAGACCTACGTGGGTGGAGAACGTCTTAATGTAGCAGCTTGTTTCCTTGAGCTCGAGCTGGTGGTACCTGGCGTTGAGATCTATTTTTGAGAACCAGTGGACTCCATTGAGATCCGCCACTATTTTGTTAATGGTGGCTTTCTCTTAGGATGGCCTTGTTCAGGAGTCTCATATCGATCCACAGTTTGATGGACGCAGGTTGCTTGGGTTTGGGTGCTATGACCAAAAGGGATATACCCTTAGAGTGGGTCTAGATGCCTTTTCTGTCACCCCATGTGTTCGAGTTGATCTAGCTCCTTCTCCACAAGGAACGTAGGTGTAATGCCACCCTCCTGTGCCTGAGGGCCGTTGGTTTGACGGTCATGTCTATATGGAGTTTTACTTTTAACCCTTTTAGGCAACTCAAGCCTTGGAACAGTTGAAGGAACTCCTCCACGATTGCTGTGGCATGAGTCTTGTGCACTTGTTGCGCAAGAAGACTAGGCACTATCCTCAGCTGTGTGATACCCGATGAGGGTGCCTGTGTAGCCCTTAGTCACATGGAATCTGGCATGTGTTGATTTGTCCTCGCCGGTGATGGTCACATCCACAACCTCTCTCAGAGGTAGTGGCTCTGTACCTCCCTAGGTATAGATTCTCACTTTGACAGGCAGTGTCTTTGGTCGTGGCTGGACTCTTTTGAACTTGGTATAGTCAAGGATGTTACAGAGGTGCCTGTGTCAATAAGGGTTGTGATTGCAGTTCCTTCTTCACACACCTGACACATTGGTGGTGGCCTCTTCCTAGGGTTTTCCTTTCTCATGAAGGAAATCATGAACACCTCATCTTCATCGCCATCCTCTTTCGAGTAGTTTGCTGGCCTGAGTCTTCATGCTGGTTGATCTTCCTCTTCGATTGACAGTAGTTTTAGGGTGGGGTGTCCTGTCCTCTGTGATCCTGGACTCATAAGTGACACTCTGCCAGGGAATACTTTTGTGAAATGGTTCTTTCGACCATACATGGAGCATGATTTGCCTTGTGCGGGGCACATGTTGGGCATTTAATGTGCAATTTCCGCAGCCGTTCTCAGCTGCCTTTGAGGCTGGAGCATTGAGCGTCCTGGCTGGTTGTCGGCATATGGTTCCACCTGCTCATCATTGATTCTGGTCTCTTTGGGTTGTTGGTTGCTCCTGCGCCTGGGGGAAAGGGCAACATCCATATACTCTGCACTGCTGTCTGGCAGCTCTTTGCAACACTGCGAGGATCAATGTGTTGTCTAGTGAGATCCCAGGCTGCTGGAGTATGAGCTTGCGGAGGGTGGATAACCTGCAGCCTTGTATTAATTGAGTTCTGATTTCATCCACCTGGTCAATTCCTGTGCACGGACTTGCCAATTTTTGGAGGCGATTCATCACTGGCCTGCCGAGCTTTCCTCAGTTTACACCTCTCACAGACAGGATTGAGTTGAGTGTCACAATGACGATTTAAAACAAGAACCGCTAAGTCAAAGTCACCATCTCCTCTGGTGTTGGGGAGATGTTTAAATAGGTCATACAGTTCAGCGCCTCCCATGTGAAGCAACAGTGATCTTTTCACTGCTCCATCAGTCTCACGCATGGAAGTAGTGTTGGAGGCCTCCTATCCATTGACGCCACCGTGGGGCAACAGTGGCCGGGTCTGCAAGTTGACTCAATGGTGGTCATGCTGCTACTGCTGAGTGTGCTCACTGCATGGTGGTGGGCGCTGTGGTACTCTGGTGTGAGGTTGGCATTGAGTTGTGCTTCACAAATATTAGTACGACTTTGTCCAGTCTTATTGTGGTAAACTTTCATTTATTTTTTTCCCCTGTGTCTCACAACTATCTCCTCGTGCCCCTTGAGTCCAAGTACTCTGGCGTCATGAGGAATAGCCTTATTCAGTGTCCTGTATGATTCGGCCAGGTTATCAAGCTTCCCCCCCCCACCCCCCCCCCCCCCCCCCCCCTTCAGATCATTTGCCGCACGAGTATTAGACCATTATGTAAAACAATGGTTCACCACTTGACTTTCGCGTGCACACTCAGACAGGCCTAGCCCCATCCACAGTCGGCACCACGTGCTCAGGCTTAATACACTGTATGAATGGGTGCATTGCCACTTTACTTCAGCAGGCGGCACTGCGGGCACAGCAACTCACAGTCCATAGTGTCACATCTGCGCACGGCCTCGTGCACCACATGGATATGGAGCGTGTATGGAGGGGCTGACAGGCTGGGCAGGCGAACATTCCAGACTCTTTGACGCAGCGGCAGCTGGTTGAACTAGGGGCAGCGGACACTACTTGTGGGAAAAGAAGACCTCCCTCCCAACACGTACCTGCCTCCCAACACGTAGGGCTTGCTGTCCTAGTTGCCAGCGTAGCAGGGTCGTACACCCACTCCGGGTCTGCTGTAGTGGCACCACACATTGCAGCAAACATGGACACAGGTTCAGTATACTGGTACAAGCCTAATGACTTTGAGTGATCTTCAGACACTTTATTTATACCTTCGGGCAGAGCCCGTCCCTCCAGTTGCATGCGGGTTACAAAGTATTGTAGAGGCCGGATGGCACCCTACACTTCATGTTCTAACATTACTCAAGGTGTAGTCTCAAACTAAATTTTTCGATGTCAGTGTTGGAGATGTCTGCTGGCCCTAAAAAAGCACATGAGTTGCTCAGATTTTTTCTCACAGAGAAGATCACCCCTAAGCCCTATTCAAGATCAAAGCAGGTGCTGCTAGAAAATACTGTGGCGGATAAATAACAGACCACCTTGGGTACTGACATAAAGTTGACAATTTTAAAGTTAGAAAAAAGTGTGAATGAGGTAGAGGCAGACGTCGAAGTCGGCAGTATCTAAGTGGCACAACATGCCCATACTTTTTAACTTGACAAAATCAATTCTCCTACTTCATGTTAAAAAGCAACCGTCATGGGCCGGTTACTTCCGACATTTGAGATGGCTTAGGTGAAGTGGGCGGGATGGAGTCTCCTGTACAATGAAGTTGAGGGGGGCAGGCAGGTAAAGTAGAAAAAAGCTTTCTTGCCAAAGTGATTGTTGCCTGAAAGAAATGCAAATGTGCACATTTGGTTCATGTGCAAATGTAAAGGCTGCTTGGAAGCTAGCATTCACTTTAATTGATGGGGTCACTTGCAGAGTATATTATTTTGGGAAGTATGATAGAGGGTATGCTTTTAATTGACAGTTATGTTTACACTAGGTGCACTCTGCACAATACTCAGATCTATATTTTTGAAGCTTTAAAAAAAAAATCTTAAACCTAAACCTTTTTGCACACTTTGTGGCGGCCTATCTTGTACTATGTCTAATACAAGGTTTAAAACAATTACATACATATTCAAGGTGCTTTCCGTCACAGGCTGGGACCTTGTAACACTAAAAACACGTCACTCTCCCCCATTGCATCAACTAGTGTTGAATGAATGAATGGTCTTGGCCTAGAGTTGCACAGAAGAAGGGGATAAAAAGAAAGGCAGAGAAGAATTCTTTAAACCGCATTCTGATGACCTTAGAAAGTGGCACAAAGAAACGTTCCTCTTTTGAATGCAATATGATGAGAGGAAAACAGATCTTTTGCAGGTCGAAAATTATGCTTCATAACAAACTCTATCAGAAATCACCCACGAGCTGTCAAAGTGGTGGACGAAAGGTTGTAAGGGCTGGTTGTTAGGGTTTGGACAGTGGAGCAGAGAACAGAGTGAATCAAGTGCATTCGTCGGCGAGCCAAGCTAATGAGATGAAAGCAACTTTGGAAAACGTTGAAGATTTAGAGAAAAGTGCTATAAACAGCATGAACTGAGAAGCGAAAATGGCACTTTTTGAGAGACTGTTGGGTTTCTCCATGTTACATGCAGAAGAATAGCTGCAGGCAATAATGATGAAAATGGTGAGAGGTAGGGTAAATTCCACATGTGGGGAGGAGCGTGATGCAGTGTGCAAAGCTTAAAGACTGCCTTCGGGAAGCCAGAGGGGTCACCCTAGGGCAGAGGTCTTCAAACTTTTTGATGCCGGGATCCCCTCACAAACGTTTTTTTAGGCGTAAGGACCCCCTCCTGACAAAAAATTCTAGAACCTGGTAAGCCTAATCGTTGACAATCATAAGCATCCCCAATTCCCACTGCAAATCATTTTTACGATGAGGAAATAATATGAAACAGTGTTTAGCAAACCAAAGATCAGTGAGTGTGGGGGCGTGGTCAAGGGTCTGAGTAAAGACAAAAGTCCTCATTTATGAGGAATTGGCGTGGGGCAGCACCGCAAGTCTTCTTGCTACACTGCCCTATCTCAATATAAAAGGGCAGGAATGCACCATATTTATGAAATACAGTGCATTCCTGTCCTTTTCCCCTGCGCTGGCACACAAATTGCTGCCTAGCGCCAACATAGGCAGGATTGCTTTTGTGCTGGAAGGGGCACCTTCCGGAACAAATACAATCCTGAGAGGTATTTTCCTTTTTCCATGTGTGCAGCAGAATGCAACACACATGGAAAGAGGAAAAAATGAGGAGAAATGGAAATATTTCTCCTCATTATGCCTGCGTAAGGTTTTGGCACTGCTCCAGTTTACGTGATTTTGTAAATCTGGGGCAGCGTCAAAATCCAAGGGTGTTGTGTGGAAGCACCCACTGCAACGCCCATGGAACGCCTCCTTGATGCAAAGTAAGGCAGCACAGCGGCTTGCGCTGCTTTGCCTTACTCCATATCTATATGGCCATGCAAAGCCGCGTAGGGTGGCTGTGCGTCGCCTCATAGGTATGACTGAGAGGCTTGTGCGGCCGAGCATCAATAAAAGTGATGCTCTGGTGTCGCAAGCCTCTCATAAATATGCGCCAAAATATTCTGTAAGTTTTTTTTTTTTTTTAGGTCTTTCTTCGTCAGGCAGCTACATATAAAATAACAGGCAGCTTAAAAGAAAAATAAATTTAAAAAGTGGTTACTCATTGGGAAATGCACTGTAGTGCATTATGAAACCTCTATTAGTTATTGCACTGCAGAGGTCTGTGTGTATCCAGACAGCCACAGAATTAAATCTTGGTTGGTGCAGTGGAGAATAGTGACTTGTGTATTTTTAGTGCCGCGAGGTAACAGCCTGTGACAGAAAGCACTGTGAAAATGTAAGTCATTATTTTATATTTGCATTACACACAGAATAAGATAGGCCACTGCAAAATGCAGAGAAAGGTTTAAGATAAAATGGTGATTCCAAAATGTAGATTTAAGTAATACCACATAATATATAATACATTTTTTAATAGCTGTCCCTTCAACACCTCCTCAGGGGTAGTAAGCACTATGTAAATAAAATTGCAATTAAAAGCACACACTTCACAGCCCAGTTGTTAACTCTTTGCACTGCCACTCAAAAAGAACAAATCTTTGTCATCACAAAGCTGTGAGTGATTCCATCAATTGAAGCCAGAACCAGCTCCAAAGCATCCTTTACGGTTGTATATTTTACCATTTGCATTTGCAGACCAACTAGTAGCTCACATTTTCATTTCATTCAGGAAGCAGGCCCCTGGCACTATGGCTTCTTCAGCTGTATGTGCAGCTGCCTTTCACAGCACAGGAGACTCATCAATTAAAGTTAAACTGAAGCATTTTAATGATCAGCTGGGGAAATGCGCGACCCCCTTTCTAGGACTCCAAGGCCCCCCTGGGGGTCGCGACCCACAGATTGAAGACCTCTGCCCTAGGGTGACGGTTAGGGTGTCTTGATATATGCCAAAATTCCTAAACGAGTGCTCCAAGCAGCTGTCGGTAATTAAGGAGTGTTCTATGAAGGAGCTCGACTGCTACTCTTATGATCTATCACCATATAATCTGCACGGAAGAAAGAAGTGCTTTGTATTAAAGAAAAAGAGGTGAACCACAGACGTACGAGAGATTAACTGAGGTTCTTGGTAAAACTTAAGGTGCTATACCAAAGATGCAAACATGCTCCTAAAAGAACTTGAGGGGCTCCACTTGGTTGCCTGAACCATCTTCAAAGCGAGCTGAATCGTTTACAAAGCCATCACGTCCTGAAACTCTGCTATCTGATGTAGGAAGCTGACCAGGTGTGTGGTGAGTCCTATGGTGTTATCTCCTTATACCAGATCCAGGTATCCCTGATTAGTGAGGTGTAGTCAGTGTCTAGGGAGCCAGGCTCTCTAGAGGTAGTTGTGGATGAGCAGCCAAGACTTATCTAGGAGACATGCAAAGCTTATGCAATACCACTGTAGTCACACAGCACTTACACACATGAAAGATCCACTAGGGTTACAAAAATAAAGGTACTTTATTATAATAACACAAGTACTAAAACACTGAATAGGCAATACCCCAACTGGGGGTAAGTAAACACACTATTATAGATGCATTAGAAGTCAGTGATTTGCATAAAAGTTAAGAGAAAACAGTGAAAACAACAGTAATTACTGAAGGCCCTAAGGGGGGACCAAACCATATACTAAGAAAGTGGAATTCGAAAGTCGAGCCCCACCAAGGAAGTGGAATCGGTAGAGGGGAGCTGGAGGAACTAGGAACCCCAAAAGGTAAGTACTAGAGTGCCCCCCAGCCACCAGGAGAAAAGAGGTAAGTACCTGGTTTTCCCCAAATCGACCCAAAGGACTTCAGAAGAGGATTTTGCAAGACCCAAACAAGACTGCAGGAAACCAAAGGTGGATCCTGGTAGAGGGGGACCTGTAAAAGAAGGGGACAAGGTCCAGTTTACTTTGGAGTGTCCGTTCGTGACAGGAGCCAATACCTACTCGTCTGTAGATGCAGGGCAGTGAACCAATAGGGTCAGCAGTGCAGCACTGGGGCAGCTGAAGAGTTCCTGAAGTGATGCAGTTAACGCCCACCCCGGAAGAAGGATTGCAGTTGGTCAGTGGTGTGGAAAAACCACCAACAAGCCTCGACAAAGGCAAATGTCATTGGAGAACTACGGAGGTGCCGGGGACCAGCAAGGTGCAGGAGGACTCAACCCATGGTGGGGAGTCCCGTGCGACCCTCAGCTGTAAGGAGAGTCACAGGAAGAGGAGGCAGCCCCCACTGGTGACCCACAGGTAGAAAACACAGGAGTCACTTGTGAGGCCCATGTAACACACCTTGGAAGGAGTCCCACGTCGCAGGAGCAGCATGCAGCAGACTGTGCTTCATAGAGAAGAGTGCTGATGCCTGGGGCTACACAGAGCCTGAAGATCCCTTGGAGGAGATACCACCAGGCCTTGATAGCTGCAAGAGACATGGTGCATGGGGGTACTGTCCTGCATGGAGAGGTAAGGGCTTACTGACCCTCAAGTTGGACAGCTGGTACAGTGGACCAAGGGGACCACTGCAGAATACCACCCGTAATGTAGGATCCACGCAGCTCTGGAGGAGAGGAGATCCATGCAGCCAATCATCATTGAAGTTGGTGCCTGCGGATGCAGGGGAGTGACTCCTTTATTCCAAGGGAGATTCCTTCTTGCTTCTTGTGCAGGGTGAAGACTCATCGCCCTCCAAGGATGCACAATCAGGGAAATGTTGCAGTTGCTGGAAGGAGCCAGAGAAACAATGTTGCAGAGCAGAGTCGTTGCTGTAGATGCCGATTGTCGGTTCCTGGAGGGTCTGGTTGCAGTTCCAATGGCCAGTAGGTGAAGTAAACATTGCAGAGGAATCCTGCTGGAATCTTGCATGTCGAATCTGAGGACCCAACCAAGAGGGAGACCCTAACTAGCCCAGAAAGGGGGATTGGTCACCTGGCAGGGTGGCCACCTACTAGGAGGGAGCTGTGATGTTACCTGCCTGTCCTGGCCACTCAGATGCTCCCAGAGGCCTCTGCCCATCTTGGATTCAAGGTGGCAGAATCAAGTGGCAACCTGGAGAAGCTTTGAGTGGTCACTCCCCTTTCCATTGTCCAGTTCCACGCCAGAGCAGGGACTGGGGGTCCCTGGACTGGTGCAAACCAGTTTATGCAAGGAGGGCACCAAATGTGCCCCTCAAAGCATACCAGTGGCTTGGGGAGGCTACCCCTCCCAAGCCATGTAACATTTATTTCCAAAGGGAGAGGGTGTTGCCTCCCTCTCCCAAAGGAAATACTTTGTTCTGCCTTCCTGGGCTTGAGCTGGTCAAGCAGCAGGAGGGAAGAAACCTGTCTGTGGGATGGCAGCAGCACGGGCTGCCCGGGAAAACCTTCAAACTGGTAAGAGCAAAGATGGGGGGCCTCTAAGGCACCCCCAGAGTGCATGGACTCATAAAACCAATACAGGCAACAGTATTGGGGTATGATTCTGACATGTTTGATACCAAACATGCCCAGGTATGGAGTTACTATTATGTAGCTGGATATAGGTAGTGACCAGTGTCCAGTAGACAGTTAAAAATGGCTTCCCCCACTTACAAAGTCCAGGAAAATGAAGCTGGAGTTCATAGCGGCACCTCTGCTCATGCAGGGGTTCCCTCACACACAGGTACCTGTACCCTGCCGTCTGGGCTAGGAGGGCCTTCCATAGGGGTGACTTACAGTGCCCTGGTGCAGTGACCTTTAGTGAAATGGTGCATGCACCTTCTAATGCAGGCTGCAATGGCAGTCCTACAGACACATTTTACATGGGCTCCCATGGGTGGCATAATACATGCTGCAGCCCATTGGGAACCCCTGGTACGCAATGCCCTGGGTACCAAAAACTAGGGTCTTATATGGGGGCACCAGTATGCCAAATGTGGGGTGTTTAAAGTCCCACGCAACCAAATTTAGAGGGAGAGAGCATTGTTGGGGTCCTGGTTAGCAGGATCCCAGTGAACACAGTCAAAGCACACTGACAGCAGGCAAAAAGTGGGAGTAGCCACTCCAAAAGGAGGATACTTTCCTACATCTGACTGACGAGTGCACTATTTCGCATGGCTTTTGGCACACCCACAGCCAGGACATCTCCAGACCAAAGACAAAAGAAGTGCAAAAAATGTAAACCAAGTCAACACGCTTTCTTTGCCTGTCTACCAAGGATCTAGAAAGGACAGGACTCTGTAGGAAAGTACCACCTTGCCTGGCATGTTACCCCCATATTTCACTGTGTATATGTTGTTTTAGTCTATGTGTCACTGGGACCCTGCCAGGCAGGGCCCCAGTGCTCATAAGTATGTGCCCTGTATGTGTTCCCTGTGTGATGACTAACTGTCTCACTGAGGCTCTGCTAACCAGAACTTCAGTGGTTATGCTCTCTCTGCTTTTCAAATTGTCACTAACAGGCTAGTGACCAATTTCACCAATTCACATTGGCATACTGGTACACCCATATAATTCCCTAGTATATGGTACTGAGGTACCCAGGGTATTGGGGTTCCAGGAGATCCATATGGGCTGCAGCATTTCTTTTGCCACCCATAGGGAGATCTGACTATTCTTACACAGTACTAACCTAACAAGGAGGACTGGGAGATTAGACTGGTCCAGTGTACTTTCTCCCTATACATGAACTTATAATAAATGTGTACACTGTTCCAAGGAGAAGAGTTAAAGAGGGCGAGAAAGAAAGACTATAAAGCCGATATTATAGGAGTGCCCTCAAGCATCACTATAGGATGCTAGGCATCATCATCGGGCTAACTCCTCGCCAGACCGGCACTGCAATGTCTGACGGGCCACTACACAGAGGTAGTGGCTCTTCAACCGGAAGGTGGTTCAACAGATCAGCTCAAATCCGCAGAATATGCTGACAGAGGAGAAAAGGAGAGAGGAAAGTAAAATTGGCTAGTTATCGGGTGCTCATAGCCAATTTTACTTTCCTCTCTCCTTTTCTCCTAGCACAGAACCCAGGTATTGCCAAACTGCCTTTCCGGGGTCTCCACTGCAGCTGCTGCCAACCCCTCAGACAGGTTTCTGCCCTCCTGGGGTCCAGGCAGCCCTGGCCCAGGAAGGCAGAACAAAGGATTTCCTCTGAGAGAGGGTGTAACACCCTCTCCCTTTGGAAATAGGTGTGAAGGCTGGGGAGGAGTAGCCTCCCCCAGCCTCTGGAAATGCTTTGATGGGCACAGATGGTGCCCATCTCTGCATAAGCCAGTCTACACCGGTTCAGGGATCCCCCAGCCCTGCTCTGGCGCGAAACTGGACAAAGGAAAGGGGAGTGACCACTCCCCTGACCTGCACCTCCCAGGGGAGGTGCCCAGAGCTCCTCCAGTGTGCCCCAGACCTCTGCCATCTTGGAAACAGATGGTGATGTCAGAGACTCCTTCTGATAGGCTGTTGCCTCTCTTAGTAGCCAATCCTCCTTCCTAGGTAGCCAAACCTCCTTTTCTGGCTATTAAGGGTCTCTGCTTTGGGGAATTCTTCAGATACCGAATGCAAGAGCTCACCAGAGTTCCTCTGCATCTCCCTCTTCACCTTCTGCCAAAGGATCGACCGCTGACTGCTCAGGACACCTGCAAAACCGCAACAAAGTTGTCAGACAACTACGGGCAACCTTGTATCGCTTCATCCTGCCGGATTTCTCAACTGTTTCCAGGTGGTGCATGCTCTGGGGGTAGCCTGCCTCCTTCTTGCACCAGGAGCTCTGAAGAAATCTCCAGTGGGTCGACGGAATCTTACCCCTGCAACCGCAGGCAACAAAAGACTGCATCATTGGTCCTCTGGGTTCCCTCTCAGCACGACGAGCGTGGTCCCTGGAACTCAGCAACTCTGTCCAAGTGACTCCCACAGTCCAGTGACTCTTCAGTCCAAGTTTGGAGAAGGTAAGTCCTTGCCTCCCCACGCTAGACTGCATTGCTGGGTACCGCATGATTTGCAGCTGCTCCGGCTCCTGTGCACTCTTCCAGGATTTCCTTTGTGCACAGCCAAGCCTGGGTCCCCGATACTCTAACATGAAGTGCACAACTTTCTGAGTTGACCTCTGGCGTCGTGGGACTCTCTTTTGTGACTTCGCGTGGACTCCGGTTCACTCCTCTTCTAAGTGCCTGTTCTGGTACTTCTGCGGGTGCTGCCTGCTTCTGTGAGGGCTCCCTGACTTGCTGGGCACCCCCTCTGTCTCCTCATCCAAGTGGCGACATCCTGGTCCCTCCTGGGCCACAGCAGCATCCAAAAACCCTAACCGTGACCCTTGCAGCTAGCAAGGCTTGTTTGCGGTCTTTCTGCGTGGTAACACCTCTGCAAGCTTCTTCACGACGTGGGGCATCCATCCTCCAAAGGGGAAGCTCTTAGTCCTCTCCGTTCTTGCAAAACACTAAGCTTCTTCCATCCAGTGGCAGCTTCCTTGCACCCTCAGCAGGCATTTCCTGGGCTCCTGCCCACTCTCGACACTGTCGCTACTCTTGGACTTGGTCCCCTTGTCTTACAGGTACTCAGGTCTGGAAATCCACTGTTGTTGCATTGCTAGTGTTGGTTTTCCTTGCAGAATCCCCCTATCACAACTTCTGTGCTCTCTGGGGGTTGTAGGTGCACTTTACACCTACCTTACAGGGTCTTGGGGTGGGCTATTTTTCTAATCCTCACTGTTTTCTTACAGTCCCAGCGACCCTCTACAAGCTCACATAGGTTTGGGGTCCATTCATGGTTCGCATTCCACTTTTGGAGTATATGGTTTGTGTTACCCCTATACCTATGTGCTCCTATTGCAATCTACTGTAACTTTACATTGCTTGCATTACTTCCTTTTGCTATTACTTGCATAATTTTGGTTTGTGTACATATATCTTGTGTATATTTCTCATCCTCATACCGAGGATACTCCCTGAGATAATTTTGGCATATTGTCATACAAATAAAGTACCTTTACTTTTAGTATATCTGTGTATTGTGTTTTCTTATGATATTGTGCATATGACACCAGTGGTATAGTAGGAGCTTTACATGTCTCCTAGTTCAGCCTAAGCTGCTTTGCCATAGCTACCTTCTATCAGCCTAAGCTGCTAGAAACACCTCTTCTACACTAATAAGGGATAACTGGACCTGGCACAAGGTGTAAGTACCTCTGGTACCCACTACAAGCCAGGCCAGCCTCCTACAGACTCAGAACCCAAATCAGCCCTGGCAAATTTTGTCACATCAGCCCCCATAAGGTGCATAGCGAACAAGCCTGACTACTACAATGGTGCTTGGGGAGTTCCCCCCTTATGACATTTATGAAAAAATTGCAAAACACGGCATTCTACAACACGTTTCATTATATATGCAATTGTTTAATTTTTAAAGCTTAGTAGATGATGACCTCTAAATGCACCAGAATATGGCAATCTTTTTGGGGGTTCTTCAATGATTCCATCACCCTCTAACAAAGACTCTCATCTCTCCATAGCCTCGCTCTCTCACATGTATTTCATTTGTTTTATAGCACCTCTCTTACCAGCATTAGTGTTGGATCACTTTATATCACACACACACACACACACACACACACACACACAGACAATAAATTATATGTGTATAAATCAGTTTATAGAAAATGTTGACGAAGAGAACTAAAAGGTGTAGGAATCACGTCATCCATACTGGTAGGCATTTTTTAAGCGTGCTTGATCTAGGGAAGTATAAACTCAGGATTCAGAATGTAATACAATAGTTAAGGTTGACTTTACTAATAAAAAAGTATTTCCACCCAAACAAACCATTTTTAGCCAATTTAGGATAATCAAAGCCTGGGAAAAAGCATAACTTTCTAACCTGTGCCATGCAGTTTGCATGCAGCTCTTTGATAGCAGGTCATAGCTGTGCTACCTTATGATTGTAGCTTATGAACTGCACAGGAACACAACGATCCCTGTGGCAAAAGCAGTATCCCACTGAGCTATGCACATAAATAACTGTTCTGTGATCTGCATAGAATACCTTCTTTGCAGCAGGCATATTAACCCTCTGTGCTACCTTAGATTAGTCAAAACTGCCACCACACAAAACCCTGATCTCTCCCCAGCAGGTACATTAATCTACAAAATTATCTTGGCACTTTTATTGTTGCCTGAAAACTGTTGGATATACATGGAACTCTGCAATGATTGTAAAACTGCTGCACTGCTACAAAACCAGCCCCTGGTAACAAAAGCATCCCCCATCCTTCAAGCCTATCAGGGAAATGCCCGATACCCAGTCCAGCCAGTCTGGCCTTGGGTCTAGAATGACATCCTGAATCAATCAGGACTGTCACAACCTCTCCCCGAATTAGGAAACAGCTGAAAACAAACGTCTATAAAGGATACTACATAATGATGCAGTAACAACCTACTTTCTCTTACTGAGACTTGCTAACTAATCAGGCTTTGACTGTACCTTTACCTTTGTCCCAGTACTGAGCTCCATTGCCTTTCTGCTAAGTTTGAACTACATAAATACCACATATTTACCATTTTTGTCCCAAACCAAAGCTGCCAAATCATTTATCAAAGGATTAAAGAAGAGTTATGGATTGCTGGACATGGTTCTCTTTAGCGAAAAATCCTTATTTTTATTTATTTTTTCTTCCCAGCCTAGGCTGTCTCCCCATGATGGGCCTTAGGACTCTGGACACTTCCCCGCAGTCTGGCAGAGAGGAAGTGAGCACCTTGACCTACCGAAGGAAGGGTGGGGTGGGAGAAGGATGTGGCTGGAGTGCTGCACACCGGCTGGCCTTGTCCAATAGGTGTACTAGATACAGGGGGTGCAGCCCTGGTTGCCAAGGGAAATTCTGGCACAAGTGCTGCCTCGGTTGTCAACCCCGATGGTCAAATCTGAGGCCTGATTGAGTAGGCCTGCGGGGCCTGTGGGCCCTTGTGTGCAGGATAGGGATCCCTTGAAGGGGACTAGATCTGAGTGGGCTCTACACCATTCCCAGAGGGCCCCAGTAGGGGGGTCTTTGGTTGGCATGGAGCCAAGCGGGTACATCCCAAAGGACATGACCACATTGGGAATGGACTCTTGGGTGGGGGCCCTACTGAAAGGGAGCGGGCCAGATTCCCAAAGTGTGGTGCTGGTTCCCTGATACGTGGTTGCGGCCACAAGCATTGGCCCCCTGTGTGGGCAGGGTGGAGATGCAAATGGGGGGTTCTCCCCAAGAGGGGAGACCACGCTGTCCAGCGTGTGTGGGACCAGCCTTGGTTGGACCCAGGGTGTGCCTTAGGCCTGGAGGTCGGGGTAAAGTGCGGGCCAAGTGCAGCCAGCATATCCACATGCTGAACACCCTCATGTGGAGCTCTGGCGCAATAGACAGGAAGGTGCCTAACCGCAGCAGGGCACCATACGACCCAAGAGTCTAGGAGCTCAGAGCACTTTCCTGTGCCAATGCAGTGCCATCCATATGATTTAGAAACTGGCACTGCTGCCCATATGCAGGTTTGAGTAGCTGGGCCAGCCCAGGTATGGGTGGGTAGTTGGCCTCTCCAACCCAGATGTCCATGTCTACGACCCGGTAGGGTGTTTCCTATGTGAATGCACACATGGCCGAAGTGACTATGGTGCACAGATTTACGCACAAATATTTCATGATAGAAACAGAGCCTGAGGGTTCAGGCCCTACTGAGGCCCGCAAGCACCATGGTGGTGGCTGTAGCTGACGTGTCACCTGCCTTGACAGACTGATAGGTGCACTAGGGCATAGGTGTCTAGAAAGTGCTGAACACCCACACATGTTCGCACTGCCCATGAGAGCTGCTCTACCCATACAATGAAATGGGACGCCAAGGCTCATTAAGTCTGGTTGCAATAAGGGATTGCAGACTAGCAGCCTCATACTGTTTCGTATAGTTGAACTCAGGATGACAAACCCAAATCACTGGTAACAGTAGTTTTGTCATCACTGCCCAGGAATTGACACTTCTAGGAAGTGCCCATTTCTAGGTACCGGGACTTGATGTAAATTAGGCTTCATTCCATAGGTCCCTGGGGAAGAGCACATCTGCACATTCTCCAGATGACCGCCATAAAACTTTGGCATCCAAAACAGATCCCTGCTATTTGGGGCCTGGTGAGACAGTTGGGGGGAGAGTTTGTGGCACTTGGCCTCCTAGAGCTAGAGCCAGGCTCCCATAAAGGTAGAGATCTGCATCGCTGGACCCCAAGGCAGATACGGAGTAAATTTAGGGAAGACATCTGTGGTTCAAAGGAATACCCTTCAAACCACCCCCACTTCAAAGGTTTTACCTAGTATAAGTAGGGGGACTCAAAGTCTGCAACTTAGAGTACCACTGACTGATACATGGGACCGGTGCTGCTGGACTGCATCAGCGCACTATCAGAGGAATATGGGTGCCCAGGAGAATAATTTTCCAAGGAAGGAAATCTACACACTCTTCCCGATTAGAGACTGCCCTGAGGCTAATTGCATACTCCAGTGGCTCTCCAAGGGCAGGTTGGCTGCTTCCTGTTCCCTGTGGAGGTCTCAGGGACATCAAAGACCTCTGGATAGGGACCTACATCATGATCAGTACTGTTTGTTGAGCAGTGCTCTCTGTTTGCACATACATTATGCCAGACCCCACCTTGCTGAAGTGGTGTGCATGTGAACCAATAACTAAGTTCGGAGACTGGGCGCACCAAGTGCGGGGTAGCAACATACTGCTCATGCTATTGGTGTGTGGCCCTTCATTGTGAGGACAGCTGCACCCCAAGACAGCTTGTGAAGTTAACAGATCACTGTTGCGGGACCCTGCTGGGGGCTTGTTGAGGTCAAGTGGGAAGCATTTCTCTTGTGTGACCCTCGGTTGCATTCTCATTGTGTGCTGTGCCCGTTCATAGGTTAAAACCTGCAGTGGTGTGGGTACAACCCAAGGAGTGGTTTACGTAGCCTAATATTGCATGAGGGAACTTGTGTCTAATGTGTTCATCCAGAGAGTCCAGTGCTGCTAAGGTCATAGCCTAATGGGCAGAGTACTTCAACCCAGAGGGGCACGGAAACCAAGTCCCAAGTGGAACCAAAAGGTCTGGTGCGGCTCAAGTCATCATGCATCAGACTAGTGCCTCCTGTCCAAAGGGAGGTACAATGCTAGGAGTTGGTTGAAGAAAACTGGTGCTGTCTGGGAACCCCCAATCATCAGATCCCAGACAGTATCCTCTTTTTGTGGGGATACAGCACTGAGCACCTTCTATGTTTGCTCGAACCTGTCTGGGGCTACTGGAAGTTCATGGGCACCAAACAGGATGTCTCTAATCTGGACACGTGGACCTGGTAATTTCTTATGTGCAACCTGAAGTGTCAAGGGCAGGTCAAGTCAACACGTCCAATAGCGCCTCTCCATTCCAGAGGTGCTGAATTTGGTTACTATTTGGTAACACTGGATTGTCTGGTAGTGCGGGGTGCCTCCGAGTCTAATGGTTGTGTTCCCGGTGACCGTCCCCCTGTATTTTGCAGACCTCTGAGTGAACCTCCTATTGGGAGTCAGAAAGTCTCCTACGTAATTGTTTACTAGCTGTTTTTCTTTCTGGTCCTCCACATTGATCCCGACAACTGGGGAGTTGTGTCTTAGCCATGAGCGTCTGGGAGCCCAGGGGAAAGTTACTATAATCATTGGGGTTGCAGTGGGGCAGGCAAGGTTAACTGGAGGCTGGCTGGCAGGTGGTGGGGGCGGGTTGGGACCTAGAGGGGTTGTGAGCGTATGGGCATCCACTTGCCAGTTATCAGGGTATTGCATTACGGTGCCAGAAGCAAGTGTGTGAGAGAGAATGTGCATGCATACCATCGCCAACTGAGTAACTGAGTCAGAGCGAGAACCAGTGAGTGCTGGGGCAGCACTGTGGTGTTCCTGGGTACTTTGTACTGCCAGGGAGTTCATAAGGTTTGCATCACATTTTACTAGCGCATCTGAAGCTGTGGGTCTGAGTGGGAATATGGTTATACTGTGATATATATTGTGCTGCTACTGTAAGCCCTGGCGCGCTCCCTAGACTTCACGTATTACAATGATTGTGGATAACATGATGGGGGGGCAATTGCTGACAGTAGGTGGGCACCTTATGTAGACGCTGAGAGGGAATGCATGGTTTCCTCAAATGTATTTACGGTGGTCAATGTTTAATGCGGATAGGCCTAATATCGTGTGTTGCTTTTTTCATTGAGATTCATGCCCAAGCTAACATTGCCTACAGTGTGTGTTGTGTACTCATTGACCTTTACACTGAAATCACTTAGTAATCAAACAGCGTTACTCAGGTGTGTGTGTTGAATAAAATTTTTCTATACATACAACCTGTGTCAAGTCTCTTTTTGGTGGTGTTCAGCCGAGGTGTTGTGTGAACATGCTCTGCTGTTGCTTTACACATTTCTTCTGAGATAAGCCTGACTGCTCCATGCCAAGCTACCCAAGGGTGAGCACAGGTTATCTAGCAGGTGTATTTGACCACCCTGGACAAGAGTAGCATGTTCTGCCTTGCTGCGAAAACGCTTTAGCCACCCGGACCAAGCCGCCTCCAACATGGCTAGTTTGTGTTTTTAATTGTCTCAGAAGCCCTTTTCTGTCTTGTGAGTTACTCTGTTAGCAGGTGGGCACTGGGGAATGGAGGGGCATTTTTTGGATGTCTAATATATCACAAGTTTAAGTGGATTAAATGAGTTATCAATAAGATTGCAAATCTAATAAAAATCATTGAAACATAACCTCAACCATTTCCTCAAGGAATGTTTGCAGAAGAACTATAACTGTGCACCGGAGAGTCTGCATTTGGCAATAGTGACTTTCCACTTCAGATCGAGAAATGTGAGGGGAAGTGGAGGACCGAGTAGATCATCTAGTATTGTCAAGTCCGAGAGTGATTTGGTCCGATACCATGTTCTGAATAGGGCTAAGGAGATAGGAAAGATACCAACACAAGCTTGCATCAAACTTCCAGAAGGTCTATTTTGGAACTAAATCCATCCCTGTTTGCTTCTGACGGCTTCTTTCCTTGTGTTTTTCTCTAATGTGCAAATTCTACATGCATTAACACATTAAACCCTGACCGACTGGCTTAGCTAATGCTTGTTCTTTTTTATTTTCTTTATGAGGAATTGTGTCACAGGCAGAAGGCAGGGTCGATCTAGAGGGCATGGCATTTTTAGGTTTGTCCTGGTACTCAGTGAGAAAAACTGGTTCGAACGACTGCCAAGCAAGTCTTCCCCAAGTTGTGACCTTGAGAAGTGCTTTATGGTTGTCTTGCATATATCAACAAGGATTGATTCTTATTCCCAGAACGGAACCCGGGGCAAATGGTTAAATCAAATACAATCGTTCCGTGGGTCAAATTTATCCACAAATCACACACCTAGGACGAACAATCACATTGGGATGTGGTATTTTGTCATTTCATGAAACACAGGGCCACTGTTTAGCTTCAAATTCAGTATATTATTCTGACATTATAATAAAATCTATTTATTTGTCTAGTGCAGACAGCTAAGGTTAAAAAAAAGCTCAGTGCGAGATGTATACTTACTTATTTATATGTATACAAAAACAACACGCGGTGGCATAATGTACATCATATTTATTCAATGTCCACTCAAATTCCTAGTTTGACAGAAGAGTAAATGACAACCCATAGGAAATGTCAACATTTTGACCTGTTGGAATGAAGTTGTGGTTCTTTTCAGGACAATACCACCTATCTAGCATCATATGAATTTAAGAAGCAGGTTTTGTTTTCTATTACTGTTTTGTTCTTCCCTTTCAGCTTGTAATGTTCTAATATTGTTGCACAACTAAATACTTAGAAATACAAAGGCAAATCTATCACTCTCAGATAGAGTACAAGATATTAGTAAGACAAGATATAGACCATTTATGACAACACAACTTGTAGAGCCCAAAGGTAACATCTTCCACAGAGACCAGATCCTTCATCGCTGAGGCAGTCCAGAAGCCCAGGTAACCAACTTCTCTACTTTCCGTCAAGATAAAGACCTCATCCATCATTGTACCAAATCGAAACCTGGACAAAAGGGTGCATTTTAGCTATTGTTTCAAAGACTGCCATTCTCCAGTTTTCGAATTCCCAAAGTGTAGTTTGATCATTACGACTTTGGCTGTTTTTCGGGAAAAACGCTGCGGTTGTGGCTGCCATAAGACCACCATATTGGCGGTTACCTGACCGTAGCCACACTGTGAAGCCCGCTATAAAAAAGCCAAATATGTGACGCCGTGAGAACAAAGGAGGGAGGGAAAGAGGCTATTCCACCACCAGCATCGTCAGGCCGACACAAATCCACACACCAGATTACGTTCCACAAATCACCACAGCGGTTCCTCCATGGAGGTAAACCATTAGCGGTGCAAACTGCTGCTGTCAAAACCAACTACTGTCAGAACACACCACCACATTGAACAGTTTGAATACCCTACATCTGACACACATCCACACACCAGACACACCTACTCACAGCACTATATAACACACCCCCACGCTACCAACAATCCTTTGCAACTAAAATGACATTGACATACACATACACAGAGAGCAGGCAATCATAGAGAGAGAACACCCTAACACCATAGGGACATACACACACACACCACATGCATCACACACCACACATCAGCACAACTAACATACAATGCACATTACGAGCACACACAAATCAGCACAAGCGCCCATCACTCACAACACACCACCCACACCCCATCACTCACCCAACACCACACCCCTACACACACACAACACCCCCCTCCTGTCAACACAACCATATCCCCACAAACGCACCCACAGATCACAGACAATGAGTTGAGGGTCATGGTGGGTGAATTTGTCAGGGTAGAGCCGCAACTGTTTGGAGCACAGGTCCAACAAACATCATTTGCCAGGAAACTGGAGTTGTGGCAAAAAATAGTCGACAGGGTCAACTCAGAAGGCAACAATCCACGCACAAGGGAGGACATCAGGAAGAGGTAGAACGACGTTAGGGGGAAGGTACGTTTCATGGCATCACAACACCAGATCGCCGTGCACAAGACTGGTGGTGGGCCCCCACCTCCTCCCCACCAGTTCACATCTTGGGAGGAGAAGGTCTTGGACATTTTGCATCCCGAGGCCTGACTGGAATACCTGGGGGACTAGACTCTGGTAAGTACTCACAACTTCCATGTCACATAATTGTCATGTCCTGCATGCTTCTTCACCACCCAAGTACTCCCCAATTCACTGTAGCAAGCCTGACCATTCACCAGGAAACAGTATTGAACAGTCATGGGAAGTATCAGAGAGTACCTGAACCCATCTGCAGTGCCATATGTACCAAACCTGAATGACAGCACCCAACATGGAATATGGAACACATCACAGACTACCATGTACTACCAAAGGTATGCTGTGCAGCATTTGTCATTGTCATAGCTGGGAATCTTGTTAAGCCACTGTATACATCTGACAAAGAGATAACCAAACACACTTTCAAAATTTAACTCTGTGTCTCACTCCATCCACAGGTACCGCTGCCAGTGCCACCATGGAGAGGATACCAGAGACTGCCAGCCCTCCTCAGGATGAAGGCCCCAGTGAGGACAACACGCCTGGATGTCTGAACACTGATGACCTACCTGCCCCATCTGGGACACCTCGTCAGTCTACAACTCCCTGCCCCACCCTGCCCACATCTATCCCCCACAACCCTGTGACTACAACTTCTCAGCCAACCCTTCTTCCCAAAACGTGTGTCCTAAGGACTGTTCAAACTATTGTGTGCCCCACAGTACAGGAACCTGAGTCGACCCCTCACACCCCAGACAATGAAGGTCTTGCTACCACTGGGAGTGGGCACACCGTGCCAGGGTTACAGGCACGTGGGGGCAGGGGGCTTGGGAGGGAAGCTGTGGGCCAGAGGATGGGGTCCCCAAGGGACTCTACTGACAGGAAACCATAACTCAAGTCCTGGGAGCATACCAACAATCACAGGACAGGATGGGCCAGATTATCACCGTGTTGGGGGAAAACCAAAGGCTGCATATGGAATACCACCAGGAGGTCATACAGCAGTGACAGGCACACAGTGCCACCATGGCCTCCATTCCAGGGGTGCTGAGGGACATTAACACCACCCTGCATGCTTCCTCAAGCCACCATTAGGCCCCTTCCATTAGCAACCTAACATCTGAGCTATCTACAACAGTGGCAGCCAGCAGAATGGAGGCCCTGCCAGGGGAACCACAGGCCTCAGACACCCCTACATCTGTATCTGAAGATCCCTCCTGCAAACATGGATGTCCACCCAGACATCCGGCTGGAGCAGATGCCAAGACCAAACCCACTGCCAGGTAGTGAACCTCACCTGATTTGTCTCCCTTGTATGCCACTGAGACACCCTGTTGACTGTTCAGAGACATTACTTCATTTCCAATGGCACATGGACACTGGACCTGTGCAACCAACTGCTGTAGTAGCTACTCTGATGAGTCCATCTACCATGACCTCACTTATCACCTTTTGGACAATTTGAACACCTTAATTGTGACTTTCACAATCAATATATGCACAAAAACACCATTGAACACATCTACTGTATATGTGCCTTCAATAAAACATTAACAAATGTGATGCTTGCCAACTATGGTCTGGTAATGTCCCCCTACATCGGACAGGCAGTGTAATGGACAGAAGAGGGAGGCACCCTCAGCAGGAGACACATTACAACAGATATGTCCTAGGACAGATGTCAGAGAGGTTGAAATCCAGGCCCACAAACGAGTATAGTCAGTATTCCAACCGGCAAAAAGATCATGACAGAAAGTACCCTCAGGATGGAAGGCATTGTGCCACACAAAGCACATACGTAGGTCATAGATGTCGTGCCCACTGTAGCATACCTCCTAAGCAGGGGCCCCCAGGTATTACCTATACATCACCAGTTAGAGAAAATTCACACAAATCACCTTACCAGCCATCTGTCATGTACAACCCTCATTTCTGTAATCATTTACCAATGCTAATGACTATGAATGCCTCAAGCCATAGGCAGCAGAGGCACAGATTTAAATACCAAAGTCAGTGGGAGGAATGGCATGAGAACAGGAGAATGTAGGACACATAGCTCAATACTGATCTTTCCATTTGAGAAGTGAATGTAGGGAACTGCATTGAGAACACGTTCGAGATGGACCACTTTTACAGTGCACTTTACATTCTATCAGTCATCTTCCACAACTCACACAAAGGGATAGAACTACATTTCACCCCGACTGATGAACCACATAAGGAGGACTATTGTCCCCAATGAATGTGGACATACAGGACTTGAAAACCCCCACTCAACATACCTGTATATCTCTGGAAGTAATGATTGATAAACTCAGTCCTAGAGTCAGCTGCACCTTCTTCCTCTGGCTCCTCCTCACTTGCCATTTCAGCATTTTTATCCACTGGTCCAGCTGCCTCACCCTCATCAGCAAGAAATGGTATCTAACATCCCAGGGCTAGATTGTGGAGCATGAAGCAAGAAACAATGATTTGGCGTACCTTTTGGGGCCAGTAGATGAGGGCACCTCCAGATCCAGGTCCAGGCACCTGAATTTGGCCTTCAGTAGGCCAAATGTTTGCTCGATTACACTCCTCGCCCTCCCGTGGGCCTCATTGAACTGGAGTTCCCCTTCTGTGGCAGGGTACCTCACTGGTGGCAACAGGCAAGGAAGATTTGGATAGCCAGAGTCACTTGTGTGCACAAATGTAGAACCAGTGAAATAACAGGTACAGTGACTGTGCAGAAGGTGATGAAAGGTGCCATAACAGTGAAACACATTAATATGCATACATACCAAGGATCCAGGTCCTCTGTGTGTGTAGTCGTGCCATCATGTGTGGGACACTGCTGTTCCTCAAAATGTAGGAGTCATGCACGGACCCAGGAAACTTGGCAGTGACTTGTGAGATATACCGGTCTGCCGGACACACCACCGGAACATTTATGGAGTAGTAGTTCTTCTTGATCCTATACACCTGTTCATTGGCACTGGGAGGGACCAGGGCAACATGGGTGCCATCAATAACACCTATCACATGAGGAATGTGTCCCATATCATAAAAGTCATCCTTCACATAGGCCAAGTGTGCACGTTGGGGGGACCTAATGTAGCCTTATAGCACACAGTACATCCTTCAACACCAGACTGAACATGGGCTGAGACATCCCTGCTGTTAAGGCCACAGTATTCTGATAGGAGCCTGTGGCAAGAAAGTGTTGCACTGACAAGACATGTACTATGGGAAGGATGCAGTATGGATTGTGTATGGCTGGCAACAGATCTGGCTTCAACTGCGCACATAGATCCATGATGGTCTGATTATTCAGACGATATGTCTGGATTACATGCCTATACTCCATGGTTGCAAGGTCAACTAGTGGACAGTACACTGGTGGTTGTCTCAAACTCCTCCTGGCAGGATATCTAGGCTGAGAGGAGTGAATGTACAATGAGTAAAGCATTAGGCAGATGTAAGTGTCACATGGTGCATTAGCACACACCTAACACTGTAGGGGATGTGTTGCACAGATTACATATACAATAATGACCATGCTTATGTGGATTGGACACCCTCACTGCTGCACATTGGCGTACATATGTTTCATGTGTCATTGAACTTGTGTGGCTGACTGAGCTGTCCTGCACTGATCAAACAATATGTATGAGAATATACCAATATATAGCCGTCGCCTATGTGCCTCTAAGTACCTTACCATGGCTATCAACAATTATACAGCCGTATCACGTCATTGTGACAAGAATGTTACAAATTGAAGCACTACCACGATGGCACAACATAGGCTTACACTGCCATTTGGTCAGGCATGTGTATGGTGCACTCATTTAGGCACATCCATAGATTATATGTGCAACAACGTGGCAGGCTCCTGTCCTGATGTAGTGGACAGTTGGAAGTGACCTAAGTCCGCCGGCAGAAGTTGTCATGGTGGTAGACGGTCGCAACCATGGTGCAACTTGTCATTGTCAATATTTCTCCCTGTGGCGGACTGGGGCCAATGGTGATGACTAGTGGCGGTGACGGTCCTGTACATGGTGGCCGTGACCACCATTTTCTGCAGCCTTGCCTACTTGATTCCTGACACTGTTGTTAGCAAGACCTCCACGATGTGTGTACTGCCCCTGGGAGCCATCATACCATGTACTGCAGGTGATAGGGCCCTTGCCTTTAGGCCGGGAGAGCTGGATAAGCTGATAGAGGCGGTCCTACCCCTGTGTGAAACAGCTCTATGGGACACCAGAGGAGCAGGTGAGTCCTATGCCATAGTCATGTGTGATAGGGTTTTAGTGTGGTGTTGCTTCAGGCAAGTGTACTGGTGAAGGAGTATATGCATGCAGAGGGCATAAAGTGAAGGCGTGTGACCAGAGAGGATAGGTATGTGTGGGCACTTACTGTGACAGATGTGTAGTGTTGGTATGGTGCATGTGTACATGACTTTCTCTTTTGCCTGTGTCATCCATGCAGGTGAACGCCCATCAGAAGAAAGGGAACTGGCATGCCATTGCCAAGCAAGTGCCGACCCTGGGAGTCCACAGCCCGAGGAGCACCCATTGTTGCAAGCGGTGGGAGGACGTAAGACACTGGACCTGGAAGACTGAGGCGGCCCAGCTGGAGATGTCCTCCCAAAGAGGGAGGGGTGCCTGTTGGACCCTGACCCACTTAATTGTCTGTATTTTGGCAGTGGTCTACCCTGAGGTGGATGGGCATTTAAGCATAGCACAGCAGCCACAAGGTGGTGAGTGCTGACTGTATCCTGGTAATTGCCACTGGTTCTATGGTGTTTGCTGCCTCACTGTAACATCTGTGGCAATGTAGTAAGAGCAACATGTATATAGACAAGAGGACACGTGTAGTTCCCACCTTGCCTGAGTATTATATGTAGATGTGGCTTCATGGGTTGCTATCAGTAGATTTACATCTCCTGTGTCATGCCATCTCCATGTCTGCGTTGGGGAGCGGCCACTCACCTGAAAACCAGGCTCTCTGCAGAGGCGATGACTGCTCTCCCGACCGCCTGAGGCACCTCTTGGTGCTGCTGACTGCACCAAGAGCCCCGGCAGGTTCCCCAAAAGGGAAGGGGATTTGGAAAAAAGAACAAAAGAAACACTGCACTCCTTTTCACCAGGTCCAGCTGGGTGCGGTTCTTCGGGTTATGGAGGACTGCCAGTGGAGCCCCTGGAAGTTGCCTTTCTGTGATGAATTACGCTATAGGTGAAGCTATGTACTATTAAGAGACTATTTCACAACATTCAAAAAAGCATGCACTGGTTTCATTAAACAGCATTCAAAAAGGCATGGACTGGTCTCATTAAACAGCATTCAAAAAGGCATGCACTGATCTCATTAAATGTGTCTAATTTGGTTATCGCAGCACATTCACCTGGTAATATCAGCAACTTGGCCCTCTCTCTCTTCTCACGGATTAATATATACAAAAGGTGATAAAATCTGAATGTCTCTAAACAAATTAGGAAGTTCTGCAAGTCTCTTTCATGGAGCTTCACTTTCACATTAGGTTGTCTATGGTAAAACTACAATATAACACGGGATGCAATACCAAAAGCAAGAAAACTCACACATAAAGTAATCCTAGCACTGAATTGTGTAATAAACAAGTGGAGGATAGTGAAGTTCTGTCACAGTTCTCAGTTACAAAACAAAAGTTGTTAAGGCCCCCCACGCTAAATCTGTTATTCAGCTCTCATCAAGGCACCACTCATAAATCATGTCTGTGTCCTTAGAAGAGGCCTTTCAAAGTCTCAAGAAGGCTAGAGTGCAATCAGTCTCAGTTTTCAGCTTTCACCAAAAAACAAAGCGACCATAATAAAATTCTACAGCAACAGATTCCAGACAGCATGCCCCTACTTAGCTGACAGAAGTGTGTTCTTTCCAGAAGATCTCTGCTGAGGCTCTTTGTTGCCAACCGAGTTAAGAGGGCAGTGGGTGGGGCCTGGAGGGAATTCCAGAGTGCAGAGGGCTTTCCTTGCCAGACAGGAATAAAGCCAAGCAGAGTCATGCGCACAGCAAGAGTATTTATAGCCAGCATGACTCATGTCTTTGAAAACAGGAAGCAGCTGCTCCCTGGAGACCTTGGGGGCATGGTGGTTGCCTGGCAAGCAATAAACAAGTGAACCAGTCACATTTAGAAGCAGGAGGACTTGACACAGTCACGTGTTCAACAAGCATTGGTTAAAACAACTATATAGTCAAACAAGCATGGGTAACATAAAGTACATATCAAACATTGGCAATATCTAACTAGAAATGCAGACAGATGTTACAAGCAACCCAGTGGTGCTACATGTAAATTATTAAGCCAACGCACCGGAGGATGTTGCCAAATTAGGCAGAGTTGTTGGGTCCTGACAGTCTGCATGTGGAGATGGTCAAATGATTATGGCATATAGATGTGAGCTTGTGTATCACCCTACCCATTGAGTATGACCCGGTCCAACCATCTGCATATGAGTATTACTGGCGCTAGGGTGTCTGTCCACTCCCATCTGTATTGACCACCTGTATTTGTCTCTCATATTTGGTACAGGGACTATAGACATCTAGTACTGGTACAGGTATAGACTCCAAATGATGCAGCAATTCCATTTACACCACAGATGTGGCCTCTGTAGGACTGTACTTATGGCTTGGCAGTTTTATCACCATTGTCTGTTCATCTTCAATAAATGGGGTATGTGAAGGCAGCAACAGTAGGACAATATGATTTGGTTAAATTAGACTCATCATGCATTTCCATGTGTTTGACTTGTGGAGATATTACCTTCAGCCCAATTGGGACTGTTCTAGAGGTAAGTGCCTAGGCAGATCTCGCCTTTGACAATTTGAAAAGTAAATGCCAAGTGTGCCAATGCCCTACCAATTATAGTGCAAGTTAGCTTAGTTGCTGCCTACATCATGTCTCAATGGTTACTTGGGTGCACATCTGATGGGATAATTATTGCTACTCTTGGCCTAGCTGATGTGTGTAATTTGGACAGGATAAGGTTTTGTATGACTTATGAGATGGTGATGTAAACCTTTAGTTGTATCATCATTCCTGTAGCAGCCCCATGTAGTAGTGGGATATGTTGTCAGCGCAATGACAGTCAAGTAGGTCCATGTGTGCAATATGTGTACACGTCTTTTCTGTCTGACATGTGTGTTGTCAGGACTTAGGTACAGGTAATCAGATGTTAGGAATGGTGTGAGTGGTGGTGGTTTGATCATGTTTTGAAGTCTAACTACTGTAACTGCATGTCAGGTGGATTGGTATGTGGCCTATGATGTAATATGTGACTTCCTCAAGTTTATTAGATGTGACACTGTACTCAGTGATTAACTAGGGATGTCTCATGTCTGCTATGTAGGCCATTGCAGATGCAATTAGATGTATGAATGATTGTGGTATATATGGATTGCTGTCTGCAGATCTTCATCTGTGATAAAGTCAGACTAATCACGTGTCTGTACACCAGACTTTTATTCTACACATCAGATGTCACCTGTATGGGAGTCCAACTTGTAGGGGACACAACAATTATTTGATCAATATTGGCATTTCTGTACAGTGTGTTAGGTCAGCCATGTAATGTGACAGGCAGGTGCTGTTTGGTCTGTGAGTGGAGTAGTCTTCACTATCAAGGGACATTACAAATGGACATGGACTGATCAGGTGTAGTTACAGTACAGGACTAATGTGTTTTGTCCAGTCACCTGCTGTTCCAATACATGATAGGAGTATGGAGAGGCATGATCAGGATTTCGGTAGTCATTTGCACTTCAGCCAGGGCATGTTGTGCACGTAGACATGGCTTTGCTTATCATCATGTGGATTACTCCAGTCATGCTAACTTACTTTTATTTTGATGTTGGTGTGTGGGTTTGCATACAGGGGTGGCTAGTTGTGACAGGATGTAGGATATGGGTATTGCCACCAGAGATAGCCTAGCCAGGAGATGTTTACCTACAGATGTGCAAGTTTACATGTGTGTATGTGTGAAATATGTTCACTCTTTCTCTCTACCTTCCTCCCTCTCTCTCTCTATTTATGTGCATCAGCATTGGCAGGCAATGGAGACAGGGCACAGGCAAGTAGGGATGCTGCAGGCCACAGGACCCGGAGTGCTGCTACCAGTGACAGCGAGGGGTCCAGTGGCACGGAGGGCGAGGGACCGCATCTTCAACATCATGTTTGGAATCCTCCTCCAGTGGACACTCCCTGGTGGTGGCAGTCCCATCTGGGACTACCCCAGCACCATTTAAGTCCACCACCCCCTTACTACCACCACCCTACCTGTAGCTCCCCACCCAGTTGTCTGTGCCCTCTCACCCAAGAGGGTGAGAATCTCCTTCGCCTCAGGCACCTCTGCCACTGCCCCAGTCAGCCCTGCTGCTTTTAGTGAGGAGGCTATTGACCTTCTGAGGATGATCTCTGTGGGTCAGCCGACCTTTGTGAATGCCATCCAGGGATTGGTAATTCAAGTCCAACAGAGTAATGTATTCCTGGATAGCGTTCACAGTGCACTGGCTGGCCTACAGAGATCCTTTCAGGCTCTGGCCTCCACACTGACAGCAGCTAGTCACCCTTTGTCTTCTATCCCCCTCCCCTACTTCTTCCCAATCCCAGACGACTCTTCCCCATTCCAGCCAAGCACACAGACAGACAAGCATGCACCCACCTCAACATCCAAGGCACAGCTGACAGACACAAGCACCACAAGACCCACTACCAGCATGCACACAAACAACACCCACCTGCAGGCACACCATCATCCACTTCCTGCACAGACTCCCCCACAACCCCCACCTACACAGACACTACACTGGACACACCCTCAGTCACCGCAACAACATTCACTGATACAGCCACCACTCCAATCCTCCCCACAGTCGGCATAATAGCAGACATCCACCCCAGTCACCCCATCCACAGACACAATAACCACCGACACATCCACATGCAGCACATAGTCCATACTGCTGACACCACCCCAACAGACAGTAACCCATCCACCATGGCATATCCCAGCACCTCCTCCCCCCTCCTCCCAAGACACATAAATGCCCACACTGACCCACCCAACAGACACCCAGCGCCCACAAGGATACCACACACAAAAATGCACCCAAGACATCCACCATGACACCTCCTACAACCACTCCCTCTACCTCCACTCCCAAACCCTTTTGCCATGATCGTCTGCGTGTATCTAAAAAGGTGTTTCTCTTGGAGGTTTCCCTCTTCCCCACTCCTCTGCCACCCCGTGATACCCCCAAACCATCTGTGTCACTCCCCAAGTCCAACCCTTCCACCTCCAAGTCCTCCCCTGCTCCCTCCCTCTGTTAGTACCCATGCCCCCGCCAAGAAGTCGACCCCTCCCAAGTGTTCCCAGCCTTCCCATAAACCCCACCCTAAGCCCCCCTACTCCCAAGCCCAAAGACCCAAATCCCAAACCAAAGCCCAGACGGTACCCTCCACCCCACTCCCCAAACACCGAGGTACCTGCCTGCCCTCTTGATGCCCCAACCATATCGAGGTCATTTAGCAGTCAGGAGTCATGTAGTGACACACAGATGTGTCATATGTGCATGGGGCACACTGTTGTTGGACTGGCCTCTGGCCTTTTATATTGTACGTATTTATTTATTTATTTGCATATTTATTTTTGCAGTACATCTATGCCAACCAGTTGTTTGTCTAGTGGTCACAAATGCGTCCTGCCTTGCTTCCCACATGGCTGTTTTGGTCTTGCCTGCTTTGGTTTGTGTGTGAGTAACTTTTGTGTGTGTGTTGGTTGTGCTGGCAGTTGCGTCTGGGTAGCATATGTGGGTGTGGCTGTAGAATTGTTCCCACTATAATGGCTGTATTCTGGGCTTGTTTGTGTATGGTGCATGTATGTTGTTATTGTGTATATTGTTTATGTTCACATGTTTTATTGGTAGTGTTGTGTGCCCTTGTGTGGGCGTGCGTGTGTGTGTGTGGAAATTGGTATATCAAAACCTTTGTGCGGTGTGTTTGCGTGGTATGGCATATGCTTCATTGTATGGCTGTGTGATTGTGTGTATTGGTTGTCAGATGTTGTTACATGTTGTATGTATGTAGTGTTAGGTGGAGGTGTGTATTGTGGTTGCCTGGTGATGCATTTGAGATGTTGGGATTGTGATGTTGTTGGGTGATTTTGTGGTGTTGTGTATTGTTGTGTTTGACTGTGCCAGTGCTGTGTGTCTGTGGGTTGGTGTGTTTTGTAAGTGTGTATTGGCTGTGGTGTGTATAGTATGTGTGCGTGTGTGTATGTGGCTGTGTGTGAATGTGCATATCAGTGTGAGGTAACATGTGTGCTTCACCCTCACCACCGATCCCAGATGTATATGTTGTGTGTGCTTGGGTACTCTCCCTTTTCCCTACAGTGTCAGGTAGGATTTGTGTACTCAAGGTTGTTGTCGTCATCGCCGGTTCCGGAGTCGTTGGGTGAGCAGGAGCAATAGGAGGACGTGCAGTTCAAGTTCCATGGTGGCTCCAGACAGGTATGTGTTCCAGAAGGTGGGTGTCTCCTTTTATAGAGTTGGTTTCCCCCAGGGTTTCCGTAGTGGTGTGACTGGGGCGGAAACCTTGGCGGTGTTCAACCTCGTAATGTGTCCGGTGGGAACATGGTGTCCACTAGACTGAAGGTGGCTACCGCCCTCTGTGGTGAGCTGACCACATTGGCGGTGCTGGCGGTTGTTTGGCTGTATTCTGTAGTGAATACCGCCATGGTCATAATTTGGTGGTCTTCCCCTTGGCCTGTTGGCGGTACAACTGCTGCCGCCAACATGGCGGGCCTGAGACTGCCAGACTCATAATGACCCTTTGTGTCTTCATGGCAGGCTAAAGCATATACAGTAGACATCAATCACTTCCTAAACAGAAAGGCATAAATCAGTAGTTAAAAGAACACAGTGTCAGCTAAGTAAATAGATCAAAAATACACAGTGGCAGTAGGCTAACAAAATAAGTACTTGATGCCCCATCACCAAAACCTAATGGTGATTCAAATGTGGCAATGTAACTGTCTACAAAATGGGTTTTGAAGACCAGCCTATTCAAACTGTGAAGAACACATAAAAGTAAGGGCTTGATCCAAAGCCCGCTCTCTCTCCCTAATTCAGGAATAAGGAATACAAAATTGTTCAATTTAGTAAGCAGAATGATTAAACCAACTGACAACAAATCAAGCCTCCCTCCATCAAACATTCACTGCAACATGCTAGCCAACTGTTTCTTAGGAAAAGTTAATAACATTTTCATATCAATGAAAGGAAATCAGGAATATTAAGGTATGGCAACGCGAAAAATTGAACAAATTCCCTGAAATGACTCTAGAAGATACCTATGAGATTTTCAATGCAATCAAAGTCAGGCTCACTACTAGACCCAGCTCCTCTGGGCATCATACTAAAATGGGGGAGGTAGTAATTAGAAGGCTGGTGGTGATGTTTCATCTATCTTTAAAGTGAGGGACAGTTCCAGCAGCATGGAAGCAGGTCATTGTGAAGTCGCTATCGCCCTATCTCACTTCTACCTGAACCAAGTGAAATATTAGAAAAATTAATTCATAAAAACCTTGCCTCGTATCTGGAATCAATGATATTCTTCACTTCTCTCAGAAAGGGTCTAGACTTACGAGTATCACTGAGACTGCCCTGTCACAGAGAGGAACTAAAAGCCATACTGGATCAAGGAGGAACTGCGGCTTTGATCCTGTTGCATCTGAGCGCAACATTTGACACTGTCTCTCAAACCCTGATAGGGAAAAGGCTGTAGGAAGCAGGAATAGCCGGACTTGCACTCAAATGGCCTACTTCATTCCTTCAAAAAATAACTTTTCAGGTATGAGAGGAAACTGCTAAATCAGGAATATATCCCTTAAAGCACAGGATCCCTCAGGGCTCTTCATTAAGCCTGACCTTATTCAACTAGTATGTCACCTCACTAAACGGGTTCATACAGGACTATGGCCCTCATCATGACATTGGCAGTAAATCCCGCTTACTGCCATGGTAACGGCCGCCAAAATACCGCCGCAGTGGCGAATGCCCATTTGCCATATTATGACACACACACACACACCAATCCAACAGAATACTGCCACATACACACATCCGCCAGCCCAAAGGTCAGTGTTAAACTGTCTGTACCGACATCCATACCGTTATGCCAACAAAACAACACCCAGTACATCATGACCCACAAATCATCACATCGGACATTCAACGGCGGTAAACCATTGGCGGTACACACCCCGGCGCACTCAGAATGGACACCCAAATACTAAATCACACAACACTGGCCAATACCAAAATCATACACCTGACACTCATACACACACCACACTCACCCACCCACAGCACTATAAAACACACACCCACATCACTCACAAACCTTTATGAATACAAATTATTGCCACCAGACAGACACCAAGACCACTGCGACAACTTGACACACACACACCCATACATCCCTCACACACCCCATTATGCACACCCAACCACAGTGCCCAACACCCATACACCTACACACACCACACAACAGCCATGTCCCTATAAAGGCATCCCGTTTCACAGATGAGAAGTTGCGGGTCATGGTGGAGGAAATAGTCAGGGTAGAGCCACAGCTGTTTGGAGCACAGGTACAGCAAATATCCATTGCCAGGAAGATGGAGCTATGGCGGAGAAACGTGGACATGGGGAATGCCGTGGGACAGCATCCAAGACCAAGGAACAACATCAGGAAGAGGTGGAACAACCTGAGGGGGAAGGTACGTTCCATAGCAGCAAGGCACCAGCTGGCAATACAGAGGACAGGCGGTGCACCCCCACCTCTTCCCCCACAGCTGACAGCATGGGAGGAGCAAGTCTTGGCAATACTGCATCCTGAGGGACTCAATGGAGTTGTTGGAGGACTGGACACTGGTGAGTCAACATTTACTACTTATCAACCCCCATACCTGCATGCACGCTTGCAGCCTCACCCTCACTCCATCCAACACACTGCACCTACACATATGACTAACCCCAATGCCAAGCCCTGCTTGCTAAACCAATGCATGAACAGCCTCCCAGCCCTGCATGGACACCCATCACCAAAGCATGCACAGCATGGGGGAACTAACAATCCAACAATACATCAACATACACAAACAAAGGTGTCAGGGCAACAACAACAGTAGAGGGTAAGCTAGGGATGTACATTATGTCACAGTCAAGAAGCATAATACATCACTTATATCCCTGCAGGTGCCCCAGCCAATGTCAGTGGAGAGGAGGTGCCACGACTATCCAGTTCCCCAACAGAAGATGCCCCCAGTGATGACAGTAGCTATGGACTTCAGGATTTGGATCAACAACCTGGCCCATCAGGGACCACTGGACAGTCGGTCACTCCAGCCCACTCACAGACCACCACAGAGCCTCCCCATCAGTATCCAATACCACAGCAACCACCCAGCACCCCCACACTTCTGTCTCCAGGACACATCAATCAGCAGTGTGTCCACCTGTACAGGGACCCCAGTCCATACCTCACCCCTAAGACAATCAGGGACCTGGGGTCAGTGGGCACACCGTTCAGGGGACAGGGGCACAGGCACACTGGGAGGACCGCTGTGCACCAGGGGGAGGACAGGCCCAGGGAACCGACTCTCCAGGAGGCACTCACCAAGATCCTGGGGTCCTACCAACAATCTTAGGACATGATGGGCCAGATCCTTGGCAACATGCCGGATTACAAGTGGCTGCAGGAGGAACACCATAAGGAGATCAGGGAGGACTTGCAGGCCCTCAGTACCTCCATGTTCTCCATAGCAGGGGTGCTGGCAGACCTGACTAACATCATGAGGGAATTGACAGCACAGCAGCGTACCCCTTTCACTAGCCAGTCTATTGACCAGCAATCCACTTCCACTGCAGCTAGTAGCTAGGAGGTCGCCACAGGACCCACAGGCCACAAGCAACTCTCCCCCTGTAGGAGGTGAACCACCCCATAAATGTTCCCTGTGACCCAGACAGAAGCCAGAGACATTTACCAAGACCACCGGCAGGAAAGGAGACTCTCCTGATTGTCCCCCTTGTGTCCCACCCTTTCACTTTGTCCACTTTGAACTGCCTTTGCTCCCCTTCCTATGGCCACTTGAACACTGGACCTGTGATACAACCAGACTGGAACAATATCCTGGACTTTCGTCTACCATCACCCCATTCCATTGCACTTTTCCTTCAATTTTATAGCACTACAATAAACACCCTTGAACACAACTTGACTAACAGTATTTTATGTGTTGAGAATGTGCATTTAGGAGAACAGTCACATCTAGTACAAATGATCTGAACAGTGTGATAGCATACAATAAATGGCCTGTAACTGTCTGTAGTAATCACATCAGGACACTGTTGTCATATCACCAACATCTGTTTAATGGCAAGCCATAGGTGACAGTAAGTTGAGATGCAATGAAAGCGAATGCCATCATGCTACAGTCACACAGATGAAATCAATAGTCAGAGCAATGATAAGTTCCACTATCTCACCTGTGTGTCATTGGAATTATTGACGTATAAGTGATGTTCTGTTGTCCACATCTTCATCCTCTGCCTCCTCATCCTCACTGTCCTCGGGGTCCACTGCTTCAACAGTCTCCTCCTCCTGCAAAAAAGGCACATGTCGTCTGAGGGCCAGGGTGTGCAACATGCAGCATGCCCCTACTATCCGCAGACCTTCCCGGTGAGTAGCACAGGGATCCACCTGTTAGATGGAGGCACCTGAACCTGGTCTTCAGGAGGCTGAAGGTCCTTTCGATTATTCTTCTGGTTTACCCATGTGCATCATTATAATGGTTCTCAGGCCCTGTCCTGGCATTCCTCACAGGGGTCAAGATAGGTTTGGGTAGCCAGAGTCACCTGCAAGTTTTGAGGGACAAACATTAGCCTAACACAATGCTATGGGGATAACACCTGAAGGCATACACTGACATACACTGGGTGGTGACTCTGGCTCACCTATTAGCCACACCCTGTGCCTGTAAAGTTGGGCTATCACATTTGGGATGCTGCTATTCCTCAGGACAAAGGTGTCATGTGCCAACCCAGGATACTTGCCTGTGACATGAGAGATGTACTGGTTTGCCAGGCACACTATTTCCACATTCATTGAGTGAAACTCTACCGACTGCTGAACACCATGTTTATTCTGGCGGGGGGACAACTGCAATATGTGTACAGTCAATCGCCCCAATAATATTGGGGATATGCCCCATTGCATAGAATCCTGCCTTCACAGTGGCCAAATCTTCCACCTGGGGGAAAACAATGTAGCTCCACGTGTGTTTTACCAAGGCAGACTATACCCTTGCCAGCACGATTGAGAACATTGGCTGTGACATTCCTGTTGCCAAGCCCACTGTCACTTGGAAAGAACCAGTTGCCAGGAAATGGAGCACTGATAGCGGTGATCCCAGTGGGATGACGGATAGCTGATATCATGTCACGCTCCAATTGGGCACACAGCTCTCCAATTGTGGCCCTGTCCTGTCTATAGGTGAGTATAATGTGCCTGTCCTCCAGTGTAGCCAAGACCACATGGGGTCTGTACCTCCTCCTATTCATCCGCAGTGGTAGGTATCTAAGGGACACAAGAGTGAGTAGGATGTCACAATTTGAACAATGGAACCACCACCTCAGTAGACATACAGCATCAATGTGATGGAACAGTGGGAATGGCAATGTATGTGCAATTCTAGGTAGTGACGCAGTTATGGATAATCTGATCGTTGTCCACCACCATGAAATGGGGACCGCCTGTCCTGTATCTTGGGACAGGTGGAAGTGAGGTAACTCCGCCGACATTGGGCATCGTGGTGGAAGGCAGTCTTGCACCGCCGTGCAATTCCTCATTGGCTAATATGGGGCTCTGTGGAGTACAGTGGCCAATGGGGATCAGCGCCGGCGGTGACAGTGTACACCGCTGTGGACGTGACCGCCATTTTCTATCTACATCCTCACTTGTTTCCTGACTTTCCACAGCACAACACCTACACTGCGTGTGCTGCTGTGACCTGTGTCTGGAACTTACCATGGCCCGTGTGACAGGGGAAAGGGCCCATGCCTTCACATCGGAGGAGTTGGAGTGACTGGTGGATGGGGTCGTACCCCAGTATGGACTGCTGTATGGGCCTCCAGACCAACAGGTGAATACACCTTGGGCACGATGCATGTGGGATGGATGCATGGAGATGTGTGTGCAAGCATCGTCTCATCGGGGTTGGGAAATGTCTGGTGGTAGGGTACATGGTGGGCGCCGGGGGATGTGTGTGCCAATAGAGAGGGAAACGGGATTGGTGGGCCATATGTGTGACAGGCTGGATTGCATGTGTAATGGTGTCTTCCCGTCTGTATCACCTCTGCAGGTCAGCGCCCATCAAAAGAACGGATTGTGGCGTGCCATCGCCAAGGACGTGCTGACCCTGGGGATCTACAGCAGGCGGAGCACCCACTGTCAGAAAAGGTGGGAGGACCGGAGATGCTGGTTACGGAAGACCGCGGAGGCCCAGCTGGGTATGGCCTCCCATCGAGGAAGGGGTGCCTGTCAGAACCTGACCCCTCCCCGATGGCCCGCATACTGGCAGTTTCCTATCCAGAGCTGGATAGGCACTTGAGGGCATCACAGCAGCCACAAGGGGGTGAGTATAGTGGGTGTACCAACAATAATTGGTAGGTGGCATGGGATCCGGGTGGTGGGTGTGAATTAGTGGGTGCTCCTTAATGCCAGGTCAGACATTGCTGCGTGATCCAGCTCAAGGGTAATGGGTGTATAGCAAATCCAGGTAACCTAGCTAAGTTGAATTCCATGTCAGACAGGGCTTAGTGGATCCCAGGAGGGGTGCAGTTGGTGGTGGTTGGCCCTCATCTTGCTGTGGCACCTAGCCATTTGAATGCCAGTGCAATGCATAGTGCTCAATCCTGATCCCTGTGTGTGACAGTACTGTGTATGCCATCTGTGAAGTTCTTGCTGTAATTGACCCAGTGCTCCCTTTCAATCCCCCCCCTTTCTCCTTCTGTCATCCTGTTCATGTGTGCATTAGCATCATCTGGCAGAAGAGCAGGGGCACTGGTGACAGAGGGAGCTGCACCCCACAGGACCCAGGAGGCAGAGTTCACTGATGCAGAGGGAACCACTGGGACGGAGGGCAAGGGGAGCACCACGCCGGAGACAGGAGGTGACAACACTGACTCACATACCTCCTCCAATGGAAGCTGCCAGGTGGTGGCAGCTACCTCTGGGACCACCCCATCTGCAGGTACAGCCGCCACCCCCATACCTGCACCACCTTCCCAGTAGCCCCTCAGCAAGTTGTTCATGCCTGCTCACCCAAGAGGGTGGGCATCTCGTTTGCCCCAGGCACCTCAGGCCCTGCCCCAGTGAGCCCTGCTGCCCTGAGTGAGGAGGCTTTTGACCTCCTGAGAACCATCTCTGTAGGCCAGTCAATGATTGTGTATGCCATCCAGGGGCCGGCATCCCAGGTGCAGCAATGCAGTGCGTTCCTGGAGGGCATCCATGGTAAATTGGCGGCACAACAGAGATCGATTCAGGCTCTGGCCTCCTCTCTGATGGCAGCCATTGTCCCTTTTCCTACCGTCCCCCTCCAACTACCACATCCCAGTCCAAATCTCCTCAACCCCAACCCATCCCATGCACACATACAGACGAGCATGCACACAAGACATCACACAAGAGTGGCACAGTCAAACACAGGCACCACACTTTAGTCCACAAGCACTCATGCAAACACCAGACAGTTCCACACACAACCACATCCACTGCCTCCACTGTCTCCCCCTCCTCCTCCTCCTCCACCTCCCTCATAATCACATACACACTCACACCTGCATGCACTGCTTCAAAATCCACCACCAGTATCACCTCGCCAAGCAGCATACACACCTTAGTAGCAGACACCTCCTCAACATCCATCCATGTGTCCTGTGTCCTCTCCCACTCTGTCTGCCCCCCCTAGGGACACAGATGCAGGAACTCAGACACCCAACAGCCATCCACCTCACATCAGCACATTGCCCAGGCACCTGCACCCATGTCTAGCAGTTGTACTCCTCCAACAACCACTCCCTCAACCTCCACTCCCATCCCTCCTCCCTCATCCTGCACCACTGTCCCTAAGATGCCATTCCTTGCCCAAATTGACCTCTTACGTCCCCCACCCCGTCCTGCTCGTAAAAGCAGGGTTCCAACAACCCAGCCCAGCACCTCAGCAAAACAGTCTACGGGGACAGTGGAGGCACCTCTTAGTTGTGGAGGCAAGACAGTGAAGGATCCCACTCCACCAGCCAGGAAGGGGAAGGATCCCACTCTACCAGCCAGGAAGGATCCCACTACCACTAGCCAGGGAAGGGAAGAAGCCCTCACCTCCTGCCAGGAAAGGGAAGAAGCCCTCACCTTCAGCTGTGATAATGCAGCCCTCACCTCCAGCAGAGGACATGTAGGCCACCCTCCAGGGACTGCTTCACAAGGAGCCCTCTCCAGAACCAGTGGGCAAGTACACCACCTGAGAGACTGTGACCTTGCAATTCCCAACAAAGGATAATGGGCATGGAGCCCCCTCCAGAACCAGTGGACAAGTACCCCACCTGAGAGACTGTGACCCTGCACTCCCCAGCAAAGGATGATGGGCATGGAGCCCCCTCCATAACCAGTGGGCAAGTTCCCGACTTCAGCTGTGGTGACCCCCACTCCTCTTCCCCCTGAGGTGCCGGCCCACTTCCAAAATGTAAACCCTGCACAGTTTGGTGTAGATGATGTAAGGAAACAAGTTGGGCCTTGGACTGTGCCCTGTGGCAATGTTGGACCTTTGTACTTTGGACTGGGCATTGTCCCTTTCTGGACAATTATACATATCACTTTTGTGAGAAAGTATCCTCTTTCTAGCATGGCTACCCCCATTTTTGGCCTGTTTGTGGGTGTTTGTCAGTGTGTTTTTACTGTCTCACTGCTAGCCAGGATCCCAGTGCTTACAGTTTGTGTCCTATGTGTGTGTTGTCAGTATGCTTAACCGTGTCACTGAAGTTCTGCTAACCAGAACTCCAATGCTTATGCTCTATCTACTTACCAAATTTGTCACTATAGTTTAGTGACTCCATATTCCAATTCTAATTTTCACACTGAACCCCTCTTATAAGTCCCTAGTATATGGTACCCAGGTACCCACAGCGTTGGAGTTCCAGGAGATCCTGATGGGCTGCAGCATTTCTATTGCCACCCATAAGGAGCTCAGACAAACCTTTCTCCAGGACTGCCACTGCAGCCTGAGTGAAATGGTGCACACACTATTTCACTGCCATTTACATTGCACTTAAGTAACTTATAAGTTACCTATAAGTCTAACCTTCTTTTACTGAAGGCTAGGTGCAAAGTTACTGTGTGTGAGGGCACCCTTCACTAGCAAAGGTGCCCCCACATTGTCCAGGGCCATTTCCCTGCACTTCTTGAGTGTGGGGATACCGTTACACACGTGCACTACATATATGTCAATACATATATGTAGCTTCACAATGGTAACTCCGAATATGGCCATGTGAGGTGTCTAAGATCATGGAATTGTCCCCCCACTCCAAATTTGGTATGGGGGGCCAATCCATGCACTCTGGGTGCTCCACCATGGACCCCCAGTACTGCCAAACCGTCTCTCTGTGGTTTCCACTGCAGCCCGAGATGCTGCCACCTCACAGACAGGTTTCTGCCCTCCTGGAGACTGAGCAGCTCAATCCCAGGAAGGCAGAACAATGCATTTTCTTTGGGAGGAGGGTGTTACACCCTCTCCCATTGGAAATAGGTGTTACAGGCCTGGGAGCGGTAGCCTCCCAGAGCTCCTGAAAATGCTTGAAGGGCACAGATGGTGCCCTCCTTGCATAAACCAGTCTACACCAGTTCAGGGACCCCCAGTCCCTGCTCTAGCGTGAAACTGGACAAAGGAGAGACCACTCCCCTGTCCATCACCACCCCAGGGGTGGTGCCCGAGCTCCTCCAAAGTGTTCCTGGCATTAGCCATCTTGGATTCCAAGGTATGGGGACCCTCTGGAGACCTCTGAGTGGCCAGTGCCAGCAGTTGATGTCAAAGACCCCTCCTGATAAGTGCATACCTGGGTAGGTAGCCAATCACCCTCTCTGGGCTATTTAGGGTCTCTCCTCTGGGTGTTTCCACAGATTCAGCTTGCAAGACTCCTCCAGGAATCCTCTGCATCCTCTGCTTCTGACCGTCAGATCAACCACAGACTGCTCCAGGAACCGCTTTAACTGCAACAAAGTATCCAGGACGACTTCTGTGACCTGCAACTTCAGCTCCAGCCAGCATTTGCACCAGTTTCCAAGGTGTGCACGCTCTCAGGACTGCCTGTCTTCATCCTGCTTCAGAAGAAACGAAGAAATATCCTGTGCAGTGACGGAGTCACTTCCCTGCAAGGACGACCGGTACTCTGGACTCCTCTCCTGATGATGAGTGTGCTCCCTGGAACACAGGTGGTGGACCAACGTGACCATGACTGTCCTAAGGTCTAGCTGTTTAAATTTGGTGGAGGTAAGAGCTTGCCTCCCTGTGCTTCTCCCGCTCCCTGGGCTTCTGTGCACAAGAATCCTTTGTGCACATTGTAGCCTGGGTCCCCAGCACTCCATCCTTCGACACACAACACACTGAGTTGTTCTCCGGTGGTGTGGGACCTTCCTGTGTAGTGCTGCGATGACCGCTCTTTGCATCTTCTTTGTCCCTGTGTTCTGGGACTCCTGTGGGTGCTGCCTGGTCTTCTGTGGGCTCTCTGAAGTGCTGAGAGCCCTCCTCTGTCTCCTCAGTCCGAGTTAAGATCCCCAGATCCCTCCTGTGTCCAAGCAGCTCCTTTTTACCGCAAGCTGCCTACTTGCTTGAACCAAGGCTTGTTGGCGGAATCCAGCAACGCAAACAGCCTGCATCCAACAACTCGACGTGGGACAGCACCTGCACCAAGCAGGAAACTGCAGCCATCTTCTTTGGTGCTCTTCTGTACTGTTCTTCTTATCGGAGAGTCCACTTTTGCACCATCTTCTAGGTTGGCAGGGGCTCCTGTCCTTCCTAAACTCTTCTTCGACTTCTGGACTCCATCGTTTGTTGCTTACAGTCTTGCTTGGTTCTTGCAAAATCTCTTATCACGACTTGTAGTGTGTCCTGAGGCAACTTGCTGTACTTTACTCCTGCTTTCCTGGGCTCTGGGGTAGGGTACTTTAGTTACCTTTGGTGTTTTCCTACACTCCTAGCGCCCCTCTACATACTACACTTGCCTAGGGGGGAATTTGTGATTCACATTCCACTATTTTATTATAAGGTTGTGTTGCCCCTAAACCCATTCTAATCTATTGTTTTTTTTACTATTTGCACTATTGTTTGACTGTTTACTTACCTCATTTTGGTTACTAGTGTATATATTGTGCATAATACTTACCTCCAGAAAGAGTATTGCCTCTAAGATATTTTTGGCCTTGTGTCACTAAAATAAAGTACCTTTATTTTTGGTAACACTGAGTATTGTCTTTTATTGTGTATAAGTATTGTATAACTATAATGGAATTGCATGAGCTTTGCATGTCTACTAGTTCAGCCTAAGCTGCTCTGCTACAGCTACCTAGACAGTCTAAGCTGCTAGAACACTGCCTACATTTCACGAATAAGGGATAACTGGACCTGGTATAAATTGTAAGTACCTTAGGTTCCCACTTCAAACCAAGCCAGCCTCCTACATCTTTGTCATCCAATTGGTTCATTTGGTGGCCGTTCCCATTGAATGCATTCTCAGTGCTCCCTTACTATAGTCCCTGCATTATTATGGCAGGTGTCGTGTGCCATTGTTTTTCCTCTGCAACTGGTTGTGTGTATGGTGTGTGTGTTGTGCGTGTGTGTGTCACTCTCCTTTTCCTCCCTCCCTCCCTTGTGTTCTAGGCGGCTGTACTCACCTTCGTCGTCTTCGTCGGTGTTCCAGGTGGAGCATGGCATAGAAGAGCATCAGGAATACTTGCAGTACCGGTTCCATGGCAGCTTTGTTCTTCACTGTGTCTCTGATGGTGAGTCTTTCGTTTTCTCGTCAGTGTTTCTGCCAGGCTTTTGATGGTGTTGGTACCGCCCCGAAAATCTTGGCGGATTGCAGTGTCATGATATGGTGGGCGGTACCTTGCCTTCCGCCTGGCTGTTGGTGGCTACCGCTGTGGTGCGTGGTGTTAACGCCCTGGCGGATGGTGTGGTACATTGGCTGTCCCTGGGAGTTCTCACCGCCATGGTCTTAATTTGGCAGTAATTACCGCCAGCCTGTTGGCGGTATTACCAACACTTTAACTGTCACCACCAATGTCATAATGACCACCTATGTTTTTTCCTCCATATCTTATGCAGATGATACGCAGATTATCATCTTGCTTTCTCCAAAAACAGACAAGACTTTTTCTCAACTTAACCTTTGTCTTAAACATGTTAAAGACTGGATGGCAGCAAGTAGGATGAAATTAAATGGTGACAAAACTGAGGTGATGGCAGTAGGAAATAACCAAAACGGATGGATGGAAATGTACTGGCCAGAATGTCTGGGTGCTCAACCTATGCCAAAACCAGAAGTCAAGAGTCTTGGCTTCTGGCTCAATGATAAGCTTTCCTTGTCAACCCAAGGAAAAAAATTTTTTTTGGGTTACTTAAAAGACTGAGAAAGCTCTTGAGATGGCTACCTGAACCATTGCGTAGAATTGTGATGCAAGATTCAGTCATTTCACGCCTGGACTACAGAAACTCCCTCTATATGGGAAGTTCCAAGACTGTCATCAGTAGATTACAGGTGATCCAAAATGCTGCCACCCACATACTTTTTAAAATCCCCAAACTTCATTCTGTCACTGCAAACTTGGCAAGCTTACATTGCCTACCCGTTTTTAAAAGAATGTGCCTAGTCCACCGAGCTATGTATAAAAAGGACCCAACGTTAATCCAGAGGCTCCTTACTCCTTACAACACTGCAAGAACACTGCACTCCACCAACCAGCAGTTATTTGCTGTACCCAAAGTATAAAGAACCAGAAATGGAGGAAGATTTTTAGCGTTCTTAGCCCCCAAGCCTTGGCATGCTCTTCCCCAACATATTAGATAAACAGAGTTTGAACTCAAATTCGGGAAATTGTTAAAGACCTATCTTTTCAAATAACTCCATTCAGCCTTATCATCTGTTTCTAACCAGCAATGGGAGACCCTTCTAGGCAGCTACGTGCTTTTCAAAGCCTTATGAATAGAATTCACATTGTAGTTTTTGAAGAATAGATTACATGAGTAATACAGATACTAAAGCTGTTTATTGCCAGACTTAAAATGCAAGAACCCAAAAGCAGTGGCACAATGGTTCATAAAAGAGCTCAAATCTGAACGAAAAACCATAAGGACTATTGAGACAAGGTGCATTAAAAATGGCACACCAGCTTAATTGGCCACTGGTGAGCAAACAGGAAAACCTACAAGAATATGTGCAAGTGAAAACCTCTTAAGTGAAATATCAAGTACGTGGGGCAAAGGATTACCCGAAGAAGCTCTTTAAAGTAACTAGATATACCTCTATCCAACACTGCGTACCAAACCTCTCACTCAATGCGAATTGCCTGGAATTTGTGGACATTTGTCAACAAAATGTATAAGTTCTGGCGAGATTTATTAGTAGTTATTATCTACCTATTTTATTGTTTTGTATAGCGCTGGTTGTTGACTAGAACTCACAACAACAAGATCCCCAATAAGGTCGGCAACACCTGCTGAACAGATAATGAAGTCTACGGCCAGTGGGCAGAATTTGTTTCTATCACACTCAAAGATCTTAGCAAGACCACCACCTCTCTCAAACCCGCTAATTCTGAAGCAGACTGAAAACTGAATGAAAATGATCAGTAGCTCCCTTAAACAATAAGAATTTCACAACTGCTTGGAAGCCGGAAAAAGTACCGCAGTATTTTAAAAAAATGCTGCTGATCAGAACCATTGTTGTAGAGTTGTGTGCCCTCACAAGTGCCAACACACAAGGACACAAGTGGCTGAGTGAACGCGAATGTGGCTTCAGGTCAGATTCGGACATAAAACTGCTATGTGCATGTAGTTCAATGCGATCCCATGAATTCTTCACAAGAAAAAAAAAAAGACTGCCTATGTTTCCTTCTCAACATCTCTGCAGCATTTGACACCGGAGACCATGAAATCTTACTCAAAACTTTGAAACTATACATGGGTGTTAATGGCCAACTTCTTAAATGCCTTTCTTCACACCTACACTCTGCAGATAAAGATGGGAGATTCTACCTTATCTGTGTCTACTCCATAAATAGTACTACAAGTTCATCCCTAGCACAAACACACCAATTGAAACAGCATGGATCTCCTTTCTAACAGCACATTTCGCAATTGGAAACAACCATAAGGACCTGCAGTATCTCCATCAACAACTCTGGGTGCAGTTAGTCAACACAGGAAACACAAGAGTTGACACCTATACTCTGATGGAGGCATATCGTGTCAACGCAAAGTCAAAAACCTGCGCGGCCAGCAGGACGAAAGATCAGATCAATACGGAAACTGACCAGTATGCGGAAAGACGGGGCTCCCAGCCCTAATGGTCTTCCATCAGTTCTCTTTGTTTCCAACCCCTCGTTCTGGGCAGAGGTGATGCCCCCATTATTTGGACTTTGCGTGGCAACAGCCTGTATCCCAGACTCTTGGAGGGGATCAATCATACAGCCAAGCTTTAATGGGGTTCAAAAGCTGACCCAAGCAACTATCGCCTCATAGCACTCATTGACAATAATACCAAACTATTTGCTAGGCTTCTGCTTGATGACTTGAAATCCTGGACAGACTGTGTGAAGATCATCCATAGAAATCAGTGTGGCATCAGAGATAACTGTGGCACTACAACAAACTTGATGGTGCTGGCGTTAATGAGCAATAAAGTCTATAGGTTCCACTCCCCACTCCTGTTTTATCAGTTTCAAAGCTTCATTTGACAGCATTCCGAGAGGCTCATTGTGGTGCAAACACCAGGACTAGGGCCTGCCAACTGACCTCCTGTGGGTCATGGTGCAGCTGGGTGCAGGTTAAACTGTGGGATGGCACATGCATCTCAAGGAAAATCCCCACAAATCAGGGCTTGAAACAAGGTTGTGTTCTCGCCCCTGTTCTCTTCAATTTGTGTATCACAAACATGTCATTGGACTTAGACAAAGCTAACTGTCATCCTCCCAAGCTGGGGGTCAGTGTATGACACACCTGTTCTATGTAGATGATATCATGCTGCTAAACCAAACCAAAATCGTCCTCCAGTGCCAATTTCCCTGCCTTCACAATTATACCATTAGAAATTGTCCTGTAATAAACCACAAGAAAATGATGACCGTTATCTTTGGCAAGAAAAGGGCTAGTTGCCGCAGGTGGCACCCAAATGGGGAATGGTTTCTGCACAGCAACAAGTATAAATACCAAGGCATCCTTCCGGACAGTCAGTGGTCATTTAACTCACATCTCCACACCCTGAGTCAAAAAGGTACTAGCCTTATGCGTGCCCTCACAACACTTGCCCAGAATCTCAAAGGCCTGAGCCTTGACCCCTTCCTCCGGGGATGATGAAGGCTAAAGTCACCGCTGCCCTGTCCTATAGAAGTGAAATCACTCTGAGCATTGTGGCTTCCCTGCTGGAAAAGATTTCTACCATCATCCACAAAGCTACATTTTGTCTGCTAAAGCCAGTATCACCGACACAAATAAGGCTTGAGATCAATCTAACAAAGCAATAATGGGCTAGGAGCAGTGGTTTTCTAACTTTTTGGCACAGGCTCAAACTCACCCTGCCAGATCCATGCATGGTCTTTTCTAGCAAGACTTAGATAGCTCATGGTCCTCCTTCAAATGTCATTTCCGGGTTAAAAGACCTTTCATTCACAGAAGCTTGGGAAATTATTTTCCACAATCAGCAATCAAAAAACTTGCAGTGTCTACAGCGAAAAGGCTATAAACGCTGGATGACTTTGCAAAGCTAAGTAAAATATTGCACGGTTGGACAGTGATCAACTTTTACACCCTTTGGATCCAGTAGAATTACATTGCATTTACTTACACATTGTGGCTCAAAGTCAGATTTGTAGCTCTCAGATTGGGGATTGGAACCTGGGGAGCCGACGCATGGTATGGCAGACATCAGCAGCTCAAAGCACAATGTACCTGCCGCCTTTGTGGTTTGAGTGAGAAAACCATCCTTCATATTCTCTGCATCAGCCCCATGCTGTTTCACCTGAGAAAACATTTCCTTTGCAAAGAGTTTGTATGCCTGGGAACTCGCACTTGCCGCCAGGCTGTAATTGCCTGCCTGAATCCAGTGAATACTACTGCGAGCGCGTTACGAGATCCAAACTTTTATCAATACTATATATTGGATGCTGCGCTAGAGGACGATGAATCGAAGCAACATAGGTCTGAGGGGATGTCACTAATGGGAATTTTGAAAACCAATAAATCAATAACAAATCAACAATATTCAATATTATAAAGCTTCAGTCAATAATCACACCAGTTTTGTAACAAGAATACATAAATTTATTTCCCTGCATTAACAATGCTAAGGTAATGAAGATAACTCTCAAACACAATTGATAAGCATATAGAATCAATAGCGGTTCACTAAAACGGCATATGTATCTCAATTTGATTAATACAGTTAAACAACTTATCTCCAAAAGAATCACACTTATTAATAATACAAAAATCGGTAATGATGGTACAGAATACATTAGTTCAGCATCGAATTAACTCAAACCAGATCATAAGCAATAGATGATTATTTTCCTAACTAACCACAAATTAGCATTACATGTTGGGCTTCATGTGAAAAGAAGTTAGAAACACAAATTTAGAAAAACACTTAACTCAATTATGTTATATATAACTAATAATGTGCAGCAATATATTTATTAGTTGCAGTTGGTACCTGAAAAGCAAGAGAGACAATTCACATTTAAAAACATACATTACCACAATAGTAGTAACAGCAAATGATGAGCTTCCACTTGAGGACACCATCAACAGTTTTAAACCTAATGAACGCTAATCTCGACACTTGTCTGCTCGCAAGGAACAACGAACCCATGGTTCATGCATTCCCAATGAACTCCAAGCTCTCTCTCACACCTCTAATTAGTCTACACAGGTTATACTAAAATCTAATCAAATCCTGATAGGTCAATCTATGGAGTGTTTTGACAAACCTAGGCTAATGATAACATTTTCTTTCAGTAGATACACTCTCCTTCCGTCTCGTCTGTAACTCCATTGTCTCATCCGCCTCTCACATATCTTGTTCTCAGGAAGAAACTTTCTCTGCTACTTTACTTCCATCCTCGAGGAAAGACCAGATATTAGTAACATTCTCAAACAATAGAACATTTCAACTTATGCAACACTCAGTTAATATATGACCTTGTAAAATATGTCACCGTTACCCGCAAGGGGTAGCTGTGGATACATCTACACAAGCTTGAAAACATTTATTATTTTGAAGCTTCGTATCATCGAAAATAACTACAGCATCTTAATATAATTTTGCTCAACCAAGAACAGAAAAACAACTTTAAAAGTTTTCTCGTTTTACACATTAGTTCATCACTCGGTATTAATACGAAAACCATTAATAAACATATTCGAAAATTCACACTCTCACAATCCCTCCTCTGCTGACTATTCATGTCATCACATCACCTTTTAATAAAAATATTTATTTATTATCATCACATTTTAAAATGTTGTTTCATCAATTTCCGAACATCCTCTTTTTCTCTTCTTTGTAAAATGTATTCATTTCCATTTCAAAATTCCATCTATTTCTTTCTAATTTTCTCTTTTTAATAAATTTTGTTATTCTAAATGTTCCCCAAATTCCAATTAAACAAAACACAATTATTGATACCCATTTTGCAATTTCAAAACAACATTTCTTCCCACATTGCTAAACCAATTTCTCACAGCTTCAATTCCTTTTCTAAAGCTAAAAAATATATTGTAGGTTCCCACTTGTAGCAATAAAATTAAGGCAACCAATTGCCAATTCTTCTTAACGGTTCCTTGAAATGTTCAAAGAAATCTCTCAAAGCATTATCCAGATTTGAGTTTATTCAGAAGGAGTAGATAATTTCCATATTGTATGTCATTGAATAAATCATAGAGCATAGTGAACATTCAGCCAGCCGACACGTGTTTCGCCCATTGGGGTGCATTCACCTGAGCTTTCTCAAGGCATAAAGATACATTTGAACCTCTAGAGATGTCCTGAACAATCATTTACACAACAAATATTCTGAAGTGGATCAATTCAGGTTACAAGCATCACTCCCAGTAAAAAGACAATAAAATGTTTCCGCACTGACATGACCTGGTGCTGGAAACCCGACCTGCCTTCAGCTGCCCTGAGGACGCCTCGCCTCCCCGCCTGCTCTGCGCTGGTGTCAGGCGGAGCCTTGGAACATTTCAAGGAACCGTTAAGAAGAACTGGCAATTGGTTGCCTTAATTTTATTGCTACAAGTGGGAACCTACCATATATTATTTAGCTTACGTCAAGTATGGAGGATTAGGGTCTATTTCCTCCGGTTTGAGTTCCCACGTCTATCACATGAACAGGCAATTGATACGGGAAGTTTTTCAACTGGACCCCTTTATACTCTTTCATCAATTCCTTTTCCAGCATTCTCTCAAATTGTGATTTCTTTTAGTTCTTTCAAATCTTTATTATTATTGTTAGTCACATTAGTGATTAATTATTTAACCTTTCCCGAATTGTCAGGAATGAATGAACAGCAATGATTAGAACCAATTAATTTACAAACTCCACCCTCTTTCGCAAAAAGAATGTCTAATGCAAGGCGATTCTGTTGTGCCATAGCTCTTGTAGCAGCTAATTCTGTATCCAAATGAATGATAGCCTGTGGAATATCTTGTCAACATACTATCCACTATCGTGGGCAGTTTCTGAATCCTAATCGAGTTTAGTTAGTTTTCTACTGATGGAATTATAGCCCCAAATGTGTGTCCCACAATGCCAGAAATTGATTCTCGGTTATGTCTCATTTGTGAGTTCATAAAATCAGGAATCTTACTCAAGTCTTTCAACTGATAGATTTTCGGAAAGACTACTCCCAGATAACATGTCCCCATACCATCCTCTAGGAAGACGGTAATATGCATTTCTTCCACAAATATAGTAAATGCCTGGAATTAGAGGATCCTGTCCATTCATCATAAAATCCCACTTACTCTTAAACATAAAAACATATCTACATTCACTCTTTCCAATGAACAATCTATCATTCTTACTCCAAGGTCTTTGTATACACAGTTTCCCTACATGCTCAGCATCTATTGTTAGTTTACCCTGCTTAGTAATGTCAGTATAAGCATAATCTATTCCAGGCTTTCTAGTTATTATTCCCTTATCCATTTGTGCTTTGATTTCTCTCCTTCTAGCCTCTGTATTATCTAGGAACTTCTTTTCTACTGGCGTTAGTGAACATGTCAAGTTATTCCTGTTGGCAAAGGCAGTTCTAAAGGTTAGAGTAGGCTCAAAGAAATCTCTCATAATTACTATGTTATTTTCTATGGCTATTTTATTCAAATCTCCTATGACAGGTACAAAAGATATTACCATGTCATAGTTTGAATAAAAGTATTGAATATTCTCCTGAATATAGAAGCGTGTTAGCAAAAGGCTACAGCTTACAGCGTAAGTCACAGGTAGACTATGATACGTAGTTCCTCCTTCTACTGAAGCTGGAATCTGCGTACATATATAACAATCAGTCGCATCCATCACCTCAACATACTCATGCAATAAGCGATAGAAAACATTAGAAGAAAGCTCTTTTTCCCCATGCAGATATTTTACATCTATTCTCAATTTCTCTTTGGTCAATGATTTATCAGCCATATTTATAGAATTTATTTCCGCAGTCTGATTTACTCCATCAATCTCATAAGCAGACACTCCCACAAACAACAATAAACATATCAACACACTCACTAGCGCTAATCCAATACCAAACACTTTACAACTAATCCTACAGTTTTCGTCATGTGAGTTATTCATTCTCTATGTTAGAAATAAAAACAAACAAAAAAAAAATGTATCAAATAAAAATTTATCAAAAATCTAAAAAAAAACTCTGAATTGTTTTTTTGGTGTATGAATTAATTCACTCTTGGACAGATCCTTTGTCAAGTTCGGTATAGCAGCTTGTCAGAGTTCAGTTTTTTATTTGTCTTATCCAGTAATTTTCAATATTTGTTTTTTTTCTCAGCTTTAACCCAATGTCTCTTTTGTGGATCTTCACGTTCCGAAGTCAGAATTTTCTAAGTCTCTGTCAAAACAATAACTCAAAAATTCTTCTTCCCAATCACTTGAATTCAAATATGTCCAGCATATCTTTTGTTCACAAATCTTTTCCTTTTCGGTCATCTTCCACTTTCACTATCTTCTTCACTCATTTGTTCTTCACCAGGCAATTCTTTCTTCTCCGGTATTGATGAAATCACATCAACTTTTCCCTTTTCTACAGTTTTCTCTGGCCAATTGTTTCCATTTCAATGTTCCTTTTGTCAACAGTCTTCTCAGTATTGAATCTTCACTTGCCTTTGGACCCTTCTCTTTAGAAGTTCCCACAATTGGTTCTGGAAGAGTATAATCCACTTGGGCGGGACTATTATCAATTCCTTTCCCAACAGTGTCTGTCTCGTCTTAAGTTTTGTTGGACAAACCATCTGCTATTGAGGTTTCCCTCATCTGAGCAGATCTTTCTTCTGTTTTTTATTTTTCGTTCTCCTTCTAGGACACCGTCCTCTGATCGGAATCAGTCTTGTCTCCTTCTTCCTGGACTGATTCTTCTACTCCTTTCACAGCTTGTTCATCTACACCATTTTGTTCTCTTTCATCTGTTATAGGAGTTGGTACATCTCAGTCTTTTTTGTTGTTTTGCTCACTTTTCACCCCTTGGTTTGCAGTATTAGCAACTGTCAGCACTCTCAACAATTCTTTTTCTCTCTATGTTGGATCATGCACCTTTCTCGTATGGCTTGCATGCACCCAGTTTGGCAAACCAGCACACTTTACTGCAGTTGTCGTAGTGAGCACAATTTGATACGGGCCCTTCCAACGTGGTTCAAGGCAAGACTTCCGCACATGTTTCCTTATGAGCACCCAGTCTCCCTCTCTCAGACTATGCTCTTGGCCTTGCATTTGTTGAGCTGTTGCAACTTCCACCTGATGAGAAAAAGACCGAACTACATCAGCCAGGCTTTTGCAGTAATCTAGCACCATATCATCTGTAATATTCACAAGTGCGTTTGCAGGTATTGCTGGTAATCTCATTGCTCTCCCCATCAGTATTTCATGCAGAGATAACCCAGTCTTTTTATCAGGTGTACTTCTGATTGACATTAGCACTAGAGGTAGAGCATCTGGTTATTTTAGATTTGTTGATGCGCACACTTTTGCCAATCGTGATTTCTGTGTTCCATTCATTTGTTCCACTAAACCTGAAGCTTCTGGGCGGTAACTACAATGCAGTCTCTGCTGAATTTGTTATGCGGAGAAAAGCAATTTTATCACCTCATTATTGAAATGTGTATCCCTATCTGATTCAATCGAAACCGAAAAACCAAAAAGTGGAATTATTTCTTCCAAAAGCAACTTAACCACAGTTAGGCTGTCATTCCTTCGTGTCGGGTAAACCTCAACTCAATGACTGAAAATGCATACGATCACCAACACATATTTCAAACCAGCACATGCAGGCATCTCAATGAAATCCATCTGCATTCTACTGAATGGACCTCCTGCCATCCCTATGTGCCCCATGTTGACAATTGTTCCTTTGCCGACATTCATCTGTTGGCAAATTATGCACCCAGGCACTCCAGCTCCGCCACTTGTCTGAATTTTGGATTGTACCAGTACTGTTTAAAACTCCTGATCATTGCATCCCTTCCAGTGTGTGTCTGGCCATGGTAGTATCTGGCCATTTGCATCAGTAGACTATTCGGCAAGACTACCTTTCCTTCCATTGTCACCCAAATTTCATCCTCCCTTTGTATGCATTTATTTTTAATCCAATCCCTCATTTCTTCACCTGGAACATTGTTCAGTATTGCTTTCAATTCATCTAGTTTCTCCACTATTTGTACAGTAACATTTGCATAAATCCCTTCATTTTCAGACATCAATTGCCAGTTTCCTTTGAATGATATTCCATTTAGAGCACAGCATTTTGCAACCTGGTCTGTATAAGCATTTCCCAATGTTACATAATCTTGTCCTCTCTGGGGTGCACTGCATTTGACCACGGCAATTTTCTCAGGTTTCTGCACTGCTTGCAGTAAGTCATGTATTCTTTTCCCATTTCTTACAGGTGATCCTGAAGAAGTCAAGAACCCTCTTTGTGAAAAAAAAGTGCCCAAAATCATGCACAATTCCAAATCCATATTCACTGTCAGTGTAGATTGTGACTTTCATTTGTTCTGATAACTGCCACGCTCTAGTAAGAGCCACCAACTCTGAAACTTGAGCAGATATTACGTATTTGAGCCATTAAGCTTCTAGTATGCCTGTGACTGTACACACCGCATACCCCGCTCTCAAAGCACCCCTGTTGTCTTGTAAGCAAGAACCATCAACAAAAAGAATTTGATCATTGTCCTCCACACAAGTATCCTTAATGTCTTCCCTTGGTTTAGTACAAAGTTCTGTCACCTCCAGACAATCACGTTCAACATCATCTATGTTAGACAGATCTTCCCCCTCATTTGGTAGTAACGTTGCTGGGTTAAGCACTGTGCACCTTTTTATTGTCACATTTGGTGCTCCAAGAATAACTGTTTCGTAACGCGTTAATCTTGCGTTTGTCAAGTATTGTGTCTTTGATCTGGTCAGCAGAATTTCAATAGAATGAGGCACCATTACTGTCAGAGGATAACCCATCACAATATTTTCACTCTGAGTTGTACTTTGTTCCACAGCTGCGACAGCTCGCAGACATCCATGTAGGGCTGCTGCAACATTATCCAAAGTAGCTGAAAATATTCTACTGGGAGATTGGCACCTCCATGTTTTTATGTTAAGTCAGACAAAGAACATCCATCTCTCTTGTGACAAAACAATAGGAAAGGTTTTGTATAGTAAGGCATACCTAAAGCTGGTGCTTGACACAAACTTCCTCTCAGCTCAACAAAGGCTTTTACACAATCCTCATCCATCATTATTGGATCTGAAACATCCTTATGTGTCAACCTTTGCAATGGCTTTGAAACTGCTGAAAAATTTGGGATCACCTGTTGACAATAACCTACCATTCCCCAAAACATCCTCAACTCCTTTTGGGAACTCAGCATTTTTATTTTCATTATTGACGCTACTCTCTCTCTGGAAATTCTCCTTGACCCTTTCTCAATCAAATGTCCTAAAAACTTCACCTCTTGCTGACAGTATTGCAACTTAGCTGTAGAAACCTTAAGACCATTGTCTCCCAGGAAATTCAACAATGCAATCACCTTCCTTCGTCTTTGACGTCTGCACTATGGTCGACTTGTAAGGCATTACCAACGACTCCAAATTATTTTTCAAAATCTGATTGAAAATTGAAGGCGACTCTGGAAACCCTTGAGGAATCCTGCACCAACAGTAGACTCTAGTCAGGAATTTAAAACAAAAGAGATATCTGCTGTCCTCATGAAGAGGCACTGAGAAAAATGCTTGGCACAAATCGATGACTGTAAACCACTCTGCATCACATGGAATCTGAAACATTTTTACTTCTGGATTTGGTACCACTGTACAACATTTCACCACAATGTCATATTTTTTTCTCAAATCTTGAACCAAATGTGTTTGCCCATTCGGCTTCTTCACACCCATGATCAGTGAATTACATGGACTGCTCATCACCTCTTTCAAAACTCCTTGTTCCAAAAACTGCTCTATCAGTGGTTTTATTCCTTCAATAATCTAATTTGTCATTGGGTATTGAGCTGTTTGTGGAAACACCACATTCTCTTTCACTGCCAATCTGACTCCCTCAACTCCCTTGATCAAGCCAATGTCCTTTCCTGTCAAATCCCAAAACTTTTGGTTTAACCCTTTCCTGCAGCTCACTCGGCAAATCCTTCTTTCTAACACTGGAAAGAAACTCATTAAGACATACAAATCATGTTCTTCATGTGCCTTATCTTTATTTACTACTTGGTCTTCCTCCACATTCAACAATGCTAGTTAGTTCACAATCTCTCATTCTTTTTCCCTCATCAACAGGCAACTCTTCTCCATCATTGCTAATAGTCTCCATTGTAATCCCCTTTTTGGAACACATGATCCAACAATTGATTTTACACAACAAATCTCTTACCAACAGCGATACTGGACTGGAATAACAAACAACGAAAATATGATAGTCTCTGAAGTTTCCAATCTTCACAAGAACTGGTTCTGTATGCCCATTAACCAACTGTTTGTTTGCAACCCCTACTATCTGCACTGTCTTCTCAGAAACAGGTAGGTCTGGTACCACAACTGTTCTTATTGTCGAGTGTGTTGCCCCTGCGTCAACCAAGAAACTAACTTCATGGCCATGCACTTCACCCTGCACATAAGGACCTCTCTGATCGACATCCAATGATGCACCCATCATGAACAACTCCTCATCTGAACTACTCAACTGCCATTCAGTGTTTATTTCATTCTCACTGTGTAAGGGAAATTGTTCAACTGTATTTACACCTTTGTTTTTACACTGTTTCGTTACCACCTGTGAAAGCATAACCTGCTTCTGCTCCATTGGGCTCTGTATTAATTGAGCCTGTCTCGGTAATTGTATTTGCTGTACAGGCACCATCTGCACCTGTGGCTGCATTTGTTGTAATTGTGGCATTTGTACCTGCTGTACCTGAGGTTGCACATTTTGCAGTTGTTGCACTGGCTGTAAAGGCTGAAAACTCTGCATGTTATTCATATTATTTTGAAATTTTTGATTTTGACCTCCCATCCTAGGACATCTCATGCCTTGAAAAGAATTGACATAATTTGTTTGCTGAACCATTCCTCCTCCCTGATTCAACATCAGACACTGTCTTTTCCAATGACCCAGCAATCCACAAATGTGGCAAGGTAATACCTTTCGCCTCTGCTGTTCATCCTGCATTACTACTGTACTCAAGTCTACATTTCTATTCACCACTAAAATCATAATTTGTCGTCCTCTACCACGACCTTGACTCGGAAACAAACTACTCCCTGTGGTAACTGCTGTAGGTTACCCTGCATTCCTGTCTGTGCTGCCTTGATCTGCATTACCATCACCTTTTCTTTCAGCTTCTTGTGTTTCAACTCAATCTCCTCACTACAATATTTAGCATTTTGCAGGATCTCATCAATCGGCTTTGCTTGCCAAAATATCAGGTCACTCTTCATCAACAAACCTGAACACCAAATGATTCATGTTTTCCTTCTCTATTGTTTCTGCACCACTAAACTGTTTGAATGCCTACAACAATCTTTCATAGTACGCACGAGCTGACTCCTTCCCTTCTTGTGTTGTTCTAGAAATACATTGCCAATCAACACTTTTCGGCGAAACTCTCGTTTTCTGAAATTCAATGACCTTATAGTAATATTTCATTACTTCAGGTGACGGCTCACCACTCTTCAAATCTCTTTGCGGCTCACTCGTCGGCCAATCAACACTTCTTTTGCATTCAGCCCACAAATCCACTGGAACCACAATGTCAAAGAGCGTATTCAAGTCTTCCCAAAGACACTTTGAAAGTTTCACAAACCTATCTGTCTGTTGATACAACTCCATTGGCTTCTCTGTCAGTCTCGGATAATCATTTGTAAAACCTAGGATGTCACTTCCACTCCAAGGTACATGAATAAAATTCCCTCCTGGTGTTTCTCTCATTGGTAACATTTCTACTACAACTCCTGCCCCATCATATTTCTTAGGTCTTTCTCTCTTTCTGTCCCATTTATCCAATGCTCTCCAAATCTGCACCTTCTCAAGTAACTCTCTAAGATGTGTTCTCATCCCTGCAAATCTCATGTGAACAAAATCTTCTTCCTCCAAACTCAGTCGATAACTCCTTCTCAATGTTTTCATTTTTGCCAAATCAATGTTGTATTGTTCTGCAACATCCTCTAACTGTTGATAAACCCTGTTTGCACCTTTCGTAATGACCTTACACAGGTATGTCAATTGCCCTTCAGTATAAGAATCAAGTCTGTTCACTCCCATTGTTCCCTCTAGGAGTTCACGCCCTTCCATGTTTAACCTCACTCTGTTTATCATCTCTTCTTTCTTTTCCTTTCTCTCTTGTCATTGTTGCTTTGAACTATTTAAGTCCTCCAACCAGTCTGTTATTTCCTGTGCAGTCAAACCTTTCAGAGATACTCCACTCGTTTGTGCACTTGCTCCTCGCGCTTGTACTGAACTTGTGCTCAATTGTTGAGCCATTGTTCCCGATGTCTCAATAGGTGACAAATCTATCAGATAATTTGTCTCATTTAAACTTAGTCCCTGTCTATTCTGCACATTCAGTAATGAATGTTCTCCACTATTGTCTACTCTAAAGTATAATGGAGTTACTGGACCCATCGTAATAGGTACAGTAATTGAGTCTGGATTCATCAAGGTTCATGCTCCTAATGTTTGTTCTGCTCTTATGTTCTGCATCTGTGGAATCTGTGTATATACAGGCTCTCGTAACCTTGTTCCTTGGCAGCCTTGTGACAAAACTATGCTTGCCGTTGTCCTCACTCTCTGAGCTTCTGGCTGAACCTCAGTAATTTTCATTGTAATCTGTTGTTTATTGCTCAACAAGTCATTAAAACTACTTTGCATCTGTACTCTCTCGTGACTCAGGTCACTGCTCGCTGATTCTGATGCCAATGGCGCAGTAGGAATTACGTTACTCATAACGCTCCCATTCAATCCACTCATGTTCTGCTGTCTCATATTGGCGGAAGATATGTCTCTACGACATGGTTAATCACCTCATCTTCCTCCATGTCATCATCGTTAAACATAACCCTTTTCGGCTCTTTTGCATTCTGTTCTAATGAACCCTTCTTTTTCATTTTCTTTCCGTCTTTTGTTTTCACTTCGTCTTCACCTGTTCTCGCTGGGAATAACCTAACCCTGTGTAATGTACCTAATCTCCACTCTTTCTGTTCCTTATCCCATAATGTTTCAGACAACAATTTCTCTACCCTTTTCATTCTCTTTTCGTATTTTAAAGCTTGCTACCAGCTCCCATATAGCTAAAGCTTCATACTGTGCTGACCTCAGTGGAGGTTTAAGACTGTACATCTTTGTTCTCAAATTATCCAGAACTCTTAAATTGAACGTACCATGTTTCGAAAAGTCTAAACAACCCTCTTTCTTTGTTATTTTGACTCAATGCTTCAACCAAAGACATGCTGCTACACCTCTCTCCTCCAACACAAAGTATGCTGGAGTATTTTCTGGCAGACACATCTCACCTTCAAGTACCGGAATGTACTCATCACCCCTCAACGCACATTTCAAAGATTTGAAAAACTTTATTTTGACTCAATTTATTCTAACACAATATTCACAGAAAAAGTTTAACTTCAAAAACAATTCAAGAAACAGTCAACAAGTTTAAAGAAAGGATAATCAATCATGTGAAGTGACTACTATCCCACAATTCTCTTCAACCCCCTTGCCTTCCAATCGCATTACATTATTACCGAACTGATTAACGAATCCGTGTGTGACTCCTTCCTGACAACTAATCAATCCCAGTGCAGCACCACTACGTCACGCTCAACTCATTCACTCCCCTCAGCACCCTCACTGAGACTCTGACAAAGTCTATGGTACTATCCCTTTCACCACTCACACCTACTACAACCAACGCAATATTAATTAACAAGCTGTCTCAAGAATAAGAAAACAAATGTGCTCATTTACTACAGGTAGGGTAACACGCTTCAGAACCTTCCAAAGAAACCTTCAGCTTTCACCTACTCCTTTTTCACAGATCCTACAATCATGAGAAAACTTTGAGCAGCAAAATGTACTACTACACTGTTCTTTGGACTATTATGTAGTGCACTTAGTACTCACCAAGTCTTCAGTATATTCGCATTCACACCAATTTCTCACATACTCGATTTACAAATCCCGACAGATCAGCCTACTAAATGAACGAATTACAACATATACCAAGTGTCTCTTTACACTTGTCAACATACTCTGGAGTTCCAAACCTCTCTCTCTCTAGGTCTGTCATCAACAACCAACCACGTGGATAATTTTTTCCTGCAACAAGTGCCACACTCAAATGAAGAACACAGCTTCCCTACTCTCAAGTCTATAGGAGTACGCCCACTCCATCTAATCACTAATTCGAGTATTCCTACTCCTCTAAACTCATATTCAACACACTCATCTGCAAATTAGCTAAAGCTGTGCAAGCGCAAACACTCTATACACCTCATTCAACTACAATCAAACAATGCCGAGAACATACCCGTCAACCTAGGGGCTTTCCAAGAACTGAGGAAAGTCACTTTAAAGCAACTAGCCACTCATCATGTTTATCTGTTTAACAATTTTGAAAAAAGAAAGAACAAACCACTTTGACACGATCGAACCTCACAGTCCCATTATGACATCATCAAAACAATGACGTAACCGTAATCTTCTACCAAAGAAAACTGCAAGCGTGTTAAGAGATCCAAACTTTTCTCAATACTATATTATGGATCCTGTGACGATGGATCGAGGCGACATAGGTTTGAGGGGATGTCACTAGTGGAAATTGACAAAAATACATACATTTATTTCCCTATATTAACAATGCTAAGGTCACGAAGATAACTCTCAAACACAATTGATAATCATATAGAATCAATAGCGGCTCATTAAAACGGCGTATGTATCTCAATTTGATTAATACAGTTATACAAATTATCTCCCAAAGAATCACACTTATTAATAATACAAAAAACTGTAATTATGGTATAGAATACATTAGTTCAGCATCGAATTAACTCAAACCAGATCATTAGCAATAGATGATTATTTTCCTAACTAACCACAAATTAGCATTACAGGTTGGTCTTCATGTGAAAAGAATTTAGAAACACAAATTTAGAAAAACACTTAACTCAATTATATACTTAATATATATATATAACTAATAATGTGCAGCAATATATTTATTAGTTGCAGTTGGTACCTGAAAAGCAAGAGAGAGACACAATTCACATTTAAAAACATACATTACCACAATAGTAGTAACAGCAAATGATCAGCTTCCACTTGAGGACAACATGAACAGTTTTAGGCCTAACAGCAGCTAATCTCGACACTTGTCTGCTCTCAAGGAACAACAAACCCACGGTTCACGCATTCCTAACAAACTCCAATCTCTCTCTCTCACCTCTAATTAGTCCACACAGATTATTATACTAAAATCAAATCAACTCCTGATTGGTCAATCTATGGGTGTTTTCATTTCGGCCAATCGACAACTAATTTGATGACCTAAACTTGACAAACCTACGCTAACTATAACATTTTCTTTCGGTAGATACACTCTCCTTCCGTCTCGTCTGTAACTCCATTATCTCGTCCGCCTCTCACATATCTTGTTCTCAGGTAGAAACTTTCTCTGCTACTTTACTTCCATCCTCGAGAAAAGACCAGATATTCGTAACATTCTCAAACAATAGAACATTTCAACTTATGCAACACTCAGTTAATATATGACCTTGTAAGACACGTCACCGTAACCCGCTATGGGTAGCTGTGGTTACATCTACACAAGCTTGAAAACATCTATTATTTTTAAGCTTCGAATCATGGAAAATAACTACATCATCTGAAAATAATTTTGCTCAACCAAGAACAGAAAAACAACAACTTTAAAAGTGTTCTCGTTTTACACATTAGTTCATCACTCGTTATTAATACGAAAACCATTATTAAACATATTAGAATATTCACGCTCTCACAATACTCTAAATATTAAAACAATAAAATTCCTGCAGGTGGCAGTGACAAAATTGGGGCCCGCTTGCACCATCAATAATCTTTAGCCGGGGCCCTTAAACATGCTGCAACATTTAACAACTGCCATCAAACATCTGAGAGCTCGTCGGGATATTATACGGCTGCTGTGCCATATGCACCGGTTTGCACCCGTTAGCGTGAGCCCACATAGGTCACTGAACTGCACAGCAGCTATTCAACTAATCTGAAGCACAGTTGGGATTCATCAGTCTATACTCATGCCATCCTTTGCACTTTGTTTGCCTGCCTAAACATGTTCACTATGTGGAATCTATCACTCAGAGTCACTGGGGTCACCTGACTGTTGCTCTTGCTCACTTGATTCCCTACACTGACCATGGTGGCAAATACAAATGAATGTTTTGTGGAAAGCTCTGATTCACTGGACAGTGCACCCTGGGGCTCACTTGTGTCTATTTTGAATAGATCAACATTTAAAAGTTGATAGTGTTATTTGCGATGGATTAATATTGTCACCCTCCCCTGTCCCGGAGAATGAACATCTTCTTCTTTGGGCCAATATTATCGCATTACCCATGTTAATTTTTAGAATTGTGTTGATCTACATCAAAGATCCTAACCCTGTTCTAGCTAAGGTCTAATTAATTTTCCTGGGGTCTTGGAGGAACATTTTATGCTACTGAAAAGCATTTTGCACTTTATTCTGCTTTTGTTTTAATGAACTGTACAATAACATTTATCTTATCTTGTGCTTTCCTAATTGCTCATATATTTTGAAACCTGCATAGTTCATTACAGGTATATACATTTTGTTGTGTGTTATAAAAAAAAACACTAATCTTCTGAACTCCAGCATGGTGATTTAGGGGGTCCTGTAACACCCCTCCAGCCACCCTCCCTTCTCCCACAGCCATACTTCCAGAAACTATGGACTTTATTTAAGACCGCAAACTAATTAAAAAAAACAAATATGAAAGAAGCGCACTAGTTGTTCATATTTGTTAGAGGCATAACAAATTTCACAGCGCTGCCTTACAATTGATTCGATCGATTCACAGTACTGGTGTTCGTACTGTCCAGACTTGATTACGAAGTGCCATTTTGCAGGCCCCCAAAAAATAAGCTAGTGCCCCTAAAACCACTTTAACATACTACTGCCTGATCATTGCTGAGACACACCATTTTTTACCACATTTGATGTTCTAACAACGCTTCGTTGATTTCTTGTAGAAGCTTGCTATATCTTTGTAACTGCCGCTACTGGGCCAATTTGAATTTACTGGCCACTCATAACAAGGGCCATTGTAGAGTAATTTGTATTCTCTAGAAGTCAAAGATATATCTGTTGCAAAAAGAACCTTAAATTTTAAGTTCTGCACTTTAAAAGAGAAAAACATTCCAGGTATCCTTCAAAGGCTGCACTCTACAGATTTGGAACATGAGCTCACTAGAAATTAAACGTTGCACCTTTTTTCATTTTATCCTGTTATGACGTCTTCTCAAGAGATATCTGACCAACCTTAGCTAATTTAACAATACCCCATGACATACACCATTTTCTTACCCTCTCTTTACATAAACCTTTCTCAATGCAAGGCTGTATGCTTTCTCGGGCAGTGACTTATTTAGCCTAGCTGTGATCCCAGAGAACCTCAGCCTAGCTCACCCATGCCTGAGCTTGTAACTGTTAATGCCTTTTTCATCCTTCACAGGAATCAATCGCCTCACCAAGGCCGATGGACCTTTTGACCCAGTAAGGAGTGTGATGAACCATACACACATTTACGTTACCACCACTCAAACAATTTAAACACCATGATCAATGTAGCCATGGAAGGAGACTCCAATCAATAAAAAGATTCAAAGCTTAATTTTTAACCACAAAACTAATGTCACATAGACTGTGCACAAAATCAAATTGTGAAGATGAATCAACACAATTGGTTGCCCAAAACAAGTTTAATCTAATTAGCATCAACACAATTAAGCATTCAAGAATAATAATACATAGCATTAAAGAAATGACTTGCGCCACAGAAACATATCTCAGATCAGACGGCATCAACATTAGTAAACTTCAATTAAGCAGACTATACAAATTTGGGTTTGACATAGGTTATCCCTACAGCTAACAAAATTGGGACATGCATGTGTGGGGATGGGCTAACTAATGTGGGTAAAATACAAAGAGGACAAAAATAATTTGGAAAAATATATCTAGGCTATAGATTACTAAATATAAAAATAAAAAGAGTGAGTGTCAGCATGCTGGCTTCTATTCTAGAAAAAGAAAAACAGGTAAAATGGAAATGACACTCAGCAGGGAGATATACCACTCCAAGGGACAGCATTCAAGGATTCTTCATCAGCAAAGCATTTAGATCTTCAGCAAAGCCCATTAGTAGCAGCATCAGGGAAGTGCAGAACACAAGCTGCACAGATAACAGTGGGGTCAAGAGCCAAGGAAAGACTGCCTGAAACTTACATCCCTATGGTAAAGCACACAAATGGCTCTGATTTGTCAGTTCAGTGACCTTACATTGTGCAAAAGAGTCATAATCCAATCAAAAATCAAACAAATGTCAAGTTGCAACAATCCAGTATTTTCTCAGGTTTGGTCTGGGATCATCTCCTCTCTCTGTGTGAATCCAAACAGTTAAGAAACAATTTAGTTTCTCTTTTAATTTCTTCTTAGGGTGTACAATGGACTTGTCTTCATCCCATGCGAAAATGCAGGTTAGTTGAAATGATGTGTTTCACGTTGTGTCAACAGGCCTAAATATTCCAGAACCAAGGTAATTTTACTACAAGTCTCTGTTTAATTGAACAAAGAGCTTATTGCTATTCATGAGAACGAAACCTAATAGAAAAATTCACGTTAGAGAGGACAATGATTCATCACTTTATATGACTTCAAAATATGAGTTCTTCGGGCCTAGTTACGCTAACACAAGAAATATAAATGCATTACTATATATTTGTTAATAAAATACACATAATATGCAACTTGTAAATCTAACATTAATTCTATACCATCAGAATATGTAAAAAATGTCATTATGAATTATAACTTTGTTAATACATCACATTAGATATAACAGAGAAGTACACATGGATCACTAAAAGTATTACTAAGAGTTATGCTCCAACAGTCCCTCCTCTGTTGGCAATCTATGCCATCACAAAAGGACACACTCATTTCAATGAGACCACTCAAAAGTTTGATGTCTTTTACTGGTAAGGTCTGCTGTAATTCTCAATTTTCTTGAGATCAGTATAATAAACTATTCTCCTCTTCTCCATTTATGTCTCTTCCCTCCTATGTTTCTGTCTACTCTTACCTCTTTTGTTTCCACAATGTGTACTGTATAGTATCCAAGTGCAACCAAGGAACACAAAGCCACAATCAATACAGGTCTCAAGATCATTCCTACTACTTCCTTTCCTAAGCTTCCAAACCACTTTCTAATGGTTGATAAACCATTACCTATTGCTTCCCATGCACCAGCGGCTGCCAGTCCTTTCAGGTAATTTTTCAGATTTGTGATGTTGGAGATAAACTTCTTTATCTCGTTACTATTGTCAGGTATGTAATTTCAGAAATACTGCACATGCTAAATTTTGCAGACTCCACCCAATAATGTGCTCTAACGCAAGATGATTTTCCAAAACCATTGATCTCACAGCAACCGTCTCTCTATCCATCAGAAGCATAGCTCCAGCAGAATCAGTAGTAATTTTGTCTAGTATGCCTGACAACTTCCTAATCTTGATATTGAGAGAGCGTAGCTTACATACTTAGAAATTAACCTGAAATGTTTATGAACTAATGCGTAATAATGCTGCATAGAAAATGTATTAATATATTTTTGCTAAATGTGCGCTTGAAATGTGCCCACGGGGAGTGGCCGTCAATATATACGGGGACTAATGAAATTGACTAATAAGGATGGAATGTTATGTTAAAATATGATTTTGCACTAATAATAAAAGTTTATATGCTAAAGCTCTGCTAATAAATTATTAGGCCTTAGTTAGCATGAGTCGAGGCCTAGCAGCCCGGTTTCATATTAAATGTGTTTTTCTAACGTACAGTGTGCTGACTTGCTGAAGGACATGAACTCATATTTTTCCAAAAGTTAGAAGATGAATGTAACTGTACTAGATCCCTTCTCATGAAATTCGACTTGCTCAAGGAAACATTCTTGCTGAATGCAACAGTGTAGACTACTCGCAGGTACAAGGTCGCCTGAACCGGTACAGACAATGGAACCACTGACTGAAGATGCAAAGAGGACCACGAGAGTATTAAATCATACCGGACATTCTACCCCCTGGAGACGTCAATCATAAGGACCAATAAACTACGTGAGAACTGTTATGGGGTGACAATTTTAATGAAGACATTGAAACCCTATTGGAGGGAGATAGTGGGGTGCCAACCCCAACCAATCAAATTTTAGGGGATTGTACAACAGAATAAGGGATAAAAACATATGACACAAGGAGCCTTTAGGAGATGCTGTTGCAAACTTTTTGCTATGACCCAGACACTTTGTCACTCTGAATAGAGATTTTGCTGTTTGGTTCTTCAAACGATCCTTGCCCTTATTTTGCCTGTTATCTACTTTTCCTCCTTATGAGGGAAGTGGCCCTTCTTACCCGTCTTGCTGAATTCTCTGTCTGATGGCGAATCAACTGATGTACTGAGGACGAAGACTAAACCTGTATGCTGACCCAATACGGAGGGTAACTATATGATGATGAAATTGTGATTGTCTGTTTGCTTTTCCTTTCTAGGTACCAACTGCTTCTTTTGACGGAGACCATAGTTAGATGTTTTCTAAATTGGTGTTGCTAAATTATTTTGCATGAAGCCCAACGTGCCAATGCTAATTCGAGGTTAGATGAGGGGTTCACTAATCAGAAGCAAATAGACAAATGACTGAATCTATGCTTTGTTAAATAATGCAACAATGACACTCTGCTAAGGATAACCTATGTTGACGTCGTGCTGTGTTCTAATATTCGTGATTCTTACTTTGATTAAATCTTATCAGAGTTGCCATATTGTGACTATGTTAATGTGTTTCTTGGTTTTGAGAATAATAAACTAGTAGAATTATAATCAATAGGGAATAAATATCACAAACTCGTACTAAACTGGTGTGGTTATTCATGACTGAAAGGTCATGGTGGTTTCTGAGTCTTATTAATGTCTTTGACTTATCTGAATTGTCTTGTTATGGTAAATATTGATGACGTTATTGACTTATTGATTGATATGTTGATCAGCTATCTCGTCCTAAGGTGTCTTCAATCAGGGTCGAAAGATTCATTGGCCTAAAATGAGTCCCAGAGTGAATAAATTAGTCAAAAAGGGACGTGTTAGCAGTTCTGGTAGCAGAGCGACGGTTTGGCCCTTTGGGGGTCTTAGGACAAAGGACTATTGTTTAAAATTGTTTTTTTTTTTAGATAATGCAAATTGAAGGTATGATGTGTTTCCAAATTCCCCATGACTTTCCTGGAATCTCGGAGCTTGCCTAAGTGAGTTGGGTATGTTCTCGGCGTTCTAGTATGTGTGGTGTAGAATTTGCGCTTGCCCAGCTTATGCATATTGCAGGTGACTTGTGAGGTTTGTGTGGATTTAGGCCAAGTAATGTTGTTTTAGTAGGAGTGGGCGTACTCCGCAGTATGAAAGTAGGGAAGTCGGCGAACTTCATGTGAGTGTGGCGCTTTGTGCTCAAAAATTGTCCACGTGTTTGTTGGTGATGTACAGACCCGTTGTGGTCTAAGACTCCGGAGTATATTGACAAGTGTAGGAGACACTTGGATTTATGTTGTAATTTGTGTGGTTTAATAGGTCAATCGGGCGTGGTTGACAAGTCGAGTTTGAGTCAAAATGTGTGAATGAAACCTTCGATGGAGATTTGGCAAGTTCTAAAGTGCACTAGAACGAATCATTGACAAGTCGAGAGTGGGATTTGCGGGTCGAATTCTGCTTGCGAGTGTGGGAGCTGAGAAGGAGAGAGTAGCGGCCGAGGCTTCAAGTGAAATCTCTGTAAAGTTCTGAAGCAATTGTGTTACCCTTCCTGTAGTAAACCGGCAAATTTGGGTTTTTGTTGTTAAAGGTGCTCGCGATATATTGCACTAGTTTTGTGTAAGGAGGACAAGCTGCAAGACTTTGTCAGCCGCAGTGTGTGTGAGTGTGATGTCATTGGAGCCGCGCTGGGACAGGTCAGTTGCTGAGAGGGGTCGCGCACGGATTGGCAGCCGTCCGTGAGAGGCAATTGGTTGAGAAAGGTGGGTGAAGAGTATTCTGGGAATTAAAGTCACTTCCTGATTAGATTCTAAACAAAATAAAAGACGCAAAAATGAAGTTTTTCAAGGCCCTAAAGAGTGCTTTGAAGGGAAATACATATATCACAGCAAGTGTGGGGGAGCCTACACCGCCTGAGGGTACTCCAGCTTATATCGTAATGGAAGAGAAGGGAGTCACGCCATGGCTTTGGTTAAAGCAGTGGTGCAAACTGACAGAGAAGGAGGGATGTTTCGCATTTCCGGAATACGGAACGTTTAATGTAAGAATTTTGGTAAATTTGCGAATGATGTTAAGTGTGCAAAAACCACCTCCGAGACCAGCACAATATGAGGCATTATCAATCTGGGATTTGATGGCCATACGACAGAGACAGCAGAAATTTTAAAGAATGAAAAGAGCAGAAAAGACTTTAGCTGAGGCTAGATGGGATAATGAGAGCAAGATGTGGAGAAGCGGAATAGTTGATGGACTTAAGATGTTTCCGGCAATAACCCAAGAGGACGAGACACAGGGAAAGAAGGCTACTTGTAAGACAGACAAGGGTTCTAATAAACCAAAGGAGACTCAGAGGTCTTGGGTAGACGCAGATGATTCAGATGATGAAGAATTTCTTAATCAGTTGCTACATGATCGCCCGCCACCATATGCCACAAATGATAACGGACAGAGCACTAGTGTGAGTTCTGAAGACCCGGCACAAAATAAAGGAATCTCAAATACAGTGCAGACAAGTGATACAGTTTTGACACAGAATGGTGTCAGTGTACCCACTGCGCCAGACACGCAGATACAGTTGCAGCCACCACAGATTCAGAGGCTCTAGCCTGATGTTCCAGTATTAGAGACGACTACGAGTCTGATGGTGCCGCCTGATCCAGTATACACAAGATCAAAGTTAATCCAGATCGAGCCAACTCCGCAATTGCTACCCCAGCCTCAGCAACAGCTGGTTCCGAGTTACACTTCTGTTGCAGGACCGCAGTCAGTAGCTACGGCACCCATGATGAATCAAGCCATGGGAGTTAATGCTCCACAGGGTTTAGGGGTTGGTCAGCCCCCAGCCGCTATATCACTGCTGATTACTAGTGGTCCACCAGTACCGCTATATGTGCAAGGTAAGCTTTTCGAACATGATCAGGGAGTAATGACCCAGGAGGCAATAAGAGGAGGGTCCACAGGACACTTGCAGGGAGAACAGACAGACGAAAGGTCTAGATCCTTGTTAGATTTTAGTCCGATTGAGGTTCCTTTGGAGACAATGAGGCAAGCAGGGTTGGGAACGCTAACCCCACAGGTAATGAGTACAAATACGACACAGACACCAATGGTGCAGTCTGGGAATATTTCATTGCAAGGTTTAACAGCGCAACAATTAAACGAGTGGTTAGATAAACTCAACACTCTGCAAACCACTACAGTGACTGCAGAAAGATCAGAGAGGGATGAATTCCTGAATTTTATGAGACTGGGTATGGAAGCTACAGAACTAGTGGAAAGGACAATGGGGGTGAACAGACTAGAATCATACACGGAAGCAGAATTGAGGTATCTGTGCCCCAAAATAACTAAAGAAGTGAGCAAGGTGCATCAGAGGTTGGCAAACCTAGCGGACAAATACGGCATAGACATTGAAAGTACTAAACATTTGAAGAGAAGCTATAGGTTAGACTTTGAGCCTAAAGATTTTGATCACATGAGATCTACCGGATTGAAGGCACATCTCAAAGAGATACTGCAGAGTTCTCAAATTTGGGGAGCCTTAGAGAAGTGGGAAGGCAGATGGGCAAAGAAGAGAGATAAAGAGAAAGGTGACGGTCAGGAACCAAAACAGGCTAAAGCCGCACCGGACACAAGGACAATAAAAATGTTACCAATGAGAGAAACAGCCAGAGGGGTTTTAGTCTATGTACCATGGTCTAGAGGTGACATCCTATCATTCACAAATGATTATCCCAGGTTGAGGGAGAAGCCAATAGAGTGGTACCAGCAGACGGACAGGTTTGTGAAGCTTGCGAAATGTCTCTGGGAGGACTTGCATACCCTGTTTGAGATTATAGTCCCAGCTGATTTATGGCTTGAGTGCAAGAGGGGTGTGGATTGGCCGACAGAGGAGCCGGCAAGGGATAAGGTCACTGGAGCACCATCTTCTGAAGTGATGAGGTATTATCACAAAGTGATTGAGTTTTTGAAGCAGAAGGTGTCGCCGAAAGTTACTGATTGGCAGAAAATTGATCGAACATCACAGGAGGCCAAAGAGTTGATACATGCCTGCTATGAGAGATTGTTGAAGGCATTCAAACACTACAGTGGCACTGAGGTCATAGAACCGAAAGACATGAATCATCTTGTATTCAGGTTTGTCGAAGGGCTGAGGCCAGAGATTAGCCAGATGATTAAGAATCATTTGATCTGTTGTCAAGCGAAGCCGATTGATCAGGTGTTGCAGTATGCAAAATACTGTAGTGACGAGACTGAAATGAAGCAGAGAAAGTGGAAGGAAAAAGTGATGGTGATGCAAATTAAGGCAGCACAAGCAGGGATGCAGGAGAACGGAATACAGCAGGTGGTGCAACAGCAACTGCAGGGGAATGGAATGTTTCAGGCACAACCGAGAGGTTGAGGAGGTTTTGTGAACCGTGGTCCAGACTTGAATCCTGTCGTGGTTCAAAATTATGTGCAGGAGATAAAAAAGGTGTCACCATGTCACGTGTGCGGGGGCGTGGGGCACTGGAAGTGGGAATGCCCAATGGTGGTGCAGGATGGTGGTGTTCAACAAAGCAATGATGTTGGTAGACTTCAAAATGTGAGGGGTCCAAAAGTGAGGGGCCAAAATCCATATTTCCAGAATAACATGGTTCAGATGCAGGGTCTACAGCCGATGCAACAGATGCAAATGCTGTGTGTTCAACAAGCACAAGTGCAACAAGTGCAACAGCAGATTCCTATGGTACCTAGACAGCAAATGCAAATTCCATTAGCTCCAATGGGACAGCAACAGGTGATGCTTCCTAAACAGGTCACAGGCCAAACGATGAGTCAAAATAACACAGTACAACAGTTGCCATTGCGTGGTGAGGACAGAATAAATGATGAATGTCAGATGATTGTTCAGATAGTGAGGAGTGCAGACTTGCAGCGTCCCTAGAAGTAGACCAGAGGGGACCCTATGTAGAGGGAAAGGTGATGGGTCATAAGGTATCGTTCCTAGTTGATACAGGGGCTACACGCTCTACAGTCAGAAGTGCAGATTTTCCGAAATTGCCACTTTTGGGGCATACCATAAGGGTGGTAGGAGTAGCAAATCAGTTCCTGACAAATTCGATTACAGATCTGGTCCAAGTTGAGATTGGTAACTTTCAGGGATTACATAAATTTGTAGTCTGTGACTCGAGTCCCGTATCCCTACTGGGAAGAGACTTATTGTGCAAAACGAGGTGTTCGATTACCTGTTCCAATGAAGGGATTGATGTGCAGCTAAACAGTGATGATGAGGGGGGATGATGGTCAGTTCTCAGAGGTAGAGACTCAGACCGCAAATGAGGAATACCCTTTGATAACATTATTCCCAATGCTTACAGTAACTGACTTACCACCTGAATTGCAGGGAACAGTGACAGAGAAAGTGTGGGACCTGACTGGAAAAGAAATGGGACTGATAAAAGGAGTAGAACCAGTTAAAGTAGAGATAAAACCGAATGCAGTGTTTCCCCAGGTACGGCAGTACCACATGGCACAAGATGTCCTCATACAGGTGGCGCAAATAATTGCAGACTTTGTGAAGCAAGGGGTCTTGAAAGAAGTGCTGAGTAGCCTGTGTAATTCGCCAATAATGGGTCTGAAAAAGCCTTGTGGGAAGGTTCGAATTGTGCAATATTTGAGAAAAATAAACGAGATTGTGGTAAAATGTTGCCCCATAGTGCCAAATCCAGCAGTGATTATGTTTCAGGTTCCGTGTGATGCAGAGTGGTTCACAGTTGTGGACCTGTCTCAAGCATTCTTTTCGGTGCCTCTTCATGAGGACTGCCAATTTCTCTTCAGTTTCAAATTCCTGGATAAGGTTTACAGTTGGTGTAGAATTCCTCAAGGGTTTTCTGAGTCACCTTCCATCTTCAATCAGATATTGAAAAAGGACTTGGAGACATTAGAACTGCCTTTCAGTTCGACTTTAGTACAGTACATTGATGATTTGTTAATTGCGACCAGAACAAAAGATGACTGCAGGTATGACAATTGCCTTACTGAACCATTTGGGGAAGAATGGACATAAAGTGTCCCCAAAGAAGCTGCAATACTGTCAGAAAGAGGTGAAGTACTTAGGTCACTTGATTGAGAAGGGATCGAGAAAAATATCCAAAGAAAGAGTGACAGCCATATTGCAGATGAATCCCCCGACAACAAAGAGAGATGTCAGGATGTTTTTGGGAATGGTGGGCAACTGTCGCCAGTGGATTCCCAACTTCTTGATTATCTCAAAACCTTTGGTGAGATTGACTGTTAAGGAAGTTCAGGATGGCCCGGGTGCCATAACCATGTCCGAGAAAGAGATGAAGGCATTTATGGAACTGAGGGAAAGCATGTGCAGGGCACCAGCTTTAGGTATGCCTGATTACACAAAGCCTTTTGTACTGTTTTGTCATGAATGTGATGCTTGTTCTTTGTCTGTCGTGACACAGATCCATGGAGGTGCAAACCGCCCAGTAGCATATTTTTCAGCTACTTTGGACCCATTCACAGCAGCCTTGCCGGGTTGTTTGCGTGTAGTTGCAGCAGTTGGTCAAAGCCTCACTCAGTGTGAAGGTATAGTGATGGGACATCCCTTCACAGTAATGGTCCCACATTCAGTTGAAATCCTGTTTACCCGAACCAAAACGCAGCACATGACAAATGCGAGATTAACAAAATATGAAACAATTATACTGGGGTCACCTAATGTATCCCTTAAAAGATGTACTTTATTGAACCCGGCAACTTTACTTCCTATTGAAAATGCAGACATTGATGATGCTGAGGAAGTAGAACATGATTGTCTTGAGGTAACAGATCTGTGCACCAAACTGAGACCTGACATTAAAGATACCCAATTGAAAGAAAATGACTACATTATTTTTGTTGATGGTTCATGCCTGAGAGACGCAGTAGGAGTACTGAGAGCTGGATATGCCGTGTGTACAATCACTGGTATTCTAGAGGCTTCCTGGCTCGAAAGAGTATACTCTGCTCAAGTGGCTGAATTGATTGCTCTTACTAGGGCATGCCACGCAGCTGAAAACCTGAAAGTCATTATCTATACTGACAGCAGATACGGATTTGGAATTGTACATGATTTTGGCCAACTATGGTCACAGAGGGGTTTCATGACCTCTTCTGGTTCTCCAGTGAAAAATGGCAAAAAGATTAAGGATTTGTTGCACGCGATTCAGTTACCTCTTGAAATTGCTGTGGTGAAATGCAATGCTCATGTTAATTCTCAAGACTTTGTGTCAATGGGAAATGGATATGCAGATCAAGTTACAAGGTTCTGTGCATTTAACTGTATATCGTTTCGAGATCAGTAGGAATTGTTACCTGAAACTGAAAATGAAACATGCACAGGGTATGCATTAAGGGTGGTTGACACGTTAGATGAGCTAAAATCCTTGCAGGGACGTGCCAGCAAAAAGGATGCAATGCGTGCAGAGGTCTGATGACTTATGGGTTTCAGAGGAGGGGAAAATGTTTATGCCAAACAGTCTTTTGTCACAGTTTGCAAGGTTTTATCATGGTCAAGCACATGTTGGGAGAGACGCAATGATCAGGTTGTTCAAATTCGATTGGTTCAATCTGAAATGCAGACAAGCTGCAGAGGTTGTCTGTCACAGGTGCATGATCTGTCAGCAGATGAATGCAGGAAAAGGGACTGTGATGAATTTGAGCCACGTTGGGAGAGCAGGAGGTCCATTTAGCAGGATGCAGATGGATTTCATTGAGATGCCTGTGTGTGGAGGTCTGAGATACGTGTCGGTGATTGTGTGCATTTTCAGTCATTGGATTGAAGCCTACCCTACACGTAGGAATGACAGTCTTACAGTAGCAAAGCTGCTACTTAGGGAGTTGATACCACATTTCGGGTTTCCGATCTCTTTAGAATCAGATAGGGGAAGACACTTCGACAATGAGGTGATTAAGCTCTTGTGAGCTGCATTAAACATTGAGCAGAAGTTGTATTGTAGTTATTGCCCTGAAGCATCAGGACTAGTGGAACAGATGAATGGTACCCTGAAGTCGAGAATGGCAAAGATGTGCGCAGCTACCAATTTGAAGTGGCCAGATGAATTGCCCTTAGTGCTGATGTCGATGAGAAACCCACCTGACAGGAAAACAGGACTGTCCCCTCATGAAATTCTAATGGGCCGAGCTATGAGATTGCCTGCAGTGCCTGCAAATGCTCTTGTGAATATCACGGATGATATGGTGTTGGATTACTGCAAGGGTCTGGCTGACGTGGTCCGCTCTTTCTCTCACCAGGTGGAGGCTACTACACATTGCCACTGATAAGTGATCCAGGTCACACCCTGAAAGCCGGTGACTGGGTTATTGTCAAGAAACACGTGAGGAAGTCGTGTTTGGAGCCGCGTTGGAAGGGGCCATATCAAGTAATACTGACAACCACTACTGCTGTGAAATGTGCAGGTCTTTCAAATTGGATACATGCCAGTCACACAAAGAAGGTGACTTGTCCAACTGATGAGGAACTTGAAGTGTCCAAAACAACAGCTGCAGAGAAGGAAGTCTCAGGGCCGGAGAGTATTCAAAGGGGAAATGAGACTGAAGGAGAGCCCGCTGTGGGTAGCTTTGTCACTCAAAACGAGTTCCAGGGGGGTGACAGTGAGCCTATCTCATTTGAGGTAACAGGGTAACCAACACAAAGAGAGGTTCTCCCAGAAGCAGACGGATACTGGTTTGAATTTGAGCCCATAACAGACCCTGAAGGCGAAGAAGGTGAGGTGGCAGAGGGTCAAAATGTTCTGACTCCTCCTGAGCCACTTGCAGAGCCATCAAGAGAAAACACCATAGCACAAGAGGAGGGCACTGTTCAAGCAGTGGTTGAACATGGTTCCTGAAAGGCCAAGCAGAAAGAAAACATTTAAAGGAGATAACTGGCCGGAATCACACGCTGCAGGGGAGAAAGTGATCCCTAACGAAACAATAGAGGAAGAAGTTGACACAACCAGGAAAGAAGATCTCAGTGAAGGAGAGTTGCAGGGTGATCGCAAATTGAAAAGAAAGAGAGTTGCAAACGGAAGGTACGCAGGTCCTGAATGGGCGTATGCAACATCAGCTGAATGGCAACAAGAATTCTTGGCATTCTGTTTTGATCGGGAGGTTCGAGGTCAATATTACGCCACCTGAATTCAACCTTAGAAAGAGACTGTGTTCAATTGAAATTGAAATTGAAAGCTGAGAAAGAAACTGATAAATTACCGGATGTGACACTGATAACTTGAATTGACTCTGAAAAAAACGATTATGACAAGCTGCTAACCTGATTTGACAAAAGGGTCCTGGAGTGAGTGAAACGCTGTAAATACTCGCAGAGAGAGAGAGAGAGACTTTGCACAGAAAAAAAATAGCTTTTTGTCTACTTCAAAGCTGATTGTTGTTTTATCCTATTTTGCTCTCTGATTCTTTATAGATCATGGGTAACACTAGAGATAATGATAGGGGTAGGATGTGTGGTTGGTTGAGTGCTATACTGTGTATTGTGTGTGCAATAATAATCATAGGTGTGATTGTGGGAATGCCATTAGTGGATAAAAATGCGACTAATAATGCTTCAACTCCTGAAACTGCTACATTAACACCATGGGAGAAGTTTGAGCAGGATACAAAATTCTTGCATGAGGGAACTAATTCAAAGGGGGCACTATCTACTAATGTCTTCTATCGCTTGCTGAATGAGTATGTTGACACAATGGATGCAAACAACTGCTATGTGTGCACAAAGATTCCTTCGTCAGTACAAGAAGGGGTTACTTATCATAGTCTGCCACTTACATACGGTATAAACTGTAGTTTGCTATTAACAAGATTCTATGATCAAGAACATGTTCAATACTTCTACTCTAATTTAGACGTAGTGTTTTCTTTTGTGTCTGTAATTGAGTTTCTAAACAAATTAGCTAAAGAACACAGCATAAAATCAGTTAGGGGTTTCTTTGAGCCGACATTGACATTTGGAACAGCTTATGTGCACCGCAATATTCTAAACTGCCTACTAACGCCTATAGAAAAGAGCTTCTTAGATCACACTGATGATAGACGAAAGGCATTAAAGGAAAGGCTAGAAAAGGGATTAGAAAAATGAACATTTCCAAATGATTACGCTTGTAGTGCAATAAAAACACAGGGCAAATTAGCTATAGATGCATTACACGTAGGGAGGCTGTGTATATATAGGCCAAAATCTGAGCATGACACTTTATTTTTGGGAACGAGTGAATGCATGCATGTGTTTTTGTTTCAGAGTAAATGGACATTCATGTTAAATGGACAGGATCCAGCGATCCCTGGGATCTATTATATATGTGGACTTAATGCTTATTACCGTCTTCCTAAAGGATGGTATGGGACATGTTTTTGGGGAATAGTTTTCCCAAAGATCTACCAAATTGATGACTTAAAACAAATTCCTAAAATGTCTGAATTACATCATACTAAACAAAAGAGAGAGAGACAGCGGCTGCTGTCGTAGGTGACATTTTTAGAGCCATAATTCCTTCAGTGGGGGTTATCGTAAACTCCATAAATAATTCGAAAGTTGTCTACTATTGTGGACAACATGCTGACAAACTTCACAGGGGCTATACTCCTGATGGATACTGAACTTGCTGCGGAGAGGGCTATGACTCTTCAAAACCGGCTTGCTTTAGACATTCTTTTAGCAAAGAGTGGCGGAGTCTGTAAGATGCTTAATGAGCGCCATTGTTGTGCATTCATTCCGGATAATCGCAAAAAGATTAGAGGTATGCTTACTAACCTAACAAGAGATATTGCGGATTTGAAGGAGCTGAAGGAACCTGGAGTCTGGGAAAGGGTTGGAAAAGGAATTACTAAAGTAAGGAATTGGTTTAGTAGCATTTGGAATGGGGTACTTGCAAAAATATTAGGGGGTATATTGATTGTTGTAACTTGTCTATTCGGACTATGGTTATCATGCAAAATTAATAAAAGAATTAAAAGAGATTTGGCAAAAAACAATAAAAGAAAAGAAGAAAAGGAAAAGGAGAAAATGTTTAAAGAAATTTGGGAAAAATCGCACAGGGGGGAAGAAGTCAAAATGCGCGTATTAAGAAAAATGAAAGGTTGTGAAGGGAAAGGTTGTGTGATGACAAGTGTCATCAGAGGAGGGACTGAGAGAGCGTAGCTTACATACTTAGAAATTAACCTGAAATGTTTATGAACTAATGCGTAATGATGCTGCATAGAAAATTTATTAATATATTTTTGCTAAATGTGCACTTGAAATGTGCCCATGGGGAGTGGCCGCCAATATATACGGGGACTAATGAAATTGACTAATAATGATGAAATGTTATGTTAAATATGATTTTGCACTAATATTAAAAGGTTATATGCTAAAGTTCTGCTAATAAATTATTAGGCCTTAGTTAGCATGAGTCGAGGCCTAGCTGCCCGGTTTCATATTAAATGTGTTTTTCTAACGTACAGTGTGCTGACTTGCTGAAGGACATGAACTTGTATTTTTCCAAAAGTTAGAAGATGAATGTAACTGTACTAGATCCGCTCTCATGAAATTCAGCTTGCTCAAGGAAACATTCTTGCTGAATGCAACAGTGTAGACTACTCCCAGGAACAAGGTCGCCTGAACCGGTACAGACAATGGAACCACTGACTGAAGATGCAAAGAGGACCACGAGAGTATGAAATCATATCGAACATTCTACCCGCTGGAGACGTCAATCATAAGGACCAATAAACTACGTGTGAACTGTTATGGGGTGACAATTTTAATGAAGTCATTGAAACCCTATTGGAGGGAGATAGTGGGGTGCCAACCCCAACCAATCAAATTTTAGGGGATTGTATAACAGAATAAGGGATACAAACCTATGACACAAGGAGCCTTTAGGAGATGCTGTTGCAAACTTTTTGCTATGACCCAGACACTTTGCCACTCTGCATAGAGACTTTGCTGTTTGGTTCTTCAAACGATCCTTGCCCTTATTTTGCCTGTTATCTACTTTTCCTCCTTATGAGGGAAGTGGCCCTTCTTACCCGTCTTGCTGAATTCTCTATCTGATGGCGAATCAACTGATGTCCTGAGGACGAAGACTAAACCTGTATGTTGATCCAATACGGAGGGTAACTATATGATGGTGAAATTGTGATTGCCTGTTTGCTTTTCCTTTCTAGGTACCAACTGCTTCTTTTGACAGAGACCATAGTTAGATGTTTTCTAAATTTGTGTTGCTAAATTATTTTGCATGAAGCCCAACATGCCAATGCTAATTTGAGGTTAGATGAGGGGTTCACTAATCAGACGCAAATAGACAAATGACTGAATCTATGCTTTGTTGAATAATGCAATAATGACACTCTGCTAAGTATAACCTATGCTGACGCCGTGCTATGTTCTAATATTTGTGATTCTTGCTTTAATGAAATCTTATCAGAGTTGCCATATTGTGACTATGTCAATGTGTTTCTTGGTTTTGAGAATAATAAACTTATTAGTAGAATTGTAATCAATAGGGAATGAATATCACAAACTCATACTAAACTGGTGTGGTTATTCATGACTGAAAGGTCATGGTGGTTTCTGAGTCTTATTAATGTCTTTGACTTTATCTGAATTGTCTTGTTATGGCAAAAAATTATGACATTGACTTATTGATTGATATGTTGATCAGCTATCTCGTCCTAAGGTGTCTTCAATCAGGGTCGAAAGATTCATTGGCCTAAAACGAGTCCCAGAGTGAATAAATTAGTAAAAAAGCGACGCGTTAGCAATATCATTCAAGATCACACCAACTGATGGAATTGATGGCATCAAATATCTCTCCTGTAATCTATGCTGCACTAGCTCCTCTCTTAACATCTGGAATTACATTTCTCTTTCCAAACTAGATTGTCAAAATTGTCCACTTGATACATTTTTGGAAATACCACTTCCAGTTAACATGTACCATACCAGCCTTTCAGCTGTTTCTAATAAGCATTTTGCCCACAAATGAAATAAACACCTGGTATGGCAGAATCTTGTCCATTCAACATAAAAGTCCAAACACTTTTAAACAAAAATGCATGTCTAAATTTACTAGTATCTACAAAAGGTGTGTCTGTTTTTGATTTAGGTCAATATAGACACAGTTTACCGAAGTGTGCCAGTCTAGAGCGAAGTGTCCTTGTGTATCACTGCCTGTAATTTGTGCATGTGTGTGTAAAACAAACCCTTTTCTATTTTGTTTTTCATTGCTTTTCTTCTGTCATCGACTTGACCAATGAACTATTTTTCTACTGGTTTAAGAATGCATGTTAAATTATTCTTGTGTGCATTTGTGGTTCCAAAAGTAAAGATAGGTTCAAAGAAACCTCCCACAATGTCTATGTTTTAGCTTTAGCAATACTACTCAAGTGCTGATTTATAGGCATGAAAGAAAACACAAAATCATAGTTGGAATAAAAGTATTGTATATACTCCTGAATGTACAACCGAGTTAATAACAGACTGCAAGAAATTCCATATGGTAGTGGCAAGCTGTGATAAGTGATTCCTTCCTGAACTGATGAAGGGATTGGTGTACAAACGTAGCAGTCATGCAGTTTCATTGTCTCAATATATTCATACAATAGCCTGTAATATACATTAGAAGACAAAGCTCCTTTAGAACTGTCAGTGTGTAACAATCACTCATCCTCGTACAGGGGCTCGCGTTCTGCTGTTGAAACTCCTAGCATTGATGTAATTGTGCTCCCAACCTTTTCTTTTATTGGCAGACTCAATCTAACTATCAATAAAATGCTCACAACCACCCATAGTGTTGCTAATTCGACACACACATACTTGCATTTACTCCTTTTACCTTTGCTGGGTTTCATGGCTTGCCTAGACTCAGACCTAAAATACATTTAATTCAAAATTAAAATGAGAAACCAAAAATGCAAAGGCGGGTGTCAATTAATTTACCGCTTTTTTTTTTCGTTACATGAGCAAAGCAAAAATCAAAAATGTTTCTTCTCAAAATAGTTGCACTTATTTTTCACAATTTTCAATTTTCTAGAAAGTTCATCAAGAGTGTTTTTCTACTTGCACATGTTCAAAAGTCTCTACTAAAAATTCAGATGCCTCTAATAATAAACCATCTGGTAATCACTGATTAGAACTTCCAGCAAGTAGTGTCCCTGTTCATCAAGTTGCATTAAGATTAAAAAGTTCAGTTATAAAGCAATTTTAAATGGCAAAATGTTCCGCTGAATTCGAATTGTCAGCACAAAAGGCAACAAACTCCTTCTCCCAATCATCAGGTGCATAATAAGTCCATTCAGGAGCTGAATATTTTTGACTGGGCACTTTTTTCTTTTTGGATTCCTTGCTGCACGACTTTCAATATCACTGTCACTTTGCTCTGATTCTTCAGTCACTTCAGCAATAGCAGGAGGCACATTTATCATTGGGTCTGTACTTTTCACAGGCCACTGGTCTCCAACCACAATTCTTTTCTCAGACACAACTGAGACTGTAGTGTTTTTCTGAGCTAGCAGGGATCAACTGACTCTGACTCGACCCCTCTGCCCCTTCGATTACTCATGACACATTCAGATTTTCACCAGACTGTGCATGCTCTGCGATAGCCACTTGTTCAGTTCTCACAGTTTGGCTAACCTGGACCCCTTCTCTCACTGCAGGCACTGTATCATCAAGAAGACTTGGAACTTTGCGTGTGTGGCTTGCATGAACCCAATTCGGTAGACCAGCACACATGACAGCAGTTGCAGTCACCAAGACAAACTGAAGAGGCCCTTTCCAGCACAGCGCTAGGCATGACTTTCTGGCATGCTTCTTCACCCGAACCCAGTTTCCAGGAGTCAGGTTGTCTCAGTGTTCTTGTGGTGGTTGAGGTGTTACTTCTTCATCCTGGTGAGACAAATAGTGAACCACATCAGCTAGTCCTTTGCAATAATCCAGCACTAAGTCAGCTGTAATGTTCACAAGTGCATTTGCGGGCACAGCTGGCAATTTCATTGCACGCCCCATAATGATTTAGTGAGGGGACAATCCTGTCTTTCTGTCAGGTATGCTGCGCATGCTCAACAGGACAAGAGGCAATGCATCCGGCCATTTCAATGCTCTAGATACACACACTTTTGCCAGTCGAGACTTCTGCTTTCCATTTATTTGCTTGACTAATCCTGAGGCTTCTGGTCTGTAACTGCAATCAGAGCTTAATTTGTGCCTGTGGTTTCCGGTGCTTAACACCAGCACTTATTTAGCATGGCTGGGCAGTGCTTAATTTGTAAATACAGAGGTGCCGGTGCCCAAAGCCCTCCTCTTAAACATGTGGCTGCTGTAATTAAATGTGTGAACATGTAATACTGAGGCGGCGTAATCCTGAAGCCATCTCGGGCCTCTTTAATCCATTTACAGCCACTCGCCGCCCCCTTCAGCTCACTCTTTCAGCTTTTTACTTTCTCCTTTTGTGACGCTTTTTCGTTTTTCCCTTCATCTGTCTTTCACATGTGTGTCTTTTGCTCACAGCAAATGGTTGAGGCATACGAATAAGCCCCAGCCCTCAAAAATAAGTGCTGGTGCTCAGCACCGGAAAGAACAACCACAAATTAATCACTGGGGCCGGGGCTATTGAATTTTTCTCCCCGTGTGATGGGCCCAGGACTTATTAAAAATAAATGTACCTACCTGTCCTGTCCTCCTCATACGGTTCATATAGCTGTTCTGCAACCCACAGGCATTGTCTGCATTTCATGGTACGGTCAGAACACTTTCAGTTTGGTTTGTCCCCCATTGTCTGGCGATGTATCAAAGCAGCCTGAGGTGGATTTAAGACCATGCAGCATGGTACTCGGTGCGCCAGTGCCGCTGCCGGTTTCTGAAAAGCTCTTTGAGCACTAGCATTTGTTATTCTGCAAATTAAGTACTGATTACAATGCAATCTTTGCTCAATTTGTGAAGCTGCACACAACAATTTTCTCTTCTGTTCTAACGTTATCATTTGTGGCACCTGTTGCCCCTTTTGGGCTCAGATTGTCTAACCACTCGGTTAATTGCTGTGCTGAAAAGCCTTGAAAACAAATATTCTCTCTCTGTGGCACATTTTGCAGGGTACTATGAAGAACACTCGTAATATGATCTCGTGTAGGCATGTAAGGAAGTGGGGTTAGCTAAAGACACCTTGCATCAAAAACTAGTCCTGATTGATTTAACACAGGTTTGGTTCTGCAATTTATGTAGAGGCCAAAGTTGGGACACACAAAGCTATTCTCTCCATCTATTCTCTCCATCTTGAAATTGTTTGAATACACTGATCTCTGCATACCAGTTGGTGACATCCTTGCAGATATTGGTGTTTCTGGGACTGATGGAATATTCATTGACTGGGCATTACTTCCAGGATTGCCTCAAGCATGCAATGAAACAACTGGACCTATGGTCACATGAACTGTTAATGCATTGGGTGATTCTACAGGACCCGTCTGATTCTGTGAAATGGTCATTTCAGAACTTTGACCTGTTAAAACAGTACTGAATGTCTGTACTGTTTGACTTGGGCTAGTATTTGACTCTGTCTGCCCTGATGTATACATAGGCATAGTCTGATTCAGATTAAAATTCTGTACAAGTGTAGTCAAATTAGGTATAGACACCATCTGGTTCACATGAGTGCTTGGCACTACCTGATTGATAACTGGGCTTGTAATTTACTGTGCTGTATTGACAGTCAGAACTGGTGGATAAACCAGGGGAACTTGTGTCACCGGATTTGCAGGTGTACTTGGAACTATCTAAATTAGGCTCTGTGTAACTGGTAACTGGAGCAGTTGGCACATTCGGGGCTACGTTCTGTACTGCACCCTCAACTGAATGATACGGTGGGAAACAATTCATCAGGAGCTGATTTATAAACTCATCTTCTGAAACACTTTCATATGTAGCTGTCTTTTTACCCTCATTTTCTGTCTATTCTGCTTTTGCTGACTGCTTCCTTCTTTTTTGTACCCCATCATCTTCCTCCATGATAACTGGAAAAAATCTCACTCCATCTAATATCTGAGCTCTCCACGCTTTGGGTTCAGCATCCCTTCTAGCTTCCTCTAATCTTTTAACTGCTTTCTTCATTTTGCTCTCAAATTGTGCTCTTCCTTTCTGTCTTGCAACAAGTTCCCAAACAGCAAGGGCTTCAACTTTTGTGGGTCTTGGAGGAGGCTTTAATTTGCACAATACTATCCTAAAATTTTCTAAGATCCCCAAATTAAAGGTTCTGTAACAAGGAAAAGCTAATGAACCTTCTTTCTCAGTGATCTTACACCCCTGTTTAACCCAAATGCATGCTGAAACTCCTTTCGCCTTTGACACTTTGTGTGCTGGTGTTTCTTTGGGTACTACATGTTCACCCTCTCACTGGAATGAGCACATCTCTCAGTGCGCTTCTTAAAGCTTTGAACAATTTCATTTTCACACAGGGGAGGCTCCTCCATAAGGGCGGAGGAGCGTCGCCCCCCACCATCAGCGGCAGCTGCAAACCTTTTCCCCAAAAATGATCAGAAACTGTGTTTATGATCATTTTTGGGGAAAAGCGGTAGGGCCAAGGGGGTTACATGCATTGAGGGGGAGTGCAAATCACTCCCCCTCACTACACATGAATGTTTGGCCGGCAGTCTTGGGCCGGTCAAACACACATGCGCACAGGGCTCTCTCCAGCCCTGGGACTGATGAAATATTGGGCTGGAGAGTGCCTGCACAGGCTCCCAGTCTGCCCGGGAGCGCCCTGGCTGGGCGCTCCCCTAGCCAATCCTGATGCTGCTTTGAGCAGTGTCAGGATTGGCCGCAGGGCAGGCGGGAGCCTGTGCCTGCAGTCAACAAGGGACAGAGGAGCAGAGCGTGGCAGAGGAGGTAAGTATTTTTTTTTATTTTTTTTAAATGTAATATAATTCTTTCCCCCACACGTGCCACCCCGTCCAGCCCCTGCTGCTTAGCGCTAGGCGCAACTTTTTTCACACATTTTCAATTAATAATAACAGTTTTCAATGAAACCAATAAGTAAATTCAAACCCACAAACCTTTCTGCAAGCTTTCTCACTAACCGACCTATCCCAGCACGGTACAAATGACATCACACTCACTTTACTCAGCAGCTGCAGTCGCTTTGCAATTGTCTCTCACACAATTACTCATACATAGACTAGATGCAAAATATTGTGAGCAAGATCAAAAATGAAAAACCTGTCTGCACTTTAAAGCTATATGGCTTACACTTCTGACTGTGGCTTTCGCAATTACAACATGAGTGAAACTGATTGACACGGATCCTTCCTGGGCCTTTGGGATTCACCTAATACCAACCACCAAGTCACACACACTCAAGCAAAGCTAATGCCACTATCAGTGGGGCATCATGACCAGATTTGTGAGTTCAGTTGCTTCACATCATGCAAAAGAGACATTGTCCAATGACAAATCAATGAAAGGTAAAGTTGCAACAGTCTGGTCTTTTCTCTGGTTTGGTCTAGGATCATCTCCTCTCTCCATGTGAATCCAAACAGTTCAGTAACAATTTATTTTCTCTTGTAACAATCCAGTTTCTTCCCAGGGTGTACAATGGACTTGTCTTCGTCCCTGTAATAATATTTGTGTTTTGACCACTGACTCCATGTTGCACTTAACCTAGCAGCACACCGTCACATTGGTGACCACCAGTTTCATTTTGCCTGTTGACTTCATTTCACGCTTAACTTAGCGTTAGCCACTTCCATGTAGAAGTGCAGAAGCTGCAAGTATTTTTCCGTGCACAACATGTAATGCAATGTGCTTTTCGCTCATGTTTTTACTCTACATGTCTGCGTGTTCTTTCTCATTGAGAGCTAAGGCATAACATGGGGGAGTCAGAGTGATAAGGATGTACTAGGATGACGTTTATGGTACGGCAGGGAATGGTTTGGTTTCGGAGAAGCACCTTGGGATCTTGGCCAGTTCCAACGTGTTCCTTTCAAAACTGACCTGAAGTAGACAGCATTTTTTAACAACAACTTGTGGAGCGGGAGGTGTTTTCTAGAATTCTCCTCTCTGGCATGTTTAAGATATATAAGAGACCGAAACCGGAACCGGATTGACCACGGAGTGAATCAGACCTCTGGCAGGATCGGGACGGTGATGCCTGTCATCTTTCCCGTGAGGGTAGATCTCTTTCTCTTCACCGTCGATCTGGGGTCAATGACCTGTTGCTGTCAGGAGAAAGATGAGGTGAATTCAACTGTGCCCCATGGTGATTAATTTTTAATTCTTATTATCTGCTTTGCATTCTGTATGAACACACATATATATATATATATATATATATATATATATATATATATATATATATATATATATATCTGTATCTTTGCATATATATATATATATATTTGCTGTTTTAGGATACTCTTTGTACATGTTTTTATTCCATCATTTTGACCATTTTTAAACGTGCACTTTTGGTTGTACACTTCTGACATTTCTTTGCGAGCCTCACGGAGTGGTTTAATAAATGTAATTCTCAGACTAAGAGTTGCATACCAGAAATTCTTTTCAGTGTGTGTGTTTATCTCGGTCCGTAGTGAGGCAAAACACTTTGGCATAGTCGGCAGGATGGAAGGGATTACAAGTTGAAAGTGTACGATTTAAAAGTGAAAATATGTTTGGCAAAAAGTCAAAAGCAGTATCTGCTTCTAAAAGCATGTGTGAACAGAGTGTTTATCAAATCCCTAGATGGCGCCAGCAACCTTATAATGTGTTAGCTAATGAGTTTTCAAATTTAGCTGGTTTATCAGAGGGATGAATGTTTAAATGAAGCAGAACCACCAGATGATTTATCTTGTTTGCAAAAAAGTACACATTGAAGGGAATGATCTTTAGGTTCATAGCAGAACGTGCTGAAGTTACCCAAATAAATATCCAAAATGTAGAGGAAGGATAAATCAGAAAAAGGTTCATTTAGCCATTGCTAAAGCTGGCTTGGACTGGAGCCCAGATTCCTGGGACACCAACATTTGAAGCAGTAGTGACTTTACAAATTCTAGTGATGAAGAGGTTAAAAAGGTGGGGGCCAGTGTGAGCCAGAGGAGCAGAATGTGGTTTGTGCACAGCTTATATTTAGACGAAAATTGCAGCACACACCACAAAATCTGGCAGGAATTAAAAATAATTCCTTAGAAGATTACACCCAGCAAGAAGTCAATGATATCATAGACAGATTTAAGCAGTGGGCAGGAAAGTCAGTACTTACCTGGATGGTGCGGTTATTTGATTGTGGACCATCGGGGGTAATGCTTTACATAGGAGACTCTAAATTCTGCAATCTTAGCTCAGACCCTCTCATACAAGAACAGTTTAGAAGTTTTCAGGGTCCACATCAAATCACCCTGATGCAGTTAGCCTCTGAGGGGCGAAACCACAAGTACCCTACAGCATCAGATTGGCCACCTAATGAGAAACCATGGTACACCTTAAGAGATGCAATGCAGAGACTTAAAGAGGAAAGTATGAAGAGCGCTATTTTCCTGACTAATGCACACCATCTGTTAGATGGATTGCTCACTGTTTCAGTGCGCAAAATAATTATTCAACTTGCTCCGCCAGCCTACAAACAAGTAATCATGACTCTCCTAATTAACCAGACAGGACAGGCCCTGAAGGTTGTGCTTGAGGCTGTCAGAGAGTTAGGTGACTTAGGGCAATGGGACAAACCAGAAAGAGCTTCACACTCTGAGGATCGCACAGCTAACAAAAGAGTGTCCAGGAGAGATATGTTTATGGCATTACTAAAGGATGGTGTCAGCAAGGAGCAGATTGATTAGATAGAGACTAAAAGCTTGTGGGAGATATACCGTAAAAGAGGGTTGGATCGAAAAGAAGGTACCAGAAAGGTAAGCAAGCAAGATAATAAACGTGGAACTCACAGCCAGTCACAGTTACCAGAGGAAGGAAAAGAAAGGGAGAAAAATATTTCCTCATGAGAGAAAGAGGAAGATCTAGACAATGACTGGTTAACTTTTGAGAATAGGGACAGAGGCGAGTCTGCTCGCTAATATGAAAGCATACATCCAGACATCAGTTGGGCAAAAATTGACAGGTTTAAATCAGACTAGAAAACTGGCAAAGCTCAGGTGCTAAGTTAGGCTCGTAGAGATGACAGATCCCATGTTAATTTAGAAATACATTGGAAACATAAAAATGTGCAAAACGTCAGAGCCTTAGCAGACACCGGGGCGGAGGCCTCTTTGATTTATGCAAGCCCTAGGAAGTTTAATGGACTGCACTACACCAAAACAGGGTTGGGGGAAGGCAGACCCCGCTGTGCAAACTACTGTGCAAGTGAAAATAAGGAGAACTCCAAAAAGGGAATATACTGTTTCGATTGTGCCTATTTCAGAGTACATACTGGGAATTGACATTTTGAAAGGAATGACTTTAAATCTGGATGATGCTTGTTATCAATTTGGAACAAAGGGATACATTTCAGTGGCAACCATGAGAGTAGGTCATCTGAAGAAACCCCCAGTGAAGGTGCCCCCGGCAACCAAGGTAATTTATTTGAAACAGTACTGCATTCCTGGAGGGCATAAAGAAATAAGTGAAACCATAAAAGACGTGATTGAGGCTGGTGTGATCTGGGACTCTTGCAGAGTAAAGTGTGGATGATTAATACAGATGAGACACTAAGACCCTCTCAAAATGTGAAGTTTCTAGGGATTCAGTGGAATCAGGGACATAGGTGTTGCCGCAAGCAAAACAAACGATTCTCGAGTTTTCCACTCCCCGCACTAAGCAAGAGACACAGAGATTCATTGGATTGTTTGGTGTTTGGAGAGAGCATGTCCCTCATGTGAGTCAGATCTTGGCCCCTTTGTACAAAGTGACAAGAAAAAAACATGAGTTTGAATGGGGTAAAGAGCAGCAGTGTGCTTTTGATTTGGCAAAAGAAGCAATTCAACAGGATTTAGACTTGTGGCCAGTGCAGGAGTTCAGGAGAGAGACATTGAGTTGCATGTAACTGTCCAGGGACATTATAAAAATTGGAGTATGTAGCAAAAACAAGGAAGGACGAGGGTGCCCCTGGTGTTCCTGGACTAGGAAAATGCCTGACTCTGGGGAGTGCTATACTCCCTTCAAAAAGCAGCTTTTGGCCTGTTATTGGGCTCAAGTGGATACTGAGCAAATAAAATTAGGTCATAATGTAATTCTGAGACCTGAGATTCCAATAATGCAGTTGGTGATGAGTTCACCTCAATCTCACTGTATAGGACATGCACAAGAAGCTAGTATCATACACTGGAAATGGTACATACAAGATAGGGCTCGCGTAGGGCCAGCAGGCACTGCAGCCCTACATGAACAGGTTTCACAAGCCCCTGTATAGGATGAGGAGAGGGTGCAGGAGGTACTACAAGTAAAAGAGTCACCAGTGAGATGGGGTACGCCATTTGAATCCTTGTCCCCTGAGGACAGGAAGCATATATGGTTTACCAATGGTTCAGACAAATAAATGGGCACCAAAAGACATAGGAAAACGGTGTCATATCATCCAGTCACCAAAAGACTGTTGACCACTACAGGAGAAGGGAAAAGTAGCCAATATGCAGAGTTGTACACTGTGTATGAGGCTCTAAACAAGATTTGCCTGGAATTTGTCATATTTACAATGATTCTTGGTCCACTGCCAATGAGTTAGCCACCTGGCTTTCCACATGGCATGCTCATAACTGGAAGTGTGCGGCAAAGAGTTGTGGCAAGAAATTTGGGAAATACTAGAGCAAAGTACCGTTACTGTGTATCATGTAGATGCTCACTGTCCCATTGACTCACTAGAGCACTGGTTCAATTCCCTTGCAAACAACAAAGCCAAAATCTCAGAGACAGAAGTGGCAACACAGGATTCTGACTTGGTGGGGATGGCTAAATGGGCGCACCAAAAATGTGGACACCTGGAAGAAAAAGCCACTTACAGGTGGGCAGAGATTAGAGGGATGCACATTCTCCTAGACTTGATAAAAAACTGTGATTTTGCAATGTCCTATTTATCAGCACACACAACAGATATCTTTCCCGAAAACTGTCAAAGGTCAATTGGGGAGAGGAAAGTTACCAGGACAGATATTGCAAATTGATTACATTGGGCCACTACTGCTTAGTCGCTGGTGTCAAAACGCCTGCACCATAGTGGACACTTAGGGGCCTGATTACAACTTTGGCGGAGGGTGTTAATCCATCCCAAATGTGACGGATATCCCGCCAACCGTATTGCGAGTTCCATAGGATATAACGGACTCGTAATACGGCAGGCAGGATATCCGTCACATTTGTGATGGATTAACCCCACCCGCCAAAATTGTAATCAGGCCCTTACTCTGGATACCTGATTGCTGTCCCTTGTAAATGTGCCACTCAGCACAACACCATTAGAACTCTGGACTTGTTAATGTTATACTACGGGGTACCATTCCAGATTCAGAGTGACAATGGGTCACACTTTAAAGGGAAACTGGTGCAAGACTACTGTTCACAGCATAATATTGAGTGGATATATCACATCCCTTATCCACAAGCTTCAGAACTGATTCAGAGAGTGAATGGCTTACTGAAAGCTCAGTTGCGAAAATTATCTGATGGGACTTGAAAAACTAGGCCCTCCAGATTTCGAATAACAGACCATTAACAAATACTGAAACCCCCTGATGCGAATGCTAACCCCAGCTTTGCAGACACAACTACATGTGGTCACCAACACCATCATGTTCTAGGAAATAAAACCAGGAGTTTTAGCTCCTTACAGAGCCACACCTGAATCTGCAGGCCTTGACTTATATGTTTTAAAAGCTTACATAGGGAAACCAAGAGACATGGCACTGTGTGACACGTGTGTTGGAATACAGATTTCCCCGGAGCATTTCAGATTGATTGCTCCCAAATCTGGGTTGGTCCTCAAGGGTATTCAGGTCTTGTGGGGAGTGATTGATGTGGATTACCAAGGAGAGATTAACACTATTCTTTTGAATAGCGGACAAACTGATTTATTTATACAGATTGGAGACAGAATTGCCCATTTTGACATAATTCCAGTGTATGGAGGAGTGGTGAGGAAGGGGACTGCCCCATTCCTCCTTACAGTATGTGGGGAGGGAGGTTTTGGCTCCACTGACAAAAACCCTGTGCTAAAGTGTGGGTGGAATCCCCAAATTGCCCTCCAGAACCTGCAGAAATGATAGCCAAGGGCTCCAATGATGTCCTGTTGATCATGAAACTAGGAAAGGAAAGATGGGAGCACATCCCAGCTGACAAATGTTATTTGCGAGAATGATCATATTTCTTTCTTTTACAGATCATACTACAGCTTGCCTCTGCTGTGAGTGTTCTGTGCGGTCTCCTTTCGGGCGTGTGCGTATGGGGTCGGGAGGGACCCAACACCCGCAACCTAAATGATGGACCACATCGCGCAACACCCCTACTGCATCTCAAAGCCAACATATGGATCCATTTGGCACAAGTCGTGCTCTAAAGATCCGACTTCTTTATGGGCACCATGCGAAGTACCATGGATGTTTTGTCAACCTGTTTAATCGCCATACCAACGCCAGCAAGTATCTTGTTAGAAATTTTCAATGCCACTAACATGGAGAAATATGTCCAAAAACATGACGTGGAAAGCCATTTTAGTCCTTTAGAATACTATAGGGACTGTCAAGAAGCAAGCAATAAGAAGTGGGACAATCTCACTCAGATAATTACATACCACATTACGACCGGCAACGTGTGCTACTACATGTCCTCCAGTCCTTGTGATGTTGGAAAATGCATTCAATTGCACTTAGAAAAGAAAACATTAACTTCTCAAGACTTGCCATGGGAACACAAAGGGGGTCATTACAACATTGGCGGTAAAAGCCGCTTACCGCCGTGCAGAAGACCGCCAATACACCACTGCGGCCGCGGAATTCCGCCACAGCTATTATGACACACATCTCGGAATCCGCCGAAATTCAGACACCCACACAAGTCCGCCACACCAAAGGTCAGTGTTAAACTGGCAAAAACAATTCTTCCACCGTCAAGAAAACAGAAACACGCCCATGCTATCGCGACCCACAAATCCACGCGGCGGTCTTTCAACAGCGGTATTCCATTGGCAGTACACACTGCCGCGCTCAAAATACACACACATCTCCAAAACACCGCCACATTGGACAATTCAAAATACACACACCTGATACACATACAAACACCACTTCCACACACCCAATTCAATATAAAACACACACCCACATCACCCACAAACCCCAACGACCAGAATTTTTGAGGAAGCCGAGACAGAGAGCACAGCAATTGAGAACCCCACCACACAGAGGCACACAACACCATCACCCACACAACATTCCCCGCACAAAACACCACACACCACTGCACATCACCACACACATCAACACATACACCACCCCATGTCACGCCAAAGACACCCCAGGTTTTCTGAGGAGGAGCTCAGGGTCATGGTGGAGGAAATCCTATGGGTAGAGCCACAGCTATTTGGCTCACAGGTGCAGCACACCTCCATAGCCAGGAAGATGGAGCTATGGCGCAGAATCATGGACAGGGTCAACGCTGTGGGACAGCATCCAAGAAATCGGGAGGGCATCAGGAAGAGATGGAACGACCTACGGGGGAAGGTGCATTCTGTGGTCTCCAGGCACAACATCGCGGTACAGCGGACTGGCGGCGGACCCCCATCTCCTCCCCCACAACTAACAACATGGGAGGAGCAAGTCTTGACCATCATGCATCCTGAGGGCCTCGGAGGAGTCGGTGGAGGAATGGACACTGGTAAGTCAAATCTTAACTATCATATCCCCCACCCTACCTGCATGCTATCACACACCCCCACCCTCACCCCCTCCTCTAGCACTCCAACTCCTCACTAATGTACTAATAACACAAACCACACCAAGCCCTGCATGACACAACTAAGCATGGTCACCCCTCACCAAAGCATGCTGACTGCACATACCCATAACAACCCCCTAACCATCATCGATACAACCCCACACAGGAATGCTTGCACTGGGGTACACGCACACCCACCCATTTGCACACCATTACATACACAGATGCAATAATCATGCTCTTATATCCCTGCAGGACCACTACGGAACGTCACCACACAGGAGGGTCCAGACATCTCAACTCCACCCACAGAAGAGGCCCACAGTGGCGACAGCAGCTCTGCCCTACTGGATCCTGATGACCAGCCCGGACCATCGTGGGCCTCGGTACAGTCGGTTCCCCTTGCACAGGCACAGCCCAACACGGACCTTCCCCCCTCTGGTAACACCAGCACAGCACCCACCCAGCGGGCCCATACCTCCGTACCCAGGACACGTCAATCAGCGGTGTGTCCACCACTACAGGGAACCCAGGAGAACCCACCACCCCAACAACAACAGGGACCTGGGGGCAGTGGTAGTGGGCACACTGTCCAGGGGACGGAGGCCCAGGAACACAGGGGAACTGGGAGGGCTGCTGTGCGACAGGGGGCAGACAGGCCAAGGGAACCCACTCTCCACAAGGCCCTATCCTCCATCATGTGAGCATACCACCAATCCCAGGAGACGATGGCGACGGTCCTGGCCAAGTTTCAGGAGACCCAGTGCCTGCAGGAGGAGCAGTATTTGGAGTTGAGGGAGGAGCTCAGAACCATCAGCTCCGCCCTGGGCACCATCTAGGGGTGCTGAAGGACATACAGAAGACCATGAGGGACACTGTGGCACTCCAAGGGGCCCCTGACACTAGCCTGGACGATGAACTGCCCACCACCTCCGCCGGCGCTAGTGGACAGGACGCCCCGCCACAGGACCACCACACCAGCACCCCACCCCCTGCAGACGGACAACCACCCCGCAAGCGGTCCCTGAGATCCAGGAACAGGACAGAGCAAGATGGCAAGACCCCCGCCAGGAAATGAGACCACCCTGATTGTCCTCCCACTGTCCCACTTTGTTACCCTGTCCATACTTAAACTGCCCCAGCTCCACTCCCTATGCCCATATGGGCAGTGCACCTGTGTGACCAACAGACTGGACTCTGCCATGGACATTCCTCCACCATCCCCCATCACCATTTTACAACCCCCCTCCATTTTTGAGCTCTTAAATAAACACCCTTGAAGCACAAAACAATCTGGAGTCAGTCTGTGATTTGGTAAATTTGTATTATCAATGACAGTGTCAAAATGCGTTTTCAATTGTAATGCCAACATACCTATGTCACACATCACAAGTCCATGAAGGATGCAAGCAGATGACACACGTTGGTAACCACACCTGTGAAACCGTAATGGAAAGGTACAACTCAGTTACCAAATACTGCTACTAAATGACAGACAGGATAGAGGTAGAAGTGTGAAAGTGAATGTAATAGTAAAATAAAATGTTCTCACCTGTGTGTCACTGGAAATATTGCTGTATGACTGACTCCCTGTTGTCTATGTCTTCTTCCTCAGCTTCCTCCTCATCACTGTCCACAGGCTCCACAGCTGCCACAACACCGCCATCTGGACCATCCTCCTGCAGAAAAGTCACCTGGCGTTGCAAAGCAAGATTGTGAAGCATCAAGCAGGCGATGATGATCTGGCACACCTTCTTCAGTGAGTAGAATAGGGAACCACCTGTCATATGGAGGCACCTGAACCTGGCCTTCAGGAGGCCGAAGGTGCGTTCGATCCTCCTCCTAGTCCACCCATGGGCCTCATTGTAGCGTTCCTCTGCCCTGGTTCTGGGATTCCTCATACGGGTCAATAGCCATGACAGGTTAGGGTAACCAGAGTCCCCTAATAGCCACACACGGTGCCTCTGGAGTTGACCCATCACATATGGGATACTGCTATTCCGCAGGATGTAGGTGTCATGCACAGAGCCAGGGAACATAGCATTTACCTGGGAGATGTACTGGTCTGCCAAACATACCATCTGTACATTCATAGAATGATAACTCTTCCAGTTCCTGTACACCTGTTCACTCCTGCGGGGGGACCAGAGCTACATGGGTCCCATCAATAGCACCTATGATGTTGGGGATATGTCCAAAGGCATAGAAGTCACCTTTCACTGTAGCCAAATCCTGCACCTGAGGGAAAATGATGTAGCTCCTTACGTGTTTCAGCAGGGCAGACAACACTCTGGACAACATGTTGGAAAACATAGGCTGGGACATCCCTGATGCCATGGCCACTGTTGTCTGAAAAGACCCACTTGCAAGGAAATGGAGCACTGACAGCACCTGCACGTCAGGGGGGATTCCAGTGGGATGGCGGATTGGTGACATCAGGTCTGGCTCCAACTGGGTACATAGTTCCTGGATAGTGGCACGGTCAAACCTGTAGGTGATGATTAAATGTCGCTCCTCCATTGTCAACAGGTCCACCAGCGGTCGGTACACCGGAGAATTCCACCATCTTCTCAAATGAAGGACAACAGCGACCACAGAGTCAACAAATTCCCAGGTATGTACCCACAGATACACCGAACACGACACCAAACACAAAACTCTTCCTGTATGTGTGTTGAGTGTAGGCCTTGGTATGTGTGACGCAGTAGTAAATGAAGCCATGTGGGCCCCTTAAATGGCGGCTGCCTGACCTCTAAACTGGGACAATGGGAATGTGAGGTATCTGCGCTGGCGTTGTACACCTTCGCGGTAGGCGGTCGTAGACCACGGCGCAATGCTGCATTGGTTAACATTGGACCCTATGGGTCCCAGGAGCCAATGATGAAGTGCGGCGGCGGTGATGATACGCACCACCGCGGACGTCACCGCCGCGGACGTGACCGCCATTTTCTATCTGTTCAATCACTCGATACCTGATCTTCGACAGGAGAGGACCTACACTGCAAGTGCTGCTGTGACCTCGGTCTGGAGTAGACAATGGCTGCTGCGTCTGGGGAAAGGGCCCCTGTCTTCACTGCTCAGGAGTTGGAGAAGCTCGTGGACGGGGTCCTCCCCCAGTACACGCTACTCTACGGTCCTCCAGACCAACAGGTAAGTACACAGGGAGCACGTTGTATGGGCTATGCCTGGGTGGAGAGGGCTGGATGTTAGTTGGAAGGGGGCAGAGTTCAGGGAACATGAAGGACTTTGAATGCATGTGCCACATGGCAAGGGTAGGGATGGGGGCCACTCACATCGACGGGGCAGTTGGTAATGACTTCTCTTCTTCCCCTGTGCATGTCATGTAGGTCAGCGCCCACCAGAAGAAGGACATTTGGCGTGCCATCGCCAAGGACGTCCGGACCCTGGGGGTCCACCAGAGACGGGGCACCCAATGCCGGAAAAGATGGGAGGACATTCGCCGCTAGAGCAAGAAGACGGCGGAGGCTCAGCTGGGGATGGCCTCCCAGTGTGGGAGGGGTGCCCGTCGCACCATGACCCCCTGATGTTCCAGATCCTGGCGGTGGCCTACCCGGAATTGGATGGGCGCTTGAGGGCATCACAGCAGACACAAGGGGGTGAGTACACTCTCATTCTGCGGAGTTTGCGCGCAGTGGAGGGGTCTGGGTGGGGGAGGAGGGCTGTGGGTTTCCCTAGGCCAGGGCGAGTTACGTAGGCTAGGCCCTCCGTAATGCAGGCCATGTGGCACTCCACCCCACCTCAGTAGAGTGCCAAGTACAGGTATACATGCCCCTGTGTCATCTATGTGTGCAGATGTCCACCATAGCCATGTAGGCCAGATCCCAGTAATTGCATCTGTAGAGGCCAAGAGCACAGCGTAGTGCAGGGGGCTGCTGTGTCTGTATTGTCCACCAACGGTAGCGGTAAGCCATGCACTCAACCTGTCTTTCTTCTGTCGTCCCCCCCTTTTTGTGCTCTCCCTTTTCTTTTGTGCATCAGCATCATCAGGCAGAGGTACAGTGGCACTGGAGCACGAGGGAGCTGCATCCCACATGGCCATGGAGGGCCACACCACAGACTCTGAATACACCAGTGGGATGGAGGGCGAGGGGAGCTTCACATCAGTCACCGGATCACCAAACAGTGACACGGACTCGTCCGCCGATGGGAGCTCCCTTGTGGTGGCGGCACCATCTGTGCCCCCCACTTCTACAGGTACAGCCGCCACCTCCCCTACCAGCACCGCCCTCCCAGCAGCCCCTCAGCGTTCACCCCGTGCCCGCTTACCCAGGAGGGTGGGCATCACCTTCGCCCCAGGCACCTCAGCCCCTGCCCCTGCCCCTGTCACCCCTGCTGCCCTCAGTGAGAAGGCCATTGACCTCCTCAGTTCACTCACTATTGGGCAGTCTACCATTGTGAATGCCATCCAGGGTGTAGAAAGGGAGTTGCAACACGGTAATGCATTCCTGGAGGGCATTCATTCTGGTCAGGCTGCCCTTCATCGAACCCTGCAATCTCTGGCCTCATCACTGATGGCAGCCATTGTCCCTGTGTCTAGCCTCCCCCCTCCAACTTCCTCCACCCAGACTCAATCCCCGTACCCCAGCCTATCCCAAGCACACCATCAGACAAGCATGCATACACCTCAACACACAAAAGTAGCTCAGGCAAACATAAGCACCACACAACCCACAGGCACTCACACAAGCATCACCCACATACAGACACAGCAACATCCACTGCGTCCCCCCCCCCTCATCGTCTCCTTCCACCCTCCCAGTCTCGTCTACACTCTCACCTGCATGCACTACATCTACAGGCACTAGGACTTGCACCAGAACACCCAGAACCACACCCCGCTCACCTGCACTCACCACCCCCACTACCATTTACATGTCCCCCTGTGTCCACTCCCAGTGTGTCTGTGATGCCCCCTCTCAAAGTACACAAACGCGGGCACCCACACACCCAACATCCATCCACCTCACGACAGCCTCCAGTACCTGCACCCAAATCACCTAAAGTTACACCTCCTACAACCACCTCCTCTTCCTCCACTCCCAGACCCCCTCCAGCTACCCATCCCAGTCTTCGTCAGCAACTCTTCCTCAGCAACGTTGACCTCTTTGCCCCCGCCCCCACCCCTCCAATTGATAGGTCCCATAGTAGCACCTCAGCCAAAAAAGGTCCAGTACCAGTGGTGCGTGTTAAAGGTGTGTGGAGTGCACTGGCCACGAGGGCAGCCAGTGTGACACGGAGCCAAAGCACTGCCAGTCCACCCCCTGTAAAGCACCTCAAGTTGGAAAGTGGCCGACGGGACAGAGTGAAGACTCCTGGCGGGAAAACTGCTCACTAGGGTCCCAGGGGGAGTGCAGAGTCAGCTGTGACTCCTCCAAAGGTGGTGAAGGGCCAGAAGAAGTCTTCACAGTCTGGGAAGAGCAGCACAGCGTAGAAAGGCGCCATCCTCCCCAGCGGCCGGGACGCCACCGCCAGCACTGTCGTCACTGGTCCGGAGACCTCCGCCAGAGTCAGTGCCCAGGAGGGCAGCACAATCGTCACTGGTCAGGAGACCACCGCCAGAGTCAGTGCCCAGGAGGGCAGCACAATCGTCACTGGTCAGGAGACCACCGCCAGAGTCCGTGCCCAGGAGGGCAGCACAATCGTCACTGGTCAGGAGACCACCGCCAGAGTCAGTGCCCAGGAGGGCAGCACTGTAGTCACTGGTCCGGAGAGCACCGCCAGCGTCAGTGCCCAGGAGGGACCGTCATGCCACACACCAATGCACAGTTCAGACAGCAAAGGCAAGCACCGCTGAACAGGTCAGAGACCGCCATGGCAAAGCACCACTGAACAGGGAAAACACCACCATGGTGAAGACCGCTGAACAAGGCAAATCACCGCTGAACAGGGCAAAGCACTGCTGAACAGGGAAAAGACCGCCATGGTGAAGACCGCTGAACAGGGCAAAGCACCGCTGGACAGGGACAAAAACGCCAAATCAAGCATCGTTGGCCCATATGCAGTTGGAACAGTGACGGAACAGGAACCGTCACGGGGAGCCTGATGCAGTCTGGGCACCAGTCCCCCTCCAGAACCAGTGGAGACTGTTATCCACTTGAGAGACTGTGGCTTTGCACTCCCCAGGATGGTACAGTGGGCAACACACCCACTGTAGAGACTTGAGAGACTGTGGCTTTGCACTCCCCAGGAAGGTACAGTGGGCAAGCCACCCACTGTAGAGACTTGAGAGACTGTGGCTTTGCACTCCCCAGGATACATCAATGGGCATAGAGCCCCATTGTGGATCTGGCGTGGTGCTGTAATCCGGCTGAGGTGCCCCCCCCTTCCCTTCCCCCTGAGGTGCCTGTTGTATTTCTATCTGATGCCCATGCAGTGTTCTCTCCGTTTGTGGACAGGTATCTAGTGTGGGCCTCGCCCATGCATTTTGGGCCCAGTGGTGCACGGACATTGATATGTGCATACCTGCACTACTTCTCATAATGTATAAAATCTGCAATGTGTATATATATATCTGTATATATTTGGTTACTGTGGTTTGATACATTACAATGTTTGAACTGATTTCCTTTTGTCTTTGCATTCTTCCGGGGGGGGGAGGGGGGTTGTGGGTTGTTACTGTGCTGTTTGGACATGCATTGGTGTGTGTGTTGTAGTGGGTGAGGGTCGGGTTGGGGGTGGGGGTGTTGCGTGTGTGTCCCCCTGACTTTTGCCTCCCCCCCCCATGTCGTAGGTGCAGTACTCACCGTTGTCTTCGGCGCCTACGTAGATGGTGATCGTAGAGGAGCAGAAAGACAAGCGCAGGGAGTATTTGGAGTTCGGGCTCCATGGTGGCCTCCTTCCTCGTGGAGTGTGTTAAGGTGAGCGTTTTCACATTGGAATAGCTGTTTCCGCCGTGTTTTTATCCACGGTGAATCCACCCCGGAAAAGGTGGCGGATTGGCGGGTTGTGATACTGTGGGCGGTATATTGTCTTCCGCCTGTCTGTTGGCAGTGACCGCCGCGCTGCTTGTCTGTACCGCCGTGGCGGGCGGAGTATTAAAGTGGCTGTCTATGTTGGCGGTTTCCACCACGGTCATAATTCCCTTTTTTTGTCCGCCGGCCTGTTTGCGGTATTACCGCACCTTTAACACCGTCCGCCAGGGTTGTAATGACCACCAAAGTTCTTTGCTTTTAACAAACAGATCAACATTGCAAAAATATGTCCAACCACATGGCTTGTCATCACCTGGTGACTGCTGCCAATCACATTAAACATGTCAAACTACCAGTAGGTTGGTTTTCTTCCTGTGGGAACCTCACTTTTACCTACATTCCAGCTAACATTATGGGTGGACCGTGTACCTTTACACGATTAGGACTTATGATGTTTCTATCTAACTCTATATACATACTTGTTACCCTAGAGACACTATTCAATTAAGTGAAGGTTGTGTTTCAGACATTCAATTATTATCCCAATCAGAATATATAAGCTTAAGCCTTTCTATTGAAGTCGTGCCTGGTTTAGCTGTATATAATACCAGAATGATCAATAAGTTAGCATGTCTAATGGTTAAAAATGTTAATCACACTTCAATTGCTGTATCTGAGTTTTTTACTGGATGTACGTGGTACTAGAAAAGATGCATCACAATACTGGGCAGCAATTGATTATTTGCTGTTAAAACATAATCATGGGTGTGCAGAATGTGAAGGTATGGGTTGTTTTAACCTTTCAGACACTCTAAATCTATCCAGGCCAACATTAACACGTTATATGAACTTGTGAAAGGAGTAAAACAGGATGTGGATCAAGGGCGGTGGGACTGGTTATTTCAGTGGTTGTCTGATTTTGGGCAACTGTGCAAAGTCTCGGGTGGAATTTTTGTGGTGATTTCTCTTGTCATTTCATTATGTTGCTGTGCACAATGCATACCTAAGTTGCTTGCAATGTTTAAACCAAAAAAAGTAGATTTTAGGCCTATAGGGTATGTGAGTCATTGGTCAAAGGGTGGAGTGTAATGATATTTGTGTTTTGACCACTGACTCTAAATTGCACTTAGCCGAGCAGCACACCGTCACATTGGTGACCACCAGTTCATTTTGTCTATTGAGTTCATTTCACGCTTAACTTAGCTTTAGCCACTACCATGTTAGAAGTGCAGAAACTGTAAGTATTTTTCTGTGCACAACATGATACGCAATGTGCTTTTCGCTCATGTTTTTACTCTACATGTCTGCGTGTTCTTCCTCATTGAGGGCTAGGGCTTAACATGGGGGAGTCAGAGTGATATGGATATACTATGATGATATTTATGGTACGGCAGGGAAAAGTTTGGTTTCAGAGAAGCACCTTGGGATCTTGGCCAGTTCCAATGTGTTCCTTTCAAAACTGACCTGAAGTAGCCAGCATTTTTTTAACAACAACTTGGGGAGCGGGAAGGGTTTTCTAGAATTCTCCTTTCTGGCTTGTTTAAGATATATAAGAGACTGAAACCAGATAGTTATATATACATGTCTGTATATTTGCATATATATATTTGCTGTTTTAGAATACTCTTTGTACATGTTTTATTCCATTATTGTGACTATTTGTAAACGTGCACTTTCGGTTGTACACTTTTGACCTTACTTTGCAAGCGTCACTGAGTGGTTCAATAAACGTAATTCTCAGACTAAGAGTTGCATACCAGCAATTATTTTCAGTGTATGTTTTATCTTGGTCAATAGTGAAGCAAAGCAGTCCCAACTGAATCTGCAGGTAAGTTGAAACAATGTATTTCACGTTATGTACACAGACCTAAATGTTCCCTAACCAAGGTAATTTAACTGCATGTCTCTGAATAATTGAACAAAGAGCTTATTGCTATTCAATAAAATGAAACTTAATGGAAACATTCATGTTAGAGAGAACAATGATTCATCACATTACATGAGTTCTGCAGGCCTAGTTATTCTAACACAAGAAATATAAATGCATTAATATATTTGTTGATAAAACACACATAATATGCAAACTTGTGAATCCAGCATTTAATAATATACCATCAGAATATGTAAAACATTTCATTATAGATTGTGAACTTTGTTAATGCACGATATTAGATATAACAGAGATACTTCACAGGCTATACAGAACTCTACGTACCACTATGCCAGCGTATCCCGAAAAGCCTCCAGATTTTCCCTCTCTGTCCATGATTATCACTACCCGGAACAACAGTAGACTGATATCTTGCCTACTGGTGAGGAAAAGTCCAGAAAGGCACAGGGATCATGACCTAGGACGTGTGACGCCACTAAGACCGGTGGCGTCCCACTTGCGGGCTGCGGTCAGATCGGCGGTCCGCGTCTCGGACAACCGTTTCTGCCGCAGACTGCTTTTTGGGCTGCAGCGTGACCTGAAACTTTCCGTTTGGGCTCTGTTTCAAACTACGCCCACCTTTTACCCCCCTAGTTTTACTTACCTGTATTTTACTGTTTTTCTTATTTTTTCTCTTTTTTTTTTTTTTTCTTCTTGGCCATATTTTCTCTTTCTCAGGAGTCTGTGTTTCCTTCCCTGCATGCCTTGCTCCCTACTTTTTACACTACGGCTATTTTTCCATTTACTATAATGTGGCTTTTCCCAATCCAAGATAGTGTCTTCATTACTTCCTGCATGGCACTTCCTGTTTGTCAGTTAGTCTTTTGCAAACACTTGCGTTCTGGTTGTGCTCCTCGCTCCTGTATCCTGCGATTTTAGACCTCACCTGCTCTTCCCAGTCTGCAGTTTTTGTTCCAGACTTTTTGTGCCTTACCTTACTTTTTCTTTTCTTTATATCTGTAACCGGGCGTCTGTCGCCACGGTTACGCATCCAAACGCCAAACCCGATAGGACATACCCCGGGGCTATGACCGCGAGGAACGCTGACCCGGGAGCGACTTCCGTTCTGGATATCCGGGAACAGGAGGGAAAAGGAGACGGAGAGAGACGAAGGACGGCACGCACAGGACTGACGGGACGAGGAGCGGAGCCTGCAGAAGGAGAAAACGATTTGGAGGCTTGTAGGAAAGTACCATCTTGCCTGGCATGTTACCCCCATATTTCACTGTATATATGTTGTTTTAGTGTATGTGTCACTGGGACCCTGCCAGCCAGGGCCCCAGTGCTCATAAGTGTGCCCTGTATGTGTTCCCTGTGTGATGACTAACTGTCTCACTGAGGCTCTGCTAACCAGAACCTCAGTGGTTATGCTCTCTCTGCTTTCCAAATTGTCACTAACAGGCTGGTGACCAATTTCACCAATTCACATTGGCATACTGGAACACCGTTATAATTCCCTAGCATATGGTACTGAGGTACCCAGGGTATTGGGGTTCCAGGAGATCCCTATGGGCTGCAGCATTTCTTTTGCCACCCATGGGGAGCTCTGACAATACTTACACAGGCCTGCCACTGCAGCCTGAGTGAAATAACGTCCACGTTATTTCACAGCCATTTACCACTGCACTTAAGTAACTTATAAGTCACCTATATGTCTAACCTTCACCTGGTGAAGGTTGGGTGCAAAGTTACTTAGTGTGTGGGCACCCTGGCACTAGCCAAGGTGCCCTCACATTGTTCAGGGCAAATTCCCCGGACTTTGTGAGTGCGGGGACACCATTTCACGCGTGCACTATACATAGGTCACTACCTATGTATAGCGTCACAATGGTAACTCCGAACATGGCCATGTAACATGTCTAAGATCATGGAATTGTCACACCAATGCCATTCTGGCATTGGGGAGACAATTCGATGATCCCCCAAGTCTCTAGCACAGACCCGGGTACTGTCAAACTGCCTTTCCCGGGGTTTCACTGCAGCTGCTGCCAACCCCTCAGACAGGTTTCTGCCCTCCTGGGGTCCAGCCAGGCCTGGCCCAGGAAGGCAGAACAAAGGACTTCCTCAGAGAGAGGGTGTTACACCCTCTCCCTTTGGAAAAAGGTGTCAGGGCTGGGGAGGAGTAGCCTCCCCTAGCCTCTGGAAATGCTTTCATGGGCACAGATGGTGCCCATTTCTGCATAAGCCAGTCTACACCAGTTCAGGGATCCCCCAGCCCTGCTCTGGCGCGAAACTGGACAAAGGAAAGGGGAGTGACTACTCCCCTGACCTGCACCTCCCAGGGGAGGTGCCCAGACCTCCTCCAGCGTGCCCCAGACCTCTGCCATCTTGGATTCAGAGGTGTGCTGGCACACTGGACTGCTCTAAGTGGCCAGGGCCAGCAGGTGACGTCAGAGACTCCTTCTGATAGGCTCTTACCTTTCTTTCTAGCCTATCCTCCTTCCTAGGTAGCCAAACCTCCTTTCCTGGCTATTTAGGGTCTCTGCTTTGGGGAATTCTTCAGATACCGAATGCAAGAGCTCACCAGAGTTCCTCTGCATCTCCCTCTTCACCTTCTGCCAAAGAATCGACCGCTGACTACTCAGGACGCCTGCAAAACCACAACAAAGTAGCAAAGACGACTACTGCAACCTTGTATCGCTTCATTCTGCTGGCTTTCTCGCCTGTTTCCTAGTGGTGCATGCTCTGGGAGTAGCCTGCCTCCTCCTTGCACCAGGAGCTCTGAAGAAATCTCCCGTGGGTCGACGGAATCTTCCCCCTGCAACCGCAGGCAACAAAAGACTGCATCACCAGTCCTCTGGGTCCCCTCTCAGCACAACAAGTGTGGTCCCTGGAACTCAGCAACTCTGTCCAAGTGACTCCCACAGTCCAGTGATTCTTCAGTCCAAGTTTGGTGGAGGTAAGTCCTTGCCTTCCCACGCTAGACTGCATTGCTGAGTACCATGTGATTTGCAGCTGCTCCGGCTCCTGTGCTCTCTTCCAGGATTTCCTTCGTGCACAGCCAAGCCTGGGTCTACGACACTCTAACCTGCAGTGCACAACCTTCTGAGTTGTCCTCCAGCATCATGGGACTCCCTTTTGTGACTTCGGGTGGACTCCAGTTCACTCCTCTTCCAAGTGCCTGTTCTGGTACTTCTGTGGGGGCTGCCTGCTTCTGTGAGGGCTCCCTGACTTGCTGGGCGCCTCCTCTTTCTCCTCATCCAAGTGGCAACATCCTGGTCCCTCCTGGGCCACAGCAGCATCCAAAAACCCTAACCGTGACCCTTGCAGCTAGCAAGGCTTGTTTGCGGTCTTTCTGCGTGGGAACACCTCTGCAAGCTTCTTCATGATGTGGGACATCCATCCTCCAAAGGGTAAGTTCCTAGTCCTCTTCGTTCTTGCAGAACACAAAGCTTCTTCCATCTGGTGGCAGCTTCCTTGCACCCTCAGCTGGCATTTCCTGGGCATCTGCCTACTCTCGACACTATCGCGACTCTTGGACTTGGTCCCCTTGTCTTACAGGTACTCAGGTCCGGAAATCCACTGTTGTTGCTTTGCTGGTGTTGGTTTTCCTTTGCAGAATCCCCTATCACGACTTCTGTGCTCTCTGGGGGTTGTAGGTGCACTTTACACCTACCTTACAGGGTCTTCGGGTGGGCTATTTTTCTAACCCTCACTGTTTTCTTACAGTCCCAGCGACCCTCTACGAGCTCACATAGGTTTGGGGTCCATTTGTGGTTCGCATTCCACTTTTGGAGTATATGGTTTGTGTTGCCCCTATACCTATGTGCTCCTATTGCAATCTATTGTAACTTTACACTGCTTGCATTACTTCCTTTTGCTGTTACTGCACATTTTTGGTATTGTGTACATAAATCTTGTGTATATTTGGCATCCTCATACTGAGGGTACTCACTGAGATACTTTTGGCATATTGTCATAAAAATAAAGTACTTTTATTTTTAGTATATCTGTGTATTGTGTTTTCTTATGATATTGTGCATATGACACCAGTGGTATAGTAGGAGCTTTGCATGTCTCCTAGTTCAGCCTAAGCTGCTCTGCTATAGCTACCTTCTATCAGCCTAAGCTGCTAGAAACACCTCTTCTACACTAATAAGGGATAACTGGACCTGGTACAGAGTGTAAGTACCCCTTAGTACCCACTACAAGCCAGGCCAGCCTCCTACAAGGCTGAGATGGGGAACCCGATGAGGAAGACTCCGGGAAACCCAGGGAGAACTCACAATGCCGCCACATCCCAGGAGGGGCGTAGCTCTCACAGGTACGAGCATACCTCGTTGTAAAAATCCTACCCAACTGGATGCGGGTAGAAAAAGGGGAAGGGAAAGGGAACGAGGAACCGAAAAGGGATCGGGAGGAGGGGGAACTAAAAGGAGGGGAATCTAAATAACCTAACAGAACGTCAGGAGGGGGTGAAGCAAACCACCCACCTGTATCATAAGAGAGAGAGAGAATAAATAGTCACGGGACGGGTGAACCATGAGTTGAATAAATAAGCAAATATCCACACCTATCCACACCCTATCCTCACCTTCTTCCTAACCTATATAAAGATATATCCCAAAACCCAAACATCTACACTTACCTGCTTTTCTTTTCATCTTTTCTTTTGGGGAACGTCGTCTCCCTTTTTGAGAGTGAGACCAAGATGAACACCTGGAACCCCTAGGAAAAAGAGAAAGAAAAATTTCATCCTCCTGACTAACTGAGAAGAAGGCAATCACAGAGACACGGGTCACGAGGGACCCAAACCACATATATAAACTCACTCAACCCTACCACAATAAAAAAATATTACCACTATACTAGGTGTCTCCATAGTCTTTCTAAATCTGTCTCAACAAGAACCCATTACAATGGTGTCAGAAGTGGGATTTTGGAAACACCTACCGTTACTGGATATTAACCAAAATGGAGGGTACTCCTACCATCGCCGACATGATGCAGCAATTGGCTGAAGGACGTCATCTCCAGATTGTGTGGGAGGAGCAGCAGGAGGCTAAAGTTGAACGCGAAGCCCTACAAAATGCCCTTAAGAGCCAAGCTACAATCATGGCCAACAACCAGTAGGTGCATGAGAACACCTTAAAATCCCTGACAGACACCATCGCAGCCACCCGGGTCCACCCCAATGTACCTAGCTTGGTGTTACAAAGGTATCAGGAAGGCGAGGATCCAGACGCCTTTTTTACCAACTTCGAAAGAGTTGCTACATCCGCTACTTGGCCCAAAGACAGGTGGGGACAGTACATAGCCCCTCTCTTGACGGGAACTCTCCAGGCAGCCTATCAAGCTGTGAACCCTGCTGGCACCACACCCAACCAGGACATTAAGAAACGCATACTAGAGCGAGTGGGGTTTGACACCAAACATTATAGACTTCGATTCAGGAAGGCTAAATGGGGATCGGCGGAAAAGCCGAGAGCCTTATATTTCCGGATTAAAGACCTGGGTCTCAAATGGTTGGGACCCATAGGAACCAATCCCGAGGTCATTATAGAGGCCATACTGCTGGAACAATATCTCAAAGCTCTACCGAGCTCCACACGTAACTGAATTAAATAGCACCCTAACCCCGATACCAATACCACCATTGAGTTGGCATGTGCCTACCATCGCTATTTAGAATTTAAAAACCCACTGCCCAGACTGAATACACCTCCCTCTCGTCACACCCTGGGACAGATGAACACACCTGTAAGAAGAACCCTTGACGATACAGTAAAGTCCTGGGAAATGGAGAGACCTTTTCCCCAACAGCCCCAGTGTTACAGTTGTGGGGAGTGGGGCCATATAGCCCGAGTGTGTCCCCTCAAGTACGACAAAGGAGAACCCATGTAAACAGGTATCACCAGGGGTAGGGTCTATTATACCGGAAGTCAAAATTCACATTACAAAAAGGAGTTGGTTCTCAACGGACGCAAGACTATAACACTTATCAACTCGGGCTGTAGCCAGTCCGTCATCAGAGCAAATTTAATGGTTGGTAGGACCCTTACTCCGGGGGTCACAGTGACGATTTGTTGCATTCACTGAGACTCCCGAGAATATCCCATGGCATGGGTCTCTCTACGATGGGAAGGAAGAGAAACCCAAATCAGAATGGGAGTAGTGGATCGTCTGGTGGAGGAAGCTATAATCGGGACCGACTTTCCGGACTTTGCGATACTCTTAGATAGTATGAGGAACAGCGAGGAAAATCATACCTGGTGGAAAGAAGCTCCTTTTTCTAACGAGCCAATCCAGTCCACAGTAACTCAGCCTAAACTGAGTAGAAGAGAAAAAAGAGAAACCAAAAAACTATATGGACCTAAGGATAAGGAATCTATCGGGGTAATTACTCGAACCAATAACTTCAATAACCTACCCCCTTTCCGTTCATGTAAGAGGGAAGTTCCCACCCTCCTTAACGCCTGAAGAAATGCACGACCATGGAATCCGGGAGATAAAGGCCCCTCTTTTGCCATAATTCAAAATGTATTATATAGGATCACAAACTCTGATACCCTAGAAAAGAAACAATTGCTCGTTCCCAAACCTTAGGTATTAAATCTAGCTCATAGTCAACTGGGAGGTGGTCACTACGGAAGAGAGAAAACTGAAGAATACCTGTTAAGAAGGTTTTATTGGCCCAGAGTGTTTTCCCAGATTAGGAGATTTTGCCAGCAATGCCCTAAATGTCAAATCGTAGATCCCGGACCCAAGAGAAAGGTTCCCCTACAACCCTTATTCATTATTGAGGTACCCTTTTCCCGAGTCGGCATGGACATAATAGGACCCCTCATACCGTCCTCAAAAGGGTATAGGTATGTACTGGTATTAGTAGACTACGCCACCAGGTACCCCGAGGCCATTCCCCTATCCAGTATTAATACAAAAAGCATAGCCAGTGCCATGATAGGGTTTTTTACCTGTGTAGGTTTTCCTAATGAAATACTGAGCGACCAAGGAACACAGTTCATGTCAAACTTAATGTCTCAGATATGTCAACTACTAGGGATTAAACACCTGAGAACCGCGGTTTATCATCCCCAAACCGACGGTTTAGTAGAAAGATACAACTGTACCTTAAAAACCCTATTAAAAAAATCTGTTTCCACGTCTGGCAAGGACTTGGATAGGAAACTACCCTTAGTTCTATATGCCATTAGGACGCATGAACAAGCTTCTACGGGACATAGCCCATTCAAATTGGTCTTTGGGAGACAACCTCGCACACTACTTGATATGGCAGCAGAATTGTGGGAAGAGGAGGAAGATAGTGAGAGAACCCTCTTAGAATACACTAATGACCTGAAATCCCAAATACAAACAGTATGGGAAGAAGTCAGGGAAAATCTAGAGAAAGCCCAAAATAAACAGAAACATTATTACGACCACAACACACAAATGAGAACCTTGAGTAAGGGAGACAAAGTACTTATCCTTCTACCTAGTTCAGACAATAAACTCCTGACTAGATGGCAAGGACCCTATAAGGTCCTAGGAACAATAACCCCTGTTACATATACCATTGAAATAACAGAAAACCCTAAAAGAACCCAAATATTTAATATAAACTTGTTAAAAAAAATGGGAAGAACCGCCGGAGCCATTACGGACGCTGTCAGAAAGTAAGAGAACTTGATATTGGCTGGTGTCCTACTCCTACAGGTATCACTGCAGAAGAACCACAAAAGAATGTAGAGCTTTTACCAAAACAACAAGACCAGTTAACACTACTACTTTCCCGCCACGATAAACTATTTTCTACCCAACCAGGAAAAACCTTGTTAATACAACATCGTATTAGAAACCAGCCTGGAAAGATAATACGACTTCGACCCTATCGCATACCCGAAGCCAGAAAAGTCTTAGTAGAAGAAGAGATTTAAAAAAATGCTTTCCATAGGAGTTATAGAACCCTCCAAAAGCCCCTGGTGCTCCCCTGTCGTATTGGTCCCCAAACCTGATGAATCAATATGATTCTGCATTGACTTTCGACAGGTCAACGCTATATCCCAGTTTCACACTTATCCCCTTCCCAGGGTAGACGATCTCCTAGAAAAGCTCAGGAGAGCCAAATACATGTCCACCCTGGATTTAACCAAGGGCTATTGGCAGATTCTATTGGCAAACACAGACAAAGAAAAAACAGCCTTCTCCACAGCCTCGGGCTGTATCACTTTAATGTCCTTCCCTTTGGATTACATGGTGCCCCAGCCACTTTCCGGCTGCTTATAGACTCCCTCTTGCGACCATATACCAGATATGCAGCCGCATATCTGGATGACATTGTAATATATAGCGAGACTTGGGAAGAACATTTGAACCATCTCCACAACATATTCTAGGTTCACTGCTAATCCCCAGAAAAGTCACCTAGCTTACACAGATATTGCATACTTAGCGTATCACATAGGAGGAGGAACAATAAAACCCCAATTAAACAAAGTGGAAGCCATTACGCATATAAAATGCCCTACTACCAAGAAAGAGGTAAGCTCCTTTCTGGGGCTGGTAGGGTATTATAGAAGATTCATCCCCCATTATCCCACCCTGGCATCTCCCCTAACCGACCTCTTAAAGAAAGGACAACCCACAATAATAGCAAGATTGAGTCCGGCCCAGCACCATAGCTATAGAACCCTACAAAACTGTCTCACAACCACACCCATTTTGCGCTGTCTCGATTTTAAGCAACCTTTCCATCTACAAACAGATGCCTCAGATGTAGGCCTAGGGGCGGTTTTATTTCAAAAAGCTGACGACAACACCAGTCACCCCATTGTATTTATCAGTCGTAAACTCCTACCCAGGGAACAGCGTTATCCGATTATAGAACAGGAATGTCTCGCCATCAAATGGGCCATAGAGAGTCTTCAGTATTATCTGTTGGGACGTCAATTTCTGCTATATACTGATCACGCTCCTCTGACTTGGCTATCGCGCCACAAAAACACCAACGACCGCATATTTAGATGGTTTATGGAACTCCAACCTTTCTCCTTTCAGGTGTGCCACCTTCCGGGGAAATTAATGGGCCAGGCTGATTACCTATCCCGTTATCCATTGGCTCAGGGTCTCGAACAGCCCCGAGTGTGGGAGGGGACATGTAAGCGGGCGTCTGTCGCCACAGTTAAGCATCCAAACGCCGAACCCAACAGCACATATCCCAGGGGTACAACCGCGAGGAACGCTGACCCGGAAGCGACTTCCGTTCCGGATATCCGGGAACAGGAGGGAAAAGGAGACGGAGAGAGAAGAAGGACGGCACGCACAGGACTGACGGGATGAGGAGCGGAGCCTGCAGAAGGAGAAAACGATTCGGAGGCTGAACTGGAGAACGGAGAGGAAGACCTAGACGAGGAAGGGGAACCCGACAAGGAAGACTCCGGGAAACCGAGGGAGAACTCACAACGCCGCCGCGTCCCAGGAGGGGCGTGGCTCTCACAGGTACGAGCGTACCTAGTTGTAAAAATCCTACCCAACTGGATGCGGGTAGAAAAAGGGGAAGGGAAAGGGAACGAGGAACCGAAAGGGATCGGGAGGAGGGGAAACTAAAAGGAGGGGAATCTAAATAATCTAACAGCACGTCAGGAGGGGGTGAAGCAAACCATCCACCTGTATCATAAGAGAGAGAGAGAGAATAAATACTCACGGGATGGGTGAACCACAAGTTGAGTAAGTAAGCAAATATCCACACCCTAGCCTCAGCTTCTTACTAACCTATATAGAGATATATCCCAAAACCCAAACGTTTACACTCACCTGCTTTTCTTTTCATCTTTTCTTTTGGGGAACGTCACCTCCCTTTTTGAGAGTGAGACCAAGACGAACACCTGGAACCCCTATGAAAAAGAGAAAGAGAAATTTCATCCTCCTGACTAACTGAGAAGAAGGCAATCACAGAGACACGGGTCACGAAGGACCCAAACCACGTATATAAACTCACTCAACCCTACCACAATAAAAAATATTACCACTATACTAGGTATCTCCATAGTCTTTCTAAATCTGTCTCAACAAGAACCCATTACAATATCTTTTTCAGGAGTTCCTTGATCTGAGGTTTTTCCCAAGTTTGTTTTTTTTCCTCTGGGACTCTTTCTGGAGGTTACGGCCTGCTTGGTGTTATATTATCAGCAGCACTGTGGCTCCTGGAAAGGGTTGCCCCTACCTTGGTAATCCAGAATAAGCAAGAAACCTGGTGGTGCCCAAAGAGGGGCAGATTACAGCAGTAAGAAGCATTCAGGTTGTGACAGGATGTGCTATCCCTGATAAAACCTGGTACTAGTGTTGTACTCAAGCTAAATCAATTTCAAACAACTACAAGGACAAATTGCTACATTTTAAATTTCTGCCCAGTGCTTACACCGCACCCAAAGGACCTGCCAAACTCGACCCTACAAGGTCCCATCGCTGTCAGAAATGCAACTGATACCATGCCGATTTTGCACACTTAACATGGAATTGCTGTCATTACACAGTATTGGGGAGATATTTTTTTCTAAATTGTCTCTGATGCTTAACCATACTCTAGCCCCAGACCCTTTGACGGCCCTCCCGGGATAGGTCAAGCCCTTGCCACTTGGCCAATACCGATTTGCGGCTATCGCTTTACTCTTAGCCAAGCTGGAAATCGCCTTTACAGGGATAGCCCTAGTACCCTGACTAGCGCTGCCTGGCTAGGTGATATGACTTTTTGTGATACCACCAGTGAACTCTATGCCTCTCTGCAGCCCATCACCTCCAGACTGAGGGACATCTGGCAACCCCTTTGTGATTATTTTTTGTCTCGCACTGTGAATGGCAAGCATATCGATACTGACTTATCTGCTGACTGTGTTTATCAATTTTATGTGATATAGACTAAATATGTTGATGTGTACTTGAGCCAATGTGATACACTGTGTAAGTCCTTTTTTCATCTGGATACCTGTGGTTCACAATATCACAACCCCATACTCCTAGGGGTCACTTTTCCTTTATGTACGTAGTGCTTTTTTCCTTTTTGAGAGCTGTGCTAATTGTTTTCTCAAAATGATAGATAAAGGTTTAAAAAAAAGATATAATAAGTGCATTTAAGTTTATGTGCACATCTATATAAACTCGTAAATCACACATTAAAAATCAAATTTGTTTTAATACTGGCAATTGATCTAGAGTCAAAAACATACTTTGAAATTATTGAAATCTTATTAACACATTGTTAAATCCGATAGGCACCAAAAATGAAAACATGAGCAATTTTAGAATACATGTCAATGCAGCTGTTAACATAAAACCTTCTGCTGATGTCTGGGTCACTAAATGCATTATTAAAATTTACGCTCCAACATTAAGTTCCGTTATATGTATTTGTAAAGTGCTTTGCAACCACATGAACAGTCCCATAGCAATTTTGGAATCTTGTTGGTCCTTTAAGGTTGTGGATACTTGTTAACTGGAGCCAAACTGGCCCTTTGAGATTGTATTTGGTTGTGATTCATATTGTTTACTGATCAATTATTTCAGAGTGGCTGGAGAAAACCAGTCGTGATCAGTGCCAAGAATTATATGCATGGGTGTCTTTGCCTAAGGAGATTGTTATTTATTTTATTTTGCTGGGGTGTAACGATCATTCATTGCACGGCTTCTGGTGGCTGTTATCTATCGAGGCATCTTTGCCCACTATGTTCCATTAAATTATATGTGTATAGTAAACTTAAGTTAGCTTTTTCCAGAATGGTCGGTATATAGATTGTTGTGGTTATGAATGTGTTGTTGAAGGGCAGAAACGTAACCATGTTGTGAGCATGAAGGTATTAAGAGTTTTGTGTGTGTGTCATTGGTGTAGTGGGGGGTATGAATATACTATGATATGATTGTTTTGTTGAGATGACACATGCTTAGCTAACTATGTGGCTGGGGCCGTGTTGTGCACCTAATGGTGTCAAGGGTTGTGTCTAATGTGTATTGTTGGTGCATGTTCATGAGAAGGATCAGAGGATTCTTGTGGACTGGGATCAAGGTGCCTTTGTGTTATTGTAAAATAAGGTGTATGCATGTTGGTTGTTGACCTATTTTATGGACGAAAAAAGTATAGTAGAGCATAGAGAAGCAGTCAGGTTTTAATAATTGTTGATGCATCTATCATACACATCAACCCCAAAGCTGTCAGTAAGGATCAGAATAGTACTGAATGCTGCAATAATTAAATGTCACTTTAGGGGATTTTGTTCGTCTTCAGGTGAAGGTGGGAGGCATAATGAGGACAATAGGTTCAAATTATGTCCTTCAGGGCGTACTGTGGCACATCATTACTTGCTACTTTTTATGCACGACTGTCTAAAATATCAGGGAATCTTCTACAGTTCTTTGTTTCCTAGGTGGCAAAGACTCCAGGGGTGAGCATGTTGTGGGACTAAAGCTATTCAAAGTGCTCCTAGCTTCTTCTCAAGTAGAAGTATGACTTCCACACCAATTACATTGTACATTTGGTAGACGTATGTTATTCTCAACTACTGTAGCCATGTCGTCTACGAATCTACGGATGCAGTAAACTGTGCTTTTTTAAAACTCTTTATTGATGTGTGTCCTATAATCCTTGCATTTCCTGTCGGTGGTACCCTCACTCAGGAGAAACTGTGTGAGTAGTCACCTCATGAGCGGTATTACGTTCACTCCCAGCAGCGCGGAGAACCACCGGCTAAAAGAGTCAACTAAAGTTACTGCTTGTCTGATGCCATATAAGTTGCAAAATAAAAGTATTGTTGCTGTAGTTCATGTGCATATCTAAATAGTGTGATACAATTTACAAAAATGTCACCGCTCCCCTTATCAGTTCTAATGTCTTTAAAGCTTTTAATTCACCATCTCCTAAATATTAAGGATCACTGACTTTTTGAGGCACCCACTGTGCAAGCTCACCATGTAACATTTTCACATAGCAGAATTCCAGAGCATGCTTACAACATCACTCCAGTTCTTGGCAAAATAGTCAAGCTCCTCCAGCAAAAAAATGATATAATTGACACTGAATTGTTGGCTTCAAAAACATCCAGATCACTCAGCTATTTGCATCACAAAACGCAAAAAGCACTGCCAACTCTGGATGTCTGTTGCGTATTCATTGACCAACCCACAATCGTTTGTGCAACCACAAAGTAATGCTGTGATATGCTTGACATCTGTTCACAATATATCAAGTAGATATTTGCATACATCTGAGGAGTTGTTTGAACTGCCTTTCTGCTGGCTCATTTGCGAAAAAGATCTCGAAATAGGCTATTTTGCAGACTCAAACTGTTGTCAGACATTACCTTAACATGTTTCCTTTTAAAGCGTATTTTTGTCTCTAGGAAGGATATTTGGCATTTTGCAGCATCAAAACTAGGAGTCTCTTAAATCTTCAAGTTGATCTTGGATGCAAGCCTCTCCATACTTTGCTGTATTTCCAGCGATAACGAAACAGTCTCTCTACTAAATTTTCTGCAACTCATTTTTTATTCTGCTGCTCCACTGTGAAATTATCATTTCTCTTGGCTCCGCAAGTATTATATAACGTAGCCTACTGGGAATAAAAACGTTTTTCTTAGTTACTGGTTGAGCTCTATGTAATGGGACAATGCAACAATGTTGATTAATGCGGAGATTAAGGGATTAAAAAACGAGTTTTGATTAATTTACAGTAAAATAAGTGATCTACCTGGAATAGAGGTCTTTACCTGATTCCAGCCTCAGAGTGAACGTATTATTTCCACATATATCCTTGATGCAGTGACACTCAAAGTTGGGAAATGTGAACTGCGAGGAAGAACAAGTGAACAAACCTTTATTAACATAAAAATAAAGTAATACTAGGTATGTAATGCAAGGAAATGCTAAAATAAAGCATCTTTCAAGATTCTATGCCTTCATTAAAGGGCAGAGCTTGAGGAAAAGATAGTCAAAAAGCCTTTTTACATTGGCTTGTCGAAGTTGTGGGAATGGATCCAGAAATCATTTAGGATGTATTGTGGGCTATCAGCTTGGTACCAATGTGTGACACCGTTTATAAGTCTGCTACAGAGTCAGTTCATTAAACCTTGTTCGATTTTGCATAAAATCATAAAAGTGTACATTTCAGTAATTAGCAGCAATATATCACAGTAAATCACAGTAAATATACATCAATTAAAAATCCATCAGCTAAAAACGTGAGAGGGACTTACAAAAATACACAATAAAAAGCAATTAATGATGTAATAATAACTAAAAATGCTACCATTGTTCAAGTAAAGCTGGAGCCTATAGTTCCGATACTTACTAACTTACAGATAGTACACCGGACAAGAAGCGGATTTGTTTTTTGGGTTGTCGCAAGAAGCTGTAAGAAGAGATATACAGGTCTAATATGTCTGGATTGTTCAGAAATCAGAAGGGGCTTTATATATTTATATCAGAGATTAGAAATGAGTAATACGTGCATAGTGCCACAGATTGAGATGTTATAACAGTTGCAAGCAGCCAGATTAGATGGTTTATACCAGACTCTCTTCAGGAACAAGAAGATAAAATATTTCCAGCCTCAGGAATGTCAAGAAGCAACGTTGCCGATTCAGGAGGTGGAAGGGTTCAATCCTGCTGACAAATTTAACCAGTTCATACTTGCAAATGGTCTGCTTTGTTAAAGCAGAGTTCTCCTGATTGGCTGCCACCCTCTGAGGGAAGGCTGCTTGAGCCACGTAAGGTCACTTTTTAAATTGTCCCTTTGGTTGTTAAATAATCCTGGTCGCCCTAGATCCTTAAAATATTTCTTAATATATTGTAGCCATTGGATCTGGGCTACATTATCTGGAAGCAAACAGTCCTGAATAAGTAGCCAGTTAAAATGCAATTCTTCCTTATACTATACAGAACACCACAATAAAAGCAGTCAGACACAAATTAAATCTGTAATGAAAGACATGCTTAATTCTTCGTGGATAACTTCGATGGGAAATCCCTGGCCCACAGCCTGTAGGTTTCTCAGAAACTTGTTTTCAATCACCTGGACATGATCAGTGTTTGGACACCCCAAATTTCAAAGCCAAAGGTGACCATCGGGATGCATTTAGCCTTATGTATATCTAACAAAAATTAAGGGGGCTTATGCCCAATGCGTCTGACAAAGTGGTGTAGCCCCAAGATGTCCCTTTTTAAAATCCCCCAATTTTTCATGATTGGAGGTTTCCAACTGACACCAGAGTTAAGTAGCAGGCCCAGATAAGAAAAAAAATCCACTCTACATAGAAACTGACCCTCTGCTGCAAGACTGTGGGAGTTTGTGTTCTGTGGGCCTACCACCATAAATGTGATTTCTTAAAATTAGTAGATAAAGCCAGACTATTCAAACAAAATCAATAAATTAATCTAAAAGTCGTTCCAGGATATTAGCTGTATGAGCAAAAAAAACAGATCAGTATATAAGAGTACTGGAATCGTTCTTCCGCCAACTCTAGGAACATCTGAGCCAATGTCTTTAAGCACCTCTTCTAACCGATTTATATACATGATAAATCAAAAGAGGGTCCTCCTTGTGTGCTAAGAAAACACTCCTTTTATGTCTGAAAGCCTGGCTGTTTTCATCAAAATTATTTTGGCAAGTGAAGCTACAGTACACCACAATCACCCATTTTAGCTGTATTTAAACGTGGCCATTAAAGGTTTATCTTGGTAAACAACCCTGCCATTCATCTGTAAAGATAAATAATAATACATGTGAATAAAAACACTAAAAAACACATTAATACCAGGGGCTATATTAATGAGCTTTGTTGATCTAGTAGACCACTCTGCAACAAGGTCAGACCACTCTGCAACAATGTCAGACCCTCTTAAGTCAATTAACCATTGAATGATGTCAGAATTGAGGTCATTTAGAATGGGGTGACCCCTACCGATTTAATAAACATTTAGGTTACATAAAAACACAGTCCTGCAAGGCACTCTGCTCAGCCTCTGCTAGGCGTGGCACATGCAACATGCAATTCCCAGGGAAGTGCATGTTAAGTTCCAAAAAGACCAACAATTTCTAATAGCACAATACCATAAATGTCCCGAACCAATTTAGAAAAATAGAGAAGCATGTATTTAGCAAAAATACCTCAAGATTATTAAAATGGCATAAGAGGAAATGGAGATATAAATGTTTGACGTTTTAAGGCAAAAACAGCCTAGAAAAAGTGTCCCTTAAAAACAACAGTTAATGGATGCCCCAGCTGAACAAGATGAAGTTAAAGTAGGATAGAAAAAGCAGGTCGCCTAGTCAAAGTTTTTACTTTCTGACTTAAGGCCTGATTTACAATTCGGACGTGGGTTATTCCATCACAACGGTGACGGATATCCAGTCTGCCGGAATCTAAATCCCATTATATTCTATGGGATTTAGATTTTGGCGGAAGGGATATCCGTCACCATTGTGACAGAGTAACCTGTCCGCTGAGTTCTAAATTAGGGCCTTGGTCTCTAAAATGGAAGACAAAATCTTCCAGCGGGAAAGGTTTGAGGATGTGGCCATTGAGAGTCCTTCAGAGTGAGATGGGCTGTTGGCAATGTCCTGCTGAAGCTGCTGTTTTTGTTATCAAAAGCTCAGAGCAGAAAAAACTTACATTTTGTAGCCACTGAAATCGCTTCGTAGATTGGATAGATTTGCTGCCTTGCCCAGTCCAAGTTATCACCTTTGGATTTGGACCTTTTTTCGGAAGTAAAGGTCCTCCATCCAGGCAAACCAAGAAGATGCAGGAGGGCAGGGCTCCACAAGGTAAGATATCTGCACCTCGAGGTCCCTTTAAATGAGTTTTCACAACCCTCGTAAGTTCAGAATGGGATAAACCTGGTATTCATGTCTGGATGGTATTAGTCTTCATGGGCATGCTCCAGCATCATTTTCCGGTCTTTCAGAGTTGGAAAATATGTCCTTTTCTTAACTTCAGTGAAAGTTATTTTTAGTCAGTCTTGCAGCTTCCAACTACTCTGGGAAAGCTTCTAGGCACTTGGTTACTCTCCAGTCAGGGCTCCTGCAGAGACCACATCTAAGCCATCTTCAGTAGTCCTTCTGATTTTTGTGTCTCTGAAACAGGAAGCCAACAACTTGACCTAGGAAAGCAGTTCCACTACTTAGGTACCAGCAAGATTCAAGAGTCCTTGAGTGATTCCTCTTCTCTCAGCAGGAATTAGAAGTCTTCTTAGATCAGGGATTTCTTCATCAGGTAGAGACTTCCAAGATTCAAGAATGCAAGAACTTTGAGTCTCAGAATAAAACAGATTCTAACACAGCCCAATATTATATTTAGTATTCTAATGTGAAAGTTCATCTATTAGATTTAACTTTTTTCATGAAAAAACCTGAAACCAGTTCTTCTTAAATGTAATAAATATAAAAACTCAAATGGGGGGATTTTAATATGTACGTCAAAATGAAAGAGTATATAAATCTTTGTCTGTATTTAATCCTTTTGTTACAGTTCTCAGTTTATTAATCCAAAAGGTTTATCTTGATTTCTACTGTCAAACTGATCAATGTTTAATCAGGCTCCTGTATGCATATTTATGTTTCATATTATATGTAGTAATAAAGCGTTTTTGTCTATTAAACTTGTTTGTTTTTGCCATCAACAACTGTGTTGTTTAGACTGTGCTCAGCTTATCTTTTGCTTTGTTAATCATTACTAAATTATATCCTGTTTTCCAAATTTTTAACAATAATATCCTCTTATTTTTTATATTCAATCAGGGAACTGCAGTTTTCCCCCTACGAAACTACCTATGGAGGATATTATTATTTTGCTTTGAAACATGAGATGATTGCTCATGATGTACAGTATTACTCCTTCGCTTCTAGGCCTATGCCACCCTCCCCCTTCCTCCGAAGCTAAGCTTTTTTGGGCTATTTGAGGTAGTTCGCACATAGGAGTTCCATAATGTTTTGTCCGTATAAGGTATCCACACCAAATTTGTGCCCTTTTTTCTCCAACATCCTGGGAATTCAAAAAATACCCAAGGTTTGTGGATTCCCTTGGAGGGGTTCTAAAAATTAGTCAGAATACTTCTAAATTTACATTTTGGGAAAAATGGGAAAAAGTGCTGCAGAAGAAAGTGTGTTTTTTCCCCCTGGAAATAGCTTCAACAAAGAGTTTGCAGTGCTAAAACCACCACCTCCCCAGTTTCAGGGACAGGCACACTTCGTCAGAAAACAAAATATTTCAATACAGTTTAAGCACTTTACTGGGACATAGCCCATTTTTCCTATTTTTGTGCTTTCAACCGCTTTCCAGCTGAGGGTAGAAATGGGTGTAAAACCAATGGTGGATCTTGGAAACTGTATATTTCTGAAAAGTCGATAAAATTCTGAAGCCAGAAATGGGTCATTTGTGTTGATCCTTCATGGTTTCCCTACAGAAAGTGACAGTTGAAATGAAAATATATTGAAATTGAGTTGGAAAAAAAAACATTTCTGTCTACGTTTTCATCTGTAACTTCGTCTAACTATGACAGATTTTTAAAAGCAATATACCATTACATCTGCTAGACCCCTCTGGTTGCAGGGATATATAGGGCTGTAGGTTCATCAAGAACCAGAGCCAACAACTGAACTGCACCTTGCAATGGTTTTTCATTGTTTTTCACTGTGGACTGGGTATACAGTAATTCATTCAGTAAAATATGAAGAGTGAAAATCCGGTATCAAGAAAACGTATATATTTCCGAAATGGGCACAAGATATGGACTTTAGAAGCAGTTGTTAGTTGCACATATCTGAATTTGTGGGTGCCCATACTAGCATGTCAATTAGAGGGATTTCTCATGACTTCTGTTTTACACACTTTCTTACATTTGGAAGGTGCAAATCCAGAGAAAAACAATTGGCACTTGTTCTACTACCAATACAAATGGGGCCTCACTTGTGTGGGTTGGCCTAGGGCCCAAAACAAAACATGGGCACATAAAAGTTTTCCACAGAAAATTGACTTCTTTTCCAATGTGCCTAGCTATGGATTTTGAGCCTTAGTTCAGTGGTCACCTAGGGAAATCCAGCAAATGTGTACATTTCTGAGAATCAGACACCCTGGGGAATCCAGGATGAGATGACTTGTGTGTCTCTCACCAGGTTATGAGACCCAGAATGCCTTGCAAACCTCAACATTTGTCTAAAAACACAATTTCCTCACATTTCTGGGATGGAAAGTTGTGGAATCTGCAGGGAGCCACAAACTTCCTTCCATCCAGCTTTCCACCCGGTCACCTTATAAAATTGGTACTTCACTTGTCTGGGTAGGCCTAGTGCCTGTAACAGGAAATGGCCCAAAACATATTGTGGACACATCAAAATTATCTATCACAAAACAGCCTGGTTCTGCAAGGGGGGAAGGGTAACCTGCACTTTTGGTCCCAGGCTCGGTGGCCTTCTAGGGAAATCTTCCAAACCAAGACATTCCTGAAAACTAGACATACAGGGAAGTCCAGGAAGGGACCCCCCAATGCTTTCTTACTCAGAAACCTCAAATTTACCAAAAAAAGAAATCACATTTTCCTCACAGTTTATGTGTGGGATCACCACCCAGCATTCCCCTCGGTCTCCCGATAAAAACAATAACTCACTTGTGCATGTGGACCAAGTGCCTGTGACAGGAAAGAGCCAAAAATGTGTAGATTGTCATTTTGGACCTACTTTGGTTCCCCCTCAGTTTTTAATTTGTATGTTTTTAGGCTGACTCCGCTTTGGCACCCACACAAGTGAGTTATAATTTTTATCAGGAGCCCCAGGAGAATGCTGGGTGGTAGGAAGTTTGTGCCGGCGTGGTGATTCTACAATTTTCCCACACTGAAATATGAGGAAAATGTAGCTTTTTAGCTGAATTTGAGGTCTGCAGGGGATTCAGGGTAAGAAAACACTGGAGGATCCATGCAAGTCACACCACCAGCCAATCAACATCCACGCACACCGCCAAGCAAGTGCTCAAGGGGGGCGGAAACAGCCAAAATTTGTGCCCCAAAAAAAGGGAGTGATCCTTGCCTATGGGGCTGCTCCCTGACATGCCCAGAAATATATATACCTGTTGCCAAGTGCCTCACAGCCCCCACCAGCCAATTTCGGCCTCAGTGAACCCATCCCCTGGGACCTGGCATTAATATATGTAATTTTGTTTTTGGGTAGAGGGGTTGTGTGTCCCCCATTCCTAGGTCAATCTTGTCCCTGGGGACATCATCAGGCGGGGCCTAACCCGGTCACTGGGTGCTCCCTAGAGCACCCAGTCACTACTGTTGCTGACCACAGGGGAAGCCTGAATGCCCCCACAGTGCCAGTCAGCTCTCCGTTTCAGCTGTCAAAGCTCCCGCCAAGTTAGAGCAAACAGCTATGTCCCGGGATAGGCAATCCAGGACATAGCAGGAGCCTGTCCTGGGAGGGGGTGGTGGTCCCCTTCCTATCTATGGCTCCTCGAAGGAGGCCAGGTGGTACCCCTCCAACTTATACAGCCCTGAGGAGGTGGTAGTTCCTGGGCCCAGAGTCCGAAACAGAGCGCATATCTTATTTAAATTTAGCCCTGGGGAGGTGGTAGTCCCTGGGGCTGTAGGGGGGGGCCGGGTGCCCCACCCCCCACATTTCATTATATATTCTTCCCTGGGGAGGTGGCAGTCCCCAGAACTGCGGTGGGACAGATGCCCTCCCTGCATTTCATTACATATTCTGCCCCATGGAGTTGGCAGACCCTGGAGATGTGGGGTGGCCAGGTGCCCCCCCCACCCAATTCATTCTATATTCTGCCAAAGGGAGGTGGTAGTCCTCGGGACTATGAGGGGGGCTGGGTGCCCCCCGCATTTCATTGGATATTAGCCCCGGGGAGGTGGCAGTCCCAGGGGCTGCAGGGGGGCCATACAGCCCCCAAATTTCGTTATATTCTGCCTCGGGGAGGTGGCAGTCCTGGAAGCTGTGGGGGGGTCGGGGTGAAGGGCCAATCCGCATTTTATTAGATATTAGCCCCAGGGAGGTCGTGGTCCCTGGGATTGTGGGGCCGCCGGGTGGTCCCCCATTTAATTATTTATTCTGCCCTTGGAAGAAGCGGTCCCTGGGGCTGTGGGGGGAGACAGGGACCAATTCACATTTCATTAGATATTAGCCCCCAGGGTGCAGGGTGCCTACATTCAAAATTCCCAGTGCCCCAGGACCTGACCCATCTGGTGGCTTCATTTAAACAAGTGGAGGAGCCCGCACTTTTATTTTTCATTTTCACTAGATCCGCTGCGACTCCCAGTGAAAATGTTTTTAAAAAATACTTTTTTGCTCGGGGTAGGGGGTCCGTCTGGGACCTCAGCGCCACAGCTGTGGGGTCAAGGTGCCCCAACAATGGTCCCTTTTCTTTTTTCTTAATTGTTTTTTCTGGGACTCGGCTGAAGTATAGTCGAAACATTCGAGCCAACACATCCTTGTTGAAGTGTTGGCAGCCAATCAGATCTTAGCACAAGAGCGGCAGGGTTCACGGAGCCTTCCCATTCATATTTATCCAAATTTGTTTTTTTCATTTTTTTTCTAAAACTACTGAATGGATTTACATCAAATAACGAAAAGGTTGCTTTCTGGACAAAGAGCTACCTTTCTGCCAAATTTGGTGTAATTCCGTCCAATGGTTCAGGTGCTATTCCTGTTCAAAATCCCTATGGAAAAATGCATGATGGGAAAAAGTGTTTACCACTCCCCCTGTTTTTCGGCCCCTGCTCGACGGCTCACCCCAAAACTTTCCAGACAGATATTGAAGTGAGCATTGTATTTCCTGGGAAAATGTCATAAATATTCATAAAATTATCAGCAAAACAAAAAATACTTTTTGTATAAAAACTAGGTTCTGACTATAACTACCTAGTGGCGACCGCCGCCATAAAGTTTCATATATATATATATATATATATATATACATATACACACACACACACACACACACACACACACCACAATTGCTGGCATTCCCCGGCTGCTTCCGATCTGGCGGGGTTGGTGCGGCAAGCGGAAGCCGGCCGCCGCTTAATTCAATGAAAAACTATTCCAGGTACCACCGTCACCGAAACCTAAACAAACGCATTCCACAGGATTGTTTCTCTGTGATCTCCCAGAGATCTTCCTCATAGCTAATGAAACCCAAGTGCGCCACCTCCCTTAAAAACAATTAAAATGCCTCAAACATAATAAAAAGACTATTAGTTACTCACAAAGTTCAAGAAGAAAGACAAAACAATATATACATAAATACAAGTAGACAATTTCTAATCACATTCTTGAAATAGCCACCATATTGTATATCCCAATTTTTGTTAGATTCTGTTACCGTTGGTGTAAATATACAAATCATGTATTTTGATCAGATGACCGTGTTGCACATCCACACATCTAATTTTATGTTTCATCATCTTGATTATAAAATTAAAGTATATCTCTATCATACTTCAAGTTCATTATACAAATATCTACACCCTATAAATAGGCCAAGTGACCTATGGTTTAGGTATTGGTGGTACCTGGAATAGTTTTTCATATATATATATATATATATATATATATATATATATATATATGCACACACACACACAAACACAAATCTACTTCTATGTGCCACCCCATTATATCTATTATTGGTTCACATACAGAGAGAGTATCTGAATTTATTGATATTCCCCTGGCTCCTCTGGTTTCAACTCTTCCTTCAAATATGCAAAACACAAAGGATTTATTAGATCAAATTGCAGAAATACCATGGGAAGCTAATTTACATTTTGTCACCATGTGCATAAGTAGCCTATAAAATAGCATTGAACACGAAAGAGATTGGAAGACGTGAGAACCTTCCTGTCCACAAAATCAGTGAATTATCTACAACATTCTATGATGCTCATTGATTTAAAGAAATTTGCGTTACATTTACACTACGTCCTATTTGGGGAAAAGCTATTTTAATAGAACCAAAGAACTGTACTGGGTTCCAGGTCTGCTGCCTCTTATACAAATGTTTTTATGAGGACATATCAGACTGAGCATGCCTGGAATACGTCTATGTAATTCCAAGAAAAGATGGTAACTGGGGGTTGTACATGAATGATATATTGGTGATCTCAAAATGTACGTATATGCAACTCAAGACTTATTGTGAATATTCAAATATAAAAGATTATAATGTCACTCTGACCTTAGAGACGCAACAAAAATCCATTTTTTTTCTACCTGGAATTATATGTAGAGAATAATATACTTTTGACCAGGGTCCATTGAAAACCTATATTGGTTAACACTGGACTTCAAATGCGACCAGTAGCAGATTAAATCAGACAGGATGACTAGTCCACAACTGCCAAAGTTTACTTATTAGGTTGGGTGGGTTGCATGCAGATTGCTCCTATATCCCCAAAGAACATTGGTCTTCTGTAATACGGAACCCAACTGACTGTATGGCCCAGTGGAGAGAGAGAGCAAGCAGCATGCCCCTCAATATTAAAAAGAGGCCTGTGAGGCAGTTTGGCTACCCACTGAGCCCCCACTCCCTCACCCCACTGAGGCATGGATCTCACACATCATGCCCTCCACCTTCAAAACAATGCTGACTTGGCAGGCAGAAGATCACTCATTCATGCAGTGTTGGCATGTTGAGATTCTAGGGCCTGCATGCAGTATGGCTCCCTCTGGTGTGGGGAAGCTCATGCAGCATACCCCTAAACCAAAACAACACTGGCTTGCCAGTGTCCCAATCCCGAACGTCAGTATGCTGTTCTCAAATCGGCAACACTGGCCTGCTGGGGACTCTCTAGCACGACATGCAGTACGGCACACATATGGCGAGGGGAGTGAATGCAGGATTCCTCCCTCCAAACCCCAAAACATTGGCTTCCTTGGATCCTAACCCAGCCAGGCAGTATGCACACGCCTACAACATTGAAGAGGTGAGACCGCAACCCTAGCAGGCAGTAGGGCACCCCACACAGAAGGAGATGTGCATTTAGCTTGCCCCTCACCAGAGAAATATTGGCTTGATGGGACACCAAGTACAGTAGCCCCTATGACTGCCACAGAGGACTGGGAGATCACATGCAACACTACTCACCATTGAAAAATCCATCCGCTGGGGCCTAAAGCCCAGCAATATGCAACCTCACCGCTGCAACATTGGCCAGCAAGGACCGTGGGACCAGCAGGCATGATTGTTTTGCTTTACTTCAGACTGAGACAAGACCAAATGAAAGCAATGCCACACATTCAGCACTCTTAGTCTGAGTAATACATTTATTAAAGCACTTTTCAAGGTTCGTATACGGAAAGCGTGCATGTCAAATGCAGCAACATGAATACACTTCTGAAAATAATCACAGCAGTAGAATAATAATGATCATGGAAACAAACAATGAAAATACACTACAATCATGGATAATATATCTACATATACAGTAATTATATATTCATTCACAACGCAAAGCTAAAAATAAGAATTAAAAATGCATCACCATGGGGCGAGGTAGGGACATCATCTCTTTGCCACCTTCAAGTCGAGAACCCAGATGACTGCTGAAAGAGAGAAAACGACCCTCAATGGGAACTGGGCAAAGGCGTTTCTTTCCCTGAAAGAGTGCTGTCTAACCCCATTCGTCAAGTTTCCCTCTTAAATACCTTAGACAAGCTGGAGAGGAGAATTCTAGAAACTCCCTCCTCCCATATTGTAAGTTGTTATTCAACTGCTGGCTGTACCAGTCCATGTTAAAAAAGCACATTAGTGATTGGTCACATCCCAAGGTGCGCTCCCAAGATGAACTGTTCCCTGCTGTACCATTAACATTCTTCTCTGGTGCATCATTATCTTTTCCTCACTCCTCTGTGTTATGTCCCTGCCTTGGTGAGAAAGAAAGTGAAAATGTGTTGCACGAGCTGTGCGCAGAAAAAATACCTGACGTGTATGGACCTAAGTTAAACACAAAATGGAGGCAGTGGTCAAGATGGAGCTGGTGGTTAAACATGAATAGCATTACAATGATGCCATGGTTTAAGAGCAGCAGGGATGGAAGTAATGACAAAAGGAAGCAGCAGAAACAACAAGGCTTTTCACCATCTACAAAACATCCTTTCAGCGGCCATTTCAGTTAGTATCAGCACACCTTCTTCAGTATTATGTACACTCAGCACCTATTATCCTGGGACACACATGAACCATGCTATTATAATCCCTTTATGTTCCTCCCGAACTCCCAAAATCATGGTGGTCTAATATTCAGAGGGTCTAACAGCCTAGTTAACATTTCCACCAACTCAACCTTTTGTGAGTTTATGGTCTCTTCGCATAACTTTTATATACTGTTCATCTGCCAATGCCCAATCTATCAAGTCTTTATTCCATCGACCAATCTCCAAGCATTTGGGAGGCACACAATGTATTGCTATGCAACTCTTTGCCAAAATATTCCCCAAAGTCAACATCTGTAGTTTAATTTTTTGACCATTTTTCACTGGAAATTTTCCTAATGCACATTTCTTCATGGATGTGTCCAGCTCCATACAATTCATCTTTGACAAGGTGCTCACCACTCCGCCCATAGACAGATAGGTGTCATATGAAAACAAGCACTGGCAAAGTGGATAGGTCTTGCCTATGCAAGAGAAATTGGCTTTGCAGCATGGCTAAAAGTAAAGTTAGAAAGAAAGTGCTATGATGCAGCCAGTGGTGTCTGCATCATATCACGTTTTTCTTCTGGAAAGTGGGGGGGGGCAGGATGAATAACAGGAGGGAGGGTATAGGCAAATGACAGGGAGGGAATGCGACGGTACCAAAAAAGCGTTATGACACAGCTGCGTCATATCCCTTTTTTTATTATGGCATGTCTGAGGTCAACACAGACAATGGGAGGGTGCGGGTAGGAGGGAAGAGGCAACACAGACAAAAGAAGTGAGGGGTGTCAGAAGAGAAGAGCAATAGGAGCACATTGGTGGGAAGGGTGGAAGCAACAGGAGCATGTGGTGGGAGGGAAATAAGCGCTGGAGCATGGGGGTGGTAGGAGAAGAAGCAACAGGAGCACAGGGCTGGGAAGGGAAGAAATAACATGACATGAGAACAAGGGTGAGAGGGGAAAAACAACACGGAGCAGGGGGAGGGTAGAAGGGGGAAAAGCAACACTGTAAGGGTGAGATTAGAAGAGGCAAATAAAGAAAATAATACCTAGCAATAGATGGGCAGTTGAAAGACACTAATTAGTAGTTGGTCCACGGCCCACATAACAGGAGAGGAAGAGAAGCCAGCACGCGCTGGTCAATTAGGAGGCAACAGAGGAGTGACACTGAATGGTAGGCAGTGGGTGGGCCTAAGGCCTTTATAGTAAACAATATCCCTTGCAGGGATATAAGCCCCAATACTACCATATGTTTAGCATGCTGATGACTCACATGGGAAGATCCGCAAGAGTTTATTGGGAATAAGATATGTGCTATGTAAAAAATTGAACTGTATCAATAAAAAAGCATGCACTGGGAAAAAGTTGCTTTGACTTACTCAAGTGCCATTTTCCAGTATACCTCTTTCAGTGCTTCTTGGAAGTCCTACACCCATCATAAGCTCCTTTTGTGATGCTTTCCCTATCCAATATTTATGTCACATAGAGTTCTGTTATAGGCTTTCTATCTCCCCATAACCCAGATGTTTGTTGCATAATGTGTTGCAGTGAGGCATCCATAGGCCCCTACCTATATGAGCAATTTTAATGTATTGTAAAGTCTGGCCTAGTCCAACTCTAAACAAGTCTTATACTTGTATAAAAGACACAAATCTACCATTCAAAAATAAGTCCCTTCTTCCACCTCCTGAAAAACATGTCTCTCGCCATCATTTTAAATGGATGACTAGCCCAGGTCTGTATATCTACCGCAAATGGAGCCTTCTTTAACACACTAGACACCATCCTGTACCAGACCTCATCCATCTGTAAGACTAAATACAGAAGGTTACACGTTACACCTTGCCCCATCACAAAATTTCCGGTAGAGTATAGTTTGCACATGTTCCCAATACCAGGGAATTCTACCAACTTGGACCTAGATCAAACCATTGGACCACGTGTTGCAATTTTGTAGATGTATACAACAGGAATAGAATACATAGTCCTAATGCTCCTTTTAACAAAGGGACTTTGATTGTGGCTAATTTAACACAGCTGCCATCCAGACCAGTTCAACAGAAAACTATCTAGCTTTCTACACATGCCAAACAGTATAGGACACATGGCTTTCTGTAACACATAAATACATCAGAGCAGAAACACTGACAATATCTGCCCCATAATGGATAGGGACAAGGTTTCACAGAATTCCATCAATAGCTGCGGCTTTTCGACCACCTCATCCATATTATGGATGTATTGAGCTTCTGGGTTCCATGTAATCCAGATGCCCAACTATTAAAAAACACTTTGTTTCCTCTCCAAATATAGGGCCCTAATTTAGATATTTGCAGAAAAGTTACTCCTTCACAATGGTGACAGACTTCCCATCCGCCAATATCTAAAACCCATTATATCCCATGTGGTTTAGATATTGGTGGGCGGGCTATCCGTCATAGTTGTGATGGAGTAACTTGTCTGTCAATATCTAAATCAGGCCCTAAGTCCAAGAGGGGAGCCTCTGGCTCCCTCCCCAGTCTTCCCACAGGGAATAGTTTAGATTTACTCTAGGGCAATTTCAATTCTGATAGACTCCCTAATTCCTCCAGTTCGTCTTACAAACATATCACTGAATGGACTGGAACTTTTAAATAAATCAGATCATCATCCACACAGACACAATATGCATTACCTCCTTACCTGTATTCCCTATGTCTGCAACCCCTTTTGCAGTTTGCAGGCCAGTGACACCACTGCCAATGCAAAGAGCAAAGAGGACAAAGGGCAACCCTGCCTGATCCACTTTCTAACTTCCAGGAAACAGAAATCACTCCCTCAACTGTGCTCTGGCCATCAGTTCTGTGTAAAGCAACTTAACCCAAATAATAAAATTAGGACCACACCCTGTGTGCTCCAGGACTGACCAAAAATACTTCCAGCCCACTGTGTCAAAGGTTTGCTCCATATCCAGGATTGCAAGCATGCAGTTGTTGTCTAAAGACTCCATTATCCTTGAAGGCCCCCATTTCCGACATTCTACACCCTGGAATTTGTGCTACACCCATGCAAGTCTCAAGTGAACGTGAGGTACTAAATATAGATTGTTCGCAGGTGGATTTTCCACCTCTGAAAAAGAGAAAAGCGGGAGGAAAGGCCAAAAACACAAAGCGAGTTCCTGGGACTAAAAGGAAAAGTTATATTCATTTGGGAAAACCTGTTAGCCACTTGGTAGCCCCTGAGACAACAAGTGAATGTAGAGAGAAGGAAGTTCCTTTGAATGATTCTACCGATATAATTTACTCTATACTTAAACCTTTCTGCGTAGCCTCGGAGGAGAAACTCATTAATCTGATAACCAAGAGATTGGATCATTTTCATACTAATATGATAAGTATGATATCTCAAAAAAATCAAAGGACCATTTAATCTTGGGAAGTCCCATAAATAAGACACAGTATATATAAATGGAAATGTATCATTTAATCTTCAATCTAAAGAAATTGGTTCATCCCTGGTTCAACTTTCAGATGGTCCTGTACCCGCATACACGGAGTCTAAGCCATGTCTGGATAATCGAAAGGGAATACACTCTGGGTGCCGAATTCCTCTTTCTATTAATCCTGAAAATACCAGAGAAGAGACACTGCAACTACCTCCTGATTGTACACCGTATGTTTTGGTTCTAGCAAATGTGCCCCCCCTGGACTCCTGCCATAATGAAGACACCCAAGCCTTAATGAGGATGTCTGCCCATTGGTTGAGGATTAAATCTAAATATCAACAAGACTTAAATAAGATTCTTATGGCACATAGAGTGAAACGGGTCGGCTTATCAAAGAAAGTATATAGAGTGTGATTGTGTTGTGATTAATTTTGCTAATCCCTATCTAGTTAAACCCTTGTTGGCTGACCTGGACCATTGTGTCAGGACTAAAGAAGGGATTCAAACCTACCCATTAAGCCACTTCTATGACCCTACTACTTTTCCTGCTTGCTCTACAGTAGGTCAGTGTGAACATAATCCAGGGTCGGTTATGTCACGAGTCTGGACAAATGCTCCCATCACCAATCGTTGCCAGGTCCTTAATCCCTTAGATGAGAATGATTGACTCACAGATATAGATAGGTTTATGAGGGATGATTTGGTGGGGGTAATGGAAGGAGATGGGAATGATACATCCTTATCAGAGAAAGGGATTGATGAGACAGGTACTTCCCCCTGTGTTCCTGTACCTATTACCACTAGGAAAGAACTTGCAGCAGGATTCGGTTTTAAACCTTTAACATTAATTAGTTGGAATGTTGCAGGGCTTTGGTCTAAGATAAAAAATCCAGATTGGCTGAAATTTATAACGACATACGATATAATCTGTTCGCAGGAGACCTGGTCAAGGGACCCGTTTTATTGGATACTTATTTATCTCTATATCAACAAGCAATTGTCTCCACAGCGGGAAGGGCAAGAGGGGGTCTTTTGGTTCTTGTCTCATTACAACTTCCAAAAATGGAGGCAACTCTAATCTGGCCCTCATCCTATTTTATGATTGTCTTATTGTTGATTGAGGGGAGCAAAGGTATCTTGTTAATACATTTTTAAAATAACATGCCATGTGGTCTCCTGAAGGGAATCCTTGAGGAGGTAATAGATTTTCTTGACTCAATCACTCGGCTCCAGGATAAAGAGCTAATCATGATATGGGTAGGAGACTTTAATACTCCCATATGCCATCAGGAGGCTTCACATGTGTGTAGCACTTCTATTGAGGGTAGAGAGATGACAACTCATTTTATTAATTCAAATCAAGGTGACGTTTTAAATTCTTTCATTTATAAGTTTGATCTTGTATATGCAAGGGAGAAAGCCCCCTTAAATATTCGAAAAATCCCTATATTTATAGGGAATCTTAAAGGGAGTATTATTGTTTTTATCCTTATTAGTTTCTCAGATTTTCATTTAATTCTTGATTTTAAGATAATATCACATTGTGCCAGCGATCACAATCCCCTATGTATTATCTAACACCAAACTGGATAAAATGAATAGGGAAGTGAGAGGAAAACCTGCATTCAAAAAAAACTTTGGTGCACGCATGAAATGGGAAATGGTAGATCCAAAGATACTTAATAGGAAAATCATAGAACAAAAGTTAGATTCTATCACTCTATGCCTGTCGCTTCAACCAACCCATGACCTTATAGTATTGGAATACTAACACTTAAGTAATGCAATCTCTGAGGCACTGGGTAAGGGATAGGATTTTTCACGGTCCAGAGGTACACCACTAGTTTAATTCCGTGTGTACATCTGCTCATAATTGTTTTTAAAAAGCTCTTAGATCTACTACCTTCTCCCGTGATCTAGTTAAAATGGCAAGGGGACAGTATAAGGCAACGTTAGAAGAGAGAAAATCAGAAATTAGAATTAAAGCATGGGAAGAGCTCTTGGCAGCTACTGAACTGAAGGATACAGCAACATTTTGGAGGGTGGTAAATCACCCATACTTCTCTGAACATGATATCCAGGATGATGATTGCCTGATCCCAGAAGCTGTCTGGATGAATCATTTTATGAGGGTATTTCAGCCTGGAAATGATTTTCAACTGGAGAGGGTTGATAGTATTAACCAGAAGTCCGTGGAATCTAACTCAAATATAATAGGCATATCTTTTGAGCATCATGAGGTCATCACAGCAATCAACCGCTCGAGACCAGGAAAGGCTCCCGATCCTGATGGTGTCCCTGTTGACCTTTTTAAATCTATGCCAAATTTCTGGGGTCCTCTAGTTACAAATGTTCTAAGAACTGTGGTAAAGAGCAATATTCCTTCCTCATGGAAGTTGGCCATAATTATCCCTATATTTAAAAAGGGTAATAGACAAGATCCAACCTGATATAGGCCAATCTCCCTTATAGAATCTACTGATAAGATTTTGCGGAGTGTGATCTTGTCATGGCTGGAGGATTGGGTGACAAAGGCAAAGATTCTTTCCCCAATTCAATATGGTTTTAGACCTGGCCTGGATACAATAGAACAAGCACTAAATTTGCATTTTATTCTTAGTAAATATCTCACTGTTAGAAAAGAATCCATCCGTATGGCATTTATTGATCTTTCAAGTGCCTTTGATCTGGTAAATAGAGGAAAACTTTGGCAAATCATTGAAACCCTTGGGATCAATCCGAACTTGCTGGAGTTAATAAAGCGCTCACATACTGACCTAATGGTTTCAGTGCAGTTGTTCTGCATGGTGAGAGAACCCATCCTTTTCCATCAAGGCGAGGAGTAAGACAGAGCTGTATCTTAGCGCCATTCCTATTTCTGTTATATATTAATGGGCTCTATGACTTCCTAGTAAAAAATGGGAAGGATTTTCCTAGGATGGGACAGAGACAGCTCCCAGTCTTACTGTATGCGGATGACGCAGTTTTAGTTGCACGCACAGCCAATGGTCTTCAAGGCATGTTGGACCTTTTTCGAACTCTTATGCAAGATCTTGACTTGAAAGTAAACTTCACAAAGACATATGTTATGACCTGCGGTCCTCGAAACACAAGGTCGAAGCGATTTACCATGGGAGGAAATACTATTAACAAAGTGAGAGACTTTTGTTATTAAGGTATGCATGCAAGTTCCACCATGTTATGGGACTCTCATATTAAAATTAAGACTAAGCAAATGGTGAAAAATGTAGAAGCGATATTTTGCTTCGCTCGCAAACTGTGTCATAGACCAATATACCTGATCATTATGCTTTATAACTCTAAATGTGTATCAGCAGCCATAAATGGGGCGGGTCTGTGGGGTTATGGCAAAGTAGACCTGCTTCAACGTGTTGAGAACAAATTTGCTCATAGATTATTGCAGGTACCCAAGAATGTAGCAAATATCATCTGCCATGAGGAATTGGGTTTACGGCACATAGAGGACTTTATTGCTATGGCCCCTCTTTTATTGTGGCTTAGATGTTGGAATAACCCTGCGGCTTGCTTGGTACAAGATTGCATGACTGATTGTATACAAATGGCTAAAACAAATGGAATTCCATGGTTCTCATATTTGCAAACATCTTTTCAAAATCCAGGGCTTGAGAATATGTCTACTGATCCCAAGTACCTACCTATAAATACAAAGGAGCTGGTGAAAAAACGGCACACTACGGTCACTATGGAACCCTATTTATCTTGGTTCTCGAGCCCATTATTATGTTTTTTCTTATCTTCATTTAGACTAAATTTAATAGATTTTAGAGTGGCCTTCTCTAAACAATGTTTTTGGCAAAAAGAGCTTCATAAGTGTCCCTGTGATGCTATATCTAAGAAGAGCACATGGCACTTTTTTCTATTCTGTACGCTATATACTGTCCCTAGACATGTTCTTCTACTACCCTGTTTACTTAAATTAAAATTCATATTCCATAAGGATGCATTGACTTATGTCCAAAAACTGCCAACTATTCAAATCAGTTTCTCTGTATTAAATTGTATTAGGTCTGCCATTGCTATCAGGAAACAATATGAACTGGTTGATGCAGCTGTATGCTAGTTCAACTTGGATATGGATAAGATTTTAAAATTAACTTGTGATTTTTTTTTAACAAAAATAAGCATTTGTTATATTTTATCTATCTGCATATTTATAATCGTTTTAAAACCTGTTAGTTTTGTTGTTATTAGGAACTAATATGAATCTGTATAGCACCGATATAGTAACATAATTAGGTTCAGATTTGGGTCATGTCTATAAAAAGTGATGTAATTCATCCCCTTTATATTCTGTAATGTATTTTACTCATTTTTATCTGTATAAAATGGATCTGTGCTTTTATGGCAATTTTCCGAATAAAGATTTTTTTTTTACTCTTCTGACTCCATTGTAAGCATAAAGGCCCTCATTACAACCCTGGCGGTAAATCCTGCTTTCCACCGTGCAGAAGACCGCCAACATACTGCTGCGGCAGCAGAATTCCGCTACAGGTATTACAACACACATCCCGGAATCCGCCACCATCAGACACCCACACAAGTCCGCCACACCAAAGGTCAGTGATAAACTGGCGATACCAAAACCTCCACCGTCACACCAACAAGAATATGCCACAGTATCACGACCCACGAATCAATGCGGCGGTCATTCAACCGAGGTAAACCACTGGCGGTACACAAGCTGTGCTCAAAATACACACACACTAACAAAACACAACCACATTGGACAATTTGAAATACACACACCTGATACACATACACACACCACACCCACACACCCAATCCAATATAAAGCACACACCCACATCACCCGCAAAACCTTACAACCAATAATTTGAAAGAAGGCCAGAGAGAGATACTACCTAAAACAACACCAGCATCCACAGACACAAAACACCATCACTTACACAACATCCACACACCTCAAACAACACACACCAACACATCCCCTCACACATCACAACAGACACGAGCTCACACATCACCCACACCACATCATGGCACGGCAAAGACACCCCAGGTTCTCCGAGGAGGAGCTCAGGGTCATGGTGGAGGAAATCGTCCGGGTGGAGCCACAGCAATTCGGATCACAGTGTTGAAGTAAGCCTCAGCAAGGCCTACTAGTGCAAGGGGTTCACCTTTCTCTGCACAAAGTCCTCAGACCATGTAGGTAGAAGTTGGCACAGGAACTGAAATAAAAGACAAAGTTTATTAACCTCAAGAGGTGGTACTACAGTTCAAACAGCACCCTTAGGTAATGTCTGAAGTAGCACACTGAACTGAGAGAGCATGGTCCTTTTATACCCACGCAGGGGCTAAAAGGAGGTGGTACAATTATAGAAGCAAGATTTGTATACATGTAAGGTCATGTGGAAAATGTACAGTCGACAGGTAGGAGGAGCTAACAGTTTTCAAGGACTAACAGCTGCAGACCTTACTGAGCATGTGCGAAAGTGGGAGATGCTAAATATAACTTGTCACTAGGCAGATTTCAAGAGTAGTTAACAGAAAGGTAGGACAGAGCACATGGGGAGCACATGGCAGAGAAAATGGCTGCCATGAATACAAAATGGATTCCGCGAAATGTTCACAATAGTTACAAATACAGATGTCTTCTGCTAATGCTTAATCTAATCGCTGCTAAACTACAACAGACGATATTAGCTGAAGACATTCGTCTTTCTGGGATAATCTAAATATTCATCTTGTATATTTATGCTCATCATTTCAGCTATTTCTTTATCTAACATATGTTGTGCTTTCATTTCTGTAATATTTCTTTTGGTAGGCATACAAGCAGTAATATACATGCAGCAGAACATTGGACCACACTGAATACAGATACAGCATGTGAAAAATATTGCAATCATTACACACAGGATAGTCAGTAGTTTCCAGCCCCAGGCGGAAACAAGAGCCCAAAACCATCCAGAAAAAGTCCAAGTACCAGTCTCTGTGTGGATTTCTGCAGCAATTTAATGCAATTTAGATATTGCATCATATACTGAAGGTGAGTGATCAGGAATGAAAACACAGCAACTACTACCGATGATGCGACATGCACCACCTCGGTCAGCTAATATCACATCTAGTACCATACGATTTTGGAGCACTACAATCCTCGCAATTTGGAGCTCCTCAGTAATATTCCCAAGTGCCAGAGCTGCCTGATTGGTAACAGCTTCCACAACCCTAGTCAATCGTCTCACTTTCCTACTGTTTAACGCAGCACCCACAAAGGGGAACAATCCTAAATTAAAATCAACATATTGTTGCAGCCTAGTATCCGTTTGGTCTACCTCATTTGTACTTATTTCCCTTTTATATCTATTGTTAATGATGTCATTGAACAGTTTTAAATCTCGGTGATATGATGCAGGGGCCAAAAACACAGTGAGTAATAGAAAAGATACATAACACACACCTGACCATCCAACAGGTAGTTGGTAATATCCATAGTTACCACAAACAAAATATGTATTATGTGAAGCTGTAAAACTACTATTATTTACACCCTCAATAGTTCAAATCAAGGTACAATCGCTTATCCCTACTGGAATTCGCCCAATGCTACGTATACATAAATCTGCTTTAGTTTTTGTAACAGAAATCACAAATTGTTCTTTCTTGTCAGAGTCTCTTATATTTGTGAAGACATATGGTACTGAAACATTGTCCGGTTGATACTCTTCCCATTCCCATTTAGTTCCTTTTGGCTTGGGGATACCCATCTTCGTCTTGGTAGCATAATTTATTAAGGCGAAAAAGAAGTCCGCCCTCTGTACGTTTTCCAGATGCAAACAAAAGCGTGTACCAAGCTTGACAAGAACCATTGTGTGAAAAAGGAAGAGGAATGAAAGGTGTTCCTCCTTTCTTTTGATGCGCAGGTATCATTCCACATACCCAACAGTTAGTAGTATTTGTAGCATTATGAGTATGATGCAACATCTGAATGAAAGTATTATTGAAGTACGATTGACGGTGCTTCTGCTCCTGATAGGGAAGCGTAAAGTAATAGTGATCCTCTGGTACTGGAGTAGTGGCAACAAAAAACTCACGAGCAGGAGCCTTCTTTTCAACAAACCAGGTGATTGTTGCTGTAGCCACCAAAACAACAACAAACCCCATAGTACTAATGATCAGTTTGTTATTCATTTTAGCAACAGTGATAATCGACCCTTTCAGAAATGGATTAAGAACAATCGTTGGAGCTCTTATCCCTGGGCAGCCGCTGATTTCTTCACCACGGGCCAAGACGGGTGTCACTACTCTAATGCATGGCTGATCCCCCCCCTTGCCACATTGGCTCTCCGTTTCACTAACCCAGGGCGGTAGCTCAACCAGTTTTTTCAAAACATTTTCAGATTCTTTCCTCGGTCTCAAATTATATCGTGACACTCCAGAAGTCGTATGGTCCGGGAAGACCTCTGCAGATTCGTCAGGTGATATAGCACGGCCTTTCTCCGTAGTCAAAATCTCTCGATGATCGGTCAGCACAGCAGGTTTCACCAAGGTAGGTAGCACTCTCTTGCAGTGAGTACTATGGACCCAATTCTTTCGGTTCATCACTCGAACTGCTGTCCTTGTCGCAAGGAGCACCTGTTCTGGGCCTCGCCACCTTGGTTCCAAGCTGTTTGATCTTTCAAAAGACTTAGGCGGTCATTCTGACCGCGGCGGTCGGCGGTCGCCGACCGCCAAGCGGTTCCCGCCGAAAGACCGCTCTGCGGTCAAAAGACCGCGGCGGCCATTCCGGCTTTCCCGCTGGGCCGGCGGGCGACCGCCAGAAGACCGCCGACCGGCCCAGCTGGAAAGCCCCTTCAACAATGAAGCCGGCTCGGAATGGAGCTGGCGGAGTTGCAGGGGTGCGACGGGTGCAGTGGCACCTGTCGCGATTTTCACTGTCTGCACAGCAGACAGTGAAAATCTTTGTGGGGCCCTGTTAGGGGGCCCCTGCACTGCCCATGCCAGTGGCATGGGCAGTGCAGGGGCCCCCAGGGGCCCCACGGCACCCGTTCCCGCGGGAAGGCGGTCGGAATCCCCATGGCGGTGCTGCAAGCAGCGCCGCCATGGCGGATTCCCTGGGCCAGCAGGAAACCGGCGGGAAACCGCCAGCTCCCCTTTTCTGACCGCGGCTTTACCGCTGCGGTCAGAATCGCCCAGGAAGCACCGCCAGCCTGTTGGCGGTGCTTCCGCCGCCCTCCGCCATGGCGGTCATGGACCGCCAGGGTCAGAACGACCCCCTTAATCATCACCTGGTCACCAGGTCGGAGTTCATGGCCTTCACCTGTAGATCTGTCAGGAAGTGCTTCTCGAACCTGTTGATGAATAGAAACCAAATTGTCGGTTAACTGTGCCAAATAATCATTCATCAGGACACAAGGTACATCATATACGGATTTTGGCTTAGGAACTCCCCAAATATTCATTGGCCTCCCAAATACTATTTCGTATGGGCTAAGCGAGTCGAGAGTGTGGCACTGAACTAATAGACAATAATGCCAACGGTAATGCATCCGGCCAAGTTAAGGATGTGGAAGCCTGTATCTTCGCAAACTTCAGCTTCAAAGTAGCATTATACCTTTCCACCAACCCTGCTGATTGTGGGTGGAAAACCGCATGGAACTTCTGTTTGATCCCTAATCCTTTCAGGACATACTTAATAACTTCCCCAACAAAATGAGGTCCGTTATCACTCCATAAAAGTCTGCAAACACCAAACCTAGGGAAAAATTCTTTCAAAAGCACCTTCGCTATGGTAATGGCAGTATTATCCTTTGTGGGATACGCCTCTATCCATTTACTGAAGGCACATACCACCACCAAGACATACTTTAAATTGTTGCAGCGTTCAAGCTGAATATAATCCATTTGTAGAACTTCAAAAGGTGCAGTTGGTGCAGCAAACCCTCCTGCAGGAGTACGTGTCCCTTTTCCAGGATTGTATTGTAAACAGATCAAACAAGACTGTACTACTCTCTTAGCTGTACTGGAAACTTCTGGATGCTCCCAAACTTGCGTAAGCAACTTCGTTATTGTTGAAGCTCCAACATGTGCCAGCCCATGTGCCATCTGAACCATAGGTTGTACAAAAGCTATAGGCAATTTCCATTTATCCATCTGCTTATTCCGCCAACAGCCCTCATCATCCAATTCTCCATTTTCAGACCATTGCTCACGTTCTTTCACAGAAGCAGATTTCTGTATATCTAATACGTCTTGTCTAGCATTATGCCAACGTTCAGCTTGTGACTTCACTACATACATAGAAGTAGTACTTCGCTGCATCGCAGTCTCACGTGCTACGCGGTCTGCAAGAGCATTACCTTGCCCTATCTTATCGGTCACTTTCTTATGTGCACTACATTTCACAATAGCTAGTTTCTTTGGATATGTCAATGCATTCAAGAGGTTATGCACTAATTCTCCGTGCATTATCTGCATCCCGTGGGATGTGAGAAAGCCTCTCTCCTTCCAAAGCAAACCAAAATCATGAGCCACTCCAAAAGCATAGCGGCTGTCTGTATAAATGTTCACACTTAAGTCAGTACTAAGCTCACATGCTCGTGTCAAAGCTATGAGTTCAGCTGCTTGAGCTGACTTCTGTGGTATACAAGCTGTCTCCACTACCGTGTGTATTGTGGTGATTGCATATGCAGTTGAGGTCGTACCATCTGGCAACTTCAAACAAGACCCATCAACCCACAATTCCCTGTCTACATCTAAAAGGGGCGTATCTTGTAAATCAATATGACCCTTTGTCTGTTCTTCGGTAAGGAATATACAATTATGTGTTTCATGTGACTGAGGCTGAGTCACCGGATATGGCAACAAAGTGGCTGGATTTAATGTTGCACATCTCTTCAGTGTAATGTGAGGAGCCAGCAATGTCAACTCATATCCTGTGATACAGGCGCTAGTTAAATCTTGTGTCTTTGTTTGATTTAAAAGAGCATCAACCGCATGGGGTACTAACACCAACAGCTTATGTGACAAAACTATCCCTTCACTCTGACGTATTGACACAGCTGTTGCAGCAACTGAACGAAAACACTCGGGCAACGCTCAAGCGACAGGATCAAGTACTGCTGAAAAATATGCACAGGGACGCTGCTTATCGCCATGTGTCTGTACTAAAACTGACAATGCACATCCATCTTTCTCATGTACGTAAAGTGCAAAAGGCTTCATGTAATCTGGAGTACCTAACACTGGTGCGGAACAAAGGGCTTGTCGCAGCTGCCTGAAAGCAGTCTCACATTCATCTGTCCATGGGAGGGGCATTGGAGTATCTTTAGTCAAAAGTGCTAGCAAAGGTTTGACAATGTGTGAAAACCCTAATATCCATTGCCTACAAAAAGAAGTAAGACCAAGGAAAGCCCGAACATCTTTCTGAGTAGAGGGTACTGGTGTGTCTAAAATTGCTTGAATACGATCTGATGTAAGTGCATTGCCCTCCTTAGAGAAAAGGTGACCTAAATAAGTTACCTTTGGTCTACAATATTGCAATTTCTTTCATGACACTTTATGATGGTGTGAAGCAAGAAAAGAAAGTAAAGACAAAGTGCACTTTTCACATTGCTCAGGGGTATCAGCCGCCAACAAAATAACATCGACATATTGTATGAGAGCCACACCTTCAGGCAAAACAAATCAAGTTGTCATTTTAACGCTTGACTATAAATACTTGGACTCTCCGTATAGCCTTAAGGAACTCTGCAAAATCTATATGATGGTTTATTCAAAGTAAAACCAAACAAATATCGGCTGTCAGGATGAATAGGGATCGAAAAGAAAGCATTCTTCAAGTATATCACAGAGAACGTAGTTGCTGTCGGGGGAACCAAAGTGAGGCGTGTTGTGATGTCAGATACCACAGGATATTGTGGTATCACAATCTTATTGACTTCTCGTAAATCAATAATGAATCGGTAAATCCTAGTATCAGTATCCTTTTTCAGAATAGGAAGAATCGGACTGTTACAAACATTATACAGAACTTCCTCAACAACTCCAACTGCAATAAGATCATGCACAATTCGTGTGAGTGCTTCCTCGCCCTCCTGTGAAATTTTGTATTGAGGCAAACGTGGCAATACAGCTCCCTCCTTGACACTAATATGTACCGGTGGAATAATCATTTGTCCCACATCAGTATCTGAAGTAGCCCACAAAGTACTAGGGAGTGAAACTAATGCAATATCCTCTTTAACAAGACAAACTCTTTCCATCACAGGATGATTATCATTTAAAATAACACGCACCCCTTCAGGAGAGCATCGTATTGTAGCCCTGAAATACTTGAGCATATCAAGACCCACAATATTGTCTGGTGTATTTGGAGAAAGCAAAAATGGACATGGAGCAGTAAATTTATCAACACGGAATGCAAGTGGTTGTGACAATAGGCTAGGGGAAGGTGTTCCATCGAAACCTATCGATGTAATGGTTAAGCCAGACAGGGGAGCCCTTGGAATCAATTGTTTAGACAAGGCGCTACGAGTAGCTCCTGTATCAACCAGAAACTGATCAGTAGAACCCAAATCATGTGCTGTAACATAGGGACCCCTCTGTTCTACTGGAACTTCAACTGATTCCTTACCCCATCCTAGGCAATCCTATGCATAAGCAGAATCTTGGAAATCAGGCTGCACATGGTCAGACATCTGGTATTGGTTCCGTCTATCAAAAGTGTTAAACCCATCCTGCCCTCGTACATTAGCATCAACCCTAGCATGATCATTGATGCTTCTTCTAGGTCCTGAATATCCTGAGCGATTTCTCATTTGTCCCCGACCACGTGAACACTGCTGAACACGTAGTGCTGGACAATCGGCAGCCCAATGCCCAAATTTCTTACAATACGCACACTGATCAACAGACAGATTCAAACGAGTGTAAGAAGAACCATAAGATCCACGCCCACCTCTATCACTACCTCTAAAAGGCGGACCATAAGCTTGAGCCAACATAACCTTCGTCTTTAATTCTTTAATTTTTTTGTCCTCGCTGCCTTTTGCTTCTAATTCCTGACGTTAATAATACTGACCCATAGTCAAAAGAGAAACCGGAGTAGAGGTAGTCCATGAACTTTCACTAGCTTTTAGACGAGTAGCTATTCCTGGTAACAGATTTGCGACATATTTATCGACAAACAAATGTCTGCCCGTATCATCTGACAATAACTGACCGCTAAAATCATGAAATGCTTTTTCAAAGCGTGCAAAGAAATCAGAGACCAATTCATCTGCCTTTTGCTTACAAGACGCTAAAACAGTCCAATCTATCTTTTTAGGGGGAATAATCGTTTTTAACTTAACTAATATGGCTGCAGGAAGATCTAGAATCAACTGATATGGCTTTTTTGCAGGATCCCTATCCCCGTCCATCTGTTCTAATTCTTTCCATGACGCCCCAAAAACTGCACGATCATCAATTTTACGAACAGTTCTCCACATATCTGGCGGTAATATCAATCCAAAAAATAAATCAATGTCAGCCGAAGTCATAGTACAAAAACTAATTGCTCCCTCAACTTCCTCATAAAAGGCGGCTGGATTTTTCGACGGGTCAGGTAATGCTGTTTTAAGTGCCATTACATCTGCCCTATTCCAAGGAGTGTACACCCAATTATAAATAAAATAACCCTTAGCATCAACAGAAGTTTTATCATCACTTGTACCCAATCCTTTAGGAGGAACATACAAAGGTGCGGCCTCCCTCATTGGTTTCGCGTGAACTATCATAGTCTTATCTGTTCCGAAGATGGAAGCTTGCACCCCACCGGTCTGATATGTCCGTGCAACTACATCCACAGCCCTTTTCTCCTCTTGCAAACGAATTGCCGTAACACATAATTTCATTAAACGCCTGATTGCATCAGCCACCTGGGAGAAAACAAAAAGACCATCACGCATTTGCTTATGATCAGCTGCCACATCATCGGGCTCTAACTCATCAGAATATTTCCGATATAGTTCAATAACTTCTGAGCCAAATGCCTCAGTAAAATATAGCTGCTCCTTTTCCGTCCACCCTTTCATGTTGTCTAAAAGTTCAGAAGCAGAGACAACGCTACGAATTGTTTTACGAGCAATAGATCTAAGCTCAGACGCACGTTCAGAAGGCAACATAGAGCGTCTGTCTCGCATCTTCTGTTGCTCCGAACTGGAGACCTTCGCTAACTCATGAGGGGCAGAAGGGACGACATACGGAGGTGGAGGGCGATCTAGTAACAATAAATCATCATGTGGTTTATTAAGGATAGGATAGAGAGGTTGCCTAACAGTGTATTGGCCAGTTACCTGTAATTTACGTTCTTTCTCTTCTAGCTCCTTTAAGTCATTTATTTCTTTCTTTCTCATTTCCAATGCTTTCATATATACATTCTTCCGCTGCTCTTTCTCAAGCAAGGCTTGCTCACGCTTCACTCGTCCACGCACTTCTTTCTCCCACATTCGTACACAGTCAAACATATCTTGCCTAGACTTTCGCTTACACATACATTGTTCCACATACTCAATCTTACGCAAATCAAATGACCCATGCATAGGCCAACGTAACTCAGGATCCGCACAAGTGTATTTATTCCATAATGTGCTGTACATTATAGAAGAAAGACCATGTTTAACATACATATCTCTATTTGGCGTCCCCTCTGGGGGTGCCGGTTGCGATTCTTCCAGTCTCAAATTGGTACCATTACAAAGGCAACACATCCTACGAAGTGCGCTAAAAACAGGCATGCCAAAAATAGTGCAAAATATGCAATATTGTAATCAAAGTAGCACTTAAGGTGCCGTTCAAATCAAAATTAAATTGGAGAAAATTCTCATTACCTGCCTATATAAACTGCAATTTATATATCAATTTAAAGGATACAAATTGACTAGTCACCCAAAACACGAGAGCCACAGTAAGTAGTGCTAAACTACATTACCAAACAAAGGCATCAAAACCCACAGCAAGTGCCGTAAAACGGCTCTTACCAATCACAGGGTGTCCAGGTTACAACTGCCAAGTTCTAAAATCGACCAAATGGTCACTGCATGACGAATGAACAAAAAGGATCTGTCGAGGACCAGCGCCACCTGGATGGTCAAATCAGAAAGAAGGGAAAAACGCCGTGGTTGCCAAGACTCGGGTCTCCTCAGGCATTGATCGTCCGCAGCGAGATCCAATCCTTCGTCGCGACCAATCCGTTGGGCGTCCGAGTCACTGATGAGTCCCTGTTCTGGTGCCAATTTGTTGAAGTAAGCCTCAGCAAGGCCTACTAGTGCAAGGGGTTCACCTTTCTCTGCACAAAGTCCTCAGACCATGTAGGAAGAAGTTGGCACAGGAACTGAAATAAAAGACAAAGTTTATGAACCTCATGAGGTAGTACTACAGTTCAAACAGCACCCTTAGGTAATGTCTGAAGTAGCACACTGAACTGAGAGAGCATGGTCCTTTTATACCCACGCAGGGGCTAAAAGGAGGTGGTACAATTATAGAAGCAAGACTTGTATACATGTAAGGTCATGTGGAAAATGCACAGTCGACAGGTAGGAGGAGCTAACCGTTTTCAAGGACTAACAGCTGCAGACCTTACTGAGCATGTGCGAAAGTGGGAGATGCTAAATATAACTTGTCACTAGGCAGATTTCAAGAGTAGTTAACAGAAAGGTAGGACAGAGCACATGGTGAGCACATTGCAGAGAAAATGGCTGCCATGAATACAAAATGGATTCCGCAAAATGTTCAAAATAGTTACAAATACAGATGTCTTCTGCTAATGCTTAATCTAATCGCTGCTAAACTACAACAACAGGTGCAGCAGACATCCTTTGCTAGGAAGATGGAGCTATGGCGCAGAACTGTCAACAGGGTTAACGCAGTGGGACAGCATCCAAGAACACGGGATGACATCAGGAAGAGGTGGAACGACCTACAGAGAAAGGTACGTTCCGTGGTATCCAGACACCAGATTGCTTTACAGAGGACTGGCGGTGGACCCCCCACTCCTCCCCCACAACTAACAACATGGGAGGAGCAAGTCTTGGTGATTATGCATCCTGAGGGCCTCGCAGGAGTAGCAGGAGGACTGGACTCTGGTAAGGGAAATCATACCACTTTATCCCCTCCACCCCACCTGCATGCCATCACATACCGCCACCCTTACCCTCACACCCAGCACCCCAACAACCCACAGATACCCCACTAACACAACCCACACATCCCAAAACCAAGCCCTGCATGTAACACCAATGCATGGACACCCATCCCCAAAGCATGTCCAGTAGAGGTACTCAGTCATGCCCCAAAATCACCAAACACATGGGGCACGGCAATACTGCAAGCCCAGGAGTAGAAGGTCAATCATGCATTGCACAAGATGGCACGCACAGATACAATAATTATGCATTTACACCCCAACAGGATCCCTACCCAACGTCAACGGACAGGAGGTGCCAGACATATCCAGTCCCCCCACTGAAGGGTCCCACAGTGACGACAGCAGCTCTGCACGCCTGGATCAAGATGACCAGCCTGGCCCATCAGGGACCTCGGGACAGTCAGTTCCCCTGACACAGTCACAAACCACCACTGAATCTCCCCCTCAGGAAACACCACCACAGCACCCACCCAGCGGGCCCATCCCTCTGTCCCCAGGACACGTCAATCAGCAGTGTGTCCACCACTACAGGGAACCCAGGCAAACCCACTAACACAGGGCGATCAAGTACCTGGGGGCAGTGGCAGTGGGCACACGGTTCAGGGGACAGAGGCACAGGACAACAGGGAAGCTGGGAGGACTGCTGTGCAACAGGGAGAGGACAGGCCCAGGGAACCAACACTCCAGGAGGCACTCTCCAACATCATGGGAGCTTACCACCATTCCCAGGAGACCATGGGCACAGTACTGGCCAAGTTTCAGGAGTCCCAGCGGCTGCAGGAGGAACACTACCTGGGGATCAGGGAGGACTTTAAGTCGATCAACAACACCCTAGTCACCATTGCAGGGGTGCTGGCAGACCTTCTCAACACCAGGAGGGACACAGTGGCACACCAACGGGCCCCTAACACTAGCCTGGACGATGAGCAGCCCTCCACCTCCGCCGGCGCTAGTGGATGGGAGGCACCGCCACAGGAACAACAGGACACCAGCACCCCACCCCCTGCAGATGGAGAACCACCCCGCACACAATCCCTGAGATACAGGAACAAGACAGAGAACATTGCCAAGACCCCCGCCAGGAAATAAGACCCCCCCTGAATGTCACCCTTGTGTCCCACTATGTCACCCTGTCCATCCTCAAACTGCTCCAGCTCCATTTCCTGTGCCCCTTTGGACAATGCACCTGTGAAACAAACAGACTGGACTCAGCCATGGACATTCCTCCACCATCACCCCAGCCCATTTTACAACCCCCCACACTTACTTGCACAGAAATAAACACACTTCAATCACAAAACAATCTGGAGTCAGTCTGTGCTTTCACAAATGTGTAATTGCAATATCTATGGAATATAGCAATGTCAATGTACTTGTTCACATACCAATGTAACACGACTGTAGGCCAGCAGTAAGCATAGCAGGGGCACAAAGTGGGACCCAGATCTGTGAAATGGAAAGTCAAAGTGACAAGTCAGGGTCCATACACAGAGTGAAAATGACAGACTTATGCTAGCTCCAACAAAAGTATGAGATGTGGGAAGCAGTTACATCTTCTTACATGTGTCTCACTGCAAGTATTGCATGATGATGTTGTTTCGGTTGTCAATATCCTCTTCTTCACTGTCAACAGGATCCACAGCTGCCACAAGACCACCATCTGGTCCATCCTCCTGCAGAAAAGGCACCTGGCGTTGCAAAGCCAGGTTGTGCAGCATACAGCAGGCCAAGATGATCTGGCACACCATCTTCGTTGAGTAGTATAGGGAGCCACCTGTCAGATGGAGGCACCGGAATCTGGCCTTCAGGAGGCCAAAGGTGCGGTCTATAATCCTCTTAGTTCGCCCATGTGCCTCATTGTAGCGTTCCTCTGCCCTTGTCCTGGGATTCCTCACTGGCATCAGTAGCCATGACAGGTTGGGGTAACCAGAGTCACCTGCAAATGTTGAGGGACAACTGTTAGAGACACAGTAACCCTTAGGGACAACCCCATCCCCATACATCTATGTCAACTGTATTGGGACCTTGGCCTCACCTATTAGCCACACACGGTGCCTCTGGAGTTGCCCTATCACATAAGGGATGCTGCTATTCCTCAAAATATAAGCATCATGCACAGAGCCAGGATACTTGGCATTCACATGGGAGATGTACTGGTCTGCCAAACACACCATCTGCACATTCACCGAATGGTAGCTTTTCCGGTTTCTGTACATCTGTTCATTCCTGCGGGGGGTACAAATTCCACATCTGTTCCATCAATGGCACCAATGATGTTGGGGTTATGTCCCAGGGCATAGAAGTCATCTTTCACTGTGGGCAAATCCTCCACCTGAAGGAAAACGATGTAGCTGCACACCTGTTTAAGCAGGGCAGATAACACTCCGGACAACACATTAGAGAACATTGGCTGGCATATCCTGATGCCATGGCCACTGTTGTTTGAAAAGACCCACTGGCCAGGAAATGGAGTACAGACAGGACCTGCACTAGAGGGGGGATTCCTGTGGGATGGCAGATAGCTGAAATCAGGTCTGGCTCCAACTGGGCACACAGTTCCTGGATTGTTGCACGATCAAGTCTGTATGTGATTATGATGTGTCTCTCTTCCATTGTCGACAGGTCCACCAGGGGTCTGTACACCGGAGGATGCCGCATCTCATCATCTGCCCCAGCAGACGTGCCCTATGGAGTAGAACAACGATCAGAGAGTCATCCAACACTGAGGTATCACAATGTGTTATTTGCAGAAACGTTTGTAATTCGCAATGTCCCGGTATCTGTCCATATTCCCGGCCTAGATAGGTGTAACGCAGTTTATATCCATCCCATGTGGCCCCCTGAAATGGTGGCTGCCTGACCTGTAAGGAGGGACAAGGGGAAATTAGGTAACTGCGCTGGCGTTGTATACTGTCGCGGTGGGCGGTCGAAGACCACAACGCAATTCAGCATTGGTTAACATTCGGCCCTATGGGTCCCAGGAGCCAATGACGATGTACGCCGGTGGTGACGGTACGCACCGCCGCGGACGTGACCACCATTTTCTGTCTGTTCACTCACTTGATACCTGACATTCAACAGGAGAGGACCTACACTGCAAGTGCTGCTGGGTCCTGTGTCTGGAAGCGACGATGGCTACAGTGTCTGGGGAAAGGGCCCCTGTCTTCACTTCGGAGGAGTTGGAGAAACTAGTGGATGGGGTCCTCCCCCAGTACACGCAACTGTACCGTCCTCCAGACAAACAGGTGAGTACACTGTGATCATGCTGCGTGGGCAATGCCTGTTTTGAGTGGTGTGGATGGAAGATACATAGGGGGGGGCTGAGGCCTGCATGTGCGGATGTTGAGTGTATGTGCGTCAGGGCATGGGTGGGAACTGGTGGGCAATGAGTATGACGGTCTGGACGGGTGAGTAATTACCTTTCCTCCTGTACCATTCCTCTAGGTCAGCGACCACCAGAAGAAGGGTATTTGGCGTGCCATCGCCAAGGACGTCTGGACCCTGGGGGTCTACCACAGACGGAGCACCCACTAGCGTAAAAGATGGGAGGACCTGCGCCGCTGGAGCAAGAAGAAGGCGGAGGCCCAGCTGGGGATGGCCTCGCAACGTGGAAGGTGTGCCCATCACACCATGACCCCCCTGATGTACCGGATTCTGGCGGTGGCCTCTCCGGAGTTGGATAGGCGCTTGAGGGCATCACAGCAGCCACAAGGGGGTGAGTACACTCTCATTCAGCTGACTCTGCTCACATTACAAGGTGTCTGGGTGGGGGAGGCGGGCTGTGGGTTCCCATAGGCCAGGGCCAACTTGGTAGGCAAGGTCCCTTGTGAGGCAGGCTCTGTGGCACCCCACCCCACTAGTGGTAAGAGCCATCTACACCCAGTCAGGCTCCTGTGACTTCCAGGTGTGCAGCAACTGCGCTTAGGCCTCGTACCCATGGGCATGTGAATTTACTAGGAACTGTTAGTGCATGGCGTAGTAGTGAGGGCTGCTCCCTGTGTGTATTGTCCGCCGACGGTAGTGATGTTGCATGCACTGAACATGTTTTTCTTCTGTCTTTCCCCACTCTTATTGTTGTCTCCCTGTTCTTGTAATCAATAGCATCATCAGGCGGAGGAGCAGGGCACCAGAGCAGGAGGGAGCTGCAACCCACTTGGCCCTGGAGGGTGAAGCAACGGAGTCTGAAGCCACTAGTGGGACGGAGGGCGAGGGGAGCTCCATGACGGGGACAGGAGCATACACCCGTGACAGCGGCGACTCCTCTGATGGGAGCTCCCTTGCGGTGGCGGCCACCTCTGTGCCCACCGCATCAACAGGTACAGCCGCCACCCCCCACCCCCCACCAGCAGCTCTTCAGCGTGTGTCCTGTGCCTGCTCACCCAGGAGGGTGGGCATCTCCTTCGCCCCAGGCACCTCAGGCCCTGCCGCAGTCAGCCCTGCTGCCCTCAGTGAGGAGGCTATTGACCTCCTGAGATCCCTCACGATTGGGCAATCTACCATTCTGAATGCCATCCTGGGTGTTGAGAGGCATTTGCAACAAACAAATGCATACCTGGAGGGCATTCATTCTGGGCAGGCGGCCCAACAGAGAGCATTTCAGGCTCTGGCCTCAGCACTGATGGCAGCCATTGTCTCCGTGTCCAGCCTCCCCCCTCCAACTTCCACTACCCAGACCCAATCCCCTATACCTCAGCCTATCCCAAGCACACCATCAGACCAGCATGCACACTCATCAACACACAAGAGTGGACGTGGCAAACATAAGCACCACACATCTAACAAGCACTCACACAAGCACCATACCCATGCAGGCACACCAACATCCACTGCCTCACTGTGTCCCCCTCCTCCACGTCCTCCTCCTCCCTCCCTGTCTCGTCTCCACTCACACGTGCACTACATCCTCAGCCACTGCCTCCATCACCAGCACGCCCATCATCACACACCGCTCACGTGCCCTCACCACCCCCACTACCATGCACACATCCCCAGTGTCCTCTCTCAGTGTGTCTGTGAGCCATCCTCCCAAAATACACAAATGCAGGCACACACCCACCCAACAGCCATCCACCTCACAACAGCCTCCGGCCCATGCACCTTCACCCAAATTCAGCAAACGTACACCTCCTACAACCACTACCTCTTCCTCCACTCCCAAACACCACTCCATCTTCCCGTCCCAGTGTGTCTAAGAAGCTTTTCCTGGCTAACATTGATCTCTTCCCTTCACCCTCCCGTCCTTCCCCTAGGGCCAGGCTTTCCAGGTCCCAGCACCCCAGCCACCAAATCCATAGGCACAGTGGTGTCAGCAACTGTGGGGTCATTGAGTGCGCCACCCATCAGGGCTGCCAGTGTGCCACGTAGCGACGGCAAGGACATTCCACCACCGGCCAAGGTGAAGAAGGTGCCCACATCCCGGAGGGAGAAGCCGCACATACCAGCCACCAAGAGATCCGCAAAAACAAAAGGGGATAGTGGCAAGACACCTGCGGCACCATCAAAGGTGGGGAAGGGACAAAAGCAGAAGAGCAGGTCAGGACAGGGCACGGTGGCACCGACTGAGGGACCAGTGTCACCCCTTCTGTCCACGAGAACACCAACCTGTACGGCACTGCAAGCTGCCCCGCCACCAGCACCACCACCAGCACCGACAACTGCACCACCACCTCCACCTGCACCACGACCGGCACGTCTGTAGCCTCAGCGACATGCCCCAGCATATTCTCCTGTGGGCAGCCATCCGAGGCTGCAGGAGACGTCCTGCTGTGTCCTTCAGCAGGTGCTGACCCATGCACCACCGCCAGCACCACCGCCACAGATACAGCCGCAAGCACCACCACCAGCCCCACGACGTGCTCGGACCTTGGCACCACCGCTGACATGGCTACCATCCCCAGTGGTCAGTCGCCCGAGGCTGGAGGAGACTTCCTGGACCGTGGCCAGCTTCCATGAGGCATGACTTCCATCACTGTTTGCACCTGCAGGTGGAAGGCGAAGCCGCAGCAGTGTGGGGTATGTCTCTGCCTCCATGGCGTATCATGCTACCTGTTCCTCTGCAATCTCGTGGCACACACACCCAGGTGAGGGAATGGTACCGGCCACCCTGCATGTGGAGCACTCTAGGCAACATGCCCCCTCCAGAACCAGTGGAGAGATACATCCACTAGCTCAGTCCTTGGCAGGATGAAGCACTCTGGGCACCATGCCCCCTCCAGAACCAGTGGAGAATGACATCCACTACTTCAGTCCTTGGCAGGATGAAGCACTCTGGGCACCAGCCACTCCCCCCCCCCCAGAACCAGTGGAGAATGACATCCACGAGAGAGTGTGGCTTTGTACTCCCCAGGATAAAGCAGTGGGCAACCTACCCACTGGAGAGACTTGAGAGACTGTCGCTTTGCACTCCCCAGGATAAAGCAGTGGGCAAACCACCCATTGGAGAGACTTGAGAGACTGTGGCTTTGCACTCCCCAGGATAAAGCAGTGGGCAAACCACCGACTGGAGAGACTTGAGAGACTGTGGCTGTGCACTCCCCAGGATACAGCAATGGGCATGGAGCCCCCTCGTGCAATCGTGGCGTCGTGCGTTCATCTGGCTGAGGTGCCCCCTCCCGAGGTGCCTGTTTATTTTTGATTTGATGCCCCAGCAGTGCTCTCTCCGTTTCCAGTCAGGTATCTTGTGTGGGCTTCGCCCATGCATTTGGGGACCAGGGGTCCACGGAAAATGGTTGGTACACTATCCGGACTTTTGTAGTTGGTGTACATATTTGTATATACTGAAGTTTGACTATCAGATTTTTCATGATTACAATTGTTACAATCATTTCCTTTTGTCCTTGCGTTTTTCCGGGGGATGGGGGAGTGTATATGTAATGTTGCTGCATGGGTGGGGGTATTGCGTGTGTGTGTCACTCTCTTTTTCCTCCCCCCTCCCCTGTGTTGTAGGTGCAGTACACCCCGTGGTCATCGACGGCGTCTATCCTGCTCCTGATAGAGCAGGAGGAGGAGCAGCATAGGCAGTACGTGTAGTTCGGGCTCCATGGCGTCCTGGTTCCTCGTTGGGTGTTGAGAGGTGAGTGGTTCCCCTTCTGTGTACTGTTTCCACCATGCTTTTGATATCGTTGGTTCCGCACCGTAAAAGGTGACGGATAGGCCTGTTGTGATAGGGTGGAAGGTACTTTGTCCTCTGCCTGTCTGTTGGCGGTTACCGCCGCGGTGTTTGTTTCTACCGCCGTGGCTGTCTATGTTGGCGGTTTCCGCCATGGTCGTGATTCCGTTTTTTTTTCTTCTGTCGGCCTGTTGGCGGTATTACCACCGCTTTATCACAAACCGCCAGGGTTGTAATGAGGGCCAATATGTGTTAACCAGCAAATATTGAACATCGCGCTTCTACCCGGGATGAACCCAGTGTGGTCCTCGTGAATAAGGTTACTAATAACTTTGAAGAGTTTATTGGTAAGTGTCTTACTCACTAGTTTACCTTCAGTGTTGAGCTTCAAAAAGGGTCGATATGCCAACACCAAGGTGAGATGCCTCCCCAGCGTTGGTCACAAGAACTATCAACACTTCTTCCAATGTGAGCGGTAGCCGGTTCTCTTTTCCTTTGCCTCATTGTTCGAAATGGCCCTTTTTGCAGGGTTATGTCCCAGATTTTTGCCTACTTCCTCCTATTTTTTATGACCGTTTTTTGCTGGCTTTGGACTCTGGGTACTTTACCACTGTTGACTATTGCTAAAGTGCAAGTGCTGCAGATTTAAATTGTATTTGTAATTGGTTTATTCATGATTGATGTATTTTATTTACTAGGAAATCCCTAGTAAAGTGCACTAAGGCGGTCATTCTGACTTTGGCGGGCGGCCTCCAAAGTCCCGCCGTCAGAATACCGCTGCGCGGTCAGAAGACCGCCGCGGTAATTCTGAGTTTCTCGCTGGGCTGGCGGGCGACCGCCAGAAGGCCGCCCGCCAGCCCAGCGGGAAACCCCCCTCCATGAGGATGCCGGCTCCGAATGGAGCCGGCGGAGTGGAAGGGGTGCGACGGGTGCAGTTGCACCCGTCGCGATTTTCAGTGTCTGCTTGGCAGACACTGAAAATCTTGGTGGGGCCCTGTTAGGGGGCCCCTGCAGTGCCCATGCCATTGGCATGGGCACTGCAGGGGCCCCCAGGGGCCCCACGACACCCGTTACCGCCAGCCAGGTTCTGGCGGTCAAAACCGCCAGAACCAGGCTTGCGGTAAGGGGGTCGGAATCCCCATGGCGGCGCTGCTTGCAGCACCGCCATGGAGGATTCCCTTGGGCAGCGGGAAACCGGCGGGACACCGCCGGTTTCCCGTTTCTGACCGCGGCGGTACAGAATGCCCATGGAAGCACCGCCAGCCTGTTGGCGGTGCTCCCGCGGTCGTTGGCCCTGGCGGTCCATGACCGCCAGGGTCAGAATGACCCCCTAAGTGTTCCCAGGGCCTGTAAATCAAATGCTACTAGTGGGCGTGCAGCACTGATTGATCCATCCACATCGGTAGCCCTTTAAACATTTCTTAGACCTGCTTCTGCAGTGTCTGTGTGTGGTTTTAAACTGCCATGTTGACCTGGCAAGTGCACTCACTTGCCAGACCTAAACCTTCCCTTTTACTACATGTTAGTCACTTCTAAAGTAGGCCCGAGGCAGCTCCATGGGCCGGGTGCAGTGTATTTAAAAGGTAGGACATGTACTGGTGTTTTTACATGGCATGATAGTGAAATACTGCTTCTCCCGTAGGGTAACATGGGAATTACCTTCAAGTGTATTTTAAGTTTAGTTTCCCACTGGGGACAGATAGAAATATGGAGTTTGGAATCTCTGAACTCACAATCTAAAAATGCATCTTTTGGTGAAGTTGTTTTTTGAACTATGAGTTTGAAAATGCCCCTTTTCTTGCTTAACCATTCCAATCCACTGCCTGTCTGCTAAATACACGTATGGGTCAGAATGAAAGATGGGCTATTTGTCCATTCACTCTAGACAGTCACACAAAGGGAGCTTGGGTGTGCTCTGCATATCCTGATGGCCCATCACCAGGCTGATGAGGCTTCCTGAGCTTGAGTGGTGAGAGTAGCTGACACTTGCACCTGAATAGGGCTGTGCCTGTCCTCACACAGAGCAGTCTCCAACCCCATGGTGTGTGTCTAGGGCTAGGGCAGGGAAAGGCAGGGTCTTGCACACTATAAAGACTCTTCTTTGAAGTTTGACTACTTCAAAGACAGAAATGGGTATAAGTACTAGACATCTGACACCACATAGTTAGAACACTTCTGGACTGAGGACATTCTGCCATGAAGAAGAACCAGATGCTGTAGGAGGGACTGCCACTCTGACTGTTGCTTTGTTGTTCTGCCCTGCTACTTGAACTGAGTTTGCCTCCTGTTAAGAAGTCTCAGGGCCATCAAAAACTTCAGTGCCTGGGCTCTATTGCTGTGAGTCCTGACTCACCAAGTGGTACCAAATCCAGTTCCTAGGTCCTTGGGAGTGAGTTCTGGTGCAACAAGAAAGAAACTAGTACATCGACTTCCAGAACGACTTTGAAACCAGCGTGCTTTCTGACCAAGCACCACTACCTGCACCGGAGCCCTGGTCCCCCCTGGATGCAACGACTCACCTGCAACGCAAGCCCCGATGCTGATGCAGCTCCTCCGATTTCCTAATACAGCGCGAGTTCAGGCTACAGTGTCACATATGTCCATGAAACCCAACTCTGCCACAGCACCTGTGACCCAGTAGTGTGATTGTAACACCACAAAGTCGACGCCTCACATCTTGACCTGCTGGATTCATCAACCCCCTTCTTGTCATAAGGCACTGACGCATCGCAACCAATGCTGCATCACCACCTTTGCAACCATTTGGAACCAATGCCTCACCTCCCCTGCCTAGCAGTAAGGAACCAATGCCTCACTGGCGTGTAACATCTTTGTTTCCTCATCGTTTTTAAAAGTGTTGTAACCGAGGTCTATATGACTCCGTAGTCGCCCCGCGCTCTCTCGCTAGTGGTGCCAAACTGTTGGAAGTGACTCCATCAAGCCATTGTAGTAGCTCCAGTTGAAGCTGTTGTGTTTCTAAGTGCTATACTACATTTAATCTTTGGAAATTCCTATCTTTACTAGTGCATGTTAGGTTTTTGTCATTTTGGTCTTGTTTTACTCAGCGAATTGCCGGCTATTTGTCTAAATTGGTGTGGAGTACTTTTGTGGCATTTTCACTGTGTTACTGTTTGTGTGTATAAATATTTTACACATTGCCTCTGAGATAAGCCCTAACTGCTTGAGCCAGGATACCAGGGGGGTGAGCAGGGGTTATCTTAGCTGTGAGATTCCTTTACCCTGACTAGAGTGGGTGTCCCTACTTGGACTGGGTTCAAACCACTGCCAACTAGGGACCCCATTTCTAACACTCATGAAAAACCTCCACCAAAAGAAGCACTGGTATCACCAGGTGCAGGTCTGCGGCGACAACATCTGCATCCGGCGTATGTTTTTTTATCCCCTCCAATGCCTTCCTTAGCCCATGGACCACAAGTGGAACTTCCAGGATATCCCTCAAGTCCTCCAAGATGCGCAGGACTTCCACCTCATTCAAGTGGCTGCTTTTATCAAGGTCACTGATGTAGTGTCCTCCCCAGCCTAGTTACCTGCCAATGGCTATGCCATGCACAAAGCTGTAATTCACACGTCTGCGTGCTCCTGTGAACTCCAACATTCTAAACCAGCTTTCATTACATTCTATTCTAGCTATTACATCACACTGCTAAGGAGTCTGTTCTAAGCCAAAAGAGTTATGTTATAAAACGTGCATGATATATATATATATATATATATATATATTTAAATATAATATGTACAGCTATATCTCTTCAATCAAACTTCTTGGCGCATTGCTGATGAGTCCCAATCTGGTTACTGAAAGCTGTGAGCTGTCAACTTCAGTATCAGAGATTGCCAAGGATAGTGAAGAAATAACAGCAGTCACTGAGTTTTCAGGGTCAGTATTTCTTTCACAATTTCAACTTGAAGATGGATGAATCCAGGCCTGAAGTGAGAAGAGTCTCTTGTAACAGAATTCCCAGGGAGTTGGGCAGTCAGCATGTGTCCTTTGGTAGACACCACTTGGAATGGTTCAGCATCATACAGAGCATCATATTTTCTTTTGTGCATCTGTCGGGCCATCACCTAGTCACCTTTTTAAAATGTGATTTCCTTTGCAGGTCACCTCTGGTCAGTGTAAGATTTCGTTTTTTCCTTGTTAACCAAGTCTCTTGTATGAATCATGTTCTCACTCTGGACTCTTTTGGTAGTCCATGGAGATAACTTGGTTGTCATTGCTCTCCCAAACATCAAAGTCACAGGACTTTTACCTGTGGTTAAGTGGGGTGTTGAACAATAAGCTCCTAGAGTAGAATTTAGTACTGTTTTCAAAGTGAGCTTCTCAAGAGTTGCATGCTGTACTGCTCTCTTTAGCGTACTCATAAAACACTCAACAAGTACATCGGCCTGCAGCCACAAAGGTCTGCTCTTTTGATTCTTTAAGTTAAGATGCACCAGAGATTGTTTGGATACTGTACTGTTAAATGGTAGGCAATTATCAGACTTCATGACAGTTGGAATACCCCAAATTGCAAAGATGCCATCAAGTTTTCAATGACTCATTTGTGAGTTGTAGATGAGAGATCTTCAACTAAAGGGAACCATGAGTATTCATCAGCTGTCACCATCAGGTGATATCCATTGTCCAGTGGACTAAAGAAATCAATGGCTATTCTCTCCCATGCATGCTTAGGGGTTTCTGTGTGTTCAAAGTATGTTGAGAAACATTGGTAGAAATGCAGTTGCATGTATGACAGATCTTGAGTTCTTTTTCAACTCTTTCACCTAAGTACGGAAACCAAACTTGGTCCTGGGGAGCTCTTTTTGTGGTAACGAAACACAATGTCCTTTGTGAGCCTCTTGAAATTCTTCCTGTTGTAGACTCTCTGGAATCAGGATCCTCAACCCTCATTGTATGACTCCTTCTTGAGTAATGGACAATTCATCCTAGACATTTTGAATTTTTGATAATCGCCATCATAGGTGAGAGGTCGACGGTGTCGGCTCCAGATTGATGTGTAATTATGTCCTTCAACTTCAGCATGTCACTATCATGGCTCCTGGCAGTGATAATCTGGGCTAACAAAATGTCAGCTGGTGTACTTGACTTGACAATGAAATGAATGTAGGCTTCAGCCATCTTGAATAGAGTACTCTGACCTTGTATAGGCACTTTCAAAAAGTAGTCAATAGGATTCTAATCCTTTCTTGTATGATGCACAATTGTACAATTGTATTCTTGCAATCAGAGTCCCCAGAGGAGGCACCTTGGCTTTTGGGTTGCCAAAGATAGTTAGTAGAGCTAGATGATCATTTACTAGCATGAAAGGCTTTCCGTAAAGGAATACATGGAAATGTTCACAAGCTCATACCACAGCCAAACTTTCTTTTTCAGGTTGTGAGTAAGCATGTTCTGTTTGGGACTATCTTCTACTAGCATAGACCACAATATGCTGTTCGAGTCCACTGTGCTGTGCAAGGATAGCGCCTAACCCAACCAGGCTGGCATCAACAACAACCTCTGTATGAAGCTCTGGATTAAAGCATGCCATTTCACTATCATTTTCAGTAATGTGGTTGATCCTCTTGAAACTTCCCTGACATTCTTGAGACCATGGAAACAAAAAATTTCTTTGTTAACTCTCATAATGGAGCACTAACATTGGCATAGTCTTGTATGCATCTTGAACTAAGCCACACCTAGAAAGGAATGTTCCATTGCAACATCTTGTGGGAGATCAGCATTTGATAGAGCTTATACTTTTGCAGGGTCAGGTGTCATACAGCCATCCGAAAAAACATGGCCAAAGAATTTTAGTTTTATCATGTTGACTTTGTCTGCATTCAAAGTCATCCTGCATCACTGAGCAAACAATTAAAGGATGTATGATGGAACAACGCATGCGTATATCACGCATGCCTTTACAACACAGTCTCTCCAACGACTACGTCTTTACCACGCATGCCTTTACCACGCATGCATTTACAACTAAATTCATTGTAATAGCATGCTTGATAAAGCAATGTATGGTAAATTCTCCCCCGCCCGCACCCTACAGCGGACATCATACTCCACCCGCCCAAGCCCTTAAAACTGCCCCTTCCATCCCCTGAGCCCTAACCCCCCCACCCTACCCTGTCCCAAAACTTACCTCACAATCCAAAAAGGGAGCACCCTGTCTTACATTTCAGCTCGAATAGCCCCAAAGCATCATGATAAATGCAGTCATTAGAATTAATTCGAATGATATTTCAAAAAGTCTTTCACCATAAATGGGTGCAGCAAGTGCTGTAACGTTGTTGAAAGTTTTTCACCATAAGTCGGTGCAGCGAATGCCGAATCTCCGGACACGTGTTTCTGGCTTTCAGCCGCCATGATGCATTGGGGCTATTTTATGCTGGAGTGTGAGGCAGTGTGCTCCCTTTTTTTGCGTGTTTAATTGACAGCTCCCGTGAGCCTACAAGCTGACGAGCTCTGGTGAGGCACCTGTTCACCTACTGAGTGGTACAAAAACCTGTGAAGACGTTTGGCGGCATTTCAAGCAACTCCTTCTGATATATTTTCTCTCTGCTTATGACGGCCGAAAGCCAGAAACAAGTGTCCAGAGATACGGCACTTGCTGCACCTACTTAAGGTGAAAGATTTTTTGAAAAGTTTCTCTATTTTAAAATCAAATGACTGCATTTACCATGATGCATTTGGGCTATTTTATGCTGGAGTGTGAGGCAGTGTGCTCCTTTTTTTTGTGTGTTTAATTGACGGCTCCCGTGAGCCTACAAGCTGACGAGCTCTGGTGAGGCACCTGTTCGCCTACTGAGTGGTACAAAAACCTGTGAAGACGTTCGGCAGCATTTCAAGCAACCCCTTCAGATATATTTACTCTCTTCCGATGACGGCCGAAAGCTAGAAACACGTGTCCAGAGAAATGGCACTTGCTGCACCTACTTAAGGTTAAAGACTTTTTGAAAAGTTTCTCTATTTTTAAATCAAATTACTGCATTTACCATGATGCATTGGGGCTATTTTATGCTGGAGTGTGAGGCTGTGTGCTCCCTTTTTTTGTGTCTAAAACTTACCTCACCTTGTCCTAAAAACTACTACAACCCCCACCCTAAACCTTAAAACGTCCCTGTCTCAACAATACCCCACCCGGTCCAAAAAACTACCCTGACCCCACCCTATACCCTACCCTGTCCTAAAACCTATCCTGCCCTGTTCTAAAAACTACCCCGATCCCCCGTCCTAAACCCTAAAACACACCCTTTTCTAAAAATTACCCCACCCTCTCCTAAAAACTACCCTGAGCCCCCACCTTGAACCCTAAAACCTACCCCACCCTGTCCTAAAAACGACTCCGACCCCCCTGCCTTTGCTCTAAACCCTAAAAGCGACCCTGTCCTGTCCTAAAATCTACCCCACCCTGTCCTAAAAACTACTCCGACCCCCCTGCCTTTGCTCTAAACCCTAAAAGCAACCCTGTCCTGTCCTAAAACCTACTCCACCCTGCCCTAAAAACTACCACGACCTCCTACCCTAAACCCTAAAACCTACCCAGTCCTAAAACCTACCCCGCCCTGGCCCAAAAACTACATGAATCCCCACCCTAAAACCTTCCCTGCCCTGTCCTAAAAACGACCCCACCCTAAACCCTAAAAGCTACCCCACCCTGTCCTAAAACCTACCCCTGTCCTAAAAACGACTGTGACCCCCCACCCTGAACTCTAAAAGAGACCCTGCCCTGTCCTAAAACCTACCCTGGCCTGTTCTTAAACTACCTCCCACCATGAAACCTAAAACCTACCCTGTCCTAAAAACTACCCTGTCCTGTAATAAAAACAACCCAACCCCCTGCCCTAAACCCTAAAATCTACCCTGTCCTAAAACCTACCCCGTCCTGTCCTAAAAACTGCCCAAGCCCCGCCCTAAACCCTAAAACCTACCCTGTCCGAAAACTACCACTCCCTAAATCCTAAAAGCTACCTGCCCCAAATTCTACCCAAACCTGTCCTAAAAACTACCCCAGTCCCCTGCACTAAACCCTAAAAGCTACCCTGTCCTACAACTACACCTCCTTCCGCCCCACCCTAAACCCTAAAAGCTCCCCCTGTCTTAAAACTTACCTTGCCCTGTCATAAAAACGACACCAACCCCCTGTACTAAACCCTAAAATTTACCCTATCCTAAAAGTAACCCGCCCTGTCCTAAAAACTACCCCAACCACACCCCCCACCCTCAACCCTAAAACCTAGCCTGTCCTGTCCTAAAAACTACCCTGACCCTCCACCTTTGCCCTAAACCCTAAAAGCTACCCTGTGCTAAAACTTACCCCACACTGTCTTAAAAAATACCCCAACCCATCCACACTAAATCATAAAACATACTGTGTCCTAAAGCCTATCCTGCCCTTTCGTCAAACTAACCCTCCCCTGCCCTAAACCCTAAAAGCTACCCTGCCCTAAAACCTACCCTGCACTGTCCTAAAAACTACCTCGACCTCCCACCCTAAACCCTACACTGTCCTAAAACCTACCCTGCCCTATTCTAAAACTAAACCCCCCCACCCTAAAAGCTACCCTACCTAAAAAATACCCTGACCCTGAACTCAAAAACCTTCCCCACCCTGTCCTAAAAACTACCCCGATGCGGTCCTAAAAACTACCCCAACCCCCCACCTCCCCAAAACCCAGCCCCACTTATCTATCTCTCCTCTGGTTCCTACTCCTTCCTCTTCCGCCCGGACTGTTCTCTGTGCTGTTACCATGCATATCAGTGGTAACGGCAAGCGTGCTAAACGCATGCGTAGAAAACACGTGTGGTGATGGCAGTGTGCTTAATGAATAGCGTTGCATTGACCGTGTTGCTAGTGATGTTTCCCACAACATACTTGTGTGAGAGTTCTATCATGCTCCTTTTGAGTAGCTCCGAATACAAATATTTCATCACTATTATTGAACACATCCACAACAGGCTGTGTGATACGTCAAATGACAAATTGAAAAAGTTCTGCAGCCGATGACACACCACCAGGCGAATTATGCCAGAAATGACCCATAGAGAGGAACACACTCACCGGAGGCACACAGAACACGCCGACGCAGACATGGAGCAAGAGTTGGAAATAATCCCAGTGCTTCTCCTTGCTCTATTCCTTCAGGACCCTGACCGACGACGAAGATGATGACGGTAAGTACCCATGGGAAGAAAGGACACAGTTACACACTGTAGGGAAATGCTTTCCTTGGCATGGTTACCCCCTGGCTTTTTGCCTTTTGTTGATGCCAGTTATGATTGAAAGTGTGCTGGGACCCTGCTAACCAGGCCCCAGCACGAGTGTTCTTTCCCTAAACTGTACCTTTGTTCCCACAATTGGCACAGCCCTGGCACACAGATAAGTGCCTTGTAAATGGTTCCCCTGGTACCCAGGGCCCTGTGGCCAGGGAAGGTCTCCAAGGACTGCAGCATGTATTATGCCACCCTGAGGACCCCTCACTCAGCACATGCACACTACCTCATAGCTTGTGTGTGCTGGTGGGAAGAAAATGACTAAGTCGACATGGCACTCCCCTCAGGGTGCCATGCCCACCTCTCACTGTTTGTGGCATAGGTAAGTCACCCCCCTCGCAGGACTTACAGCCCTAAGGCAGGGTGCACTATACCACAGGTGAGGGCATAGTTGCATGAGCACTATGCCCCTACAGTGTCCAAGCAAAACCTTAGACATTGTAAGTGCAGGGTAGCCATAAGAGTATATGGTCTGGGAGTTGGTCAATTACGAACTCCACAGTTCCATAATGGCTACACTGAAATCTGGGAAGTTTGGTATCAAACGTCTCAGCACAATAAATGCACACTGATGCCAGTGTGGGATTTATTGTAAAATACACCCAGAGGGCATCTTAGAAATGCCCCCTGAATGCCAGTCCGACTCCTAGTGCTAGGCTGACCAGTTTCTGCTAGCCTGCCACAACCAGACGAGTTTCTGGTCACATGGGGTAAGTGCCTTTGTCACTCTGTGGACAGGAACAAATCCTGTACTGGGTGGAGGTGCTTCTTACCTCCCCCTGCAGGAAATGTAACACCTGGCGGTGAGCCTCGAAGGCTCATGCCTTTTGTTACAGCGTCCCAGGGCATCCCAGCTAGTGGAGATGCCCGCCCCTCCGGCCACGGCCCCCAATTCTGGCGACAAGGTCGGAGGAGATAAGGAGAAAAACAAGGAGGAGTCACCTACCAGTCAGGACAGCTCCTAAGGTGACCTGAGCGGAGGTGACCCCTGCCTAGAAATCCTCCAACTTGAGTTTGGAGGATTCCCCCAATAGGAACAGGGATGTGGCCCTCTCCCCTCAGGGAGGAGGCACAAAGAGGGTGTAGCCACCCTCAAGGACAGTAGCCATTGGCTACCGCCCCTCTGACCTAAACACACCCCTAAATTTAGTATTTAGGGGCGACCCTGAACCCAGGAAAATCAGATTCCGGCAACCTGAAGAAAGAAGAAGGACTGCTGACCTGGAAGCCCCTCAGAGACGACGGAGACACCAACTGACTTGGCCCCAGCCCTACCGGCCTGCCTCCAGATTCAAAGAACCTGCACAGCGACGCATCCGACGGGGACCAGCGACCTCGGAGGACTCAGAGGACTGCCCTGCACCTAAGGGACCAAGAAACTCCTGAGAACAGTGGCACTGTTCAGAAACTGCAACAACTTTGCAACTTTAAAGAAACTTTCAAAGAGACTCCGCTTCCCGCCAGAAGCGTGAGTCTTCACACACTGCACCCAATGCCCCGGCTCGAGTCCAGGACAACCAACACCGCAGAGGGGACTCCCAGGCGACTCTGACGTGGACACCCTAAGATGACCTCCCTGCGCCCCCACAGCGATGCATGCAGAGAGGATCCAGAGGCTCCTCCTGACCGCGACTGCCTGGTAACAAAGGAAGCTGATGCCTGGACCAAGAACTGCACCCGCAGCCCCCAGGACTGAGAGGAACCACCTACCAGTGCAGGAGAGACCAGCAGGCGGCCCTCATCCTAGCCCGGTCAGTGGCTGGCCCGAGAAGCCCCCCCGTGCCCTGCTTGCATCGCCTAAGTGACCCAGAGTTCCTTCATTGCTTTCAATAGCAAACCCGATGCCTACTTTGCCTACTGCACCCGGCCACCCCTGTGCCACTGAGGGTGTGTTTTGTGGGCTTGTGTGTCCCCCCCCCCAGTGCCCTACAAAACCCCCCTGGTCTGCTCCCCGAGGACGCAGGTACTTACCTGGTGCTATGAATTTAGGGTTGCCTTGAACCCCCAATGGTGGGCTGCCTATGACCAGGAGACTGACTGTGTAAGTGCTTTACTTACCTGAGAAACCTAACCAAACTTACCTCCCCCAGGAACTGTTGATTTTTGCAGTGTCCACTTTTAAAATAGCTTATTGCCATTTTCACCAAAACTGTGCGTACTACTGTTTTAAATCAAAGTTCTATACTTACCTGTGTGAAGTACCTTGCATTTTATGTACTTACCTCAAATCTTGAATCTTGTGGTTCTAAAATTAATTAAGAAAATAAATATTTCTATATAAATCCTATTGGCCTGGAGTTAAGTCTTTGAGTGTGTGTTCCTCATTTATTGCCTGTGTGTGTACAACAAACGCTTAACACTACCCTCTGATAAGCCTACTGCTCGACCACACTACCAGAGAATTAGGCCCTCATTACGGCAGAGGCCGCCCGCCAACGTTGTACCGCTGAGCGCCCGCCAATGCGGCCGCACTCCAGCCGACCCCATTTTGACATCCCCGCTGGGCCGGCCAGAGTTTCCACCCGCCGGCCCAGCTGGGATGTCGGCCGCAACATGGGAGCCGGCTCCTAATGGAGCTGGCGGTGTTGCAGCTGTGCGACGGGTGTGGCAGCACCCGTCGCACTTTTGAAAAGCAGTGTGGGGCTGTGCCTGGGGGCCCCTGCACTGCCCTTCCCACCAGCCTTTCCATGGCGGTCTGTACCGACATGGACAGGCTGGCGTGAAGGAGACTCGTAATCCCGCTGGGATAACCATGGCAGTAAACCGCTGATCCAGGCGGTGCGACCGCGGCGCTTCCACCGCGGTCGTAATCCGCAAGATTGTACCGCCAGCCTGTTGGCGGTACAATCGCCAAAACAGCCCTGGCGGTCTTTGACCAGCAGGGTTGTAATGAGGCCCTTAGTCTTATCTAATTTTGCCACTATCAACCTCTAGGGGAACCCTTGGACTCTGTGCACACTAGCTCTCACTTTGAGATAGTATATATAGAGCCAACTTTCTACATACACCCACCCCACCCACCCCGCAATGCAATCCCAACCCCTCCCACCATCCCAAGCCATACATACCAGAACAAGATGTACTTTCTAGACACAAGCAAACAAATACCTGCACCGATGCACACACCTGTGCACACCACACCCCCAGTGAAACGCTGCACAACGTCTCTATACTGTGCCAACAGCACTGCTGGGCACTCAAATTTAATTGTAATAAAGAACACGAATGTCTAAATAAGTCCATTGGCCAGTCTATTGCAAAGTCCTGGAAGGGCAAATATAGCCCACACTTGACCCCTACGATGGTAAAGGAAACTCCAATGGGAAGGGGAATCAATGGGGCAGCCAGGCACCTCAGGGGACATGGGCAGGGGGTGGCGGGTAGGGACTCAGGTCCTGAAGGGGGAAGTTTAGGTTTAGGAGTTGGAGAGGGTTTGGGCTTACCCTTGGAAGGAGGGGGAGTGGGCCTGGACCGGGGCAATACAGGGCTTCTTCCTCCCTGGGGAAGGGGCATGGGAATGGGAAGGGCAGACTGGGGCGGACTTAGATGAGGAAGGAGTGGACTGGGCTAGGGCATGGGAACGTTTAGGGACAAGACGGGGTGGGCCAGTGGGTTCAATCATGTCAACACCGGAGAGGAAAAGCTTCTTAGGTGCAGTTGGAGGGGATTTGGAGCAGGGTCTGGGAGTGGAGTTTGAGGGAGTGGTCATACGAGGAGTAGGTGTGCTGGACATGGGTGCAGGTACATGTATAGTATGCTTATGCATGGTGGATGTGTGTGGTGTGGATGAGTGTGATGCTTGAGTGTTTTGGGAGGAGGGGGTGTGAACACAGTGGGAGAAGACAGGCTGCCAGTGTAGATGGATGTTGTGTGGGTGTCTGCGGGTCTGGTGAGCGTGATGCAAGTGTATGTGAATGTAGTTGTGGTGAGTGCAGGTGTGGTGTCTGGGGTGTATGACTGGATGTCAGCTTGTGTGGTGACTGCAAGAATGGGGGCAGCAGCAGTGACTGAGGGTGCAGTGCATGTGGGTGTGCTTTTTGAGGTGACAGACAGGGAAGAGGGGAGGCTGACACAGTAGGGAGGTGGATGTTGTTGTGTGTGCCTTGGTATGTTGGGTGTGTGCCTGCCTGTGGTGGGAAGTGTGGTGCTTGTGTTTCTCAGTGTGCTTCTTGTGTGTTGATCTGTGTGCATGGCTGTCTATATGTGTGCTTGGGATGGGTGGAGGGAGTGGGGTGCTGGAAGGGGTAGAGGTGGTGGGAGGGGGGACGGAAAGATGAGGGACACTGGCTGCCGTCAAAGAGGAGGCCAGAGCCTGAAAAGATCTCTGTAGGCCAGACATGGCACCATGAATGCCTTCCAGGTATGCATTGCATTGCTGCATCTGGGATGCTAGCCCCTGGATGGCATTCACAATGGTTGTCTGCCCTACAGAGATGGTTCTCAGCAGTTAATAGCCTCCTCCGTGAGGGGATGAGGTGCCTGGGGCGAAGGAGACGCCCACCCTCCTGGGTGAGCGGGCACAGGCAACTCGGTGGGGAGCAACTGGGAGGGCAGTGATGGTATGGTGGGGTAGCGGAAGATGACAAAGAATGGGAGCTGCCATCGGAGGAGGTATCTAAGTCCCTTAGTAGTAGTTGCCTCCCCCGTGGTACTCCCCTCGCCCTCCAACCCACTGGTCCCCTTGGCGTTGGTTGACTGCCTCCTTGGAACCATGAGCTCCTGCATCCCCAGCTCCCTTGCCAGATGATTCTGATGTACACAGGGACACAAGAGCAAAGGAGTGGGGAAACAAAACAAGACAGAAGTATGTCAATTTCTGGAAATATGTACATTTTGGGGCACATACACTCCCACCCAGCTCAGGCGCAAACCCTCAGCAGTCACAAAGCACATTATGAATGTGCCCCTGACTAGTAGGCATCACCCCAGAATACACTACATTACCATCCTGAACTACTACTCTGATACACCTTGTGAAGTGAATCCATCAGAGACTATGCCAAGCCAACACATCTACATATTCATGCGGCTACATTTAATACAATATTACAAAAAGGGGACCCCTCACAGGCCTACAGACCCTGACAAAACTAGCAATGACACTATCCCATGGACGTGGAGGGGGGCAGGGCTGCAGGGAGACAACTGTCTATGTGCCTGGCACTACAATGCATGCAGCCCTTAGCATCTAACATCACTCATCATAATGGCATCACAACAGTGTTGGTACTCACCCCCTTGTGGCTGCTGTGCTGCCTTCAAGGGCCCATCTAAATCCGGATAGGCCACCGCCAGAATGCGGGCCATTAGGGGGGTCAGGGTCCGGTGGGCACCCTTCCCTCGTCGGGAGGCCTTCCCCAGCTGGGCCTCTCCGGTCTTTCTGGCCCAGCACCTCAGATCCTCCCACTGATTCCTGCAGTGGGTGCTTCGCCGGTTGTAGACCCCCAGGGTCCGCACTTCCTTGGCGATGGCTTGCCACAGTCCCCTCTTCTGATGGGCGCTGACCTGCATGGGACACACAGAGTAAAGAAACAGACGTCAGTGTGGGTGCCCCATACACAAATACCATGCCCGTTCATACTCACATGGCCCATAGAGACTTGCCAATGAACAAATAACAAGCAGAAACTGCCAGACACACTACTGGTGAGCATTCACACAGCAAACAAAAACGCATACAGGCATCCGCCACAATCACACACTTCTAAGGAGGACAGATAGCAACTCACCTTCTCCTCTGGTCGCCCATACACCTTGACATACAGAGGTAAGACCCCGTCCACCAGATTCTAAAGCTCCTCCGCGGTGAACGCCGGGGCCCGTTCCCCTGTCACACTCGCCATCTCAGGGACCAAAGACAGGACACAGCAGCACACACAGTGGAGTTCTTCCCTTCACGTAATGCAGGAGTCAAGTGCCAAGTGTTTGTCAAAATGGCGGTAGATACCACGGAGGTGTGCACCATCACCGCTGGCGGTGATCATGATTGGCCCAGGTTCCCCACTGACAACCATGTAATCCAATGATCAGGTGCATGGCGGTGAACACAGCCATGACAACTAACGCCAGCGGAATGAAGTCACTTCTACACTACAATACCTGGATGGCAGGAGGCTGCCTTTTTACTTCTACCACGTCTCCATAGCCTGACCGGGGGCCTCATCCATGGCCCCATTCTCTCTCCCCTTCGTCGATTACTGACAATAGTACTGGTTCCCCACTTGTGCTCATGGTTGTAAGTGTGTCTACACTGTGATGCAATTATGACTGAGAAACCTCACCACACATTAGCCTGACAGACAACCTCATTCTTTGTGTGTGCGTTACCTATGTGTCGCATTGTAGAAATGTATAGTGGCACCATGTATTGCAAGTGTATGTCCAAGCTCAAATTGTGTTCCTTCATCACCCATAGATACAGACCCATGTGGCGAGGGAGAGCCCCATCTGTTTACAGACCCCTAGTAGATCTGGCCACCATGGAGGAATGTCACATCATCATAAATTACCAACTTAATCGAGCTGCAATCCTTGACCTCTGAGCAGTAATGGATCCTGTTCTGAAGCAGGGCAATCTAAATCAGCATGCCATACCCACAACTGTGCAGGTGCTAGCTGTGCTCTATTTTTTGGCCACAGGCTCATTTCAAGTGACAGTGGGCATGGCTGCAGGGGTATCTCAGCCAATGTTCAGCCACATCCTATCCAATTTCCTGGATGCATTTGTTGAACACTTGCAAAGTTATGTCCAGTTTCCCCAAAGGGCTGATCTCACCACCATCAAATAAGGATTCTATGCCTTTGCTAATATCCCCCATGTGATAGGTGCCATTGATAGAACCAACATAGCCCTCAAAACCCCAAGAGTGAATGAACAGGTGTATCCGAATCGTAAGAACTATCACTCCATGAATGTCCAATTGGTGTGTACTGCTGATCAATACATTTCACATGTCAATGCAAGGTTCCCAGGATCACTCCATGATTCATTTGTCCTGAGAAACAGCAGTGTGCCACACATGAGGGGACAACTACAGGTGGACAGAGATTGGCTCATAGGTGAGTATGTACGACACTGGATCAGTTACATAGCTGACAGCCAGGCTGTATGCAAAAAAAAATTGTTGTTTTATATCCTCTGTATCCATCCTTTGGCCACCCCCTGGGCCGCTGATGCCCTCCCACTGGCCCTAGCCCCCGTGCCTGTGTCCACTGTGAGATGTGGGTGTCCTGTACTTTGTTGTCGCTTGCAGCACTGGTCAGCACTAATTGATGGTTAAATTACTATGTAGTGGTATGCAAGGTCCCTTTGTGTAAATGTCGATGCATTTATTGGGGGGTGCATTCTGGGTGCTGTAGTGCCACTAGGATTCCATGCAGGGGTTGGTGACTGTGCACAGGGGGCTTGATGGTGATTTGTTTGGGGGATTGTGGGCGTGCAGGTGACTTGGATGTGAGTGTATGGGTGTTGTGGACTGGGTAGGGGAAGGGGTCCTAGTGGTAGTGAGAGGGATGGGGTGATACATGCATTATAGGTAAGGTGACTGTTAAGGTATTACAGTTGACTTACCAGAGTCCAGCCCCCCAGTGAGTCCAGTGAGGCCCTCCGGGTGCAGGTGTCGTAGTTTGGACTCTTGCTCTGAGCAAGACTGCTGGTCTCAGGATGACAGTACTTTCGTTTGTAGGTGACTAAGTCTCTTCCTACAACTGTTTGTAACTGTTGTCCAAACCTTACCGGCTTACTAGTAGTACCTCACCAAAAACACAATAGTAAAAGGTGATTTGTAGCAGTCGCATACGCATGGACTCAAAATACAATATCTCAGGGTTGTCGTGGTTCAACGGAAATTACCCTTTTCTCACAGATTTATTATGTCTCATACAAACAAAGGCAATAACACAGATGCAGTAAAGTTATAATAGTTTTTATTCAACATAACTGCAATTTGTGATAAGTTGCATGAACTGCAATGATTAGGATAATTAATATACCAAGCAACAGTATTGTAAAGAGGAGAGTCATTGTTATAAAGACCCCCACCATTATGCAATATATGAAAGAAATATATGTATATGTAAAAGATGGAATAAGCCCTAATACCCTAAGGAGAGTAGGTCTAACCTCCTACCTAAAAAGGAAGAGCTGGGTTCGTTAAACCTAATCTGCCAAAACCGTGTCCATGAGAGGAACCCCCAACCCTCGTTACCTTGGAATGAGGTCTCTATCTCAGGCTCCGCAGGGACACGAAGACTGGATCAGTGTCAAGATGACTGCAGCATCGGTATCAGCGATGGTGGCGATGCCCTCTGGTCGGAATCCCTCTGATTATCTGTCTAAAAGTGTGTTGTATTTATACAGATCTACAAGGTCCCCTGACATAAGTGTTATTCATAACAATAGATAACAGGCATGCTTGGGACGGCAATTAATATCAACAATCCCTCGAAAGTATAGAGAGGGAAAATGCCTAAGTGTGAATGCCTACTGTATGTTTGTCTTTCGTGCTTGATCTTGACGCCTTGGCGCAGTGACACTGATAATAGAACCCATAACAAGTGGCCTAACTATAAACAAGGCCGCCATTTTAAAGGAAATAAATAATTAAATGGACTAAGCCAGAGCAAGCTAAGTAGGTTAAAAGTCACTGGGTGACGGGGGAACGAGTTTACAAGCCTACGGCTAAGCTAACTCCTGTTAACCCGTTAAAACAAACTAGGATTCACTACACAGGATAGCAGGACCATCTCCTCCGAGTCGGTGTATTCTGGGGCATGTGGTGGGGGACCACCACCAGTCTTCTGTATGGCGATGTTGTGCCTGGATGCCATGGACCGAACCTTTAAGAAGCATAGCTTCTTCATTATATTTGTTTAACTTATAGGGTGTGAGGAGTGCATCGAGTCTTTTCACAAACTCATTGATGGTTTCACCAACTCATTGGCATTCTTGACTGAAAATGTATTGTTCATAATCAACTTTTAGTGCTGGATGGAACTTGATATTCAGCGCATTTAATCTAACAGTACATGATTTTTGTCAGTTCTAAGAATTTTCTTCATAACTTCTTTCACACTATCAGTAGAAAGATTTTTGAGATACTTGATAATCTTTCTGTTCTCAGTCTCTTCAAGTGTGTCAATGAAATATTCAAATGTCTCTGTCCAAGCTGTCCACCTATCTCCAATATTTTTTTGTGCAGTATCAAAAGGTGGTGGTGGTTTCAGGAAGGTGGCAGCATTGTAAACTAGTGTGGACCTTAGTGACATTGAGAATAGCGTGCTCTCCGATGCTGGTGGATGATCTTGCTTATGTAAACTTTCTCCAAAGTCTTTTGACGTGTGCGCCTGAGGAACGTCTTTAACATTAATTAGAACTCTCTTCTCTCTTATCTGCCATCATCAAAATTTCACAAATCCAACTGTTGCCTTCAAGTCTTTTCTCTTTAAAGACCTATGAAGTTGTTCTGAGCCCTGCTTGGCAGCCTGGTGGGCAGTTGCTTCGGGTATGGACAGCTCGATAAGCACAAACCTGAGCACTTCTCCTTGAGCACTACATCAAATGCTGTGGCACAATGGCTCTATAGTGGGCTCGGTAAGTTATATATTCCTCCTTTCTACAAATCAGTTTGCATTTTCTGACACCTGGTTGATCTCTGCCTTGCAATGCTTTTGCTCACAACTTTATTTGCTGAATTATATTTGTCTTTGATTGTGCTTTGCAAACCTGGGTGTGTCCACCGTTAGTGTTAATGCTCCATACTATGTATAATTTTATTTTGCTTGGCAGCAGAGTACCTTTTAGTATGGTCTTGGCCTTAGCTTCTTGACCAACAATGCGTGGACTTCTCAGTGAAGCTTTCTTTACATCCAAACCCTTCACACCTGCTGAAGTTGCACTTTGACTCCACATATGCCAACTGTCGACTCAGCACTTCGAGGAAGGAACATGTGGTGCACACACAAGCAGTCTGCTTGGACCACGGCAAGCTCTCTGCAAGAGTACTGTCCTTCTCCAGGTTATTTATCTCCTATATCGTCACCAGCTGTAGCGTCCACCCCATCCTGGTTTCCCGCCAATGACTACACCATGCACAGAGCTGTAACTCACACTTCTTTATTCCTCTGCATGTACCCATGAATCCACCATTCTGTACCAAACTTTTATTACGTTCTATTCTAGTGATTACATCACATGGCTATGGAGTCTGTTCAGAGCCAAAATAATTCCATTATGAAACATGCAAGACACTACAATTGACAATGTTTGGCCTTATATGTCCCCCTCCGGAGCTGTTATGACCCCTCCATCAAAGTGATGGATTTGAGTGTGTGACTTCTCACACCTTAACAACCACTGTTGTTACGACTCGGTCGTCCCATTTCCAGGGGGCGCTGTAAGGGGACTATCAGAAGCCTGGGAATCACCTTGAACACCTATCTAGAGTCCCTTGCTGACCCCTGTTTGTTTCTCTTTTCTCTATGGTACACTTGTGTAGGACTACATTTGCTTCTTGGGACTGCAAATCCCATAATGCACAGTTTGGTAGTCAGGAAAACCCGGATTCTGTTTCCCATTGTTTTCAATGGGAGAAGTCCAGTTGCTCCTTTTCACTGGATCCTCTCCTCCAGGACTTGCAAGTGTCCGAAACCACACACACCTGAAACCTCTCCTGTGCAGCCCAGCTTGGAACTGCTTATAAGCAGCCATTTCCTCAAGCTCCCCGTCGTGCATCGGACTTCAATTCCTTTGTGTTACAGACCCCTTGTCGGATGGTGTTCCAGTTTTGTTCCTGTTCTGTTCCAGCCTGATCCTGTTTCCTGTTTCTTGTTTCTCTGCCCTGCTCCTGATTGTTCCAGCCAGAGTCTGCTCCCTGCTTCTTAGCCTTGTACCTGTTTGTTTCTTCCAAAGCCTGCTCCCTGTTTCTCTGCCCTGCTCCTGCCTTGTTTCAGCCTGAACCTTCTCTCTGTTTCCCAGTCCTGTTTACTGCTCATTTCCTACTCCCTGTATTCCAGTCCTGTCCTTGCCTGTTCCAGCCAGAGCCTGTTCTCAGTTTCCCAGTCCTGTCTCTGTCTGTCCCAGCCAGAAGTTTGCGCCCTGTTTTCAAGTCCTAGACCCGCCTTTGCTTCAGCCTGAGCCTGTTCCTAGTTCTTGCCTCTGCCTCTTTGTTTGTTCCCTTCTGTTTCTGTTTCTTCTTGGTTCTTTGTGTCTGGTAAGTGTTCTATCAGTCTTCACCAGTGTATACGTGTCCTCCTGTGTACTGGGGTTGGCTCCTGGTTTCCAGGAGGCAATTCCAGCCCCCATTCTTGTCCAGTGTTATACGTTGTATTTCGTGCCTAACAGTGACAGTGTGCTATTGCTGTTTTCTCAGGAATCGCCACTGTGTTTCGAGCTGGACCCACAAGAGCGTGTCCTGTGTATGTAAGTACTATCCTTGTTTGTGCTCTAGGGTCCAGAGACAGAATCACTTCTGCTGCCTCCTTTCTATGGGGCTGGCAGGGTGACTATCTGTAAGAGCAAACTGCACAGAGGCATTGAGATTCCCTGTCACTGTGGGAGGTTCTGCGCCTTACTCTGTGTACAACCCCAGCGTGTTTGTCCACTGGTAATCTGTTTCCTGTTTGTTCGCACAAGGGTTGCTCTGCTTTTACTTTCCTGTTTCCTGTGCCTATCCATAGCTGTCCTTTCCGTGTATGCCTTTAGCTGCTCCTCTGCCCCAGTGTACTACCTCTTTAGGATATTCGGTGACCTCAAGGGGTGTCCCAACCAAAGTCCTGATCAGACCCGCCCGAAACCGTGACAACTGTAGCATACGATCTGACTTAATGCCCTCTCTAAAGAGTCTTTAGCTGTGTTAAGTGTGCGTATTTATCTAGTACAGGAGCCCGTCTTTAAATGGCTGGAAGAGAGTCACAACCTACCTCCATGCATAACTCCTCGCAGACTGTGCATGGCAATGGCACAGGTAGCACCTGTGTGGGAAGACAGAGGGACTGCAAGTCGTCTTTCCCTGTGCCTCTGCTGTTGGTCGCTGCTAAACTCTAGGTGCAGATAGGGGTTTTCCATTTCAAATAAAAGAAGCAGATTGTTTTCCAGTGAGTGATTACAGGTGAAAACCTGATGGAACCAAAAACCGTACGCATTACTTATAATGAAGCCAAGCAAGCAGGATATAATATAGCAAGACCGAGAAGTTACTTACTTAGCTTTCTGTGAGATCTTTCTGTTAGCCCATCCTATTACCAGGGTCACTGGAATTATGCAATTGTGTGGCCGCAGGGATTTTTGCATAAATATAGTTTTACCACATTTGCTACACAATCCACCATCTGCTGCATAATCTGCACATTTTATCAAAAAAATTGTTTCTAGCTCAAATTGTTCAAAAGTTACTAAAAACACGGCAGCACGTGTTTCTGCGGAGTGAGAGGTCTTTTGAAAAGGTTGACTGGTCACCTTTCTTTTGCTTATTTCTATATTTGTGTATTAATCTGGTGCTAATGGGGTGCCCCAATGCCCAGGCAGTGTTAATGTAAAAAGTACAAAATTATTAAGTAATACTATTAAAAAATGTGCCTCAATATGCCGTATAATATGCCTTTTCTTGCCGCATAATTTATTCAACCTGCCACATAATTTGGCCCTCTCCTGCCTCATAAGTCCAGTGGCCCTGCCTATAATACATCGAATATATATTTGCAGATTTTATGAGGATGTGATTCTGAAGTGACTTTAGGCTCAGTACAATATTTATTTTCAGGGCCATCCCAAGGGTCTCGGTCCTGGACGACATATGGAAGAGGTAAATTCACAAATAATAACAGTACAATCCAGGGTTTCAAGCCAAAAATAGGGCTGCATCAGAACAAAGGAAGTCATGTCCCTTGACATCATGAGAAGGAAAAGAGATAAGGAGAAAGGTCAGAGGGAGGATAGATCGGAAGGCTATGGGAATGAGGTAAGGGACAAACGACGGAACCAGTTTTGGTATGGGTAGGACTGGTGGAGAAGAGGGAAAAAGCAGGATTAAAGGTGGGAAATGAATGTGACCCAGTAGAAGAGGATGGCAGAAACAGTACGTGTAAGAGAGAATAAAGGTTAGAGAGGAAGAGGATAGGGGGCACATGATAAGGCATAATAGTAGAAGAGCAAAATAAAGAATTACATAAGTGGTATTTACATCAAGATGAGCCGCAGATAAAAGCTCTGTGGGTCTAGAGGGGGGGGGGGGGGGGGGGGCGGGGGGGGGGGCGGGGGGGGGGCGGGGGGGGGGCATGAGGAAGAGATAACTGCAGGAAGCTCTGCAGAGCCACATAAGGAGAGAGCTTATTGGAGGCCCAGTCATTGACAACGCAGACAGCTCACCCTGAGATCAGTCCTGGGACGTAGTTCAGTGGACCTAGGAAAAGCAACATCATGGATGCCAGCCTAGCACAACCCTGCTCTAGTGCGGACACAATAGGACAGGTTGCATTAGGGGGGAGCCAAAAAAGGGAAAAACAAGATTTACTATGATGCAATTCATAAATCAGTGTAAAAATTGTATTCATGTGGTAGGAAAGTTCAGAGCGAGGTGTAATCGTCACTTATCCTGACGAGCCAGTGGGGGGGCGTGACTAGCGGCTGATGGGGTGAGACGCAACCTGGCCGGCTCCTGCTCGGTGATCCCCCATCCACGACCATCCTGATGCTGAATTAGCCCCAAAACCTCCTGCACACCCACTCTAAATGAGTGACTCCTTGCTGCAGCCCCCTGGGAGCCGAAGGCCACTATGAACGAGGATAAAGGCCCCTCAAGGCTGCCCTGAAGCAGAGATCCAAAATGGCAGCACCAAGTGGGGCCGCCTGCATGGAGCCCACAGAGAAGGAGCGGTGAGCCCGGGCCCTTGAGCCAAGAGGACCAGGGGTCCCTGATCACCAAGGCACCACCTGTGGCCTCCCTCATTCAGACAGGTTGACCAAAGGCCTGAGCCTACAGCTGCGCAGCAGCTTTGGGGCCTAGAAAGGAGCCTGGGTGTGACAACGCTGCTTTCCACTGTGATGTGACAGACCACAACAAAGATGAGCAGGCCGCGGACCTAGCAGGACTCAGGGACAGAGCCACAACTGGGAGACCGCACCAGGGGAAAAAGAGCGTGACCTGAGACAGTACTCTGCCCACCCTTTCATTGCTTGGGCTAGCAGCCAGCCTTTCTTTCCCCGGCTTGGATGCACACTTTTCCTGAGAATGGAGACGTGACCCAAAAGAGGCTGGCACTGCCCAATACAGTCCACCTCCATCGAGGAAAGTGCCTGGCCTGCAGCGGGTAGGAGCACAAGTGGGGTGATTTCAGGAATCACAATTTGAGAACACGTAAGCAGATGGCACCGCGGCCAATGCTCACTGCTGCCCTACACAAACGTGCGGGGTCTACGGGAGTGGCTGTGATGCCGGAAAGCTGGATACTTATTACGGCCAATTAGCACCAGGGACCTATGGGGCCAGTGTAGGGAGCCTTGCAGTGTGGCGTGGAACTGGCTCAATACACAGGTACATGCCGGCCCCAGCTGGGACCCCCTGCGGAAGCGCAGTTGCAGAAGTCAAGAAAAAAATGGTGGAACCCTCGGGGGAAAAACAAGAGATCAGCTGAGGGCAGTGGCGGCTGTAGCGGCGCTGAGAAGAAGCAGAGTGGACACACCTGCTTCGATGGCGGTGGACGATACTCAAGATTCAGCCCCGTCTACTAACAGCAATGACAGCTCCTCTGGTATCCTGGACAATGACTTACCCAAGATCACCCCACAAATGGCAGATGATTTGTTTTAAAGCAAAGGAGCATGCTATGGAATTGATCAGCGACCACTGCCAACAGAAGTGGAAACCTCTTCATTGGCTATATTGCCAGATGAGCTACCTTTTCTCTGATTAATTAAGATGCTATTGCAGCAGCTAATGGGGCTATATGCACACATACTTACATTTGATTAATGCCGATGGGAGGGGGTTGGACCAGTCAAAGCACAACTTCCTGGCCACTGACACCCTCACTTTGATACTTAGTGGGTGCTCCCACTATCATTTGGTTAGACACAAATGTTTTGATGAGGGGGAATGTCCTACTTGTCCTAGGGGGGGGGAGTTTATGGGGGTTTTGTTGTTCTTCTCTAACATGTTGAAGAATTTTGTGAATCATAGGTAGCTGTTCTTTCCTCCTGTTTCTTGAAAGAGGTCCAAATCTTGAGGCAGACTTTCCCCTACTAGCAGAAGGTCCCTGTGCCATCTACATAACAGTATGGCAACCACCGTGACATGTAAAATACTTACTTGGGATATCTGGGGGATGCGCACTATGACCAAAATGTACAAAGTCCATTCATTTCTGCAGCAAAGAGGGTGTACAAATTGCACTCTTTCAAGAAACGTATCTAACTATGAAGGAGGGCTTGGCGCTGCAGCACAGATGGGGGGACAAGTCTACTATAGAACACACTCCGCTTATGAGAGAGGAGCGCTGACATGGATATGAGTGGGAATTCCTGTCCATCACACCGGCTACATGATTGAGTCAGCAGTCCAATATGTGGTCCTCATGGCACGTCTAGACAGGCGCGGCATAGACCTGGGTAGAGTAAATGTCCCAAATGGTACACTTCTTTGCAGAATTTTTTTGAGTATTAGCTCCTCACTTGAACGGATCTGTCATTCTGGGAGAGGACTATAATTGTATAGCAGACTTGACCATGGACCGCTCTCACCCACTCCTTCGGGAAGTGCTAATAGTGCGAACGGCTCTGACATTTGCGGGCTAGTAGGTGAAATGGGGACAGGTCGACTTATGGTGGCTTCAACATCCATGGGACAACGACTATTCCTTCTTTGTCAATGTAGATGATCTTCATCCCCGGACATCCATGCATGGGTACACACAACCAAATACCTCTCCCACACCATTTTGGACTGTAACCCCTTCCTAATAGGTCTCAAATGGGAGAGGGAACGCCCCTGAATACCCAGCTGGCATCAGCATTCGGAGGCATTGGAAGACCCTGTCTTCCGAGACACAATAGGCACAGGCATTACTCATTATTTTGTTGAGAATACAGGGACAGCTGAGTCTCATCTATCGGAATGGGATGCATTCACAGTGGTACTTAGAGGTAGATGCAGCTCAGAGACGGTGGGAACCCGGGGCACCCTGCTGAGAGAGACTTTAGTAGTCGAAGAACTACTGAGGACATATGAGAAGCGCTGCCTGGGCAACCCGGAATTGCAACCTCATCTCTATGATGTGAAAGAGAAAGCGGCCGAAAAGACTGAACGTTTGCATGGCTTCGATTACCGAAACTATAATATACATGCTCATTGTGAGAGAGACTGCACCAGCCCCCTGCCAGCACAGCTGGTGAACCCAGCAAAATGGGTTTGGTAATTGTTGAGTTGGTTGCAAAAGCGGCATTAGGGTCTACCGACAAGGAGACATCAATAACAAATTTTATACATACGACACACAATTGTATAGTTTGAATGCTGAACTCCTTGTAGCCTAAATAGAAGACTACCTTGCCCTATTATATCTACAGGAGTGCTCTCAAGAAAACGTGAGAACATTTGGAGAAGATATTACAGTTCCAGAGGTCCAAGCTGCTATTAAAGCTATGGCCCGGAACAAGACACCAGGGACTGATGGACTCCTGGTGAAATTCTATGCTGCATACGCAGAGACTTTAGCCCCTAAATTGGCAGCTATGTATAAAGCTGCCAAAACAAGGGGTCTCGTTCCACAATCCACCTGCAAAACCCTGATAATACCCCTGTTAAAACTGGGGAGAGAGCCCCATGATAAGTGAGCCTATCAACTACTTTCAATGTTAAACACTGATTATAAAATACTAAGCAGAGTACCGGGCACAAGACTGCTCCCCTACATGCCCACCTTGATACATAAGGACCAGGTGGGCTTTATACCTGGAAGAAATACAGCCTAGAATAGCCGCCAGCAATGCACAATACTTGGCGCAATCATGTATGACAAAACGAGGGCGACAATCTTAGCAGTGGACATTTAGAAAGCCTTCGATAGTCTAGAATGGCCCTTTCTCTATCGTACCATGGCTCAGCTGGGATTAGGCCTGGATTTTATTTCCTGGACCTGACTACTCTACATAGTTCCGACTGCTAAGGTGTGAATGGGGTGGGTGATCTCCAAGAACTACCAGGTGGAGAGGAGCACCAGGCAGGGATGCCCCTTCTTCCCCCTGCTGCTCGCCCTCGTTATGGAGCCCTTGGCAAGCTATGCCTGGATGGGGTCCGCAAACCAGGGCCTGGAGATTAAAAACAATATACACTATATCACACTTTATGCAGATGACTTACTCTTTTTTCTCTGAGATGACCAGGACAGCCTAGGAGGTGCCCGTGCAATGCTGGATATGTTTAGATCCCTTACAAGTCTCTGAGTTAATTGGTGTAAAACCTACTTGTTCCCTATGAAGGCATCCAGGAACCCCGCCGGTGGAGCTGCGGACCCTGCTTTGAGAACCCAGTACGTCTGGTATCTATGGATCCACATATATCATGCATCTGCAGATTTGCTTGAGGGGAACATAGGAAGAGCCATTAGGTCCCTCCGGGCTAGCACGACCATTTGGGGGAAGCTAACGCTCTTGGTAGCGGGCAGGCGTTGCTAAAAATGGTGGCACTTACCAGGGTATTTTATTACTTTATGACACTCCCACTTTGGATCCCCAGATCATATTTCCGGGACATTGACAAAATAGTCACAAGCTGGGGGGCGTGGCCTGACGCCAATGGCAGTGGAAGCCTCTCCGTGAGGCTCCTACCAGTGATCCCCACTCCGGTCCAGTCTGAAAGGAGGTGGACCCCCTGCACGCCCCACGGACTATCAGCAGGGTCGGGAAGGTCCGGAGACTCATTTGGTGGGGTCCGACCCCGGAAAAAGGAGAATTTCGGGGCCGAATTAGCACCCGACGGAGTGCCGCGAGGAAGGGAGAGAAAAAAAGAAGATGGCGGCCGCGACTTGAACGGCGTTTTTGGAGGCGGAGGACCCAGTAAAGGCAGGTTCTTGCTCCCTTCCAGTGTATCCCCCCGGAAGTCAGAGAACGAAGGGTGCACTAGGGGATACTTTTGGGGACTCATAGCGACGAACAGAGAGGTCCAGTATTGCGGCGGAGACCAAATAGGGACCGCGGGGCATTCGCAGCGCGGCGTCCCGCGCCCTAAGGCTGAATCGGATGGGACTCGATAAGGGGCGATAGCGCCGGGATCTCTCCTGGGGCTCCAGAGACAACCTACCTTTGGCGACGACTGCTTGAGAGAGACGCGGTGGATCCGAGGGGCCTTTTCCGGTGCGGCTCGACTCCTTGGTCCGCCGGAAGGGGGCTGGAGCGAGAAAGGCGAAGCTAATGGTTAGAAGGGGCGAACTCGAACGAGACAGAGAAGCGGCGCAAAAGTCCCCGTACTGCGGAGATTCCCCCTGATGACGCGGCGCTATGTGCACAAGAGCGCAGGAGATCCCCAAATTCAAGTTGAGAGCCACTCCGTCTTGAAGGTTCTCCCCATGAACAGCGAAGTAATCGGGCTGGATGAGATCGCACCCTGACTCACGGACGAGACGGTGAAGCGGCACAAAGGACCCCGTGCTGCGGAGATCCCCCCGATTGCGCGGTGCTGAGAGCATAAGAGCGCAGGCGACCCCAAAATCCAGGATGAGAGCCAGTCAGACTTGAAGGTACCCCCCATGACCGGTGAAGAAATTGGGCTTGATGTGATCGCACCCTGACTAGGAGGAGGGAGTGAGGGGCCCATCCTTCTGGAGTGAAATACCCCTCGGGAATGGTCAGTAGTCTAGAGTGAGGAGGATGGCTGGTAACAAGAGGCGATAAATCTCACACGCGGGCACAGTGTGCTGGAAACAGCTATTTATTAATGAAGGACTGGAGATCCCCCTGGCGGAGCAGGGCACCGAGTTGGGATGAAAGAATAAATGTTTAATGACCATTGAACAGTCGTTGTTGAAGCTACACCTCAGAAAATGGGTAAAACCGGTCGCCGAAGAGACACAGAACAAAAAGAGGGGCCCACAGTTGAGACACAGGCAGATACGCCCGAACACAGAAATGACGCCTTGGGGGTGAACATACCGATCCCACACTTCAAGATGTCCTGCAAGCTATAACGGCTTCCCGGGTAGCACTGGAGGGGAAAATTGATGCATTAGCCACGGATTTTACAGTACTACGAGACTATCACCGCCGCCTGGCTGAAAAGGTGTCCACCACAGACAGACAACTTAAAGAGCTCTTCCCGGAGGTCAAGGATTCTACTAAGGCCACAAAACTGCTGTAGTCCAGAATTAGGACCTTAGAACTAAGAGCTGAAGATGCAGAGAATAGGTCACGGCGCAATAACATTCGGGTGATTGGAATGCCTGAAAGTGTCCCTCAAACAGGCCTGGCGGAGTTCCTCGAGCAATGGCTTCGAGAGGGCTTAGCGGGCGATGGACTTTCTCCCTTTTTTGCCATTGAAAGGGCTCATAGAGTACCGGCACGCCCTCCCCCACCGGGAACCCCCCCGAGGCCTATAATAGCCAAGCTGCTCCATTACCGAGACAGAGACTACCTATTGCATCAAAGTAGAACCAAAGGGGATCGTACAATGGACAACCACAAGGTTCGTATTTTCCCAGACTTTTCCCGGGAAGTTCAGAAACAAAGGGCCACCTTCAGTGCTGCAAAACAGAAACTGCGCCAATTAGGTCTGCAATATGGCATGATGTTCCCGGCAAAACTTAGAGTAGTAACCAAAGAAGGGACACAGTTTTTCACTACGGCGGAAGAGGTATGGCAATGGCTTGACCAGCTTCCACAAGAGGGGAATGGTCCTCCGGGACAAGTCCCCGGTCATGGGCGGAAGAGAGAGGCTAAACGCAAAACGGCCCGTACTGTAAACAGTCCTTCGCATGGGGAGATGCAAACGGAGAGGCGAAAAGCCATGGAGGCAGCAGCTTCATTGAACGGCTCGGATCGCGGGTCACAAGTGCAGTCTGCAGCGAACTGTGAACCATCTGATTCAGAGCATGAGTCAGAGTCCTCTCGGGTATCCGACGGATCGGGACCAGTCATAACTCCGGGCACCTCTGACTGTATCATATGAAAGCCCTCATACCAAACTGCTCTTGTGGCAGTTGTCCTAGTAATGAAGGTTTCCAATGGCGGACATCGTGGTGCTTAGTGAGGAGGGAGCACTGGCTGTTGCTGTGGAGGTTATCCTCACCAGATGGGCGAGAAAATGGGTCCACAAGTACTACGACACCCTGTAATCCGGTAGTGGAGATCAGAGGGATGGCCCACTCCTTCGAAGAACTTGGAGTAACCCCAATTACAATAAGCTAGTTAAGATTTTGAGTCGTTTGGATGAGAGCTGTTTTAACTTTTGTCCTGGGGAGAGGGAGTTGGGGTGTTAATTGTTGGGGTATGTTTAGGGGGAGTGATGAATGGTGGGTATCTATCACTGATCTACTGATGGTGTGTGAAGTGAGAACAGGGTTCCAAGTGGTAAATGCTAGCCCTACACGGGATTGGACACAGATGGGGCTTGAAACACAGCTATGGCGTCATTAGGCAATTATAAATTTTTATCATGGAATGTACGGGGTATGCACACAATGGCTAAAAGATATAAGGTATTTTCTCATTTGAAGCGGAGGGGGATTCAGATTGCGCTGCTTCAAGAAACACACTTAACCCAGTCTGAAGGGCTTGCTCTGCAGAAAAGGTGGAGAGGCCAGACATACTATACCTCTTATTCTGCATTTGCCAGGGGTACTTTGATATGGATTGGAGCTGGGGTCCCATTCCAACTTTTGGACAAGCTCATAGACCCGGAGGGTCGTTTTGTAGCAATCCGAGGGCGATTGGAGGGAAGGGATCTGGCGTTGATTAATGTCTATGCCCCGAACGGGGATCAGGGGGAGTTCTTCACTCGCTTATCGGGCCACTTGGCCGCCTATATGCAGTTCCCCCTCGTGATGGGGGGCGATTTTAATTGTGTGGCCGATCCTTCTAGAGATCGCTCCCACCCCCCGTTACACGATTCTCCGTTGATGAGAGTAGCAAGATTATTTTCTTCCTGGCAGGCGAGTTGGGGACTTGTGGATGTCTGGAGAAAGCTGCACCCGGGGGCCAGAGACTATTCCTTCTTCTCCCCTTGGCACGAGCTCCATGTCCGTTTAGATGTGTTTTTCTGCTCGCCAGACGTTTCCCCTCGAATGCATAATGTTGAATACCTGTCCCGCACTATCTCCGATCATAATCCTCTTTTATTGGAGATAGGCTGGGGTTCCCCCCCCTTCCCGCATCCCCACCTGGCGGCTGAAGATTGAATCCCTAGAAGACAAACCCTTTCAGGAAGAGCTAAGACAGCATATTGTCCATTACTTTATAGATAATGAGGCTTCGAAAAATAACCCATTGATTGAATGGGACGCTTTTAAGGTGGTAGTGCGAGGGCGCTGTATTGCGGGTGCTGTGGGGGTCCGAAGGTCTTTACTTAGGGATACTGAAAAAGCAGAGAGTGAACTGCGGGAGATGGAGAAAAAAAGGCCTGAAAATCCGCTCCTTCAGCCTTCTATCTTAGAGCTTAGAGCACCGGTGGCTGACTGTGTGGAGCACCTTAGATGTTTTGACTACCAAAACTATATTACACGGGCACATGAGGAGAGAGACAAAGCAGGTCGGATGTTAGCTTGGGTGGTATCGCAAACACATAAGACGTCGCCCATCCTGGAAATGATCTCGGAGGATGGGAATTCCCTTTACGGGCAGGAGCAAATTAACTCTCACCTGATGGCCTTTTATGAACGATTATATAAAAGCACTCTCTGTACAGACGGTAGCTCTATCGATAATTATGTATCGGGACTGCAGTTGCAGACACTGCCGCCAGATGCTACACCACAACTTGAGGGCCCCATTACACAACCAGAGATTCGGAAGGCCATTAGTGAGCTATCGAGGGGAAAGACTCCGGGTACAGATGGTCTTCCCATCGAATTCTATGCCGCATATATAGATCAGTTAGCTCCTAGACTCGAGATGCTATATCAATCTGCCAGAGATAGGGGAATATTACCGGCAACAGCGAGGGAGGCAGTAATAATACCCTTGCTTAAAACAGGGAAAAATCCAACGGAAGCTGGGGCATACAGACCTCTATCCATGCTGAACCTGGACTACAAGATCCTCAGTAAGGTTCTGGCCACTAGACTGCTCCCCCACATGACAACACTAATTCATACTGATCAGGCGGGGTTCATCCCGGGGCGCAGCACAGCGGATAACATACGCAGATTTATAGCAGTCATGAATGATCGAAAATCGTCCAGCTCAGCCCCCGGAGTCCTTGCAGTCGATATAGAAAAGGCCTTTGACAGCTTGGAGTGGTCATTCCTTTATACAGTGTTGTCCCATCTTCGATTTGGACCGGAATACATTGCCTGGGTCAGACTGCTGTATACTAAACCCATTGCTAGAGTACGTACGGGACGGATCATATCCAACCCCTATGTCGTTGAGCGGGGTACCAGACAGGGATGCCCCCTATCGCCGCTGTTGTTTGCACTGGCTATGGAGCCGTTGGCGGCGGCGGCGCGGGGGGGGAGAGGGGGCCCTGGTATAGTGGCAGGGGACAAGAGACATCAAATAGCATTGTATGCAGACGATCTATTGATTTTCCTAGACGATATACACAGAGACCTACCCCGGGCCCAACAGTTGCTTTCGCAGTTTGGTGAGCTTTCTGGTCTACGGGTGAATTGGGGTAAGACCGGCTTGTTTCCTTTGAATGCTACAGTAACGCCTCCATTAGAATTGGGAAATGTCCAGTGGGTTCCAAGATGCCTCTCATACTTGGGGGTCAAGGTTTTTCACGACCCACAGGATATAATCGACAGCAATATTGGAGGCGCACTGAGTTCTACCCGATCCAACATGGCTTTTTGGCAAACCTTGCCTTTATCTGTGGCGGGGAGGGTAGCCATCCTTAAGATGGTGGTACTGCCTCGTCTCCTGTACTATTTCACAGTCCTGCCGGTATGGGTTCCTAAGGCCATATTTACAGAACTGGAGACCATGGTCATAGCATTTATCTGGGGAGACAGTCGAAAGCGAGTTGCTCTGTCCAAACTTCAGAGGCGTTCAATAGATGGTGGCCTAGCAGTCCCGGATTTTGAGGCTTATTACTTGGCAGCGCAACTTCAATGGTTGGCACAATGGATATCCAGCAGGGCTGCAACAGGGTTGAGGGTTAAGGCGTTTACTCCCCCAGAAGCTAGATTATACGAACTGTTACTAGGGTACCCGAGTATGGGGAAGAATGACTCCCCTGAGTTTAAAGTCCTTGCGCGATGTTGGAGGAGATTTTTGCGTAAAATCAAAGTAAGGGCTCCTTACTCCCCGGACCTGCCCCTCATGTCCTTAAGGGCTTTACCTCATCGTGGAGACTGGGGCGGCCTCCGGTTCTGGGTGGTAGCTGGGATACAGTCGGTGGGAGCACTGTTTAGGGAGGGAACACTGATGTCATTTGAAGCACTGCGGTCACAATTTAATCTACAGGGGGGACACTTTTTATTATTTGGCTCTGTGGCGGCTAGTATCAGAAAACATTGGTTAACAGGAACTGGGGGGCCCGCAACACAAACAACCTGTACATATTTGGTGACCTCTTCGGGGGCCTTCAGAGCAGTTTCTAACCTTTACAACAGAATTCGGGAGGATATGGCCACACCTTTGTCTCAGCTCAAATCGTCCTGGGAGGTAGACCTGGGCACAGCTATATCCGACGAGGATTGGGAGCGTACGCTTGGTGGTTTCCCTAAGATGACTCGCAATGCCAGATTTAAGCTGATTAATTTTTATGTCCTACATAGGGCTTATCTCACTCCTGAACGGATCAGCAGATACTTTGGGGGGGAGGGATTGGGATGCCCGAGGTGCGGGTTGGAGAGGGCTGAATTTGGACATATGTTCTGGAACTGCCCGGTTGCGGAGGGATTTTGGGCAGGGGTGTGTAGACTGGTGTCTGGAGCGATGGGAAGAGAAGCCCCTTGCACGATAGGGCAATGTTTGCTAGGGTGGTTTCCACGCACGGCTAAGTACAAAATAACCAACAGATTAAGGGATCTGGCCTTCGTGTTGGCCAAGAGGGAAATAGCGATATCCTGGAAAAAGCCAATTGGACCAAGATTGTCCCAATGGTCCAGAGAGCTAATTAGATGGGCTGGATGTGAGAGCTCTGTCCTTCATAGTGAGGAGAGAAGGGGTAGACGGCCCCTGTGGGCGGCACAATGCTGGGATGCAATACTTGATTCCTTTAAAGAAGAAAGCCGGGTTGAACCAGTCCCCCTAAGCGAAGGGTGATAAGATGCCATTTTGAAACTGTCAATAGTCCCAACAAATAGTTGCAGTGCAAGATGACCCAGAGGTGAGATTCTAGGTGTAGGCTATTCGGAGAACCACGTACACGTTAAGAGCAGAGGGCTGACTCCTTCATATCACATCTACACACAAAACGACAATCTAGGCATGCTACTAGTATCATCACTGGGGGGAGGGTACAGTTGGGGAGGTTGAGGGATGGGGAGTAGGGTAGATAACATGACAATAGAATGCTAGTTAAGTGGGAATGAGTGGGTTGGAGATCACTGGTCTTATGAGTATGTAAAAGTTGTTTTTTAATTTTTTATTGCTATGTACTCACAAGTGTTGAATTTCCTACTTATTGCCGTTAAGAAATGCAATAAAATTTGTTTACAAAAAAAAAAATAGTCACAAGCTTTCTTTGGGTATCGGGTCTGAGAAGAGTAGCTTTGGCTAGTCTCCAACGACAGAGGTGGGCGTGGCAGTCCTTGATTTCAAAACCTACTACTTGGTAGCCGAATTGCAGTGACTCATGCAATGGGTGGCAAACAGACTTACACAGGGCAGGGACATACCCTTCTCCACCCTGGGGATCTCTAGGCTTGCTATAGCTCTCCTCAGACTTCAGACCCCAGGAGCTGATGACACTCCTGAGTTTCTAGTAATGTAATGCTGCTGGGCGCAGATTCTCTGAAAGGCATGGATGAAAACGTCATACTCCCTGATATCCCAATAGGATTCCTTGAGGAACTTCCCCACAGAGGGATGTGGGGAGGTCTCACGTCATGGTGGGAGGCAGGGGTGACCACAGTAGGAGTACTTTTTGAGAATGGCATGCTCCTCCCTTTGAGAAGTTTCACTTCAGATATGACCTGCCCCGAGGCCACTTCCTCTTACACAGTACACTCACTGCGGCCATTCGCAAACATTGGAAATCTGGGCTGGCAAAACCCCGGCAGGCAGCTTGCTGCCAATATGTGCTTATTGCCTCAGGGACCTACAAAGCGGTCACCTGCCCTTATAGGAGACTGAAAGGAGACATTATGGTCCCATTTTCCACACTCAAAGACCGATGGGGGCAGACCTTAACACGGCAATAGAGGACCAAAATTGGGATAGTATCCTATATAACAAGACCAAGGCAACTAGGAATGCTAGGTTCAAAGTTATCAATCTCTACGTGCTCCACAGGGCGTATCTCACCCCTGGGAGGGTGAACAGATACTATCAGACACCAGATACGAAATGCCCTAGATGCGGAGAGGTGGGCGTGGTGTTTTATCATATGTTTTGGGTTTTGTCCTGAGTTAGCCACCTTCTGGGAAGCTATCACAGAGACTTTGTCAGATGTTATAGAAAGAGAATTCCTAGGCACGGTGAAGTATTTTCTCTTGGGCTTTTTCCCTCACACTGGCAAGTTTAAGGTCACCAGTCACTTTCAAGACCTAGCCTTCATCCTTGATAAAAGGAAAATCGTCCGCATTTGGAAATGCCTGGAAGGCTCCTGCATGTCCTTGTGGAGAAGAGTTCATTAGGTGGGCGGGCTATGAGGCAGAAGTACGTCGCTAAGAAGGGGCGTGGCCCATCAAGGTAGCTCGGGCATGGGAAACTTTATTGGAGGCACTGAAGGACCCAGAAGGTCAGCTGCCTATGGCAGTTGAGGCGCCCCTTATGCTGATGCTATTTACCCCTATGCACCACACACGATCAAAGCCCTCTGTTTAGGACGCTGTGGATCTGGATGTAACCAGTAGAGATGGCATATTATAAGACATATCACAAGGTGGATGGGGAGTTGCAGGGACTGTTTATTCTTGGCTTGGGTGCACCTGGTGCATGATACCCCTACCAGCAATCTGCAACGGATTTGATGCACGGAATATCACTCCACTAGGCCAAAGTAGATGATGGCCTTGATGACTGAGGAATAGTGTTGCATGTGCTGAAACTGTCAATATGGCTACTATGCAGAATCCTGCTTGGAACAGGTATCATGTTTATTTGACTGAAAAAGCAATAAAACCTGATTAAAAAAACATGATGAGTCAGTGACAGTGGTGCACCAACTGCCAATATTCACAGCATAGCCGTCCCAAACTTGGCACACTATTATAAGAAGAGGCATGAAAATCCGAGGGCCAAACCTTCCTAACCACAACGCTGATCCTCACTGAGCACGAGCATACAACTACAAAGATTTTTTTTAGCAAAGATTCAAACTTCCTGGTAATGCATCTCATATTTACTAAATCGTAATGTTTCCAGTTTGGCAGCTAGGGTCTGTCACATGCCAAACAATGAATTAGCACATTCCGCCTTGTACAAAAAAAACGCAATAAAGCCTTAAATTAAAAAAAAAGAGTGTTTCCCTTAACCCAAGGAATGTGTGAGATGGAGGATGTTACCAGTTGGGTTTGGTTAGGAAAAAATTGATGCAAATGTATTGTTTTGGGTCTTTGAATTCATGGATTTTACAAATGGACTTGCGATGTTAATGATTGCCATTTAATCAACGCAGATCTATTGTGGTAAAAATACAAAAGGGGAAAGGGTAATTTGGAAAAGGGTTTGAAAAATTAAGAGGCCAAATTTGGCTGTAAAAGGAGAAACAAAAAAATTTAGCCGAGGTATTCACCGCCCCCACAATAGAACCACAACCTCAAGCAGTTTTAAGTTTGCAGATCTGATAAATCGTTGAAGTGGTTATACACTTAGTCATAAGCCAGACATTCTCACTGTTCACAGCCACGTGAAACAAGTTGTGGGTGTATGGAAGGTTGTGGGTAAAAAGGATCGAATTGAGGGTCTGGCCAAAGACCAGCCCCTGCAGCAGTTAATGACTGTTGGACTTTTTTGCTTATGCAGGGTCATCCCCAATCTTTTTGCCTCCTGCCTCCTATTTTTTCTGACCTGTTGCTGTGGGCTTTTGAACTCTGAGCACTTTACCACTGCTAACCGGTGCTAAAGTGCATATGCTCTCCGTGTAAATTGTATGTAATTGGTTTATCCATGATTGGCATATTTGATTTGCTAGTAAGTCCCTAGTAAGGTGCACTAGAGGTGCCAGGCCCTGATAATCAAATGCTACTAGTGGGCCTGCAGCCCTGGTTGTGCCACCCACATAAGTAGCTCTGTAATTATGTCTCAGGCCTGCCACTGCAGTGTCTGTGTGTGCAGTTTTAACTGTAAATTCGACTTGGCAAGTGTACCCACTTGCCAGGCCTACATCTTCCATTTTCTTACATGTCAGACACCCCTAAGTGGGCCCTAGGTAGCCCCAAGGACAGGGTGCAGTGTATGGTTAAGGTAGGACATATAGTAATGTGGTTTATATGTCCTGACAGTGAAATATTGCTAGGTTCGTTGTCCACTGTTGCAAGGCCTGTCCCTCTCATAGGTTAACGTGGGGACTATCTTTAAATCTGATTAAAATGTAGATTCCCTTTGGGAGTGGATGGACATGTGGAGTTTGGGGTCTCTGAGCTCACAATTTAAAAATGCATCTTTTAGTAAAGTTGATTTTAAGATTGTGTGTTTGAAAGTGCCACTTTTAGAAAGTGGGCATTTTCTTGCTTATACCATTTCTGTGACTCTGCCTGTTTGTGGATTCCCTGTTTGGGTCAGTTTGACAGTTGGGCTGGTTGCACCTCACACTAGACAGTGACACAAAGGGAGCTGGGGTGTAGCTTGCATATCCTGATGAGCCAATTGTGCTAGTAGGGAGGGGAGGAGTGGTCACTCACACCTGAAAGGGCTGTGCCTGCCCTCACACAATGCAGTCTCCAACCCCCTGGTGAGTGTCTGGGGCCTGGCCAAGGCAGGATTTCACATTCCAAAGAGACTTTACTTTGAAGTAGGCCTACTTCAAAGGAGAAATTGGGTATAAAAAGGGCATCGAATTGAGGGTCTGGCCAAAGACCAGCCCCTGCAGCAGTTAATGACCTAAAGACTTTACGGCTGGGGTGCAAACCAAACGTGCCTCTTTTTTGGAGGTGAAGTAAACACTACAAGAGGAAGGGATCCTGCACTTCCTTATATTCCCTGCCAAGCTTAAGATAATGTTGGAAAGTCGATCACACTTCTGCCAGGACCCAGATGAGGCTTGGACACGGTTGGAAACGTATCGATCTGGGACAGACAAACCTCCAAATAATGCGAGAGAGGTGTCCCCGCACTGCTGAAAACAACAAAGGTCGTGGGTTCATCCACGAACCACTCAGTTGACAAAACCCACCCAGTCACAGTCAGACCTGGGAAAGGTGGCAGCATTGCAGGCTGCAGCACTGATCATGGGGGCTGGGGCCACTGAAAGAATAGCAGCGTATTGGACCATCAAGGAGAAGCCGCTGATTAAGAATTGATTCCAATTGAGGAGGATGGGGTCCCGAAGGAGACACACCTGGCAGCAGAGGACATTGCTTGATTAGCACCTTGACCCCTCCTCGACATACCTGACCCCTTATGTGGGCATTATCTTTATTGCACAGCTGACGCAGCCATTGGAGGTGGAATTGAACAACTGTTATTGCCTCTCCCCCTAGCACCACTATAGGGATTCTGAAGCAGTAAAGCTACACGTTGCTATCTTACTGAACTGTATGGTTCGGATGGCCAGCCATTGCTGAGCTACTCTGGAGTTGGGTTGTTTGCTTTTTATTGTTGTCTTTGGAGTCGAATTGCCATGTGAGGGGGTTTCTGGGATGAAGGGAGCTGGGTGAGGTGATAACCTTTGATTGGTTACTATTCTACAGACTGTATAGTTAACACACTCAACACTTTACACCATGTCCAAGGTGGGACCCTCACTCTAGTCGGGGTAAGGGAGTCCCACAGCTAGGATAACCCTGGCTCATCCCTTTGGTAGCTTAGTACGAGCAGTCGGGCTTATCTCAGAGGCAATGTGTAAAGTATTTGTCCACACACACAGTAACAGTGAAAACACTACAAAAGTACTCCACACCAGTTTTAGAAAACCAGCCAATATTTATCGGAGTTAAACAAGACCAAAGGGACAAAAATCCAACATACACAAACAAAGATATGAATTTTTAAAGTTTAAATCTCAGTAAAGCGCTTAGAAACACAATAGCTCCAACTGGGGCTCTCACGGCGTCTTCATGGAGTCAATCCCATCAGTTCAATGCCACTTGTGAGGGAGTACGGGCTGGTCACGGAGTTGCATGGATCCCAGGTACAGTACCTTTAAAAACGAGGAGGAAGCAAAAACGTTGAATGCTGTCAGGGAGATGAGGCTTCGCTGGAGCCAGTGCAGTGTTGGTTCCTTACTGCTACCAGGGAGGTGAGGCATCGGTTCCTTACTGTTAGGCAGGGGAGGATTAAAATACTTAGCAAAATATTGGCCTCCCGACTGTTACCCCACATGCAGGCCCAGATTCATGGTGACCAAAACTGGTTTATACCAACCAGTAATGCATCCGACAACCTCCGTAGACTTTATACCTTATACTTGCGACTGGTCACCTGGCCCCACTGCAGTGATCATGTCAGTAGACCTAGCGAAGGCCTTTGAGAGGATGCAAAAGGATGATGGACGGAGTGCTGAAAATTTTCAAACACTCACCCTCAGTCACAGATCTGGGTTTAATCCATCGTTCCTTTGCCCACCATTCCACCCCAATTTAGACACATCCATATGTTAATTAGTCTAGATCATGTTCCCCATGGGAACAGTCCAACCTGAACTGCCAGGCAAGGTCTTCCCAGGACCAGAAACAAGCATCCTGGGACTGGTTTTGCTGTATTACCCCTCATCAGCCAGGCAGCCCTCCCCCCCTTCCCCCTTCATTTCCCCTTCCCTGTTCCTCTACCCTCCCTCCTGCCCCCCAACCCAACCCGAGGGTGGATTGGGAGTGAGATTTTGAATTGTATTTTTCAGCAGCCCAGCTTCAGTGGATTACATAGTGGCTTGATGGAGCAGGCCTATTGGAACTAGGTCTGTTGGGCGCTGGACCCAATCAGGGACTATTGCTGGCACTGCATATCCCTCGCCCGGGTATCATACTGTCCACTGCCCTCACCTGCTGGTGACACGCGCAGTGGTGCACTGATGAAGCGACCTGTAGCTCCCGTTGGTGGGCCTCCCCCAGGGCGACCCATTCATCTTCCTTACAACAGAACAGTCGGGCTCCTGGACAGACATGGGATTGGTGACTCTGGGTGACTGCTTTCAGATTGATGCTCTAATCCCTTTGGAGATGTGGCGGTGCACACTGGGCTGCCACTGGGACAATTTCTTACCCACAAAGCACTTACCCGTGCTCTGCAAGGGTTTTGGGGAACTGCTGTAGTGCTGCGGTTCTTCAACTTCTATTGACGCTGGGATAGGGCATTCACCTGGTCACGTGGTTCTATAGGGCACTGAGTGGGCTGGTGCAGAAACCACTAGATGCCATCCAGGCCCACTGGACAACTGACTTGGGTCGCGACCTGTTGGATGCCGACTGGGGGAGGGTGCTGGCCTATCCACAAAAGGTCTCTTGCAACTCACGCAACTCAGGTGGTTGACAAATGGGAGTCCCCTGGGACAGTAGATGACCTGACAGTAGATGAGTGACAGGTGGCGGAGGAGATAGTGTTGTGTAGCTATTTTAGCTATAGTTTTACACATGTTATTTTAGCAAACTAGGCCTGCCGCTGTGCACTTTAACCTAGACATATTTTATTCAGCTTTGTTTTATTATTTTAACAATAGCCACATTTGCGGTCTTGTTTTATTTTCTCTGTCTAGCTGTTCTTTGTCTAGGCCAGCACTGCGCTCTTAAACAAGACATTTCTTTCCCTCTGTTCTTTTCGCAAGGCTGCCGTAAGATAGGTTGCAGGCAGAAGTGGTACGCTTTGTCTCTAATGTTCACAGAAACATACACACTCTTACGTGAGGATCCTTTCTTGGAACATCAGCTGTTTTATTATAAAAACACTTACTTTGACCCTTGTACATTAGAGGGAAATTCCAGCCAGATGACCAAGACCGTATGCTGATTGCTTCACTGCAGCTGCTTATGCAGCCTACAGGCCTCTTGCTCAGGTATGAGGGATGATGTCTTCCCAGGGGAACCTGAAGGGCAGAATTAGAGCTTAACATTCTGTGCTCTAACATAGCCTAGGTAGGAGTTATTTGTAACTATCTCAGTGACAATATGATAGCGTTATTTTTATGTTTCACTCTCCTTGTCACAATTTTAATCCTGTCATGCTTCATCGTCCTAGTTATTGCAATTCATGCTTTATTATCTAAGATGCAGTTACTTCAATAAAACCTTATTTAACTATACTCTGCCTCTGATCGTCATTGCATATGTGAGACTAGTGTAACCGACAGAAACGGAAGAGTTCTGAGTGACCACAATTTCCCTGTGGAATCATTTGTGTCATGCGCTCGGTTGCCCAATCATCCCTGCTTTTGGGTGGAGATGAGGCACTGCTGGTTAGCCGGAAGAAAACCTGGATTAGGCCAACAGGTGTCACCTGTAGTGGGTTCAGACTCAGTCTCCCACAGTGCAAGTGATTCTGCAGCCCTGTTATCCAGCCAGAAATTTGGATGATGCACTTTTCAAATATATATAGGAAACCACATATCAACAGTACTATTACACCCCTACTAAAACCTAATGATTCTGTTGGCAATATCTTAACGTGGGGGAGTATAACACCAACCAAATTTGATCTGGACCTATTTTCTTTAAAAGAAACAACAGAGGCTCTCAAATCTACACGCAAGGGAAAGGCCCCTGGTCCTGATGGCATCCCAGGAGATCTATATCTTTCTCGTCTGACAACGTGGTCATTGTATCTAAATGCACTTAGTAACGAGATATTGAGGGGGGGAGGACTCCCTATCACATGGCAAGGAGCAGTCATAGTCCCTATCTATAAGAAAGGGCCAAGGGATCAACCTGACAATTATAGGCCTATCAGCCTTATTGATGTTAGTCAAAAAATCTTCGCTAAGCAAGTGCTTAACAGACTACAGACATGGATAGAGGATTCCCAAATTGTCTCCGAATTCCAGGGAGGCTTCAGAAGAGGAGTGAGTACAATAGACCAGGCATTTAGGTTCAACCTCCTTTGCTGGAAATACCTGTCACTCAATAAAAGCCAATTGTATGTAGCTTTTATCGATTTAAAAGCTGCTTTTGACACGGTCCCTCAGGATACACTATGGGAAGTTATGGAGAGTTATCACCCCAATAGCGAACTACTAAGACTGATTAGATACCTCCATGAAGGGACTTATGCCCATGTTCGTTGGTCAGATAGTGGTGACCTAACGGAAGCCATACCCGTCAATAGAGGGGTTAGGCAGGGTTGCATCTTGGCACCAACACTATTTAATCTTTATATAAATGGTGCTGTGGACCAATTGCTACACTGTAATCATGATGCCCCTAGACTAGCTGGAACTCCAGTCCCTATTTTAATGTTTGCCGATGACACCTTATTAATTTCAAGAACACCTATGGGTTTGCAAAACGAACTGGATACCTTTTATAATTTTTGCTCCAACAGAGGACTTGAAATTAATCTAACAAAATCTAAGTTTATGGCCTTTAACCCACACAAATTATTTAGGGGAAGATGACGATAGCAGGCCAATTAGTGGCGAGAGTCAGACAATTTGACTACTTGGGGATCAGGCTAAGCGACGACCAACGTTGGTCGGCACAGATCAAGAAGAGTCTGACAATACTTAGGCAAAGGGCTATAGTGATAGCCAAAAAAATAGCTAATACCTATGAGGGGGAGATAACACCTGCCATCACCGTTTATAAAGCAGTGGCAGTAGCGGCCTCAACTTATGGTGCCGAGCTTTGGGGCCATACTAATTCTAGATGTCTGACCACTGTAGAAAACCGGTTTATTCGAAACTTCCTAAAGTTGCCGATGAGCACCCCTCTCACTCCGCTCAGATTTGATTTAGCCCTAAATGAAATACACAATGAAATTGCACTGAGACCCCTAATGTATTGGATTAATCTTTGGACCTCAGAGGACCGGCATACTCTCCATGCAGCACTAGATGAATTTCTCGCAAATAACAGTGTACTAAAGATCCCTTGGTTTAGATACATCAGAGACACGTGTAAATTTCTCAAAATGGAGGAGGTGTGGAGTGCTCCCCACAATTTGGTAAAGGAAATAAAGGAACGTGTAAAAAAGTGCTACTGGGAGAACATTTTGACCCAAACTTGGTTAAAAAACCATGGCAGTCTGACTTTGCACTTCTTAGACCACAAATGCAGTCCCAAGTTTGAGGCTTACATGGATAATGTAAATCCTCCATATACCAAAACACTATTTATTAAGTTTAGACTAGGGACTCTTCCGCTTAAGTCATTTACAGTGCAATGGAGATCGGAGGACTGCAATTCAATATACTGCCATCACTGTCAAAAGACAAAAGAGTCACTTGCGCACTTTATGTTTTTCTGCCCTAGATATCTGGTACCCAGGAAAAAGTGGATTGCTCCCTTATGTAGGGAAAATGGAGTAAGGGAATGGAATACGGCATTACGACTCCTAACAACTGATACAAGTGATAAAATAGTTTTCTCTGTGGTGGGATACCTACGAAGTGCATGGTCAATAAGAACAAAAGAACTATTATAAATGTGTAATCCCAACACATTGGTTTTAGACCATATTCATTTAATATATCAGTTCTCAATTGGATGAAGCTATAGCCTTAATGGTCTGGACTTTTAGTTAAAGAATAATGATGATTTGCATGTTTTATACATTTGTGACCATAACTTTATTTAGGGGTCTTAAAAAAAAAAAAAAAGAGATAAATGAAAAATTGGTCCTCCAGCGGCGAGGGTTTTGTAAAAAATATAGGAGACATGAACTAAAACTTTGATAATTACGTGCTTTTAATAATTTGGTTTTAGATTATAATTAATTAGTCTGATACATTTTAATTGATTGAACCCAAATTCTAACGATCTAATATTTTTATATGTCTTGAGATTTTGTAAAAACAAAAATGTTTAAAAACAATATTATCTACACATTTTTAAAAATCTTAAAGTGCTATGTTTCTTAATCATGTTATGGTTTGTTTTGTCTACTTTTATGGCTTACAGCCGAAATAAAGAAAGATTGATTGATTGATTCTGCAGCCCAAATCCAGTAGTCTCAGTAGGATAATGAGAGGCTATGCAACAGGACCTCCCTGTGACAGAGAACCTGACCCTGTTGGGAATAAGTGACCGACAAACCTCGTGGAACAGATGATGTGTGTCGAATGATGAGTAATGGCCCTGGCAAACTGCTTGTGACCCCCCCCTCTCAGGCCCCATGTGCCTTCTTTTCCTCTCCCTCCCGCTGCACCTGACTTCCCATCCCATGGCCCTGACCCTTACTTTTATTTCACAACTGACACTGACAACGTACTCCACAATAAGACTAAGGCATATGTGGACGCAGTTCTGGGGTGTAGGTAACATGAAAAGTTGTATTATTACTGGTTTATGGCATGTAGTCCTCCTGAAAATGTGACCACACCCCTTAACCCTGTGGTAGAATGATTGCTCCAGCTTACAGTGTGAGCTTCAATAAGACCTGTTACTATTGCATGTAACTAGAAGAGGCTTTTTAAGAACAGGGCTACCAAACAATCTCCAATGTATCAAATCAGCGTCAAAAATATGCTGTGTTTTTGTTATTAACGAACTCCCAATAAACATAAGTGTTACAAAAAAAATACTATCCTGAAATTGCCTCCTGGTAAGGCCACAGGACCTGACAACATTCCTGTTTAAATATATGAAGCAGTAGCTAATCTTGTTTCCCTGCTTTTTTTTTTATATGTCTCTAAAGAAATTTTAAGTACCAAATACTCATCACCTTACTCGCATGAAGCTATTGTAATTATTTTGGTAAAAAAAAGATAAAATATCGACTTGATCTCTGGTCATATTGTCCTATGCCTATATCACTGCTAAATGTAGATTCTAAGATATATACTGACATTCTCGTGACCAGAATCAACAGCATCATGACAAGATTAGTTACCAAGGAACAGCATGGCTTCATTCCAGGTAAAGACACTACCACACATACTAACTTTGTTACCGAACAGATAGATGGGGCAGATGCTTTTGCATTAGTCACTTACCTTTATCTTTCTAGATGTGGAGAAAGCTTCTGATAAAGTAATCTAAAGTAAATTATTTAAATAATCCAATATTAGTTTGGAACTAATTATGCTCATACAGCAAGTATTTCAAACACCAACAGCAAGAATTTGTATACAAGGACTTATCTCCACCACAACAACCACTTGAGGCACTAGACAAAGTTGCCCACAGTCGCCAGCTCTATATGCCTTCAAAAGTGAACCATATTTTAGATACTTATGAAAATATATATTCCTATTCTATCAATTGGATCTCCTTTATCAGTCTATGCTGATGATATACTTTAGCTCACACACTGCACTAACCCTATCTTAAATATAGAACAAGAGGTAATCAAGTTTGCCAAAATATCTGGTTATAAATTTACTTCCTATAAAATGCAAATTATTCTAGCTGTCTGTGCTACCAGTACAGATGTACATGTTACGTCGGAGGGCAGATATTTAGGAATAACTATTGCATCAACATTAAATATTTGTTTTAAATCTAACTATGTATCTCTATTACAACAGATTAAAGCTCTGTTAGCTAAAGGGATGTGATCTCTTTAAAAAGATGTATTAACTTGACCAAGATGAATATTCTTCCGCAGTTACTTTATTATTTTGTGGCACTACTACTATATGGACCTATTTTGAGCAGCATGACTCCATCATTTAAAAATGTTTCTGGTAAGGGAAATTAGCATGCAGATCTATACAATTTCTAAAACTGCCTATCACCATAGGAGGCTGAGCTCTCCCAGACTGGAGACTGTATTACCGGGCGGGCTTAGGCAATTGCATTGAATTACTATATGAAAATAATCTGGCCAACTGGCTTTGCATAATAATAAATACAGTAACCAGTGTAATGGGGGAAACCAATATGGTGATATCAAATTTTTCAAGAAAGTCAAAATAGAATCTATAATGAATCTGAGTAAGATTTGGTAGTGTATTAAAAAAAAACTTGCAGATTTCAAATTTACATTCTTATACTCCATTAGTCAATAACCCAGGACATCCAGAATGTTTTACATCTTCCTGTATTTGCAACATAGTATCAATGTGGAAGTACCCACCTAAAAGATCTGCTTGATAATAATGGGCTAATATCTTTCTCAGATTTACAAAATTAGTTTCCTTAGAACGCAATGAATTATTTGACGTGTTCTAGTGTATCTTTGTTCGAGTTTTGTGTCACCCCATTTAAACGTGGCAAGTGATATAATTCAGTTTGACGTTGTACGCAATGGTCAACTGAGGCTGCAGATAATATACACGTTTGTTAACTGTCCCAAACTAAATGCATTATGGACCTTATACTAATCACTACATTCGATCACTGACTCAATATGGTTTTATTAGGGAGGAAGGCAGAAGACCATGTTTTTTATGAAATGGCTTGCGCTAAGTTGATATTGCAAAAACATGGAAATCCGTGCATGCACCTAATCAGGGCGATTGGTGGAGGCAAGTCATGCAAGCCTCAGAAATTGAATATCCATAGCTAGAATACAAGGCCAAGTTTCATCGTATTTGGGGAAACACTAGTAATTATTTAATTGAATGAACTCACTTATTTTTTAAACGAGTGGCTCTAAAAGTCTATTATCCTTACTCATTTTTGCCTTTCTTTTGTGTTTTTTATTATATTACTACTAATGTGCTGTATGCTTCTAATACAATAGAAATTAAAATAGTAAGGTAGACTGGATGTAAAAATACAGTTGGAGAGCTAGGAGCTCAATATGTAACTAACTTTTGTCCTCAGTCATTCGAATGTCTTTGATATACATACACAGAAGAATAGCACTACAAGCTGAAATCCTGCCTCTTCAGTGGGAATTATAAATCTAGTGTGAAATCTGAACAGACTTTATGCAAATAGATTAGGTAGGGAGGCAGACCCATCAAAATAGTTGGCCATAAGAAAGAATGTGGAATCCTTGGTCCCCGATTTTGTCAGATAACTTCTTTGCCTGTTTGTGCATTCTTGAGTGTTTCTCCCTAGGGGATTTCGTATGTGCCAGGCTGTGGCTTAAGTGTAAAATAAATACACTCCTGTCATCTTGACTGCTTGCCTACTTTCTTTCAAACTTGACAAGCGTTGCATGCGGTGCACCATTTCATCTCAACACATCAGCAAGCCGATCGTGGTTTGTGGTTTGGGCAAATTGAGGGAACCTTGTGCCAAAAGAAGGCAGAAGCTCTTTGGGGAGGACTCCATAACTAAGCGATGTGCCGACAAAATTAAGTTGGCTCTGTTAATTGCTAGCATACCACTTACGTTTAAAACTGAGTTTTGTGGGACGGAGGCGATCCATCGGCAAGAACAAATTCTGTAGCGAGGCTCTATTGGACTTCCTTTGTCCTTGGAAATACAAGGCTGTGCTAGTACAATTTACAGTGAAATCACTACCTTAAACTTTGGTCTTCATCACTCTTAGCTTTTCCCAGGAGAATTGGGTAGCTCTATCTGGACTACCTAACAATGAAAGCTTACAGTGGGAATTTTGGTGTGGTCTTCATTGTACAATAATCATAGGCACATCTTTACATGACCATTGGTCTGTGGAGACTGTGACAGGCACACAAGGACTTTCTTGCACCTCTTCTGCTTGCTTGGAGTTGATGACAGGCCTACCTTACTGAAACCATGACAATTTGTGCTGTTTACTTCGTACGTCCAGCTTGTTTGGTTTATATACCTTGAGAACTATCCACTGGGTGTGTGCCCGGTCTTACAGGTCTGTTTTCTTAGGTGTTTTTTGTCCCCTTGACTTAGGTGTTGTTTGTGTTCCATTCAATCAATCAATCAGGAATTTCTTAAGCGCACTACTCACCCGTGAGGGTCTCAAGGTGCTGAGGAGGGGGAGAGAAATGGGTGGGGGGGGCGAGTGCTGCTACTGCTCGAATGGCCAGGTCTTGAGAAATTTCCTGAAGGTAAGGATGTCTTTGGTCTGGCGCAGGTGGGTGGGAAGAGTGTTCCACGTTTTGGCGGCGAGGTGCGAGAATGATCTACCACCGGTTGTAGTTCTGCAGACGCGTGGGACGGTTGCGAGGTCGGTGCAGCAGAGATGTCGGGGTGTAATTGTTTTATACACAATTTCGCTGGCTGAAAAATCCACATCTCTGCGTGCCCTGTGTAAGAGAGGTGTTGAGTTTAGCTGAAGTGATGCCTGTATTAAAAATAAATAAAAATAAAGAGAGTTGGTCTGCGTTCTAAACTGGAAGGCTTGATGAAGATGGTGAACACAGATGGAAGTTGTAAAGGTCGCTGGGGGGAAGCAGACTCTTCATACAAAAACTGAGTTGGGGGTGGAGAACAAATCATGATTTATACTTTTTTTTAAATAACTTTTATTAGGTTGTATGAGTACAACTGCAGCCAGCAACATTAAAGCACTTGAGTAAACGTGGTTGATCATGTTGCAAGAGATGCATACAACAGTAGCTTAACAACGATTGACATGACTGCGTAAAGTGGGGTCTTGGTAACCAACTAGGGTAAGAGAAAGGGTGGGGAGCAAGGTAGGGAGGGTATAGCAGATGCTTTCTGGCAAGGTCTGAGATAATTGTATATGGGAGAATTGTTATGGAGGCAGTGGGGGAGGAATGGCATTGCCGCTAACATATCCGGTGTTTCAGGGGACGTGGGGGGGGGGGTGAGATCGTCATTCCCAGTGTGTAGTAGGAACTGTGAAAGAAGAGTAGCCCAATGGGAGGACATGAGATGCTTGCAGAGGTGTAGTACCTCTTCATATCTAAGGGTGTATTCCTCTGCCGTTCCCCATGTATGTACTGCCCTATACTAAGTAGCTAGAGGGGAAGGTCCTCAGGGAGTGTCAGCAAAAAGTGAGTGTACATTTGGTGAGGAGCAGTGCCAGGGAGATAAAGCGGTGTGGAATCTGTGCTGCTTGCTTCATTTGAAGATGCCAAGGGAGCATGCCTCCCAAGTATCAATGTCAGGGAGTTCTGTGACCTGTTGCAGAATGGCATGCACTTTTTCCCAGTAATCGTGTAAGGGAGGGTAGGACCAGAGCATACGTTTCAGGCGTCCACCTTGAATGCAGCAATGTGGACAACATGTATCCATCTAAGGAAAAAAAAAATTGTTTGGGCTGGGATGAGATATGCACTGTGGAGCATAACGAGCTGAAGAGTCTTGAAACAGGAGTTGCGCAACACCTGGTGTGGGAACTCTAAGGCTATAGCACATTCCTTATCATGTAACGCATGCCCAAACTCATCCTCCTACTTGTGTTGAAGCATATCTAGGGAAAGCATTGCGAGTTCACCGATAGCTTAACATATCCAGGTAATGAGATGAAGTCCAGCACCCACTGTAAGACGAGTGTGCAGTACAGGGTGTGTTGTAGGTTCGGGTCCTGTGACATTCCAGAAGGCACAGCAAGTGTGTGAGCTGACGGTGTAGGAGGAAACGTCCTGGAGGGAGACAGTAATCTACCAGAGGTGGTCAAATGGAAGGAGTAGACTGTTAAGGAAAAAGTCTTGTCATGTGGATGGAACATTCTGTCCAGCAGGCTAGATCCTGATGTGTAAAAAAAATGCTGGAAACTTGGGAAGGTCAACCAGGGGGGAGTGTGGGAGCATAAGTAAATAAATCTGGTGCCATACTGTGTTTTTATGTTATACAGATCCACGTGACCGTGACTTGAAGAAGTTGAAAGGATGAGGATGTAGGTCCCGGGAGCATTAGGTGGCAGACTGCAGACAGTGAGAGAATGCCGTGGGTATTGCAGGTCTCTCCCATATACCTTCCCACCATCCAGCATGAGGACCATTGCAGCTGTGCTGCAAGGTAGTACACCTCGAAGGACGGATCACCTAGATCTTCCTGGTCAATGGGAAGCTGTATTTTTGCATAGGGCGACATGGCGCCATCTATTTCCTCAAATTAGAGTGCCCAGTAAAGAGTCGAAGTCCGCAAAAAAAAAAAAGAACTCAGCGGAGCTATGGGGAGGTTAGTGAAGAAGTAAAGCAGGTAGTATAAGCATTTTTGCCAGTGCTATTTTTCCAATACGGTCTGGCGGTAATGAATGTCAAAACTGCTTTGGCAATTTAATTCCTATCAGTGCTACTCGAAGGTTTCCATCAAAGATGTCTGTGGGGGTGTGGTAATGGTGGATGCCCAAGTAATGTGTGGCCACTTCCTGTCAGCGAAGGAGAGTGTCGCCTAGGCAGACGGAGCAACTGGGCCGGTTGTGATGGAGTGGGTGTATGGCGGATGTGTCCCAGTTTACTGCCGGGAGCCCCAGCAAACATTGCAAGTGTGCTAAATAATGGGGGGAGGTCTGAAGTGATATCTTTTAGGTAATTGAGGAGGTAGTCTGCATACAAGGATACCAAGTGTGTCCTATCTTCAAGCAGACTACCTAACTCCCAGGCCTCATCCCCTAGGCATATGGGTAGGGGTTCCATTGTGAGAGCAAAAAGTAGCAGCGATAGGGGACACCCTTGTCTGGTACCCCTGCTCACTGAAATTGGAGAGGCAACCAGACAGCCCAAGCGCAACCCCTATGTTGGATTGGTGTAAAGGAGGCAGGTGTATGCAAGGATCTGAGGACCAATTCCCATTTGTGTTACAACCTGAAAAAGGTAATGCCATGACAGCATGTCAAATGCTTTTTCAAGGTCCAAAATCGAACAGGCCACTTGCGGGTAACAACCACGAATACAATCCTGCATGTGAAATAAATGACGAATGTTCTGGGAGGTGTTGCGGCTGGGGACGAACCCATTTTGATCAACATGTATAAAGTGCGGGAGGACCTGGGCGTAGCAGTAGGCCAATATTTCACCCAGAATTTTATAATCCATCCTGAGGATTGTGATGGGTCTGTACAAGGATGGTTGTGTAAGAGTTTGGACAGGTTTAGGTATCAAAACCAGAAATGATTCCCGGAGCGATTCAGGGAGTTTGCCCACTGTCAATGCCTCTTCATTCAGGGCTGCCAATCTAGGTACTAAATGGGAGCTAAAGGTGGCATAGTATTCAAGAGGGAGGCCATCAAACCCCAGGTTTTCTGTGGGCTAAATCTTTAATCGCCTGCATAACTGTGTGTGGTTATTACAGCATCCAGGGTGAGCTTAGTGGAAATGGGGATGAAGGGTAGGGTAATGCCTGCAAGGAATGTGTGGGTGTGTTGCTCGAGAGAATCAGGCAGAGCCTGATACAGTGTGGAAAAGCAGATGTGAAAGAGTCGTAAGGTGTCCTGTGTACAAATGTATGTGCCGGATGGGGTGATCAGTTCCATGATGGAGCTGGCCATGTAAGCCAGGCTGGAAGCTGGCCCGTCTTGTCTCCTTCCCCATGAACTTTAGCTGTTTAGGCTGTGAAACTGAAGTGGCGAAGGCACTCCAGAAGTGTTGAGTAGGACGTTTTCGCAGCTGCAAGATCACAGACCATCGTTTATACCTTGAAAGGGTTGAAGGGTGCTAAATTTAACAAGTCAGTCATAAAAAAAGAAACTCTTGCAGATAATTGGACCATAAAAACATTTAGGCACTTCCTGTGGGTTAGTGTCTTTATGGTCAGATCAGACCCTATATAGGAGATGTTTACTAAGCAAGGCTTAAATTGTGTCTCAGCAAGAAAAAGGAAATTGGTAATGGAGCTGCAGTACTGCTTCTTTAAGGTGGCATGTATTCCTGGCCTAAGGAGCTGTCTAGTGGATTATTTATGTGGACTGGTAGCACTCAAGTTGAATGGGGACAATTGCAAAGAGGACAATATGTGGTGTGAGGAAAGTGTACTTTAGAACCCTAAGTTCTATTTTGAAGATAGAGTGGAACATAGATTTAGCATCTGATAAAATTCTGTCAACCTATTTGAGGCGTATTTCTGAAAGAAGGTCTGCAAAGGATTTGCAGCAGGAGGCACGCGAGTTATGAAAGAGGAGTAGGCTTAAGATGGCAGACTTATATTTAGAGGTACCAGATTTGTTGTTTGGAATGGTCTCAGGACCAAAATCATTATGTGGGTTCTTGAAGGACATTTGGACATAAATGAAGTACAAGCAGAAGTTCAGGAAAGATATTTGGTGACTGGGTCCAGATCAAGAAGTAGAAAGATGTATCAGAAATTGTATTTATTGTTCAGAAAGTGATAAGATGTAAAATATATGTTTCCCCAGAGGTATGTCAGGAACTACCCAGTGGCACATGGGAGGAAATGTTGGTGGATATTGGCTGGCGGCTTAAAGGTGAGGGATCAAATTACTACCTTATGGTAGCCATGCACTTGTTTTCATAATGACCTGGAATTTGTTCTGTGAGGGATAGTTCGTCCATCATTGTGATAAAGGAGTGTACGTTAAAGCAAGAAGCACTGCAAAGAAGTGTTCGAACAGACAATGGCGTCTAATTTGAAAGAGTTTTTGAAACAACATAGCATAGATCATAACACATGCTCTCTATACCACCCAAAGACAAATGGAATCATCACTGATTCTTCAAAAAACTATAAAGGAAGGGACCCACCTAGCTAATGTCAACGTGTTGGACTGTAGGAATGAGATCGAAAATCACTACCCATGCCACCACAGGCAAGTCTCCCTTTGAGTTGTTCAGGGTAAGGAAGCCAAAATCAAAACTGGCTCCTAGTTGGATGGCCTGGACTAAGGGCTGGATGAATGTGGCAGTGAATGATGACTGAAGGAAGAATGAAGAAAGTAAGTTACGTGCCAGAAAAGTTTACTTAGATAAGAACAAAATCGGCGAAAGAGAGTACGGTTCAAGTGGAGTAGATTTTGAGCAGTGGTGGGGTCTATTTCTTGGTCTAAGTTTGCCCAGCCTACAAGGGTTGTTTAGTTATTCAGCAATGCTGTAAAGAAGGTGGACATATGAATGTGGAACTTGAGCAGAGGAGTTGTATGTAGAAACTTTGTGACTCTCAAATTTCTTGTGGATCCAGCACACAATGTGGAAGTGAGGTGTACTTGTTATGGTCAAGAGCACTGTGAATAAGGACTGTGAGAGACAGGTGATCAAAATGGACCTGTGCAAAATACTGTTTGCTCCTTTCATAGTGCAGGTGTACGCGCATTTCTGAGAGTGTTATATTAAATAATCAGTAAATCCACAAGTGCTGTACCATAATTAGATCAGAAGTGCAAATTGGTTCACCAATCAGCACACACTTTCTGCTCACCTGAGTATACTGTGCAAACAGTATGACGTTGAAAGAGCCATAGTTGAAAAGTGGTTTAATTGTTAAGTTATATTAAAATGTATAACTGTTTCTTTCTGCAATTTTTGCATGGCCAAAATTAGAAGGAGAATGGCCAGGGGCGAAGCTTCAGTGGGGGAGTATGGCATGGACCACACCCCTCCCAGTAGTTTTCAGAGTTGGCATGACAGATCGAGTATTGTCAAAATTTGAAAGTCCTGGTTGCTGTTGATTTGAAATCAGTGATGCGTGCTAATGCAGAATGTTTTGAGTCTTCTCTGGCACCTCTACATTCAGATGAACTTAAATTTGGCTTATGAGAGTGTGTGTTTGTCCCCAAAGCAATTGCTCAATTCGCCTCTCACTTGCTGGCAGTCTCAAGCCTTCTGTTCTATTATTTGGGTAGCAGGAGCCTGCATGGTGGTTTTCTGGGCCGGCTTCCCTACCCGAGTCAGATTTAACTTGGCATGGCCACATCCTATATTTCATCCTTCCTGCTGACCCAGATATCCCTGTGTGAGCAGCGTGGATGCTGGACTGACTATCCCAGTCAGCACGTTGCAGGGGGGATTGGAGTGCAGGTCCTTAAGAGCCATCCTTTGAGTTCATCCGCTACTTAGAGCCCAAGAGCCCACTTCAATGACCCTGCTTCCTGGGACAGAGCAAAGAAATAAGAGGCCTTTTACTGGTCTCACATTTTGAGCTCAATATGCATCCCTTTTAAGCATACAAGAGTTTGTTTCAGGGACATTGACTGCTATGCTAACCACTTGAGGGGGATTTGCAGTGGTGGTATTTTGTTTTAGATATCTGATCTCATTATATAGTTATATAACAAGAAGATACACGGGAGTTTGAGTCCCTTCAGCCGAGAACTCTGCCCTTTATCTCTCTGTCATTTAAGTGAGTACTAGTGGATTGCAAGAAGATCCGCATGGCCCAGAGAAAAGGATGGCCCAGTCGTGACTGTTGATCTAATAACACAATCCACTCTAAGATGTGTGGGCATCTTCCCTTTTGTGTGAACTAAGGAAATACCAGATTATAATGGTTTTCAATGATCATGAATTGATGTTTGTATGCCCCAAATCTTGGAAAAACAACTTCAATGAATATCTTCCAATATTCAGCTTTTCTCTTTCTGGGGTGTGTCAATTTGTACCTTAATGCTCCTACCCACACAATGTCTAATGTTTAGCAGATTATGTGGACATATAACTGCTTTGCTGTGTTCACAAAAAAAAAAGTGTTAGATATAAGCCATCAAAATGTCACGTTTGTAGAGTGACAATTTCTAAATGTTACAGACGGGACCTGCAAACATGGCAGCTATGCCAGTCCACCTCAGCTCAGACTGCCTGACACTAGGCACTCTGTGGGGAGCTAGAAAGGGAACACTTCTTCAGGTTCCACATATCACCTTCGCTCTTAGTGTATTTGTGACATAAAAGAATCTCAAGGGCCCGAGCGAACATTTCGCAAGGGTGCATCGTTTTGCGTTAACCACTGAGACAGTCCTCTATTTCAAGCAGCACACTATCCATTTCTATGTACTTTATTTCAGTTCGCATTTTTTTGTATGTTAATTATACACTGTGATCCGACCTACCAATTAGCCCTGACATGTCAGTGCAGCTGTCCTCATTAGGTCAGCATAGCAGCAGCAAACGCTGCTTTCCCGACGTGTTGGTATCTATGCGGGCTTTTAACCAGGTGCCTAGAAGACACTACATTTCTTGGGGGTGGACAGTCCTGTGTACTCTCCATTGACCCCATACAAAAGTACCAGTTGTCTGTGAGCCGCAGGTTCCCATAAACGTATACAGTTGCATAGTCCTGAAGGGGAAGAGTTAAACAATGATAAAAGCGGGCGTGGAATCATAGTTTGCAAGCATTAATTATTGGTTTTATATTCTGCAGAGTAAAAAGAAAATACGTGAAAATGAACCCTACATCTTCATGCACCAAGCAAACAAGGCTCCTAGGGGAACAAATAAGGAATAAACAAAATGTTCTTAGTGACATTCCTAAACCTCAAAATGCAAATGGACTAATCAGAAACCATTCTTTCTCGCTGCAGTCTTCTTACACCTTAAATCCCTAAACTGAAAAGACTTAAACTGTTTAGAAACAGAGCTTTTAAAGACCTTTGACCAGACTGCCAGTTGACAATTCCCTTGCGCTAGCAGACAGCACCACTCACCCACTACATATGGTCCTGTGTGTAACTTTCAGCCAAAGAACTAGAAGGTTTCTCATCTAATCACAACTTTTCCATTTTTAATCGAAGTATTGATAAGTATTGGGCTATTAGTTCTTTTTTTGCAGTTTCATATAGCACTCACTCGACTTGAAGGTATTGGAGTGCTTTACCTGCACACCAGTTACATGACACAAGAACACATTCATTTTTTGTAGAAACGGGTAGATTAAGTGATTTGCCCAGAATTACAGGAGGTTGAGCCAACGCCAAGACTGTAACCTAGGTCCCCAGCTCCAAAATCAGCAGCTCTGGTCGTTACGCCACATCCTCTCCCTGCCTGTCACTGACTGACCTCTTCAAATAGTAATCACAATCCTTGTCCGGGCGAACCCTAAAAGTTACTAAATTAGCCTGAGCTCAACCCACTGGTAGCTGTGGCACATAGCAAACAGGCTTAACTTAGGACAATGTGTGAAGTATGTATGCTGTACCAAAACAATTGAAAATCCCACACTATTAGAAAAATAGAGTAGAAACAATTAACTGAAATATCACAAAATGACAGGAATCCAATAAAGGGAATCAGAGATGTGAGGTTTTGTGTGGAAATAGCTCCAGAAAGCTCAGAGCACCAATGAGTCAATGCTTTTGATTGATGTGAATCTAAGTGAATCTTGAAGCTAACTACAATAGAGCACAGATCAGATACACCAACCATATTTGTCCTGGTCAAAGACTGCACCTTCTGACTTTAGCCCTTTGTGTCCCTTTCCACAAGAGTACACTTCTAAAGTCTCTCCCCTGGAACTTTCAGGGAGGCATTTAAGAGTCTCACAGAGTGTTAGGCAGACACCAACAGCAGGTTCCATTTCAGGTCCAGTTTCCACTGGTCAGCTGGCCAGTTGTAAAAGCCTCTTATAGCTTCTTGTGTCCATGTCACGTGAACAGGGGGTCAACCATATGACCATTTGGTCCACTTCTTTGTCCTGTGTACAAAAAGCACATGCCCAGTCCTTTAGGGCTCCTCTCAGGTCACAGATAGCAGGAACAGTCCTCTACTGTTTTCAGGTCTGGCAGTGTTCTGAACCGGGTCACTGGATGTGCCACATTTATGCCTGCCAAGAGCTAGCAGGTGGAAACTATTCCTGTGCACACCCTAACCAATGGGGTATAAGTTCCTGCGGCCAACCCTGCACACTCCGCTTTTTGCAGCTGGTGAAAGATTTTGGCCATATTAAATGTGGGCTCTGAGAGCTCAATGTGTATGTTTAGAGTGTACTATAGTAATCCTAACATTCTCTCACATGTAAAACTACAATAGAGTTTCTGATAACAACTGCATCCCCAATAAGCCCAGAGATAGACGTCTGGTAGGAAAAAGAAAATCAGGCTTTTCTAAAAACCAGACTGTGGAACACAAGAATTGCCTTGGCATCCTGTTTTGCCCATTGAAGTGCACCCCAAGTATTATATGTATAACCCAAAGACAGATGTCTCACAGGACAATCCGCTTTCCACATATTTTTGGATTTGTAATAATTATTAATAATAGTTGTTTATAACTTGTCCTATTCCTGGGATACAGGTTTAGGATTTTAATCTGTACTCTGGTTTTCTGCATAGGACAGCTAGGCATGCCACAGTGAAAATTCAGGTGCTAGTCATTGTACAGTAGGACATGTTAGTGTAAAGTTGCTACATATCCTATTTTCAAATACCATGCAGTATTTGCCTCAATGCCTTGGAAGCAACAAAGCCTGCATAGTGGTGACTTATTACTAATTAAAAGGGTGCTTTTTACCCATCAAAAGTATTTATTGGCTCTTGATGTTAAGGTTTGAGAATTTAGTCATGATTATATCAAGTGGTAGTGCTGTGTGGAGGGACATACACTTGCATGCTCAGGCAATGAGCCAACTAGGCTACCTGATGGCATTTTACTTGACAGGGTGGCAGGATAGATTCCCACTCGAACACTCATTATTGTGTCGCTGAAGAATAAGATCTCCCTTATTGCATGGAATATAAAAGGGCTGGGTTCGGCAAATAAAAGGCATAAGATCATTGCATACTTGAAGAGAAGTCGTACGCATATCGCATTCCTCCAAGGACCCATCTTATTAAGACTGTCGTCAGTAGAATAGAACAGAGAAGGAGGGCTCAGATATTCATGAGAGGGTACTCATCTTTTGCAATTAAGGGCCTTATCTGGATCAGGGCCGGGGTCCTGTTCCCTACCTCCCGTACTGTAGTAAAGAGGGAAGATATGTGCTGGTGACAGGTAAGTTAGATGGGCAGGAGTTATTGTTGGTCAGTATTTATGTGCCTAATCAGAAGCAGGTACCATTCCTTGCATTACTGACTTGGTCCTCTACGCTCATTGGAGGGGATTTTAACTGTGTCAGGGATGTACACATAGCTCGCTCTATGCCACCTTTGGCAGGTGCTCAGTACGTTAAAACAGCCAAGGGCTTTACTAGTTGGACAGCAGATTGGGAATTGGTGGATGCTTGGAGGCTCCAACAGAGACACCATAGGGAATCACTTGTTTTACTCCAGTTTGTATGATGTTCACATGTGATTGGATGCAGTGTTCCACTCTAGTACGTTAAGTCAATGCGTGGTGAGTTCAGAGTACTTGGGTAGGACATTGTATGATCATAATCCACTTTTGGTGGGAGTACAACTGAGAAGACCCCACAACTGATACTTTATTGGAGGAGGTGATTACAGAATACTTCTGCAGTAACCAAGGCACAGCATCCAACATGATGGTTGAATGGGAGGTGTTTAAGGTGGTGGTGTGGGGTAGCTATTTCCATAGAGTAATGGGAGTCTGGATGGCACTAGAATATGGGTCACAACAAAACCATCGATGAGTTGGAATTAGACATAGTAGACGCCCGGGCTACTAAGAATAAACTAGCTGACAGCAAGGAGAGATATATTCAGATCATCAAGAAGTTGAATTGTTATAATTACAAAAAGTACACCAATAGGTATATGAAGGGGAAGGTAGGCTTAGGAAGATGCTGGCTTGGTTGGTGCTTCAGAGAGTAGAGGGTCTCCAATCACACAAATACAGGATCCCAGTGGTCACATACTATGCACACAGACACAGATAATGACACCATCGTAGAATATCATAGGGCTCTGTAAGCCCAAACTGACCGGGCACTAATGAAAGAGGTGAAGGTATTTTTGAATAAGACACCTCTGAGTGCGTTGGACTCCGAGAGAATAGACACCATATCAAATCAGACCAGCCATTACATACATGGCTAGGGCTAAAACCACTGGGAATGACGAGCTGCCAAAAGAGCCAAGTTCTTCTATTAATTTGGTACCACATTTGGTTACAGTATATGGAGCAGCTTGGGAGAGGGCGAGTTCCCAGCTTCAACTAGGGAGGCCTTCATGGTACCACATTTCGACCCAGGAAGAACCGGGACACTGCTTCATAATATAGACCCTTTTCAATGCTGAACCTAGATATTAAATTCATTAGCAAAGTTTCGGCAACTTGACTTTAACAGTATCTACTGGCTTTGATCCTTTGGGGTCTGAATGGTTTCATACCTGCCTGTAACATGTAGGGTAATCTCAGGAAACTATATAAGATTCTAGATGAGACAAATGTAGCCTTATTCCCTGATGCAATGATTGCCTCCGTCAACCTTGAAAATGTCTTTAACACTGTAAGGTGGAATTATCTTGAGGCGGTTACAGAGAGAATAAAGTTGGGGGCGGACTGGATTAAATAGATTACAGCACAGTATTCTAATCTACTGGTCCTGGTAAAAACCATACGGTATGTATCTCAACAATATTTTATATAACATGGGATGTGACAGGGTTGCTTCATTTTCCCTCTGCTTTTTGCTACTGCTATTAAACTTCTGGTGGCGGTAAGGCAGAGGGTGGGGGGACCGGAAGCATCCCATTATTGGGAGGGGTGCATATTATATCACTTTACGGGGACGATTTATTATAATTTGTCCACAGCAGGACTTCGGATTTAGGGCCTCCCATGCACCTTCTAGATGAGTTTTGAAGGGTCGCTGTGCTTAAGACAAATACTACTAAGTCTTATTTCTTCTCGGTTAGCTGGGATGGGCAGGAACTGGACCTAGCTGCAGCAGGAATGCAGTGGGCCTCTCATACCTTTAAATATTTGGGGTACATACATATCACTGACAGATGGACCTGAGAAACGGTAGCTTGGGAGTCACATTAAGGGCATTGAAAGGATCAATGGCATTTTGGCACTTCTTCATCCTGACAATTATAGCAAGGAACGCTCTTGCCAAGATGGTGGCCCTGCCTAAGCTGCTATACTTTTACTAACCCCCTGATTTACAGCTCTATCAAGTGGTTTTCATAGATACTATCCTTCAACCACTAGTATGGGACAGAGGAAGACAGAGGGTTGTGTTGGGAATCGGTTAAAAACACAATTTGGAAGGAAGCCTTAGGGTTCCCGAGTTACATTACCTGGCAGCCCATCTACAATGCATAGCAAGATGGACTGATGGTGTGAATGTTGAGGTGCTGGAGAAATTGAGGTAATAACCAAATCAGGGTGTTCTGATTGTGGTTCTAATGCGGAAGTCCATCAAAACCCCTAGACCCAGTTCATTACTTTCAGGTCCATTAGAATTTTGGAAACCAGGCATTGCAAGGCCCTCTGGACAACCATTGCATGCTTCAGCTTTATCCTTGATTGGCCTTCCACGCATGGAATTCCCTGTTTTGTCTTGATATGCACTAAAACTAATATTTGAGGGTCAATGGGACACAGGACTATATATGCATTACTTCTGCGTTGAAGACAGGGAATAGTAGGCACATGGTTGCATATCTGTATACAGAACTTAACAGAATGTTTAGACGGGTCTAGACTAATCCAGAGAAAGATGGGAGGCTAGTATAGGCCATGAGATAAAGGGCAAGAATGGGAGACAATACTAGCATATACTCAAAAAGTGCTGAAAACACCAGGCTGAAGTATATACAATTTAACTCTCTACACCAGTCATACCTCTTCTCCATGAAAATCTGTGAGATAAATGAAGCCTTGTGCCAGTCTCTACCTGCAAATTACTTCAACACAATATGGGACTGTGTCTGGATTAGGGAATACAGGGCTCAAATAATACAGCATTTAAGTGGGCTTCAAGACAGAATTATTAAATGTATTCCACACTTTTGTTTTCTAGTTGGGTCCACTAGTCTCAAACCTAGAAAAATGCATAATAGACTATTAGCCTTAGCACTCGCATTGGTAAAACAACTAGTGGCAGTGACATGGAAATCTAATCATGGACCAACATTTGCAAGATGGAAAAGGGATGCTGAAGCTTAGGCTAGGGCAGAAGAAGAGACATTAAGGAGAGAGAAGGCATTTGAGATGCGTAGGCGCCCATTGTCAGATTTGTGGTATGAAGTGTTGCAGAGTTTTGGTAAAATTAGGCCTATAGGAGGACCATTACAGGAGGACACAGAAGTAGATTGGTTGCGTAACACAGCCTCACGTGCTACACTGTACTATAATATTGGTTTACATTGACAAAGTGGTGCCCTAAGTTGCAGAACAGACTTAAAGGGATGATGGTTTGCTAGCAGCCACACAACAAAGTTACTTCATGAACATTAGATCCAGTGAAATAATATTCATTGACTGACTCATTTTGATAAGGGATTGTGTTGATATATTATACCATAGCCTTCTGAAGACATACCTCATACCTACAAAAAAAAAAAAATGTATACAGATATGTATGGAACCGCATTGTTTACAAGTGGTATAAAAAGCGAGATGGAAACTAAAAACTATAATAAAAAGAGGCTTTAAAAAATATATATATATATATATTGGTTCCTTGAACTGAGCTATGCTTCTTTATTACAAATTTCATGTGCCAGTTCTTTGAAAATGCGTGGAAGACAAATGAAAACAGATCTGCAGGAGATTTAAAAGTCATTTGTGGCGAGCAGTACTTTCACACAAAAAATGTAAACACAAGATATTATCGATCGCTGAGCAGGAAGTTTGAAATCCAATTTGTGCAGCTGGTAGCAAATGATTTCCATTGACTCATGCCTCTAAATAATTTAAGATGATTTTGGCAAATAGTTTCCTTATTGCATCCAGCAAGGCAACAGGACGACATTTGAATGAATTAGTCCCGTTTCCCTTCTTCTATAAGACATGGCTGCCTTTCCATGATTCTTGGATTAGGTTAGCGGTAACATAATGGATAAAAAACATCTGTGGAAACGTAAGCTTGCCTTATAAAAAAAAATACATAACGATTTAATTTTAAACGTTAATAGTGCTTTATTTGGTGCCCTGCTTTCTAATAACATAACAATGCTATAACACCTCGTCAGGGATAGTAGGCACTGTGTAAATCCAATATTATATAGAACTTCTTTGAGGGCAGACAGTCTTGTCCGAGAGCCGTCAAGCACTTCCTCCCATGAACATATCGTGACGCACTTGGCGTATAGGGAATACTTGTGAGTCGGTTATCGGTGAGATATGTGGTTTTATTTTTAGATAGATTTCTGGTCATAGTCTCTCTCTGTATTCTTTTCCTTGGGCTCTGGTTCTTTTCCCGTTATCTTTCCTCTAGCTTTTAAGATGTTGTTCTATTGGACTGCTCTTCTCAGTCTTCTCTTTGGCTTCCTTCCTTCACAGGTTCCCCGGGAAACGCATGTGGAGAGACAGAAAGATATACCGGTAAGCATTTTGTTATGTTCCTTGTAATCTTTCCTCTCGCCTAGCTCTTCCCCTGCCTTTTCCTGTTCTTCCTCCCTCTTGCATTTCAGACCTCTGTTTTCTCTCCTTCGTGTCTCCTGAACTGTTTCCTCGTATCTTTCTCTCCGTTGTCTGTCCTATTCGGCTTTGCTCTATTCTATCTTTCTCTAGTTCCCAGTCTTCTTCTTCTCTCTTTCTGAGAAGTGTCTCTTCTTCCTGTAGTATTTTACTTGTCCTTTTTATCCAACAATCCTACTATCTTGTACTATTCAGTTTGTGACTCTCCATGCTCTGTTTGGTTCCCGTCGCGGTGTTCGATTTCTCGCGTCAGGCCACAGACTTCCCTCTTGCTCCCGAACGTTTGCGGCACGGTCTCCTGTCTTGCACTCCACGTCCGCCCGGTCGTCTTCTTCTCGTCCTCCTGTGCTTTCGGCTTCCTTCTGGTCTTCTCCACCTCCTAACACGGCCCCCTCAGGTACTGACGCTGCTTCTTTTGACCTCCCGGCTTCCCACAGCTGGCATGGAACCAGCAAATCACGGGGAAGGAAATCAGGAAGGTCGGGGTTAGACGTGGCAGCACAAGTCCGGTTGCTGTGCGGGTGGGCCACACGCAGCCCATCAAATACACTCCCCCTAGGGAGCGGCCTGTCGGGATGCTCCGATGAAGGGTAACGAGACAGGAAGTCCGCATTGGCCATGTCGCTCCCCGGGAGGTGCAGAACCTGAAAGGAAAAAGGCTGTAAGGAAAGGAACCATCGCAAAACACAGGAATTTGTGTCCTTGTGCCGGGCAAGCCAGGTGAGAGGAGCATGATCGGTAACCAAGGTAAAGGTCCGGCCAGACAGGTAGTACCTAAGTGATTCAGTAGCCCATTTTATCGCTAGGCACTCTTTCTCAATAGTGGGGTAGTGCCGTTCTCTTGGAAGGAGTTTTCTACTGATGTATAGAATGGGGTGTTGTGTCCCGTCGTCTTGCTCCTGAGAAAGAACTGCCCCCAGACCCACATCAGAGGCGTCAGTCTGTAGGATAAAAGGTTTAAGGAAGTTCGGACAACATAATACCGGACCTGAGGTGAGTATGGCTTTCAGGTTGTCAAAGCTTTGAAGTTCAACTGCAGTGGGTTTGGACAGAGAATTGGGACTGGTCTTTTGTAACAGGTTAGTGAGTGGCTCGGCTATAGTAGAAAACTGTGGAATAAATCGTCGATAGTAGCCTATCAATCCTAAGAAGGCCCCGACATCATTCTTGTTTTTAGGAAAAGGTATGTTCCGTATGGCTTCTATTTTCTCAATTTGTGGGCTGACTTGACCTCCCCCCACTACATAACCCAAATATTTGATACTGGTTTGACCTAAGCGACATTTCTCCGGATTTGCTGTCAACTGAGCTGCTCGTAAGGCCCGCAGAACGTTGTCTAAATGTGTCATGTGGTCATTCCATGTTCCACTGTATATGACAATATCATCAAGATATCCTGCGGCATATTGATGATGAGGCCGTAGGATTGTGTCCATGAGTCTCTGGAAAGTGGCCGGTGCCCTATGGAGGCCAAAGGGTAGGATCGTGAATTGGTACAGTCCTGAAGGGGTAGTAAAAGCTGTTTTCTCTTTGTCCTCTGGTCTCATGGGTATCTGCCAGTAACCTTTTGTAAGGTAAAGAGTGGGGAGATATCTGGCTTGGCCCAACCGTTCAATGAGCTCGTCAATACGCGGCATGGGGGTAGGCGTCAAAATGGCATAGATCTTTAACCTGTCTATAATCCACACAAAACCGGGTACTCCCATCCGGCTTGGGGACTAAAACCACCGGTGAGCACCAGGGACTGGTCGATGGCTCAATGATAACAGCCGCCAGCATGGACTGGACTTCTTGTTCTATTATATTTTTTTTGGCTTCCGGAATGCGATAGGGCCTTTGTCTGGATACCTTATCCATTTTGAGCCGGATGGGATGTTGCACCAACTCTGTTCTACCAGGGACCTTAGAAAAGACTGCTTGGTGACTCTTCTTCCTGAAGTATTTTACTTGTCCTTTTTATCCAACAATCCTATTATCTTGTACTATTCAGTTTGTGACTCTCCATGCTCTATTTTGTGCGCTGCTCCGCGCCTAAGTGCTTTATAGTAGTTTGTGCGTTAGTGCCCAGCCAAACCCCACCCTCTCCCCCCCACCCTTTTTCCCCTTTGGATTTCCCCTTGTCGCCCTCCCACTCCTTTATTCCTCCAGTCTCACGCACCTGGTATCGCCATGCTTCTCCTGAAGCGTGGCGGGCAATAGCGTTTCATTTTCCCGGGGTTTCTCGATGCTGAGGATTCGGTCCTTGGTTCCGCAGTGTTCGATTTCTCGCGTCGGGCCACAGACTTCTCTCTTGCTCCCGAACATCTGCGGCACGGTCTCCTGTCTTGCACTCCACGTCCGCCCGGTCGACTTCTTCTCGTCATCCCGTGCTTTCGGCTTCCTTCTGGTCTTCTTCTCCACCTCTTAACACGGCCCCCTCAGGTACTGACGCTGCTTCTTTTGACCTCCCGGCTTCCCGCGGCTGGCATGGAACCAGCAAATCACGGGGAAGGAAACCAGGAAGGTAAGGGTTAGAAGTGGCAGCGACAGCACAAGTCTGGTTCCTGTGCGGGCGGGCCACACTCAGCCCATCACACATATATATATGCCCACTTCCACAAAACTCCTAATATCACGTGACTTAGGGCCAGATGTACCAAAGGGTTTTTCCCATTCTGTGTCAATGGGAAAATGTGTTCGTACATATGGCCCTAAGTCTCAAAATCAGATGATAAACATGCAGGAACAACACCGGTTGTCCAAATCTTCTGATGAATCTTAACTAAAGTATGTATTGTTATACACTCCAGAATTACAGCACAAATCATTGGCAAGAACAACTGCGCAATAGAAATAGCATACATTTAGGTTCAGCAAAGAAATGACAAACTGTTGTTAATATTTAGCAAACAACTTCTGTAAGTCTCCTAACTAACCTTCTGATTAGAATAGCATGTTTGGGCTTCATGCAAAACAATGGAGTCAACACAAATTTGGAAAAAAACATCTAGCTATGGCTCTATCAAAATTAGCGGTTGGTACATAGGAACAAAAGACAAACTACATCAAACAATATCATTTGGTTAGTACCTCTCCTTGATATGGATCAGCAATCTGTGACTGTCTTTGTCAATTGGGCAGCTGTTCTGTCACCATCAGCATCGGGCCAAGAAAGAGAATGGTTCAGAACAGGGACTCTAACTATCTGAACCATTAATAAAACATAGTCTAAGGAACAGCATTCAGCATCAAAGTCTAAGCAATAAAGTTCAAGACAGAATTCTCTAAGTAAAGAATCAAGGCAGGTGCACCTCATTGTTGAAGAATGAAATGGAAAGTCTCAAGGTTGGGGATAATCAGGATGGCGCACCTCAGCAAATGATTAGGAAAAATTAGCTCTCTTCTCTCTGTACAGTTGGGCTAAGTGAAAATTTTCTAGGACTCTTCCCACGTTGCTATTGGTCAAAGAATCATACGTTTTCATCTAGTCCAGTGGTTCCCAAACATTTTCGACCCACGGCTCCCTTGATCTATTGGCCACTGGCTGCGGCTCCCCATTATGTTACTTTTTGTTGGCGGGTGGGGGATGTAAGCCTGGCCTAGGGAGTACATCCATTTTTCTCCCTGAAAAGAATTGGGATGACGCCAATGAAGGTATTGTAATTCTATATATAACTGTAAAAAATAAAAATGTAACAGTTGTTTAATTACAGCATGCATAGGGTTTTTTAGTAAGGGGAAAATATTGGTTGACGTAACCCTAGTAAAATGGGCAGGTCTCATTTTTATGTAGTTATAACATAACTGTTTAAATATTGTGAAATGTAGAATCCCTTTAATTGTGTTTAACCACCAGAGGGCGCTCAAGGACAAAATTAAAAAAGAGCTGCTACAACTGAGTAGTTTTATTTTGCACGAACTGGCCCAAGGGCTATAAATAGCTCAGTGGTTCCCAAACTGTGTGCGGCGCCCCTGGCTAGTTTTGATGGTGCACCAGCGAGCCGCGGCGCACAGATTGGGAACCACTGATCTAGTCCAATGAAAGTAGAACTTCAAATCTAAGATATGACTAAACAGTCTGTCATATGTTGATGATTGTCTCCTCTTCTCCTGTTCCCATTGTCGGACTCGTCAGGTAACAACTTTGTATCTCTTTGTCCTTCAGTTAGTGCATCCATTATTAAATCCTGGGAACATCGTTTTCACACACTAATCTCTACAATGTATTGATAGCTAATACAGCATATTCTAGCAAGCAGTTCTCATGGGCAAGAAAGCATTTACTAGCATTTGGTCAACACAGTGGAACAATGCAGGTCTTCAATTCTCTAAACAACCATTTTATGTAAATTATTTAAACAGTGCAACTTAACTTGAGGCTGTGCATCGAGGCCCAAAATCTCGCTAACTTAAGGCCTACAATTAATAAAGCAAATATATAATATGAAGTCATTATAACATACTACTACATTAATCTAAACATGAGCACGTCATTTCATATTACTAAGCAATTAATAAGGACAGTTCGTGATTACTAGCGACCCCTCAAGTAGGCACATTTTCCAAGTTGTGTATTATTTTCTATATTAATTCATTTTCTATGCAGACTCAACATTTATAATACATGAATATTTATTAGTAAAAATTCAGCATTAACAATCCCTCCTCTGATGACTAAATGTCATCACACTTACATCTTCCCACACACATTTTTGTTCTGCTAAAATGTGTCCACCTTATCCCTTTTAATTCTTCGTTCCCTTTTCGTATTTTCCTTGAACATTTTTTCCCTTTTACTTTCTTTCCTCCTCTGATCATTTTTCATTTTCCTCAATTTAATCACATGATACAATTTACATATTCCCCATGCTCCAATTATCCAAATCACAATAATCAATGTATCTTGTATTATTTTCAATACCATCCCTTTACCTGGATGGATTGCCAAGCCAATTTCACACAGAAGCAAATCCTTTGCCAACCTTTTTCCCAAACTCCTGGTTCTTTCAGCTCTTTCAAAATCAGTGCTGTCATTAGTCAGATTACTAATCAAGCTTCTAATTTCTTTGCTATTATCAGGAATATATGAACAACAATGTTTTGAGTTTAACATTTTGCAAACTCCGCCATCCTGTGCTAAAAGAATGTCTAACGCAAGGCGTTCTGAAGAGTCAGAGATCTTACCGCAGCCATTTCTGTATTCATTAGGATCATGGCTCCTGAAAAAAATGTCAGCATGTTACCCACAATAGTAGACAACTTTCAAATTTTCAATGGATTCAGAAAAACTCCTACTGAAGGAATAATTGCTCCAAATATGTCTCCAACTATGCCAGAATATGATTCTCGCTTTAGTCTAGTATGATGTAATTCAGTCATTTTAGATAATTTACTCAACTATCCCCAAGTAACATGTGCCATACCATCCTCTTGGAAGACGGGAATACACATTTGGTCTGCAAATGTAATAAACTCTAGGAATTGCCGGATTGTGTCCATTCAACATCAACATCCATTTACTCTGAAACAAAAACACATGTCTGCATTCGCTCATTCCCCTAAACAACGTATCAGTTCTAGATTTAGGCCTATATACACAAAGCTTTCCTAAGTGTTGCGCATCTAAAGCTAACCTTCTTTGTATCTTTATTTCACTAAATGAATAATCAATTCTAAATGTCCTTTTCCCTAAGCCCTTTTCTAATTTCTCCTTTAATGCTTTTCGCCTGTCATCTGTCTGATCTAAGAAGTTCTTTTCTATGGGTGTAGTAAGCAAGCATGTTAAATTGTTGTGGTGCGCGTATGCAGTGCCAAAGGTCAACATAGGCTCAAAGAATCCTCTTACTAATTCTATAGTGTTCTGCTTTGCTTAATTATAGGGACAAATGAAAACACAACATCATGATTGGAGTAGAAATACTGAATGTACTTGTGGTTATAGAATCTTGTTATTAACAGGCTACAACTTATCCCATAAGTGAGGGGCAAACTATGATAACTAACTCCTTCCTTGACTGATGAAGGAATCTGCGTGCAAACATAACAATCTCTTGCATCCATCGTCTCAATATACTCACTCAATAAGCAATAGGAAACGTTAGAAGAAAGTTCTCCTTAAGTACCATTTACGTACAGATATTTCTCATTTAGCCTAAACTTCTCTATTTCTGTGAGTGCAGTAGTTGTCTCTAATGCGGAGGTATGTTGGCTATACTCTTGTCAAGAACAGTCATGCCCACTATCAATACCACTTACAATATCATGCATACAATCACCAAACCAGTACCCATATATTTACAGTACCTATTCTTCCTACCCTGCTGGCTAAGATTAATCATGATCTGTAAAGAATCAGAAAGTAGAAGAGAAAAATTATAACTATGCAGCAAAAATCAAAAAGGAATCTTCAATCTTCTTTAGCAATTATTTACAGCTTTCAGTCTTACTTCCAGGACCCTTTTGTTAAAATCGAAAAGTTTTCAAAATTGGTTTAGCAGCTTGTCAAATCGGGTGATCAAAAAGTCTTTTCTGGTTATTTACAATAGTCTCTTCTTGCACTTTTTCTCAGAATTTCAGTTTTCAACAGTTCAGTGCATTGATTTCCTTCAAGTGCCAAAATATTGACCAGGAGTGCCTCGATCAAAACAAAAAGACAAAAATTCTCTCTGCCATTCACTCGCTGCATATGCCCATTCAGGACCAGCGTACCTTCAACTTGCAATTCTCTTTCTTTTCAACCTTCGCTCACCAATTAAAACTCCATCACTCAAATCTTACTTCCTTGTCATGTCTAATTCCTCTTCAATTGTTGTTACTGTAATTGCTTCTTTTCTATTTGCTTGTGACTTCGGCCACTTATCTCTTTTCAGTGGACCTTTCGCTAATGCTCTGTACAGTGTCGGACTTGTAATTTCTCTTTGTTCTGTAGGATTTTCTCTTGACGGACCTGCAACTGGTTCAGGAGGAGTCAGACCACACTGGCTTTGATCCACCTCAACCCCTTCCCCCTCGGGGTCTGTCATTTGCTTTGTTTGTCTCTAAAGACAGTCTGCTTCTGGAATAGCCCTTCTCTGACTAGACTCTCCTGCTGCCTCAGTTGAGGTTGGATCACTTTCACTTTCCTGTGAGTCTTCTCCTTCGTCTCTCACAGGAGTGGCTGAACCGCTTTCAGTTTGCTCATATTCAGTCTCAGTTTCTTCTTCTCCCCTCTCGTTCTAGAATTGGCCTGGACGTTGTTGGTACTCTCAACAACTCCTCTTCATTGTCCAACGGACATGCCACTTTCCACGTATGGCTTGCATGGATCCAGTTCTAAACTCCAGCGCACTTCACAGCTGTGGTAGTGATCAGCACTACCTGGTAAGTACCCTTCACCGACGTTTCAAATACGTCTTCCTCTCGTGCTTTCTGATCACAACCCAACCACCTGCTTTCAGGTTGTCCTTGATCTTGAGACAGTTGCAGTGTGGTGGCTTCCACCTGATGAGAGAAAGAGCGAACCACATCAGCCAGACCTTTACAGTCGTCCAACACCATATCATCTGCTATGTTCACAAGAGCATTTGTAGGAACTGCTGGCAACCTTATTACTCTGCCCCTGAAGATCTCATGTGGTGACAGTCCTGTCTTCCTGTTGGGTGTGTTCCTCATTGTCATCAGAACTAACTGTAGTGTGTCTGGCCATTTCAAAGTTGTGGATGCACACATTTTCGCCATTCTTGATTTCAAAGTACCATTCTTCTGTTCCACAAATCCTGATGCTTCAGGGCAGTAGCTACAATACAACTTCTGCTCAATGTTTGAAGATGAACATAGTAATTTAATTACTTCATTATTGAAGTGACATCCTCTATCTGATTCTAAAGAGACCGGAAACCCAAACCTTGGTATCAGTACCCTAAGCAGTAATTTCGCTACTGTGAGGCTGTCATTTCATTGTGAAGGGTAAGCTTCAATCCAATGGCTAAGGATGCAGACAATCACCAACACATATCTCAGTCCTCCAAATACAGGCATCTCAAACAAATCCATCTGCATTCTGCTGAATGGACCGCCTGCTCTTCCAATGTGGCTCAAATTGACCACTGTCCCTTTGCTCACATTTATTTCTTGACAAATGACGCAACAATGGCAAACTGCTTCGGCAACCTGTCTAAATTTTGGATTGAACCAATTTTGTTTAAATACTCTAATCATAGCATCCCTCCCAACATGTGCTTGAGCGTGATAATATCTGGTCATTTGAGTCAACAAACTAGTTGGCAACACTAATTGACCCTCTTCTCAAACCCATAGCTCGTCTTCACGCTGGACACATTTCAATGTGGCCCATGACTTTTTCTCTTCCCTTTCAAAATTATCCTGCAATGTTTTCAGTTCTTCCAAGGTATCTATAGCATATAATGCTTAACTTGGGCACATGTCATCTTCCAAAGGTAACAATTCCCATTTATCTTTGAACGATATACAGTTCAATGCGCAAAAACTTGTGACTTGATCCACATATACATTACCCGTTGACACAAAATCTTGTGATTTCAGGTGTGCACAGCATTTCACCACAGCAATCTTCTCAGGAATTTGAAGACCTTGTAGCAATTCATGAATTCTCTAACCATTTCTGACTGGGGAACAAGAAGTCAGGAAACCTATCTGTGACCACAATTGGCCAAAATCATGTACTATTCCAAATCTATACTGGCTATCCGTATAGATGGTAACTTTAAGCTGTGCAGACACATGGCATGCTCTAGTAAGGGCTACCAGTTCTGCCACTTGTGCATAATATACTCTAGGACGCTTCAAATATACCAGAAGTTATGCACATGGCATATCCTGCTCTCAGTGTTCCCATGTTGTCTCTTAAACAGGAACCATCAACAAAAATAATTTGGTCATTTTCCTCCAATCAGGTATCTCTAATATCAGGTCTCGGTTTTGTTCACAGATCAGTTACTTCAAGACAATCATGTTAAACATCTTCCAATTTGTCAATTTCAACATTTTCTTTCAGGAGTAAGGTGGCTGGGTTTAGCACTCTACACCTTTTCAATGGCAGATTTGGGGATCCCAGGATGCTTGTCACGTAACAAGTCAGCCTGCCACCTTTAAGGTATTGCGTTTTGGTTTGTGCAAGTAAAACTTCAATGGAGTGAGGGACCATTACTGTCAGGGGGGTCCTATCACAATGCTCTCACTCTGAGTGAGGCTCAATCCAACCGCAGTGACTGAACGCAGACAGCCTGGTAAAGCTGCAGCAACTGGGTCCAAAGTACCTGAAAAATATGCTACTGGGCGGTTTAAACCACCATGGACTTGAGTCAAGATGGATAAAGAACATGCATCACGCTCATAACAAAACAACAAAGGGTTTTGTGTAGTCAGGCATTCTCAAAGCCAGGGCTTTGCACAAACATAAACTTTCTCTCAACTCAGAAAACGCTTTCATGCAGGCTTGATCTAACACTAAGGGATCAGTAACTTCTTTGTGAGTCAACTTACGCAATGGCTTTGAAATGGCTGAAAAGCTGGGACAATAGCTTACCATTCCCAAAAACAACCTGCCATCTTTCTATGTGCCTGAGGGATTCATCTGGAATATGGCTGTGACCCTTTCTCTGGATATTTTCCTAATTCCTTTCTCAATTCGGTGACCCAAATACTTCACTTCTTTCTGACAGTACTGTAATTATTCTGGGGACACTATGTCCATTCTTCCCTAAATTATTCAGTAAGGCAATCGTATTATACTTGCATTCTTCTTTTGTTTTGGAAGCAATCTACAAATCATCAATGTGCTGCACCAATGTCGATTGAAAAGACATTTCCAATGACTCTAGGTTCTTTTTCCATATCTGGTTGAAAATAGAAGGTGATTCTGAAACCCCTTGAGGAATTCTACACCAACAGTAGACTTGATCCAGAAATTTGAAACAGAAAATAAATTGACTGTCCTCATGAAGAGGTACAGAAAAGAATGCTTGTGACAGGTCTATTCCCATGAACCATTCAGCATCGCATGGGATCTGAAACAAAATCACTGCTGAATTTTCACTACAGGACAACATTTATTTATGATATCATTTACCTTTCTCAAATTCTGGACAATCTAAAATTTCCCACAGGGCTTTCACAATCCCATTATTGGTGAGTTACATGGACTGCTCAACACACTTCTTTCAAAACTCCTTGGTTTGCAAATTCTGCAATAATGGGTGCAATCCCTTCAATTGTATCCTGTGTCATGTGATACTGAGAAATCTTGGGAAAAATCGCATTCTGCTTGACGGGGAACTTAAATGGCTCAACTCCTTTTATTAGACCAATGTCCTTTCCTGTCAAATCCCACACTTTCATCTTAACAGTTCCCTGTAAGTCAGAAGGAAGATCTCTCACTGTGAAAACCGTACAAGAATCTTTTTTAAATGGGTACTCCTCATTTCTCACAATCTGTCTCTGGGGTTGGGTCATCCTCATCATCACTGTTTGTCTGAATTTCAATTCCATCATTTGAGCAAGTATTGAACATCTTGTTTTACACAATAAGTACCTTCCCAGTAAGAATACTGGACTTTAGTCACAAACTACGAATTTGTGTAATCCTTTGAAGTTGACAATTTTCACCTGAACTGGTTCTGTAATTGGGTTAGTCAAATACTTATTCAGGACTTCTACAATCTGGATGGTTTTCCCTGAAAGGGGCAGGTTTGGAACTTCTGCAGTTATTACTGTAGAGCGTGTAGCTACTGTGTCATCCAAGAATGAAATTTTGTGACTCATTACTTTTCCCTGTACATATGGACCTTTCTGATCTACTTCTAGGGAAGCTACAAGCACACCTTCTTCATCCGAACTTTCACTCAGCCAATCATCATTTATTCCATTCTCACTGTGTAACAGGAATTGGTGTACTGTGTTATTACTCTGGCTAAACCTTGGACCTGTGATCTGCTGAGGAAGCACTGCATGCTGCTGCTCCATTGGGGCTTGAGGTATTTGAATTCGCTGTCTAGGAACCATTTGAACTTATGATTGCATTGGCTGTGACAGGGGCATCTGCAAACGTGGCATTTGCACCTGTTGCATGGGCTGAAAACCTTTCATTTGACTCACATTGCTTAGAAAATTTTGATTATGACCTCTCATTCTCGGTCCTCTCATGCTTTGGAAAGAGTTGATGTCACTTGTTTGCTGAACAACACCTTACTGCACTAATATCGGACACTCACGCTTCCAATGTCTGAGCCCTCTACAAGCATGACATGGCAACAATCTCTTCATTCCCTTCACATCATTCTGAACCACTACAGTTTTCAAATCAGGACTATGATTTCCATTTTCAGTTCTTCCACGACCTCTACCTCTTGCTTGATTCTGAAACACTGCATTTCCCTGCTGATGTTGTTGTGGAAAATTTCCTTTCATCCCTGTTTGTGCCGCTTTAATCTGCATCCCCATTGCCTTCTCCTTCAACTTGCTTCAACTCAATCTCATCACTGCAGTACTTTGTATACTTCAATACCTCAATCGGCTTTGCTTGCCAACAAATCAAATGACTCTATCATCTGACCAATTTCAGGTCTCGACCCTTCAACAAATCTGAACACAAAATGAATCATGTCTTTTGGCTCAATTGTCTCTGTACCACTGTAATGTTTAAACACCTGCAACAATCTCTCATAATATCCACGTATTGACTCTTTCACTTCAGGGCTGTCCTGTCTATTCTCTGCCAGTCAATGTTCTTGGGTGAAATTCTTGTTTTCAAAAATTCAATCACCTTGTAGTAACATTTTATTACATCAGGGGACGGTGCATCTGTTGCTGGATCTCTCTGAGCTTCTCGTCGGCCAATCTATGCTTCTCTTGTATTCAATCTATTAGTCTGCTGGAACTAGAATCTCTAACAGGGTGTTTCAAGTCCTCCCACAGGCATTTTGTGGGATTCACAAACCTGTCTATCTGTTGGTTCCATTCTAATGGCTTCTCTCTCAACCCGGGATAATCATTTGTAAATAATACAATATCACTTCTGCTCCAAGGGACATGGACAAAATTCCCTCCTGGAATCTCTCTCATTGGGAGAATTTTCACTGGGTCTTCAACCTGCTGCAGTAAGGCTTGCAGATTCCCTTTTCTTTTTGTCTCTTTGCTTCACCCATCTGCTTTCCCACTTATCTAATGATCCCCATGCTTGAATGCTCTGTATTAATTCTCTAAGGTGAATTTTCATTGCTGGTATTCTCATGTTCTCAAAATCTTTTGAATCAAAATCTAATCTGTAACTCCTTTTCAAGTGCTTCGTTTTCTCATCCTCTATGTCATGTTTCTCTGCTGGGTCTGCTAATTTCTGACGCACAACTTCCGCTTTGTTACTAATCAGCTTGCATAGGTAACGCAACTCATCTTCCTTGAATGTATAAATCCTGTCTAACTCCATGGTTCTCTCAATTAGGTCTTCTGCCTCTAGTCTAACTCTGGTCAAATTCAGAGCTCTTCCTCCGCTAGAATCTCCCTGAGTAGTAATCAACCTCTCTAACCATTCAGTTAGATGCTGAGTTGTCAAGCCTTGTAATATAACGTTATTCTGACTCAAACCTGGCACTTGCTGTAATGTTAGAATTGGGATTTCCTGTGTCACTATGCTTGGATTTGGACATGTGTATGATCTCACCTCATTGGAGGCGTCCTAAAAGGACTTAAGTTAATTATCGTGGGAGCAACAATTCCTGTATTCTGATTGTGAAGGTGAACATTTCTGTCTGTGATCCTGTTATAGGGGTGTATCTGTCTGTGACTGTATCGGGCACATCAAATTCGGAGAGGACTATCTGTACCAATGTTGGCTTCTCGTAAACTTGTCCTGTCGGCAATATCAAGTTTATTGCAGTATCTACAATAGGCACATCAGAGTAAATTCTTGGAATATCCATTTGCAGCATAGGCCTTTTAACTGGCAAAGTAACTGGATAATTATGGCTAACCTGTACCTGGCTCTGTGTTGATTCAACTGATATTGGGGCTGTAGGATCTACTCTGGTGCTTGAGCTGCTCTCATGTGCTGCATATGGTGGGGGTAGATTTCTCAATAACTGTAAAATTAATTAATTATCATCTTACTCTTCATCATGTGTCAAAGACTTCCTAGATCCTGTAGATTTCTCCCCTTTGTCATTGGAAGGATACGCATCCCTCTTTCTGGTGCACTTTCTAGCTTCGTTCTCATTCTCTTGTGTGATTACAGGAAACAATTGAATTCCCTGTAAAGTCTCAGTTCTCCAAAATGTCTGATCACTATCTCATCTAGCCTCTGCTAGTGTCTTCTCAGCTTTTCTCATTCTCCTCTCAAATCTTGCTGTTGTTGTCTAGCTACTAGTTCCCTAATGGCTAATGCCTCGAACTGTGCTGGTCTCGAAGGTTTCAAATCATATAGTATCCTCATCAAATTCTCTAAGCTCAAATGAAATGTTCCACGGCGGGCAGGAAACACTAGACTCCCATCTTTCTCTGTCACTTTGCACCATTGTTTCAGACAAAGACATGGCGCAGCACCCTTCTCTTTGAATACAATATAGGTGGTGTACCTTCTGGTGATGTAATTTCTCCTGTACTCTTTGAAATATACGTATCTCCCCTTAGGGCACTCTTTAAAGCTTTGAAAAAGTTAATCTCTTTGACTTTTATGCAACTTTCAATCAAATCAGGAAGTGACTTTCGATCCCAAAATCCTTTTCACTTACCTTCTCAACCAATGACACAATCTATGCGCGACCTTTCTCACTGACCTATCCCAGCGCAGCTTTAATGACATTACACTCACACGTACAGCAGCTGAAAGTCTTTCAGCTCGTTCCTCTAAACTCTGATTCACACAAAACTAAATGCAAAATTAATGCGAACACTAAACATAATCAAAACCCAATCGCTCCGTTTACTACAGGTAGGGTAACATTGCTTCAGAAACCTTACGGATTTTTCACTGATGGCTTTTCATTCTAGCAGCTACTCTTTCTTTATCAGTTTCCCTGATTCGCAAGCAAAATTCGACCCGCAAATTTTACTCTCAAATGATCACTGGGTCTGTCCAGGTGCACATAGGACTCGCCAGATCTCAGTTGAAAAACCTTTCACTCACTTTAACACGCACATTTGAGTTTGTCAGCCACGCCCAATTGACCGATTAAACCAGACAAATTACAACAAAGACCAAGTGTCTCATACACTTTTCAATATACTCCGGAGTCTTAGACCTCGCAGGGCCCGTAATACCAACAACCACGTGGACAACTTGTTGAGCACAAAGTGCCACACACATGAAGTTCCCTACTCTCACACTTCAGAGTATGCAAACTCCAAACTCCCTAAACCCTCACAAACACAATTCACCTGCGATTTACCTAAGCTGTGCAAGCGCAAAACTAATCCATTCACACTGTCACAAGAACGCCAAGAACATCTTCAAGCAATCATTGGAAGCTCCAAGGTTCTGGGAGAGTCATCCTAAGTTCTTATGTACACATTTTCTCTCCACTTTGTATCACTGAATCAGAAAATCTGAACTTTCACCAATTTCTCTTACCCAATCTGCAAATTATTTTCTCTCTTTAGGGGAAAAACCATTACCCCACAACAATCTCTGGGTATCAGCTATTTCTCAATGGGAAACTTTCATGGTGGCCTTTTAAGGAGATGTAACCATGCTACTCTCTTGACTTTTCTAGAGGCAAATGCAATTTGGCCTTATGATGATGGGCTCCTAAGGAGACTAACCATCATACTCTGCTCCAATCTCTGTTAGTGCATCTGACCTTATTTGGTTTCTTATCTTTAATTTATGAGGGGACGCGTTACAGGTTCAATGGACCCTTTGACTGCGCTTAGAGTAAATCCCACCATAGGACTCTTTTTCCAGTACCAATCAATAACAAAAGCAATCAATAGTATCAATAATGTTTGGAGTCAGTAATGCCACACACCATGAGCCCTTTGGCTATGAATAACCACACATTTATGTGAAAGTTAGAATGTTTATTTCCCTATATTAACAATGTTAATATCACGTAACGTAGTCTCCAAATCAGATGATAAACATTTAGGAACAACAGTGGTTGAACAAATCTTCTGAAGAATCTCAACTTAACTAAAGCATGTATTGTTATACAATCTAGAATTACAGTACAAATCAATAACAAGAACAACTGCTCCCTAGAAATAGCATACATTTAGGTTCAGCAAAGAAATTACATCAACTGTTAATATTTAGCAAACACATTCTGAAAGTCTCCTAACTAACCTTCTGAATAGACTATCATGTTTGGGCTTCATGCAAAACAACGGAGTCAACACAAATTTGGAAAAAAACATCCAGCTATGGCTATCAAAATGAGCAATTGGTACATGGGCACAAAAGATAAATTACATCAAACAATATCATTTGGTTAGTACCTCTCTTCGGTATGGATCAGCAAGCTGCACCTCTCTTCGTCAATTGGGCATCCGTTCGGTCAGCATCAGCATCAGGACATGAAAGAGTATGGTTCAGAACAGGGGACTCTAACTATCTGAACCATTGATAAAACACAGTCTAAGGATCAGCACTCAGCATCAAAGTCTAAGCAATAAAGTTCAAGATAGAATTCTCTAAGTAATGAGAGAAGGTGGGCACCCCTCATCGATGATGGATGAAACGGTAAGTCCCAAAGATGGGGATAACCAGGATGGCGCTTCTCAGCAAACGATTAGGAAAAATGAGCTCTCTTCTCTCTGTGCAGTCAGGCTACGCTAAAATTTTCTAGGACTCTTCCTACGTTGCTAGTGGTCAAAGAATCATACATTTTCATCTAGTCCAATGAAAGTAGAACTTCATATCTAAGATATGACTAAACTGTCTTTCATATGTAGATGATTGGCTCCTCTTCTCCTGTTCCCATTGTCGGACTCGTCAGGTAACAACTTTGTATCTCTCTGTCCTTCAGTCAGTGCATCCATTGTTAGCTCCTGGGAACATCGTTTTCCCACACACTATACTCTACAATGTATTGATAGCTAATACAGCATATTCTAGCAAGCAGTTCACATGGGAAATAAAGCATTTACTAGCATTTGGTCAACACTGTGGAACAATGCAGGTATTCAATTCTCTAAACAGCCTTTTTATGTGAATGATTTAAACAGTGCAACTTAACATGAGGCTGTGCATCTAGGCCCAAGACCTCGCTAACTTAAGGCCTACAATTAATGAAGCAAATACATAATATGTAGTCATTAATTCAACATACTACATTATTCTAAACATGAGCATGTCATTTCATATTAATAAGCAATTAATAAGGACACTTTGTGAGCACTAGTGGCCACTCAAGTAGGCACATTTTCCAAGTCGTGCATTGATTTCTATATTAATTCATTTTCTATGCAGATTCAACATTTAGAATATATGAATATTTATTTGTAGAAATTTAGCATTAACAGGATCCTTTCTGCCGTTATAAATTTACACAGACTGTTTGTGGTTCACCTCATCTTACCATACGTTCGTCTTGCAGATTCTTATGACATTTGCCAAAAATAACTAGTTACGTAAGCAAATGAAAAATGAATCCAATTATATTCTGAAAAGAAAAAAGTCACACTCACAATAAACAAGTTATAACTGGTGGATGCGGGGGTATCCAATGACACCAAGATAATTATGTCGGGGACTGTCACTGGTCCTGGAAGGCACAATAGATCGCTCCCCCCCCACACCACCTAAACTGCCCCATCCCCCAATGATCCATGGTCAAATCCAACATGCCAATGGCACTAGCCAGTGAGGAGTGGGTCGCAACTGGTCGACTTCTGCCGTGTTCTCCACCGCAGTGCCTGGGAATATTCCTGTTATAAAACAGCATCAGGTACCTATACCAGAATTGATGACTTTCTAGTTCCATCCATGACCACACAGCAGATCGGCGACTTGTCGTATCTGTGGACACTGTATGTTATTGACATACTCACTCCACTGGACTCTGCCTAAGATACCACTGTGGCAACTCCAGGTAGAAGCACTAATGGATCAGGTCTTCCTTAATAAATTGTGTGAGGCCCTAAATCAGTACATAGAAACTAACTGGGACAGCACGACCAGCAGAGCCATAGAGTGGGAGGCACTAAAAGTGGTCCTCAGGGGTGTCTGCTTGTCTACATCAGTGGGTATGAAGCAGACAGAGAGGGTGTTGACACTGGGAGAGAAAGAGTCAACTTGGCTATAGTGACTATTGGCAAATACCCAGGGAAACAAATCTGAATCGGACAGACAGACACCGGGTATGCGTGTTATGGGATCAATTGGAGAAACATATGAATGACGCCAACTATATATGGAAAGGAACAAGGCGTGCTGATTGCTGGCACGCCTCATAAAGGCTGAGCCCATGGTACAACCAGTCCTGGCTGTGAGCACTCATGAGGGGCGTATCGCCACCTCACAACAGGAGCTAAACAGGGTATTTGTAGACCACCTGCAAAAGATATATACAGAGCTGCCTGACCTAAATATGAATGAACTCCCTGATTATTTGACAGGGTTGTCACTCCTGACACTGCATGATGAGGACAGAGGCGACTGGGGGTCCCATTGGCTAAACAAGAAATCAAGGGAGCATTTGAAGCCATGGAAATGGCTAAATCACCTGCAGTAGAACTTTACCAAGCCGGACGTTATAGTGATAAACTGTTAATAATGTACAAAGAAGCCTTTGTTAACAGGGTACTTCCTACATTTATGAATTAGGCCCTGATAGTCCTGATCCAAAATACAGGCAAGGAACCCGATGGTGCCGGGATCATATCACCCACTATCAATGCTAAATATACATCAAAAGATACTCAGTCATATGTTGGCGGACAGTCTCCTGCCTTTCCTCCCATGCTTGTTAAGTGGGTCAGTCGAGCTTTATTCTCTGCCAAAACACACTACGAACCCATGTACTGTACTCACCGGGATTGACAGAGGACCCGTACGCTTTGGCCTTTCTAGATATAGAACAGGCATTTGACTGTGTGCTGGTAGTACGTCTAGCAGGTTCTGGAGATGGTGGGACTGGGACACTCGCATAAAATGGGTGCGACTATTATACAAACACCCAACAGGAAGGGTCCGCACTGGCCACAACATATCCACTGAGATCTTACTTCGGTGGGGAACTCGGCAGGGATGACTACGGTCACCCTTGTTATTAGCCTTTGCGATGGAGTGTCTGGCTCCACGGGGTGTGGTATAAGAGTGGGACACACAGACCACCTTCTTTCACTTTATGTGGATGATTTAATGGTGTATCTTCGTCACCCTGACCTGTCTGCTCTGATACTTTTGAATATGATGCAGGATTTTGGAGATTTTTCAGGCCTCCGAGCCAATACAGAAAAATCAGCACTGTACCCTATAGGGACACTCAGCGAGCTGCCAGTTGATCAGCTAACGGAGGCAGGTATTCCATGGAAAACAGACACAGTGAGGGTTGTATGATGGAACCATGCATTCCATTATAACGCATGCCGTTACAACACAAATTCCATTACCAAGCATAATCTTCATAATCTTTACCTCACCCGTTTTTACAATGATTATGCCTTTACCACGCATCACTTTACACTGAACTTCATTGTAAAAGCATGAATGGTAAAGGCATATATGTGGTAAAGATTTCACAGGTAAATGTAAGTATTTTACAGTATAAAAACTATATATATATTTATATATACACACACACACACACACACAAAGGGTTTATATTTTCCAGTAAAATACTTACCTTTATGTAGTAAAGACATACATGGTACAGACATGTGCTTTCTGAAAAATTTACCGGTAGGTCCAAACACTTTTTTATGCATATGTATATATCTATATTGCTGTGTGTGTGTATATATATATATATATATATATATATATATATAGATATATAGCTATATTGTAAATATTTCCAAATGCATAACTACAAAAGAAAGTGCATGTGTGTGTATATATATAACTTTAAAACCGCATAATCCCTCAACCCCAACCCACCCTAAACCCTAAAATTACCCTTGCCAAATAAAAAAGCCCACACCCACCCTAAACCCTAAAATTACCCTTGCCACCCAAAAACCCATACCCACGCTAAACCATAAAATTACCCTTGCCACCCAAAAACCCATACCCACCCTAAACCCTAAAATTACCTTTGCCACCCAAAAAACATACACACCTTAAGACCTAAAAAAAAACCTTACCACCGAAAAACCCATACCCACCTTAAAGCCCAAAATCCTTTACCACCCTAAAACCTATACCCACCATAAACCCAAAAAAATACCCTTACCACCCAAAAACCAATACCCGCCCTACACCCTAAAAATCCCTCCCCATCCAAAAAACCATACCCATCCTCAACCCTAAAATAACCCTTCCCGCCCAAAAACCCATACCCACCCTAAGCCATAAAAAATCCCTTGCCATCCAAAAACGTATAGCAACCCCAAACTATAAAAAAAATATATATGTACACTTAATACTTACCTGCAAAATACAACCTTTACAAGCAAAACCCTTCACCATGAATATGCCTTTACTTTTAATGCCTGTACAACGAAATTGGTCGTAAAAGCATGAGTGGTAACGATATAGTTGTTGTTGTGAAAGCATGCGTGCTAAAGGGTACGCATTGTAACGGGACCTGCATTGTACCTGCTGCGTTGGGAATGTAACACGTGGTAATGGTCGCATTCTAATGGCTTTTCCCCCCCACAACAAGGTATCTGGGTATTCAAGTTGCACGCAGGGAGAGAGCTACATATGACCTCAACTTGAGATGGTTGAGCCTTGGACCCAGCTATAACATTTTAGAACACACACACTTAAGATAGCTCTGATTAAAATTGTGCTGTTGCCCCGATGTGTCTATGTACTGCAAGGAGCTATGTACGAAATTCTGCACCAATTTTGTAAAGAATTCGATAAACTCTTGTTGCAGTTATTATGGGGTGGAAAACACTGTAGAGTAGGGCTTGCTACCATAAAAAGTGAATCGGGTAAAGGAGGGTTAGTGGTGCCAGCCTTGAAGCTTTATTACTTGGTGACCCACCTACAACATGCTGTTTACTGGCTTGATGGAGAGGAAAACTGGGAGAGATCACTTTTGACAGGCTCCTATGACGGCCATCAGTTGGGAGAGCTGGTAATAAGTGGCCAACACATCCCAGACTACCTCATGTAATGAGACTGACCTGTTGCTTTTGGGATTGAACTATAAGACAGGTGATACCGAGGGTTCCTTACGCTCCAGATTTGGACATATGGATAGTACATCGCTTTGCACAAATAGCCCAGATGATGTCAATTGATCGGTGGCGGGAGGGAGACTACGTTATGTTCTCTGACGGAGGACCTTTTCATTAATATACAGGATGCCTTAGATACGTTTGGACTAGGCCGGGGACAATTGTACAGTATGGGAAAATGGCTGCCACTGCAAGGCAGCCAGGGCCGTCATTCCCCGAAGCTCTGACACCTACACAAACATTAGTCATTATGTTAGCACCTGCCAGTGGCATTTGGCTGAAAACACATATTCGGAGAATAGACATGTAGTGATGCTCCAAGCAGAGGAAAAATTGCAGTGCGCCAGATTACTACCAATATTTAAAGGGGTAAAATAAGTTTCTGTCAATGCGAGGGTAAAATTTATACAATACAGTTGCGTACACCTCTACCTCGGGAGACTACGTGACATCTGCTCAAACACTGCTTCGCACTGCGCACACTGGTGCGGAGACAGCGGATTTCTTGCATATAGTATGGTGGTGTCCAGTTATAGCAGCCTTCTGGACGGAAGTTGTAACCCATATTGCAACTGTGACAGGATGGACGATCCCCAAACAGATTTGGCAGTGCCTATTAATTAGACTTACCATAAACCCTAGAAAGAAGTGAAGCAGGCAGGATACATTGTTTTAGACCTCCGACGATGCAGGTGTGGAGACGCAACCAAACAGAATGGGCTCAGGAAGCAAATATGTGATGCACTAGGCAGGACTACAGGTTGTCGGACGACCTGCTTGCATGGGAGATGATGACGCAGACGTTAATGAAAGTGCTAGATGATCCCACAAGACCTTAATTAGAAAACTGTTGATCAAGGCGTGCTCTGCTTTGGCTAACGACATATATGAAGTTAAGGCGAATTACAGCCTCCTCACATTTAATAACCATTATAGCAAAGCCATGTGCCACCTCAACTACCGACTCATTATAATACAACTGACTAAGGAAGCTGCGGGGGGGTTGTAATGAGTTATTATCGTATAAACAATTTCTAGTTAAATATTGATAAGTGGCCCTTCATTTTATGGCGAAAGATTGTGGTCTTACACGTTACAGAGGAAGTCATGTCAGCAGCAGTACGGTGGAATGAGCAGACATTAGACACCACTTTTGATGTTGATTGTGAACCACTCATTTCTAAAATGTTTGTATACTTTGAAATGCTAATACAAATATATATAAAAAACTGTTAGGAAATATACAGTTTAGCGACGTAAGTACTCTGACAGACTAGTGCATTGAGGTGCACGTCTAGTGAATCTGATCTTGATTCTTAACAGCCGAATGTTTCCTGAACCTTCCCTGGATTTGAAATTGCCAGGCGTTATACCTAGCAAAGATTTCTGGCCATTCCTCTCTGGGAAGAGGGGGCAACAAGCGCACACTTGCCTAGTGTTTCGCAGACAGGGAGAATAAGGTTTGCCTGTCATCACCTTGGCATGCGTGCAGTCGGTGTTCCGGGCTTCATAGCACTTCTTCCCATGGCAAGAGCCAGGACTGCCTCGTCTTCGTGTTCATCTTCAACCCTGGTTATCCCATCTGCTCATAAGTGCTGCTTGCATAGGTCATTCTTCTCCAGCGCAAAAAAGCTAAAATAACAGATTTATGTCCTTTTCACTTTCTTCTCATCCAAGTCGCCTAGCAGAGACGGGCTGGACAGAAAATGGCCCTGGGCATCTAAATAACAGTGCTCCCCATTACAGAATCAGATCATATTCGCAAATCAGGGCAACTTTAAACTTGTAAAGGCACGCTGTACAGCTGTTTTGTAAAGTATGTCTGCTGTGATATCACACAAATTAACAATACCAAGCATTGGCAAAGCCCATCGGTTTCACCTATGTGAAAGCTACTGGCTTTGGCAATGTCCTCTAGCCATGTTGTACAGCAGAGTAGAGTAGGTGGAGTGGCAGGACGTAGATTGAAGTGGCATACATTAGAAAAGAGTGGAGAAAAGTAGGATATGGCAAGGAGTAGAGTGGTGTAGAGTGGAGTACAGTGGAGTGGCAGAGTGGAGGGGCGTAGCACAGAGTAGAGTGAAGTGGCAGAGTAAAGTGCACTGGCATAGAGTAGTGTGGAGTGGGGTAGACTCAAGTGGAGCAGAGTGGCAGGGCATAGCATCGTGTAGGGTAGCATGGAGTTCAGTAGAGTGCCTTGGAGTGGCATAGAGTAGAGTGGAATTGAGTTGAGTGGTGTACAGTGGGGTAGAACTGACTGGCATAGAGTGCATTGAATTAGACATAGAGGGGTGCAGAGTGCAGTGGTCTAGAGAAGTGCATAGTGCAGTGGTGTAAAGTGCAGTTACCTATAGTGCAGTGGCTTAGAGTGGAGTGGTGCAGAGTAGAGTGGTGGAGAGTGCAGTAGCTCAGTGCTTAATTTGCGCCAGTGGTTGGTACCAACACTTAACTGTCAACTTATGGCAGATTGCCTCGTGGTGGAGCAGTTTGTCTAATTTACAGATGGCTTTGGGGGCCTGGAACAGTCTGAATTGTCACACTTGTAAGAGTTTGATGGTTAGTAGTTGTGTTGGTACTGTCACTGGCCACAGTGGCAGAGGCAAAGGGTGGTGAAAGCTGAAGTGTCCTCTGACACTGAGTGGAGTAGAGTGGTACAGAGGAGAATATAGTGGTGTAGAGTGCAGTGGCATAGAATGCAGTGGTGTAGCGTATAGTGGTGCAAAATAGAGTGGCATATAATTCAGTGGCGTAGAGTGGTGCAAAGCAGAACAGAGAGGCATTGAGTGCAATGGCTTAGACTGCAGTGGTTTGGAGTGGGTGGTGCAGAGTAGAAAGGTGTAGAATGTACTGGTGCGGAGCAGAATGGTGTATAATGTAGTAACGCAAGGTAGAGTGGTACAGAGGAGAATGCAGTGGAGTAGAATACAGAGGCATAAAGTAGTGCAGAGTAGAATGGTGTAGACTGCAGTGGTGTAGAATGAATTGGTGCAGAGTAGAGTGGGGTAGAGTGCAGTGGGGCAGAGTGGTTCAAAGTAGAGTGCTGAAGAGTGCAGTGGCTGTGGAGTGCAGTTGCGTAAAGTGATGCACAGTAGAGAAGAGTGGCACTGAGTGGAGTGACGGAGAGTGCAGTGGCTTAGAGTGGTGTAGACTACAGTAGAGTTGTGTAGAGTGCAGTGGCTTTAGAGTGCAGTTGCATAGGGTAGTGCAGGGTAGAGAAGAGTGGCATGGAGTGCAGTAGAGTGGCATAGAGTGCAGTGGTGCAGGGTAGAGTGGCACAGAGTGCATTGGCATGGAGTAGCTTAGAGGAATGCATTCAAAGGCCTATGTCAGAACCTCAGTTCAAGTTCTACAGGGTCCCTGATCTCTGAAGAGAAGGCATTCTCATGGGTGTTCTCAATGTTTCACAGAGGCCTGGCACTGCACTGTTGAGCACTGTATTTTGGACAAGGAGAAAAATGCAGCAGAAACAATATTTCCCACAGTAAATGACACTTGGGGGGGACAAGAAATAATGTTGCAGCATTCTTTATTTGTGAGGCATGCAGAATCACAGTCACACTTTACAAAAATATCCATATTTTAATGCCACAACTACAGACCTATTCACTGGCAGAGATGAGCTGATTTGTTTACATTGTTGGGCAGAGGGATGGGAGGGAAGAGAAACAACATAGAAGCAGGTGGTTGGGAAGGATATAGAAGCTACAGTCAGGAATAATGGGAGACAGACTGAACACACCCACTCATATGGAGTCTTTGAACCCCCCAAAAAGTAGCTCCAAAAATTAGAGCAGTGGAAGGACACAAGCAGGTGTTCCAAGACAAACGGGAATGAAGGAAATGAGAGCAATGCTGAAGCTAACAAATGGTAAGCTATGGGCGGGCTGCAAGCTCACTGTATGTAAACAAACTTTCTCCCAGAGATAGTGTTGGACCTGGCTTTTTAACAGGGACATCCCCAAACTTTTTGCCTCCTTCCTCCTATTTTCTTCTGACCTGTTGTTGTTGGCTTTTGACCTCTGAGCACTTTACCACTGCTAACCAGTGCTAAAGTGCATATGCTCTCTGTGTAAATTGTACTATTGATTGGTTTATCCATGATTTACTATTTAATTTACCTGTAAGTCCCTAGTAGAGTGCACTACATGTGCCTAGGGCATGTAGATTAAATGCTACTAGTGGGCCTGCAGCACTGGTTGTGCCACCCACCTCAGTAGCCCCTTAACCTTGTCTCAGGCCTGCCATTGCAAGGCCTGTGTGTGCAGTTTCACTGCCACTTCGACTTGGCATTTAAAAGTACTTGCCAAGCCTAGAACTCCCCTTTTTCTACATATAAGTCATCCCTAATGTGTGCCCTAGGTAACCCCTAGAGCAGGGTGCTGTGTAGGTTAAAAGGCAGGACATGTACCTGTGTAGTTATATGTCCTGGTAGTGTAAAACTCCTAAATTCGTTTTTACACTACTGTGAGGCCTGCTCCCTTCATAGGCTAACATTGGGGCTGCCCTCATACACTGTTGAAGTGGCAGCTGCTGATCTGAAAGGAACCGGAAGGTCATATTTAGTATGGCCAGAATGGTAATACAAAATCCCGCTGACTGGTGAAGTCGGATTTAATATTACTATTCTAGAAATGCCACTTTTAGAAAGTGAGCATTTCTTTGCACTAAAATCTTGTTGTGCCCTTCAATCCACGTCTGGCTAGGTTTAGTTGACAGCTCCTTGTGCATTCACTCAGACACACCCCAAACACAGGGTACTCAGCCTCACTTGCATACATCTGCATTTTGAATGGGTCTTCCTGGGCTGGGAGGGTGGAGGGCCTGCCCTCACACAAAGGACTGCCACACCCCCTACTGGGACTCTGGCAGACAGGAGTGAGCTGAAAGGGAACTTGGTGCATTTCTTAAAGACTCTTTCAAGTCACCCCCACTTCAAAGGCACAACTTAGTATAAAACAGGGCCTCTGCCCTACCTCATCAGACACTTGCTGGAGAAGAAACCTGAACCAGAAACTACATCCTGCCAAGAAGAACTGCCTGGCTGCTCAAAGGACTCACCTGTCTGCTTTCTACAAAGGACTGCTGTCTTGCTGTTGCCCTGCTGCCTTGCTGAACTCTTGTCTGGCTGTGAAAGTGCTCTCCAAGGGCTTGGATAGAGCTTGCCTCCTGTTCCTTGAAGTCTCAGGACCAAAAAGACTTCTTCCTTTCACTTGGACGCTCCGTGCGCCGAAAATTTCGACGCACAGCTTGTTTCGCGGCGAGAAAAACGCCGCACACCGACGCTGATCGACGCGACGCCCTCGGGACGATCGAGACTTCGACGCACAACCTCGCAAGGACAAAGCCGCCCGACTTTCCAGGAGAAATCGACGCGACGCCTACCGTGAGTGCGAAACTTTGACGCACGGCCTCGCAAGGACAACGCCGCCCGACTTCCAAGGAGAAATCGACGCGACGCCTGCCGTGAGACCAAAATTTCGACGCACGGCCTCGCAAGGACAACGCCGCCCGACTTCCAAGGAGAACTCGACGCGACGCCTACCGTGAGATCGAAACTTCGACGCGCAGCCCCGCAGAACGACGCGCAGCCGGAAAATAAGCAGGAGAATCCACGCACAGACCCGGGACATCTGGTAATCCCCGCGATCCACAAAAAGAGACTGTCTGCGCGCCGGAAAACGGCGCCCGACTTCCCCGCGTGGAAAAGAACGACGCAAGTCTGTGTGTGCTGAGGAGAAATCGACGCACACACCCCTTTTTCCACGCATCTCTTCTCCTGTGGCCCTCTGAGGAGATTTCCCACCAGAAACCAGGTACTCTGTGCTTGAAAGGCACTTTATTGCTTTTTAAAGACTTAAAGACACTTAATATCACTTTTCAGTGATATCTTTACAAATTCGTATTGCAACTTTGATCGTTTTGACCTACAATTACCCAGATAAATATTCTATATTTTTCTAAACACTGTGTGGTGTATTTTTGTGGTGTTATACTATGGTGTTGTATGATTTATTGCACAAATGCTTTACACATTGCCTTCTAAGTTAAGCCTGACTGCTCGTGCCAAGCTACCGGAGGGTGAGCACAGGCTGATTTTGGATTGTGTGTGACTTACCCTGACTAGAGTGAGGGTTCTTGCTTGGACAGAGGGCAACCTGACTGCCAACCAAAAACCCCATTTCTAACAGATAGCATATGTGCTGCCTAGACAAAACCTTAAAACCAGCCCACCAGACCATAAAACAGCCCCAAAAGGTCTCCCAATAGGAGATATGCAATTAAAAATTATGATGTTCGCGGACGATATGCTCTGTTTTCTGACTAACCCAGATGATTCTTTAGACGCTCTCAAGGGTGCACTGAGAGAGTTTAGGGCGGTATCCAGCTTCCAGATTAACTACAATAAATCAGTAGGTAATGGGATGTGTTCCTTGATGAGTAGTCTCCAGCAGCAGGTTAAGTCCTGAGGTTTTGTCTGGGGTCCAAACAGCTTTCGATATTTCAGAGTTTCCATCCTGCGAGGTCCTTTGGACGTTTTTTCTTTTAAACATCCTGCCTCTCCTAGATCTGCTCTTCAAGGACCTCTATAAATGTGGTCGCTTGGAGGTTTCCTGGATAGGTAGAGGTAATTGCATTAAAATAAATATCTTACAGAGACTTCTATATACAGTTAGAGTTCTTTCGCCCCGGATTCCAAAGGTGGTGGTCACTCTCATCCAGAAGATGATATTAGCCTTCATATGGAACAAAAAAATCCCCAAGCTCTTTCATTCCTCGCGGGAGGGCGGATTGGGAGTTCAGAGTGTGGTCTGATAACATTGTGGCTGCCCAGATTGTTCTGGCGTTGGACTGGGTCGCCTACCCTTTTAAGCTGTGGGTTTATTTAGAACAGTTTTCGTGCAAGATCCCCCTTAAACACCTATCATGACTACCACAGCGCAGCCTTCCTTCTGTTGGCCACCTGCTGTCCTCCACCATGGCCACCCTATACTAATGGAGGAAAGCGGCCCATGCTAGACAGATAAGGCTATGTCCCTTCCCATACACTCCTATTCTTGGTAACCCAGACTCTCTTTCATAAATACTGGATAAGAAATTCCAGCAGTGGAACAGAAGTGCAGACCTTACCCTTCAAGATTTATACTAGATGGGGTTCCCAAGACCAGGGATCAGTGTGCAACTGATTTTTCACTACATCGCACTGATTTATACAGAGTGACGCAGCTGGTTCATTGGGCTCGCCAGGCCAATACCATCCGACTGGGGACACAGCAGAGACATCTCTAAAGGGCATTTTGAGTGGGGGGGGGGCAAGATGATAGCGATTCCCTCTTCTATAAAGCACTAGAAGCCCTTCTTCACATTGCCAAGATTACCTATATCTTACAGTGGCCACAAGATCTTGGTACGGATCTAGAGGAAAGTGATTGGGGTGCTTTATGGCATAGAGAGGCTAAGACCTCCATCTGTACCAAATACAAAGAAAATACATATAAATTGCTCCTTTGCTGGTATCTCACTCCAGTTCGCTTGTTACACATAATGGGGGCGAGTGACATTTGTTGGCGGAGATGTGGGTCCCGCAACACTTATAATCACATGTGGTGGAGATGCCCTATGGTGACCAATTTCTGGAAGCAGGTGCTCCACCAAATTTCTGAGATTTTGAATGTCATGCTTGATTCCCACTCTCTCCAGGCACTCCTGGGGGCGCCAGATGATGAGGTCTACCTGCTTAATCCTCCTTCAGGCAAATTGATCATTCACGGTTTTCTGGCTGCTAGACTGGTCGTTGCTTTCTGGTGGAACGGGCTGGAGATCCCTACAATGGTTGCTTGGTGGGTTAAAATCTGGGACTTATATGCCACGGAGAGTTTACCCAGTATGGTGCAAGATGCAAGGCTATGCTTTGATTAAGTACGGACCCGCTTCTTGACATATGTAAAGGATAGATCCAAACAGGTTTCGACGCACCTTTAAGGCTTGATAGCTACTGTGGCCTTGTGAGCCATGACAGGATAAAGATGGTCGAAGGGGTGGGAAGTGCGAGGGGGTATGGGTGGGAGGAGTGCTGCTGGAAGGTGACACATAGATTGGGAATTTGTTTGACCTGTATCATAATTTACGTCTTTTGCGTTGTTCACTCACGGACCAGGGTACTAATTTTGTATCCACCTCTATACCTAATTTACTGCTTCTGGTGGATAATTATCGCTTTTGTATGTTTATTTGACGTTTTCTTAGCATTTGTTGACTGCTTTTATTTCCTAATAAAAACATAAATACTTTATTTTATTTAAAAAAGTCCCTCAGTCAAACCAAAAAAAACAGCCAACACATTGGCCTTTCAGACAAGCCCTTCTAGTACTGCTTCATTGCCCTGTATGCAAGTTCGACTCTGCCCTCCAGGACTTGCAGCAGTTACATCACAGCTATCATTGTGCCAGATTCCTAATCTCAGGATTCTATATGTCACTTTTTGCAACCAGCAGGTCTGTCAGGGCATTGTCTCAGGATCTTTCCAGTCTTAGCACCACACACCATACTGTGTGTTTGATTTTTCCTGCTGTGCGAGGCCCTGTGATCCATACATACGGCTCATGTTCCTGGACTCCGAACAATGACAAATAACTAAATCAAGAAATTGTAAATACTGCTTCCTGTTGATCTATTCTCTATAAATACTGCAGAGGTATATCTTTCTTGCTCAAGAGGTATAAGAAATCACCTTTTGGGCTGCAAAGGCAATCTGGTGAAAATCATGAAGTTGAAAGATTCTGCTTTGTAAAAATCTGGGGCTAGCTTAAGTATAAAACTGAAAATTTACACAGCGAAAAGCAGAGCCTGCCTATGCTGGTCACTCTCTACAGCAAATTGCCCATGCCATGTAGTCCTTTGAAGAGTTGGAATCAGCCTTTGATGGCATATATTCTTGAGACATATGAAGTCTCCCTAAAAGACTGCATCACTGATGTCTTCTTAAATGATAGGACTGAGGACATTTCAAATTACATATTTAATGACATCAATGATATCACCGATGTGCTCATTTTCCATCAGCTGTTTTCTTTTCAATACTGATCTTTGTCGATAATTGTTCCAAAGCTACTAAATAGGTTTACACTGGATCTGACTGTTGTGTTGGTGTATAATGTGGCTGTGCTGTTGTATGTGTGGGTAGACATTTGATAGCAACTATAGGGCTGATTTAGAGTTTGGTAGACACCCCCATCCCGAACGACACTACAATAAACCAGGAGCTGTGTTTGCTTTTTATAGTAATTGTGTTGATGTATGGTGTTCATTGTCTGGCCATCTGATGGTGTGTAGTCATCTGCTGTTGGATATGCAGACCTATATTGCTGTTGAGGTCATTGTGATGTGTGTGCGCAATGGTAACCTTGTGGCCATAGGATAGGGTGTGTTGGCATTTAACGGTATGCATGTGTGTGAGATGGCTGTGTGGGCGAAGGAGCTAATATCGAGTAGGATGTAATCTGTGTGGTCATGAGATAATACTCGATAAGTAATACTCTTTTGGGTGCATGAAATGTGTAATAACTTAATAACCGTCCCCTTGTTGAAACATGAGCACATCGGTAATGTCAGTTATGCTACCACATGGCTGTCATTTAGGGGGCGACCCTTGACTTGCTCCCTGCTACCCTGGCAATTGCCTTGCAAACCCTGGCTTCAGAGGTGATATAAGCAGTTCCAAAAAAATGAGCACTGTTTACGTTCGGTTTCTCCCGCAGCAGAGGAATGGCACTCTTCTGAATAAAAAAAACATAAGTGAAATAAAAGTACGCATTAATGAACAGATTATCACGTTTCTTTATTGTAAATACATTATAATTATGTTAGAGCCATACCTTCGGTCCGCCTTTGTGTTTGGATTCATCAAGTGATCATAAACAACAAGTTTTCAACAATACTAGCAATACTGTAAGCCAATAGCATGTTTTTGTTTTTTAACACATTAGCCTGCAGTTCAAAAGAAAAGAAATGCGTAAGGTTTATCTGGCCTATGTCAACATCCTAATTGGAATACAGTTTTATATCAAATAGACATGCATTTGTTGTTAGTAACTGCTGTGTTATACTAACTGTGAACTTACTTCAGGTTTCTTAACGTCAGAGTAATGGTCGTATGATGTCACTTCCTATGATGTCACAGAGTCAAAAGATGTGCGATGTCACCTCCCCTACCCCCTAGCATTTTGGTGAATCAACGCATATGAGCCACCAGTGATGTATGTAATTTGAGATGTCATCAGACATGTCGTGTGGTCATGAGAAGAGCATGGGGAAGGGTTATGGGTTGTATGGCGTAAAATAACTCCAAATTTCAGGGCGTTTAAGTTTTGTAATTAAACCACAATGTCACTTTAAATGTATTACTGCAGTGAATGTATTATTCCTTAGGTTTTGCCCAGATGGAAAGGTAAAAATGCTTTCACTGCAAGAACCATAACTTACTTTTATCATTTTTTCCAGAGAATTTCAGTTAAAAAAAAAACATTTTTATAAGTTTTTTTCCAAAGATCTACCCATGGCTATGAGGAGGAAGATGATGCCAGTGAATGTTATTACTTATGTGATTTTCTAATGTGGGTCTGTTGTCGGTAAAAGGTAGGTGTAAAAGTATACGATGCTGGTGCGTCTACGAACGTACGATGGTGGTTGTGGTCAGATGTTGGCGATTGTGTTGGAAATGCATTTCGGGCGTGTGGGAGTGTTATGTAGGGTGTGTGCAGTCATTTGATGGCTCATATTTTGGCATACGACCCTATTTTATTTCCCCCCAAACTCTCAAATTTCTTAAGAATCATGATTCCAAACCTGCAGCGTGTGCACCAACATTGCCACATCAATATCTATGAAAACACTCTTTGTGTTAGTGCCCTTTATCACTTTCTGTCGAAGTGTTTTGCTGTGGTGTCTCAAATTTGTATTCACTTTTTGCTATGGCCTAGTTCAGCTTACAAATTCTTCAAAACTCGAGCACGAGAAAATTGCACCCATTTCATAAACAAAATGGCAGCAATATGCTTGTGACTTTTCTGGATTCGTATGTTTACAGTACTCAAAATGTGTTTCTGTCCTTTTCAGAATATGTTTTCTATGCCTGCCAACTTAACGATCATGGCATTAAAAGAAAAAATCAAAATTATTTTAATGAACTCACAAGTTTTACACTGGAAAAGTCGACCAACAAGATATACATTATTAACACTAAACACCTTTTTCAAACTGAGAGTTATAATTCCAATAAAAAAGCACGTTTTTAGAGTTAAGTTCTACCTTCAAGACAAATTTTGTCGAACCTCGTTCAGTTGAATCCATGGTCCCCATAGTTGGTATTGTCAACACATGGGCTTGTGGAAGGTAAGATATTATGAGAGAACAATGACTAACAACATGCAAAGACACATCAGTAAATAACATTATGCAAATAATTTTCAGATTCGTATTGATGTCATAAACAATGTTATTTAGTAGGACATATGTGATGTCATTGATAATGTCACAGATGACATTTGTGATGTCATTTGTGACATCAAGAGGTGGCAATGGTCAGTACATTGTTGGGGGAGTTGTTTAGGCAACCATAACTGGTAAATTCTAATGTTTTTTAAATGAAAATGAATTCCAAAGGCACATTTTAGCTGTGTTTTTAAGGAAGGTGAGGTTTTCGTAAACATAAATTATCTTCTGAGCGGAAGACACCATAATTTAACATCAATATGTTTCAGAACAATTTAAGGTTTTTTGACAGCATTATAAATTTAGCTACCACAATGTTATATTCATTCTTTAGATCCCTATCTGCTGCATAGCCCTACTGAGTTAGGCCATGTGCAACTGCAGTTGGACACCGGGCCCAATATACCATGTGGCCAAGGCCACTTCTGCACACAACCCTTTCCAATGTCCCATGCAACCAAGACTCTCCTGCACCTGTTTATGGCTGTAGGGCCTGGCTTGGGGCCAGGCTCTGTTCCCAATCCCCACACTCTTATGTCATTAGCCGTGTGCATTGGATGTTGGCCACATGGTTAGTCAAGAAGCCAATCCTTATACCCAACCTTCCAATTCAACCAACCACCACAGCGTACAGTATTTGGCCATGTCTAATGGAGGTGGCTGCAGCCAGTCCAGTATCGCGCCAACCCAGCATGAGAAATGCCAATTTTGGTATCTGAACATTCGTGCAAGTCTCTCACATGACAACAAATGTATTAGCATAGCAATTCATTTTTTACTCCTTAACTTTGCTAACCTCACCAATCCCCACAAGATCTGAACAAAACCTAAGATTACTGTACTGAGCATTACTCGATGTAATGTGCTAACTTTCATGCACATTCATTAAACAGCACCATGGTTATCAGTAAATAAAATGTCACCCCATTTTTACTTTGTCCCCATTTGATCGATCTGAAAGAAACCTGACACATCAACTGAGCACTAAGTATACTAAATGTGTGGCAAATATCATGCAGATTGACCAAACAGCACCAAAGCTATGAACAAATAAGTACTTTTTTGCCAACCCTTAAATATGCTCTCCCTTTCACTGATCTGCCTGAAACTTAAAATACCAAAATTACGCTAGAAATGATGTGGCTGCTACATGTTTTCCATTTTTGTAAAAACAGCACAAGGAGTTGTAAATAAATCAAAAATGCCTTATCAAATATCAAGATAGATTAAATGAATACTCCATATCCCACCTAACACATTTTTCAACAAATATCTCAAGAACTACTGAAAAGATTTACATCCACCCACAGAAAGCATGCATCCACAGTGTAGTTGTACTTTTATAACATATTTGTTGTTTGGTGAGTGGCTGCTCTTTCAGCCTACTGGCCCCCAAATTGTGGCACTCCCTCCCTCTTGACCTGAGGCTGGAAAAGTCAAAACTGACCTTCTGAAAAAACTCAAAACCTGGCTGTTTAAAGCATCTTAATAGTCTCTTCCTGTGTAGTTCTGTAAGGCTGACTTCCTAGCGCAGGGACACGTTTCAGAGTAACCAACACTATAATACTATGATATAACATAATATGTTCAGCACTTTCTTTCCGAGCAGACAGCAAACTTTCTTATGGATGCTATATTGGAAAATGCATTTTTAACACCAGCCGGTCGCTTTTTTCTTTTGGATTGATGTGAACAAAGCTAGGTAAGCTGCAATTTAGCCAGATGAAGCAAGTAGTGGTAGTGTGCCAGTTTAGCCAGAAGGAGCAAGTGTGTGCAAAATCTCATACAGATTTGTCAAAAGATGACAAAGTTATTAGCAGATTAAAAAATGCTTGCTTTTTCAGTTCACTGTTAAACTTTAGTAGAAAGTTATATATGTCCTCAATGGTAATTAACAAAATGGTGGCACAAGTGTCAAACCTGTCTTGAAAGGCCAGCGGGGTTAACATATAGCACTTGGGGGGAAAGGGGAGAGGACAGGATACCAAGACAATTCTTGTGGATCCACAGTTAGGTTGCTGAATATCTCTGCTTTTGTCCCACCATGCTTCTGTCTTTGGGTTTATTGTGGGTATAGTAACTACCTCAAACTGGATTTTAGTGTTAGGTGTGTGAGGACACTAAGATTGCAACAGTGTAAACACACACAAACAACATGACATATCTATAATTATGAGGACCGGCAATTGACCGTAATGAAGTGTATATTTACTCTTGTAACTCCACAAGTGCTTCAGTAGTAGGGAAGGTTATAAAGCGGACCAAGGCAAATATAACTGCACTTTTATTTTTTTTATACACTTGCTAAAAACTACCTAAACACACGACAGGGACCATTACTCAAACTGCACCGGCCCTCACAAGCATAATGTTTGTCTTGAACTGATAAGTTCTTACCCACGTTATGAGGACCGAACACCCCAATAAACATGAACAAATACAAACCCCCACCCCTCCCCACTCATTCCCACCAACTAGATAGTGCCAGGCATAAATGTGGCACCTCCAGGCACCCACTTCAGAATACTTCTTAGACTGGTGGAATATCAGAAGAAGACTGGGCTTGAAGTCTGTGAACTGAGATAAGCAAAGAAGAAATTAAGTTAGTTACCTGTAACTGTAGTTCTCCAGTATTGGAATCTTTCATAGATTCACATGCTTGAATCATTCCCCGTCGTCGAGATGGGAGCCCCCGGTATAAATTTCACAAGTAGTGTTAAAATATATTAACAAAAAAAGGCCCTAGGCCTCTTCACTTTAACAGTCTATCAGAGTCATTTTAGGAAAAGGACCAAACTTGAGCATCCAACTATCAGGTGACACCACCCTCTAGAATCCCCCTTAGAGAAGCTCCAGCACCTCAGATTTTCCAAGCACAAGTGTGTTAAAGATAGGAAAAGAGAGAGAGAAAAGAAGGTGAAAGTGAGCTTCTCCGGGGAGGTGGGTGGGTCGCATGTGAATCTATGAAAGATTCCAATCCTGGAACTTTCATAGATTCACATGCTTGAATCAGAGTAGAGAGCAGTACTTATGCACATTGTACCATTGTACCCATATATGATACAAAACATGCGCATATATAAAACATAAGTATATACATGTATATAAATCTATATAACTATATACCTATATATTAAGAAATACTTCAAAGAACATATGGTATGTGAATACTATCATTCATTATGTCCACTTTTCTCTATGTTAGTGTTTTCTCTTTTTTTTTTTTATAATCATAACTCTGTAAATGAAAATAAGGGATATAAACAATGTGTATACCTGTTCTAGGATGGAGGAATGGAAAAGAAATGTCTCACCTTCACCTGAAGAGATTCCTGAGAACTGCTTGACCCACTGCTACCTCTCCCTGAAATAGAGATTCCAAGCAGTAGTGCTTTGTGAATGTATGACAGCACTTCCATGTTGCTGCCCTACAAATGTCTTGGAGGGAAACTCCTGCGAACAGGGCTGCTGACGAAGAGACTGCCCTCGTAGAATGAGCATGTACAGATGAGTGCAGAGGTTTACCCGCTGCTTGATGGCAGAAACTAATGGCTGAGGCGATCCATCTGGAAATACTCTGCTTGGAGAGTGGTTGGCCTTTTCTAGGTGCACTGTATGCTACGAATAGCTGATTTGAGCGTCAAAAAGATTTAGTTCTGGTCAAATAGAATTGAACACATCTTTTAACGTCTAAGGAGTGTAATGCTCTCTCCGCAGGAGTAGAAGGATGAGGAAAAAAGGATTTGAGGACTAACGGCTCATTGATGTGAAAGTCTGAAGGAACCTTCGGGATGAAATGCGGATTAGTACGCAGCAGTAGTCTGCCTCGTTTAAACTGTAAGAACGGCTCTTGAATAGAGAGGGCCTGCACTTCGCTGACACGTCTGGCTGATGTGAGAGCCAGCAATAAAGCAACCTTCCACGAAAGGAATTTGAGAGAGGCACAATGGATTGGCTCAAACGGATGCTTCATCAGCTGCGCTAAGACAATATTTAGGTTCCACGAAGGAGGTGGTTGTCTGAATGGAGGGAAAACCCTGAAAAGCCCTTTCAAAAGCCTCTTGATCAGATGAGAGGAATAGAACGAGGGTGAAGCATCCGAACGTCTGTATGCTGCTATTGCCGCAAGATGTAGTTTAATAGAAGAATGTGCCAAGCCTGCTTGCGCTAACTGCAATAAGTACAGCAATATTTGCTCTGGCGGAGAAGATAGTGGGTCAACCTGCCGCTGATGACACAAGATACAAAACCGTTTCCATTTGCAAGAATAAGCCTTATCAGTGCTATCCGCTCTAGCTTTGGACAAGATATCCCTACACTCCTGTGGAATGTTCAGATGTGCGAACTCCCTGTGCCCAGGAGCAGTGCTGACAAACGCATCGATTGCGGATCCGGGTGCCATACTTGTCCTTTGCTCATTGTTAACAATTGTGGAAACGGTTTCAGCGGAATATGAGGCTTGATTGACAGAAGGAGTTCCGCAAACCAGTGTTGAAGCGGCCAATACAGGGCTATTAATATTAGAGTGCACGGCTCTGCCTTCATCTTTGTGAGGACTCTTGGGATCAATGGAATTGGAGGAAAGGCGTAAGCAAAGATGTCTGACCAGACTACAGAAAACGCATTCCCCCAAGATCCCTTTTGGTGATGCCAACTTGGAAAGAAATGGCATTTGGCGTTGTCTTTGTTGGCAAACAGGTCTATTGTTGGTGTTCCCCACCGGGAAAAGATGTAGTCCAGTACCGACTGGTCCAACTCCCACTCGTGGCAACTTGATTTTTGCCTGCTGAGTGCATACGCTGTCTTGTGCTCTATTCCCGGCAAATGCACAGCTGAGAGCATGATGCCCTGCTGCGAGGCCCAATTCCAAATTCTCTGGAGAGAGTGAGAGATCTTGTGCCTCCTTGTTTGTTGAGGTAATGCATCGTAGTAGTGTTGTCTGTTCTTATTACTACGTGCGATCCTGATATTTTCGGGAGAGAGGCCTGTAAAGCGAGGTACACTGCTCTGAGCTTTAGCCAATTGATATGCATTGCTGTCAATTGCGGTGGCTGCTTGCCACTTACTTGAAGATTCTGTAGCACGGCTCCCCAGCCTCCCAGAGATGCGTCCGTAGTGATGGTCCACGGAGCTGGATGATGTAGGAACGAAAGGCCTATTGATAGATGATGCCTTTGAGACCACCATGTCAATGCTCTGAGTATTGCTGGGGTTATGTGTATCTGATCCTCAAAGCTTCCTGAAACCTGGAGCCATTGACGATTTAGTTGCTCTTGTAATGGGCGCATCTTTAGTCGGCATAGAGGAACTAGAGGAATGCACAATGACATCATGCCCAACAGAGACTTGAATAGGCGGACAGAAACAGTTTTTTTTGTATAGATCTTGTCAGTGTCAGTAACCTTTGTTGCCTGTCTAATGTGGGACACGCCATGGTGGATTGCGTGTCCAGGTTTGCCCCTAAGAAGGTGATACTGCGTGCCGGCAGAGGTTTGGACTTCTCCCAGTTGATGTTAAGTCCCAGATTGGTTAGTAAGGAAACACACTTTCTTGTTGATCTGCGCTCTCCAGCGTAGGTATTTGCTTTTATCAGCCAATCGTCTAAATATGGAAAAATCTGGTGTTTCCTCCTTCTGAGGAAGGCTGCGATTGGTGCTAGACATTCGGTAAATATTCTGGGAGCTGATTTTAGGCCGAATGGAAGGACACAAAATTGAAAATGGCTTCTGGCTACAGCGAATCTCAGGTATTTTCTGTGGGCAGGGTGGATGGGAATGGGGAAGTATGCGTCTTTCAGGTCTATAGTGTAGACATGAAATCTCCCTGGTTGAGGCGCAGGAGGACATCTTATAGGCTGATCATACGGAATGATTGCTTTTTTAAGTAGGTGTTCAGTTCCCGTAAGTCGAGGATCGACCTCCAATCTTTCCACTTTTTTCGAATGAGGAAGAACCTGGAATAAAATCCTCTTCCCTGCGGTGCTCGAGGCACCTTCTCTATAGCTCCTTTGAGAAGCATTTTGTTGATCTCCTTCTTGAGTTGTTGTGGGTATCTTGAAGGAGTCCTGCGAGGAGGATTGGAGGGAGGCAGTTGGGTGAATTCTAGATTGTGGCTCCGTTTCACTAATTGGAGGACCCACTTGTCTGATGTGATGACTTGCCATTGTTTGAGGAATAGGGATATCCTTCCGCCTAAAACCAAAGGAGGAGAGTTAGATGTAGCCGGCACCTCAGATGCATCAGACTCTCCGAGCCGAGTCTTTAGCCGGGCGAGTTGAGCGTCCTCTACCACCAGATCTACCGTAAGCTGGTTGCGGCGGCTGCCTCTGGGGGTAGTACTGACGGTACTGTTGAGAAGAGGAAGGATAGGTTAAATATCTGTACTGCTGATATCCTCCTCTGTATGAGGGTTGGCCACACCCTCTAGCTCGAAAGGAAGGCATCCGATATTGTAGGGTCCCTAATGACCTTGCCATGTCTGTGTCCGATTTAATGGATTGTAAAGCCTCATCGATGGGTTTTCCAAATAATGCCTGGCCATCAAAAGGTAAGTCCAGAATCTTGTTCTGCACCTCAGGATGGAAAGAGGTAGCCTTAAGCCAACCTTGTCTTCTAAGAACAGCTGCCCCGGCGAGCTGTCGAAATGCAGTGGTTGCTATGTCCATTGCACAGTCAATAAGTTTTGCTGACGTGCGTTGACCCTCCTGCAAAGTCTTGTTTGCGTCTGATTTTGTATCTTCCGGCAACTGGTTAATATGTGGGGCAATGTCTGCCCACAGCTGCCTGTCAAACCTAGCCAATACAGCTAATGAGTTGGTATCTCTTACCACTAGGCTAGCCATAGAGGAAAACCTTTTTCCAATATTATCTAGTCGCCTACCCTCCTTGTCTGGGGGTGCGGAAATCGGGGCAGAAGGATTTTTGGACTTCCTCTGTGCCGCTTGAGCCACCACTGAGTCCGGATGAGGGTGTCCAGTTAGACATGCTGGTGCATCGTCCGGTGCTTTGTACTTTTTGTCTAAACGAGGCAGTACTGCTGTGACTGTAGCAGGATCGTGCATGGCCTTTAGACCTTCTTCCCACAGATAGCTAACCAGCGGAATAGAGTTGCTTAGATGGCATTGGCAAAGTAAAACGATTGGCAGCTCTTTCTAGGAGATTGTAAAATCCTCCGATGTCGTCTGGTGGGGACTCCACCTTTGATTGAGAAGGAGAAGCAGGGATGATGTATTCATCCCACTCGGAATGAGTGTCCAGGAGCTCCCCTTCTTCATGATCTTCCTCTGACATGTCCGTATCCTGAGAAAGTGTCATATCCGGAGTAGCCACATTTGTGAGAGGTAAAGAAGCTGGTCTCTGACGTGGAGTGGTAACCCCAGAGACGGGCGATGGAGGAGGTTGCTCCCCTTGAGGAGGAAAACGCCTGCTGTAATCAGCTAACATTGCTCTGAGATCAGACAATAAGGAGGATGGAATATATGCCCCTTGTAGGTATTGCTGTTCTTCTCCATAAAATGGGGGGTCATAGGATTCATCATACTCATCCTGTTCTTGATACTTCACGTTCAATTGGGATGGACTATGGGCTGCTCCGAATGGCCCCTCGTCGTCTGAGTCTTCATCTCCCTCTAATAGGTGTACTGGGGTAAGGGAGGTTACCTTACTAGGTGAGGTATGTTTTGGCGTTAGTTTTTCCTGAGTTTTTTGGTGTTTTTCTCTCGTTGACGGTGCATACATGGCCTTCGTCGTCGGCGTGTCATAGACGCTGAACGCATGGAGATCTTGATGGAAGAAAGCCACACCGACGAGTCTACAGTCGACGACGGTAGAGCTGATACTGTCATAAGCGCGGTCGAGGATGATGATGTGTAGACGTTCGTCGACGATGTCGTCGATGCAGTTTCTCGTCGACGGTGAGGTACCTGTCGTCGGAGCCGTCGTCGACGGTGGAAATGTAGAAGTCGTTGTCGCAAGAACACTCACCGAGGGTCTCGTCGACGATAAATCTGTCGTCGACTGTGCTTTTTTTGCAGAAACGGAGGATGGTTTCTTAAAAGGTACAGATGGAGGGACAGAGGAGGATTTTTTGTGCCTCTCTGAGCTGCTAGTATGACCTCTCTCCCCTTTGCTGGAAGATTTCTGAGGAGAAGAAGATGGGCTGCGGCCCTTGTAAGACCCTGAAGCAGTCTTTTTGTGGGCTTTCCTGGAGTGTTGGGAGGGGGATCTTGTGTCTGATCTAGCCCTCTTTGATGACCTTTTAGATGTTGAAGAGTCATCACTCTCAGAGTCAGAAACTGGATTTTCCCTGTATTTTAGTTTCTGCAGCCATATCAATAATCTGCCTTCCCTATCCTTTAAAGTCTTAGAGGAAAAGGTACGACAAACCTTACAGTCCTTCGCTGAATGGTCTGGGTAGAGGCAGTAAATGCAATCTTGGTGAGGGTCTTCAGAATGAAGTATTTTCTTTCCTCAAGTTTTGAAATTCCTGAAAAGACCCTTCTTCTCCTTATCAGACATGTTGAAGATAGTTTTCCAATGAGGTCAGATAAGTTTTTCTGAGAGAATATTTTGTTGAAAAGGTGTGAAGAAAGAGCTCTGAGGAGACTCTCTAGCACGACGTGCGGTAGAAAATCTGAGGTGCAGGAGCTTCTCTCAGGAGGATTCTAGAGAGTGGTGTTGCCTGATTGGTGGATGCTCAAGTTTGGTCCTTTTCCTAAAATTACTCTGATAGACTGTTAAAGTGAAGATGCCTAGGGCCTTTTTCTGTTAATATATTTTAACACTACTTGTGAAATTTATACCGGGGGCTCCCATCTCGACGACGGGTAATGATTCAAGCATGTGAATCTATGAAAGTTCCAATACTGGAGTAAGAACTGGACCTGCTTCCTCTTGTACCCAGGACAAAGGGGTGGATTTCAAGCATCACAGGGCTGACCTCCTGTTAAAGCTACAGGGATAAAACAAGCTCCAAGATGCTTTTTTCAGGAAGTAGGCAGTTGACCAGTGGCAACAGGTCCAGGACTGGACTCGGCTCTTGGCCTCTACCTGACAACCTGCAAGTTTTTAACTGTTTCCCCTGGGGTCCCAGGGAGCTTTAGAATTGTACTCCTGTGGTGGATTGGGACTTAAAGGACTAAGCGAGAAGGTAAAATCTTTGACCAGGACGAACGTAGTTGGTGTATCTGACCTGTTCTCCAGTGAGGTCAGTCTCAAATTGTACCTAGGTCCAGGTCTACTACAGCCATTGACTAACATTTGCACTCTGTGCTTTTCAGTGCTATTTCTACTTACAAATTCAGATCTCTAATTCCCCTTATTCGATTTTTGTCATTTTGGTGAAATTTTGTTTAATAGATGTTGCATTATTTTTCTAATTCAATCTTGGATTGTATTTTTTGCATTTTGTCTTTAATAATGTTTTTGATACTACATAAATACTTTACACATTGCCCTAAGGTAAGTCTGTCTGCTCTTTGCCATAGCTACCACATATGGAATGAAGGTTAAATTTGTGACTTTGAGGGTTCATCCTGGCAAGGATTGTGCATATTACTTAAGGTGGGTAGTCACTCCCCTTAAATAACTCTTTTTTTTTTTATTACACAAGTGTATTGTAGGTTCTACACACCCCAATTAATGGACAATATATTGAACTCACATTAGATTTAGCTTTAAAAGATTGTCTTATAAAATCAGTTTGAGGCCTGCTCCCATTATTACATACATGTTATGAGTTTCATGTATTGTTTCCCTGGTGTTTTCTCACAAAACCTTTTACAGATTAAACATCAGATATAAGGATACACACTTCAGTTGTTATGTAAAAAATAAAAGTGTAATTAACTGGAGAACCGTCTATGAAAACTAGCTAAAAGGAAGGCATTAAAAGCTTTATACCCCAAAAGAGCTCTGAAAAAGGTCAAATAATTTATAGAGCAAAAAGCAAACAAAGTTGAGTCAGTTGTGGAAAAGATTAGATGTAAAGTCAAAAATAAGTAGAATTTAATCTTCTAAAGACAATGGAATAATAAATGAATCTTACAAACCACCAAGGACTAACACTTTTTACATGTAAAAGGAAGACCTGTCAATTTAAACAAATAGAGCACCACGCAGCAATGCAATCTTTAACAATGTCTTACTTGATACAGAGTGAAAGACCCATCTGAACCACCCAAATCTACACATTCTAGGAGACCTCAAAATACAGTTTGACACGAAGAATTTACCACAACCAGAAATCTTCAACCTGCAGAGACATGTTTCTGACCCAACTCGCTATGTGGATGTCATTTTTGCCCACTTAGGCCACAATTACTGAAAACCTCCTCATAAGCTAAAGAGACCACAACACCATATACTTCAAAAACCAACAGCTGCTCAAATAGACAACAGAAAACACTAGACTTCCAAAAACTCAACTTCCATCTTGAAAGAAACTCAAAAATATGTGACATCAAGACATACAAACCTTCCACAACTGGGCCTCCACTACACTGGACATACAGATACAAATAAAAACAACATCCAGGTTTGACCACAAAAGCCACATGGATTAATGGCAACATCAAAAGAATGAAAACACAACTCAGTGTAGCACAACACAAGTGGAGAAAAATCACAAGATGAAGAAGGCAAAATTACACTTTGCTACTATAACAGAGCACACTGAAGAGCCATCTCAACCATGAAAAGACAACACTACTGTATAACCGTAACTGAAGCAGACTACCTTCCTAAGAAACTCTATATGATTTCCGAAATTCTAAGTGATAAAACACAGAAATACCACAATTGCAAGAGTTACCATGACAAGTTCTTTATGTAACTGGTCCCAAAAGTTAGTAAGATTGAAAATGTTCTTAAAGAGAACACAGGCAACACAACCCAACACATAACCCAATCAATATAGAAAAAGACACAATAAATCTCCTACCACTACATATTTACAATACCAACTCGAAAATAATTTCCTCAACATTATCTTTACAAGCTGAGTATCAGGACCACCTGTAGTCCCAGCACCTCCAAAAATCTTCAAATATATCCCTCGCAAAACCTGTAGCTAGATGCTTACTCAAAACGTCCCTGGCACTAGCCTCTTTCCCCGCCTGAGCTGAAAGCTTCCTAAATTCCACCACACCTCAAAGTAAAACCTCAACCAATCACACTACAGGCCAATATCACATGAACCATTCTTAGGAAAAATATTTGAAAGAACAACATTTACCCAACTTTCAACATTTTCAGAAGATAATTGCATAATGCCAGCCCAACAGTCCATCATATCTGTTTGTGAGGACCTACAATTCACAGTGGGCAAGAGTTGTGGGGCCACCCTATTGCTGCTGGATTTATTAGAAATGTTTGACACTGTCCAACATCACACACTACTACAAAGAGTCCATCATCTCAGAATACGTGAAAATGCTCTAAAAGGGATTGCCTCTTATCTCAAAGACAAAGGGCCTCACTACGAGTATGGTGGTTCCGGGACCGCCAACAGACTGGTGGGGAAGACCGCCAAATTATGACATTGGTGGCAGTGCATACAGAAGACCTCCAAACCACCGCCGGCACCGCGAGGCAGGACAGACCACCACAATCAAATGGCGGCACAAACAGTTTGGCAGAGACCAGGTTTCCGCCAGACTCACTGCGAGGTTGTACACCACAAACATAACCGCTGCAGTCGAACCAGCACAGAACACCAGGCGGAAATGAACAGTATAAGAGGAGACACTCACCTCCAGGAAGCCATACATGTCTGGAGCCGCCATGAAACCACAACTAGCGGTCATCCTGCAGCTTCTGATCACCAAATGACAACTGAATCATCGGCGACGAGGACAATAATCATAAGTACACACACGCACTTGTAAAATGTCAAATACTCTAGTCACATAACATACCATAGGGAGGGGGTGCAAGGGCTGCACACATACGACAATACAGTACAGTGACACACACACTCACATACTGTTATCAGACACCCACACATACACAGCACTCACACTGCAGCCAGCACACACACAACACACGTCAATAACACACAGTTACACACGGCAACACAGCACAGGCCCGGCTTCACACATTCCCATACAACATTCCAATATGTCACAATAACATTACAACCGCACAAATATGAACACGTCACAAACTCACAAGCAACACTGGCAAGGGACTTGACACACACGCAACACAATGAACAACCATCTGTGATGGAACACACACAATTACAACATTATACAACCTAGCAATCGACACACACATCACACACACAACACATCGAACCCATTATGCCATGCACAATACACGCACTCAAACAGTCAAAATACACAAAGCCAAACAGCACAACAGACATATCAAAAAACATATCAACACAAACACAACACAATAGCTTGACATCAACATATTTTCCCACATATACATAACCCATCACACAACACACACCCATTATCTATATCCTGTTTACTAACACTCTCAGGAAGTGCCAGTATAGTGCCAACATCATGTCACAACAAAATATAATGTATGCCCCTCAAAATCTACACTGCGACACACCAGCAAAGCTACCTACCAGGCACCTACAGTACCATGATTTAAGGTGACGAATCACACTGACCATACCATGACAAGGTGACCATGCCACTTGATACAGGTTCTCTATCCAGAACAACAGACAAGTACTAATCAAACAATAGTTCAGAAATGTGAAATAGCTTTCCACAAATCCAAAGAACATATTTAACACACAAAAACCTTACAGTGATGTTATGTACCAGGCAATGACACATGTTGCATAGTGAAAGCTAGCAAGCCTTGTGCAAACAAGCCATGACTTCTCATTTTACATAGTTACTAGTACTAGCATACACTATGGACACATGCCAACATGTAACACCTCAAATTGTCACACATGTCAAATTTTGTTCAAGGAGTTAGAACACGTCACACACACATGCACCAATGGTGACTTACCAAGGAGTGCCAAGACAATGTGGATTAAGGCATTTAGGAAAATGGTCTCCAGAAATCAAAGAATATCAGTCATGTGAGGACCACGTAAGCTCAGACCAATGTCCCACACACAATAACAAGTGTGTGTATCAAATGGACTACTGTACTGTGCAGAAGGGTGAGAACCATACATAGCTAACTATGTAATTAGTCCTTCAATAGGCCACTGATTGTCTAACAACATCACCATCCACACATAAGACACAGCATGCCTGCCATCTGTCTGTGGAGAATTCCTAGAGCCACAGCATATGTGATGGTAACATAACTGGTACACCAACCATGATGCAAGACAACAGCCTGGACATATTAACCAACCTACTCACAGGTGTATATGAACTTCTACAACTGCACCAAACAGGTGTCATGGCAAACATGAGGTTACAAAACAGGCAGGCCTTGTTAGACATATCCTTCATAGCAACAGCAGGTACACATAACAAATATCAATGTTGAGTCATTACTTGACATTTCCATTGACACATGATGTTGTCAAGTTACTGTCAGGCCAATAGATGTGAATAGGCTTCCATTGCCTATGTCGCAAAATTACAAAAGTATGCCTATGGACAAAGCTGTGGGGCTAGTTTCTATTATCAGAACATCAGCATGGTGGTTACATTAATACCTCCGATACCAAGATATGTGTGCCTATATAAATGTTGGACCACCTCAACGGTATCCAACATGCATATTGTCCACTCTGATGAGACATCATAAATGTCTATGTACATCCCTCACTTACCAAGGGGAATTACCTTGCTACAGGTGTGAAGTTGTTAACCTTGTATGTCATGTGACCTGTCAGATGGACATCGCAGCCTCACATAAGGCTGTCACTAGTCAGAAACCATTAGAAAACTAGAGGTGACTTGAATATGTCTGACTCTACTTTGTAGATAGACATGAATCTTGGGACTCTGCAGAGGACATAGAGCAAGGACTTACACACCTTACCATCATGACATTGGAAGGATTGACCTGTTGGTGGAAACTGACAACCAACAGGGTAGAAAAAGCAGTATACTGGCACACTTTTTACACAGTCATACGTGCACCATTATGTGCCATTGTACTGAGGGGACAACACAGTTGAGTAAAATGTGTCTTAATATATTTGGATGTACACACCAGTGTGCAATAGATGACTACTGTACATCAATGTGTTCACATGAGATCTGAGTCACTTTGCACTTACCATATTGCCAAAGCTAACCATCTGTTCCATCACTCATTCACCTGATAAAGGGGCAACCATGTGTTAGGTCTGTACTTACCCACTTGTGTCTGCTGTGCTGCCTTCAAATGCCCAGTCAACTCATTGTAGGCCACTGCCAAAATGCGGGGCATGGGCAGGGCCTGGGGGTCATGATCAGACGGGCTATCCGCCCTCTTTGAAAGGACCTCCCCAGCTGGGTCTCTGTGGCCCAGCCTCTCATGTCCTCCCACCTCTTCCAACAGTGGGTGCTCCGCCGGCTGTGGACCTCCAGGGTCGGCACTTTCTTAGCAATGGCATGCCAAATCCCCTTCTTCTGATGGGCGTTGACCTGCATGGCTGACAAATACCAGAAAGAATTTCATGTTTACATGTACCACACTAAAACAAGCAGAGTCATTTACAAGTCAGTTCAGCAATCCAAGCACAGACTGCCCTGAACATCCGCTCCACTGATAGATGAGCATATACAATGAGGGCATAAGTGAGCTGGAAACAGGCAGACAACATGCATCTCCAGCACCAGCTGTCATGTTATGACATATGGCCAGACACCCAACACATATGAAGAAGAGTTTTCTCAGGCAAAGTCTGGTATAACACCTTCACTAAGCATGTGCAACAGTCACAAGGTGGGTAGGAGAACATACATGACACTCTCCACAATGTGTCAGGACTCTAACTCTGTCATCACACATGAGTACAACTCCAGGAACTCACCCATTCTAGCACAACATTAGCACCCAAGACGTTAAGGCCAAAATCTGAAACATTGCCCATCAGCCTTTACTTAGCATATCAAAGAATAGTCTAACAAATGAGACATATGTGCATACGGTGCACTTACCTTTTCCTCTGGTGCACCATAGAGCTGTCCATACAGGAGTAGGACCTCCTCTACCAGCTTCTCCAGCTCCTCAGGTGAGAAGGCAGGGGCCCTATCACCTAGGACATGGCATGATTGCTCTCAGAGGCAGTACACAGCAGCTCAGGTCGTGGAGGTCTTGCTGGCAGAAGTGTCAGGAGTCAAGTGAGAGATGAAGTATTAGATGGCAGTCACATCCAACATGTAAGAGACTGTCATCACTGGCGGACATCGTCATTGGTAATGTGTTCCAATGGCAATGCCCACAGTGGTAGTATCTGCCTACTGCTTTACGACTTCCGCCGGGGGTCACAGGTCATTTCCTATTGTCCAATACAGGTCAGGCAGTCGCCATTTTAAGGCCCTTGGATGGTTGGAAAAGGAAATTTCATGATGCGTCACAAGATCAGAAACACATATACCGCATTGTCTTCAGTGCTGGCATTAACTAACCATGTATGAATGTCCAGATTGAAGTGACATGTTGTCATGGTGATATGACAAAAGTAATGTATCTTTAGTGGCAGAGTCAGCACCCTCTTGGCAATGGGATAGTGGTTTTCTTTGTGCAACGCATAGTTTGTTATCCAAATAGTAGAGGCTTCCTGAATCAGGCGTTTACATTCGGATGTCATAATGGAAGGAAGAGGATGAGATTCCACTAAGCTTACATCATCGACATTGGTCTGTGCTATGTACCATGTTCCTACTGTATCATTTGCCATGACACATTATGATATGAGATATATGTTTAGAAACTTACAAGGGACACAATGAGGGATGGACATACATTTTTATTTTCCCTCACATAGTTAACCTGCAATGAGAATGGTCAGACAATCTCAGTGTACAGTCCACTACTGGACCTGCAGACCATGGATGATCAACATGTCATTCAGATCTACCACTTGGATAGACAGACAATCATGGATCTCTGCGTCAGTTGGAGCCAGATCGGATGCCTACCCTTCGGCATCCAAATAGCATACACCCATTGTACAAGTCATTCAGTGCTGCATTTCCTAACCACGGGGTCGTTTCAGAATACCGAGGCCCTAACTGCAGGCATGTCCCAGCCTATGTTCAGTCTGGTCCTGAAGGATGTACAACTGCATTGTTAAAACACCTGGACAGATGCATCAGATTTCCACAACATGAGGATCTGGCCGATGTGAAGACAGATTTTTATGGATTTGCACACATCCCACATGTAGTGGGAGCCATTGATGGTACCCCATGTAGCCTTGGTTCCCCCACATGGCAATAAACAGGTGTATCGTAATAGGAAGAACGTCCACTCGATTAATGTCCAAGTACTCTGTTTGGGTGACCTCTACATTTCCCATGTTTGTACACAGTACCCAGAATCAGTTCATGATGACTTCATCATGCGGACAGCTCCATCGCAGAGCTTATGGCACAACACAACCCAGAGAAGGTGCGGCCGGTTGGTAAGTCATATCTCGTGTGTGTTAGTATCCTTTGCTGCCAAATGTAAGGATGTCCAAGATGTATGTTTTCACACATGTAATGATTCCTTATAGGAGACTCTGGATACCCAATCTGTTCCTGGTTAACACTAGTGAGGTTCCCAACCACGCCAGGGGAGGTCCGCTTCATTGAGGCCCATGGAAGGACAGGGTGTGTCGTGAAGCGGACTTTTGGGCTCCTTAAGGCTTGATTCTGTAGCACTGATAAATCTGGTGGAGCCCTCCTAAACTTACCTGCCAAAACATGTCAGATATTTGGTGGCTGCTGTGTGCTCCACAACCTCACCCTAAGGCATCAGATCCCACACAGCCTTGATGAGGGGGACCCAGCAGTTCCACCAATGAGAATGAAGAAATGCCAAGTGAGGATGACAGTGATGAGGATGAAGGAGAAGACATCTGATGAGGATGAAGGTGGAGACATCTGGACAGATCTCATCAATCAGTACTTCACCTGGCTGTAGCTATGTGTTGTTCTGTAATTTGATTGACTCAGTAGGGTAGTGGTGGGGTTATGGGTGTTTCACAACGGTCTTTCTATGACCATCAGAACGTTATTCATTGCTTTCCAATACATAGCCGAGCTTTTACTGCAAAATAGTAAATGGAGTTTAAACTATCGTGATGAGCTTTATTTTTATTTATTTTTTGTATTTGTGACAATACACAGTTTGAGTTACTATTGCATTCGGGACATGTATTTCTAGGTCATGTTTACCCTTTCCAGCTTAAAATCCTTGTTTAAAATTGGTATTTTCTAGATCTCTTCACAATGCCATTCCCATGAGAACATTTCTGAATGTAAAAGGCAGGTGGGTTTAGCTGGTCTGACATGTGAAGTGGACATGGATTGATACAGGTACTGTCTGACATCATATTGGTGGTGTATGAGGTCCATGCCCAGGATGTCAGGACAGTGGGATGGCCGTGTTCTGTTGCACATAATAGAACTGTTTGCTATGGTATGTGGGTCCAATGGTGTAATGTGTGTGATCATGTGTCTATGACGAATGACTTCCTGTGTAATCCATTCACTCAACCTTATTGGTTTGATAATGGCACTACCTTACTTGTGTGTAACTGTCACTGTGTTTCCTGATTGCAGGGCACTGTGCAAGTGTGTCAAGACTGACGGTGAGTAGCATGCCTGCTGATACCTGACCATGGTAAGTGGAAGGTTCCCTGACTAGGGACAGTTGTATTGACCTCTGTCTGTATTATGAGGTATGTTCATTTTGTAGGTATGGAATGGGAGCGTGATAAGGGTTTAGCTGATGAAAAATTTCACCAATCTGTTTGCCAATTTGGATTGGCAAAGTCTGACATGTCCCTTACTTTAGTGGTCTGTGGGATGTTAGTTACTAACACCTATGCCGAACCTAATTGTGAAGATGTACTTCACTGTGTGATCATTGACATGTGGTCAGCCTATGTGCTGCACAGTGCTATAAATGGGGATTGATGATTGTCCACTTGTATCATTGTGTACGCGTTAAACCCAGAATCAATAGTACATGTGATCTGTCTAGTCCCATATGTGCTACATTTGAGTGTATAATACATAGTCAAGGAAATTCACAGTTAACTGTTCAAAATAGTTGAAATATGAGTGTCAAACTGTTATTGTGACTTACTTGTGTTTAATTGCAAGTGTACAGGTAAATAAAATGTATGGAATCAAAGCAATAAAGTGCAAACAGTGAAGGGTTCAGTCATTGTGGATATTATCATCAGGGTAGCTGCTACATTTGGAGTCTCAAGCCCAGTATCGTACTATCTGTGAAAAATGAAGAGTGGTCATAGAAGAGTCAACAGGGTGTATCAGTGGCACACAAGGGGAACCAGTCAGTAGAGGATCACTTCCTGGCAGTGGTTGTTATCTTGGCATCTGCACCTCCTGGTTGTTTTGGCGGACGCCCACATTTGCAGGGGGAGGGGTTCTTCAGCTACAGAGACAGGGGTGTCTGAGGCATGTTCTTCCCCTGGCAGAGCCTCCATTCCACTGGCTGCCACAGATGTAGAAGGGGCTGATGCTACATGGCCAATGGAAGGGGTTTGGTGTTCTGGACAGACCCTGCTCAGGGTGGTGCTGATGTCTCTCAGCACCCCTGTTAGGGAGACCATGTTGGGATTGAGGGCCTCCCACTGTTGCATTACTTTCTGGTGGTTGTCCCTCTGCAGCTGCTTGATCTACCCCATTCTGGCAAGTATCTGGCCCATCAAGCCTTGGGACTGTTGGTAAGCTCTCAAGACTTGGGAGATGGTGTCCTGGAAATAAGTATTGCCAGCAGCCTCAGTCCGCTGGCCCACACCATCCCTCCCATGCTCCTTACCCCCCCACGTGCCTGCACCCTTGGCACAGTGTGCCCACTACCAGTGGTGGCAGGTCCTTCATTGTCTAGGTTTTCTACTTGTGACTCCGGTACCTGTACTGGGGGCACATGATGGTAGAAACGGTCCTAGGGAGACAGGTTTTAGTGCAAATGGTTGCTTGGCTTGTTGATGCAACAGGGCTGGAAGGAGTTGATGTGGACATGGGGAAGCTAACAGTTGTGGACTGAACAGGTATCCCAGATGGGCCAGAGTTGTCCTCATTGTCCACACATCCAGGGATGATTTAATCACTGAAGGCTTCATCCAGGGGGAAGTGGCTGTCTCAGGAGTCCTTTCCATGGTCCCAATGGCAAGTACACCTTTTGAAGTTGAACAGACACTTACAGATTGTAATGCAACATGTGGTATCAAACATTGACAGGTAGCTATGCTTTGGGCTATGTACAAAAAAAGCTTTGCTTGATCTCCTGATATGACAGTGACACCTGCTTTCAAATATGGAGAACAGCTATGTGGAATGCAGACAATTCCTATATCATACATCTTGCTACAGGATGTCAGAGTATCTTGGCATTTGGATGGCTGTTCACGGACTCACATCTTGGCAGCTGTGTAGCTTAATATTTTTCATGTTACTTCCCAGTTAGCAGTTCAGTATTGATTCAACAGACAGCTGCACAATGTAATGTGGAAACTAACTTGTCTATCAAATTAGGAGTAGCCATTCTACTTGGCAATATGTCAGGTTACACTAAGTACAGCACACTGCCTATATGTGTATTCCCCCCAGGCGAGTATATTTCAATAGGCAATGGGAGGTAAAAAGGAAAATATAGCAGAGGACACAGCTGTTGCTGTGTGTTGGTGGTATTATACTGGCAGATGCCCAGAGCATTGCTGTCATTGCCATAGACTGTACAATTGTGGAGCATTCAGGTGGGTTTAGTAGATTGTTTAGTTGACATGCAAGGCAATGTTCATAGAGGTTCACTCTTCTGGTTTTGGTGAAACAGTGCCTGCTACGAGTGGTACTGCTGCCAGTCCCTGTACTACCCCCACCATACACAGACACTGGGCCCCTAGGTGAGTTTAGCTGACATGTGGGATGGCAGACAGGGGTATTCGGACAGTTGACCACAGGGGTTGTGAGTGGGTAGGCAGTTAAGATATCAAAAGGTGATCAGTGGGCATGCAAGATAAAACTCATGGGTGATATCATTAAAAAAAAAAAAGTTTTTTATTCTTGTTATTGTTTTGTTGAGACATCCAACCCAATTACAACATGTCCTACTCAAAACACGAATTTCACAGTAACATACTTATACCACTGGCACATGAAGCAGTTACATCGCATTCCCCTATATCCCCAGCAACTTGGTACCCACATCTTAGATATCAGTGGCTCTTCTCAATTTTGCCTACACAGGCTTGGTAGCCTGTGTCTTGAAGAAGCTACCCTAAGTTTGACTGAACCTCTTTAGCCGGTCAGTTCTCATGGCATACTTCCACTCCTGCTTTCTCACCAGAGCCATTTTGTTCCGCCATTCTTCCGCAGCTGGAATCTGCGTTGAGTATCAATTTTTCAATAAAAGAGATCGAGCAAAAGCTGTGGCAATAAAAACATTTTTTACCCATCTAGGAGAAAGTTGTACCTCTGGGTCATAGCCCAAGATCAGAAGCCAGATGCTAGGGACTATTTGGATCTGTAAAATCATATTCAAAAACCTGACGATCTTCCCCCAAAATTATCGGACAAGTTGACAGGTGCCTATCACATGCGTCCAATTTACTGTGCCATACGCTTGACAATGGAAACAGCGAGCTGGATGGCCGTGTTTAATCAGCGACCGAGCTTGTGGTGTCTGGTAGAGTAACCATTTGGTAAAATATAACATTCGGTGCCAGTTAGCTCCTTTTTGTGCCTCAAAATGTAATCGATTCAGTCTCCCAGCTGTCCTTGGATAGTATCAAACTTTCGTCCTATTCCCATTTCCTAGCAGCTTTAACCCAGAGATTAGAGTGTTTCCGATACCTAACTAAACTTTGACATTCCCCCTTGCGTCTGTTCCCCCTGGACCTATCAATTTTTCTTTTACTATGTCCTGGGTATCAAGAATCTGATCTATGTCTAAATCCTCAAAATTATGGAGCAGGTGCCTATAAGACCCCAACAGTAAAAAATCATTCCGCACTACGGCCCCTATGTTCAAACGTGTTGCCCATCTATTACCAACTGGGAAGTCTCCAATTTCCAGTTTGGGTGATATAATAGGTGTTGTGACTTACCTGACTCTACTACCCCCCCAGGTACTCCTGTCAAGCCCTCAGGATGCAAGATGACCAAGACTTCCTCCTCCCATGATGTGAACTGTGGGGGATGAGGTGGGGGACCACGCCAGTCTTGCTGACCACCAGCTGGTGCTTGGTGGCCATGGACAGACCTTCACCCTAAGGTCGATTCACCTCCTCCTGATATCCTCTATTGTGCATAAATAGCTGCCTTCAGAATTCACCCTTTTCGATTATTCTTTGCCACATCTACATTTTCCTGGTGATAGTAGTTTGCTGGACTTAGGCTTCAAATAGGTGTGGCTCTACTCTGATGATTTCACTCATCATGACCCTCAACTTGTCAGTGAAACAAGGACTTTTTGTGGGGACATTGTGGTGCTGGACAACAGGAAAAAGTGATGAAAACCGATGAAGTGTGGTTGCTGTGTTGTTAGTGGGTGGCGGGTAGTGCCTGATGTATAGGGTACTAATTTGTGTGTTGGGAATGTTGTGGTGGTGTGGGATGAGTGGTGTTTGAAGTGTGAAGGGGTGCCAAATCTATGGTTTGTAAATTACAGTTGCAATCTCCATCTTGTTGTGTGTGGCGTTCTGGTAGCAAATGATTGTGGGGTGTGAAGGGGTGTGTTTTATAGTGCAGTTCGTAGCTGTGTAGGATGTGTTGATGTGTGTGGAATTCAAACTACCCAATGTGGTACTGTGTATTACTGTGGTGACGTCAACTGCCGCAGTTCGCAACGCCATTTTTTTCTTCCATGGAAGAACCACTACAGTGATGTGTGGCTCGTAATACATTGGGTGGATGCTTGATGGGCTGGAGGTGCTGGTAGTTGGACCTCCTCTTTCCCGCCCTCCACAGTCCTTGCGGTGTCGGGATTTTGGCTGTCTTTTGGCAGCCTTGGCTATGTAACTTGGAATACAGCGGTCTGTAGGACCGCCAAAATGGCAGTCTTTTGGCAGCCTCCACCACAGCGGTCTTACCATCAGACCACCAAACTGGTAATGAGGCACAAAGTGTTGGTTACCTTCCACGTTTTACACCAGCTCCTCACACTCAACACTGTGGCATCCCTCAGGGGACCACTATATCCACTCAATTATTCAACATCTACTAAACTCACTTACCAGACCTGATTAAATCATTCAACCTCACTTGTTATAACTATGCAGATGACACCCAAATCATTCTAAAAATGGAAGGCCCATAACACCTCCTCTGAATTCAAATTTAACTCTTTGAGTCATAAACACATGGATGACTGGTGGACAATGGCAAAAATGCTAACCTACGCCATATAACCCTAGGAACTTCTGGTCCCTCCAAAAACATTGAGAAGCCAAACACGTAGAGGTAACCATTGATTCAAATCTATGCTTGATACCACATTTCAACATAAAAAAAATGTACACAATGAAAACACTATGTTGCATTTTCCAATACGTTGGATACTACTAAAAACCACAAACCATTCTTACACTCAATCTCCAAGCCTGACTATGCTTTACTTATCTGTTCACCATAAAAACAAATCATTGGCAGTTCATTGCCATACCAACCAAAAGTCCTTTCTCTTAACACAGTACCCTTTATAAACTGGTACTTGTCCCATTAGCCACTAATCTCTTAGTGGGATTTTGATTTGACAACTCGTTTTTCAAAACTTTTTTTTACATTGTGCAGTTTGAGAAAATACAGATTCTGATTCATTCTTAACCACTTCTCCATCTCAATGGCCATGCATGGCCCAGGGTTCATCTTATTATCTGGCCCTTGTAATGCCCAACCAAAGAAATCAAGGTTATGATGCTTCATACAAAAAGGCAAAACAGTTTTGAGCTTACCTGCCCTTTTCCTTATTCAGCTAGGGATTTTATTATACAATTAGCAAATATTTTTTGGACGACCTCCCTTGCATTGGTGCAGGACATCACATCTGCACTTCTAGGTTGGTAACGATTAGTAAGCGGTACAGTTTCCTCTTAGTTACAGGACCAAAGTGTAAAAAAGGGAGCATGGCATTGGACATGAGCATCAACGTTCAAAGATCAACTTGGATGGGTTACAGTCCCCAGATTGATCATATGCAAAATTCATCTAATCCAAAATGCTGCCACAATAACCCCTTTTCATCTTCAATTAGTCTTGAAATCACTAAATTGGCTGCCTTTGGCTAGAATGGCAATGGTCAAGTTATAATGCACTGCCCACGGAGCCTCCAAAAGACCACTACACCATAAATTAAATTCAACCAATACAAACAAAACAGAACACTGCTTCAAGCTTGCACCACAAATCATCATATCACCTTACCATAAGAAATCCATTAAAGGCATTGCTTTCTCATTTCAAGACAGCAACCTATGAACTCACTACCAGCCAAGATTGAAAGCAACCTGGAGAATATACACTTCAGAAGACAGTAGAAAATATTGCTTTTTCCAAGATAATTACATCATCCCACAATCCTGTGACAGAACCTTGATATGCATTTTCAAGTTCAATCTGCATCCCACAGATACAAACCAACCAAATCAGAACACTATTTCTGTATCCAGGTACGCTAATGAGACCTGACATATGGTTAACCTGGGTATTATAAAGTAACATCATTTCATATGTAACCCTTATGGCCCACACTCTGTTATCTGCAAGCAATTATATCTTAATCCTCTACCACCCACATAACACGTCTCCTGCAGGTCATGCCCATCACCTAATTCTGTATGAGCCAATAAATCAGCCTTCGCTAACTCAAAAGTCTTGGAATAACTGACAAGACCGGTCACTTACTGCTGGCCAACTAGAGGACTCAAATCTAGTCCACCGCTACAAGCCACAACTAGTTACAGATTATGTCTGCTTCTTTAAACTGCACAATGACATTCAGACATGTGATGATAGTATCAAAGTTCATCCCAGTAGATTTCACCACAATTTCTTTGTCAAACTATGCCTGACAGGATCAAAAACTCAAAATAAAATGTCAGGTTGGACACCCCAGTGCAGAAACCAGCTAAGTAAACAAAGATAATAAGAAATGTCATAAAGGGAGCAGTCAGCTTCCTAAACACCATAAACTGAAAGTCCCTCTCTCACACCTCCTCAACCATCACCTGTGAAGTGATGCATGCCAATAACAAAATAACTGCACCCTGTGGTGATCACTCACAACATGTAAACAATTACAACATATCACCAAAAAGTTCAAAGCCATCACTCTTCCAACACCCTACATGACGTAGCTTGTTGCCCATGTAGGCAAGTGCTTCAGTACCTCACATACGGGTAGAAAGTGCTATAGAAATGCTGTGATATAATGGAGTACTGATGATGCCATATCTGAACTCTTAATCATAAAGTGTGTAGCCAAAAGGCCAATGATAGTACCTCAACTGTTATGATTGTGCCTATCTAACATTATATCGCTCAGTGGTAAAAATAGGTCATCAAGCTATCATTTTAAAACCAGAGAAGTCATAATACCGTCAATAGTTCAATATTTTTAAAGGGGTATATCAATGTGTCATGCATTCAAGTAAATGTAACTCAATACAGTAAACTGGCTTGAAGGGAAAGCAGAAACAATTTAGTAGATTATCACCACCCCCCCCTCCGCCCAGAAGATTTAAGGTAACTTGAGGGGTGCCCTTAAAAAATTAAGAAACACAGGAAATCTCCCATAATCCCTTACACATCGGGCCACTGCAACTAACAATCTTCCCTCAGAGCAAATATATCGGGTCATTTGAAGAAACTCTTTACAAATTAGAAGGTACTGGGGAATGGCTGAGAAATTCTGTGACTGCTTCAGAAACTCCCTGTAGGAAAATGGCTCCCTGTTGCAGTTACCTCCCCACCTTTTGCCTAGTATTGATGCTGACTTGAGTGTGTGCTGGGATCCTGCTAACCAGGCCCCAGCACCAGTGTTCTTTCACTAAAAATTTACAATTGTTTCCACAGTTGCCACACCCCTTGCACACAGATAAGTTCCTTGTAAAAGGTACCAGTGGTACCAAGGGCCCTGTGACCAGGGAAGGTCCCTAAGGGCTGCAGCATGTGTTGTGCCACCCTAAGGAACCCCTCACCTAACACATGCACACTGCCATTGCAGACTGTGTGTGTTGGTGGGGAGAAAAAGCCAAAGTCGACATGGCATCGCCCTCAGGATGCCATGCCCACAAAACACTGCCTGTGGCATAGGTAAGTCACCCCTCTAACAGACCTCACAGCCCTAAGGCAGGGTGCACTATGCCACAGGTGAGGGCATAGCTGCATGGGTACTATGCCCCTACAGTGTCTAAGTACATTCTTAGACATTGTAAGTGTAGTGAGGCCATATTAAGTATATGGTCTGGGAGTTTGTCAAAAACAAACTCCACAGCTCCATAATGGCTGCACTGAACACTGGGAAGTTTGGTATCAAACTTCTCAGAATAATAAACCCACACTGATGCCAGTGCTGGTTTTATTTTAAAAAATGCACACAGAGGGCATCTTAGAGATGCCCCCTGTATTTTACTCAATCCTTCAGTGCAGGACTGACGGGTCTGTGCCAGCCTGCCACTGAGACAAATTAATGACCCCCTGGGTGAGAGCCTTTGTGCTCCCTGGAGCCAGAAACAAAGCCTACACTGGGTGGAGGTGCTTCACACCTACCCCCTTCAGGAACTGTAACACCTAGCAGTGAGCCTCAAAGGATCAGGTTTTGTGTTACAATGCCACAGGGAGGAGTCACAAAGAGGGTGTAGCCACCCTCAAGGACAGTAGCCATTGGCTACAGCCCCCCAGACCTAAACACCCCCGTAAATTGAGTATTTAGGGGCGACCCGGAACCCAGATTCCTGCAACCTGAAGAAAGAAGAAGGACTGTTGACCTGAAAGCCCAGCAGGGACGATGGAGACAACAACTGACTTGGGCCCAGCACTACCGGCCTGTCTCCAGACTCAAAGAACCTGCACAGCGACGCATCCAGCGGGACCAGTGACCTCTGAGGACTCAGTGGCCTGACCTGCACCTAAAGGACCAAGAACCTCCCGAGGACAGCAGCTCTGTCCAAAAACAACAACAAAGAAAGCAACTTTAAAGAGACTAACTTCCCGCCAGAAGCGTGAGTCTTCACACACTGCACCCGAAGCCCCTGGCTCGAGTTCAGGACAATCAACACTGCAGTGAGGACTCCCAGGCGACTCCAACGACATGGACACCCTGAGTCGACCTCTCTGCACCCCCATAGCGACGCCTGCAGAGATGATCTAGAGGCTCCCCCTGACCACGACTGCCTGGTAACAAAGGAACCCGACGCCTGGACCAAGCACTGCAACTGCAGCCCCCAGGACCGAGAGGAACCACCTACCACTGCAGGAGTGACCAGCAGGCGGCCCTCATCCTAGCCCAGTCAGTGGCTGGCCCAAGAAGCCCCCCAGTGCCCTGCCTGCATTGCCAGAGTGACCCCCGGGTCCCTCCATTGTTTTCTACAACAAACCCAACACCTACTTGGCACACTGCACCCGGCTGCCCCTGTGCACTGAGGGTGTGTTGTGTGCTTGTGTGTTTCCCCCCCCCCCCCACCCCAGTGCTCCACAAAACCCCCCTGGTCTGCTTCCAGAGGACGCAGATACTTACCTACTAGCAGACTGGAACCAGAGCACCCCTGTTCTTCATAGGCTTCTATGTTATTAGGGCCCTCCTTTGACTTCTGCACTTGACCGGCCCTGTGTTGCTGGGGGTTTGGAGTTGCCTTGAACCCCCAACGGTGGGCTGCCTATGCCCAGGAGACTGAACTTGTAAGTGCTTTATTTACCTGAGAAACTAAAAAATACTTACCTCCCCAAGGAACTGTTGATTTTTGCACTGTGTTCTCTTTTAAAATAGCTATTTGGCATTTTTACCAAAACTGTGCATACTACTGTTTTAAATCAAAGTTCTATACTTACCTGCGTGAAGTACCTTACAATTTATGCACTTACCTAAAATTTGAATCTTGTGGTTCTAAAATAAATTAAGAAAATAATATTTTTCAAAATAAAAACCTATTGGCCTGGAGTTAAGTCCTTGAGTGTGTGTTCTCATTTATTGCCTGTGTGTGTACAACAAATGCTTAACACTACCCTCTCTTTTAAGCCTACTCCTCAACCACACTACCACAAAATAGAATATTAGTATTATCTAATTTTGCAACTATCAACCTCTAAGAGGAACCCTTGGACTCTGTGCACACTATCTCTCACTTTGAGATAGTATATACAGAGCCAACTTCCCACATTGGTGGATTACTGGTGGGGTTTAAGACTTCGCATTTGCTGGACTACTCAGCCTATACCTGATCACATGACTGAAATTCCAAAAATTGTCATTAGAAATAGATTTTTGCAATTTGACTATTTTTCTAATTTTTTTTTAAAAGTCCTGCTGGACTTTGTATAAGTCCTGTTAGCATTTCTTTTGAAGTTTAAAAGTATGTAAAACTAAGGATTTAAGTTCTAGAAGTCATTTTTTTTATATAAACAAATTTTATTGTTTTAAAAATGCAAATCACCAAACAATTGGCGCAGACAGTACGGCAAGTTTCAACTTCAAATATCGTTGACATTTGACAGTATAGCATTTCAAGAGGCATGCGTAATTTCATTGCCACACTCAGCGTTAAGGGACCTGGCTCCCACTCTGACCTATGACAACAACCCCAGCCATCTACCCCATATCTTCTCATGTTTCCGGGGACACCCCCTCGACTCATGCACCAGTCTCTCCTGGTTTGTGCACCAATCCACACCCCTTCTCCATTTTTTAAAGGATGGACCGGAGGGCACACTTCAGGCAGCAATCAGCAAGGCCATACCGACAAGGACGCGGCTCGCCCGGGACCTTTCCACATCCTCCATCACCCCTAGTAAAACTAATTTGGCTGAGAACTGCAGCTCCAGCTCCAATACCATGTTTAATTCGTGAAACACTTTACCCCAGTAAGTCTGCAGCACTGGACAGGACCATACCATATGGAAAAAATCCGCAGGTTCCTCCGCACATCGTGGACATTGGGCTTTGGGACGCAGCCCGGCCCAACAGAGTCTGACAGGTGTTAGATATGCTCTATGTAGATAGTAGAATTGCACTGTGCGAAGTGTCGCCGACACAGCCGGGGTCCTGGGAGCCATCAGCGCCTCCGACCACTCTGTGTCATCAAAGGTCCCCACCCATGTCTCCCATTTTGTTGTAGTCGAGTCCAGGCCGTCCGGTGCATTATTGATTAACATTTTATAGACCTCGGAAATCCCCTTCCCACCTAGATTCCCCATGATTAGTTTGGCTTCGAGTGGGCTGAACTCCGGCAGCGGGGTGCTGTCGAGAAGTGCACCCCCAGGGCATGCCTAAGCTGGAGATATCTAAAGAATTGTGTTCGGGATAGCTGAAAGTCTGCCTGCAACTCCTGAAATGTCTTTAGTGTCTCTCCTTTCCATACTTCTCCTACCAATGAGATGCCCAGCAAGTCCCATTCCGCAAATCCCTCCAATGCCGCAGCCGCAGTCGCACTCATCCACTTCCCCCTCCACAGCGGAGTCTGAAGAGTAACAACAGCATTCCAATGGGTATGTCGCAGCGCAGCCCACCATGCCGAGAAAACCACCACCGCCCTAGTAATCGCTTCCATGCTTTGGAGGAGGGGTGTACCATACAACATATCAAGGATATGAGGGAAGCCCAAGACTTCCAACTCTACCTGATAGGCCGAATCCGACCAACCTCCAGTGAACCAATCATGGATCACCAGCAGCCGAGTCGCAAGGTAGTAAAAATATGGATCAGAGGCACCTAGGCCCCCCTCATATATTCCTCTCTGGCAATGCCGCGCTGCCACTCAGTGTCTGGCCCCTTTCCAAAGGAACTGCGCTGTGGTGCCCTCCAAAGCTTGAAACTATGAACGTGGGATCGGGAGGGGAAAGTTCTGGAAAAAATACAACAGCCTAGGCAAGACCATCATCTTGTATAGGGCAACACCGCCCATCACATTTAACGGCAAGGCCTGCCATCTCTGCAAGTCCGTCCTGATGCGTGCCAGAAGCGGGTCGAGGTTCTTCACCCAGGTTAGTTCCGGCAGGAGAGTCAAACAAATGCAGAGATATTTAAAGCTAAGCCTACGCAAGGGTATCGTGTCTTGCCAATTGAAACAGTCACAGGTGTTTACCAAGGGGACCAACACTGACTTTATAGGGTTCATTTTTAATCCTGATGCCAGTTCATAGAGTCGTAAAAGATGAAGGCTGCACAGACCCGACACACTTGGTGTTCCTATGTACAGCAGGACATCGTCAGTGTACAGGGCTATCCCGGGAGCGCCCCCACCTCCAGCCACAGTATATTGGATCTGTCCTGAACATCTGAACCAGTGGCTCAATAACTGGAGTAAATAGAAGGGGGGACAGCAAGCAACCCTGCCTTGTGCCCCGTCGGACTTCAAAGACCGACAACAGGGTCCCGCTGACCTGCACACAGTCAGAGGGGTCAGCGTTCAGCGCCTGGACCAGGCGACAAAACCTCGGTCCGATACCCACCCACTGGAGCACCAAAAAGAGAAATCCCCAGTCCACTGAATCAAAAGCCTTTTCAAAGTCGATGAATAAAAGAGCTAGGTCTCGGGCAGTCGGTGACGTTCGTCAAGGGCCACATGTAGTCGACGGATGCAATGTTGAGTACTACGAGTTGCCATAAACCTGAATTGATCGGGATGTATTAGTTGCGGCAAGACCCTTTTAAGAGGCGTCGCAAGGATAGTAGTGTAGATTTTAACCTCACAGTTAATCAGAGATATCGGCCGATAATCTGCACAGTGGAGCGATGGAGGTTGGGTTTTATGGAGCACCACAATGGTGTCGGCGTCCAGTACCCTCGTGAAGGATCCCCGCAGCTCCGCCTCCATAAAGAGAGCCACCAGACGTGGCACCAATTCTTCTTTGAACGTCTTGTAGTATTCTGACGGGAAACCATCAGGACCAGGAGTTTTCCCTGTTCCCAACGCAGAGATGGCCACACCGACTTCCTGCACACTGAGAGGTTCATCCAGAATTTGCACCTCTGTCGGGGCAACTGCAGCAAAGAAACATCATCTAGCACCCGTTGGGCATGGGTTGATTCTACCGAAGTCGAGGCCCTATACAGTGCCTTGTAGTAGAAGGCGAAGGCCTCACCTATTACTAAACGCCCGCGACTCGGCCTCTTTCCCTGTCCCAAATTTCGGGAATGATACTAGAGGGCCGATGGTGGGAAACCAACCAGTGAGAAGTCATTTTTAGATTATTAAAAAGTAATTCCAACTTTTAGAGTTATAATGAGTCAAATAGATGAGACAGTGATGGAACTCAACCTCACCCCTTACCTGCATCTATGGATGTCAGAGTTAAGGTCTCTCTGTAAGATAAAGATAAAAACTGGGTCCAACCCTACCAAGGCAAGGCTCCAGGAGCTCTTGGCAGAGTTCACAAGGGACAACCCCTCTTACATGGAGGATACTCCTTCAGATGGGGAAATTAGTGAACAGGAGGAAGAACTTCCCCCCCGTCCTAAATAGGGAGGACAGGGCTCCTAGCACCCTGTCCCCAAAAATCATAGTCAGACAGCCTGTTTTTTCCAAAGGGGAGTCCAGTGCCTCTTTAAGCACTGAGAACAGCCGCAATGAAGAGGAAATCCTGTTAGCCAGCATGGCCAAGAGATTGGCTTCAGAGAAGCAGCTCCTAGCCATAGAAAGGGAAAGAAAAGAAATGGGTTTAACTCCCATAAATGGTGGCAACAACATAAATAGGGTCAGAGAGAATACTGACACCCTAAAAATCCCCAAAGGAATTGTAACCAAATATGAAGAAGGTGATGACATCACCAAATGGTTCACAGCTTTTGAGAGGGCTTGTGAAACCAGAAAAGTAAACCGATCTCAATGTGGAGCTCTCCTTTGAGAAATGTTCACTGGAAAGTGTAGGGATAGACTCCTCACACTCTCTGGTAAAGATGCAGAATCTTATGACCTCATGAAGGCTACCCTGATTGAGGGCTTTGGATTCTCCAATGAGTACAGGATTAGGTTCAGGGGGCCTCACAAAACCTCAAGCCAGACCTGGGTTGATTTTGTAGACTACTCAGTAAAAAGACTGGATGGTTGGGTAACTGGAAATGAAGTGCATGACTATGATGGGCTTTATAATTGGTTATGAAAGAACACATTTTAAGTACCTGTGTCAATGAAAAGTTGCATCAATATTTGGTAGACCTAGGTCCAATTTATCCCCAAGAATTGGGAAAGAAGGCAGACCACTGGGTCAACACTAGGGTAACCAAAACTTCCACTGGGAGTGACCAAAAGAAAGGGGTTACAAAGCCTCCCCAGGAGAAAGCGGTGACATTAGAAATAAAGAAAAAGAGTCCTCTTTAGACCCCCAAAATCCAGTCCAGGTGGGTGGGCCCCAAGACACAACCCAAAACAAAGGTGGGTACCAGGGTAAGAACTGGGATGCCACTAAGGCATGGTGCCACAACTGTAGACAGACAGGGCACCACACCAAGGACACTTCTTGTCCCAAAAACACACCCCCTAGCAAAATCCCACGGGTGACCAGTGTAGCCATTGGGGATGACTCCTCAGATGAGGAGGTCCTCATAACCTTCCACTGGAGAAAGGGCCCAACAGGTGAGTTGGAGATTCCAGAGGGAAGTAGACACTTCCACTACCTACTAGTGAATGGAAACCCAGCCACTGCCTTGAGAGACACTTGTGCCAATCACACTATTGTGCGTGACAGGCTGGTGCTCTCCAACCAGTACATCCCAGGTGAGACTGCCAGAGTAAGGATTAGCCCAGACAAGGTCATTAATAGGCCTGTGGCTTTAGTGCCTCTAGAAGTGGGTGGGAATTTTAGCTGGAGAAGGGTGGTAGTCAGTACAGACTTCCCCCTTGATTGTCTGTTTGGAAATGACCACCCAGAGGTTAGTCAGAGCCCAAGAGAGGAACTGGTCCAGTGCCAGTCCTCTCCCAAGGATTCTGAAGGTGCTGCCCCTGCAGTAACTGCAGGTAGGCCCCAGAAGAAAAATAAAAGAAAACAGTACAGGAAGGGTGGACAACCTTTAGCCAAGATTCCAGCAAGTCAAGGAGATTCTGCTCCAGTAGGGGAGAACTCCAAAAGTGGCACTGGTAAAGCCCAATCTGACCCACAAGAAGTCCTGGCTAGTCAGGCAACTGTTAAGCATGAGTGGGTGGCTCCTCAGCTAACAGAAGAAAGAGTGGAAGAAGGGTGTTTACTACAAGATGTGGCAATCCCCCACTTTACCACAACAAACACACACACTGAACCCAAAGAAGCCTGTAACTTAGCCCCTTCCCTTGTTGGTGAAGAACTAAAGGTGTGGTTCTGGGCACTGACAGCTGTCAGCGGCCTTTGCTGGGTGTTAGCCTTTATAGCTGCACTGTCCTTGGCATGGTAGTCTGACCCCATGCCAAATAGTTAGCCCCCCTGACCCTGCTGGTCATGGTGGGGGTTACTCCAGCTATGGGTAACCTCTTTGGGTAAGCTAGGGGTGACCCTGGCTAAAATAAGATTAGCAGAGGTGGATACCTCTAACCCCAAAATAGAGAGAATGGGTGAAGACACTAAGAGATAGAAAAGAAGCAGTTTAGACTGGGTCTTATCACTATGGAAGTAGGTCAGCTCCCCAGAGGGAATGGTCTGAACAGGAGGATGTAAGGCAGAGTAGGCCCTGCAACAAACCAGCCTGTTTTCCCTACTTTTCCTCACCTAACAGACTAGGAAGACTCTCCCAGCTTTGGCTGAGTCTTCTGGCCTGTAGGCTGGGGGGAGAGAGGGCGGAATGGCTCCCTGTGGCAGTTACACCCCACTTTTTGCCTGGTATTGATGCTGACTTCACTTGAGTGTGCCGGGATCCTGCTAACCAGGCCCCAGCACCAGTGTTCTTTCACTAAAAATGTACCATTGTGTCCACAATTGGCACACCTCTGGCACACAGGTAAGTCCCTTGTATAAGGTACCAAGGGCTCTGTGACCAGGGAAGGTTCCTAAGGGCTGCAGTATGTGTTGTGCCACCCTAAGTGAACCCTCACCTAACACATGCACACTGCCATTGCAGATTGTGGCGGTCATTCTGACCCTGGCGGTAAAAACCGCTAGGGCCGTGGTCCGCGGGAGCACCGCCAACAGGCTGGCGGTGCTCCTTTGGGCATTCTGACCGCGGCGGTACAGCCGCGGCCAGAAACGGAAAGTCGGCAGTCTCCCGCCGGCTTTCCGCTGCCCAGGGGAATCCTCCATGGCGGCGCAGCTTGCTGCGCCGCCATGGGGATTCCGACCCCCATACCGTCATCCTGTTCCTGACGGTTTCGGCTGCCAGGAACAGGATGGCGGTATGGGGTGTCGTGGGGCCCCTGGGGGCCCCTGCAGTGCCCATGCCAATGGCATGGGCACTGCAGGGGCCCCCGTAAGAGGGCCCCACTTAGAATTTCAGTGTCTGCTTAGCAGACACTGAAATTCGCGACGGGTGCTACTGCACCCGTCCCACTCCGCCGGCTCCATTCGGAGCCGGCTTCCTCGTGGAAGGGTGTTTCCCGCTGGGCTGGCGGGCGGCCTTTTGGCGGTCGCCCGCCAGCCCAGTGGGGAACCCAGAATGACCGCCGCGGTCTTTTGACCGCAGTACGGTCTTCTGGCGGTTCCCAAGCTCAGAATCACCCCGTGTGTGTTGGTGGGGTGAAAAAAGGAAAAGTCGACATGGCATTCCCATCTGTGTGCTATGCCCACAAAACACTGCTTGTGGCATAGGTAAGTCACCCCTCTAGCAGGCCTTACATCCCTAAGGCAGGGTGCATTATACCACAGGAGAGGGCATAGCTGCATGAGCACTATGCCCCTACAGTGTCTAAGTCCATTCTTAGACATTGTAAGCGCAGTGTGGCCATATTAAGTATATGGTCTGGGAGTTTGTCAAAACAAACTCCACAGTTCCATAACGGCTACACTGAATACTGGGAAGTTTGGTATCAAACTTCTCAAAATAATAAACCCACACTGATGCCAGTGGTGGATTTATTTAAAAAAATGCACAGAGGGCATCTTAGAGATGCCCCTGTATTTTAACCAATCCTTCAGTGCAGGACTGACTAGTCTGTGCCAGCCTGCCACTGAGACGAGTTTCTGACCCCCTGGGGTGAGAGCCTTAGTGCTCTCTGGAGCCAGAAACAAAGACTGCACTGAGGGGAGGTGCTTCACACCTCCCGCCTGCAGGAAATGTAACACCTAGCAGTGAGCCTCAAAGGGTCAGGCTTCGTGTTACAATGCCTCAGGGCACTCCAGCTAGTGGAGATGCCAGCCACCCGAACTCAGCCCCCACTTTTGGTGGTAAGACTGGGGAGATAATGCGAAAAAGAAGGAGGAGTCACGCTCTAGTCAGGACAGCCCCTAAAGTGTCCTGAGTTGAAGTGACCCTGCCTTAGGAAATCCTCCATCTTGTTTTGGAGGATTCCCCCTGATAGGATTAGGGATGTGCCCCAGTCCCCACAGGGAGGAGGTACAAAGAGGATGTAGCCACTCTCAAGGACAGTAGCCATTGGCTACTGCCCCCCAGACCTGAACACACCCCTAAAGTGAGTATTTAGGGGTGACCCTGAACCCAGGAAATCAGATTTGTGCAACCTGAAGAAAGAAGGACTGTCGACCTGAAAGCCCCACAGAGACAACAACTGACTTGGCCCCAGCCCTAACGGCCTGTCTCCAGATTCAAAGAACCTGCACAGCGGCGCATCCAGCGGGACCAGCGACCTCTGAGGACTGACCTGTAACTAAAGGACCAAGAACCTCTCGAGGACAGCACCGCTGTCCAGAAACAACAACAAAGAAAGCAACTTTAAAGAGACTCTAACTTCCCGCCAAAAGCTTGAGTCTTCACACTCTGCACCCGATGCCCCCGGCTCAAGTTCAGGACAACCAATACTGCAGAGAGGACTCCCAGCGACTCCAACAACATGGACACCCTAAGTCGACCTACCTGCACCCCCACAGAGATGCCTGCAGAGAGGTTCCAGAGGCTCCCCCTCACCGCCAATGCCTGGTAACAAAGGAACCCTACGCCTGGACCAAGCAATGCAACTGCAGCCCCCAGGACCAAGAGGAACCACCTACCAGTCCAGGAGTGACCAGCAGGGGGCCCTCATCCTAGCCCAGTCGGTGGCTGGCCCGAAAAGACCCCCCTGTCCCCTGCCTGCATCGCCAGAGCGACCCCCCAGTTCCCTCCATTGTTTTCTACGACAAACCAGACACCTACTTTGCACACTGCACCCGGCTGCCCCTGTGCCGCTGTGGGTGTGTTTTGTGTGGTCCCCCCCCCCCCCCCCACCCCCACCACCCCCAAGTGCTCTACAAAAACCCCCCTGGTCTGTTCCCCGAGTACGCAGGTACTTACCTGCGAGCAGACTGGAACCGGAACACACCTGTTCTTCATAGGCACCTATGTTATTTGGGCCCTCCTTTGACCTCTGCACCTGACCAGCCCTGTGTTGCTGGTGCTGTGGGTTTGCTCATTCATTTACCATTTACCGTTCTATAGAGTAATGTCTTAAGTAGAAAGGACTTTTAGCTCGTTCGACAACCAATTGCCAATTCATTTTTCTTATGGTGAACCAAAAAATAAAGGTGATCGTGCTGGGTGATGAACTCCCTAGGTATAGATATTCTATGCAGAAATTCTGTAATACTCCGAAGAGGGGTTCGGTATAGAACGCAGTACACAATCAAGATGTCAGTGCTATTTCATTTCTTTTTTGGTGCTTTGTTAACACTGTTACATTTTCCACTTACGGTTTCTTAAAGAGGTTTGAGTTTGAAAGACGATCCAACAATAACTGATTCCAATGTTTTGGTAAAATGACAAATGAGAACACCTGACATGTTTTGTTAAAACCACAGATTTGTGGTAAAGCTTTTTTTAAACAATGAAATGAAAATTAAACAAAACTCAAGATCACGTCGTAGCAAGTCATTTGCATCATTGGGCACATGGTTAGTACACCAACAGAAGCTCGTTGTTATTTTCGTTGAAAGGATCTATTATGCAGGGAAGATAGCACATGATATGAATTTTAAAAATACTGCAGATTTATAGTTAGTTACGTCGAAAGCGGAGTTAACTCGTATATCATTGTCTTGGTGGGTATATATGTTATGTCTAATAAAGACGTGCAATATTTGTGCATAAGGATACTTTAAATTAAAGCAGAGACTCCCATTTTTCGCTGCTTTTTTTTTTTTTTTGAGGACAGAGGAGAGTGCTTCAACACTGTCCAAAGTGAACTTGCCAGTAAAAACAAATGAATACCCAAAAGTGTGAAACTAATCAAAATCATTTGATTGCTATTAATGTATGGGCCACTGCTTAATGGAATCTCCCCCGTCTGTAAACAATGTGCTCAGGTACAGATGTTAACTACTCTGGAAACATTTATTCCACCTTTATATTCGGTGGCGTTGTAGATGGGAAAGTATCAGCTTCAGAGACGTGACAGGCACAGGCAATTCTAATGGGAGACTACCAGTACTCTACCATTCAAAATGTCTGTGCATTTAAAGCACCGGTAAACGAAGAAAAATCTTTGGTAGTAAAGGAGAGTAGCAATGATGTGATGGGCTGTGGTGCAAACAAGGAAAATGGCCCCTTTGACTGCTGTTAGGTTAGTAAAATGAAGCAGATATCAGGGATCAACGAGCCCCGGTACCACTGCACCTCCTGCACTAACAGTAGCTACGTCCAGCCCTGTCAGGATGTGTCATGTTTTCAGATGGCATCCGTGAGCATGGTGACATGACTATAACATCAATGTGCCACGCATCTCTAGCCTCTCATAAGTGTATGGCAAGGTGTGTGCAGAATATTTGCAGTACATGTAGGATGATTATTTTTTTATTAGAATGTATTTATTATATTTGTATTTATTAGAATATAATGTATATATTATGTATAATATGTTATTATAATGTATTATATATTTAATATATATTATATAATATATTTTATGTATTATATTTTTTATTAGAATTGCTTAAATACAATATCCAGAACGCATCATAATGGTTGGTATGGATATTTGTTATAAAAGGTGGAAGAAAGAAAGGACTCACTCACCGTGACCAAGACTCCTTGAGAGTCGAAACGCGTTGGTGGTTGTTGCTTTGAAATAAATACATGCTAATTTTGGAATTTATTGGGTGCGTTTAATTTGTTGTTTTAATATATTTACGAGAGTGGTCTCCTCCGTCATATATATACACACACACACACAATAGCCTGCAGTTTTATAACATTACTGTTAATAAATAGTGTCTGATGAGGTCATCATTAACAAGGGTATAAGCTATGTATGGTCACCGGAGAAAATTGAATAAATGCAGTTTTAAAATGACTGTAGTTATGCATTTCTGTCAGGATGTCAGCGTAATACTTAGCATATTTGAGCACACTACATCTCAGTCCAAAAGAGATCACCCTTACAGGATTAGTTTTATGGGAGGCCTGCTATTTAAAATGATGTAAACATATCATGTTGTACATTCAAAAACTCGGACAGCAAGAAATTATAATGGTATATACTGCCGTGAATGCACAGAACGAAGGGTTTTCAAACTGCTTGTGCAATTCCATCAACTTTACAGTAATTAAATTCAAGGCCCATGCTGGAAAGATAAATAAAAACTATGTGAACAACAGCACTTAAGTAAAAAAACTAAGTGTGAAATGCACTGTTTTGGTGGAGTCCAAACTTACCACAGTACAAATGCAGTACACTGATATTCATTGTGACGGGGTCTTTTATCCCGAGTCGAGGGGATATTGGAAGAAGGTGACAGACGCGGCACTTAAGGGTGTAGTACGTTTATTTTCTTGTTCGTTGGGATTGTAGCACTAGCTTTTCCGCCAAACTGTTATATTCCAAGTCCAAAACTAATATAAATCCCTTTTCTTTTCAGGGTTCCTTGGTGTTCCCGGGACGGCCTGGTCCGGTTCGGAGGGAGAGGTCTTGTTCACCCGGCTCTCATGGTCCCAGGATTTCCCAAAACAAAGAAGGAGAAAGGAACAGGTAAGTGGGGAAAACTATTTATATACGGTTAATTGGGGTTAGTAAGGAGTGAAAGGGGGGGGGGATTCTGTGGAGGTGGAGGAATGTGGGGTTACTTTTCTCTTGTGACTTCCTTTCGTTGTGCCCTTTCTGTGACCCCCTTACAGTTTTATTCACTGGTCTGGGTACGGTCCTGGTGTGATTATTCTTCAGTTAACTGTGGTCCTGTTCAAATTGGCTCCCCTTGCCCTCCCTTCTTAGCCCCCTTAAACCCAGCCAACCACCCAGAACCCCAGTCCCAGCCCCGGTACGCTCGTACCTGACTTGGCCACGCCCCTCCAGGGACGCGGCCGGCTTGTAGGGGATCTCCCGACTTCGTCTCGGCAGGGGCGGGAGGCGCCCAAGGGTTTCCGCTCTCCGTCCGTTGTTCCTCGTCCACGGCGGGGTTTCCCTTCTCTCTTGATGGTCCGTGGCGTTCGTCTCTCCGGCTCTCCCTGACGTCGGCGTCTCTCTCTGGGCCGCGCAGTGCTTCTCCTCCGTCGGTCGTCCTTCCTGTTTTTGTCTGACGGATGACGTTGGACGTCATCACGTCAGAAATCCCTCGGGTGCCCCCGGGGTATCCCCCGGCGGTCGTTCGCTCCGACAAAGAACCGGCGTCCGGAGGCGCCCGGTTACATTCATATTTTGAGAGGTTATGTGCTCTGTCGCCTCCTCTTTCACTGACAGACGTTGCCCATACTGTTCAGGAAGAGCAAGTTACTTACCTTTGGTAACACTTTTTCTGGTGGATACATTAGCTACCTGTGGATTCCTCACCTAACGAATTCTCCCCATGCGTAGCATTCAACAGAAACTTCTCTCTAGCTCTGCACGTCGGCGAGGACGTCACAATTGCCTGACTCCATGCGGCTCAGTGTGACGTCATTGTGGCAATAAGAGGCCCTCGCCGCCGTGCTGACGTCAGTTTACGCCATTTTTGACGTGCTTTTTAAACATACAGAAAACACCGACAATCTAAACACTTCATGATCGTAAATAATAAAACTTTATAGAGAACCTTCATATAAAAACTTTCACAAAAAGTTCCTTAAAAAGAACATACCATTATGTGCAGTTTGCAAACATGGAAATAACTTGAATTGCAACTATGAACATATATACATATATAGAAACATAGATTTTAAGGCACTGAAGTGCACACCCAAAGCGAACCTAGTATGACCGGACAGACAACGGGGAGGTGGGAGGGACCGTGAGGAATCCACAGGTAGCTAATGTATCCACCAGAAAAAGCGTTACCGAAGGTAAGTAACTTGCTCTTCTGATGGATACAACTACCTGTGGATTCCTCACCTAATGAATAGAGTCCCAAAGCAGTACCACCTCGGAGGAGGGTGTCCGTCTGGTCACACCAGGAACTCCTGCAGCACAGACCGTGCAAAATGGTCATCCCTCCGCACCTCCGAATCCAGTCAATAATGCTTTACAAAAGGTGTGGAGAGAAGACCAAGTCGCGGCCTTACAGATGTCCGCCACGGAACACCTCTGGCCAAAGCCGATGATGCCGACTTGGCCCTGGTGGAATGGGCTCTGATCCCCTCAGGAGGATCTTTCTTCGCCAATGAATAACATATTTTTATACAAAGAACGATCCACCTGGAGAGCGTTCTCTTGTGGACGGCCTTCCCCTTCCCCACGTATCCGATAAAGAGTTGTTCATCCAACCGGAACTCTCTCGTCCTGTCGATATAAAAGCTGAGAGCCCTCCTAGGGTCTAGACGATGGAATCTTTCCTCCTCCTTAGATGGGTGCGGAGGAGGGTAGAACAACGAGAGAGTTAGGGATTGTCTCAAGTGAAACGGAGACATTACCTTGGGGAGGAAAGCCGCCCTGGTCCTCTAAACCACCTTGTCCTTATGAAAAGTCGTAAAAGGCGGGTGAACAGAAAGGGCCTGCAGTTCACGAACACGTCTAGCCGACATAATGGCTGTCAGAAACACAGTTTTGAAAAACAAATACCTCAAGGGACAAGAATGAAGCGGCTCAAAGGGAGAGCCCATCAAAAAAGTAAACCCTAGATTCAGGTCCAACTGCAGCATGATAAAAGGAGTGGGAGGAAACCTATTAGTAATCCCCTTCAAAAATCATCAAACCAAAGGAGATTTGAATAAAGAGGGTTGATCTGGAAGACATAAGAAGGCCGAAAGGGCAGAAAGATGGCCTTTAACAGTGGCCACAGCACAACCGCACAGAGCCAACGATAATGCAAATAACAACATATCTGAAACATGGGCACTTAAGGGATCAATTTTCTGCTCTCCACACCAACAAACGAATTTAGCCCACCTACTCGCATAGACCGATTTGGTGGAGTGCCACCTGGCCGATAAAAGAATGTCCACCACCTCTGGTGGGAGAGAAAAAGCACTCCGGTTGCCCCGCTCAATCTCCAGGCATGAAGGTGCAGGCTCTGGATTTGGGGGTGTAAAACCTGCCCCTGCGACTGTGGGAGGAGGTCTGTCCTGAGAGGGAGAGGGAGCGGAGGGTACAGAGAGCTGAAGAAGGTCTGCATACCATACCCGTTGTGGCCAATCCGGAGCTATTAGAATGACTTGGGCCCGTCTTGGCGAATCTTCCTCAAAACCAGAGGAATCAAGGGTATGGGGGGAAACACGTAAAGCAACTGGTTGCACCAGGACATCTGAAACGCGTCCCCCAACGCTCCTTGCATCGGATACTGAAGGCTGCAGAACGATAGACAGTCTGCGTTCTCCCGAGTGGCAAACAGGTCTATCTTGGGAAAACCCCACATCCGAAAGAGGTGAAGAATCAGATCCGGATGCAGACGCCACTCGTGCTGGTCCGAGAAGAAGCGACTGAGCCTTTTCGCCCTTACGTTTTGGACACCGGCCAGATGGTTTGCTACTACGCAAAGCCGATGGTCCCGAGCCCAGGACCAGAGTCGCAGAGCCTCTCTGCAAAAAAGGTATGACCCTACACCCCCCTGCTTGTTGATAACCACATCGCGGTCGTGTTGTCCGTCAGGATCTGAACTGACTGACTGCAAAGGGACAGGAGGAAGGTCTTAAGGGCCAAACAAATCGTCCGCAGTTCCCGCAGATTGATATGAAACCTCTGCTCTACTGGAGACCAATGACCCTTGATCTCCAGATCCTCCAGATGAGCTCCCCACCCTAAGGTGGAGGCATCCGTTATCACCGTGGTCACCGGAGTTGGCAGCGAAAATGGCTTTCCTTGAGAAAGGTTGCCTTCTGCAGCCCACCATCAGAGATACGCTGCAGTGTGTCTGGAGATCTTTAGCGACTCCCCGAGATCTCCTCTGTGTTGAAACCACTGCCTGCGGAGGCACCACTGAAGAGCCTTCATATGCCAGCGTGCATGAGTGACCAACAGAATGCAAGAAGCAAACAGGCCGAGCAGACAAAGGAACTTGAGGACTGGAATTACCGCTCCTTCTTGAAACATTGGAACCAACGCCTGAATGTCCTGTATCCGCTGTGGCGGAGAAAAGGCCCGATTCAATGTCGTGTCCAGTACTGCCCGTATGAACAGGAGGCATTGAGAGGGCTCTAGGTGACACTTAGGCACATTTATTGAAAAACCCAGACTGAACAACAACTGGGTTGTCAGCTGCAGATGACGCAACACAAGCCCTGGAGACTCGGCTTTGATCAATCAATCGGACAGGTAAGGGAATGCTGCTACTCCCTTCCTCCTGAGGTGTGCTGCAACAACCGCCATCACCTTCGTGAAGACCTGAGGTGCGGAAGTAAGACCAAAAGGAAGGCCCGCAAACTGATAATGCTGCGACCCTACCACAAACCGGAGATACTTCCTGTGCAACTTGAGAATGTGAATGTGAAAATAAGCATCCTGCAAGTCGACCAACACCATCCAATCCTCCTTGTTCAACGCCAAACGCACCTGTGCCAGAGTCCGCATTTAGAATTTCTCCTGTTTGAGGAATCAATTCAAAACCCTCAGACGACCATCCTTTTTGGGGATCAGGAAGTACCTGGAATAGCACCCCTGACCCCTCTCCTGCTCCGGAACCAACTCCACTGCGCCCTTCAACAATAGGGAGAGAACCTCCTGTTCTAGCAACAGGAGATGATCTTCTGAACAAAAGGAAGGACGGGAGGGAAGGGAGGAGTAATCTCCCGAAAGGGAAGAGCATAACCTTTTCTTACCACACTGATGACCCAGGAATCTGATGTTATGGACTCCCACATGGGAAGAAAAAGAGAAAGCCTCCCCCTACCGGAGAGACATGAGAGACAATGGCAAGAGGACCAGGGCTGCTTTCCTTGTGGTAACCCTCCAGTGGAAGAGGAAGAGGAAGGGTGCTGCTGCTGGGTGGCCCCTCTTGTGCGGACTCTACCCCGCCCCCTAAGCGATCGATAAGGGAGGCTTGAAGACTGCTGCCCCGGCTGCTGTGACCTCCCACGAAAGGAAGCCCCTATACCAAAAACTCGCAGCCGTCTGAATGACCAAAACGGGGTGGAAGCAGCCTGCAGACCCAAAGAGCTAGCAGTGGCCCTTCATTCTTTAAAGCACTCTAGCGCAGAGTCCGCTTTTGATCCGAATAGTTTTGCCCCATCAAGAGGCAAATCCAATAGCGTGGCCTGGACGTCAGAAGAAAAACCAGAAGTGCGTAACCACGCATGACGACTGGTGGCAACAGAAGTCCCCATGGCTCTTGCAACAGAGTCCGTGGGATCCAGCCCTGACTGAATAACTTGCGTAGCCGCCGCCTGAGCATCCGAAAGAAGGCTATGCAAGTCCTGGGGCATGTCCGGAAGAACAGTCTTTGCCGCATCCATTACAGCATGTATATACCTGCCAAGAACACAAGTAGCATTGGCAGATTTCAGCGCCATGCTGCATGATGAAAACACCTTCTTGGCTGATTGGTCCATTCGCTTGGACTCCCAGTCCGATGGGACTCCTGGAAACGAACCAGGGGCCGACTTCGAAGAGCAAGATGCTTGCACCACCAGACTCTGGCAAAGGGTGTTTTGACAAAAACTCCGGGACCCCAGGTGCAGACCTATAACGCCTGGCCACTGATCTACTAACTGCCGAAGAGGTGACAGGCTTCTTCCACACCTCTTCGATTGGTTCCATTAGAGCCTCATTAAAAGGTACAAGAGGATCCACCATGGCTGTAGAAGGGTGCAAAACTTCCGTCAACAGGTTGGTCTTAACCTGTGCTGTAGGTAAGGGAAGTTTAAAAAAAGTTGCAGCCTTCCTAATCACTGAATGGAAAGTGGCTGCCTCCTCCGTATATTCTCCTGGGGAGGCCAGATCCCATTCTGGAGAAGTGTCAAGTCCACTTGCAGTATCCAGTACTGGGAACTCACTCTGGGGATCAGTGATCTCACCTTCTTCAAGGAATTGTTGCAGATATTCCCTTTCTTCCAGCAATCTAAGGGCCTTTCGCCGAGACCTCAACTTGTCCTCCAGCCCTGGCAATGACATGGAGTGCAACGACGTCGGTGAATGGCGCCGGGAAGGCGTCATGATAGGATCTCCGGATCCACCCAACGCCGCAGATGGATCCATCGGCGCCATAGACAAGGCTCCTGCATCCGACTATGCCATCCGACCTCTAGGTTCTATCTCCTCCGAAAACGGCGTCGAAGGTCTCTCCCTCAACGTAGAGGGCTGCGCTGCCATCAGAGGTGCTTGACCAGAGTCTCCAGCCGAACAGAAAGGCATAAACGGCATCGGCTTGTATGGAGCCGGAACGCCGAGATTGAATGCCAGGGGACCGGTGGGGCCAGCTGGCGCACCACCTCCTGGAGCCATATTTTGAAATATGGCAAACATGGCATTAAGAAATGCAGCTGGATCCGTACCCGGAGTCGGGAACTAAGGATAACCTTGCGGAGCCGCAACCGGGCTGGACTCTTGGCCGCCTGGATGCACCGGAGAAGCCAGATGACTCTGAGGCTCCACGACCTCGAAGACTGACGGCGCCGGGGAAATTTGTGGTGTAACAGGCTGTGGGGGACACCGTCGGACTCACTTCCCAAGACTTGCGGCACCGAGTCGATGGAGACCTCGACTCCGACGACTCTTGGATCGACGCTGAGAGTCAAGGTGACGCTGCTTCTTAGAGACGACTTTCCTGAAGACGATCCATGGTGCCGCTTCCTCTCCTTCCTTGACTTAGCTAAAAATAGCTTCGCCTCACGCTCCTTCAACGCCTTCGGATTCATCTTCTGACAGGAGCCGCATTGCTGGACGTCGTGATCCCAACTGAGGCACCAAAGGCAGTCGTTGTGAGGGTCAGTCACCGACATCCGACCTCTACACTCCCTGCAGGGCTTGAAACCCAATTTCTTTGGAGCCGACATCGTGAAAAGAAAAAAAAAAAAAGTATCCCTTCCGAAGAGCGAACGATACAGGTAGCCAGAAAGTAACCGTTATCGAAGGCACAGAAAAAAGTGAACTGACGTCAGCACGGTGGCGAGGGCCTCTTATTGCCACAATGACATCACACAGAGCCACGTGGAGTCAGGCAATTGTGACATCCTCACCGACATGCAGAGCTAGAGAGAAGTTTCCGTTGAATGCTACGCATGGGGAGAATTCATTAGGTGAGGAATCCACAGGTAGTTGTATCCATCAGAAATGGGTGTTTCTCATCTAAATTTGTGATGCCTTTATAGCTTTCTGGGAAATGTAACTTTGAAAGCGTTTCTGTGATGTGGACTTTAAGCATTACCTGGTAGAGGCACCTCTGTAGATGATGCTGTCTGTGGCTTTGACGTAAAGTATATTTTAAGTTTTTAGACTGTTTGCAAATTTGAAAAGGTCGATTTGTGTGGTAACACAATGCCATTTATTAGTTGGACAAAGGGAAAAAAAACTTTCAGTACTACACTTTTGTTTCTGATAAATTGCAAATTAGCTATATCTGTACCACAATGCAGACTGTTCTTGCTACCTCTGAGTTTGCATATCTTTTTCCAATTTGTTGTAGTCTTTCAACTAATGTTTTTTCTTCGTGTTGGGTTTTTAATCGTAATTGTGCGGTGATGTGGTAATGGTGCAGTTGCCAAGCATATATTATCTAAAAACTTAAGGGTATGTGAATGTTGTTGCTTTCTTTGAGCTACTCTTGTTTATATGTTGGATGAGTAAAGACTGTCTGCCTGAGCTGCAATTGTGGTACTGGTTTCAGATACAAGATGCCCAATTCACAAACTGCACTCTATCTAATATGTTTCATAGTACTATAAAACGTACTACAAAGTGCTATTCACAAACTTCACTTTTGTAGTAACTCACACTTTCACAGTAATTTACACCTGTAACTTACACTTTCGAGGTAACTTACAAGTTTGTATTAACAAATTAAATTACATTATTTTGAATAGTTAATATAAACATACATTTATGTTGTAGAAATATATAAAATCAGTATGAATAATTATAAAATATTTAATGACTTTTTTTTGTTTTAAACATAATGTAACATTAAATTGTATTTAAAATAATTATATCTATTTCAATTAATCCTATACTTCACTTTAAAGAATTAACATATAAAACAATATTGTTTTCTTTAGATAAAAATTTCTTATTTAATTTACACTTCATATTTTTTTTCAACATAACAATGTATTTCCATTAATTGAAATTCTAATCCAAATTAATTTAATAGTGCTGGGGCATTTTTTCTATTTTGTTGTACATTTTAAATAAATATATAAAATTAATTTACATTCATATTTAACAAACACATTTGTAATGTGTATTTTCTAGTTAAATATTTTTTTAATTTCCCAGACACACTACCATGCAGCACTCTGCCCAACTAAAGAGTCTCCATTTGGTAAAGTATAGGGGCAATGTAAAAAACTTATTTAATTTGAAAATCAGGATTAAAAATCTGTTTATATTCATGTAAATTGATGTATGTATTTAGTCTAGATGCAGAACAAAAATAGAAAAAATACTACAGGCCTATTAAATTAATTGTGAATTAAAACACATTTTAAGTAAAATATATTAGATTGAAAATAAATTATTTTTCTGAACTTTAAATTATAATAAGTTCTCATCGGAAACAAAAAAAATTTAATGTGCAATATTAACTACTGAAAGTGAAATTTAGATTTAAAAACAATATAATGTCACATTATGTTTTATATTAAAAATAGGTTATTACAAAATTATAATTAAATAACAGTAATTTTATATTTTTAACAATTTATATTTTTAGCTATTTTAAATAATTGAACATTATTTCAAAAAGTGTTTTATTTGAAGTCACTACCTCCATTACTTGCTATGGGAAGGTGCTGCAGGACCAGTGGTTGGCCACATGTAGTGCTGGACTTACTATAAGAGTGTAACATACTATAAAAACGCAGTTCATAAATAATTAAAAATAGTATACAGTTCATAAATAACGAAAAATAGCATACTTACTCAAAAGTGTAACATTGCTCAAAAGTGTACATTATCTTTGTGAATCAGGTCCAAGGAGTTTGACGTGGTATAATTTTGTCAAATGTAAACACTCTCTTAGTTATCACTAAACTTGTGTGTTTTTCAGCCGTGTAATCTCGATTTAATATGGTTCAAAATGTAGTTTTTGATGGCATTTTACTTCTTTTTCTTCTTTCTTTTCTATGTACTTTGAGTTAACATCTTTTTGGTGACCAGTCAAGTCTTACTCATCTTTTTCTACTAGCATCCTAATTGTATCACTGAATGCCTTTTTGATTTACCCTTCCTATGGTGCAAGTCTTGCTGATTTGGTGGAAGAATTTAAATGCGTCATCATTTGATGCTGCCTTTTTTTGTTTTACTTAACCTACTGGAATCTTATGCCAATCATGGTCTAACAAAATATTTTTTAACAGTAACTAAAAGTTAAGGCTGTAGTGGATCTGATACCTTTACTAATTTTCTTTCACTTTAAAATAACAATGTAGTAACAAACAACTAGAAGCTAAATGGAAGCTATCTATGTTCCCTGCAGTAAATGTTCTCTGATATTATCACGTCAGTGTATCTTCTTTTATCTACAGCACCCTGTCTGATATATTCACATCAAAACTACAAGAATTTCAAAACCCATACATTCTGCTGAATATTCTTTTAAGATTCTTTTGGAATTCCCTCTTTTTATTGACAGGTGTATATAATGATTTAAGTTTTAGATTGCTGCAATTGTTTGCTAATGATAAGGTACACAAAGATATTTTATTTTGTCACCCAAATCTCAAGAAGCCATCATAAAAGACAGGACTTCCTCACTGTATGCTAGGCAAAAGAAGATTCATAGAGGCACTACCATTGAAAATGTTACTGGCCCTCTTGGTAAGGCACTACCTCCCCAATTACTTCTTACCAAGAGGCTGGAATAAATACTACTAGACAATCTAATATCTATAACTTGACATATTTACAGACTGGGGGACAGTATTGTTAACCCCTTCGCTGCCAGGCCTTTTCCCCCTCCTGTGCCAGGCCTTTTTTTGGCTATTTGGGGCAGTTCGCGCTTAGGCCCTCATAACTTTTTGTCCACATAAGCTAGCCAAGCCAAATTTGCGTACTTTTGTTTCCAACATCCTAGGGATTCTAAAGGTACCCAGACTTTGTGGGTTCCCCTGAAGGAGGCCAAGAAATTAGCCAAAATACAGTGAAAATCTCTTTTTTTTTATAAAAAAATGGGAAAAAGTGGCTGCAAAAGAAGGCTTGTGTTTTTTTCCCTGAAAATGGCATCAACAAAGGGTTTGCGGTGCTAAATTCACCAGCTTCCCAGCTTTCAGGAACAGGCAGACAGAATCAGAAAACCTAATTTTTCAATACAAATTTGGCATTTTAATGGGACATACCCCATTTTTATGATTTTTTGTGATTTCAGCCTCCTTCCAGTCAGTGACAGAAATAGGCGTGAAACCAATGCTGAATCCCAGAAACCTAAACATTTCTGAAAAGTAGACAAAATTCTGAATTCAGCAAGGGGTAATTTGTGTAGATCCTACAAGGGTTTCCTACAGAAAATAACAACTGAAAAAGAAAAATATTGAAACTGAGGTAAAAAAAAACAGCAATTTTTCTCTACGTTTTACTCTGTAACTTTTTCCTGCAATGTCAGATTTTTTAAAGCAATATACGGTTACGTCTGCTGGACTCTTCTGGTTGCGGGGATATATAAGGCTTGTAGGTTTATCAAGAATCCTCGGTACCCAGAGCCAATAAATGAGCTGCACCCTGCAGTGCGTTTTCATTCTATACCGGGTATACAGCAATTAATTTGCTGAAATATAAAGAGTGAAAAATTGCTATCAAGAAAACCTTTGTATTTCCAAAATGGGCACAAGATAAGGTATTGAGGAGCAGTGGTTATTTGCACATCTATGAATTCCGGGTTGACCATACTAGCATGTGAATTACAGGGCATTTCTCAAATAGACGTCCTTTTTACACACTCTCCTATATTTGGAAGGAAAAGATGTAGGGAAAGACAAGGGGCAATAACACTTGTTTTGATATTCTATGTTCCCCCAAGTCTCCCGATAAAAAGGATACCTCACACTTGTGTGGGTTGGCCTAGCGCCCGTGACAGGAAATGCCCCCAAGACACAAAGTGGACACATCACAATTTTTGATAGAAAACAGATGTGTTTTTTGCAAAGTGCCTACCTGTAGATTTTGGCCTCTAGCACAGCCGGCACCTAGGGAAACCTACCAAACCTGTGCATTTTTTTAAACTAGAGACCTAGGGTAATCCAGGATGGGGTGACTTGTAGGGCTCTGACCAGGTTCTGTTACCCAGAATCCTTTGCAAACCTCAAAATTTGGCTAAAAAAAAAAAAAACACATTTTCTTCACATTTCGTGACATAAAGTTCTAGAATCTGAGAGGAGCCACGAATTTCCTTCCACCCAGCGTTCCCCCAAGTCTCCCGATAAAAAATGTACCTTACTTGTGTGGGTAGGCCTAGCGCCCACGAAAGTAAATGGCCCAAAACACAATGTGGACACATCACATTTTTTCACAGAAAACCTACCTGTGGATTTTGGCCTCTAGCTCAGCTGGCCCCAGGGGGGGCAGAAATGGCCTAAAATAAAATCGCCCCCCCCCCCCCCCAACCCCTCCCCGGGAGCAACCCTTGCCTACGGGGTGGCTCCCCTTGCGTGGCATTGGCGCAAAAAAAAAAATCCCCAGTGCATAGTGGTTTCTGCACCCTTGGGGGCAGATTGACCTAAAATCGTCCGATCTGCCCCCAAGGGGGGCAGAAATGGTCTAAATACAATTTGCCCCCCAGGGGAGCGACCCTTGCCTAATGGGTCGCTCCCCATCTCTTAACAAAACAGAAAAAAAAAAAAAAACACAAAAAAAGAATTTGCCCTGGCGCCTAGAGCTTTCTGACCCCTTGGGGGCAGATTGACCTAAAATTGGCCGATCTGCCCGAAGGGGGGCAGAAATGGTTTAAATACAGTTTGCCCCCCAGGGGAGCGACCCTTGACTAATGGGTCGCTCCCCATCTCTAAAATAACAAACAAAAACAAACAAAAGAAATTGCCCTGGCGTCTAGAGGTTTCTGCCCCCGGGGGGGCAGAAATGGGCTAAAATAAATTTGACCCCATCCCCCCCACGGGAGCGACCCTAATAGGCCGATCTGCTCTCAGGGGGGGCAGAAATGGCCTAAAATAAATTTGCCCCCCCCCCCCCAACCCGCTGGGGAGCGACCCTTGCCTACGGGGTCGCTCCCCCCTGCGTGACATTGGCGGAAAAAAAGAATCCCTGGTGCCTAGTGGTTTCTGCCCCCTTGGGGGCAGATTGACCTAAAATCGCCGATCTGCATATCGTCCCCCAGGGGAGCGACCCTTACCTAATGGGGTGCTCCCCATCTCTAAAAAAACCAAACAAACAAAACACACAAAAAAAATGTTCCCTGGCGCCTAAAGGTTTCTGCCCCCCCGGGGAGTGACCCTTGCCTAAGGGGTCGCTCCCCTTGCGTGAAATTCATGTAAAAAAACAAAAAAAACTCCCTGGTGTCTAGTGGCTTCTGTCCCCCTTGGGGGCAGATTGGCCTCATAAAAATAGGCCAATCTGCCCCCAAGGGGGGCAGAAATGGCCTAAATATAATTTGCACCCCCAGGGAGGCGACCCTTGCCTAAGGGGTCGCTCCCCACCTCCAAAAAAACAAAACAAAAAAATGATCCCTGATGCCTAGAGGTAGCTCCCTCATGCCAGTTTAAAAAAACCAAATATATCCCTGGTGTCTAGTGGGCGTTTCAAAAGCCGGATTGCTTTGCAATCCGGCTGCTAAAACGCTCAGAGAGACTTCAAAGGGAAGGAAATTCCTTTCCTTCCCTTTGAAGCCTCTCTGGGCCTCCCCCACGTGATCGAAAGAGAAATGCTTTGCATTTCTCTTTCGATCGCGCTGGAAGCTGAGCTTCCAGCGCGATGGGAGGAGGCCCTCTGTGATTGTCAGCGTGTGATGCGTGCTGACGTCACGGGGGGGGGGGGTCGGGGGTGGAAGGGGAAGGGCTTCCCCTTCCATCCCTGCCTTGGGGGGGGGGGGGGGGGGGGGGGGGGGAGCACATGGGGGGAGCGCTAGCGCTCCCCCCAGTTCCCGGGTGCAGGAGGAGGTGATCTTGTCCAAGGTACCCGGGAGCCTAGGGGTTAAGAAAAACATAAAATATAAACAATACCATATATGATTACAGGCTGTCTGGCAAGCTGCATTTTGCCATTAAAGTCATCTCATGTGTGGCTCCCCCTTTCTCGATAGGCAAGGGTTCAATTTGTGGCAGGGGTTTCGGAATATCATATTGCATGTTACATTAGAAGTAGTCTGGATTGCATGTAAACGTGACTGCATTTAACATTAGAGAATGTATGTATAGGCATATCAATAGAAAACAGGTCTATTTGAATGGTAATGCTAACAAAGTTGTGCTCAACCACCAATGTTTTTAGTCCAGAAACTACATGTTTTTTTTTTTTTTTTTTTTTTGGTGAAACACTTTATTGACATTTATCATTTAAGAAACACTGAAATTGATAAATCATATCACACAGATTCCCCGGCAGCATGCCAAATGTATTCGCCCCCCCCCTTGCGAAAGGGGGAAGCCTCTCCATATTCATGGGGAACTAAGTTATAATGCAAGTAAAGCTTTCAAATCCCCCCAGAGTATGCACCACATCACTAACTGCTGAAAGTACCCTTCTGAAAAATAGGATACAGATTAACCAGAATTAAAGGAAAAAACAGAAACGGCCATAACAGAAAAACATCAACAAAACTCTATGTCCCATATTCCTACAATGTATGTCATACAGTCGGGGATGGGGTACCAGAAGATAAGGGGTGCAGATGCCCCCAGGACACATCTCCCCCTCTACTTCCCTGGATTCGTCCACTCATACTGAGCCTTATACATGGAAAAGGTGCAGCGCCATAAGACGTGGACTACAGGCAGTAAGCAGCACCCCCCTAGAAAGAAATCCTACCCGGGGGTCCCAAATATAGTCAAAAGCTCCTTCTAGAGTTATCCAGTTTATCAGCTAAACGCTCCATAGCAAGCCAATGCCAGAGTCTGACATACCACAGTGTCACTGGGGGCGGATCTTTTTTCTTCCAGTATGATGCTAGGACAGTCTTTGCTGCCCCCAATGCCAGCCAAAGGATAGAGCGATTACCCTGCCTTTGAAGTTGCAGTTCAGGAGTGCGTAGACCCAATAGGACACGTGCCGGTGATGTCGGAATAGGGTAGCCCAGAATCTCTTTTAGATGTGACGGAATTTCATTCCAGTAGGGCCGAATAACGGGACAATCCCACCAGATATGCCTAAAATCTCCCAACATCCGACATCCACGCCAGCACCTATCCGATGCCTGAGGAAAGAGTTTTTTAAGCTTCTCCGGGTAAAGATACCAGTTATAAAGGAGTTTATAATGAGCTGCCCTAGTCCCCATGAAGTGGTTATCTTTGACTATATCCTGGAATAGTCTGGACCAAAGTCCCTCCTCCACCGGGCCATCCAACGTCCGTTCCCAAAACTCCAAATGACAAGGAGTATAAGGACGTTGAGCTGATAGCAATAATCTGTATAGTGTGGAAATACTGCCCCGCGCCAGCCACCCCCCTGCTGAACAAATCTCTCAATAGGAAGAAGCTCCCTGACGTCGGCCGCTTTCATATGAGGTTGAGTAACCCATTGAGTAATTGATTATAATGGGAGCGCACGGAGCTGGGGAGATGGAAATCCCCAAACACCGCTCAAACTAATAAGGCAGAGAAGAAATCCTTCCACCTCTGGTACTCTCGTAGCATTGTCTGCTAGGAAAAATTGGCTTGCATACATCTTTGTTGGAAAGACAGAAAAAAGTGGCATTAGCTTCCATAGTTTCCATATGCATCTGAAAAGGGGCATGGTATGCACATTTGTGCGGTAAAATGAAAGCTCTGTAAGACTAACGCCCTCTTTGCTCCATAAGACACCATTAGCAATAAAGGTTGAAGTTACCACTGAAGAGGTGAGGTTAGACACACCGAATGGTTGCTAAGAAGAAATACATAAGGATTCAGTTTCAACTGCTGATATGATGACAGCATAAGGTATGTTGCAAACCATATACGTCTTGACATAATAAAGCTTAGTGAACTTATACAGACATTAGGATCGGATGGCTGAAACCACTGCAGATTTATTGGGTATGGAAAAGACTAATGAGTTAGGGGTGTGTGATAAAATATGACTGGGGCTTTCTTAACCTTTCTCATAATTTGCATACTATCTTTTGAGTTGTGCATAACTGTGATCATTTTAATACTCTTTATGAAGAGAAATACAGCAAAATAAATAACTATATAATTGCGAAATACCAGTGCACGTTCTCCTCTTCTTCAAAAAGGCTACATTTCCTTTAGGGGCGAAGGGGATCTACCAGTGTGACTCCAATAATACTGGGGTTATGTTCACACTGGAGAGTTGATAAGCACATTTCTTTGCCCACATTCCTTTCATTTTCTCACAAATTACTTTAATACTTTTCACTGAGAAGTTTTTAACAGGTGCACCCTTAAACACAAACATTGAGAAACAATTATTCTTAAAATGTTGCTTACTAGCTGCACGCCTATATCAGACCTCACCAGTAGCTCACAAATACTATCACACAGGTTAACCCTGCACTGTACCAACCAAAGCATAAATATACAGCATTTCCTATATCAAACTGGATTTTGTTCTCTTACCTGAGCAATATATTGATGCAAAGAAATGAACACCTGTGGGCTCTTGCATAAGGAAAACGTTATTTACCTAAAGTATGCATTTTGAGGAATGGGATGTTGTAAACTCGCAGGCAACCAGAACTGGCTTCCTTTTGACAGGAAAGCAGTATTGGATGCATATGACTGCCATGCCACGCAGATTTACGCACACATCTGGTCTCCGGTTGGTTATCTGTGTACCACTGCATTGTGGGGGTTCAGGAAGGATGACATTGATATGCTTGAGTCAGAAACAAGACTCCAAAGAAAAACAAGATACATTAATCCAAACCCAATATTATACGGCAAGAAACTGCTCATAGTATTACGCACAAACTAATAATGTGGGGCTAGTAATACTTTCCTTAGGCAAGGACACAATGCTGTGCAGACGACATATTGGGTACAGATTGTAAAGCAGTACCCACCATTTTTAAGGCTGCACATGACAGAAAGAACTAATGGTAGTATTAAACAGTCTTTAGCACAGTTTGTACCGCTAGTGCACACATTCTAGTGTGGATATAAAGACAGTAATGCATAGCAAATGTGTGTACTACCAAACCATGTTACGGCTCTGAACATGTCCACAAATGGAACACCTCTGAAGACTGTCACAGTAGCACGTTTTTCCCTTATGCAATAGGGCCTAGTGTTTACCAGCCAATATGTGTTTAGCACAAACGTAACAACCTTGAATGCACCAGACAATCCAGTGTGCAATCCCTGAATTAGAAATGGGTTTGCCTGCATGTGGTGGTGTAACTGCAGCAAACTGATTTGCGTTCCTAAATGATTTAGGGTCTTAAGAGCTTGGTTACCAGCATGCTCTGCCACCCAAGTGGTAAGTGTCTAATTTTCCATTTTACAAGTGCAATGCAGCTAACGGCACATAGGATATCTGCCATGTTTTGATCCAGTGTCCAAACTCTAAACAAGGCCCTTAGTTTTTTCACTGTAATACAAGTATATAGACAGTACACTAAAACTCTTAATTACCGAATGTAAGTTTTTTATGCTTTATCATGATGATTTGAAGAAGGTAGTAAATTTCACATGACTGACCAACCTGAAAAGGTGAACTCATTTTGGGTATAAAACTCAGGTGCCTACAGAGATCCACCATCTCTCTATAAACCTAAAAGAATGTCTATTCCACACACAATGCCGGTATTTCACTGCTTCTAAGTAACCACCTCAAAAAATGTACCTTCTAAGTTACTGCCTGCGTACTCCTTGTATTTAAAGTCTCAAAAGGCCGAGCCATTAATCTTGGTAACAGTATTTAAGCCCCAAGATGATGGCTGGATGGTACTTGGTGGAATCACTCTTAACTCTTCCATTAAAAACCTCAGAGAATGGCTGAATGCTGAAGGTGAGCACCAGTTTTGCAAGGTAATAGGAATGCCCTATTAGAAATGTAAGCAAAATAACTGTATTGTAAAATCTTCAAGTATTTTACAGCGTTACTGTGGGGACCCGCAACTGGATCAAAAAAAAAGTGACGGATACAATTACAAAATATATTCTATTTAGGAAAATAACTAACTCTGGTTGTTGTAAGCCTTACCTCTTTTAAAGTATTCTTACAATCTTTAGGCAACTACAAGAACCCTAACTCTAAGACTTAAGCAGCAAAGTTGCCAGATTGTGGCATCTTCCCTACCACATATAGAATGAGTGAGAGATGAAGAAAAGCATACACAAACGTCCCTTACCCATATAGCTACAGTATTCCCTACAGATTTGGGATATTAATAACTTGAAGCAAAGCTGTGGCATTTTTTGTGCACTTTTGTGGTGAACAGTTTGATTTGAGGGACTCGGACCGATTACGAGTTTGGTGGACGGGAAGACCCGTCTGCTGAACTTCCGACAGGGAGGTTACCGCCTTACTGACGACCTCCCCATTACGACATTCCGCCATCAGCCCAGTAGGAAAGTGACGGCAGCAGTACGCATTATGAGAGTGCTGGGCAGGGGGACCACTGCACTGCCCATACCATGGGCAGTGCAGGAGCCCCCCTGTGGCCCCCTGCACCTGTTCTCCGGCAGCATTTTCATGGAGGTAAGACCACCATGATAAGGCTGGTGGAAAACCAGGTTGTAATCAGCAAGGCAGTGCCGAGTTCAGCGTTGGCTGATGACAACCTGCACCACAGTCACCCTCTTGGGAACATTGTTCCCGGTGGAGATGGAAGTCTTTTGGCAGTGCAACTACCAAACTCCTAACTTGGCGGTCGGACCGCCAAACCAGCAGCGGTCATGACTACCACCACGAGTCTGGCGGTCTGTTGACTGCCAGACTTGTAATGAGGCCCAATGTCTAACATTTTTGCTTTGGATTCCATTTATGAGTTTTGATGGTTTCTGCTGAGGAGATCTGCAAAGCTGTTGTCTACTCCTGGCAAGTGTTCTATTAGATGCAACTGTGTCTGTCTAAAGCTCAACATCAAAATGTACTGTGCAAGCTCAGATAGTTGGACTGTGTGTTCCTCCCTGCTTCTGTAAGTAGTACTTTGCTGTCAGAACTAAACTGCCATGGAGATTTATCTGGAAGCCCTTGAAACCTAGGAATAATGCTGTCCATTTCAGTACGTTGATATGCTGTGATCCTTCTACAGAGCTCCATTTGCTTTTAACTCGTCATGTGCACATGATGTGCACCACCGAATTGTGATAAGCATCTGTCGTCGGAGTTGTGGCTGAGGGTCTGTAATTGTATTGGTGATTGAGCCTAAAAATGTTCAGTATCTTTAGAGGCTGCAATATCATTTATTCACATTGAGGGTAAACTCTGGTATGTGTAACAAAGACCTGGTCTGTTTTGTGCTAAACACTGAGGAGCAGTCACCTAGATATGTGTATACTAGTGACCTTGTTGACTATATTGGTGCACCACCACCACTGCTACACTGCAGATCTTATCTCAAATGATATCATGTGAATTATTAATGCTAAGCACCTATAATATATCAGACGATCACTTGGATCCATAAGTGTATGAAAATGTACATTTTTTAGATCGAGCGATCAGGAAATCCTCTTGCATCAGTAGCATGATGACCGATTGTAATATTTCATTCAAACTGGATGTTCTTCACATAGACGATCAGTATCACCAACTCTAGGATCTGTCATAAAGAGTTGTCGTTCTTGAATAGCATATAGCCGGAATTAAATCCAAGTTGCATGACCTGAGTGGTGAGATTACATTGACAAATTCCATATCTTTCTTCCTCAAGAAACCTGGGCAGTGGATATGGCTCATAGGCAGGGGTTTGTAACATTTTCTATTGAGGCTATTGCTTCATCAGCAGGCAGGTATTCAGGAAGTCTCATTGTATGGGCCAAAACATCTCTTGATTGCCTAACTAAAGTTATCAATACCAACTGCACAAACCTTCTAGCGCTTTAAATGGTGCCTAAATCAGGGACCCCGTACCTTCTGGTCAATGTATATAACAGATCTAGTCCTTGTAATAAAACATCTCCAACCTTAAAATCTCTATCTGCAATTTTGAAGCCTATGGAAGTAACTTCCTTTTGTTTATTGCAGGTGATTTTCACACCTCTTTTCAGCTCTATCCTCCCTTACCAGAGCTGTTTAGGGAAGAAGAAAATGTTGGGGAATTTATGCCTATTCTGGACTTAGAAGGCACACGAGGAGGAGTTGTACTGCTCTTCTGATTGCTGACTTATCTGCAACCCTATGGTTTATACAAGCGTGTAACGGCTACTCTATATTGTATCTGGAGGCTAATCCAATATAGACTATGTATTATTGGATGTCAGGGCCTGGAGTGAGCTGGTAGATATGGAGGCAAGTCATCCCCAGTAACGCAACCATTTTCCTCTTGTTCTCTTTGGCATGGTCCCAACTGAAAGACCTTTTTCAGCCTACCAATCGAATATCAACTGAAACTGTTTTAACTAAATGTGAGGAAGGTGGATATTAGCAATGTGCAGCATAATCAGAAGGGTATATATTATATCTATAAATTAGCAAATCTCTGGCAGTACTTGTTGAGCTTGACTGTATGCCCTCCCAGGTGCTTGCCGTACATAGTGATTTGTTCTGTAGCCTGAAAAGCTTCCTTGAAAAAAAGAGACTAAACCTCACAAAAAAAACCTCACACAAAAAAACCTCACCAACTGCATGATCGGTTTGACCGCCATTGTAGAGCGGCTAAAATTAGCTTGATGAATGCTCTTAAAAGTAACATCAAGTCTGTCATCTTTACTGCAAGAAAGGTCTATAATAGAGCTATTAAATCTCGCAAGGCCAGCTGGGAAGCCAGGATCTAGGCAGACATGCTGGAAGCAGCAAGAGGGGAGGACAATAGATTATTTTGGCACCTGGTGACACGCAAAGGTCACAGAGATCAAGCTCTCTCCGAATGCCATGTATCCGTAGGGGAATGGGTGGAACATTTCACCGCTCTCTACACAGAGGTTGAACCCACGGACACTGAACCTGAGCCTAAGGCCCCACTAATAGAACGGGTAGCGACCCTGTGGTCTTTACACTGGGAAAAACCCTTGACGTGCTTAACGCACAAAAAAGTGGGGAAGGTCACTGGGCTCAACAGAATCCCTGCTGATATTTTTTGATCTGAACCATTAACATGGGGCCCTTATAACAACATTTTATCCAATGCCATTGAGGCAGGTTCCCACATATCAGCCTCCTGGACAGCGGCAGAAATTGTGGCAATTATTTAATAGGGGAGTAGGCAAGACCCAAGGAACTATCGCCCCATTAGTCTTATAGATAATGTCCAAAAAATCGACAGCAAATATTGACTACGCTCTGGGAGTGGATACGGTCAGAAAGTGTCTTGTCGCACATTCTGGCTGGGTTTAAGTCAAAGATAAGTACAGTGGACCAGGTCCTTTCTTTTTTTACCATAAAGTGAAAAACGGTTGACATTGAATGGGGTTCATTATAAGTCTCTTTTGTCGACCTGCGTGCGGCATTCAACCTTGTTCCTAGGGCCAAGCTGTGGAAAGTATTATGGAAAATTAAGGTCCCACTTGGACTACTATCCCTGATTCAACAACTATACTCAGGTTATTTTGCCAGGGTTAGATGGGGTCCTAGTGGAGAAACAAGCACTAATATTCCTATTCAGCGTGGTGTCCTCCAGTGCTGGGTTTTGAAATCCACCCTATTCTTGCTATTCATTGATGGGTGCTTTTCTTACCTTATGGATTGCTGGAAAAATTTCCCAAAAAACACAGGGTTAAAAGTTCTGATTCTGCTTTATGCTGACAATAGCCTTTCTCCTTTCTAAAACCTTGAATGGACTACACAACCTCCTGGGGAAGTTTGCTATTTTTTGTACGGACCACGGCTTAGAAATAAACAGTAACAAAACCAGGTTTATGACTTTCAATCACCACAAGAGAGTTAGAGGGAATCTGACCTTGGAAGGTGTTAGTCTGGAAAGGGTAACCAAAGTTGACTCAAAATAACTGCTCACACAACAGCGGACACTCTTAATCCCAACTCCGCCTCTAGTTCCGCCAAACCGAATTTGACTATTTGGGTGTGAGACTCAGTAACTCTCATAATTGGCTGGCCCAGATTTAAAAAAAATGCCCTGATCCTCAAGCACTGAGGAGGGTCCTACTCAGACCTGTCAATAGGGTAGCCTCACACCCGATTTCGTCAGTAGTAGAGATCTATAAGGAGCAAGTGTGTGGGGTGATATGGCTTGTCTGAGACCCATTCTTTATTGTTCCAGACTTTGGTCCACAGAGGAATTGGCCCCATACAGAGGGTATCTCAGGGAGATTGTTGCTCATCGCTCAGCATCCTTGATTCCGTGGGTTTCTCACGTAAAAGCTGGGCAGTTCAACCTTGGCCTGTCAGATTATTGGCAAATGCCTGGGAAACTGTTAAAATTAAGCTATTGGAATATTGTTTTTTTGCAGTAGAATCTCAGCTGTACCATTGGGCACTCTGACTGATTCTTACAGATTTTTCAAATGTGAATTACGGTTTGAAGAAATTTTGGATTATGTGAGCGACCCTTTTGTGAGATCCCTGTATATCAAGTTTAGACTAGGGACTCTCATGCTGGCCACTTTTAGGAGTTTTGAAAACGAAGAACATGTTTTGTTTTGCAAAGCAGCATGGCCGGTGGATTGTCCCTCTTTGAGGGCTTTTTCACTTTGGATTGTCCCTCTTTGCGGGCATTTTCCCCCCCTTGAAAACAGGTATATAGCTTTGAGAACCTGCAAGTCAGCCAGCAGGTGTTCCATTGTCTATTCAGTTTCCAACTTTCTGCGGCCAATCAGGCTCATTATAGTGAAAGCTTTCGGGGCTAGCAGATTCTAGGTAGGTAACCTACTGAGGTTCAAAAGCCCCATTAGGATATTATTTATAATTTTTATATATCCTGCACTATATGAACATCAGCAACAGCTAAAGTTTTTGCTGGATCCACAAATTGGATTGCATTCTTAGACGCCTGGATGACATAGGGGACCCTACTACTGTATTCAGGCTGTAGTTAGAGGTTTTTGCCTAGCCGGGATTTAAGCACTTTGGGGATAATCCAGGATGCCTTTTCTAAAAAACAAAAAACGTATAAATATAATGATTTTGTACCGTTGTTTATGCACGCTGATTATTGGAAATACTCTTGAATTGTAGGGATTGCTAGAGCTCATTATGGCACTCTGATTCTTGTTTTAGTCTGTGGATAGTTTACTTGCCTTATTATGGCTTTATCTCAGGACGACTCACTGTGATTTTTATGTACTATGTACCGATTGTGTTGAGGTCCTGTTTTTAATATGTTTATATTATTGATTGACTCCCTAGTATCTGCACCTCAATTGGTCTGCTGAGCTCTTCCGGTCTATTAATTTCCTACTCAGAAACTGGGTATTGTCGCATTGATGTTCAAGCTGGTATTTTGTGCAACATAAGCAGTTTACAGCATTTAGCCATCTTTCATGCTCGGAGTTCTTTACTAATGGTCCCTACAAATGAACTCCTCCTGTTGATTTTCTGTGGAGTTCTGCAAAGGTTACTTGGTGTCCTGGGCGTCCTGACCTTTGCACCTTGAATAGCTTTGACTTTGTTCCCATTTTTGTGAAAACCTATTGTCAGGGCAGTTGATTTTGCCTCTGCTCAATGTTATATGTCATCAGAATAAATTTGAGGTATTTATATACATGCAAATCAAAATCTGTATTGCAACGTCTGCCTGCTGAACTTACTTTGCCCCTTTCTTAAGCAGCAACAGGAGAGGAAGGAGTCATGTAAAGACAAAATATTTATTACTCTAAAAAAGTTAAAGCAATAAACATGAATTCACAACATGCATAATTTACAGAATACGATTCTGAGGTAGGAGTTCTATATTACAAATGGATTACGTAATGGGCAGGATGCTGTATATACATGTGTTATTCATGGAATACAAGAGAACATACCTATTGTGGGATGTGATATTAATGAATGGGGTCAAACTGGAGCCATCTATTTACACAATTTTCATTCCAACATTCGTTCCCTTATTAGAAAGAAAAACAGAGATAGAATGGGAGAGGGACAAAAACACCCACTTTAACATGGATATTCTCATTTTGGTTAGAATTTTGCAAATACAAGGGCATTATAGTACCCTAGGTGGAAAATCCTTCAGCTGTCTTCGAAAGCCTGGTGTAGAATGTAACGGAGAAGGCTGCACAAACAGGGAAATGTCATTTCAATGAAAAGACTAGTAAAGAGCACTGATTACTGTTTTCCAGTGACCATTTATCTTGCCACATTCTAGTCACTGCCTTTTTTGTTCTCATTGAGACAGATACATTTGATACAGATTTCAATACCACCAACAACAGCAACTGAGCTGAAATGGGCATTATTTCTAGCAGTTTACTTAACTTCACATCACAGGCTAAACATGTTTATGTCTCCGTTTACACCTGCTCTGTGCTGTCTCTGTGCACAGCTGCTCTGTGATGGCAAAGAATTTCTCTGAAGAGGCAAATTTATTTTTTGTTTATATTATTGGAATTGATGCACAATAGTGATAATGAGGAAATGTCAGCAGTTGGCAAGAAAACAAAGAGCCGAGTCCTCCTATGCATGATGGGCAGCAGTCACTGGAGAGTACACAAAAAGCTATACCCACAGGGAAAAAAAGCGTCTGCCCTCCTGCAGGGTTCTTGTGCCCCTTGTCAGTGTGTCTAGGATGGGGATATAGTCACTAAAAGTATGACCTATACCGTTACAACATACACTGTTCCCAGTTCAGAGCTCTGCGTCGTGTACAGAATGGTTGGAGAAGGCTCTGCAGAACTCGTTGTAGATGGTGCAACTGGAGGATCTTCGGTCTGTGAAGTTTCCTTTGGGCGCAACTCGCGCAGAGTTTTACTCATATGCATGCAAATGGCTGGTCTCTCTTCGATATGAATTCTTTGGTGCGAGCCAAGACTTCGGGGACTGCCAAAGCCTTTCTCGCACTCAGTGCATTTGTATATTCCCTCTTCTGTATGACCAGATTGTTCACTGGCATCCCCCATGCTGTTCTGTACAGAGGATTCATGACCCACCCCAACCGTGACCACAGGAGAATGGATAACAGTAGGATTGTCACTAGAGATAGTTGGGGTAGTGTTAGTTAGTTCTAAACCTTCCGAAACAGTCATGGGAGTGGTGTGCCCAAGAGTTAAACTCCTGCCAAGTGCAACTGGCATAATGTTCCCAACTCCTAAACCCCCATTCACTGTGACAACAGTGCCACCACTAAGCCCTAAACCAGCACTTATGTGAACAGGTGCAACCTGTGTAACAGTAGTAGGAGTGGAGTGCAGAGGGCCCAGATTCTGATTAAAATTAACAGGAGCGGTACTTGCAATTCCTAACCCCCCAGTCACTGCTACAACCCTATCACTGCTGATTCCCAGTCCTCCAGTAATGGGGGCGGCACTCTCAAGAGCCAAACCTCTGTTTACCGTTACCACAGTGGGACCGCCAAGTCCCAGGCCTCCCACAGGAGTAGCTGAATGCTGGATTGACTCCACAGCCACAGGGGGAGTTGTGAGAAGAATGCTCGAAGTTCCACCAGCAGAGGTCTGCACAACCCCCTGACCTGTATTAACTGCAATGGGGGGGTGCGGTCTTATGCTTATACTGCCACTCACAGGACCTGTATGTCGAACTGCCGAGCTGACACTGACAGCTACTTGGGGAGCCGATCCAGTACGAGGCCCAATGTTTACGGTTACAGGGTTGGCTTGTCTCACCCCTGTGCTCTCTCCAACCGAGATGGGAGTTGCAAGCATAAGTCCTGAACTCATGTCAATGGTAACAGGGAATGTAAGCATGATTCCTTGACTACCATTAACAGTGACAGGCGAAGCTGTGTGCTGAAGTCCAGAATTCCTTCTAATGATAAAGGGAGAAGAAGTACGTAAAGAGGCACCATTCTGGTTAACGTTAAAAGGGGGGATTGCAAGTCTGGTTCCTCCGCTTCCATACATAGTTATGGGTACAGGTTGAGTTGTGCTTGATGTCACACTTCCAGGAATGGTATGTCTAACTATCTGACCCCCAGTAACCATGATGGGGGAGGTGGGATGCCTAATGAACTGTCCTTTAGTGACAGTATTAGGTGCAGCGGTGTACCTGACTATCTGACTTCCAGTGACAGCAATCGGGGTAGAGGTGTACCGCACTATCTGACTCCCAGTGACAGCAATTGAAGTTGCAGCATGCCGGGCTGTCTGACTAGCAGGAACCATAATACGGGGGCTGGCAAGTGTGACTCCCTGGCTTCCAGTAACCATAACTGTGGCAGGTTTTACTTCTTGACTGTTGGCTATCGTGAAGGGCGGAGCTCCCTGTGTCTCAATAGTAGAAATAGCAAGATTTGTTTGGCTTCCATCATGGTCAACATTAGTGATAAATGGAGTTTCATCCCTTACCTCCTTACTCTCAATGTTAATGATGGTAAGATTATCAATGGGCGACGTTGCATGTCCCATTTCCTTGGCCTCATCAAATTGTAGAACCCCATTCTCAATATCAGAAATAGGGGGAATGCCACTACTCCCAACTCCACTCTCAAGACAAGAGGGGGAGGGAGTGGTATTACTAGTGTCCTGACGGTCAATGTTGGAGATGCCAATATTTGTGATGGAAGAAGTTACCTGCCCAACACCCTGGCTCTCAGTACTGGTAATCACAATATCAGCAACTGGAGAAGCAGCGTGTTCTATGGCCTGGTGCTGAACACATGTAGTCGGGGGAGTGGAACAACTTACTTCCTTACTCTCAATATTGGTCAAGGGGGAAGCGACACACTGAACATCATGGCTTTCAGTAATGGTGATGGGGGCACTGGGACACCGAACATTTTGACTTTCTGTACTGCTTACGGGGTGACTGGAACACTGGGCACCCTGAATTTCAGTAATAGTAATGGGGGCACTTGGACAGCGGACACTTTGACTCTCAGTAGATGTGATACAGGAATTGGCACAATCCACAACTTGATTACATGTACTTTTGATGGAGTTACTGAGGCAACGGACAGTCTGAGAATCACTACTGTTGATGTGACTACTATGAGAAGTATCAACCGGACTTTCATTGTTAGTGATGAGTGGGGGGGCTGCAGGTCTCACTTCCTGGTCCTCTGAGTTGGGAGTGAGAAATGATGAATTCCTCACAGTCTGACTCTCAATATCTGTGACATGATGAGAGGGATTGATTGCCATCTGTGTTTCGCTGTTTGTTACAGCAACGTCAGTAATGGGAGAAGCAAAATGATGCACACTATAATCCTCAACATTGGTCATGTGGAGAGAAGCACATTCAAACTTATCTTTCTGAATATTACTTTGTGGAGAAGATTTATGCCTCACACTCAGACCCTCTATAGCAATAGTGGTAACAGGAGGAGGGGTTATGCGAGCCAAACCATGATTCTCAATATTAGTAACTGCTGGAGTTCCTGGTCTCACAACCGAACTCTCAATACTTGCGATGGCTGTGGTTTCAGGACTCTCAATACTAGTTACCAGTGGGGTTCCTTGACTTACAGTTGGACTCTCAACACGTGTGGCTGATGGGGTTCCACAAGCCATATCCTGACCCTCAGTAAAACTGACAGGCAAGGCTCCATCATTCCTATCCTGGCCTGCAGTGAAATTTTCAAGTGGGGTTCCAGAACTGTCATCCTGGTTCTCAGTATAAGTAACTGGCGGTGATTCATGTGTCACACTTTCGCAGTGTATGTTACTGGCCAGTGCAGCTTCAAGACTCACGCTTGGACTATCGTTAACATCCACAAGGGGGACTCCTTTGTTCATAGCTGGATTCTCAATACTAGTGACCATTAATGTTACAGTACTCACACTCTCAACATTAGTGGTCAGTGTGGTTCCATGACTTATAGCCTGACTCTCTATATGAGTGACTGGTGGTATTCCATCACTCACACTTTGACTTTCAGAACTACAGACTGATGTACCACCATTCTCACACTCAGTCTCCATGGTAGTGACTGGCTGAGTTCCATGACTCACACCCTGACTCTCAATATTTGTGATGATAATATTGCTGATGAGAGGAGTAGGAGAAGTCACACCCCGATTCTCATTACTCATGGTGGGAGAAGTGACATGATTCACTCCCTGGATCTCAGAATTGACAATGAGTGGACTAAGTCTTACACTCTGACTCAGAGTACTTGTGGATGGGGAACCCTGGAGCTCAATGGCAGTTACAGGAGAAGAGATGCATCTTAACTCCTGATCCTCAGCACTGACACTGGCCTTAGTATGGGTCACACTTTGACTCTCGATATCTGTGGAGGGAGATGTAGTACATCTGACCACTTGATTATCAATGTCATTGAGGGGAGGAGAGGGGGTCTTTAGTTCTGGACCATCCCTGATTATGATAGGAGGAGCAGAATGACTTCCTTCCTGACTCTCCTCACCCGTAATGGAAGGAGAGGCACTCTCATCATCATGGTCATCTTCAATAACTATGGGGGATGAAACACGTACTGTCCCTCGAACCTCGCCTGTAACAATGGGAGGTCTAGCATCCTTCTCCACTGGTGTATCTTCAATAATAATTGGTGACGTAGGAGGATTAATTGCCTGGTTCTTCCGAGTAATGGTGGGTGAAGTTGAATCACTTGCTATTCTACTCCTGGATGAAGCTGCTGAAGCCTCGCTTGATACTCTGTTCCTGTTAACTGACTGGAGATTACTTATTTCTGGACTTTCATCAATAATTATTGGAGAAGTAGACCCACTTAAACCTCGGTTCCTGTTTGTCGCAGGAGTAATTATATTTGGTGTTTCATCAGGCCTTATCCACTGATTCGGAAGACGGGGAGTAGGGTTTATTTCAGGATCCTCACTTATGACAATTGGTGAGGTGACTCTGCCTAATCCACGACTCAATTGAGTGGCTTGCTTTGAACCCACACCACTAGAGGCAGCAACAGGTAATGAAGCTGGTTTTGTGCCTACAATCCCACTAATAGCAACTGGCAGTGCATTCTTAGGACCATGGCTCCCATGACTGGTACCCATTGTCACAGCCTGTCCAGTTCCCTCTTTTCCAGGAACAGTGGTTAAAGCACCTGCATATCTAACACCATAACGCCCACTAGCAGTAACAGGAGATTCCTTAGCGCTTTGGCCCACACCAGATGCTGTAGTGCCAGTTGCATGTCTCACTCCATGATTTGCATTAACTGTGGCTGAGGGAGTTGAAAATCTAACCCCTTGACTGCCATTAGCAACTGCCTGAGAAACTGAATACCTTATCCCCTGGTTTCCATTAGCAGTCGTGGGTGGATTTGGAAACCTAACTCCCTGATTTCCACTAGAAGCATTAGGCGGAGTTGTAAACCTAACCCCCTGGCTCCCACCAGCAGCAGCAGAAGCTGAAAACCTAACCCCCTGGTTCCCACCTAGGGCCCCAGGGGGTACTGAATGCCTAACCCCCTGGTTCCCATTAGATGCCACAGGAGGTGCTGAATACCTAACCCCTTGATTTCCACTGGGAACAGTGATGGGCACTGAATGCCTAAGCCCTGAATTCCCACTAGATGAGGCTGGAGAAGCAGGAAACCGCGACCCCTGGCTTCCACTAGCAGGGGATGTTGAGTGCCTTACTCCCTGATTACCACTAGGAGCTGCTGGAGAAGTTGAATATCGAACCCCATGGTTGGCAGTAGGAGCAGCAGGGGATGCCGAAAATCGAACCCCCTGATTACCGTTGGCAGAAGCAGGAGAAGATGGATGCCTAACTGCCTGATTGCTTGTAGCAGCAGCAGGGGGACCAGCACTCTGGCTTCCACTACCTCCAGTAAGCGACGCTGGATACCATATTCCCTTGCTTCCACCATTCAGAGGAAAAGGAGCAGAATACTTAGCTGTATGGCTCCAACCAACATGAGGAGGAGCAGTAAATGAATGTCCAGAGCTCTCAGTTGCAGAAGTGGTAGAATGTGACGGTCCCTGATTTCCACCAACAGTTGTCGATGTGCAATATGTTATTCCACCACCGCCAGCTGCAGGCAGAGGTTGGGAATTTGTAAGGCCACTAACCGTTGTTGGAGGGGTTGAACGTGTAACTCCATGACCAGCATTAGAAGAGTTGGGATACCCAATGCCTTGATTGCCTGAAAAGTTGCCTTGACCTGAATGCCTAACACTTTGATGACCACCAGACGCTGGAGAAGAGTATCGAGCACCTGGACTCCCACCAACACTAGCAGATGGTGCTGTATATCGGACCCCTGGATTTCCACTTGAAACTGCAGTTGAATAGGGTGGGGGAGGTGCAGCAAACCTAACACCTGGACTTCCAAGAACAGTTCCAGCATTTGAATAGGCAGGAGGTGGTGCTGAAAATCGGACCCCTTGACTTCCACCAACAGTTGCGGGTGGGGCTGGATACCTCACTCCAGAGCTTCCACCAACTGTAGAAGGATGAGAGACATATGTCACCCCATGCACTGCAGAAGCTGAAGGTGTTGAATACATAACTCCTGGGCCGCCACTGGCAGTAGAAGGATTGCTTACAAATGTAGTACCATGACTGCCAGTAGAAGGTGGGGAAGAAAAGCGAATTCCCTGACCACTGCTGACCACTGCTGTAGTTGAATATGTAACTCCATGCCCTCCAGTAACTGTAGCAGGAGGCGAAAAACGAACTCCGTGGCCCACAGTGACTGGAGGAGTTGAGTATGTAACTCCATGTGGAGCTGAATACCTAAGTCCCTGGCTCCCACCAACAGTAACAGGAGGGCTCGGAAATGTAGCTCCATGGATCCCACTAATAGCAATAGGTGATGTGGGATACCTTCCTCCTGGGCTCCCCCCAACATTACCTGGAGGAGCAGTGAAAGCAGCCCCATGACCCCCAGGAGCAGCGGCAGGAGGGAGTGGAGGTGGACAATACCTAACTCCATAACTTCCATTCATAGGGGGGTTCGGATATCGAGACCCATGGCTTGAGCCAGCGGTATTGGGAACCGAATATGTCAACCCATGACTGCCAACAGAAGAGGGTGGATATGCAACTCCATGGATTCCGCCAACTGGGCCAGTGTGGGGTGGATACCGATGTCCTTGGTTGCCACCAACTGCAGACTGTGACGATGCGTGTGTTGGATCAACACTACTATATACAGGAGGAGCTGAGTGCCCAATTCCCAGACTTCCATAGGCAGTAACAGCAGGATTCGGTTGTCGGATTCCAGGACGTCCATACATTGCACTGGGTGACGTTGGTGGCCCAAACTCTTGGCTTCCATATGTGGCAACAGAAACAGGAACATGCCTATGTCCAGAAGTTCCATCAGTGACTGTGGGCTGAGGTACACAGTTATAACTCGAGATCCCATCAGCAGGAAAGGGGTGAGTCATAAATCGGATTTTTTGGTTCCCATCAATGCCGATAGGGACTGGATGATAAGGGCCTTGAGATCCCATTGGGAAACTGGCTCGGGTAAGTCTGCACTGATTGTTACATTTTTGTCCGCACTCTAGACATCGCATAAAATAGTCTTTTCTTTCTTGGGAGGAAGAAATCTCGCTTGGATGCTGCAGACTCCAACTTTCGAGTTGAAGCTTCTCAATTCCAGTTTCATTTTCAACCTCGGCAGCTGGGGGGAAAAAAGAAACTCTTAAATGGAAGAATAATTCTAACACAACATAAACCATCAGTACATTAAATTGTTATTTTGAACAACAATGATAATCAACAATTTCATAATATATGCTGAACACAGAATATACGTTAATTGTAAACCTATGACACATTTACTATTTACATATATGAGTTATGTAAGCTGGCTGTCTATTTTTAGTTCACATATTTTGCCCTGACAGAGAAAGATTGTGTAATTACGAAGAGGCATTTACCTGAGGGTTAGTACACTCAAATGTTTGAAAGACTCATTCATTTCCAGAAAGGAGGTCCAACAGGGCCACCTTCCCTATCTTTATCAGGTCTGCATGCAAAAGCATACCTGATGCTTGGAAATGTTTGTGTCTTTTTCTCTACTATACATAAGTAACATGGGTTATAAGCTGAATGGAAAATGTCCATCAAACTAAAATCTTTTAAAAAGAAATGCATTTCCCTTTGTTCTAGGTGTAAGCTGGAAATATAATGTAGCGTACATTTGTAGAGCGCTGCTTGTCACCCGTGAGAGTATCCAGGTGCTGAGCAGGTAACAGTAGGAGTGTGGTGAGGCTGGGCCTGAGTGCTGGCTGTTTTGATGGTCCCGCAAGAAGACTAACTAAAAAGCCAGGTCTTCAGCTTCTTGTGGGAGTCAAGAATTGAGGAGGGGGCCATGATGTGTTGGGGGAGGTCGTAACAGGGTTTGGCAGCTTGGAAGTAGAATGATCAACCTCCTGTTTTTGCTTCTGTGGATGTGGGGTGTGTGTACAAAAGTTATTGCTGACCGAAGTCCTCTTGTGGGTCGGTGGAAGTGAAGCCAGTGTTTGAGGTATGCAGGTCCCAGGTTGTGTAGTGTACGCATGTGTAAATTTTTAACTGGCAGCGTGTCTGGATGGAGAGCCAGTGGAGCTCTTTGAGGAGTGGTGTTGTATGAGTTTGGCGATGGAAGTCGAGGACGAGTCTTGTGGCACCGTTTTGGATGGTCTGATATCTATGAAGATGCGTTGGGATACCAGCGTAGAGTGCGGTGCCGTAGTCCAATCTGCTTGTGATTAGGGCTTGTGTGATGGTACGTCTGATGTCCAGTCGCAGCCACCTGAAGATTTTAAATAACATGCAGAGGGTGTGGCACTGACCTTGGGCTTCATGGTGAGGTTGCTCTCCAGGATGGGGCCTAGATACCTAGCATAGTTGTTTGGGGGGGTGTGTGTCAAGAGTTTGCCAGGGCACTAGATGCAATCCCAAGGTGAGCTCTTATTCCTGAAGATCAGCACTGCAGTTTTGTAAGTGTTGAGCTTGAGGCAGTTTCCTTTCATCCAACTGGCCACACTAGTTATGTATAGTTTGAAGTTTGTCTTGGTGTTCACAGTGTCGCCTTAGAGGGAAAGAATGCAGAGTAGAAGATGTTATCATGGAATCTAATGATGATAGACAGAGGACTCATGTACATGTTGAAAAGTGTGGGGATGAGTGATGAATCCCCTGGAACTCCACAGATGAGGTCCTTGGGTCCTGATGTGAACTGTATGAGTCTGACTAGTTGTATTCTTCCAGAGAGGAAGGAAGTTATACATTTGAGTAGTCAGGCGATGAATGTGGGGTGGAAGACTGTGTCAAAAGCGGCAGAGAAGTCGAGGAGGATGAGGGCAGTAGTCTGTCCACGGCCGAGGATGGTGTGTATGCAGTCTGTGGCAGTGATGAGGGCTGTTTCAGAATCCTGGCTGAGAGTTGTGCATGAATTTGTGGTGTTCTAGGTGGTCAGAGAGTGGTCTGTTGATGATCTTCTCAATGACTTTTTGCTGGGAAGAATAGCAGAGATGGGTCAGTAGTTGCTGAGTACTTTGGGGTTGACAGGGATTCTGAGGAGGGCATTAACTTAGGCATCCTTCCAGCTATATGGGAAGGTGGTTGTCTTGAGGGAGGTATTGATGATGGAAGTGAGTGCTGCGCTGATTGTGGCTCTTCCCAGGTTGTAGATATAGTGAGGGCAGAGGTCTGTGCTTTCAGAGGAGGTGCTATTAGCAAAGAAAATGTCACTTTCTGTGGTAAAACATTTAAAAAAACAAAACACAAGCTCTGAGATTTAAAGGGGGTGGGGGAAGTTCACTGCTTCTACCTTTTTTCCCTCTCTAGTTTTGTGTTCTACTGTGTTTTGGGAAGCTAGGTGGGTACTTTGCAATCTGTTGAATTTTTGAGCGTAACAATCTGTGCAAGAAATATGATTCCGTTTCAGAAGAGCTGGCAACTTGGCATTGTGTGACCTGTCTCTGCTTCAGGTATTCAGGGTGCAAGTCCTAACATTTGCAGAAAAGGAGGAATGTGTCCATATAAAAGTACTTTATTGTTATATTATTTATTATCATTGCGGAAAAGAATAGACAAACATTTTCTAAACCTAAGCACGATAATTGGGAAGCTAAAATGGGCGTGCAAACAGCCGACTGTGATGTTAAACCATACGTCTTGTCAAAGCGGAGAAACCATTAGATGCCTTCAAAACATGAAACAGAGGCGCTAAGCAAAATCGTCAAAACTAAGAAATACATTAATGATGAACTCTTAGTAATGATAATGATAAACCTGTAGTAATGATGAATAAAGTGAAGAAACTTCTAGCCAAAAACAAGTGCTAAATACACGTTCAAAACACAATTTAAACCACAAAACAGATTAAACATTCTCTTAAAAACACTCTGGTTAGGGTTTTGGCTTGTAAAAGGAAGTGGGGTTGCCTTCTAGTACACTGAGCACAGTTTCAGGGAAAACCACAAGATAAATTTTAACAATCATGGGTAGAAGAAAACAGTGGTTTTAAGAGTACAAATTGCACAAAAACCAAGAGATAAATGTAAACAGGTAGAGGAAAAGAGCAGTTTTACTGTTTCAAACAACAAGTTGTCTGTGTTCTACCATCTTCCTTTGTCCTTGCTCACTGAGCTCTATAGTGTTCAGAGAAGCTGGGGCTACAAAATGCAGATGGCTGTCTTGGGGTCCCCCCCACAGACTTAAACTATCCAGGCTTAAGGTGTTGAGACAGAGGTACATATAATTGCAATGACGACTAGGAATAAAAACAGTTGTTGGAACGGTGTGCTGTGTGGGCTGTTTAACCTAAAATGCAGCACTGTACACAACATGTTGGAACAAATGAATTAAGTGATAATAAGTAATAGGAGACATATTCAAAGAGTAGTACTCTGTGTGATCCTAAATTTATAAATTTTCACTGATGGTATGTGCAAAGGATTTATTCACGAATACACACGCAGGACAAAGAAATTGTGAATTAAGGAAGTTGACACACTAAATATATTTCATGGCAAGGAAACAGGAATGATCATTAAATGTATCCTTAAACGGTGTCTCTCCATGATGGCTAATAAGTGATTGATTTTTCCAGGGAGGGAATGGGGGAGTTCGGTTGGAGAATAACCAACCAACTAACCAACCCAAGAATAAAGAGAAGTCACAAAGCTATTATGAGGTTTGAACAAGTGCAGGGCCTTACTGATTTATGGCGAATAATGAAAGGGCAGGCCTAGGATTCACTTACTACTCTCCATGGTAGAATCTATATTCACATTTTGTTGTGAATTTTGTGCCATATAGGCGGACCATGTCTGCGACTATTGGGATAAGCTTTTCAAATCACAATCCTTTGTTAATATAACTTAATACCAAGCACCAAAATTATAGTGCAAAAAAATGAACTTTTGGAGGGCCTCTGCTAAGAATACATTCAAACTGTGAACACATGATAAACACCATTCACGAATGCATGATATGGAATCCTAACATTTCCCATTTTATTTTGGGTAACATTAAAGGCGTATAGTGGAGGGATGACTATACAATATATTATGTTCACCAATTAGGATAGAAAAGAGTGATGAAAAGGCCTCAATACTATTTTTCTAACTTGAGCTTCTTTGTTCATTAGAATGTCTATGCAGTAAAAGTGTGAACTGAAAACCAAGAACCAGTTCTGCAAATATCTGCATGAAAGTCTATCATTGCTCCTTTTTTGCGAGAACAGTGTGCCCTTAGTCTGATCTGGAGTTGTACTCCTGCTGTTTCATGAAACATTTGTATAGTGTGTGAGATCCACCCAGAAATGGTACTCTCTGTAACTGGTTTTCCTTTGTTGTTGTCTGCAAATGAAACAAAAAGTTGTTTTTCTTTTCTGATGTGTCTAGTTTTCTCCATATTATACTTTATCACTCTTGTAGCAACTAGCATGTGTAGTGCTCTTTCCGCTGAAAGCTTGTGGATCTTGAATGAAACTTGCATTTGAATTGATTAATGTGGAAAAAGATATGACCTTCGGCAAGAAATGTGGGTCTCTCCTCATGACTATCCTGTCTTTGTGTATTTGCATGTATGGTTCTTGGATTGTGAGTGCTTGTAATTCTCTTACTGTACGCAACAATGTCATTGTGATAAGGAAGGCAATTTATAAAGTTACCAGTTTCAAGGATGCTTTGGGAAGTGGTTCAAACGTTTTCTTCATTAGTTGTGTTAACACTAAATTTAAGTATCATGTTGGGCTGATCCTTTTCTTGGAGTTAACTAATCTCTTTCCTGACCTCCAGGAATCTCTTAAATTACTGGAGTTGTGAAGAAACATCTTCCTATAATGTCTCTTTTGTGGGTCACTAATGCTGCCAAATGTACATTTAATGAAGCATAATTAAGTTTTCTATCCAGCAGATGAATAAGGTATTTTAAGACTGTTTTGTCTTTTGTAATGTCTAGAAATAAGTCCCGTTTTTACAACACTTCAAGTATCTTTCCCACTTGGCTGAGTAGCATTTTCTTTTTGTTGGTCTTCTTGCTTCCTTGAGAACCGCCATTGTGTTCTCTGGCAGGCCTAAGTGCCCAAACTCCATGTCCTCAGAAGCCAGGCTGCCAGACTTCGCGTTTTTGGGTCTGGATGGAGGACTCTCTCCCTTGTATAGAAAGTAGATCCTCTAGACCTGGTAGTCTCTCTACATTGTCTTGTGCTGCTTCTATTCAGTCTGCAAACCAGATCCGTCTCGCCCTCTGTGGTGCGAAACGAATAAGAGTCACTGGATAGTGTTTGCATTTGTTGATCACCTTGTGGAATTGGGGTCTTTCGACAGAGCATTCTCCTTGGATTAGGAATGTGGGTGTTTGGACACAAAGAACTGGCATTTTGCGCTCTCCAGTGTTACAGATTTTTTTTGGGTGTTACCTAGTGTCTGAAAATCTGTTTGGTTGAGTTCCCATTTGTGCGAGGGGGACACTTGCCAGCTCAGCCTTTCTGCTTGTACATTGTCCTTCCCTGGTAGATGTATTGCTGTTATGTTTATCGGTCTCTGGAAGGCCCGCATCCAGATGTCTTGCGCTAGCCCCGACACTGCAAAGGGTCTCGTTCCACCATATTTTGTTGAGATAGAACATCGGTGTTGTGTTATCTGTTTGAATTAACAATATTTTCCCTACAGCTGTGTGTGAAAGGCTTTAAAGTCTAGGAACATTGTCTTTAACCTAATATATCGATATGTTGCACTGCTTCCTCTTCTCTCGAAGGTTCTCTGATCTAGAGACTCCCCATAGGAGCGCCCCAACCGATATGCAAGGGGTCTGTAGTAATGGTTACAGTGGAAGTTGTCTCTGAGAATTGTCTTCCAATTGCTAAATTTGTATTGTTGCACCACTTCATTTCTTCCTGTACTTTCTGTGTGACAATCACTAGATCTTCCAAACTCCCTGTTGCTTGTGGGCATTGATTTTGAATCCATTTCTGGATTGGTTGCATTTGTAACCTTGCATGTGCTTTGAGAGATATGCAGGATACAATTTTTCCCATCATTTTTCCCCACAGCTATCATTGTCAGAGAATGACTTCTCTGGTACTGGCGAGTTTCTTGCAGTAAGACCATTCTTTTCTCGCAAGGGTATACTTTCCCCTTTATCAAATTGATTATTGCTCCCAGGAACGTTTTTTCTTGTTCTGGTGTGGGTGACTATTTCTCCTTGTTTAGAGAAAATCCCAGATTGTGTACCGGGGGGGGGGGGTTGTGTCTGTGTGTGTGTGTGTGTGTATATATATATATATATATATATATATATATATATATTCCTTTTACCAACTGTAATGGGTTCTTTATCCCTGAAGCACATAAAAGGGATATTGGAATAAGATAACAGGCGCAGAAGGTAGGTTTTAGTTATTTTATTCGTATTTTGGTTTTTAAGGATGGCTTTTTATCCCTTGTTTTGTTCACACGGATAACGCACTTGCAATCCAGAAATAATTAACAAAAAAAAGTTCCCCCTTGTTTTTCTCTTTCAGGGTTTTGGTGGTAGTCCGTGAGTAACGCGGTCCAGCCTTGGGAAGGTCTCCGGTCCTCCTCTTCGTCAGGGGCCCGGCTCTGAGGTGACCACGCCCCTCCTGGGACGTGGCCGGCACTTTGGCAGCCTCCCGGCTTCTCTCCGACGGGGGCGGGAGAGCCCCGGGGCTCTCCTCTCTCTCTCGGGGTCTTGGTTCCTTCGGCGGGTTCCTTCTTCTCTGTCGTCGGCGTCCCGGTCTCCTTCTCCTCCGGTCGCGCACGTCGAGACACCACTTCCGTCTCCTCTCTCTCTTCGTCCTCTTTTGGTCCGTCTTTTCTTTCGGTTGTCGTCCAGACGCCAAAGGCGTCTGACGTCACAGGCTCGCGTCCGTTCCGCACAATGTCCTGGAAACCGGCGTCCGGAGACGTCCGGTTACACATCCCCTCCCTTGAATGGGGCTGTTCGAGCCCCAAAGGTCCCGGGAACCGGGATAAATAGTCAGCCTGTCCCATAAGATCACCAGGGAGATGGCAAACCTGGAAGGAGAAAGGTTGAAGCTCCATAAACCATCTCAATATGCGACTGTTAGTATCTTTATACCTCGATAGCCAGGTGAGGGGAGCGTGGTCCGTATATAATAGAAAGGATCTTCCCAGGAGGTAATATTGGAGGCTCTCAAGTGCCCACTTGATGGCGAGACATTCTCGCTCAATAATGGGGTAGTTTCGCTCCCTGGGAAACAGTTTACGGCTAATAAAGACCACGGGGTGACTAATACCTTTCCCATCTTTCTGAAAAAGCACAGCCCCCAGACCCACGTCTGAGGCATCCGTTTGGAGGTGAAAGGGGACAGTGAAGTCAGGACATTTTAAAATCGGTTGGGTAGTGAGGTATCTTTGGAGGGTACGGTAACTATGGGATTGTACGGGGTTTAAATTCGTGATATTTTTTTTTTTTCCTTTCCTCAGGAGATCGGTTAGGGGAGCGGCCACGGTGGAATAATGGGGTATAAATCTTCGGTAGTAGCCTACTAAGCCTAAGAATGAGCGGACCTCCTTTTTCGTTGTGGGTGCCTCTATCCGTAGGATGGCTTCAACTTTACTCATTTGTGGTCTAAGTATACCTTTCCCTATATGATATCCTAGATAAGAGATCTCATTGAACGCCAATCGGCTTTTGGAGGCATTGGCTGTTAACCCAGCCCCTCGTAACGCTGTAAAGATTTTGGTTAAATGTGTCAAGTGGTCCTCCCAAGTCTCGCTGTGGATAACGATATCATCCAGATACGCGGCAGCGTATCTGGTATGAGGTCGTAGAATGGTGTCGATGAGACGTTGGAAGGTGGCGGGTGCCCCATGTAACCCGAAAGGGAGAACCTTAAATTGGTATAACCCAGAGGGGGTAGAGAAGGCCGTTTTCTCTTTATCTTCTGGCGTCAAAGGAATCTGCCAATAGCCTTTGGTCAAGTCGAGTGTAGACATGTACCTAGCTTTTCCCAACTTCTCTAAGAGTTCGTCTACCCTTGGAAGGGGATAGGTATCAAACTGGGATATAGAATTGACTTGTCTAAAGTCAATACAGAAACGTATGGACCCATCTGGCTTTGGCACTAATACCACCGGGGAGCACCAGGGACTCTGGGAAGGCTCTATAACGCCTAGGTCTAACATCTTTTCTATTTCGTTTTCTACCAGGATCTTTCTAGCTTCTGGGATACGATATGGTCGTAAGCGTATGACCTTGCCAGGTGGGGTTATGATTTGATGATGTACCAGCTTGGTCTTGCCTGGTATCGAGGAGAACACATGGGCATGAACATGGAGGAGCTGATTTAATTGCTCACTCTGTTGGATCGAGATTTCGCTATTTATGGGAGGCACCTCGTTTCCGCTAGGATGCTCAGTGGGACACCACCCTATCTCTAACTCCTTAACGGTGTTAACTAGGCATCCCCTGGTTGGTTCTCCCTGTGGCTCTTCCCATTTTTTTAATAGATTGACATGAAAGATCTGGGACCGGTTGGAACTATCTGTGAGCTGGATCTTATAGGTCACGGGGGTTATTACCCCTATCACTTTATAAGGTCCCTGCCACTTTGCCAGCAACTTGTTGTCTGAGCTAGGGAGAAGCACTAACACCTTATCACCTATGGTAAAGGTCCTTAATTGGGTATTCCTGTCGTAATATCTTTTCTGCTTTTCTTGAGCCTTTTCCATATGCTCCCTTACATTTTCCCACACATTTTGGATGTTGGTTTTTAACTCCTGGGTATATTCTAAGAGGGATTTTTCTCCGTCCTCCTCCTCCCATAACTCGGCAGCCATATCTAACAAGGTCCTGGGCTGTCGTCCGAACAATAATTCAAATGGACTATGGCCCGTGGAAGCTTGTTCATGGGTCCTGATAGCGTATAACACTAAGGGGAGTTTTCTATCCCAGTCCTTACCTGTCTCTGAAATAGATTTCTTTAATAGAGTTTTCAGAGTGCGGTTATACCTTTCTACCAAACCATCCGTTTGAGGATGATAAACCGCTGTCCGTAACTGTTTGATCCCCAGAAGTTGACATATTTGTGACATCAAGTTGGACATGAACTGGGTACCTTGGTCTGTTAAAATTTCTCGGGGAAAGCCTATTCGGGAGAAGAACCCTATCATTGCATGAGCTACGCTCTTGGAGTTAATACTGCTGAGTGGGATGGCTTCTGGATATCTGGTGGCATAATCCACTAATACCAGTACATAACGGTATCCTCTAGAAGAAGGTAGGAGAGGACCTACAATGTCCATTCCTATTCTTGAAAAAGGGATGTCTATAATGGGCAACGGTTGTAAGGGGGCTCTTCTTTTGGGACCAGGATCAATCATTTGGCATTTGGGACATTGCTGACAAAACCTCCTAATCTGTGAAAAGACCCCCGGCCAGTAAAACTTCCTCAACAGATATTCTTCCGTTTTTTCCCTGCCATAGTGACCCCAACCTGGCTGGCTATGGGCTAGGTGTAGGACTTGTGGTCTATAAGGTTCGGGGACTAATAGCTGCTTCTTTTCTTCTCGGTTATTACCAGTGACACGGTACAACAGGTTTCTGATTATGGTAAAAGAGGGGCTTTTGTCTTGGGGTTCCCGTGGTCGGGCATTTTTCCAGGCATGGATCAAACTCGGATCTTCCCTTTGACAACTACGGAATGGGGGAAGGTCAGTAAGAGTAAGGACCTTTGTGATTACCCTATCTGGACTCATGTTTCCTTGGGCAAAGACTCTTCGGGTTTCTCTCTTTTCTTTTCGGGAGGGTCGGTATTTAAGCACCGGTGGTGTTATTGGTGTACTAGAAAAAGGAGCTCTTTTCCACCATGTGCTCATGTTTTCAGAGTCCTTTGTACTGTCAAGAAGTTCCGAAAAGTCAGGGAAGTCGGTTCCTATGATAGCTTCTTCGACTAATCGTTCCACCACCCCCATCCTTATGGGGACTTCTTTTCCATCCCAGGACAAAGTTGTCCAGATTAGGGGGTATTCTCTTGTATCTCCATGAATACAACATATGGATACTGTAAGCCCTGAAGCAAAAAGGGGTTTTTCCAATAAATCAGCACGAATTACAGATTGGCTGCACCCTGAGTCGATGAGCGCTACGGTGGTTCTTCCATTGATAACAAGTCTCTTCTTGTATCGGGTTTCCTTTCCCCCTGTATAGAAGACTCTCCCCCTGGTGACTCCTATTTCCATCGGCTCTGACTTTTCTGACTTCAGTGGGCAAACCCGGGCGATATGTCCCCACTCTCCACAGCTAAAACACTGTGGTTGTTGCATATAGGGTCTTTCTGGACCTCGTAATTTTCCCGGATCCTCAGTTGGTTTTCGCCCTAGGGATGGGGAGGGTCCGAGGTTCTGTCGGAGGGGGTTAAGTGTTGGCCGTACGGGAGGGATTTTGAACTCGAGGGAGCGATGAAAGGCACAGGCTAATTCAATACTGGTGTTAGTATCTGGACTTGGGTGTTGCTTGATCCAATTACGGGTATTGGTAGGTAGAGCATCTAGATATTGTTCTAGGAGAACAACCTCAATGATATCCTCCCTATTGGTCCCAATGGGACCTAGCCACTTGAGTCCTAAGTCCTTAATTCGAAAATATAGGGCCCGGGGATTCTCGGAGGGTCCCCACTTGGCTTTCCTAAACCGGACCCTATAATGTTCTGTATCAAACCCCACCCGCTCCAGGATACTCTTTTTAATATCCTGATAGGGTGTCGTTCCGCCGGGGTTTACCGCTTGATAAGCCGCTTGGAGAGTTCCTGTCAATAACGGGGCGATGTATTGGCCCCACCTATCCGGGGGCCAGGTGGCGGAAGTAGCAACCCGCTCGAAATTCGTGAAAAAGGCATCCGGGTCTTCGCCTTCCTGATATCGCTGCAGGACCGAACTGGGTACGTTCGGATGTACCCGGGTAGTGGCAATAGTGTCCGTGAGGTTTTTGATTGCAGTCTCATGGACCAACTGATTGTTGGCCATGATAGTGGCCTGACTTTTCAGAGCGCTTTGTAGGGCTTCCCTTTCCACTTTAGCCTCCTTCTGTTGCTCTTCCCATACTACTTGCAGATGCCTCTGCCCTGCGGCTAGCTGCTGCATCATCTCCGATAGGCTGGGTGTGCCCTCCATCGTCTTTGGTTACCTGTAGTTATTCCAATATCCCACTTCTGACACCACTGTAATGGGTTCTTTATCCCTGAAGCACATAAAAGGGATATTGGAATAAGATAACAGGCGCAGAAGGTAGGTTTTAGTTATTTTATTCGTATTTTGGTTTTTAAGGATGGCTTTTTATCCCTTGTTTTGTTCACACGGATAACGCACTTGCAATCCAGAAATAATTAACAAAAAAAAGTTCCCCCTTGTTTTTCTCTTTCAGGGTTTTGGTGGTAGTCCGTGAGTAACGCGGTCCAGCCTTGGGAAGGTCTCCGGTCTTCCTCTTCGTCAGGGGCCCGGCTCTGAGGTGACCACGCCCCTCCTGGGACGTGGCCGGCACTTTGGCAGCCTCCCGGCTTCTCTCCGACGGGGGCGGGAGAGCCCCGGGGCTCTCCTCTCTCTCTCGGGGTCTTGGTTCCTTCGGCGGGTTCCTTCTTCTCTGTCGTCGGCGTCCCGGTCTCCTTCTCCTCCGGTCGCGCACGTCGAGACACCACTTCCGTCTCCTCTCTCTCTTCGTCCTCTTTTGGTCCGTCTTTTCTTTCGGTTGTCGTCCAGACGCCGAAGGCGTCTGACGTCACAGGCTCGCGTCCGTTCCGCACAATGTCCTGGAAACCGGCGTCCGGAGACGTCCGGTTACACCAACCAATCATCTAAATAAGGGAATACATGAATTCCATGTCTTCTTAGAAGTGCCGCCACTGCTGCCAGAAACTTTGTAAACATCCTTGGTGCAGACCTGTTTGCGAATGCTAGCACCTTGAACTGATAATGCTCTCCATTTACCACAAGTATTTATTGTGCCTGTGGTTCAGTGGGATATGAAGATGTACATCCTTTAGATCTATTGTTGCCATAAAATCTCATTTTTCCAGCTGTGGTATGACCTCCTTCAGAGTTGTCATTTTGACTTTCTGTGTCTTTATGAACTTGTTTAGGGATTGGAGCTCTAGAATTGGACACAGGAATCAGTCTTGTTTTGGGACTAGGAAGTATGTTGAGTAGTCTCCCTGGTTGATCTCATCTTCAGCACACTTTCTATTCCATCTTTTTGAAGTAATTCTTGTACCACCTGTTTTGTAAGGACAACTTTCTTTGGGCCCTTTGCTTTTGGTGTCTTGATTAGTTCTAGTCCTTCATCCATCCTTCCTCCCGCATGCGGTCACTCATTAGCTGGAGTAACCGCTCCTCTCTGCGGCTGCAGTCTCCCTCTTGCTCACCTTCGAAAGGGTTGCTGTGGTGTAGCACGATACTGGCACTGTTGCACCTGTGTTTGTGCTTGGCTGGAACTCTGCATCCCTTGATGTAAGGTTGCACTTTGAAAACTCCCTCTACCTACAGATCTTCCAGTAGGTGCGGAGCCTCTTCTTAGGTTTCCATGAATTGCAATGGCCCCTTAGATTTTGCAGTTTTTTAAAATCCTTTTTAAGTAGATGTAATAGTGTTTCATGCACCACACTTGAGTTGTTCCCCATTAAACAAGGGTGTTTATTTTATTAGTATGCACTTTGAGATTGAAACCAGACCCCCTTACCCAAGTGCGTCTTCTCGGGATGGTTCCTGCCATCATTTGTCTGCCAGCTGTCTCAGCAGCAACTAGAGCTGATTTTAGACAGGTATTTGCAATATTTGTTCTCTCCTCTGTGAGGAATGCTGCTCTCTTCCGGTATTGCTCAGGGACATGTTTCATGAGCTCTGCCATCTCCTCCCAATGTTGATAGGCATATCTGTTAAACAGTGCATTAAAGGTGACAACACACCACTGCGTAGTAGCTCACCTTTTAAATGAAATGTTCTTCCCACCATGTCCATTCTCTTGCTCTCTTTTTCTGGAGGCAGGCCTGATGTCATTGGAATATTTGCGCTCTTTCTTGCTGTTGCTGCAGTAATACAGTCTGCTGGTGCTTTCTAATATAAGTCAGGTCCATCAAGGAAAGCTTATATTTCATTTAGTCCCTGTATGTCACTGGTTCTTAGAAGGCCTCCCTACCTTGGTCCAGTATGCTTGGCAAAAGTATTTAGAAAAAAGCATGACTGTGCTTTTTTTGTTTGTTTGTTAGCTGATTGTACATGCCAATGGCATCTGGGGGTGAAGGGCTTGATGGATAAGTGTCTATTCCTTCCTCTGGGGAGTCTGCTTTGAGGGCAAGCCACTGGGCCTCAAGTTACCCAGACCCCTATGTGTCCTGAAACAGGCACTGTGACTCGGTCCATGGAAGAATATATCTAGTGCTTCCTACTCCGGAGGTTGTGGTGTTGCTGGAGGTTCAAGTACTTTGACATAATTTATTCTATCTGTCTGTTCTGTCAAGGCTTTTGGGGTAATTCTGTACATCTTAAGAAAGGCATCAAACTCTTTCTCCATCTCAGCTTGGAGATGCTTTTCTTGCGTTCGATTTTGGCCAAATAATTTTTAGCTTAAAGCAGTGGTGCTGGCTTCCTTTTCAAAGTCAAGACTTCCGTTGTCGAGGTCTCGCTTGATAGCTGTTTTGTCTTCTCCCTGCCTCAGTCGTCTTTTGACACCATAGGCTTTTCTGAAGTCATACATACCCCCTGTGGTGTCCTTTGGATGGGACCTGAGGGGTTCTTTCTACTTTTGCTTACTGCCGGACGACGAACTCTTCATCGCAGAGACAGCTTTAACAGATTTAGGGGGTCATTCTGACCCTGGCGGCCGGTGGCCGCCAGGGCCACCGACCACGGGAGCACCGCCAACAGCCTGGCGGTGCCCCTTAGGGCATTCTGACCGCGGCGCTTTGGCCGCGGTCAGTGCAGGAAAACCGGCGGTCTCCCGCCGGTTTTCCGCTGCCCGTCAGAATCCTCCAAGGCGGCGCAGCATGCTGCGCCGCCTTGGGGATTCTGACACCCCCTACCGCCATCCTGTTCCTGGCGATTCGGCCGCCAGGAACAGGATTGCGGTAGGGGGTGTCGCGGGGCCCCTGGGGGCCCCTGCAGTGCCCATGCCAATGGCATGGGCACTGCAGGGGCCCCCGTAAGAGGGCCCCGCTTGTATTTCACTGTCTGCATGGCAGACAGTGAAATACGCGACGGGTGCAGTAGCACCCGTCGCACCTTCCCACTCCGCCGGCTCGATTACGAGCCGGCTTCATGGTGGGAAGGTCGTTTTCCCCTGGGCTGGCGGGCGGCCTTTTGAAGGCCGCCCGCCAGCCCAGGGGAAAACTCAAAATACCCGCCGCGGTCTTCCGACCGCGGTACGGTATTTTGGCGGCTCCCGCCGGGCGTGCGGTGACCGCGCCCGGCGGGAGTCAGAATGACCCCCTTAGAGTCTAAGGAACGAGACTCACCCCCGGAAGCTTCTTCAGCATTATCGGAGGTCTTTTCTCCTTTGACTTTTGCTGCTTTTTTTCAAGGTCGATGACCCTAATCGCGACATCTGAGCGCTCTCCTTCAGCCACCTTAGCGATATTATCCTCCTCCTCGGTCGACAACTCCAGGTTTCTCAGCGATGGAGTTTTTCTGGCCCTGGGTGTGATGTGCCTGCCTCTATCTCCATCTCACCTTCAGAATCTTTGGTTTAAACACTGCACAGGCATCACAGATGTCACTTTGGTGATCTAACAGGAGACAGAGGTTACAAACCAGGTGACTATCCTTCTGCGAAAACCTGTGGTGGTATCTGGAGCAGAGGCAGAATGGTATATTTTCCATGTCACGTAGAACAGGGGCCTCCTAACCGGACATTCTCTGGTGTTTCCTGTTGTGTGGGTCCTTGGTGACTCTGAATCTAATGTTTTCTTCGCTGAATTATGAATGAACTTTTGACAAAACATTATTCTTTTCAATGCTTGAAGTGCCTTCAGTGATGTTTAAAGACCCAATCACAGAAAAAAAAAATCTGACTGTTGCAACCACACGTGGAAGCTTCCAAGGAGGGTGTTTGATGTCAGGAGAGGGCCGATTAGACACCAAATGGTGGGACAGTTGACGCCTCAAAAAAAAAAAAAAAAAAAAAAAAAAGAAAGAAAGAAAAACAAACAAACAAACAAAAAAAGAACACAACAGAGAGGAAGGACTACTACTAGACAAAGAATTCCAGACCCAACCTCTAGATGGTAGAATAAGGCATAGTATGTAAGTCCAGGAAAGATTCACGCTGCAAAAGCTCCTTCTGTATGAAGTAGCAGTTGTCAGTGGAACGAATGAAGGCTCATTTTCCACCCTCCCCAAGCTCGGAGAGATATCAGTGTTGCTGTTGAAAACTTGGGAGGGATTCGGGCACTACTCAGGAGTCCTCTAGGTCTGCTGTGCAGGATTGGCCACATGGTGTAGCTTGACACTGTAAACTGAGACAAATCGATTCTCTTTAGAACCAGGCACCGGTTTTAGAATAACACTTCTGATATCATTTATTCCCAGGACTGGGACCGGTGCACGATAAGAAGGACCAAACTCCTTTTTCACTGCAATCTTTTCACATATTAGGTCCCCCAGCTTGGGAAGCCAGCTGATAGATGCTACCAGTACATCCCTATTTCTAAAGGAGGCAGCACTGGTAGATGTGTTATCATCACAGACTTGTTGTAACTCCTGCAAGACACGGACACGTTCATTTATGTCAAAAGGCGTATTTGCTGCCTCCATGCCAGGACCATAAAGATCTGGAACATACATTTGGGTTCCAAAAAGGCACTCGTATGAAGTACGCCCCCCCCCAGGGACCTTCTAGGCAGATTATTAAGTGCTCTCTGAACTCCATATAGGTGTGTAAGCCAACTATGAGTGTGCCTCATACTCTTGCTGTTAAGGATTGCTGTAGATCGTGGTTTCATCACTCCACAACACTATTTCCCTCAGAATGAACTGGAGACGAGTAATGCAGTTGGACCCCTAACAAAGCCATGGTATCCCTGTAAGCCCTTGAAGCAAAAGCAGGGCCCCGGTCCGAATGGAAAGCAGCAACAGCATATGTACAGACAAAGACTTTATTAACAGTTCGAGCATCAGCCGAGCGTTGTGGCCAAACCCATAGAAATCTGGAGCATGAGTCTACAGCAACTAGAATGTATTTTTATGCACTGTCTGGTGTCAGGGGACCACAGTGGTCCAAGTACACACACTGTAAAGGTTTGTTGGAAATTAAGAGGGATGTCTGTGATGGGTGCTTAACGCAGGAGCCTTTTATTTGTTGGCAGATGTCACAGCAAAGAACATACTGCTTGGCCCGTTTGTAAAGACCTGGCAACCAATAACATGATTGCAATATTGAAATTGTAGCCACCACACCAGCATGTGCAGATGCAACTCCCTCATGCGCTGCTTTTACTAACTCTGGCCTTATGTGATTGTTGGGAATCCCCCACACCTGGAATCTTTACTTCTGCGTCAAAAGTGCCTCCTATCCGGTAGGAATATTTAGTGGGACAGGCATTGGGCATAGGTTTGCCATTAGCCATCTCTCCTATAGTTGCTAAAATGTCATCATCCACTCTTGTTTTAAAGCGTGTTACTGCTGCGACAGAAGTCATTGCTACTGCTGACTTTGCTGCTTCATCAGCCAAGGTGTTGTCTTCAACGTGTATTCCAACACGTTGGTGTCCTAGTGAATATACAACATGGGCATTGGGTAGTTTCTCCTTAAGATCCGCTACCTTCCCCCACAGAAGTCTGTGTTTTGTGGTATTACCTTTGGAATCTCTGAACCCATTTTGTTGCCAGTAATGCAGGTATTCATTGAAGGACTGGACACAGAAGTACAAATCGCAGACAATCAAGAGTCCTCTGCTCAGGATCTTTATGTTCCAGTGCCATCACCAAAGCCCTAAGCTCTGTAAGTTGTGCTGTACAGTCCCCTAGAGTCTGTGTGTACGTTTTTTTGGGATGGAACTTGCCATCCTTCATGTATCCACTCACGACTGCGCAGGTATTGATGATTGGTGCCGACAGCAGGCTTTGCTGAACCATCGGTATACAAGATTGTTTTGCATTGTTCAATAGGTAGTGTATTTGCTGGAACAGGAAAATCAAGTTCGTATTGTAGAAATTCTTGGGTCTGTAATTTGAAATCAAACACAATCAACATCAGTGGCAGTCAGAGACACTGACCATTGAATTCAACGAGAATGTAATGCTTTAGCGTTCTGGATGCTTGCTTTGGCGACAGCCTTGAGGGCTGGGTGAGGGGATACGACAATAATACGTTTCCCATGGGCCAGAGTTCTCTCTTTAAGGACCGCCATCTGAACAGCATTGAGAATTTTTTCAGTGGGGGCAAAGCGTTGTTCGTCTGTAGAAAATAAGTGAGATTTATATGCAAATTGGAACAGTATCACCCTCATTGAAAGTCACATAGGTGAAACCAATGGTACCAGCAATTACTCTGATGACCAAATGTTTATTGTCCCTTGCATGTAGATGTTTAGCTTCAAGCATGTCTTTTTGTAGTGCTTTGAGAATGCATGTGTGTTCGACTGTCCAGTGTTTGCTGGTGAAGTCTGGACATATCCAGGCATATAATGGTTTAATGCGTTGTGCATAGTCTGTAATAAAAGTTCTGCCAAAATTCAGAAAGCCCAACACTGATTGGACCTTTTTTATTGTATTTGGTGGTTGTAGCTGTGCGCATTTTTCGAATAATTGGGCGCCAGGCTCTTGCCTTCATCCGATAACTCATATCCCAGAAACAGGACACTGAGATAGGCTACATTTGTTTTTTTTTTAAGTAAAATTTGTAGCTGATTTCGGCGAATCCTACAACAACGTGGGTACTCGTCTTAAATGTTGTATGAGGTCATCTGTGAGGTAGATATCATCCACATAGGACAACACCTCAAGGGTCTATATCGTGTAATATTGAAGTCACATGAGGTCAGAACAGTCCAGGACTGTTCTTATAGCCTTGTATGAGTTGGCAATTTTTTTTCTGAGAGTCTAAAGCGCTGAAACTTGTTAAATCCCTACTTTCAGGCACTATGTTTTGGCAGAAAAACCCATTGAATATATCCAGGGTTGTTTTGTATTTTTTCACACAATGTTGTTCATTAGTGATGTACTATGTGTGTTTTGTATAGCATATGTTTGTGTGACTATTTAAGTGTCTATAGTCTAAGACTATTCTATAGGAGTGGTCAGATTTCGCGACTGGAAAAAATGGGTTGTTCATTGATGAGTCTGAGGGTTCAATGACACCCTGGTACTCTAATTGTGTGAGGATTTCCCTCACTGGGGCTTTCGCCTCATATTTGACTGGATATTGAGGTTGGGGCTGAGGTGTTGATTTTATTGGTATTATATGGTAGGGAGAATCTTTGTCCCACCCTACGTGACTGCGATATAGTGCAGGTGCCTGCACCACTGCCCAATCAATGGCATATTTTTCAACAAGCTCTTTCGGAACAAGGGGCGAGAAGGATTTTTCGATAATGTCCTCTCCATATGGGAGATCTCAGACAAATACCGGTGGCCAATCTTTTTCAGCAAGCAGAATGTCATAAATCGAGATGACGCGATCCCAAAAGATAGCGTCTATTATGCGTTTGATGTCACCTTCTAGCTGAATAGTTACTTTGTACACTGTATCTGGTGTGGAGACACTCGTTCCCGCAGTCTCTACTTGTAGATAGTTATCAGTTGCTTTCACCTCTGGATGCTCTAGAAGATCCTGGCGAACTATTGTGACTTCTGCTGCACTGTCTAGCAGGGATAAAGCCAACTTCTTGAGTGGCATTTCGTATTGCAACTGCTGCCACCTTTTTCTTTTTAAATTGTGGTGTCTGTTGGGGAAGTTTCTCTTCTTTTTTTAACAGAAACTTCTGACGAGCGTTGTGAGTCTTTTCTCGGGTCCACTTACTCGGTCCGCTGATCTGACTGCCCACCTCTCTCACTGCATTTTTCCGGTTAGTCCTGAAAGGAACGAGATTGGTGTTTATCAGTATACTGATATCTGTCAGGCGTTTTTATATTATCCCTATTTCTAAGGTTGTACCTATTTTGTGGGGTCTTCGAATGCGGAGATTCTCCTCTTTCTTTTCTAGATGTTTGTTGTTTTTTTAGCCCAGTGTTTTTTAGACCCCTTAGGTGTTTGTTTGGCGGCATTCTTATTGGATCTACCTTGTACTTGTATGGGTTGGCTCCAAACTGTCTCGACACATACTGGAGTATGTTTCAGCGATCATTTTTGGCACCTCACGTTCTTGATCCTGTGCCGGAACATCACGGAGCTGCATGTGTACTGTCAGTGCAACCACTTCCCCTTTAATGTTACTTAATAAGATTGAAGATGCAGTGGTAAAATTACCTTTTAATTGCATTCCCAAATCTAGGGCAGGGGCCGCCCTGTATTAATCTTGAATTTGTTTAAACACCTCCGGAAGATTGGCAAGTGTTGGTGTACCGTGTGGGGTTGTGTAGAGAGCAGCAACAACCGCGCCCCATGTATTACAGTTTTCAACTGTAGGAACCACGCCATTACAGTTTTCAACTGTAGGAACCACGCCTAAAGGAAAGCACATTGTCAGAATTCTGTTTTTACCCTGTGGTCCTGTATGGGGAAAGACTGCTTCCAGTGCTTTTATTTTTTGAGCTAACCAAAACAGAATTTCCTCCCGTTTAGGGGGTACTTTACCCATGATCGAATGTACAGTTGCAGGATTTATACCTAGTGCTGCTGCATGTGCTTGTGCTGGAGTAGCTTGTGCTGGGTTTGTGTTTAGCAACTGCAAATTGTACTAAAAAGCTGTATGTCGTTGTGACCTCTGTAAATAAACATCAGACCGCAGCTACCGCCATTGCTGCTGCGACAGGATGTGGTGTATATGTGTCCAATGAAGGCCAGGTCAGGCCAGGCCAGCATTACTAACCTAACAGGTAAAATTGTATGTGGGAGGGTGCCATCAAGCCAATTATTATGGTCTTGCTAAGATAAAGGTATCTCTAAGGATGCATAAGCTCTGTATTGTGCAGAAGGATTTGCCGGTGTATAATTATGAAATGTATTTGTGTTCCCATCCACTGCTGGAAATGTGACCCAAGAATAAAATGTTTCTGTTGTATAGGCTGCTCACAACAAATGTAGCTGGACCTCCCTGGGCCGTTAAGCCACTTGCCAATAAATGTGCAGTAAGGGGGCCTCTCATATTTACTGCTATTGTTACCAGTTGAGGGTTCGCCATATTACTGATTTATGCGTTCAGAGATAAGGATACCAACTGGGGATCAATTCTTTTATAGTTTAAGCTTGAACAACCTACAGCTCAGAATAGGTCTCACCTACCTGAGGAGGAAATCCTCAATACCACAGACGTCTCCATATATTGAGGTGTCTTTAGCCTTCAGTGAGACAGAGATAATTAGGAGGATCTGATTTTTCGTGCCTGACCGAACGCTGGTGGCACCATGTCACGTAGGTTCTCATTAGGGTAATGAGGCTACTGGATTTGGGCGGTAGAATCACCTAGGTAGTGGGTACTGAGTGCAATTCCACAACTGGGGACACATGTCTGCTTAATGCGGGGTTTCCAGCTAACTGGCAGCGCCCAATCTCTGACCGAGATGATTGTGGCAACCAAGCTCAAGGTAAGATAGACTCCCCAGGGAAGCATGGTACATCAGATCACATCCCATTCTCTCAGTCACCAAAATCTCATTCAGGCAAAGACAACAGAGGCAGAATATATTTAAATAATCATTTATTAAAATATCTGATCTCAGATAAAAGCAGGTGCATAGCGATAACGAGGATAATGAAAGACAATAGGAGCAGGCATGCGACTAAAAATGTAAAACACAAAAACAGTCCTACCATGCTGTCTAAACAGGGGAGTGGATCTATAGCCCCTCATCTACGTGAATTATGAGCACAGCATACTAAGCCTAATCTGCCCTTCGGGTTTCCCACTGGGAGAACATCATCCCTCATACCTGATGAAGAGGCCTGAGGTCTAAAAAGACACTGTTCCCCTTCGGTTCAGGGTTCGGCCGTCTAAGCAAGTAGCTGTAGCAAAGCTTGCAGCAATCAGCATACAGTTGTGTTCATCTGGCTGGAATCTCCCTCGAACGTGTCTGGGACTAAGGGGTGCTTTATAATAAAACAGCCGACATTCTAAGAAATGGTCCCCACGTATGAGTTTTTGTGAATGCAGGAAACACAGCATACCACATTTGTCGGCAACCCTATCTAACTGTAGCCTTGGAGAAACACAAGGTGAACTATATGTCCTGCTAAGAACGCAATGCTTTCCCAGGCGAAAGAACAATAAGATAAAGAGGAATAAAACAGCACTGCAACTGAAACTATTGCTAGAAAAACAAAGCAATGCAGTGTAAAATATAATAGGGTTAAAGTGCACACTGGCATGCCTAGTTCGCTAAAACAACGTTTTTAAATCCTAACTAAAATAGCTGTACAACACTTCATTTTCTGTCACCAATGTATCACTCAGGAATTCCATTTTAGTTATTTTTCTGATTTCAGCTCTATGCTACTGAAGGTAGCATTCCTCCCCTACATCTGGGTTTTAATGCTCAACCACTTCAATTTGGCCACTCTGTTTAGGACCTGAATATCTTATCTTTCTATCTACTAACCGGTTACTCACACATCCAGTATGCCACCCACTTTTGGTCCTATTTCCATTCTGTCTTCAATGTGAAACCAATGAGTGATCACTTTACTTTTAATTTTTACACTTTTATATCAGAATTCCACAATAATCACTATTCAGTTTACAATTCTGTGATACTGGGGGTAGCAGCAGTTCTCTTCCTGCGTTCAGTCTTTAAGCCTCATCCCCTCCAATATGGCTACTGCATGCAGGAGCTCTGTGTCCTTTCTTTGTCTCTACTACCTTGTTATCCACACATCCAGGACACTGCTCATTTTTGGTTGTACTTTCAATTCCACATGGCTGGTTTAAATGTGAAACCAACGAATGGCCACTTTTTCTATTCAAGATGACACTTTTCAGTTCACTGTCAGGATGCAGCTTGCATCGTGGCATGACCGATTTTCTTGTATTTGCTCCCTATTTGAGAACGTTTTTTGCATGCAGAGGTTCACGCTATGTGCCAGGAAGTAGAGCATCGTCTACCTTGGCGCTGGAACCCCTCCTTTTGGCTCCCAGCCTACTCCATCAGGAGTTTTGGACCACTATCCTTAGGTAGTAAGCACGTTTCTGGATTTCCCTATTTTGGTTTTGTAATATACTCTTCTAGGTTTCTCATCATTCCCCACTTCTTAATCAGAGATATTGGTGGCTAGAGACTGCTAATTTTTGCATTTCCCTTTTGAGGTAAGTAGTATTTATTATGGATTCTGGTTGACCGCCATGATTTGTTTCTATGAGACTTACATCTCTCCTTTTCTATTTTCTTTCAGTCATCTGCAAGGTCAGTTTTTAACTGCGAGTACCTTTCTATATATGCTTTTCAAACCTTACACAGCATTTCTTGTTTCCTTACCATCTCTCTTTTCTATACCTCAACATGATTCTTGGGCTCAGTTATATCCTTAAAGATTGAAATGTCAACTGAAATTGTGGACCCTTTTCTAGATTGTTGATTAGCCAAGAACAGGCCGTACTATTCTTGTTTTTGAATATGCACTTCTGCTCACTATTGTCACATGTGTGCATCACAAATGAGAGAGCACGCAGCACATTTTCCACTCACACCCACTGCGGCGTTTTACAATGCTTTTATGCAGAATCATTTTCTGATTATTGTTTGGAAGAAATAACCATGTTGTTGGTAGCTAGAGCCCATTGTTTTGTATTACCAGTTGAGACACAAATCAACTCCATCAGTGAGACAGATGCATCTCCAAATTTCCATGGCCTATTGTATTCTTCTAGTTCTCAATGCTCACCTCCACATGAAACCACTATAATAATGCTTGGAAGACCAATGGTCACAACACCACAGCATTTGGGAAGACGAAATAAACTTCACTCTGCACGTTCAACAGTCCCTTCAGGGGTGGTTCAACAAACACATTCTACTCAAAGAAATCCACTTCCATCAGATCTTCACAGCAGAGGTTTCTCTATATAGCAGATTTCTACATCACAAGCTGCAATGTGGCATGTATGTCATACACAACACTGTATGTTTCAACATACAAATGCAGTTAAAGCTGACCTGTCAAAGACTTTGGAGGCGTCATCGAACTGTTCAATAGTGGGGTGTCTACCTTCAATGTCAGGAAATTATTATATATACAATGAAAATTTTACCTGTAGCCCCACCTGCAGGAAAGACTTTGACCTCAGTGAGAATACCTATGATCAGGTCTCGAAAAATCTTTAAAATGTTACTAGGCCTGCAGGTCTAGTGAGTGGAATAATTTAATCAACTGTAATGCACTTAACCCATAATCTGGTCTCAAAATATTTGATCCTAGGCAAATATTTTATTTCACAAAGTCATATTTTTCTTCATTATCACATATGAGAGCATGTTCAAATATGTAAGTTCAGCATGGCTGCTGTACAAAAACTCTTTCGTTTGATTTAACTGACTAGGCATTTGCTCCACGTAGAATATAAATCTAGCCCACATATAGGGTACACACATGGTCCCAGACTTAGTTTACTAATAGCATTGCCATCAGGGCAGGGATGTTTCTCACTTCATGGTTACACCAGTGCTTGAAATGGAAAAATTAAAGTGCAGGTACTCTGTGCCAGAGTACCTGCTTGTTTCTGAGAAGTGCCTGTACTCTTCAATTGAAAATATTACTTTTTTCTTGAGATGTGCCGGCCCATTTAAAGCACTGGGTTAAACTCACTTTTGATCAATATATTAATAAAGCATACGGTCACAGTGCACTGTCATTTACAGACAGTGCATTTCCATTGTAATGGCCACAAACTTTCTAAATTACATGCAGTTTTCTTGATAAAAGTATATAGCATACAAAAAATGTCTGGAAATCAAGGTTCATCAAATATTTATCATTTGCACATCACACGTTTTCATTTGTTTTGATCCTAATACAACTTTTATTTCCATCACACTTCAGAATTATAAAAAGTGTTTTCCTAGCTATAGACATTTTTTTTTTTTCAAATAATTTTAACAGTTCATTTACAAGCTGGTTAAATACGGTGTGTAAGAGAAAAAAAACATCTATACTACAACCCTTCATTTTTCACTGGCTGTACCCAGGCACAATTGAGAGATTTACTTTACGTTTTGTTCTAGCTGCAAAGTTTAAGGATTTTGTAAAAAAACAATCTCCAGGATAAATTAAGCTGCAATTTCTAAGAAGATATAAACTGACATTTGATTTCCATCTTTGAACACACAGCAGATGTGATACAATAACAAGATTTAAAGGCATCTTTATTGCTCATTCACTTTTTGAGTAAGTAGAAACCTGTTCTTTGCCAATTTGACCTCTGTCAACTCGACCAGCAGGCCTTAAAATAGCTCGCCCTGACAAAAACTGACTTGCCACAGCGAGTGGGCGAGTATATTTCTGGAGGCATGCCTATGATGCAGAACTAGGACTCGAAGTAAGTAACATTTTCTTTTTAAACTAGATAGGAGTCTACCATAATTAGACATGCATGCATGACACAGTATGTGATTAGATACGTTTCTAGAATATAATATGGTAAAAGGAACCTGAATTTCACAAAATGCTTCTATCCAGATAACGGTGTCTATCAATGGGCCAAGCAACATCGCTTTGTGTTGGGATTGTAAAGACTTAATTCTTTCTTCATTCAGTATATGCTGTCCTATTTACTTATTTAAAGTGCACTCCAGTGATGCACCATAATGGAAATAAGAGGCATCCTCGGTACCTGACTTGACACTTAACTTTTGCTAAGTGTTGCACCTTAACTATAACCAATAGGATAGAACGTTTATATCCATCGCCATAAATCATATTACTCAGAATGCCTTCCCCACACAAATCCTTTATCTACATTACAATAATATATTATGTGATTTTTCTCTTATATAACTATTTGACTTTTTTTTTTTTTTTTTTTTAACACATTTTAGCCCCAGAGTATTTTACTTAGGTTCATCTTGTTTTGTGTGCATCACATCTGTCGTGCCTCACCATTTTTTCGAGCATGGACTGCTACTTGTTATGTATTTTTTCACCCCAAAACTTTTACTCTCATATGCACTCTTCATATTACATAAATATAGATTATTGCAACATACATTGTTAAAAAAAAAATACCAGGCTTAAGAGCCTATATGCGGGAAAACATGGTATCTGGCTCTGTAAAGAATAATATATATGTTACTAAGAACAAGTTCTAAAATCAACTCTTATGAGGGGGAGAAACATTGCAGCAGGTTGAGTTGGTCTGTCTGGACCACGCAGAATCACTAGCTCTCGTAGACCCAAAGTAGGACTTACCCCAAGCATGGGGAGTGTGAGATGACCTTGGCATATACTGCTGGCGGTGTGGGTAGACTCTGCCCTGTATCAGAGCTCTGTTGCGGGGCCAAGTGGGTTGAGGAGCGGGCAGCATATTGGTGTAGGGCTCGTCTGCATCATCAACACTGAAGGGCTGCCACAAGAAGCATCTTGCGACGGGAGATGCAGAGGGGAAGCCTGAGCGTTTGGGCCATCTGGCAGAGACACAACAGGTGCAGGCCAGTTCCTAAAGCCCGCAAAAAGTGCCCAAGCAAGGAGCAGAGGGAGTGCAGTGAAAAGGTGTGTAGGCAGGAGAAGCTTTTACCACACTGTGTCACTCTACCCTCATAGATGTTGGAAGACTTAGTCCTTGCAAGTAAGGGGCAGAAGTCAACACCTCTTACTACTTCAATTCAAGTGAGTGGATTTGTTAAGGTTGGGGACTTTGCAGAGAGCACTACGTGATGAGAAGGTGGAGGGATGCCCCTTTCGGAAAGAAGAAAATAGGCACAACCTGAGATCCTCGAGGACTTTCATGTTAGTGCTGCGGGAGAGACTTTCAGGGATCAAGGGAGGATTAACTTATGGCAGATCTATAGTTAGAGCCCTCAAAGCCAAGTCATCAAAGCCTCAAAGAGAGGTTAAGCCGTAGAAGGGGAGAGAGGAATCAGAGTTGGGTAAAGGGAGAGGCAACTGCAAAATAGTTATAGTTCTAGAGCCAAACTCAAAACCACCACTGTTGCATTTGTACTCCGAAATCATGTTGGAGAAGTTTAAGCAATCAGGAATTCAAAGGTGCAGACCAGTCAGGAATATAGAGGCATTGGACACCAAACTAACTGGCCCAGGCATGCAGCAGACTCATCTCTGGTGGAGTCTGGTACCTTAAACAGATTCGCTATTCCTGAGAAGCAGCCCATAACTTGGGAGGATTAGGACAGGAGGAATGCTGAAGCTAGTTCTGAAGTGGAAATATCAGGTGAGGAGATGCAAAGAAAGGATGAAACTGAAACAAGTCTGATATCCCCGATACAGAAGCAAACTATGGGGACCTGTGATAGGTTTGTAACCTAACCTCAGAATAATGAAAAAGAAATCAAGGAGGTTTGCAGAACATTGCTAGAAAAGCTAGATGACTTGGCAGCACATATGCTGTTTTTGCAGCTGGGGTTAGAAAGGGCTTTCCGACAAGTACAGAAATCTTAATGAGATATAGTGTAATTGAAGGCCCAGCTCAAGAAGTTCAACAAGATGCTAGATAGGTTAGGATGAATCATCTTAAAATATTAGGTGTCTGCTTAGCTAGGAAAGGGAGAGACCAGAAAGTATTTGTGATCTCAATGATTACAGATGGGTTGTTCAAGGGTACATGTGAAAAAGACTTTGAACTGCAGATACAAAGAGGTTACAGAGACCCTTTTGTGAGAAATCCTTCTAGAGAGAAGCCAAGAAGGATACTAATAAACTTGCAGTAGTATCTAGTGAATGGTAAGACCTTGATTAAAGCATTACAGACAACACAGATTGTGTATAACAGCTACCTCTTCATGATTAAATCAGATATAGGCAGAGCAACTGAGGAAAGGCAGTTGGACCTCAGACACAAGATGGAAGAGATCCGCGGTTGGGTGCGAGAATCCAAATGAAATTACCAGCTAGATCCGCGGTTGGGTGCGAGAATCCAAAGGAAATTACCAGCTACTCTGAGAGTAACGAAAGAAAACAAGATGTATAATTTTAGATATGTAGAGGAGGAGCTGTAACTACAGAAGAAGAAGTAATATATAATGTTTCTACCTCATATATTTTGCTGACACTTTACTTCAACCAGTCAGTTTAGTACGTACAGCTCCCTCAGATAGTATGGGTGGAGGGGGAAAATAAGGTTATAAAATATAAGAAAAAGAAAAGAAATATAAGAAACGGAAAAAATAAAGGTGGCTATCAAATGGGTCTTTTGTGGAATCAGTGGTTGGGGGTCTTGAATGGCCATAAAGAGATGTTGATCCAGAAGAATGAGGGTTTCCTCAGAGGAGGATGGGGAGTATGGAAGGGGCGCACAGGGTGGGGAGCACTGGGGGGAGAAAACAAATAAAAATGCTCCTCATTGACTTTTTTTTTTTATTTTTTTTTAGAGCATGCAGATATTAATTATAAAGGTGGGGTAAATCAGGATAGGCATGGCCTTAAGGAACTCCACAATACGTTTCATCACATGGAATGTTAGTGAGCTACAAGGGTGAAGGAAGCACAAGTGGGTCATGGAACATCTTAGGGGGTGCGTGGCTCAAATAATAGTTTTACAAGAGATGCACCTCACAAAAACGGAATGCATACATTTGTTCCAAATGGCGAGATGGATTTAGGATGTGGTGTTGATGGAGCAAGCTGGTATGATCAGGGGTGGCAATTATTATTAGAAAAAAATGTGATAACAAGTTAGAGGGTTCTGTGCAGGATGGGCAGGGAGGGCTGGTTATAGCCAAGATTAAAATTGCCAAGCTGCACAGTTAGCTAGATCATCAGTAAGATAAAAAATGAATTCTCCAAAAGGTTCAAGAGCGTTGAAGCACATAATATCAAATTTAGGTCTGTATGATGTATGGCGAGAGAGGGCAGGGACGGAAAGAGGTTACACTTTTCATAGCTGTAAATTCAGGCATTTTTTAATGGTTAATTGATCCCACTTTCAGGGAAAAAGCAGTAGTTGAGAAACATATCCCCATCCAGTTATGGGACCATGCAGTAATTTGGCTGGAATAAAAAATTCAACAGAAACAGACATTCAGAAGGTGGACATTGATTGCAGCCTTTTGCAGGGCCAGTACGCATCAGACTGGAATAGGTAAGAATCAGAGTTTTTCCTTGAGCAAAGTATGTCAAGCTACACATTAGATATTATACGGCCCTCCAAGGCCTTATTAGGAGTGTTAATAATTAAATGGTCCAGAAGAGCAGCAGAAGCAAACGGCCAAGAAGTTTATAGACTACTAAATCAGATAAAGAAAATGGAGGATTAGGTGATAAAAGGGTCAGGGAAAAATCAGAAAAAAAGACAGAGAACCTGAACAAGCCAAGATAGATTTTAAGATACAGATAGAGTCGAAAGAAAGAACTAGGTGGGAAGCAAACAGTCTTAAGCATTTTGAGTATGGCGAGAAGTGCGGAAACCAGCTTGCTTGGAAATCAAGATCTGATCATGCAGGAAATTACATAAAATCTATACATTATACTGAAGCAGGAGGGATAATGTCTGAGAGTGGGGAAATTCTGAGGACTTTTCAGAACGATTTGCAGAATTAGCATGTGAAGGAGCTGAGGTTTACTAGCAAAAAGGTTAAGGAATGGTTGGCAGCCAAAAACTTGCCAGTACTGCACCAAACCCAATGGGAAAAGTTGGAAGAGAAAAGGAAAGAAATGGAGATAAGGAGGCCATAGGGAATCTCAAGAATGGGAACCCCCCCCTCCTCCCCCCCCCGGATCCGATGGCATACCAACTGAGCGCTATAAAACTAAAATAGAATGTATGGACCTAGTGCTAACAAACACTTTTAATTCCATATTAAGTGGTGATGAAAAGACATGTCCTGGTTTGAGGCAACCATCTCACAAATACTCAAGCATAATAAAAGCATAAAGGCTTGCGGCTCACACAGGCCAATATCACTGTTAAATATATATTACAAAATATTGACCTCAATTATACCATCCACATTAGCAGCAGTAATCGAGGGGATAATACAGGAGGACCAAAAAGATTTCATAAGAGGAAGACATTTGAACAATTTGACATATAACTTGATAGGAGCAATCAACCTGGCAGAAACATGAGACACCATAGGCAGTTATAACCACTAAAGGCAGCAAGGGTATTTGTCCAGGTCAATTGGTCATTTCTTTGAGAGGGCCTGTATAGGTCTGGTTTTCCTGATAGGGTAGTAAGGCTAATCCAGTCCTTATATGGGGCACCAAGGGCAAGAATTTTATTTAAACAAATCCTTTTCTGATAATGTTTTGATTCAGAGAGGCAGGTGGCAAGTGTACCTACTCTCCCCCCCTCAGTTAGCTGGGAACCACACTCATCAGGTTATTGTCTTTCTATTTTAATGAAACCCCTGCCGTTGGTCTCAAAAAGAGCAATTTTCTTGCACGCCTACTCATTTAAGTTTTTTTTGTTTTTTTAAACATACATAACAGGTGGCTTTATATTGAATGCTAAATGTACATGGTGATTTGAGCACCATTTTAATTTGTTTCCAGTATGTGGGGAAGCATCATTATGTCTTGCTAATGTACCAAAGCAAGTAACTTTGCTGGTAGGTGTCTGCAGAATTACATTTACCTGATTGAGATGCTCTGGCCCTGACCTGCTAGTGGGTGATATTACATTTCACCTTGAACTATTCTGGACTCAGTCATGTCTCTCCTTTTGTGGAGCTCATGGTTACTTACAAGCTTAGCCTGTCTTTGCTCGCTCATCTTGTGCACGTGTCTGCAAGCTCGACCTGGAAGAGGGTCCATACTCTGATTGGCATGCAGATCGTAGTAGTGATGAGGGCATATTTCGGTGTCAGGATGATAACAGTCAATAATAAAAAACATCTGAACAATTCTATTGTTTATTCCCAACTACTGGCAAGTCCAGCACTTACGTTCAAGACCTTGGTTACTCCAGGATCAGGTGTTTTTTAGGCTGATGGTGAATGAAGGACAATTTAATGTTGAAGTGCTGACTGCCTCTTGAAGTATTTCGAAAGTGATACTGTGGCAAAAGTATTGTTTTTGAAGCACTACAGAGGGGCAGTGAACAAATTAAGAAAATGCACAATTTTATTTATATAAGTTTGCTACTAAAAAACAAAGTCACAAGGATAATGTTAAGAAGGCTTATTCCTATTGTCTTAACCGTGTTTTCGCGTATCGGACTGGAGTTGAAATCAAGTGCCTTTTTGAGCGTCCTGAATATTTTGTCTTGTTTAGTAAATAAAGCATGTTTATTCAATTGGGGCTCTTGATTGACAGTGTTGCATATGGTGGGTCCCTACAAGAAGAATATTCACTGCTGTAGAAACCCTCATCTTTAAACAAACGGCATCCTAAATGAAGGATGCATATGGGATATGAGTGAATCTAGATAGCCTATTGCTTTAGACTCCTAGAAAAGTACTCAATATGTATTTGAGTTGCAGTGAACCCATTAACGTAGGCACAAGGCACCACAGGAGAAGGATTTAGCAGGAAGTCCGTATCTTTAGTCACTAGTTATTCCCATTGCTTTAGAAACTAGATATTTAAAAGTATTACAGTTGAAGAAAACTACTGCTATAAGCATTCGTATCATGAGAGACAAAACGTGAGTTTGGTAAACCCATTGCTATCAGCGAGTGTACGCACAATGGCAGGATGGGGAACAGATTGTAAGAAAGCCAGTTCTGTTTATACACAATGCCTTAAGCAAAAGATTAGAATGAAATCGCCAGTTCTTTTAGGTATGCGCACCATACCCAATGGAAGGTATGACAGTATGTTACTGCTGAAGGACATCTGGCCAAAACAAAAAATTCTGGTACTTTTGCAGGCACGAGAAATCAACATTATTGCCAACAGGAACTCAGTTTCTGAGCGGCAAGTAAGGGCTGGATCAATTTGTATTAACAAGACTGAAAAACAGACAGTGACCATGTCAAGACTGAAAACTTAACTGACCTACTTCTTCAATTAGAAGCTAAATCCACAGAAGATGGAATTCATTCTACACAAAGACAGCATGTAGACTAATATGCATTGATTCCTTTTATTGAGATCTCAGATTAGCTATTAAGAAACACTCAGTGCAGATAATTTTGAATTTGGCTTCCAGAGCTTCAGAAATTTTATTGGAATTTTTCAATCACTTCCCACAGCTGCTTAGGATCTTGCTCAGTCCTCAGGTTAAGACTTCTGATGTTCTGAACAAGTTATTTCTGCTAATTTCTTGGGAGGATTTCCAGTGAAGGTGGCAAGACGAAGGATTGCCACAGTAGTCTTCATTCTGTAAATAGCAGGCTTGGGCTGCAGGAACCAACAAATGATATAAATACACCTGAAGAAGGTGATGAAGGGTATCTCAAGCTCGTGTGGAAGGAGATAAATCATGGCTTTCATCATAGGTGGCTAACAAGGATTTGGCCCATATAATAGGTAATTCGTTTAGACTGGGTATTTCTGCAGGACATTCCCTAGCAGCAGGAATGTAGGTGGTGAGTAGCCATTGCTATGTAAATCTGTCAAGGGTATCAATGTGTACAAACCATCAGGTTCTCAATATCCATAATTGTGGATTGTAAATACCATTTTATTCCTCATTTAGCATGGCTCTCTAATGATAGCACCATGAAGAAGAATCAGTCAGTAAATGTTACTGCGCTGCTTTGCTTGATCTCGAGTAAGAGGATGTCTGATTTTGTACACTGGAATTGGAATAACATTTACTGAGGATGGGATGACATACACACTTTTTAATGAAAACTTAGGTTCTAACCATGTGTTTCCCGCGTCAACCACAACTTTGTATAGCTTGTTGCTGCAAAACGTAGGAGGATGACAGCAAGAAAGTTTAAACCATGACGGGGCTAAACAGCTTTTGACTTCTTTTACGCTGCTATTTGTTAGAATTGGAAAACGTAATATTTGCTGCTGTCCTTAATGAATCTGAAACGTTTCCTCGTGGCCTTGAAGGAATTTGACACCCTACACTACAGCAGGTGATTTTTCACAAAGTTTGTTACAGTAGAAGACTCCGCAAGGAGGCAGCACAAAGTCACATGCTAATATGGCACACAATAATAGGTTGAAGCAGAATACTCATTATGGAAAAATTTTCTGAACGAAGAAGAACTGTTGGGTGCCAAAGGCATGATTAAGGGGCCCTGAAAACGACATATGTAACCTATATCTACAAATAAATACAATTAGAGAAATGTAGTTTAAAGCATTGTATGATAAATAAGGCAAAGATATTAATATACACAGTAAGAAATCAAAATAATTTTACTGCCAGACTGATTACATCTTTTAACACTCTGAGAGTTCTACACAAAACTTACATTTATCTGTGGAAATGGTGAAATTATGTGTGTCCATTGTGCTGATCTTCTGATTGCACACAAAAAGGTGTACTGAGTTCCTGTTGTGGTCAAACCAAGAAGAACAAAAATCAAATAAGAGGACATGTGTGTCCTTTCAACTAATGATCTAGTTTATTCCCTTCAGTAATACACAGAGGATGTCCTATCTAACTGCAGATTCTTCACCTTAAGAACGTCCCCATGGGGCACACTGGATCGGGGGAATTTCTCATTAGTGCTCCACTGTCACCTGCCAATGGACGGCTCTGCGGTGACTGTTCTTTCCACCCTGGAGCAGAGGTGGAGCAAAACCAGCTATAAGCGCCACCCTTGTGCAGTGACATCAGTTTCTTAATCTTTCTCCTTCCTCGCCCTGGACAAGGAGCACTAGGACAAAACTTTCAGGTGACAGTGTACCACAACGTAACTTGGAACCCTATAACAATTTCCAGGAGTCCACTTCACAGAACTAGGAGGTTGGAGGGCACAGAGGTATAAATGGTAAGATAAAGTATCTACCAGAAAGAGCATCATCAAAGGTAAGTAACTTGTTTTTCTGATTAATACTTCTAATCACATTATCTGCACCTTAAGAATAGAAACAATTGCAGTACCTCCCAAATGTGGAGGGTTAGAGAAGTGGACTCAGATCAGAAAGTCTAGCAGGATTGGTGGGCAATATGGCTCTTTCGTCAGGCTGGTTGTCAAGACAGTGTTTTGTGACAGTGTATCAACACTCACGTCACTTAACTGGCATCCCCATGACTAATACAGTTACAGCTTCCTTGGCCCTGGTGTAATGAGAACACACACATTCAGGTGGTTTCTTTTTGGTCACTGCATTGTAGATTTTAATGCACAGGGCTATCTGTCTTGACAAGGTTATTCTGTGCGCCATGTTCCACTTCTTTACTGCATAAAATCCTACAAAGTACTGGTCATCCACAAGCTGCCCCCTTGTGGGGTGTCAATGTAAATGTTTAATGCCCTTTTATGGTCGAGCCGCTGGAACCTTTGCACCAAAAGCACCTGCAGTTCACTCATGTGGTGAGCATAGGTGATGGCACATAGAAAGACTGTTTGGATCTGGAGCATCAGCATTCAGTGTCCAGCTGTGCACTGGCTCAACGATAAAACCAACACCACCACAGTAAAAGCTTTGACATGCAGAAAATCGGTATCATGAGCTCCACACCAGGCAACAAACCTAGCCATTTGGAGTGCAAACGCTCATGCTCAGTAGCTCGAATGAGCATCTGATCAGAAACACTTGATTTCCTGCTCCAGTTCAGGGCTGTTAAGGTGACTTGGGAATGGGCTGTCTTGAATTTTCTCAGTGCTCTAGGGAGGAGATGCTGTGCCAGGAAAACACACAGGAGACCCGGTCACATACAGAAAGGGTACAGGTAGATGATCTAAGGTTGTAGTTGAAAGTCGTGTTTCCTTTATTTGGGGTTCCTTTATTTTTGTTTATCGCATTTCACATAACGAGTGGTAATAATCCTTTTTCTCTTCTCTTCTTCTTAGGGTCCAATCTTCATGACCCTAAGAAGAAGAGGACGAAGCGCACCTCGGACGGAAGAGGAAAAAGGCACAGGTAAGTATTTTCATCCTTTTAAGCATTGGTATGAAATAGGGAGGGCTTGTGGGGGAAAACAACCACTTCTTCCTATCCCACCACTGTGTGCCATACTAAAGTAAGTAATCAAATCTAGGTGTGCCACCTGCCCCACCCACTTCTCAGAGGACTAGAGGTTTAAACTGGTGACCCCTCTGTAGGCCTAGCATTCTCAGTCCCATCATTTCCCAAACCCAAGCTGTCCCCAGTAATCTCCCACATACTTGGGCTAGCCACGTTCCTCTTGGATCATGGTGAGGCAGCTTTAGGTAATGGTGGCCTCCAGGCTTTTTCTTTTAGTCTTCTTTCAACTTCTCGATTTCCTCTTCAGTGGGGACTTGCAGTGATGGGGTGTACCTCAAAGTTCGGCGTCTATACGAGCTTGCTTCCCCCCACTGGGTTCGTCCTTTCGAGGAGCGTGACTCTCCCGGTCCCATCAGTGTGTTTCTCTTCCAGGTTCATTCGTTAGGAGGCCAGGAAGAAAAGGGCTCTGTGTAGGAGACTGGCCCGGTTTGTAGTGGGTACCAAGGGGTACTTACACCTTGCACCAGGTCCAGGTATCCCTTATTAGAATAGAGGGGTGTCTAGCAGCTTAGGCTGATAGAAAAGGTAGCTTAGCAGAGCAGCTTAGGCTGAACTAGGAGACGAGTGAAGCTCCTACAGTACCACTAGTGTCATATGCACAATATCATAAGAAAACACAATACACAGATATACTAAAAATAAAGGTACTTTATTTTTATGACAATATGCCAAAGTATCTCAGTGAGTACCCTCAGTATGAGGATAGCAAATATACACAAGATATATGTACACAATACCAAAATATGCAGTAATAGCAATAGAAAACAGTGCAAACAATGTATAGTCACAATAGAATGCAATGGGGGCACATAGGGATGGGGCAACACAAACCATATACTCTAGAAGTGGAATGTGAACCATGAATGGACCCCAAACCTATGTGACCTTGTAGAGGGTCGCTGGGACTGTAAGAAAACAGTGAGGGTTAGAAAAATAGCCCACCCCAAGACCCTGAAAAGTGGGTGCAAATTGCACCTAAGTTCCCCAAAGAGCACAGAAGTCGTGATAGGGGAATTCTGCAAGGAAGACCAACACCAGCAATGCAACAACAATGGATTTCCAGACGAGAGTACCTGTGGAACAAGGGGACCAAGTCCAAGAGTCACGATCAAGTCGGGAGTGGGCAGATGCCCAGGAAATGCCAGCTGTGGGTGCAAAGAAGCTGCCACCGGATGGTAGAAGCTGTGGATTCTGCAAGAACGACAAGGGCTAGAGACTTCCCCTTTGGAGGATGGATGTCCCACGTCGTGAAGAGTCGTGCAGAGGTGTTTCCGTGCAGAAAGACCGCAAACAAGCTTGCTAGCTGCAAAGGTCGCGGTTAGGGTTTTTGGATGCTGCTGTGGCCCAGGAGGGACCAGGATGTCGCCAATTGCGTGAGGAGACAGAGGGGGCGCCCAGCAAGACAAAGAGCCCACTCAGAAGCAAGCAGCACCCGCAGAAGTGCCGGAACTGGCACTACGAAGTGGAGTGAACCGGAGCTCACCCGAAGTCACAAGAGAGGGTCCCACGACGCCGGAGGACAACTCAGGAGGTCGAGCACTGCAGGTTAGAGTGCCGGGGACCCAGGCTTGGCTGTGCACAAAGGAAATCCTGGAAGAGTGCACAGGAGCCGGAGTAGCTGCAAAACACGCGGTTCCCAGCAATGCAGTCTAGCGTGGGGAGGAAAGGACTTACCTCCACCAAACTTGGACTGAAGAGTCACTGGACTGTGGGAGTCATTTGGACAGAGTTGCTGAGTTCCAGGGACCTCGCTCGTCGTGCTGAGAGGAGACCCAGAGGACCGGTGATGCAGTTCTTTGGTGCCTGCGGTTGCAGAGGGAAGATTCCGTCGACCCACGGGAGATTTCTTCGGAGCTTCTATTGCAGAGAGGAGGCAGACTACCCCCACAGGATGCACCACCAGGAAAACAGTCGAGAAGGCGGCAGGATCAGCGTTACAAGGTCTCAGTAGTCGTCTTTGCTACTTTGTTGCAGTTTTGCAGGCTTCCAGCGCGGTCAGCAGTCGATTCCTTGGCAGAAGGTGAAGAGAGAGATGCAGAGGAACTCCGATGAGCTCTTGAATTCATTATCTAAAGAATTCCCCAAAGCAGAGACCCTAAATAGCCAGAAAAGGAGGTTTGGCTACTTAGGAGAGAGGATAGGCTAGCAACACCTGAAGGAGCCTATCAGAAGGAGTCTCTGACGTCACCTGCTGGCCCTGGCCACTCAGAGCAGTCCAGTGTGCCAGCAGCACCTCTGTTTCCAAGATGGCAGAGGTCTGGAGCACACTGGAGGAGCTCTGGGCACCTCCCAGGGAAGGTGCAGGTCAGGGGAGTGGTCACTCCCCTTTCCTTTGTCCAGTTTCGCGCCAGAGCAGGGCTGGGGGATCCCTGAACCGGTGTAGACTGGCTTATGCAGAAATGGGCACCATCTGTGCCCATGAAAGCATTTCCACAGGCTGGGGGAGGCTACTCCTCCCCAGCCCTAACACCTTTTTCCAAAGGGAGAGGGTGTAACACCCTCTCTCTGAGGAAGTCCTTTGTTCTGCCTTCCTGGGCCAAGCCTGGCTGGACCCCAGGAGGGCAGAAACCTGTCTGAGGGGTTGGCAGCAGCAGCAGCAGCTGCAGTGAAACCCCGGGAAAGGTAGTTTGGCAGTACCCGGGTCTGAGCTAGAGACTCGGGGGTTAATGGAATTGTCTCCCCAATGCCAGAATGGCATTGGGGTGACAATTCCATGATCTTAGACATGTTACATGGCCATGTTCGGAGTTACCATTGTGACGCTATACATATGTTGTGACATATGTATAGTGCACGCGTGTAATGGTGTCCCCGCACTCACAAAGTCCGGGGAATTTGCCCTGAACAATGTGGGGGCACCTTGGCTAGTGCCAGGGTGCCCACACACTAAGTAACTTAGCACCCAACCTTTACCAGGTAAAGGTTAGACATATAGGTGACTTCTAAGTTACTTAAGTGCAGTGGTAAATGGCTGTGAAATAACGTGGACGTTATTTCACTCAGGCTGCAAAGGCAGGCCTGTGTAAGAATTGCCAGAGCTCCCTATGGGTGGCAAAAGAAATGCTGCAGCCCATAGGGATCTCCTGGAACCCCAATACCCTGGGTACCTCAGTACCATATACTAGGGAATTGTAAGGGTGTTCCAGTATGCCAAAGTAAATTGGTGAAATTGGTCACTAGCCTGTTAGTGACAATTTGGAAAGAAATGAGAGAGCATAACCACTGAGGTTCTGGATAGCAGAGCCTCAGTGAGACAGTTAGTCATTACACAGGTAACACATACAGGGCACACTTATGAGCACTGGGGCTCTGGCTGGCAGGATCCCAGTGACACATACAACTAAAACAACATATATACAGTGAAATATGGGGGTAACATGCCAGGCAAGATGGTACTTTCCTACTCTCCGTCCCATCAGAGCCTAGTTCATGCCAGCCCTCCTCCTGTCTGGTTGCAGAAGCCTTAAAGGGACAGGCATCCCAGTTCTGGAAAAAGAACAAAGGGGCATCTTGTGGTGCATAAGTAGAGGGGAAGGGCCAGGGTATTGCCCCTCCCACGCCCCCATCACAGACCCGTGTCCCGTCACAGTTGGAATCCGTTTCTTAGTGACTTTCCTGGACGAAACTCACGGGTGCAGTAAAGGTGATGCTGCACATTCTGGCCAGTGGCAACCAGATCCTACTAAGACCAGATGTTCCATGCTACCTCGGTGGAGAGGCTATCCGAGATCCACCAGCTGACATCTCTTCTGCTCGTTTGCTCTGGCATTCAGAGACCCTGCTACATGGTTGGCTATGAGAAAGATGCTCTTCTGGGTCAGCCACTTCCATAAGAGTAGGGCCTTTCAGCACAGGACCCAGGAACCCACTCGACCCTGATTGTTGCAGGAAGTTATGGTTGTTATTTTGTCTGTGAAGACCTTTACCAGCATCCCGTTTATTGGACACCAAGAAGGCTTTTGGGGGCGGGGGTTAATGTATAGCTGGCACTCCACAGAAGAATACAGCCATCTAATCTCCACCTCTTTCAGGTGACCCCCAAACCCCAGCCCAGCAATGACATGTCTGCCACAACCAGTAAGTCTAGGTGAGGAAGAAGAGTAGCCTGCTGCAGGTCAGGTTGGTGTTTGTCACTACAGAAGATCCTGATACATCTTACGCTAGATCGGAGCCAAAGAACCAGCCCTGATGCTTGGTCCACTGAAAACTGAAGTTGAATTGCAGCACCCGCATTGGCCACCTGACGTTAAGAACTAGGAAGATGCACAAGGCTAAGAGTCCAAGAAGTCTCACAGCCATCCTCAATGAGACTCAGGGTTGAGCTAGAAACATTAGGATCATATCCTGAATGTCCACGACTCGCTGAGGCAGTGGAAAGGCTTTGAACAAAACTGTGTTCAGGACAACCCAAAGAAAGGGAATCCACTGCGGGGGCACAGGTGGGACTTTAGCTCACCGATAGAAAACCCCAAATATGTCAGTAATTCATCCAGAGGTGGTCTACAACTGACTGCAGCAAGGCCGCCTTGAGCAGCCAGTCACTGATATATGGAAACCAATATATCATCCCCTCCAAAAGTTGGGCAATGACAACCATCACTTTCGTGAACACCTGAGGGGCTGCGGTAAGGCAGAAGGGAAGTACAGTAAAGTGAAAGTCTCCTGGGTCCAGAGCATAAGGAATGTGGGACAAGGTAAGCATACTCAATTTGTATTGCAGAAGAAAAACATTCAGTGGACAGAGGTCTGGCAAGGGACTGAGGCCTCTTTCTACTTCAGTAGGAGTCTCTAAAGCTTGAACCCTTGGCCAGCAGAAGGTCAACATCTTGCAACAAGATTGCAGAATGGTCCGCTGAGAGTCATTCTGATGTGGAGGGAGACACAGGGTGAGGGAAAATATCAGAAATAATGGTTCTTCAACTGGGTAGGAAATTATGTTTCCTGCCACCTACAGGCTGAACATGGGTCTGCAAAGGCAACATAAAACTGCTTGGCAGGCAGTACAGCTAGAGAAGAATGTGCAGAGGAGAGCTGCCCCTGCTGGTGTGAATAGCCTCAGCACCTCACAACATCTGCCCAAAAAAGACTGGAAAGCTGCTGCATGTGGTGGGAAGGCTGGTGTTGTAAACATGTTAAACTGTTGGTGGAACTGCTTTCTAAGCACTATACTGGTGCCAACAACCATGCTAACAAAGTCTAGGGTGTCCAAACCAGCATGCAAGTCATACTTCTGCCATGTCTTAGCCATCATGCATTGTTTGCGCCAGCAAGGTGCTCAGGTCTTCTGGGACATCAGGAAAGATTTTGCTGGCCATGTGCAATAAAGCACAGGTGTACCTGCTCAGAAGGATTTTAAGAGCAAAAAGGCTGAAGAGAAAAATCTCTTACCAAAAGCATCAATATGTTTCAATTCTATAGCCAGAGGATTGGTCAGATAATCATTAGGAGAGACTTTACTTATCAACACCTGTACGACCAGGCTTTCAAGCTTAGTTAGAAAATCAGGATCTCCAGGGGTTGGCCTATGTCACCTGGCAACTGGTCGAATGACCCGAAGGCCAGAGCACAGCTTGACCAAAGAGGCCATAAAGATATCCATAAGAGTTTTGTGGAATGGCAATAATGATACAGACAAAGGCAGACCTGGTTGAAAGATCTCAGTTAACAAGTTTCCCTTGGTTCTAACAGTAGGTAACAGTAAGAGAGATAATGTTATGCTCACTTCTTTTCTGTTGCTGAGGTCTAACAAATTAATCTCCTTACAAAGCTACATTACAATTACACTGTGTTCATTTCCAATGCTCTTCCAGCAAATATGATTACATTTGGTCACATATCAACATTTTGAGTGATTCAATGTTATCATAGTGGATTGTGTCTTCCCAAGACAGATCTGCATAAAAAAGTAACAGTACATAGTAGCTGCTACATTTGTGTCCGTTTCATAATTCTGGTCTGAAGGTCGAGTTATTCTAATGTATTTAGAAGTTTTGTACAGCACAATGGTTTGCCTTTGTAACTTCAGTGCACAAAGAAATGAGATGAAACGGATTGACAGTATATATGGGGGTAGAGAGCAGCCTATTGTGGGAACTGATCAGCATTCTGAGGTCACTCCCACTGGTGTGGGCAAGGTCTGACAAAGGTCTGCTGAATAACTAAATACTAAGAATTTCTCAATTTGAAGGTAATCTGAAATGAAGCAAAGCTGTGGTCTTAATGGAGTTCAAGAGATTTTGGGGGTTCTACCCTCCAAGTATCTGTCTCCATGTTGGAATTTTAAGAAGGATTGCAGTTGGATTAACTGGGTAGAAGCTCATTTGAAATTCCTGGCTAGGATGTAACGCTGAACCAAACTTTTAAATTAGGTCCACACTTTGCTCACTAAGCTTCATGCATAAGCAGAGTTTTGCAATTTAATCAGTATTCCACAAAAAGCAAGGAAGAACTTTAAAGCCAGGATATGACAGGAGCATTGACATTCTGAATTTAGATCTCCTGACATCTGTTTAGCCCCTAGAACTCACTGACAATAAAAAGTGACTGAGTAGGTAAAGCGTATATTAATAGTGACCAGGTACTAACGTACCCTGTGGTCCAAGCAAAAATGGGTGCCTGAACTTAAAAACAATTAAGATATTCACAGAGCAAGCTAACATAATTCACATATATTAGTTGTGCAAAGGAGACAGCATTTAAATAGACAGATATGTTCACAATAGGTGTTATAATAAGTAGCCTCATTATCCCATATTCAAGACTTTAGATTTTAGCATGAGTGCCTAGTACCATAGTTTGGGTTTTAATCAAACTACTGCTCATCACTCACCTGCTATTCCTGGGTAATATACTTGAGAGGGCTAACACAACCAAACTGCATGTAAATATAAAGCACAATATCTTCCTCAAGCACCATCCATCAGGATTCATGTAGGACTAACAGAGATAGTGATTATGAAAGCGATCACTGAGCCACTCCAATTCCTGGGCATTAATGAGGAGTCTCCTCATGCTACTGGACTCATTAAGATACTTCAATACTGATGAAGAAGACCAGGCAATATCATAGTCCCTTTCTTCAAGAACAGGCAGTGAACTCTAGCATCATTTTATCTTGAAAGCAAAAAACTGAATTTATGTGGACTACAGACCACTTAAGCAGCAACATCGATAAGCTAGAAAGTGCTATGAAGACAGGCAAAATATAAGGCCTGATGCTGCCAAGCAGATTTAACTCCAACCCCAGTCTGAAAAGACAAGCAACCATCTGCCTGCCATTCGGGAAGAAAACATGAAGAAAATAAAACCTTAGGACACATATCTTCAAGCAACATCTCATCTTACGTAACCACATCATTCAGACACCAAACAACTAAGTAAGGGAGACCCAATGTCACTATCTAGTTCCTTTTACTTTATACTAGACTCTTGTATAGAGCTTTTTTGCATTTCTGCTAAGGTAGAGCTGTATCAGTATAGATTAATGGTAAGGGGAAAAAACACAAGAATTTGAGACTTCTGGCAATGGTTGTCATCCTGTTTATTGACTGCCTATGGGAAATAACATTTATTCATGCCACTTAAATTCATAATAGAATGCCAGGGACAGCTGACTGGCGAGCATACTTCTGCATTTTAAAAAGACAAGTATTTCATGATTTTAAGAGCTATTGTGGAAGTTACAGATGAATTCCTTAAGATGAAGCATGAGGACTATTTTGATTTGAGACCTGTATTAAGAGTACACATTGCAGGACGAATTATCTAACATCTCAGTTAATGGTCATAAATTTCAGAAAATTAGAAGTTTTTTTGTGGTGTTACTGAAAACTCTGAATTGGCATGCCCACTGAAAAGGAGTCAGTTAGACACATGATTATTATAACCCAACTTATAACTTTGAATACTGTGTATGGAATACTGAACTTACATAATTTTATGGACATGAAAAATATCTTTTTGGGTAGTAAGCAAGTACAAGCTTGGACTTTTCCTCTTAATCTGAACTTGCTTGGTTTTAGTATGAAGGACTGCATGTTATTATTGAAATGAAACGTGTTGCCTGTTTTTTTTAATGAAAAAGATCTGATGATATATTAAGAAGACCACCCCATTGTTGCAGAGGAATCTTCAATGGAATTGGTATACTACCAGCGTGGTTAGGAAGGCGTTCATAGCCTGGTTATGACTTTGGTGTCTGTAGATTGGATTCCTTGTGTTTTCACAATCACAATCTATGGACAACTTCAGCTTGTGTGACAGTGGCTTAAAAACACTAAGAATAAAAAGGAGTTATCATGGTTCTGATGCTTTTGCCCTTTGTGAACTTCCAGTGAACTATATATTTTGGTTTGAAATCACATGCTTGGCTTTCAAATGCTTGAATGAAAGGACACCTTCATATCCTTGGAAGAACATTGATGTTCCCCTTTGAAAGTAATGGGAAGCACTGAAAAATGTGAAATTAGCTTCCAAGGGGAAGAGGTGTCCCTTTGCCTAAGATCATTATCTAAAATGATGTTACATTTAGGATTCTGGCAGCCTCAATGGTTGCCTCCTTGACTTGCCTGCCAAAGACATGTCTAAATAAATTTAAAAACACCAGTGCCTGAACAGCCACACTAAGTGGTGTCTGTCTTGGCTACAGTCAAAAAAGATATACAATACTTGCCACTGGTATGCTCCACTGTAGAGATCATAGGAGTCCATTGGTTGCTTCAGGCATACTTGCCTAATCTCAGCACTGTGCCAGTAAACCACAGTCAGTGGTCTCAAAGTGCTAACCTTTAAATTTTTAGGGACTGTGAGTACAGAGAACAAGGTACTGTGCTTGAGCTTTTCCTTTGAATGAAGAAACCTTACCCTTGGCAGTAATCTCAAGCAGCTCCTGGTAGGATTCACTGGTTTTCCTTCGTTTGGCAGCACGTGGACAGGGTTCCTCCCCCCTTTCAATTTGGGACACAACTTCTGGCTTTGGAATCTGAAAACCTGAGAAAGGGAAAGATTAAAGATGTTTTTCATCTAGAATATGCTCACATCCAGCACATGAAAGGCACAACATATTAGCCAACTGACATTGCCCCCACCCCCCCACCCACTCATCAACCGACACTATCATTTAAAATTCAGTTTGCTCACCCTCAGTCTTTTCCGGTATTTCCTAAACATGGTACTACTTGCAGGATAAACAAATAGCTGGGAATATTTTATTCTGTTTACACCGTTTTTGTATAGGGCAGTATTATCAATTTGTTGGATTCATGATGCTGTTTGTGTGGAAGGTTTCTCAGTGTGCAGTCTTTTGTTTTTGGCCTGTCAGCTTTCCTAAAGAAGAGGGCTCTGTAAAAGTGGGTAAAGGGGGGAATTCCTATTGATTCCACTGTGAGTGTCATCAATGTTGTCTGCTGGTTGTAGAGTTTCCTAAGATGGGATCAGGTCTTTGCCCGTCCATTTAACCCATGTGAGTATTGCTGAGTTGTCTTTAGTTTATATATTTTAGCTATTCACATAGCACAGGCGTAATCACAAGGGCAATGGAGCACTTGAAATAGAACAAGATGGAAATGCAAACAACAAGTAATAGTTAAGAAGGGATTTGAGAAGGGAAGGGGAATCTAGGATTAGAACAGAAGAGGCAGTCTATACCAGAAGACATACAAGATCGGAAAATGGAGTAGATGAGTTGTATGTTTTTTCAAGAACAACAGGCGATTCAGCTTCATTCTGAGCTTACTAGGAATTAGGTTTTATTGCCTAGAAGCCAGACAGCAGAAAGCTTATTTAGTTGTTTTGCTTTTCCTTGTTGCAGAAATTTTGAAGAGGATGGTTTTGACTTGCAGATCTTTTGCCTCCTGTTGCGTGGAGTTCGTCTTGGAGGTAAGAAGGAAGGCAGTTGTAAGTCTTCCTTGAGGAATGCTCAGTAGGGACTGTTATATTATTTTTCTGAATCATACAAGTATTAGTCACAGTCTTAAGCATTTTTTGTGCATCTCTGGTTCCTACTCTATGGTCACACCTTACTGAACCCAGTTGTGATAAAGTGATTGATCAGGGATGATGCTGGTGAATTACTTGGTGCATAAGTCTGTGAAGGTGGGGCATGTTTGTGTCCCAGTGATATATCAATGAAGGAGAATAATACATTCTGCAAGATGGAGGCATGTAGAATGATAAATTCACGGGCACATGATGTTACTTTATTAAGCATTTTGTGGGGATAGATTTCAAGAGGGTGTGTAAGATATTGCCCCCATTAGTTGGGGTGCTTCAGTAGCAGATATGTGTATGTGGGATTGTAGCCAAGGCTGTGTGGGGGTAGACTAGACTCTTCAGTGTTGGGGGATTACAAGGTTGGCTTAGTTGAGAATTGCCCTATTCGGGCAGCCTACATATAAACTCACAGTGTGTTGGTCTCACATGAGCATTTAACTCACTTAGGCATCTTGCTAAATGTGCAGATTCAAGAGGTTGAAAAAAGGAGAGATAGCCATAAATAATGGAAGGTGAGTCAACATGAATCAGTTAAGCGTAATGATACTTTTGTAAACAGTGTGCAAAAACAGAGGCTTGTCTATCACACAATGTAAGGAAAGGGTGTCAGGCTTGAGGGTGTCCAAATGTGGATAGGGATGGTCAGTTTGGTAAGCAAGGGTTTTTAGTCTATGGTATGGAGACTGTGGAGTAGGCAAGACGAAACAAGGCAACGAGGTGCACTAAATATAGTCAGGTGGTCAAGGTTGAGGAAAGTGAGTGGGAGGTAACCAATTTAGATCAAAGTCATTTCATGCATTAGGTCTAGCCTTTGCTTAGCCCATGCTTGCTTTTTGTTAGGTGGGTAGCGGCTTGTGATAATGGGGCAGTCACCGGGGGTCGCTTGTCTTTCATGAGATGGTAGAGGCTTGTGATAACAAGGAAGCCTGCAGTGGATAGGGAGTGAGAACACTGATGAGTTTGGGGTCTGCAATGGATGTGCAAATGGAAACATTTGGGTTTTTTTAGCTAACAACAATGTTTATCGGGTGGAGAGGTAAAGTTTTGTAAATCCTAAGAGTGACTGTCATGAAGGGGGTTCGTAAAGAGTGAACACAAATGGGCTATTTCATGGGCAGGGGAGGGATAAGAAGACAGAAGCAAAATAATACACGATTAGTGTGTATGGGGAGTTGGTTTGCTGAGTCATTTTGGAAGCTGTCTTAGTTCAGATGGCCAGCACGCTGCCTAATGCTACAATATAACGCCTGACTGCCTTTCACAGTGAGTGGGGTTGTTCTTGAGTGATATATTAATGATTTACTCATGTTCTGCAGGCACAGGATGCAAATCTGGAGGTATGAGTGCATCGAAATAGGTTTCTGGAGGTGGGTGGGAATTCAGGTGAGTCGGGGGACTGGCTTTGCTAAGCAAGATGGGGAAAAAGAGGTAGGCAGGTGTCCATTGCAAGGGTAAATGGGGTGACAGGAAATGGGTGGGTAAGGTGGACTGGCAGGGAGCAGTATGGGTGATTAGGATTGATGTGTAAGTGTTGCGTGGTTGGAATGAAGGATAGTAGGGGTGTGTGTTCAAGGAAGGGTAAAGATTGTGTACTGAGGGTAGGGATGGGCGGTGATGTCATATGTCTGGGAGGATAGTTTGCCTTTCTGCTTCCTTGCAACTTAACCTTTTTGTGCAACTCCTTGTATCTATAGATATATATATGGAAAATGTCAGTTAACCAGTGTACATCTGTTCGTGGCATATTCCGCTGCAGATTCACATGCTATGCACAGTTCCTGCCATCTAGTGTTGGGCTCGGAGTGATACAAGTTGTTTTGCTTCGAAGAAGTATTTCGAGTCACGGGACCGAGTGGCTCCTCCTTTTCGGCTCCATTGCACATGGGCATCGACTCCATCTTAGATTGTTTTCCCGCAGAGGGTAAGGTAGGAGTGATAGAGTGAGAATAGAAAGATGTCCATGCAATGGGATAGAAATGTATGTACAAAGTTTAAGTCAAGGAATATTTATATACATATGTACAATTTCTAATTACAACTTAAACGGCTACAGGCTCCCAGGGAGGAGGGAGGGTGCATGTGAATGTGCAGCAGAACATGCCACGAACAGATGCACACTGGGTAAGTGACATTTTCCGTTCGGTGGCATGTGTAGCTGCAAATACACATGCTGTGCATAGACTACAAAGCAGTAATCCTCCCCAAAGCGGTGGTCAGCCTGTAGGAGTTGAAGCTGTTTGAAATAATGTTCTTAGTACAGCCTGTCCTACTGTGGCTTGTTGTGTTGCTAACATATCTACACAGTAATGCTTGGTAAAAGTATGAGGTGTGGACCAAGAGGCTGCCTTGCAAATCTCTGTCATTGGTATGTTTCCTAGAAAGGCCATTGTTGCTCCTTTTTTCTAGTGGAGTGTGACTTTGGTGTACTGAGTAGTTGCCTTTTAGCTTTCAGGCAACAAGTTTGTATACATTTCACTATCCATCTGGCTATGCCTTGTTTGGATATAGGGTTACCAGTATGGGGTTTCTGGAATGCGATGAACAACTGTTTAGTTTTACAAAATGCTTTTGTTCTGTCGATGTAATACATTAGAGCTCTTTTTATATCTAATGTATGCAGTGCTCTTTCTGCCACTGAGTCTGGCTGTGGGAAGAAGACTGGGAGTTCCACTGTCTGGTTTAAGTGAAACGGTGAAATGACTTTAGTAGAAATTTTGGGTTTGTGCGGAGAACAACTTTATGTTTGTGTACTTGTATAAAGGGTTCTTCAGTAGTGAAAGCCTGTATTTCACTAACTCTTCGTAATGAAGTGATTGCTACTAAAAATGTCACTTTCCAAGTTAAGAATTGGATCGGACAAGAGTGCATGGGTTCAAATGGTGGACCCATGAGTCGTGTAAGTACAATATTAAGATTCCACGAGGGCACCTGGAGTTCTTGGAGGTATGATTCGTTTTAGGCCTTCCATGAAGGCTTTAATGACTGGTATCCTAAACAGGGATTTTGTCTGTTTATTTTGCAAATAAGCCGAAATTGCAGTGAGGTGTATTTTGATGGATGAAAAAGCTAGATTTGCTTTTTGTAGGTGTAGTAAATAACCTATGGTGTCTTGTATGGACGCATCCAAAGGTGTGATGTGTTTTGCTTGGCAGTAGAAAACAAATATTTTCCATTTGTTAGCATAACACTGCCTGGTGGTAGGTTTTCTTGCCTGTTTAATGACTTCCATACACTCGTTTGGAAGATTCAGTTAGCCAAACTCTAAAATTTCAGAAGCCAGATTGCTAGATTGAGCATTGCTGGATTGGGGTGTCTGATCTGCTATTTGTGTTGCGTTAACAGATCTGGTCTGTTTGGAAGCTTGACGTGAGGTACTACTGAGAGGTCCAACAGTGTGGTGTACCATGGTTGGCGTGCCCACATTGGTGCTATAAGTACTAGTTTGAGTTTGTTTTGACGTAGTTTGTTGACTAGAAATGGAATGAGTGGGAGAGGGGGAAAAGTGTAAGCAAATATCCCCGACCAGTTGATCCATAGAGCCTTGGACTGAGGGTGTGGGTACCTGGACGTAATTTTTGGCATTTTTTCGTTTTGGTTTGTGGCGAACAGATCTATGTCTGGTGTCCCCCACTGACAAAAGTGTTTGTGTAGTACCTGGGAATGTATTTCCCACTCTCGAGTTTGCTGGTGATCCCGACTGAGGTTGTCTGCTGATTGATTGTGAAACCCTGGAATGTATTGAGCTATTAGGCGAATGTTGTGAATTGGCCAATGTCAAATTTTTTTGTGCTAGGAGGCAAAGTTGCGATGAGTGTGTTCCCCCCGTTTAAGTAGTACATCGTTGTCATATTGTCTGTTTTGACAAGAATGTGTTTGTGAGCCAGAAGAGGTTGAAAGGCTCTTAGTGCTAGAAAGACTGCTAGCAGCTGTAAGTGATTTATGTGTAGCTGCTTTTGCTTGCTGTCCCACTGTCCCTTTATACTGTGATTGTTGAGGTGTGCTCCCCACCCAATCATTGATGCGTCTGTAGTCAGAATGGCTTGAGGCACAGGGTCTTGAAAAGGCCGCACTTTTTTTAAATTTGTGAGATTCCACCACTGAAGCGAATAGTGTGTTTGGTGGTCATTCAACACTAGATCTTGGAGATGACCCTGTGCCTGCGACCACTGTTTTGCAAGGCACTGTTGTAAGGGCTGCATGTGTAACCGTGCGTTTGGGACAACTGCGATGCATGATGCCATCATGCCTAGGAGTTATATCACAAATCGGACTGTGTAGTGCTGATTTGGTTGTACTGTTGGCACCATGGTGTGGAATGATTGCACCCTCTGTGGGCTTGGACTTGCAATTGCCTTTTGAGTGTAGCTCCCAAGGATTGCTGAATTTGGGATGGTTGCAAGTGTGATTTTTTATAATTTATCGAAAACCCTAGTGTGTGTAGGGTATCTATTACATAACATGTGTGATGTTGACACTGTTTTTGAGTGTTGGCCTTTATTAGCCAATCGTCGAGATATGGGAATACATGCATGTGTTGTCTCCTTATGTATGCTGCTACTACGGCAAGGCATTTTGTAAATACTCACGGGGCTGTTATCCCGAAGGGTAATACATTCAACTGGTAATGTTTTCCTTGTATAACAAATCTGAGGTATTTTCTGTGAGCTAGATGGATGGGTATGTGAAAATACGCATCTTTTAAATCCAGTGTTGACATGTATTCTCCTGTTTCAGTAATGGGACTACATCTTGTAGTGTCACCATGTGAAAGTGTTCTGATTGAATGTATAGGTTGAGAGTCCTGAGATCTAATATTGTCCTTAGCATTTTGTCCTTTTTGGGAATGAAGAAGTACAGGGAATATACCCATGTTCCTTTTTGTTGATGAGGTACTAGTTCTATGGCTTGTTTTGTTAATAGTGCCTGCACCTCTGTTTGTAACATTGCTAGATGTTGCGATGATAGTTTGTGCGCTTTTGGGGGAATATCTGGAGGAAAATGTGTGACTTCTTTGCAGTAACCATGTTGGATAACTGATAGTACCCATGTGTCTGTTGTGATATTTGACCATTGATTGTGGAACATTTTCAGTCTTCCTCCCACAGGGGATGTGTTTTAGGGGAAGGTGATGGCAAAGTCACTGCTTGTTGTTAGTGGCTTGCTTTTTTGATTGGAATTTTCCCCTCGATTTGGGAAACTGACCTCTGAAAGACCCTCGAAACCTCCCCTCTTTGATACTGTGATTGGTATTAGGGCTTTGTTTGTGAGGTGGATGGTTCTGATGGCTGTGGCCTGAACCCCCCCATACTGCGGCAGCTTCCTAAATGTCCCTCTGTATTGGGATGAGTAAAGCGCTCCCATCGCTTTGGCTGTGTCAGTATCCTTTTTCATTTTTTCTATGGCTGTGTCCACCTGTGTGCCGAATAACTGTTGTTGGTTGAATGGCATGTTGAGGACTGCCTGTTGAATCTCAGGTTTAAAACCTGATGATATGAGCCATGCATGGCGTCTAATGGTAACTGCCGTATTTATTGTTCTTGCAGCCGTATCAGCTGAATCTAACGTTGACCTTATCTGGTTATTCATTATTGCTTGTCCCTCCTCTACTAACTGCTGAGCTCTTTTTGGGTATTCTTTGTGGAGATGTTGAATAATGTCCTTCATCTCATCCCAATGAGCCCCGTCATATCTTGCGAGGAGGGCTTGTGAGTTTGCTATGTGCCACTGATTGGCTGCTTGTGACGCTACCCTCTTTCCAGCTGCATCAAACATTTTACTTTCCTTATCTGGAGGGGGTGCATCTCCAGAGGACTGCGAGTTGGCCCTTTTCCTCGCCGCGCTGACCACTACCGAATTTGGGAGCAGCTGTTGCGTGATAAATACCAGGTCAGAAGGTGGTGGTGGTGGTTTATACTTCTTTTCTACCCTTGGGGTTATGGCCCTTCCCTGAGCATGGGTACAATTTGGTATGTTGTGTGTGTTGGGGACAATGTATTAAAAAGAAAGTCGTCCTCTAGTGGTTTGGTGTGCATGCTTACATTGTGGAAAGGTGCAGCCCTAGCCAAAACCTGTTTGTAGGAGGTGCTGTCTTCAAGTGGAGAGGGTTTAGACGGATAGCACTCTGGGCTGTTGTGTGACACAGGGTTATCATAAAGATCCCACGGGTCTATGTCTTGATGTGACTGCACAGTGTGTGTGGGTGACTGTGCAGTAGGTGTAGCAGGTGGAGAAACAGTTCTTTGAGGAGAATGAGGAGGATATTGTGCTGGGGAAAACTGGTGTGGCAGAGATTGCTCTCTTGGCACTTTAGCCTTTAGCTGATCAGTGTCCAAACGTCCTTGGAAAGCCAGCTTTCTTTTAAATTTGAGGGGAGGTGCTGTGAGGATCTTGCCAGTATCCTTGTGGATCTGTATCCTGGCCTGTCTGTCATCAAATTCCTCCATTTGTTGAAGTTCTTCCTCAAATCAATGGCTTTCTTTAAAGCTGTTTAGAAAGTCCATGTTCCTCAGTATATGAATATTTTTTCGGCTCCTAAGCCGTTTATTTCAGTACCGAAATGCCCAGGGTGATAGTAGGCCTTGGTTCGGAAAGAGACTTTCAGGGTCTCGACTCGACCGGTATCAATTTTTTTTCAGAGACTGAGTCTCGACTCGAGTCTGAAGACTTCGATGCGGGTGTGGCCTTTTTCGGTGCCAAAGGTGTTGCTTGGTCATTGCTTGATTTTTTTCCGGGTGGAGCCATGGCCTTCCGGTAGTGGCGTCCCTGAGGCCTTTTGTTTGGTCTGGGTCGGGGCAGGCGTACTCACGTGCTGGCCTGCTGTCGGTGGTCAGTAGATGTCGGATTCGTCCAAATCGGATCCTTGAACGGAGATGGCAGTGTGGATCATTCCCTCTTCTTCCGCGTCGAGGTGTTCGGTGCTCTTGGACACCATTTGTACCCTTCTCGCTCTTCGATCCCTCAAGGTCTTCTTGGAACAGAAGGACCTGCAGCCCTCACAAGTATCCTCTTGGTGATCTGGTGACAAACACAGATTACAGACCCAATGTTGATCCATGTAGGGATACTTTGTGTGGCACCAAGGGCAGAATCGAAACGGGGTCCGGTCCATGAGGCTTCGACGCTTCTTGAGGTCCGGCCAACCAGGCCCAGGTTGGGCACAGGTGCCCCGAAGGGCAACCAAAGGTGTGTCCCCGCCGGTACCGAGGTTTTCCGAATCGAACAGCCTGAGTGAAGAGGAACACGTCCGAACCCGATGGCGGAAAGCAAACAATCTAAGATGGAGTCGATGCCTATGCGCAATGGAGCCACTCGGTCCCGTGACTCGAAAAGACTTCTTCGAAGAAAAACAACTTGTAACACTCAGAGCCCAACACTAGATGGCAGTAACTGTGCATAGCATGTGTATCTGCAGCTACACATGCCACTGAACATTTATATCTCTCCCTCCCACCAAGTATCTTTGCCACCTGCAGAACACTCAACAATTTGCACAGTGAATTGGTCATCATTTAAGGTGAGATAATCCCTTGGTTAGCCACCATGTCAGCACTTAGTCTGCTATCAACTGAACGTCAATTTCCTATAGAAAATTACAGAAACCGAACTACTTTGCTTGACATCTGTATACTGAAATGTTATACTACTCAACGTACTCTTCTATATAAATACTTAGTCTTTGGGTTACAGACAAGCGTTAAAAAGCCAATGAGTCAACACCCTTTGCGATTCAGAGTTCAAAGAAGACCGTGCCTCTCACCATGGAAAAGGGGTGGAATATGCTCAAAATTTTAAACCTTTCCTTTTCTTACAAGTGCCAAAGCCTGGATTAGACAGCAATTTAACTACTAGACTGCTTCTTCCCCCTACGTCCTTGCAGACCACTCTGGCAGAATTACAATATAATTATAATTAACTAAATGTACTAAAAAGGTATGCAGATTGTCAACTTTAAGTTCATCTGTGTACGTCCACAAAATGAGATTATGGCGTTAAGCATGAGGTATACATATGTGTTGTGACGAGTTAGCTCTTCCTAGGATGGATTCCTCTTCATGCCACAGAACTAATCTACATTTAATTTTGTTTCTTTCAAAGTCTGAGATTCGGTTTAAAGATGGATAAAATATTAAAGAGATAAACGCACAGTGGGAAGTATGGATTTACTATTCTTAACTCCATAAATACATACATTTATTTAAGATACATATGCGTGGAAGTAGGTATGGAAAATCTATACATACTTACCTTTCCATATCTTAGCACAGGATATTCTGGTCATGATATTGGTATATTCGATATTCGTCCATGTGTCAGCAAATAGTCAATTCAGCATACGTTCTAGAGCAGGCTGCCTGCATTACAGTCAATCCATAAGAGTGAAGTTCCGAAAGAGTACATCCGAAAATTAACAATTTGTGTATCCTTCTATTAGTACTCTGGAACATTTTTGTGACTCCTGAATAGGCAAAAATAATCTACACAAATTGTAGGTTTTTTTTTGTTTTGAACTTTCTTAATCCGTCCCCTACTGGGATTGGATCATCTCAAGTAATCACAGCTTGATATTTTTGTAACTCTTCTGGCTCATGGTTCAAGTGTTTATTTTGTCTTGAAGCTGCACAGCTTCCAATGCCCCAATCCATATGCTATGCTCCATATTGCTCTGAACAGTTCCCCCCAACAAGAAAATCTAATTTACCTTACTTACATCTTCTTCCTGCAGCTGTGCTTGGTTGTGTAGAGTTATTCTCCACAAACAATGTACTCTTTGCAAGAAGGCACATGTATGCCCTGTCTTACTTGATGGTGTAAAACAGAGGCACGCATCTGCTCCAACAGCAGCTTTTACTCTTATTTTTTAAATATATTTATGTGTAAATGAAAAATCTGAAACTCTGCACAGCAGATGGCATGAAGCAAAACTGTTAACTAGATCACCGATGGAGGTAACTGTGATGAATAGCACAAACAGAACACAATAGACATAATTTGTGTTATAAATATTTACACTTTTTATTTTGCAGGCACAAAAAGATCAAGCAATTTGCTTCAGAGTTTAGAACCTAGGTCTAAATAGTCAAATGTGGGCGACTTAGCTACATCACCATATCTCTTCAATGGATCCCAACACTGGTGATTGTGGTTTGAGATAACGGTTCAACATCTGAAAATGTTTAATTGTTGTCAACATTTAGGATTATCCATGAGTGTGCCTGCTTTAGTGCATTTTGTGCACTTTTAAAGTGCGTCGGAGTGTAGCTGTGGTCATCCATCACACTTCCTGTAGACACTTTCTGAGATATGGTCCTGAGCATCCCAAAAATATCCTGACCTCTATAACATAGAAAAGCAATATAATAGTTAACTGTAAAGAAGTTTAGTTTCCTGGTAGTATAGCCATCAGCTTACCACCCAGAACATGTCACATACAAACATTTAATATGTTGCATTAGCTAAATCTCCATGAATCACCAAGGGACAGTTCAGTTGGTGGAACAAGTTATAACAAGCATTGGTAAAGCCAACAGCTCTTGCCTATGAAAGAGCTATTGGCTTTGCCAATGTGTTTTAGTCATTTTGTAATCCAGCGTCACTGCTGTTCTGCATAGCTAAGCGTTTGTGGCATAGAAGGTGGTGGCATAGTTTTGCAGAGTGGCGTGGCATAGCATACATTGGCGTGGTGTGGCATGGTGTAGAGTGGAGTGTCATGGAGGGTCAAAGAGTGGAAGGTCGCGGAGTAGAGGGTCATGAGATGGAGTGGAGGGTCGTGGAGTGGACTAGGCTGTTGCAGTAAGGAGTAGAATGGAGTACAGTAGAGCAGTGGTTCCCAACCTGGAGTAAAGTGGCGTACAGCAACAGATTGGGGTGGTGTAGAGTTCATAGTTTGGAGTGTCCTAGATTGGAGTGGAGTAAAGTGGCATTGAGTATCAGGGAGTGTCATAGGGTGGAGTAGCATAAAGTGTCAAGGAGGATCGTAGAGTGAAGTAGTCTCTCGTAGAGTCAACTGACAGTGTCATGGACAGTAATGCAGGAAGGTACAGTGGAGGATCGTAGAGTTAACTAGCAGAGTGGAGTAGAACGGCTTTGAGTGAGGTGGCATTGAGTGCTGTTGAGTGCAGTGGCGCAGAGTGGATTCGAGTGGAATCAAGTGTAGAGGCATAGAGTGGAGTCACGTACTGTGGAATAAAGGGGTACAGAGTGTCACAGATTGGCGTTTCATAGGGTATCATAAATTGGAGTGGCAGAGTGTTATGGGGGTTCATAGAGTGGAGTCTCGTAGAGTGGAGTGTCAGAACGGTGTAGACTGGTGAAGTGTGCCATAGTGTAGAGTAGAGAAGAGTGTTGTAGAGCGGAGTATAGTAAAGTATCAGAACAGAGTAAAGTATCAGAGTAGAGAAAAGTGGTGTAGGATGTTGTAGAGTAGCACAGAATGTGGGGCATAAAGTGGCAGGACGAAGAGCAGAGTTAAGGGTTGTAGAGTAGAGTGGAGGGTTGTGGAGTGCCGCAAGGTGGAGTAGCATAGAGTGGAGTAGAATGCCAGAGGGTCATGGACGGCCGTCGAGAGGAGAGGCCTAGAATAGGGTAGTGTGACACTGTGGAGTAGATTGTCCTAGTGGAACATGGTGTTGTAGAATAGAGTTGAGTAGACTATAGTATTGTTTCACAGTGGAGGGGCGTAGGGAGGAGGGGCATAGAGTGTTGCAGAGTTGAGTGGCAAAGAGTGAAGAAGAGTGGAGTGTCGTAGAGTAAAGTATCATGGAGGGCTGTGCAGTGTCACGGAGAGCGGTAGAGAGAAGGGACACAGAATAGAGTGGCACAGAATGAAGTAGAGTAGCAAAGAATGGAGAAGAGAGGCAGAGAATGAAGTACAGTGGGGTAGAGTGGAGGGGCGCAGAGTGGAGTGGATAGCATGGAATGGCACAGAGTGCAGTAAAGTTGCATTGTGGCGTAAATTGGAGTGGCTTAGAGTGGCACAGAATGTCATGAAGTGCTATTGAGTGGCGTACAATTGAGTGGCGTAGAGTGTCAAAAAGAGTGTAGTAGAGTAGACTGATGTAGAGTGTTGTGGAAGGTCAGAGTTAGGGGTCTTACGGTGGATTGGTGGTGTAGAGTGGCAGAGTGGAGTGGCATTGAGTGGCGCAGAATGGAGTGGCATAGTGTGGAGTGACATGGAGTGGGGTAGAGTGCCGTAGAGTGGAGTAAAGTGGTGTAGACTGTTAGCTGAAATGGCGTAGAATGTCAGACTGGAGTGGAGTACAGTGTCAGTGCTAAGCAGTGTTGTGTTCTGGAGTGGTGTGGAGTGTCATGGAGGTTTTGTGGAGTGGCGTAATTAGAATAGAATGTCAAGGAGTAGGGTAGAATGTCAGTGCAGACTAGCCAAGTGTGGAGTGGCACAGTGTGGAGTGTTGTAGAGAGGATTGGTGCAGAATGGCCTAGAGTGTCATGGAATGTCACAGAGTAGAGTGTTGTGGATTGGTCTAAGAGTGGAGCGTCGTAGACTGTCATGGGGTGTCATGGAGTGGCACAGAGCAAAGTGGCAAAAAGTGGTGTAGAGTGTCATGGAGTGGCACAGAGTTTTGTGGAGTAGAGTAGAGTGGAAAGAGTGGCACAGAGTGAAGTATCGTAGAGTGACGGAGTAGAGTGGAGTGGCATAGAGTGTAGTAGAGTATCAGAGTGGGGTGATGGGGAGGGGCATAGAGTGGGTGGGCGTAGAGCAGCGTAGCATAGAATGGAGTAAAGTGGAGTAGAGTTGAGTGCTGTACAGCACAGTGGAGTGCTTCAATGTTAAGTAAAGAGGAGTGATACAGGGTGAAGTAGAGTGGACTGGTGTGGAGTAGAACGGCATAGATTGCATGGAGGTTTGTAGAGCGTAAAAAAGGGCCTTAGAGAGGAGGGGTGTAGAACAGAGTACAGTGGTGTAAAATGGAGTACAGTGGTATAGGGTGGAGTGGTGTAGCGTGAAGTAGATTGTCAAGGAGTGGAGCAGAGTGTTGTAGAGTAGCGCGGCGTAGAGTGGAGGGGCACAGAATTGAGAAGAGTGTCGTAGAGTTAAGTGTCAGAGTAGAGTAGAGTGGAGGGGCGTAGAGAGCAATGTAGAGACAGAAGAGTAGATTGGTATAGTGGATAAGCAGGCTGCAGAGTGGAGTAGAGTGGCGTAGGGTGGAGTAAAGTGGAGCAGTGTCATCTACTGGCGTGGCGTGGGGTAGATCAGAGTGGCATAGAATGTCATGGAATGTTACAGAGTGTCATAGAATGGAGTGTCGTAGAGTGGAGTGTCACAATGTCATGGAGGGTTGTAGAGTGGACTGTTGTAGACTAGAGTGGAGTGGCCTAGAGTGAAGTGATGTAGAGTGTCATGGAGTGGTGCACAGTGAGTAGGATGTTGTGGAGTAGAGTAAAGCTCTCTGGAGTGGAGTATTGTATAGTGGCATAGAGTGGAGTAAAGGGTCATGGTGTGGAGTGGCTTAGACCTGGAGTGGCATTAAATAAAGTGGCGTAGAGTGGAGTAGAATAAAGAGGCACGGAGTGAAGAAGAGTAGAGAGGAGGGTGTAGTACGGAGGGGGTGTAGAGAGGAGTGGCGTAGAGTGCTGAAATGTGTGGCATAGAGTGGACAGGCACAGAGTGGAGTGGAGTTGGGTAGAGTGGAGTATGCATGGTGTGGTAGCAAACTGCCATTAGAGACAACACATTTTAGATGAAATGACCATTGCACTTACAGACGTACAGTTTTACTGATAAAACTATACATCGCAAAAACTGTGTGGAACTGGCATCATGAAGTGTATTGATTTGTTCTTATTGTATTAAAATATTATTTTCATTCACACTTCAGAATTTAAAAAAATACTTCACTTGTGCTTTCCTAATTGTAAAGTATTCTGGAATAGTTGCACAACTCGTTTACAAGCATTTAAATTCTGTTATGTGCTAGAAAACAAATAACATCCCATAGCCTTTCCTCTCACATTGGTACCCAGCAGAATTGTCACATAAATCCTCTCACTTTGAAGTTAGAGAAAGATAAACACAAAGCTCTCTCAGAAGACAGAGCCTGACATTTGACCTCGGTCTTTGAATGCACATCAAAAGTGGCTAAATAAGAACAAAATGTAAAAGCCTGTTTACAGAAAGCGAGCACGCATGGAAGAATACAAGTAGTGATGGTGAACAGGCCATGCTCCACGCGAGGGAATAACTCAAGTTGGACAGCCTAAAACAAATAAAGCCAGCAAATAGTAAGAAAGCAATTGTGTGTTGCAAACCACAAACCCAGTGGTACAAGAGGGAAGTAATACATTCCCAGGGAAGCTTTCAGAATGTCCCCAAGATGTCTTTGGAAACTAAACAGCTTTACTGTCTCGTAGGCTTCAACCTAAAAATGTTTTCATTATTACTACTACAATTATTCTATACCCTTTTGGAATTCCTATCAAAGACTGATGATTAAAACCTTACTTTAATGTGTAGAGCAGTAGCCATTTGTGATCTTTGACACTGGTGGGGTTTAATACTAACTACAAATTCAAGTGAACAAACCAAGAACATTTTGGGGGGAAAAAAACAGGGTAAAATAGTGCATTTCAAGCATACTTTTCTCACAACTACCCAGCGCCATTGATGTGCCACACCTATGCCTACTTTTTTCAAAATGTGCAGTGGTTCCCCGCTTATATCAATAATTAACTTATTGTACCAAGGCCAGCACTTTTCCACTTATGGCCCCATTTGACATAGGTGCTAACTAATGCCAGTGCCCAAATGTTGCCATTGGTGACACTGATACACCATGGGTGATCTTTATGTGAAATATTACCTCATGTCAGTAACAGCATTTGTAACAGTTGTCAACCTACCCCCACCACCAATATTCAATGGTCATCCTCCCTTATGCTAGGAATTACTTTCAATACACCAAAACCAACATATTGCTGTGGGTGCACCACGCATGCCAATATCTACCTCTGATATGCCAGCTTTAGCACTGAACAATTGGCACAGTATAGTCCAAGAATTACCTTCATTACGCAAGCACCAGCATTTTGCCATAAGGGTAGCATATGCCAAGAATTATCATTAGTATGTCATTACTTTGCCCATATGCCAAGAATTACATTCAGTATGTCAGCTCCAATATTTTACTGTGGGTATCCCTTACATCAAGAATTACCCTTATTATGTCAGTATTGTGAAATGGGTAACCCATGTTAAAAATAACCTCTAGGACGCAAGCTTCAGCATTTTGCCACGGGTACTCGAAATGCCAAAAATTATCTCCAATATGCCAGCTCCAGCATTTCGTTTTAAGTACACCATACACCAAGAAATACCTCCAGTATGCAAGGACCAGAGGCAGACTTCAAAGATTAACATACACACAGTCACTCACTCCCTCACATGCACTCATTCTCATGTTCACTCATTCTTGTTGATTATCACTGAGTTTCACTCTCACTCACCCATGCGTACACTTATGCTCACATTCACTTAATATTTTACTTCAACCCACTCCCTTGCTCACTCACACTCGCTCACTTGCAATTACTCTTACTTTCACTGTCTAGATGCCTCAATCATTCTAACTGTGATTCATGGTCACTCACATGCACTGATGTTTACACATGTTCAAACCATCGCATTCTCTTCTCCTACAAACACACTCACTCACATGCATTCATTTAACAGATTGTCACATACCTGGCTTCAGGGATCTCACTGGTCCGCATTACCTCCTTAGCTGCTGGTGCATGGAACGTAAGGCCGGCATACAGGTACTGCCAAGTTCAGGCTCTGCACCAGGAAACTGAGACCATACGTCTGCGCAGCAACTACATTAATCACCGTGCAGACTTCAGTTTTGAGTTTGCTGCTTTTTCTCCCCCCTATCTCGTCACAGGGTGGGGTGAATTCAAACAAAAAATTCACTGAGACAAGATGAGAAACAATGAGGTGACAGAATGATTGATGGATAACCCAGGGCACTGCAGAGCTTAAACCTAAAGTGCCTGGGGCATTTGTGGGTAACATCTCTTGTGCATTACTAATGAGATGACACCTAATCATGCCAGTCACCTGAGAACAGAGATGGGACTTCGCTAGCCGTGGACAATCTGTCTGATGGATGGTGCAGGCACCTCTGGCAAATGTAGAGTGTACTAGCAATGTTTCAATCCCACTGTCAGGCTCACATGACAAAATGCTGCCTAGAACGTGTGGTTATGCAAAACCAAATTATATTCTCCTGCAATGCACTGATTCATACTGGCACAGAAGCTCCCTTTATCTGCCATTTGGCTCGAAAAGGACTGAGCAATAGGCACGTAGCAATTTTACAGACCAGTATTAACAAGCACTGGCAAAGCCAATACGTGGGGCCTATGCAAGAGCTATTAGCTTTGCCAATTTGTTTTAGCCATATACACCAGCATGGCTGCGGTTTAGCATGGCTAAAAGTTAGTGGCGTGGAGAGTTGTAGAATGGAATGGCAAAAAGTAGAGTAGAGTGTTATAGAGTGGAGTTCCAGAGTGTGCCTTGTACTGGATTGGCATAGTCTGGTGGCGCGTAGAGTGGTGTACACTGGAGTGGTGTAGAGTACAGTGGTTTGGTGTAGAGTGTGTTGGAATAGTTTTGCAGAGTATAGTGGTGTAGCGTGCAGTGGCATTGAGTGCAGTGGCATTAGATTCAGTGGCGTACAATGCAGTGTCGTTGAATGCAGTGGCATGAATTACAGTAGTGCATAGTAGAGTGGAGTGGCGCAGAGTAGAGCGGTATAGGATGGTGCAGAGTGTAGTGGCGTAGAGTCGAGTGATGCAGAGGGCAGTGGCACACAGTAGAGCTGACTGGAATAGGGTAGAGTATAGTGCTGTAGAGTGCAGCAGTATAGAGTGCAGTGGCGTAAAGTGGAGTAGCATAGAGTGGAGTAGCATAGAGTATGGTGATGTAGAGATCTGCGGAAGAGAATGCAGTGTGGCAGAGTAATGTCAGAGTGCAGTGGTGTAGAGGGGAGTAGAGAGCAGTGACAAAGTGGTTGCAGAGTATAGTGCAGTGGTGTAGAGTGCAGTGGTAAAGAGTAGAGTGGTGTAGGGCGCACTGGCGTGGAGTGGAGCAGAGTGGAGTAGAGAAGTGTAAAATGCAGTGGTCTAGAGTAGATTGTTTCAGAGCAGTGGAGTGGTGTATGGTAGAGTGCATTTGCATAGAGTGGCATACACTGTAATGGTGTACAGTAAAGTGGTGTAGAGTGCAGTGGCACATAGTGCAGTGTAGACTTGTGGCGTACAGTGGATTGACAGAGTGCAGGGGCATAGAGTTGAGGGTCACAGAGCAAAGTGCATTGGCGTAGATTATATTGGCATAGAGTGCAGTGGCACAGAGTGTAGTGTTGCACAGTGGAACAGAGTACAGAGGCGTGGAGTTGTGCAGAGGAGATTGGTGTGGCCTAGACTGGAGTGGTGTAGAGTGGAGAGCCGAAGAGTGGAGTGGTGTAGTGTCAAAGAGTGCATTGGCACAGAGCAGAGTGGTACAGGATAGAGCAAAGAGACGTAGAGTGAAGTGGCATAGCATGCAGTGGCATAGAGTGGAGTGGTGCAGTGGCATGGTGCAAAGTGGAGTGGTGCAGAGTAGGTGTTGTAGCCCACTGTCATTAAAGACAGCACATTTTCTATTGAAATGGCCTTTACATTTGCACAGACATGAACAGGCGAAATTGCATGGAAATTGCGTCACCTAAGGTTGATAATTTGTTTTGATCATAAAGTATTTATTTGCATTACTTCAGAAATAACAAAAATGTGCTTATTTTTTGTTTCTTATTCCGATATATTCTGAAATAATTACACAGTTCATTTAAATGTTGTTGTGTGCCTCTTTCCTACCTACCTCCAGTAGCCAGCAAGACTGTCACATAAATCCTCTCACTTTGAAATCAGAGAAAGTAAAGTAAACAAGGGCCCTCGGGGAAGACAGCTCTTGACATTTGACCTCAGTCTTTGAATGCACAGCAGATGTGACAAGATAAGAACAAGATTTACAGGCCTGTTCACACAAAGAGAGCCCTCAGAAGGATAACACAGTGCCTGACATTTCACCTCAGTCTTTGAATGCACAGCAATTGTGATGAGATAAGAACAAGATTTAAAGGCCTGTTTACAGAAAACGAGTTTGTGGAAGAATACCATAAATACAGTGAAGGCAACTGGAGGGATGACTTGAACTGGACAGCCTAAAGCAAATAAAGTCAGCAAATGGAAAGCAAGAAAACGTGAGTTAGAAACCACAAAGCCAATAGCAAGTAAAGGGCGTAGTGCATTCCTAGGTCTACTTTCTGAGAAGCCACAATATTTCACTAGCAAACACAGAAAGTTGCGATGTCTGGTAGGCTGCGTTCCAAAAACCACCCTTAAGAAAGGAGGGAGACATGCTAAAAATTCTAACAAAGGGGCTTAGAGGGCAAAAGTAGGCCTGGTAGGCTGGGCAGAATTGGCATTGCCAATAGGTTTGGTTTATGAATGCTCTGTTAAGTCACACCTAATAATCCATGAGCAGTCAGGCTTACCTCGGAGGTAGTGTGTTAAGTATTTTTACCCACACACACAGTGACAGTGAAAACACTACAAATGGACAGCACACCCATTTAGAAAAATATCCAAAACTTATCTAAGTAAAACAAGACCAAAACAACAAAAGTCTAACATATAAAAGCAAAGGTAAGAATTTTTAAAGATTAAATCCCAGTGAAGTGCTTAAAAACACAACAGCTTCAACTGGGCTTATCAGGAGGCCGTTGACGTAGTCGCTCCCAACAGTCCGATACCACTTGCCAGGGAGCGAAATGCTGGATCACAGAGTGGCACGGACCCCAGGTACAGCACCTTGGATACAAAATAGAGTCAAAGACATGGCACAGAGGTGAGGCATCACTGGAGCCGGTGTGGAGTTGGTTCTCTACTGCTGCACAGGAGGTGAGGTGTTGGTTCCTTACTGTTACGCAGGGGAGGTGCGACGTTGGTTCCTTGCAGAGGTGAGGCGGCATCAACGGAAAGGCGTCGGTTCCTTACGATCCGGTGGGGTTGATGAGTCCTGCGGATCAAGACCTGATGAGGCGACTTCGTAGTGTCATGGTCACACGACGGGGCTACAGGCGGCGTAGTGGAGTCAGATGTCATGGACGTCAGTGACATGGCTCTTGGGTCTCACAATGTTGCAGGACTTTGGGGGCGCTGATGCCGCTTCGGGCCAGTGGCGGTCATTGCAGTTCAGTGGGGACCACAGCTTCGGGTGCAGGCGGCGGTACAGAGTCGGGCAGTGGTGCCGGTTCTGGAATCTTCCAGAATCGATGTGCTGGTTCTTCTTGTTTTTAGGCCAGCTTTCACTCCTAAGGACCCAGGAAATGGAGTGGGACCACTTGGCAAGTCAAGGTCCTCAGTAAGAGAACCCAGAGGATGGCAGGTGAAATCTAGGATGTCCCTGAAACTTCAGCTCAGTCCAAGCCCATGGAGAAACTTCACAAGCAGGATACACAGCAAAGTTCAGACTTTGGCCTCTCCAAATCAGAAGCAGCAACTGCAGGCCAACCCAGCAAAGCACACACAACAAAGGGGTAGTACTCCTCCTCACAGCTCTTCAGCTCTTCTCCTTGGCAATCTCCATGTTATTGTATGGGAAAGAAAGGCCTTTCAAAAGCGACAAACAAATTTGGCAGTATTTCACTATGAGGACATGTAAAACACACAAGTATATGTTCTACCTTTTAAATACATTGTACCCTGCCCATGGGGCTACTTTGGGCTTAACTTAGGGGTGCCTTACAGGTACTAAAAGGGAAGGTCTGGGCGACATGGCAGTTTAAAACTGCACACACACAGACACTGCAATGACAGGTCTGAGACAAGTTTACAGGGCTACACATGTGGGTGCCACAATCAGTGCTGAAGACCCACTAGTAGCATTTGTTTACAGGCCCTGGCACACACAGTGCACTTTACTGGTAAATCAAATGTGCCAATCATTGATACCCAATCATAATCACAATTTACATAGGGAGCACCTGCACTATAGCACTGATCAGCTTTGGTAAAGAGCCCAGAGTACCAAAACCAGCAAAAACTAAATCCAGCACACAGTCAAAAATACAGGAGGCAGAGGCAAAAAGACAGGGGAAACCATGCCAAGGATTCCAGGTCTAACAACAATATTTACTGTTCCCCTCCTTACTGTGCTGCTCCAGGGAAAAACACATCATAGCAATAATGGTTACATTAGCATCATTAATCATCATTTAAGGACAATCAGCAATAATTACTGACAGAGAACAAAGACGTGCAAGCGGGCATTCTTCTACTTTGGCAGCAGAATTTCTACTCAGAACCCCACACCATGTGGATGAGTTACTACTACTCTACCATGTTGCTATTACCAGCAGTTCCTCCCAACTAAGTACATCATCTCTGTATATATTTCGTGGTGTCACATACAGGGTGAGTTTTACCACACTATCTCACTGACTGAGCTATACAGTTGTGCTGTCTTTAGAGGATATCCCATCATCGTCCTGTCTCAATGAGACCCTATATCTAGTCATAAGGGTTGAAACATCATCAACACTGCATATAAAAACAAACCCAATAAGCCTAATAGTGAAAGAAGCTGAGGCACTTGAGGCCTAAGGACTGAGGATTCAGTATTGCTTGTTCCTTGTAACACATCTTTGTTCTTTGTCAATGCCATTTAACATATTTATTGATTCTTGGTGGTTCTGTTCACTTGGGTCACAATGCACTGCAAGGGTGGGTTTGATTTAGGACACTTGCTGTATAAGCTATTAAAAATGTATGGTTTAGAGTGATGGTTTCTTTATAAGTTGTTTACAATAACTGTTTTCAGTAATCATTGCTGATCATCCATAAATAATGAATAAATCACGCCAATGAGAACAACTGTTGCTATGAAGTATTTTATACCTAGGTTCCGATGGGATATGGGGTTGTCCTTGTATGATAGGGTATAGCCAGAAAAAAAACTGTTGTGTTGAGGGCAAGCACATTTTTGTGGAAGCACGCAACTTCTGCCTAATCAAAACGTACTCCTGTGAGCAGAGTCAAAGCCCCTGTCCTGGCAATTCTCTGATAATTGTCTGGCAACAGTGGTGATGTTAAGCCAGTCCATAAAAAAAGGGGGTGGATTTGAAGGCAACCAAAAGAATGCAGGTGGCTAGACTGTTACATTTAAAAGTACTCTGGATGCAGTACCACATGGCAATAGTGTTGCCGGTGAGAACTTGCACCAACTGTCGCTTGAAGGAGGGCAGGAAGGCCTTAAATGCCAAACAAAACACCCACAACTCTAGCAAGTTGATGTGGAGGCAGGTCCCCGCCAGAGAACAAAGTCCTCTTATTTCCACCTCTCCCAGGTGGCGAATACAATGTAGCAGTGACTCTTCCGTCACCACTGTCAACTCTGGGTGGGGCAGGGAGAGGGGTCTGCCGCTGGTTCACCTCCAGTCAAGCAGCAACCACTACAGGTCTTGTGCATTCTCCTCTGACACCTGGCTGGAACCTGACAGGTTCCCTTCTTGCTAGACCCATTTCAGGCTCTATTGCAAAGCCACACATGGGCCATCTGGCAGGGTCTGCAAGCGGGATACAGCAGTCTAGCAGGCCAAAAATCCTCTGAGCCATCGTCACTGAGACCCAGGAGAGAGGCTGAAACATCAGTATCATAGCCTGAATGTCTTCGACTTCTGGAGTAAAGGCTCAAAAGCATTCTGTAGCCAGTACAGCTCTGTTGAATAGGAGCCTCTGTGAAGGAGTCGGTGTGACTTCGGCATGATGACTGAGAACCCCAATTTTTTCAAGAAGTCTGCCGCCATCTGGAGGTGGTCCCGACTAACAGTTATGAGCCTGTCTTTAACAGCCAGTCACTCAGATAGGGGAAGCCTGGTACCTCTGACCTCTGAACATGGGCTTCGACCACCGCCATCACATTTGTGAACACCAGATTGGAACTGGTGAGACTGAACGAGAGCATGGCAAACTGAAAGTGCTAGTGGCTCATTTTGAACCTCAGGAAGCACCTGTGGGCCTGCAGGACAGGGATGAGAAAATGAGCATCCTGCATGTCCAACACCACCATCCACTCATCAGTGTGGATCTGGGGTGAACATTTTGAATTGATACCTGCGCAGGAAGGCATTGAAAGGGCAGACATCTACGACGGGATGGAGGCCTGTGTTGTTCTTTGGCACAAGCAGGTAATACACCCAAGTCCATACTTCTGAGGCCAGCACACACTCTATGGCTCCTTTGGCAAAAATAGCCTGTATTTCCTGGCATAAAACATACATAGGTCCTCGGAGAAGAGGTATGATGTACGTGGCAGGTGTGGTGGGTTGAAAAGAAATGGCATGAAGTAGCCCAAATTGGACAATCTGAAGGATTCATTTGTCGGTTTTAATGTTTCCGCCCCTGAAGGAAGTGGCTTATCTTGTGCCAACTGGATGGCTGTGTGCCGTTAAGAGTACACTAAAGGTGTTTGGAGGTTGTGGCTGGGGGGACAGAAAAATTAGACAAGTGCTACCCCTGGTGGCCAAATCTTTGTCTACTGAGCCCACAATCTCAAAAGCGCACAACATCCAAAAAAGCTTGATAAATGGGAGCCTTTGCAAAAGGAGTCAACAATTGACTGAGAACCCAATAATGTCAAGAAGTCTGTCGTCATCTGGAGGTGGTCTAGACTAACTGTTTTGAGCACCTTTCTTCAAAAGCCAGTCAGTGAGGTCATCTGAAGCCTGTTGTGAATGCAGCTCACCCTGATATTGTTGATATGCTAAGCACCTGATATATCCCCGAAAATGCAGTATCTGTGGGGGTGTCCAGCCCACTGGCATCCTGTAAGTCCATGTACCAGTTATAAACATTAGGTGAGGCAAACTGATCCCCATCCCCACCATTATAATTTCCATATGACTGGCTCTGGTCAGAGTTGGAGCCAAAAGGTTGGTGTGATGTCTTTGCATCACAGTGGAACTGTGTACAAGTCAGATGGTTGCAGTGGAGGCTGCAGCATATGGAGTTCCAGACAAGGACTTAGTTGAGGCGACGCTGACTCGGAGTCCGACACCACAATGGTTGCAAGTCTTCCTCCAGCATTGGTGGCATCGGTGCCTGAAGGACCAGCCTTGATTTTGGTGGTGGTCCCAATGCTGACATGGAACGTGAAGTGAATTCAAAGAGCCCAAGCGGCACTGAGGGTGAACCCACCAGCTTGAGGATTCTTGGGCCTAAAGGTGTGCCACAGGTTGCTGGAAGCAAGCCAAAGATGTACGGCATGGCCTCTATAAAGGCTGCAACATCGCCAAAGGACCCTAAAGCTCAGCTGCATCGGAACCAGAAATGTAATTGGCTGTTCGGTGGAACAGGAGTGATACCTGCAGGCACAGTGACACCACTGCACCTTCTGTGGCGAACTAGAGTGGCAGGACGGGGCAAGGTCCTGCTTAGACTTCTTATGTTTTTTTCTTTGACTTACCCGAAGACTTTTACAGTGAGGACGATCTTCCGTCAAAAATGGCTTAAATCCGGTCATTTAAGCAAGTGACATCCCTTTTGCGATTGGAAACCTTTTTGGAAGACAATCTGTTCAGAGTACATGAAAGAAAGGAACTGATGCCAGCTCACATCGGTGGCGCTTATATGCACCACAGTTTGTCACTTCTGGAGCGGAACAGTATCGACGTGGACTCTCACTGCATCATGTTCTAGTGCGCAGAGTCAATGCCTTGAGTTTTTCAGATCCAGTCTGGTGCCTTGGGAAATCGACAGGGTGAGGAATCTGCAGTTAGAAGTATTCATCAGAATAAGCCTATGCCAGCAATGTAGGAAAATATTCCTCATCTGTTGAGAGTAAAATGAAAATGTCACTTACCCAGTGTACATCTGTTCGTGGCATTAGTCGCTGCAGATTCACATGTTTGGCACAGTCCGCTGCCTGGTGTTGGGCTCGGAGTATTACAAGTTGTTTTTCTTCGAAGAAGTCTTTTTTGGTCACGGGACCGAAGGACTCCTCCCTTATCGGCTCCATTGCGCATGGGCGTCGACTCCATCTTAGATTGTTTTCCCCGCAGAGGGTGAGGATGGAGTTGTTTGCTATAAATAGTGCCCATGCAATGGAGTGAATATGTATGTACGTTAAGAGTTTATAATAATTATTTACAAATGTACAGATGTTTAAGATTTATGATCTACTTCTAAACGGCTACAGGCTTCCCGGGGAGGTGGGAGGGTACATGTGAATCTGCAGCGACTAATGCCACGAACAGATGTACACTGGGTAAGTGACATTTTCAGTTCGATGGCATATGTTGCTGCAGATACACATGTTTGGCATAGACTATAAAGCAGTTACCTCCCCTAAAAGCGGTGGTTTAGCCTGTAGGAGTTGAAGTAGTTTGAAATAATGTTCTTAGTACAGCTTGGCCCACTGTAGCTTGTTGTGCATTTAGTACGTCTACACAGTAGTGTTTAGTAAACGTAGACCAGGTTGCAGCCTTACATATTTCGCTCATAGGAATGTTTCCTAGAAAGGCCATTGTAGCACCTTTCTTTCTGGTTGAGTGTGCCTTTGGTGTAATAGGCAATTCTCTTTTGGCTTTAAGATAGCATGTTTGAATACATCTGACTATCCATCTAGCAATGCCTTGTTTAGAGATTGGATTTCCTATGTGTGGTTTTTGAAAAGCTATGAACAGTTGTTTTGTTTTCCTGATTAGCTTTGTTCTGTCAATGTAGTACATTAGTGCTCTTTTGATGTCTAATGTATGTAGTGCCCTTTCAGCCACGGAATTTGGTTGTGGGAAGAACACTGGCAATTCTACTGTTTGATTTAAATGGAATGGTGAGATTACTTTTGGCAGAAATTTTGGATTTGTTCTTAGAACTATTTTATTGTTGTGTATTTGAATAAATGGTTCTTGTATGGTAAATGCCTGTATTTCACTTACTCTTCTGAGGGATGTGATTGCAATGAGAAATGCGACTTTCCAGGTTAGATATTGCATTTCACAGGAATGCATGGGTTCGAAAGGTGGACCCATGAGTCTTGTTAAGACGATGTTAAGATTCCATGAAGGAACTGGTGGTGTTCTTGGTGGTATAATTCTTTTTAGCCCTTCCATGAATGCTTTAATAACTGGTATTCTAAATAGAGACGATGAATGAGTAGTTTGTAGGTAAGCAGATATTGCTGCGAGGTGTATTTTTATAGATGAAAAAGCGAGATTTGCTTTTTGCAAATGTAGTAAGTATCCTACTATGTCTTTAGTAGAGGCATGTAATGGTTGTATTTGATTGGCATGGCAGTAGTAAACAAATCTTTTCCACTTAGATGCATAGCAGTGTCTAGTGGAAGGTTTTCTAGCTTGTTTTATGACCTCCATGCATTCTTGTGTGAGGTCTAAGTGTCCGAATTCTAGGATTTCAGGAGCCAAATTGCCAGATTCAGTGATGCTGGGTTTGGATGCCTGATCTGTTGTTTGTGTTGTGTTAACAGATCTGGTCTGTTGGGTAGTTTGACATGCGGTACTAGTGAAAGGTCTAGTAGAGTTGTATACCAAGGTTGTCTTGCCCATGTGGGTGCTATTAGTATGAGTTTGAGTTGGTTTTGACTCAACTTGTTTACTAGATATGGAAGGAGAGGGAGAGGGGGAAAAGCGTATGCAAATATCCCTGACCAACTCATCCATAGAGCATTGCCTTGTGATTCGCGGTGTGGGTACCTTGATGCGAAGTTTTGGCATTTTGAGTTTTCTTTTGTTGCGAACAAATCTATCTGGGGTGTTCCCCAAATTTGAAAGTACTTGTTCAGAACTTGGGGGTGAATTTCCCATTCGTGGACTTGTTGGTGGTCTCGCGAAAGGTTGTCTGCTAGTTGGTTTTGTATTCCTGGAATAAATTGTGCTATTAGGCGAATGTTGTTGTGAATCGCCCACTGCCAAATTTTTTGTGTTAGGAGGCACAATTGTGTTGAGTGTGTTCCTCCTTGTTTGTTTAAATAATACATTGTTGTCATGTTGTCTGTTTTGACAAGAATGTATTTGTGTGTTATTATGGGTTGGAAGGCTTTCAACGCTAGAAATACTGCTAACAGTTCTAGGTAATTGATATGAAATTTTGTTTGGTGTATATCCCATTGTCCTTGAATGCTGTGGTGATTGAGGTGTGCTCCCCACCCTGTCATGGAAGCATCTGTTGTTATAACGTATTGAGGCACTGGGTCCTGAAATGTCCGCCCTTTGTTTAAATTTTTGCTGTTCCACCATAGAAGCGAGAGGTATGTTTGGCGGTCTACCAACACCAGATCTTGAAGTTGACCCTGTGCCTGTGACCATTGTGATGCTAGACACTGTTGTAAGGGTCGCATGTGTAGTCTTGCGTTTGGGACAATGGCTATGCATGATGACATCATGCCTAGAAGTTTTAGCACAAATTTTGCTTGTATCTTTTGGTTTGGAAACATAGCACTTATTACCTTGTGGAATGCCTGCACTCTTTGTGGACTTGGAGTGGCAATTCCTTTTGATGTGTTGATGGTTGCTCCTAGATATTGTTGTGTCTGACACGGTTCTAGGTGTGATTTTGTATAGTTGATGGAAAACCCCAGTTTGTGAAGGGTTTGTATGACACGTGGTGTCGTTTGCGCATTTTTTTACTGTGTTGGTCTTGATTAGCCAATCGTCTAGGTAAGGGAACACATGTATCTGTTGTCTCCTGATGTGTGCTGCTACTACTGCTAGACATTTTGTGAACACTCTTGGTGCAGTTGTTATTCCGAATGGCAACACTTTGAATTGGTAATGTATTCCTTTGAATACGAACCGTAGGTACTTTCTGTGAGAAGGGTGTATTGGTATATGAAAGTACGCATCCTTTAGGTCTAATGTGGTCATGTAATCTTGCTGTTTGAGCAGTGGAATGATGTCTTGTAGTGTGACCATGTGAAAATGGTCCGATATGATGTAGGTATTTAGTGTCCTGAGATCTAATATTGGTCTTAATGTTTTGTCTTTTTTTGGAATTAGAAAGTACAGGGAGTAAACTCCTGTGTTTTTTTGTTGTACTGGTACTAACTCTATTGCATCCTTTTGCAGTAGTGCTTGAACTTCTAGTCCTAAAAGTTCTAAATGTTGTGGTGACATTTTGCGTGTTTTGGGAGGGATGTTTGGTGGGAATTTGTGGAATTCTATGCAATAGCCATGTTGGATTATTGCTAATACCCAATTGTCTGTTGTAATCTGTTGCCAAGATTGGTAGAATTGGCTTAGTCTTCCCCCCACTGGTGTTGAGTGAAGGGGTTGCGTAACTTGAAAGTCACTGTTTAGGTGGAGGTGTTTTTGGAGTCTGGAATCTTCCCCTACTCCTTGGGAATTGACCCCCTCTATATCCCCTGAAACCTCCCCTTTGGAAGGAACCTTGATATGGTGTGGTTCTTGTTTGTTGGCTGGTGGTGTCTGTGGGTTGGCCACGAAACCCCCCTCTAAATGGAGTTTTTCTAAAAGAGCCTCTGCTCTGCGGGGAGTAGAGTGCGCCCATGGCCTTGGCCGTGTCTGTGTCCTTTTTAAGTTTTTCAATGGCTGTGTCTACTTCAGGGCCAAAAAGTTGTTTTTCGTTGAAGGGCATATTAAGGACAGCCTGCTGGATTTCAGGTTTGAAGCCTGAAGTGCGGAGCCAAGCGTGTCTCCTTATGGTGACAGCAGTGTTGACTGTTCTCGCTGCAGTATCGGCTGCGTCCAGTGAAGAGCGGATTTGATTGTTTGAGATCGTTTGTCCCTCTTCAACTATTTGCTGCGCCCTTTTTTGGTATTCTTGGGGAAGATGGTCTACGAGAAGTTGCATCTCATCCCAGTGAGCGCGGTCATATCTGGCCAACAGCGCTTGAGAATTTGCGATGCGCCACTGGTTGGCTGCCTGTGATGCTACTCTTTTTCCTGCCGCATCAAATTTTCTGCTTTCTTTGTCCGGAGGTGGGGCGTCGCCAGATGTATGGGAATTTGCTCTTTTGCGAGCTGCCCCTACTACTACGGAGTCAGGTGGTAACTGCGAAGTAATAAACACTGGATCTGTGGGTGGTGGTTTGTATTTTTTATCCACCCTTGGGGTGATGGCTCTTGATTTTACGGGCTCTTCAAAAATTTGTTTTGCGTGCCGTAACATCCCCGGTAGCATTGGGAGACATTGATATTGGCTATGTGTAGCCGAGAGGGTGTTAAATAAAAAATCATCCTCTATAGGATCTGAATGCAGTTGAACATTGTGGAATTCTGCAGCCCTAGCCACCAGTTGTGAGTATGAGGTACTGTCCTCTGGCGGTGACGGCTTTGTGGGGTATGAATCTGGATCATTGTCCGGCACTGGGGTGTCGTATAGGTCCCAAGCGTCTTGATCCTGATTATCTTGACTTATGGTAGTTTGCGCTGGTGAGTGCATTTGTGGCGGTGTTTGTGCCGGCGATGCCTGTTGTAGTGGAGAGGGTGGAGGCGTGACTTTTTTAACCACTTTGGCTTGTGGTTGTGCGTCATCCTTGAGGAGACTCATCCTTCTTTTCCTTATTATTGGGGGAAGGGTTGATATCTTCCCTGTGTCTTGCTGGATGTACAGTCTCTTTTGTGTGTAGTCTGATTCTACACTTTGGAGCTCTTGTCCAAATCTGTGCATCTGGCCACTCATTCCTTGTTCCTCTGAGTAGGATGAAGGTGTGGTATTTTTCGGCGCCGAGAGAGAATCTTTTTTCGGTTTCGGCACCGACAGAATTTTTGTTCCTTTCGGCATGGATTCTCGGTGCCGATGTTTTTCGGTGCCGGTATCTTGTTTTTGTCTCTCGGAGCCGCTTTCTCGGCTCCGAGGTTGCTCCATGGCGGTCCCTCGACCGGAGTCTGGTGTCTTCGCTATGGGTGTGCCCTTTTTCGGCGCCTTCGACGGGTCGCCTGTTTTATGGGTTGAGCCATGGCCTGTTGGCAGTGGCGTCCCCTGGGCTTTCGGTTTGTCGATGGTTTTACTTTTCGACGTCTTACTCACAGTTTGTTGCTGTTGTTCGACGTCGGAGTCTCCGGATTCTGATTCCGGAACCGAGAATGTTTCCTCTTCGTCGTCGAAACGTTGTTTTGTTGGCGTGGACGCCATTTGTAGACGCCTGGCTCTTCGGTCCCGGAGTGTTTTTCTGGACCGGAAGGCTCGACAGGCCTCACAGGTATCCTCCTTGAGCTCGGGGGACAAGCACAAGTTACAGACCAAGTGCTGATCTGTATAAGGATACTTACTGTGACATTTTGGGCAGAAACGGAACGGGGTCCGTTCCATCGGCTTCGATGTCGCACGCGGTCGGGCCGACCAGGCCCCGATGGGGGAATCGAAGCTACCCCAAAGTCTTCCGATGATCGGTGTCGATGTACCTAACTATCCAGATACCGAACGGAACAATACCGACGCTTTCTTCCGAGATTCTGACTAACTTTCCGAACCGAAACACGGAGCGAAAAGGAATACGTCCGAACCCGACAGCGGAAAAAAACAATCTAAGATGGAGTCGACGCCCATGCGCAATGGAGCCGAAAAGGGAGGAGTCCTTCGGTCCCGTGACCAAAAAAGACTTCTTCGAAGAAAAACAACTTGTAATACTCCGAGCCCAACACCAGGCAGCGGACTGTGCCAAACATGTGTATCTGCAGCAACATATGCCATCGAACAATACAATCTAAGAAGCTCACAATCATGAGCCACAAATTCTTTCTTGCTTTGGCCAGGCCTTTTATCAAGGAAACCAGGGCTTCAGAGATTAAAAATGACTCACACTTGGTTTTTATTCGCATGACACGTCAGAGCAAGCTCTATTCATAACTATCACTGATATCCTTCTATGTCTCTTTGAGCTGAGAGTATAATAGTGCAAGTGGAAGTGTATGAGCTCTTTTGGAAATGGCTAAGAAATGACCTTCCAGAGAAAGATCACCAAGTGGTAGAAATCTGAAGTTGAAGAGTTGCTTCGTCATCCACTTGCCCCCAGTATGTTGCAATGCAGGTTTGCCATCCAGCGGCAGGAGCTTGGACCAGGGTCTCCAAAAGCTTGCTTGTTTGTTGATTGCAAGACAAGCAACATTCATAATATCTATACTTACTAAACTAGTTGGTTTGTAACATAACACTGCACGTAAATAAGGAGAGGCACCAAAGCACGCTCAGCCTTCAAATAAGTGTCTTGCAGTGGGTGTGAGAGCCAGTTTGATGTGAGGTGCTCTCAGGTGACCCAGAGATAAAGTTAAAAGAAAAAAAAGATAAACAGGAAATGACATGCCACTTTTCTTACAGGGTAGGTTTGCAACATTTTACTTCATACACGATCAATATGACTAACTGCTTATCAAAGAATGATCTCGTTATCAGGAAAGGAGCATTTAGAGTAGTAAAAAGAAAGACATTATTACCATCTTCAGAGCAGACATTGAAGCCGGTTCTCTAACCTGCCAATTGTTGTACCGTAATTGTCCTAGCAATCTCTTCTGTTCATTTACAGACCACTATTCCAAAATATTTCATAGTGCAATTCCTTTACTGTAATGACATCCACGTCCCACCAAAGAGTAGCCTTCATCAGATTAATATTCTTTGCTCACCCTAGTTTTTATGATAACTAGGCAGGCGGTGAACTCTCTGGACAGCTCAAAGAATGATAGAAAATTGCTCTACATTCAATGAGAAACAGCAAAATATTGTCTGCGTAGATTAACAAAATTTACTTCAGAAATGTTTTATCACCAACTTTCTGGCTCACATTCCACAAAGCTCTGATATCAAGCCACTGGTTTATCATAATAGCAAATAAATGGAGGGATCTAGAGCACCACAATTGTCCCATTGGCCGATCTAATTAGATTTAATAAAAAATAGACTTTTGCGCAATCTGGCTTATGACATTCACAGCACTACCACCAGCCCAAACACATAATGCGACCAGTGAGAAATAATACTTCTCTCTCTGGAATCTTAATAAATGTTCATAAATTGATAAAAGCAGGGTCAGTAAGTCTGTTCCTAAAAAGAACTCAGTAGTGAGTCCATCAATACAATGAGCCTCCACCCCAGCAAAACCCTCAAGAGCCACATGAATCTCGCTCAATGAACAATTCAGTCAACACCACCATAAAGGACTGACCCACTGTCATTTTTCAATGTCCAGCTTGAATGTTGCTAGTAAAACATCATCCTCATAGACTAGGGAGCCACAAAATGTCGAAATAGCACCCACATTGTTCAGAGTTCTAGAAAGTCAGGCTTACAAACCTTTTTTTAATCCTCATACATCTTATCACCCCTTATACATTTAGTAGCCTCTGACCCAGGTCTCAGCGCTCTCCCGCTGCCCTTGCCTTTCTCCTTTCTTCTGCTGCCCAGCTGTAGCACAGAAGGCTGCCAATTCGATTCCGCAGTCTGCCTGGACTGACCCACCGCCTTGTGTAATTGCTGTAATTGTTGTTACAGTAATTGTTTTTTGTGAAGTGTTTTTTTTCTCAAGTGTAATTATAGTATAGTTTTTCTGGACCCTTAGTTGCCTCCTTGCTGTGCCCTGCTGTTGCCTGCACTCTGTCAGTTTTTTCTTGCCATTCCCCACCCACTCTCCCTGCCAGCCCCTCCCACCTCCCTGGACTACTCATGGAGGCTGCTGCACGATTGAGCTCCTGTCCGCACCTGGCCCACGCCCAGCACAAAGAACCTCCACATATACTCCTACACTGATCTCTGTGCTCTCGACCCTGAACGCAACAACTGCTGCCTCGAATCACCCTGCCACACAGCAGGACCATTCACCTGTACCCATTGACAATACTCTGCCAACCCAGGACTGAATGCCATCACTGCCACCAATGCTTCTCGCCATCCCTACTGAACAAGATGGCCTCTGAACAACTCAGGTGCATCCTGTTCAATACCAGACTGCACTGCAAACACGCAACCAAAGTCTGTGATGCCATCTCCACCCTCGCCCCTGATGTAACCTTCATCACACAGAACTAGCTCACCCCTGTCTCTGCCCCCGCACATTGTCAAAGCAACACCCCCCAGCTATACAAGGCATCAAACACCTGCACCATCACCAATGAGGAAACCACAACCATCATGGAGCACATCAAACTTCAAGCTCCACATCATCAACACCACCATCAAAGGCACCCTCGCATGCGGACCACCGGGACCGAGAACAGGCCTCAGTGACACCATCACTGAATTAATCACCCTGCTCACCATTGAATCCGAACACTACGTCTTTCTGGGAGATCTCAACTACCACCTGGATGAACCCACCGACACCATCTCCACCAACCTACTGAAGACTGGACAACAGTGGTCTCAAGCAGCTGGTTACGGGCCCCACGCACAAAGCAGGATACATGCCGGACCCCCATCTTCACATCCAGCAAAATAATCAGCTACAGCCATACCACGGAACTCACCTGGTTGGACCACTAAATCATACACTTCACCCTTGCTGGATCAATCCTACCCGCCCCCTCACACTGCCCCTTTCATCAAAGTGCCCCCTCCTGTGGCTGGACCGTCACACAGCAGCAATGGATCAACGCCCTCAGCTGCTCAGAGCTCAATGTCACCACCAACTTGGATTAGGAAGTACAGAACTTTAATAACTGGATATCAGCGCCACCAACCTGGTCACACCAACCAAACCAGCCAAGACCCACAGAACCACCAAAACGTCAGCTGGTATACTCGGGAACTCAGCAAATGAAAACAAAAGGTGCAAACATTTGGAGAGAAGATGGCGTACCAGCAAGAACCACAGCCACAAAGGCTTACTTATGGGAGTCCCATTGATCAGTGCAACAACTGCAGGCAGCAAGTCGAACAAGCAGTAATGAGAGTCCACAAGAGGTTTGTCCACCCTGGATGTGCCTTCAGCTCCACAAACACCCTCCCACAGGCTATTAAAAAAAATGCAACCTGAAGCAGTCAACAAAGGAGGCTCCTCAAGTCTGGGTGAGTCTGCACGAAGACAATTAACATGGCAAGTGACGTGCTACAGTTATGGAGCAATCAAACCTCACCAAATCTGACGATAGTGCAACTGGCCATCAAAAACAGGATGAGGCAGTGAGCAGATATGGTAAGATTGCCCACAGTCTTCCAGGGAGCAGAGACTGGCCATCAATGCATTGCCAATCGAGACCGCTACCTCTGCGGCTGTCCTCAGTCACACCAGCGCAGACTCGCTTTAGCACTAACAAGGCAGCTTTGGGGCCAAAATGGCCATCGGCGCCAGCTTTGATCCCAGAGATGGGCGCCTCAGCAGCTGAGCGGCACAGAAGCTGCCCACGCCACACGCTGCCACTCAGTAATGTGCAGAGAAGGGCCCCTGCTGTATAGCCATCGTCCACTGGCCCCTCTGTGAGCTGGTGATGCGCTGTGAGCCTAAAGAGGTTGCCAGGGCGTAGAGCTCAGCCACCGTGCGTCATGTCATCTCGGCTGCCTGGCACGCCCACCACATGCACTCTTTATAACAGAGCAAAGTTATGCTAATTAAAGCAAACCTTAATTAGGCACTATTATTTTAAACTATACCAAAAACAAATTAAGGGATACAAAAGTAGGGAGAATTATGTGGTCCAGTGCCTCAATTTCCCTGCATGAACCTTTAACTGAAATAAGATGCACTGGTCCAAAAGAAAGGATTCCATTCCACCGATTAGTGTAGGGGGTCTTTTCAGTCACCACATGCATTAGTTTTATTACAGGAACAGTAGCCCTCACTCATCATTGGGTGACATGCTTCATCATCTGGCCATGCTCTTCATCACTGCAATGCATGACGGGCCCTACTAGAGGGCTCTTTGCTGGAGATCTTTTTAGGAAAGAATACCGGTACTCAATGGATGTAAGAGGGGCTGGGAAAAGTGTTAAAATTGGCTAAGGGTGCCCAAGAAAACTATCTTTAATACAACCTGGCACCCCTGCCAAGGTAACAAACAAAAAAAGGGGGATGTAAAGAAAAAAACGATCTGGTTCCCTACCAACGACTAAATGTGTGTCTACCACTCTAATTAGCTAATTAACTCTAATTATGTGTTGTTTCTAGGAAAACCTAAGGGACGATTCCTCTCCCAACATGACGTGGGATGCTTTTAAAGCAGTCCTATTGGGACAAAGTATAGCTGTGCGGGCCAGGTAGCATATAATTTATGGGGATCATAAAGCCCATGTTGACGCACCATTTCTGGTCACTACTTCCCACCACCGAGAAATGGGTTACCTAATCCGTATGCAGGAAGCCAATGCTGCTAGAGGGCATTTAGATTTGCTGTCCATGGAGAAATGAAAAAAAAACTACTATGCCTTTGCCAAACATTTTATGAACAGGCTAACAGGACAAGTGCCTTGCTCGCTCGGCGTCTTAGAAGCTAAGCTGCAGGCAGGCGCATCACCCCACTTTGGGGCCCTTACGCTATGATACTTGATAGCCTACCAGACCAGCTTAAAGCCTTTTTTTCTTTTTTTAAATGAGGTGCACTTGCTCCACCTCATTCATAGTAATGGAGACAAATTGGAGGAACTCATAACGGAGGATGAGGTTTCAACAGCAGTCACAGCTCTTCAGTACGACAAGGCGCCTGGCCAGAATGGCTTTACTAACAGTTTTTACTAGTTCTTTTAGATGGCTATGATCCCACACCTTACAGAAATTTTTATCTCCTTTCTCTAAGTGACTCCCCGCATGGCAGAGGTGCATCTAACTCCAATTCCTAAACCAGGTAAACCGCCTGCTGAATGTAGTTCTTGCTGTCCAATCGAGCTGCTGAATTCATATTCAAAAACCTTTACAAAAGTCCTCGCAAACCGTCACTGCCCCATATGCTGTATCTTGTGACCCAGACCAACCGGTGTTTGCCCCATATTGGCAAACAGCAGCAAACATTTAGTGAGTGCTTCACCTTGTGTAGAAGGCCAATTTCCAGTCCATCCAGATGGAAATACTCTCTCTCAATGCTGAAAAAGCATTTTTCAGAGTTAAATGGGCTTTTTGTCTTCAAGGTGTTGGAGACCTAGAGACCGTAGGGGTGGGGCCCCCTATGTTAACATGGATAGCGGCTAATTATCACTCTCCTTGTGCTCAATTCAATTCATAAAACTTTATTTGGTCATAACTGACCATACAAGCACAAGCATAAAAGCAAAATGAAAACAATTATACACCACAGAAAAAGTACATTTCTTAAATATATACAGACAGTAAAAAAGTATTCTCCATACCAAAAAACTTCGCATAGCGACTAAAATAAAAATAAATATTGACACATTTCATCATAAACTAACAAAGTTAAATACTCTCTTAACATGATTAGACCGCATATCTTCTCCTAATCCCTAGTGCACTCCTTATAAAATTCACCTTTGCAACACCAATTTCTAGTTGAAAGAAAAGTAATGCCGCTCTATGCCGTCTTAAACCCGTTCTTCTCAGCTAGGGTAATAAAAAGCTCTTAAACGGAATTGGAAAAAGTGGACTAAAAAAAAAAGAGTAAAATTAAGGGTGCTCTGGGAGTAGATTATTGTTAATACACTACATAGTTTTATAAGTAAAGCTGCAATTTAGTGGGAAGGTTTTTGGACATTGCTCGGAAAATTACTGTCTGTAAATGACAGTGCGCTACCACATCATGCTTTAGTAATATACTTATTAAAAGTGAGTGTTTAAACATAAACTGAGAAGCAGTCCTGCCCTGATGGCAAAGCTTTTAGTAACCTAAGGGGCAAGTCATGCATGGATCATGTGTACCCTATATGTGGGCTATATTTATTATACATGGAGCAAACGTTTAGTGTATTTAATTAAACAAAAGAGGACTTTTGTGCAGCAGAAATGCTGAACTTGCCTTTTTTTTTTCTTTCTCACATATGAGTGCACCTTCAAATATGCGACTGTTAAATACAATACTTGCATGGGTTCACACAATTTGAGACCCTGCAGGTCTAGTAACGTTTTTATGATTTTTGAGGCCTGCCTAAGGGCCTTATATCTAAGATGTATTCCCTACTGACAAAAGTGAAGGGGGATCCAGACTGGTCCTATATGAAATGCAGGTTCCACTATTTAGAGCATCCGTTACACTGGAAGAAGTGGCAGACCCTTTCCACAGACATTCCATCCTTGTGTAAGAGTTTACAGCAGTAGGACTCTCTGAAAAAGGTAATGATGCTATGGTATACTACACCACATCCACAACAACGTATGTATGGGCAGTGCTAGTGAAGATGTGGCCAGCAGGGAGACGTGATTCATGTGTTGTGGTCCTGTTCCAAAATGACCCTTTTTTTTTTTTTTTTGGAAGGAGGTACTCAGTCATATTGAGGGAGTAGTGGGTTATCTTCTGCACCCAGGGACCATGATATTGGGTCTTCGGCCCTGAAGGATATGACGCCACGACAAAGGGTGAGTGGATAATATTATTCAATATGTTTTTGGCACAAAACAGCTAATTTCACAGAAATGGAAGGCACCCATGAGCCCAATATCTATGAATGGGACGGAAAGTTATGGGCATTGCTGGCAATGGAGAAGTTGACATGAATATCTTGGAACAGCTGATCGGGACGGGGGTGCACGAGATTGCTTGCTTGGCAGTCACTATGTGATGTACTACGCACTGGACTTGGTTGTGTTTGCATTGATTTGTGATATTTCAATAGAACACTGTTGAATAATAAAAATAAAAAAATAAAAAGAGTGCATGTTTATTTTGCTGTGAATGATATGTGCACGCGCATGTTTCATTTTGCTTTCAAAAAATCATTTTAATTCCAGCTACAAACCATGGTCTCTATTTGCATGTAACAAAACAATGTTTCATTTGCTTGCTCAGGAAAGGATGTTCTGGTAATGCAACATTGCAAGGTCACTCAGCTGAGCCTCCATTAACATGCTGATGCTATTTAGGCACAAATTGTTTCTTACGATTTCTTCTGTGTAACAAATTACAGCCAATGAGGACAAAGTGCAAGTACAAGTTATTTTTAATAAATGTGACTGGTGTTGTACATTTTAGAGGCCCCCATTTATGTAAACTTATGCTATGAACTAGTGTGCTTTCATTGACCAGAACGTCATAAAAGGGCATGCTCTTTACAAAACAACCATCCTGCAGACTTTAGATAGCTTTCCGATCATTCTGCTTATTGCTTAGAGAGTGCTAGATGTTTGTGGTCCTTTCTATAATTTACTATTAATATGACTGATCGCCACTCCTGTGTGTGTGCGCTAGTTTAATTTCTTACAGGCACATTGACTTATTTTATGCATTATGTTTGGGTTTTAACAAATTCTCCTAATTGACATATGCTTTCTGTGGCAATGCTATTTGAATTAATCTACGAACAATGAGAATCGGAAAGGCTTGTTATGCAGGTTTTTGTCTGAGCATTAAAGTTTATGATTATACACTATATAAATATTAGGGCTATACATTGCTGCATATGAAAATGTTGTGCCTCATGAAAGAGAAACCCATCTCCTTAGTTTTGTCACCAGAGGTGGTTCCTTCTTTAGGTTGGAAGGGTGTTGATCCCCCCCCCCACCACCCTGTGAGCCACCACAAACACAAATTGAAAGTTGTTTTTTTTAAAACTTGTATTTTGCCGTGACGCTCTGTTGCGTCGTGGGTCGGGTAACGTGCTACTTGAGGGTGGAGTGAGGCTTGATTAGCAGCAGGGAGGCCTCTGGCAAGGGCTAGAAGTAAAGCGGGCATGTCAGGCTGGACTGGTGTCTTACTGTGGCCAGACTGACATGCACATTTGAGGTTTCTCTAACCTGCGCAATGTTAGGGAGCCATGGTGATTACAGCCACTGGTCTCCATTGGAGCCCTTGTTTTGTCTGTTCTAACCAATCCTGTTGCTGTTTTCATGTTGTTTACTGATATAAACAGCATAAGAGATTCGTCTGGATTGGGTTTGGGTGCCAGGTGGTAGGCACCCAGTCTTCCAAAAGCGTGGGGGCTGTACTTTCACATAATATGCCTGTGGCAGGTTGAACAGTATAAAGACAACGGAGAGAAATTGCAGTGTTCAGGTAAGTGGTTTATTTCAGTAGAAAGGGATTGTTATATTTTTCCTTAGATTTTACTGGGTTGTAAGGTCTCAAGTCTTTAACTTCCCTTCTTCTAATGGGGTTTTTCTTCTTCTTTTCTTCGTTCTCTCTTTAGGTTGGTGGTCCCTCTGTCTCTCAGCGGGTTCCAGCGGTGAGGTACCTGGAAAAAGGAAAAACGCTACGGTAAGTGGGGTATTACGTATATCTGATGATGGTTTTAACTAAAGGGGAAGAGGTAAAAAGGGTGGGGTTGTGCCGGTGGTGACTTTGGGGCATAAAGTGAATAAACTCCTTACAGTGCACTTTTTTTATGTGGCTCACACGTGTCTACCTCTGTGTCCTCCAAGTTCCCTCCCAGTCCTCCCCTCACTCCTTCTCAACCCCCTTCCCCAGTGCCCTCTTAACCGTGGTATTCCCTCTGGAGTCCCACAAAGACCGTACCTTAGCAAGCCACGACCCTCCTGGGTCGTGGCTGGCGCTGGGGTTTTCCCTCGGTGGGTGATCTTCGGCAACGCTCTCTTGCTCCAACACCTCGTCGTTGTTCCGCGTTAGGACAGTCCTTCCTGGGTCTCCTGTTTCGGCTCCTCCGTTCTCCGTCTCTCCGTTTGCCCTCCCGGCTTCTCTCTCCTCCCCTCTCTCGTCGTCTCCCTCTCTCTTTAATCCCGCGGCCCGGAAACCCTTCTGGGTTACCGCGGTAACGCCGGGACGCCAGCCTCCGTCTGAGAGCGTTCCCACGGCAACGTGGGAACGCGGACATGACGCGACGGGAGTATCTGATACGTCAGTATCAGCTCGCACCGGTGAAGAGTTCGGGGCCGCCCGTTCACACACCCCTTCCCAAGAACGGTCCTGCTCTAGGACCGAAGAAGAGCAAGGGAAACAAGACAAATAATCCGCAGGACCCTGCTGAGACCCTGGAACGTGGCGTACCTGAAAGGAAAAAGGCTGCAGTTCAAGGAACCAGCGTAAAATCCGGGAATTTGATTCTTTATGAGCGGCCATCCAGGTGAGGGGAGCGTGATCCGTGTATAGAATAAAAGGCCGGCCCAACAGATAATACTGTAAACTGTCCACCGCCCATTTAATAGCCAAACACTCTCTTTCGATGATGGGATAATGGCGTTCCCGAGGAAACAGTTTCCTGCTGATAAACACGATAGGGAGATCGTGACCCTCCCCATCAGGCTGAGCCAGAACAGCCCCTAGTCCCACATCGGAGGCATCAGTATACAAATGAAACGGTTTGGAGAAGTCTGGACATTGTTAAATCGGTTCCTTAGTCAGATAGGACTTTAACCTCTCAAAACTATCCGTCTGAAGGTGAGAAAAAGGTAACAACTGGTTAGGGTGGGCTTTTGACAGGAGGTCTGTGAGGGGAGCTGCAAGGGTGGAATATCCAGGTATGAACCTTCGATAATATCCTACTAGTCCAAGAAAAGAGCATAAGTCTTTCTTTGTTTTAGGGGTAGGGGCATGTTTTATGGCTTCCACTTTCTTTGTTTGGGGTTGTAAAGTACCCTGGCTAATATTGTATCCTAGGTATGATATGTCGGATTTCCCGATGATGCACTTCTTGGGGTTGGCTGTTAATCCTGCATTTGTTAGGGTATGGAATATTTGCTGTAGATGGTTTAAATGATCCCCCCCAGGTCTCGCTAAAAATAACGACATCGTCCAGATAAGCTGCCGAAAATGTCTGAAAGGGCTTTAGTGACCTATCCATTAACCTTTGGAAGGTAGCCGGGGCTCCATGCAGTCCAAAGGGTAACACGGTGAAATGATAAAGCCCGGATTGGGTAGAGAAGGCTGTTTTCTCTTTATCTTCTGGGGCCAAAGGAATCTGCCAGTACCCCTTAGTTAAGTCTATTGTGGACATATATTTGGCTTTGCCCAGTTTTTCAAGGACGTCGTCTACTCTAGGAATTGGATAGGTGTCAAACATCGATATTTCATTAAGTTTTCGAAAGTCGATACAAAATCTGACGGTCCCATCAGGTTTTGGTACCAGGACTACCGGGGAGCACCAGGGACTATTAGAGGGTTCCACCACTCCGAGAGCTAACATTTTCTGTATCTCGTCCTCTATGATTTGTCTCCTTGCCTCCGGAATACGGTAGGGTCGTAGTCTGATTGTTTTACCTGGGGTTGTTCTAATTCTATGGCAGATTAAGGGTTTTTTTCCAGGTGTCTCTGAAAATAACTGTTGGAAGTGATTCAATAGTTGATATAACTGTCCCTTCTCTGAACTTGTTAATGCACTATTGATAGAGGGTAGTTTGTTATTATCGTGCTGCTCTTTGGGGTAAAACTCAATGTTTAACTCCTTACTTGGATATAGGAACCGGCCCATTTCTACTGGATTGTCAGTGTTCTCTGGCGCTTCCCATTTCTTTAAGAGATTCACATGATATATTTGGGTCTTTTTAGGATTGGCCGTTATTTCTATAAGGTAAGTAACAGGGGAAACTGCTTGGATCACCTGATAAGGACCTTGCCATCTAGCGAGAAGCTTTTGTTCCGACGTGGGACGCATTATTAGTACCCGATCTCCTGGCTGAAAAGTCCTCAATTTACTCCCTTTGTCATAATAATGTTTTTGGGTTGTTTGGGCCTGTTCCATATTTTTCCGTACGTCTTCCCACAGCCCTTGTAGATGGGACTTCAAGTTGTGGGCGTATTCCAACAATGGTCTCCCTTCCCCCTCCGCTTCTTCCTCCCAGGTTTCAAGGGCCATGTCTAACAGGGAACGGGGCTGTCGTCCGAACACTAATTCAAAGGGACTATGTCCTGTGGAGGCTTGTTCATGCGTTCTGATTGCGTATAGTACTAACGGTAATTTTTGGTCCCAATCTCTCCCTGAATCATTGACTATTTTTCTTAGTAGGGTTTTGATGGTCCGATTGTAACGTTCCACCAATCCATCCGTTGTGGATGGTAAAAATGAGGTTTTAATTTGGGTAACTCCTAGTGTCTTACACACTTGCTTCATGAGAGTCGACATGAACGGGGTCCCTTGGTCTGTGAGTATTTCGCGGGGAAACCCTATTCGAGCGAAGACCGTTATCATTGCTTGTGCAACTGCTTTTGTGGTCATGCTTGTCAGGGGAATGGCCTTGGGGTATCGGGTGGCATAGTCCACAATAACCAATATATATGTATGACCTTTAGAGGACGGTACTACGGGTCCGATTAAATCCATCCCCACCCTGCTAAATGGAATGTCTATAATGGGAAGGGGTACAAGAGGTGCTTTCTTAGGCCTACCGGGTTCAGTAAGCTGACACCTGGGGCATTGGGAGCAATATTTCCTTATGTGGGCAAAAACACCGGGCCAATAAAACCGTCTGAGGAGATACTCTTCCGTTTTCTCCCTCCCAAAATGCCCCCCCCCCTGGTTGGTTGTGGGCTAGGGTCAGGACTTGATTCCTATAGGCCTCTGGTACTATGAGCTGATGTTTGTGATCCCCATCTCGATTAGTGGTCACCCTATACAGAAGATTCCTTTTGACCAGGAAGTAAGGACCCACCTCCTCAGTCTCTTCCGTTTTTGCGGACTTCCAGGCCTGAGCGAGTGAGGGATCTTCTCTCTGTTGGTGATGGAAGCTTAAGGGAGCTTCATGTGTTTCTGCTACCAGTCTATGGGGTTGCTCCTGCTCTTTATGAATCCGGTAATGTATTTTCTCATCTCGCTTTTCTCGACGTGACAGTTTTCTACGGGTTAGAGGACATTCAATAGCACTTTTGGCAAAAGGAGCCTCCCCCCACCATTCCTGGGAAGCTTTTGGACTTCTAACATGGTCTAAAAGTTCTTGAAAATGGTTGTAGTCTGTACCAACGATGCATTCTTCGATAAGTTGCGGCATTACCCCCATAGGAAGGAAGTCCCTGTAATTTCCCCATTCTATGGCAAGTACTTTCAAGGGATATTGCTCCTTGTCACCGTGAATACAGCAAATATTAACCCATTGGTTTGCTTCCCTATCTATCGGGCTTATTAAGTCTTCACGAACAACGGATTGGCTGCAACCCGAATCGATGAGAGCATATACAGACCGCCCATTGATTTTCAGGGTTTGCTTAAATTTAATGTCTCCCCCTCCTGTACAGAGGACGCGTCGCCTGGTCACTCCTATCTCCATAGGTTCACTTCCCTCTAATTTCCGCAGACACATACGGGCTATGTGTCCCCACTCTCCACAGTTGTAACATTGCGGTCCCTGTACAGGTGGGCCTTCTACAAGCCTGCGGGGGACCGGATCTTCAAGGGAAAATCTCGGTGACGGTTTGGGAGTGGGTACAACCGGTTTTAGGTTGGGTCTGGGTTGTATCCCTCTCACATCTGTGGATCTATGGTATGCGCAGGCTAAGTCAATCGCCATGTCTGTATCTACCTTCGGATGTTGTCGTATCCAGTTTTTGGTAGAAGGAGGTAAAGAGTCTAAATATTGTTCGAGGACAATCGTTTGAATAACATCCTCCCGGCTATTCCCGATGGGACCCAACCATTTCAGGGCCAAATCTTTTACGCGAAAATAAAAGGTTCGGGGATCCTCATTGGGTCCCCATTTTACTTTCCGGAATCTGACTCGATAGTACTCTGTGTCATGTCCTACCCGTTCTAAGATGCTGTTTTTTATGTCTTTGTATGGAGTTGTTCCTCCGGGATTCGCGGCTTGATAGGCGGCTTGCAAGAGTCCGGTAAGCAACGGTGCGACGTATTGTCCCCATCTTTCTTCCGGCCATTGAGCCGAAGAAGCAACTCTTTCAAAGTTAGTGAAGAAAGACTCCGGGTCTTCCCCCTCTTGATATTTCTGTAACACTGAGCTGGGGACGTTGGGGTGGACTTTGCTGGCGGCGATTGTTTCCGTTAGTTTCTTCATTGCTGACTCGTGTACCAATTGGTTATTTGCTAGTATCGTCGCTTGGCTTTTCAAGGCAGACTGTAAAGCTTCCCTGTCCTCTTTCGCCTCTCGTTGGTGGGCCTCCCATACCAACTGTAAATGGCGTTGCCCTTCTGCCAGTTGTTTGATCATATCTTCTAGAGACGGACTTTCACTCATGGTTTATACTGTTGAGTTGCTGGGGCGGGTTATTTTCCCCAATATCCCACTTCTGACACCATTGTGGCAGGTTGAACAGTATAAAGACAACGGAGAGAAATTGCAGTGTTCAGGTAAGTGGTTTATTTCAGTAGAAAGGGGTTGTTATATTTTTCCTTCGATTTTACTGGGTTGTAAGGTCTCAAGTCTTTAACTTCCCTTCTTCTAATGGGGTTTTTCTTCTTCTTTTCTTCGTTCTCTCTTTAGGTTGGTGGTCCCTCTGTCTCTCAGCGGGTTCCAGCGGTGAGGTACCGGGAAAAAGGAAAAACGCTACGGTAAGTGGGGTATTACGTATATCTGATGATGGTTTTAACTAAAGGGGAAGAGGTAAAAAGGGTGGGGTTGTGCCGGTGGTGACTTTGGGGCATAAAGTGAATAAACTCCTTACAGTGCACTTTTTTTATGTGGCTCACACGTGTCTACCTCTGTGTCCTCCAAGTTCCCTCCCAGTCCTCCCCTCACTCCTTCTCAACCCCCTTCCCCAGTGCCCTCTTAACCGTGGTATTCCCTCTGGAGTCCCACAAAGACCGTACCTTAGCAAGCCACGACCCTCCTGGGTCGTGGCTGGCGCTGGGGTTTTCCCTCGGTGGGTGATCTTCGGCAACGCTCTCTTGCTCCAACACCTCGTCGTTGTTCCGCGTTAGGACAGTCCTTCCTGGGTCTCCTGTTTCGGCTCCTCCATTCTCCGTCTCTCTGTTTGCCCTCCCGGCTTCTCTCTCCTCCCCTCTCTCGTCGTCTCCCTCTCTCTTTAATCCCGCGGCCCGGAAACCCTCCTGGGTTACCGCGGTAACGCCGGGACGCCAGCCTCCGTCTGAGAGCGTTCCCACGGCAACGTGGGAACGCGGACATGACGCGACAGGAGTATCTGATACGTCAGTATCAGCTCGCACCGGTGAAGAGTTCGGGGCCGCCCGTTCACAATGCCCAATCACGGTCTGGCTTTATTGTGAAGCCATAGTCATTGGTTATGTTCTTCTCGGTCCTGCACTGTGACGTGACACTCTTCAATCAAGTTAGAGCTTTCCACCATTCCCAAAGGCGTAGACTGCTCCATTACAGAGGTTGGATGGAGTCCGTTTATAACCGAGCTGCCTGTAGCCTACATAAAAAATACTGCCTGCCTCGCTACGGTTTCCTCCTTTCCCCTCAGTTGCTCACACGGAGCATAGCAAGCAATGGGCTCTTCATCTTACCTCCCACCAAAGCCCCAGGCTCCGGAAGGATTTGTGGGACATTTCGCTGCAAATGCAGATCAGATGGTGGCTACAGGGAAATCTGTGAAAAAATGGTTTAAAAAGATTATTCTGCGGAGAATAGGTTAATGCCCTAGCAGGCACAGACATGTATACCTTGACAAGAGCCAGCACACGTGCTCTGCGTTGAAAAGAAAACAGCTGTCAGAGCCGGTGCTGCCCTTGTATCGTACCAACAATATAATATCCATTCTTGTGCACGTCAAAGGAAGAGCGTGCTCGCATTGCCATAACATTTTTGCCTAATCATCCATTCTAACATGATTATATTTCTAGTGTGTCATCCATGCTGTATATCACCAGAAATGGTTTGACTGTCTGCACCAATAAACCTCATTTCAGGGAGAAAATAATAATAGTTGGCTTTTCAGACTAAGTCAACAATTAATGTTTCTCCGGTGCACATCATCTATAATGTAGTTGTAATGTGAAATGGCTGACCCGCTCTAAGGAAACTTAACTGGATTTGCTTTTTGACTGTCAGCCTTCTTTCTATTTTCTTATTATACTACATATCCATCTTGAAATTATGTCATCTTGTTGTGCATTCTCTATGTTCTGTTGTTCTGCCCTACACAGTACAGAATGCTCTCCAGATTAAGAACTCTGTATGACAAAGCAAGCCTGGCCCTGCAATGGAGCATTTATGCAGGTTCAGCCTTAGCTTCTGTCCATGGAACATACACAGCATCAAGCAAAAAGTGGAGGATGACGAAGAAGTTAAGAAATGAAGGGGCTTTGATATTTTTGTGCTACATGAAACCTGGGCTCAAAAGAAAGGACTGATTGTAACAGGGACACAAGCAATCCATCTCAGCATGCAGCATGCTCTTGGTAATCATTCTCTTGTGATTATCAATGTTTACCTCAACCCTTCTAAAACTGTAAAGAAGGAGAAACTCGGGTCCCAAGTATCAATCCTTATCAAACTCAAGTCAAAATTACCATCAGCAGAAATCTTGTTAACCAGCGACTTTAATTGCAATCTATTTGGGGGACTAATAAACCGAGAAGCAAACAACCTGGACACAGAGTATGATCTCCAAGTTCAAAATGTGCCATTGGTAAATCGTCAGAGTAAGATAGCAGCGTTCTTTTCAACTGAGAGCGATCCTATGGCTCTTAGACTCCTTAACAGGCCCTTCAAGGGAGACATTCCACCTGGCTGGACTAGAGCCACAGGGAAGACTACCTCTTACTTGACCTTACCCCTCTGTACAATCTGCCTTTATAGATATATTGAGAATTTCTCCCTAGGGTCCAATTCTAATAGTGATCACGGACCGCAGCATATCAGACTCTGCAGTCACCTGCTAAACTGGAAGCTGCCCAGTCTACCAGCTCGGGGGAGTGAACCTAAAACCTAAAAAGACTTAAATGAGACAATAAAATTAACAGGTCCGCCTTGCCATGGATAAGAGCCCTATTTGCTGCTTTCACTGCTCAAAACCTCTCCCCCACGAGACAGTGGACGCTTTTCGTAGGTCAGATCCTACAAACGTTTCAAGCCAAACTTCTGTCTCACAGCATCTGAGCCTGCCTTATCTAAATTTAAACTGACGGGGCCCTTGAAGATGTTGAAACGAGAAGTAAATTGTAAAATCCGTATCCTTGACAAGCAGCCTCCCTCATTAATTCTCGAAATTCAATCTAAGCAAAGCAGGGTCCTTTTATAGCAGAGCAATTTGGCAAGTTAAAAAGCAAAGAAATTAGGCTTTGTGGTCCCAATTGCTATTTGCAACTAAGAAAAAGAGCCCAAAAAAATTCTGGACACTGATTAATCAAGTTACATTCAGGAGTAAGAGTGGCTCCAATGCAAATATTACAGATCCTGCTTGGGTTTCGTTCTTGACGGCCCATTTCTCTTTACATGCCAATAATCAGGATACTGAATCTGCTTGCAGAACGCCAATCAAAATCTCTCCAATTTTCCTGAGGCCATAAAAATGCCAGCAAGAAACTCTTAGGTTGATGCCGGTGTAGTATCATCACCATTATTTTCATCTTCACTTAGCCAATAAGAGAATTACTGGGCTACAAAGATAGTAGACTTACGGAAAGATAGGGCTCCGGGCCCCAACGGACTTCCCTATGGCTCTCTTTACATTTGACTTGGTATTTTAGGCTAAAGTGCTTACTCCTCTGTCCGATCACTGCCTAAGAACCAACATCACAATTGTGGAGAGGCTCAACAATTCAGCCCATCTTCAAAGGGGGATCAAAATCAGACCTCAGTCAATATTGTCTCATTGCTTTAATTGACAATGACGCTAAGATCTACGAGAGTCTGTTACTCAATGAGCTTAGAGCATGGGCAGAGGGGTTACAGATCATCTGGAGGATCCAGAGAGACTAATGTAGTATCACCTCAAACAAGATGGCCTTGGCACTCTTCTGAAACAAAGCACTCAGGAAAAAAGGGGTGCTCCATTCCTGCTTCGTGGATCTTAAAGCTACATTTGACAGTATACTGAGTGGACCTCTCTGGAGCAAACTGTGGCACTGGGGGCTACCTTACATCTTGTTAAGAGCAACTGAACATCTATATTCCAACACTTGGGTGCAGAATTAGGAGACGGCTCACGTGTCTCAAAAAAGATCTTTACAAAATTCGGTCTGAAGCAAGGCTGTGTTCTTGCTCCCTTGCTTTTTAATCTCTACATAGCTGATTTGTTGACACTCTTAGAAGAGGTAAATTGCCACCCACCCAAGCCCGGCAATCGGTGCTTAACTCACCTCCTGTATGCTGATGATTTTGTGCTCTTCAGCCAAAGATCGATCTACAGCGATAGCTCACCACCTTAAGCAACTACATGGCTAGGGAAGGTCTGGAGGGCAATCAAGCTAAAAGTTACATTTGGCTTGAAAACAGATTTTCACAGTAGGTGGAAGTTCAAAGGCACATGGCTACATCACAGCAACAAATATAAATATCTGGGTACACCTCTAGACAGTAAAGGATCATTTGGGTCCCATTTGCGTGCCCTGACCAACAAAGGTTGGTCTTTCAATTGTCGCAACCAAACTTCAACGTCTAAGTCTGGACCCCCTCCTCCATGTGATGAAAGCAAAAATTGTTCCAACATTATCTAACGGAAATGAAATAACCTTGGGTAAGGAGGCTAGTCTACTTGATAAGCTAATTATTGGAATCTATAAAACTGTCCTCCGGTTACCACGGAGCGCTTCACCTGCGCAAATATGACGAATTTAGAATCACAAAACCGTACTGGGCAAGAGGCTGCTGCTTTCTCAATTTTTGTCACAGGCTTCAATCAGCACTGGAGGACTCAATGCACAGTCAAACTTGGCACGAATATGAAGGCACCAGCATTGCATCATCGTACCAGCAGTACCTAGACAAGAAACTAACTGAATTTTCACTGAATGGTGCCAGAAGTAGTCAAATTTCTTACCAGGCTTTTAAGAAATGAACAACTTTAACACCAAAACAACTATAGGAATTGACAGGGTTAAGCAGGCACTACCATGCATGGTCAGTTATTAACTCCTATGCCTCCCCCAAGCAGCAGAATTATATCTTCTGTCTATCCTCTACGGATCAAGGCCAGGTTGGTGGCACGAAGGTTGGGCGAATGGAATATGTGTGCCCACCTTCCAGCACGTCAGCGTTCTGAATGTCATGATACGCAATACTGTCTTTGTGGTCAAGGAAAAGAAACTATAATTCACATCTTATGCATCTGTCCTGCCATTCTGCTGTTAAGGAGAATTTCTACATCCCAAGTTCACTTGCCTTGGAGTTCGTACCAGTCGGCAGACAGTTATTCCTAGTCTGAATCCCACCAATATTCTTTTAAATGTTAAACTGTTCAATATCTCCGGATGGTTACAATAGATCCGGACAATTCATCTTTTGCAGCATCCTGACAGAACATCGCCAATCTGCTGCATTGTAACTGGTTCATTTCTGTACTGGTGAGCACTTTATACTTTTTATATTTAGCTTAATGTTTTGTTTCATCATTGCATGGTAAGCTGCTGTATATACTCTAGGCCTGATTAATCTCTTCTGCGAATTTTGCACACTGCATTTGTTTTAGATCCCTTTGTCGTAGCTGCACGCACGGTTCACTGTAGGGCAGCTCCTTGACACCTTTCGTAACTTTTCATTTGTTGCACCCTAGAGACCCACTTGCTCATTTGCACCTGGCTAGTTTTGCAGGCCCATAATGGACCAGACCCGGTGGAATCGGAACTAGCCTAAATAATTGCAACATCGATCGGTTACTGTCTTGAAGGGTCAGGGAAAGGAACTTGTATTCTGAATTCACCCAGTACTAGCGCCCCATTTGATCTACTTTCAGTCCTGATTTAGGTTTGACATTTTTTATATGTGGTACTTATAACGTTTTATCTTTTATCTTGCTTATTGCTTTGCAGACAGACCCATGAGACTTTACCCAAGTCCAAAAGATAAGGATCCATCCAACCGTACCATTTACTGTCCTGACAAGGGACACATCTACCCCCAGCTCAACCTTGCTTTTAGACAGAGTACGTCTAATATGACACTAGGCTAAGCCTCTGGAGAAAGACACCTCGGCACTCGATGTAAAGTACATTACACTGCACACAAAGAACTGCACACAGTTTGAAAGCCTACTTTTCTAGCTAGAGCGCTCTATCACTTAGAGAAAGAAAATCAGCCCATACGGTAAGGCACAATAGTGCAGCGAGCCAATCAGTCTGGCTTTGGCAAGCTGATACAATGGTCATTAATTTGCTTATGCCACAAAAAGAAAAAAACATGCCACTGTCAAAATGCTGCATCTTTTTTCTTGCAATAAAAAATGTACATAATAAAGGCTTTTCGGGTTTGAAACAAAAATGATTCTTATTAAGGCAGAGAAAGTGCACTATTGGTGAGGAATTACTGTAGCCAGAAAGCAAGGTACAATGGCACAAGGATGACCGAAAAAAGAAAACAAGCGATGGCAAAGCAAATAGGTTTCGCTTTTGTTTTGTTTTTTTGTATTCTTACTGGATTATAAATATCAGAAAAAGGTTATAATGGTTATTTTAAATTTGATAAACCGTTAATAGCCGTTTATGTTGAATTAATATCCCACGGTTCCAAACTCGTAATTTGTACCCTATTTAATATGGCATTGTATTAGAGTATAGTCATGAGTAGTTAGTAAAGTGCCACTGCAGCTGCTGCACCATTCAAATCATGCCTCTTAACTGCAAGGTAACCGCAATTGTGACCGTCTGTTTAGTAGTAAAAGACAGCAATATTTGTTTGGGGGGGCAGTTCCTAGAGCATTTGGCCCTGGTGTCACTGCACCTGCTGCACCACTAAAATCATGACCCTAGTGCCTGTAACGTAACTGCATTTGCGACTAGCTGTTTAGCAGTAAAATTTTGTAATAATCTGTGTTTACGGGTACTCCGACACCGGTGCTGCTGCACCATTAAAACCAAGACCCTAGCGCCTGCAAGATCACTGCTCTTGTGACTGCCTGTTTAATAGTAAAATATAGGAATATCTGGTGTTTAAAGGAGTTCTGGCAATTTTTGGGCCTGGTGTCAATGCACCTGCTGCACCATTCATATCATGAAGATATTGCGTGCAAGGTAACTGCACTTGTGATTGCCTTGTTTAGTAGTAAAATATAGCAATAGTTGGTGTTTAGAGGGGTTCCTAGAGCTTTTGGCCCTGGTCTCACTGCACCAGCTGCACCATTCAAATCATGACCCTACTGCCTGCAAGATAACTGCACTTGTGACTGCCTGTTAATAAGTCACTGAAAGAATAACAATTGGAAATAAATCGTCACCCAAATATAAAAATGACTTTTCTAAAAAATAAAAAATAATGAAAATGTCACTTACCCAGTGTACATCTGTTCGTGGCATCAGTCGCAGTAGATTCGCATGTTCTGCAATAGCTCGCCATCTGGTGTTGGGCCGGAGTGTTACAAGTTGTTTTTCTTCGAAGAAGTCTTTCGAGTCACGGGACCGAGTGACTCCTCCTTTTGTCTCCATTGCGCATGGGCGTCGACTCCATCCTCGATTGTTTTTCCCCGCAGAGGGTGAGGTAGGAGTTGAATTGTAGTAATAGTGCCCATGCAATGGAGTGACTAAGTATGCACTTATTTAAGGTTGAGATGATACATATATAAATAATTGAAGGTAACTTCCAAACTGCTACAGGCTCCCGGGGAGGCGGGTGGGCACATGCGAATCTACTGCGACTGATGCCACGAACAGATGTACACTGGGTAAGTGACATTTTCAGTTCGATGGCATCTGTCGCTGTAGATACGCATGTTCTGCAATAGACTAGTAAGCAGTTATTTCCCCAAAAGCGGTGGATCAGCCTGTAGGAGTGGAAGTAGTCTGAAATAATGTCCTTAATACAGCTTGACCTACTGTGGCTTGTTGTGCGGATAACACGTCTACACAGTAGTGCTTGGTGAATGTGTGAGGCGTAGACCATGTGGCTGCCTTACATATTTCTTGCATTGGGATGTTTCCTAGAAAGGCCATGGTAGCACCTTTCTTTCTGGTTGAGTGTGCCCTTGGTGTAATGGGCAGCTGTCGTTTAGCTTTAAGGTAGCAGATTTGGATGCATTTAACTATCCATCTGGCTATACCTTGTTTTGAAATTGGGTTTCCTGCATGAGGTTTTTGAAATGCAATAAAGAGTTGTTTAGTCTTTCTGATGTTCTTTGTTCTGTCAATGTAATACATTAATGCTCTTTTGACATCTAATGTATGTAGTGCCCTTTCAGCTACGGTATCTGGCTGTGGAAAGAACACCGGAAGTTCCACTGTTTGATTTAGATGGAACGGTGAAATAACCTTTGGCAAAAATTTAGGATTGGTCCTTAGGACGACTTTATTTTTGTGTAGTTGTATAAAAGGTTCCTGTATAGTAAACGCCTGAATCTCGCTTACTCTTCTCAGGGAAGTAATGGCGATGAGAAATGCCACCTTCCAGGTTAGGAACTGTATGTCGCAGGAGTGCATGGGTTCAAAAGGTGGACCCATAAGTCTAGTTAGGACAACATTTAGGTTCCATGAAGGAACAGGTAGTGTTCTTGGTGGTATAATTCTCCTAAGGCCCTCCATGAATGCTTTAATGACTGGTATTTTATATAGGGAAGTTGAATAGGTAGTCTGCAGGTATGCAGATATTGCTGCAAGGTGAATCTTAATGGAAGAGAAAGCTAGGTTAGATTTTTGTAAGTGAAGCAAGTAACCCACTACATGTTCTGGAGTTGTGTGTAATGGTTGTATTTGATTAATATGGCAGTAGCAAACAAACCTCTTCCATTTACTTGCATAGCAGTGCCTGGTGGATGGCCTTCTTGCTTGTTTTATGACTTCCATACATTCTTGGGTAAGTTGTAAGTGCCCGAATTCTAGGATTTCAGGAGCCAGATTGCTAGATTCAGCGATGCTGGATCTGGGTGTCTGATCTTTTGGTTGTGCTGTGTCAACAGATCTGGCCTGTTGGGCAATTTGATGCAGGGTACCACTGATAGGTCTAGCAGCGTTGTGTACCAGGGTTGCCTTGCCCAAGTTGGTGCTATCAATATGAGTTTGAGTTTGCTTTGACTGAGTTTGTTTACCAGGTAGGGAAGGAGAGGGAGAGGAGGAAAAGCGTAAGCAAATATCCCTGACCAGTTCATCCATAGGGCATTGCCTTGGGATTGTTTGTGTGGGTATCTGGATGCGAAGTTTTGGCATTTTGCGTTCTCCCTTGTCGCAAACAAGTCTATCTGAGGTGTTCCCCAGAGTTTGAAATAAGTGTTCAGTATTTGGGGGTGAATTTCCCATTCGTGGACCTGTTGGTGATCTCGAGAGAGATTGTCTGCGAGTTGATTTTGTATCCCTGGTATAAACTGTGCAATTAGGCGAATTTGGTTGTGAATTGCCCAATGCCAAATTTTTTGTGCTAACATGCTTAACTGCGTGGAGTGCGTCCCTCCCTGCTTGTTTAGATAATACATTGTTGTCATGTTGTCTGTTTTGACGAGAATGTATTTGTGAACTATTATTGGTTGGAAAGCTTTTAGTGCTTGAAAAACTGCAAGAAGTTCTAGGTGATTGATATGCAGTTTTGTTTGATGTACGTTCCATTGTCCTTGTATGCTGTGTTGATCGAGGTGTGCTCCCCACCCTGTCATGGAAGCATCTGTCGTTATTACGTATTGTGGCACTGGGTCTTGAAAAGGCCGCCCCTTGTTTAAATTTATGTTGTTCCACCACAGAAGCGAGAGGTAAGTTTGGCGGTCTATTAACACCAGATCTAGAAGGTGACCCTGTGCTTGAGACCACTGTGATGCTAGGCATTGTTGTAAGGGCCTCATGTGCAGTCTTGCGTTTGGGACAATGGCTATGCATGATGACATCATGCCTAGGAGTTGTAATACCATCTTTGCTTGTATCTTTTGTGTTGGATACATGCGTTGTATGATGGTGTTGAAATTTTGAATTCTTTGTGGACTTGGAGTGGCTACTCCTTTTGATGTGTCTATTATGGCTCCCAGGTATTGTTGTACCTTGCGTGGCCGAATCTTGGATTTTGTGAAATTGACGGTGAACCCTAGTTTGAAGAGGGTTTGTATGATATGATTTGTGTGATTTGAGCACTCTATTAACGAATGGGCCTTGATTAGCCAGTCGTCTAGATATGGGAACACATGTATTTGCTGCCTTCTGATGTGTGCAGCGACTACCGCTAGACATTTGGTAAAGACTCTTGGTGCGGTTGTTAATCCGAAAGGCAGTACCTTGAATTGGTAATGCATTCCTTTGAATACAAACCTTAGGTATTTCCTGTGCGATGGGTGAATTGGTATATGGAAATAAGCATCCTTGAGGTCTAAAGTTGCCATGTAGTCGTGCAGCTTTAGCAATGGCAATACTTCTTGTAGTGTGACCATGTGGAAGTGGTCTGATTTGATGAAAGTGTTGACTACTCTGAGGTCTAGGATTGGTCTCAGTGTTTTGTCCTTCTTTGGTATCAGAAAGTACAGTGAGTAAACTCCTGTGTTTATTTGTGTGTTTGGCACTAATTCGATTGCATTCTTTTGCAATAGTGCCTGCACTTCTATCTCTAGGAGATTGGAATGGTGTGTTGTTAAATTTTGTGCTTTTGGTGGTATGTTTGGAGGGAACTGTAGAAATTCTATGCAGTAACCATGTTGGATAATTGCTAGAACCCAAGTGTCTGTAGTGATTTTCTCCCATGCTCTGTAATAATGACCTATTCGTCCCCCCACTGGTGTTGTGTGGAGGGGGTGAGTGACATGTGAGTCACTGTTTAGTAGTAGGGGTTTTGGGGCTTTGGAATCTTCCTCTATTTCTAGGGAATTGCCCTCCTCTATATTGTCCCCGAAAACCTCCTCTATACTGTCCTTGGTAACTGGACGGTGTGGCTTGTGAGGTGCTGGCTTGTGTGCTTTGACCCCGAAACCCCCCTCGAAAGGGCGTTTTACGGAATGAGCTGTAATTCCCTCTGCTCTGCGGGGAGTAGAGTGCGCCCATGGCTTTGGCAGTGTCCGTATCTTTTTTGAGTTTCTCAATCGCTGTGTCCACTTCTGGACCGAACAGTTCTTTTTCATTAAAAGGCATATTGAGAACTGCTTGTTGAATCTCTGGTTTAAATCCAGACGTTCGGAGCCATGCATGCCTTCTGATAGTTACAGATGTATTAATTGTCCGTGCAGCTGTATCTGCAGCGTCCATGGAGGAGCGGATCTGGTTGTTGGAGATGGCCTGTCCCTCCTCAACCACTTGTTTTGCCCTATTTTGGAAGTCTTTGGGCAGATGTTCAATGAGATGTTGCATCTCGTCCCAGTGGGCTCTGTCATAGCGCGCAAGTAGTGCCTGGGAGTTCGCGATGCGCCACTGGTTTGCAGCTTGTGCTGCGACTCTTTTACCAGCTGCATCAAACTTGCGGCTTTCTTTATCTGGGGGTGGTGCATCTCCAGATGTGTGAGAGTTGGCCCTTTTCCTAGCTGCTCCTACAACAACAGAGTCTGGTGGCAGCTGTGTTGTGATGAAAGCCGGGTCTGTAGGAGGCGGCTTATACTTTTTTTCCACCCTTGGTGTGATTGCCCTACTTTTGACCGGGTCCTTAAATATGTCTTTCGCGTGCCGGAGCATACCAGGGAGCATAGGCAGGCTTTGGTAGGAGCTGTGGGTGGAGGAGAGTGTGTTGAACAGGAAATCATCCTCGACCTGTTCTGAGTGGAGGCTTACGTTGTGAAATTGTGCTGCTCTAGCCACCACCTGAGAGTACGCGGTGCTGTCTTCTGGTGGAGATGGTTTTGTAGGGTATGCCTCTGGGCTGTTATCTGACACTGGGGCGTCGTATAGGTCCCATGCGTCCTGGTCTTGGTCACCCTGGCTCATGGTGGTGTGAGCTGGGGAGTGTGATGGCGTTTGTGCTGGTGAAACGTTAATCACGGGCGGAGGAGAGGGTGGTGGTGTAACTCTTTTCACCACTTTTGGTTGTGGTGCTTGTTCCGTCTGGAACTCCAACCTTCTCTTTCTCCTAATGGGGGGAAGGGTGCTTATTTTTCCTGTCCCCTGCTGAATGAAGATACGCTTTTGCGTATGGTCAGCATCAGTTGCTTGTAGCTCTTCCTCAAACCTATGCTTCTGCATTTGGGAGGTTAGCGAGTGCTCTTCTGTATAAGAGCCTGAAGCTGGGTCGCTTGCAGTTTGTTTCGGCGTCGAAACTGTGTCTGCGTGTTTTTTCGGCTCCGAGGTGACTTTTTTCCTTTTCGGGGCCGAAACCTCTCGGCGTCGATCTGTTTCGGTGCCGCTGTCTCGGCGTCGAGCCGTGTCCACACCGGCATCTCGGTGTCGAGGCTTTTCTCCAGCACTTTCTCGGTCCCGAGAAGGCTGCGTGCCGGTGTCTCGACCGGAGTCGGACGATCTCGGCACTGTTTGGGCCTTTTTCGGTGCCGACGGTCGGTCACCGATTTTATGGGTTGAGCCATGGCCTGGTGGCAGTGGCGTCCCCTGGGCCTTGTAAATGTTTCTTTGTGTGGTTTTCGACGTCTTACTCACGGTTTGTGTATCGTCGAATCCTTCGGAGTCTGAGTCTTGGATCGAGAAGGTACCTTCCTCTTCCTCGAACTCCCGTCGGGCTGTCGGTGCGGACGCCATTTGAAGTCTTCTGGCTCGACGGTCTCGGAGTGTTTTTCGGGACCGGAACGCACGACAGGCCTCGCAGGTGTCTTCGCTGTGCTCAGGTGACAGGCACAGGTTGCAGACCAAGTGTTGGTCTGTGTAGGGGTATTTATTGTGGCATTTGGGGCAGAAACGGAACGGGGTCCGTTCCATCGGCGTTCTTCAGCACGCGGTCGGGCCGACCAGGCCCCGACGGAGGATCGAAAAATTACCCCGAAGGGCACCGGAGCTCTTCGATCTTCGATGCGGTGTTGAATGTAAGTATGCCGATCCCGAACGCAACAATACCGACGAAAATCTTCCGAAATTAACTATTTTTTCTGTTCCGAAACTCGGAGCGACAGGAACACGTCCGAACCCGATGGCGGAAAAAAAACAATCGAGGATGGAGTCGACGCCCATGCGCAATGGAGACAAAAGGAGGAGTCACTCGGTCCCGTGACTCGAAAGACTTCTTCGAAGAAAAACAACTTGTAACACTCCGGCCCAACACCAGATGGCGAGCTATTGCAGAACATGCGTATCTACAGCGACAGATGCCATCGAACATATATATATATATATATATGAGTTAGTGGTAATTTAAGTAACAAACACAAATAATTAAAATTATGACTTATTCATCGGAAATGTGTGGCATTCTGTATGTAGAATCTTTATGTAGAATGTACGTCACAGGAATCTGGTGACAGTAACTAACGGTGATCTGACAGTTGAGAAGAAGGAGCGAGAGAGAAGACGTCTGTTGGCTGGGGTGTTTCATGTATCTCTTATCCTGAATAAACCAAAGCAGATTTAGTTATAAAGAAAGTGTCACTCACCATCATTTCATTGGCGACGAGGTAGAAGAACCCATCGGGATTTACTCCACAAGTGAAGCGTGAACACCCCAACACTACTACTGGATGTGTGAAACCTGCGTAAAGGCTCACCTGGTTTCTGAGTTTATCGAGCAGCTTAGGTGAACTCTGGCAGCAAGCTCCGAGGTCATTTTTCGGTAAAAGCACTTCGGTCAGGGCGCCGCAATTTGCGAGATCGCCAAGGTTCGGGCTCCTTTGGTGAAGGCGCTTCAGTTTCCAGGCAAGGAGTGCCGTCTTGCCCCAAAGCCGATTCAGCTTGTCAGCCGTTTCAGCCGCAGTGTGTCTTGCCACAGAGCCGCAGTGTGTGTGGCACTTTTGGGGAAGGCGGCATCTTGCGGCGCGGGACGGCTTAGCCGCAGTGTTTAGCGGCAATTCAGCGTGACGGCCGTTCCAGCCGCAGCGTGTAGCGGCGATTACATTGCTCAGCCGTTCCAGCTCTCCGCAGTACAACGGAGCCGCAGAGCACAGTGTGTGACGTGTCTCTCTAGAAGACGGCGCTCCTTGCCTGGAAACTGAAACGCCTTCACCAAAGGAGCCCGAACCTCGGCGATCTCGCAACATGCAGCGCCCCGACCGAAGTGCTTTCACCGAAAAATGACCTCAAAGCTTGCTGCCAGAGTTCACCTAAGCTGCTCGATGAAAACTCAGAAACCAGGTGAGCGTTTACGCAGGTTTCACACATCCAGTAGTAGTGTTGGGGTGTTCACGCTTCACTTGTGGAATAAATCCCGATGGGTTAGAACACAACATAATAAGCCCACTCGCTGCTTGCTTTATATCTGCACTCAATACTCCACCGCGAGATGGCGACATGTTTACACGCTTTTCAATACGAATTGACTTGCATTCAGTTCATCTTTTCACGTACCAACACTAACAAGTAATCAATCACCAAAAACCAAAAGGTGTACTTCGGCCACGCTCAACCCGACGACAAAAACAGAACAGATGAGCAGGAAGTGACCTGATAGGCAATAAAAAGCAAGTAAATTTAAGCACCGTTGGAGGGTCGTTTAAATGAACAAACGACAAGTTCAGGTAAGAAAGCGGCAACGTAGGGCAGGTTCTAATTTTCTTTAAATACTTATTTTTACCAACATAAGACTTTGCAAGCACAGCGCAAGTGATGTGCGGGCGAAACCTAAAATAGGACTACAACTGAAAAGAAATAAACACTGTGGCAAAACTAAGTATTGTCCCACCAGCTGTGGTACTGATGTGCACTTCTTTTTTGGGCAGATGAGCACATGTCGTCCAGGAAAACTCAAAATGCAAGAAAATTAGTGGCTGAAGTGGGCCGACCCATGGCCACATTTTATAAGATATGGTTCCACCTGAGGTTTATCAATATGCTTGCTGCACCTTTATATCATGTCCAAACAGCTACATTTTGAAGCTGTCAGTACCTTTACTAAAAAGTATAATTGTATCTGTGCCACATCTGCAGCGTACAGTAGTCTCCATAGGTGCTAATAAGGCTATATGAAACTAATACCGCAATGTGAGATGTTTGTAAACCTACATACAATTCATGTTTAATTATCTTTCTCATTCAAATAATTCGAAAAACAAACTTGAGCTACCAGGTTTGAGTTATGTTTTTTTACGTTAGGGTACATGCAAAGCTCTTGAGGATAACATTCAATAAGTTGGCCTTACCCAGTGCAATCATGTTCTGGTAGATCTCGGTCATCAGCTCCTTGTACATCTCCTTCTGCCACTCTTCCAGATTTTTCCATTGTTCCTCAGAGAAGTAGATTGCAGCGTCATCAAACGTAACCTGAAACAAAGATTATTGCACATTTAGTGTGAAGGGAATCCACAAGGGTATTCCAGGCAAGGTGATAAGAAACAGTCATCTGTAGGAGCATGAACTTATGAATCTGAAAGATAACATAGCCCTTCAATCAGAAGATAAATCCCACATGCCATCCATGATCTCCACTGTCCCCAACTTCAAAGGCAATTGTGAACTTTTCAGTTTTGTTATGATACAAAAATTACAAGCATCTCTGTTATCTTATAAGATGTTCCTTTTCTGCTCTGCCTTACAAATGTGGACAGTACCTCGGCATAGGCCAACAAGCAAAATGGAACACAATAGACCGAAGCCTCAGCTGCTAAGTTTCCAGTACACAAAAAAATAAAATAAAAGATGCCTCACAAAACTCCTCAGCCTTAAAGGAACAAGTTACTTACCTTCGGTAACGCTTTTTCTGGTGGATACAATAGCTACCTGTGGATTCCTCACCTTATGAATTCATCCTTGCGCCAGCATCCGACTGAAAGTCTTCTTCCTAGCTCTCCACGTCGACGAGGATGTCACAATTGCATGTCTCCATGCGACTCCATCTGACGTAACCGTGCCAATAAGAGGCCCTCGTCGGTGTGCTGATCTCAGTTTCACCCATTTTCTAAGTGCCTTTGAGGCGAACAGGTGAGAACCGACTTCCACAATAACTCCAATAAATACATATATACATAAAACCCTCATGATGCAACATAATCAAAAAACATCATTTATATATAAAGGAAAAAATATCAATATACACATATCTATACAACCACATAGCCTAGTGCAATCAGACAGGCAACGGGGAGGCGAGGAATCCACAGGTAGCTACTGTAGCCACCAGAAAAAGCGTTACCGAAGGTAAGTAGCTTGTTCTTCTAATGGATACAAACTACATGTGGATTCATCACCTTATGAGTAGAGTCCCAAAGCAGTACTGCACTCGGAGGTGGGTGCCCGTCTGATTACACCAAGAAATCCTGTAAAATAGATTGTGCAAAATGACCGTCCCACCGAACCTCAGCATCTAAGCAGTAATGCTTAGTGAAAGTGCGGCGGGGTGCGCAAGTTGCCGCCTTACAAATGTCCACCTCTGATGGGCATCACGGGGCAGTGGAGGAGCCGCCATCAAGACTAAGGGCCCTAGACAGAGGAGACCACATTGGGAAGACGCAGCTGGTGGTAACTTCTCCCTTGGAGGATGCTAGTGGAGTGTAAGGGAGGCTTCCCTATTAGAAAGGCCAGAGTGCCACAAAAAACCTGTGCATGTCTCGCTGGGGGGTGGCTTCCTGATCCCTGGAGGGAGCGGATGACAAAAGCCAACGCACTGCAGGCTGTCTTGGGCACAGCACCAGGCCAAGCTGCACAGCCTGGCTATGCAGGAGGCCATCTTCACCTCTCGACCTGCTTGGCCCTGGTGCCTCAACTGATTTCAGAGACCAGTTGGGGAGATTTGCCACCATCTCCCCAAGGCCAAAGCTTCAACTCACCACACTAGTCTTAGTCACTGGCCCGTCCACTGAGTTGAGGACTCACATGTTGATTCTCGGTTGCCCCTGGCCCACACTCGGATCTTCACACCCTGTACACCTCCCCAAAGACAGTGCTCCTCAGTGACAGGGGAATTAAACAGACTTTCAGGAATGACATCTCCATGGGCTCTTGGCCCCATGCAATACTCACAAGAAGCCCAGGCAGCGGCCCAGGGCCTAGGTGAGGCATCTGACCTGCCAGCAGGGGTGAAAAGGGGCAGATAAAGGCGGGAGAGTGAGAGCTGATCGGGAGTTGGAGTGGAGCGGGACCCAGAATGGATACAACCTACATAAAAGGTAACTTCGCTTAAGGAGTTGAGTACTGGTCCAGAGGCACTAGACTCACTTTGTCCCTTTGGTTGGGGAGGAACGCAGAGGGCCCAGCCGCAAAGCACACTACAGAGATACACCCCCTTAACTGATAATGAGCTAGAACAGTACCAACAGGTCAATCTGCTGTTTGGCCCACTACAATACACAAGACTCGATCATGGCGATGACGAAAGCAAAAAAAATGAACAGTCAAAGTTATGTTGGTGAAACCGCCTGCAGGTGTGGATGGGGTATGTCCACCCTGGGTTACTCAGGACACATTACTGGAGGGAGAAGAGATTGAAAGCCCTGTCACTTGGTTCTTCCCAGACGCCTTATGAGTCCATCAAAGATGATCTCCAAACAGTCAAAAAGGACCTCTCCAAAGACTTAAAAGCAGTACGCGACAACATCAAGGAAATCAAGCAACTACAACAAGAAGTCCTTCGTCTCGGGGACCAACAATTAGAACTGCAAGCGTATACAGAAGACCTGGAGAACAGGTCTAAATGACATAACATCTGCATAAGAGGAGCTCCTACTGGGGCAGAAGAGGGGAATGTCGAAGCATATGTACAAACTCTTTTTGCACACATCTTGGAGGATCGGCGAGCACCAATATTCAGTTTGATTGCGTAAAGTCAGCTTCCCTCGCTCCGAAAATGTCCGCCAGGTGACTTCCTGGTCTGCGTTCATGAGTTCCCTTTGAAAGAGCAGATCTTCATAAAGCACAGGAAAAGCATCCCCTTCACTTCTGAGGTCACACAGTGACGCCCTTCCAGAACCTCCTAGCACTAACTCAGCACAGGCACAAAGAATTCTGCCAACCTGAGCTGGAGTGCAACGAAATGACCGAATGGAACTGGTCTGAGGACGCCGTTTCTGGAGACACCACAGGATCACAGGTAGCTGTATTTCAAGTTCATGACCTCCCAGGGACATTATGTTTGTTTTTGTTAAGTTGGGGTGTTTCAGGGGAAGGGTACTCAAACGGGACACACATTCAGAGTCAGATGAACATTAATAACAGCGCAGCAAGTAATCATGGATGACGTAATAGTGGTCCTTGACAACCCCCTAACCACCCTTCTCGCATTTTTAACAGAAGTAGAAACTTTCAGAGCTGCGGCAGACTTCCACATAAACATTGATAAGTCCCAGGCCTTTAACCTCACGGTCCCACCCGATAGCGAAATCCAGCTCTTTCACTGATTCCCCATACACTGGGCGGGAAAAATCGATAGCATACTTGGGCATTCAGCTGGCGAAATCGGAGAGTGCCACTGCGCCACTCACTATGAACAGCTTTCCCACCAGGTCACTGAGGATCTAGCACAATGGCGCCTTTATCATCTTTCCTGGCTGGGCAGAATTGCTGCCATAAAACTGATGATCCTTCCATGAATTCTCTTCCTCTTTCGGGCACTCACAGCGGCTTCACCTGTTGATTCAGTCCTTACAAAAGGCCCTTCACAATTTCGCCTGGGTGGAAAAATTATTGAGTCATCAACCACTGGCAGAGGGGGAGTCTGGGAATCTCAAACCTTGAAAAGAATTATCAAGTGGCGCAGCTTTGTTATATTTTAAAATGGTCACAAGCAGAATCAGAAAAGTATTGGTTCTTCATGGATCGTACTATTGGAGGTATACAACTTTGGACGGTCCCATTCCTGAAAAGACCACAACGACCCTGGGGTCTCTACTCCTCCCTAGTTACACAATCACTGCTTTGGGTGTGGGATGTCATAGCCCTACGCAACAGCCTGACCTCATTCCCCTCACCTCTTACACCCATAACAGGCAACACAGATTTCACCGCAGGGCATGGACCAAGTTGCCTTCTTCCCTTGGCAAGAAGTTGGTTGCCGGTCTATGAATCACTTCTTTGACGAGGAAGGACCTATCCACTTTGACCACCTGGGAAGATCTTATGATCTCCCAGAAATGGAACGCCTGCAATATTTGTAGATTTTGCACTGGCTCACCAACCCCACTATCCCGGCTGCGGCAAGCCACCCCTGAACACATGTGAGCAATGGCTTGTTATGATTTATAATGATAAGCTCTTGGTTGCTAACCTTTATGGCATTCTTCTACACACCTCTCCAACACTCAAGGCCCCCTGTCAAACATGCGGGGAATTAGAAATCAGCAGCCTGTTCTCTCCTAAGGAATGTCGCAAGATGTATTACAGGGTGCGCCATATGGCCATCAATACTGCGAGCATAGAGACAGCTACAAAAATCATTACCTAGTGGTACCTCACACCTCTTCAATTACATAAACATAACCCCCACACATAACACAAAATGCTGGCATCAATGTGGAAGCCGGAGACCGTGCTCCATATACTATGGAATTGTCCCAGAACTTCACATTCCTGGGAAGCAGCTCTAGATGATTTAGATGACTGCCTAGAAATCAAATTACCCCCATTCCCAGCACAAACAATCTTAGACTCCCAAATGCACTCATGTTCCCGCTCAAATCCCACTGGGGAACAGACAGAATTCCCACACACCTAGCTTGGATACACTGCATGTGGCCTGTCCTGGGAATGGAGAAGCTGTCCCTAGTATTAATATCTCAAGGGGACTCTGCAGAAAAGTCAGCCTTTTTGCCCTGGTCCCCCCAACATTTTTGGGCAGATACTGCTGGTTATTGACTCTTGGCTGTGCCCTGGGTACTGCTTACCAGTCCCATGGCCAGTGCTCTGTGTAAAGTGGATATGTTAATTATAATTGGCCGTATCAACCTACCTACAAGTCCTTATATGGTATATGGTAGGGCATATAGGTTTAGTGACCCAAGCATAGGTAGTTCACCCATAGGTGCACTGCAGACGTGCCCAGTGTCATGTTAAAGGGGTGCCCGCCCCGCTGGGTGCTTTTAAACTTAAGTTATATGCAAATTCGACTTTGCAATTAAAACTACTTCCAAAGTCTTAAAGAACCTTATTTTTACATACAAGTCACCCCTAAGGTGTACCCTAAGTGCCCCTAGGGTTGGGAGCCATGTAACTATAAGCAGGGACCTTATAAAAATTGAGGGGAAATAACCAAATTAGTTTTTCCCTCACTGTAGTGAATGCCCCCATAGGCTAAAATTGAGAGAATTTATTTTAAATAACAAAAGTCCCCATAAGAGACATACCTTGAGTTTGCTATCAAATTAATTGTTATAATAAATCCCACAACTTGCCATTGTTGGATTGAATATAGCTAGTTCAGGTAAAGAGTTTTAAAAGTCTACCTGCAAGTTGCCAACTTCAGCTCTGTAGTGCCCTTATCTGATTGGCCAGCCCCTGGCAGTCAGGTCTGGCTCCCTAGGTGTGGATGGAAGAAGCCTGGCCTGAGCCCAAAGAATGTGCCTGGGGGAGAAGATCTGCCTCAGCAGATGGTGAAACAGGATGGGGGGAGAGCAGCCAAACTGGTCTTCAAAGGCAAGGAAGGACATTTGGAGTAGCTCAGAACCACCCAACCATTACCTGAAAACCCAGACAATGAGGTGCCCTCTTGATTTGATTAGGAGAGGGCAGGAGAGAGGTGTGTTCAGGATTCGTAGCCACACCAGGGGGTGAGCTAAGCCAGATCTAACCTCCAAAAATCTGTTTCAGCCATGTTGGATTTTTGAAGGATGTTGCTCCCTGGGTTTGATTTTTGCCACACTTCCCAGCAAGTGGTTATCCAAGGGCGAAGTGGCTTGCCTGTGATTGGACAGTCGGGTCCCTCTGCTTTTCACTCCAGGACCAAGGATGAATATGGCAGAGCTGCACCAACATCTCAGATCCCTGCAAGGGAGAACATCAGAAGAAGGAAGGACTGCCCTGCTGGATCCCTGACCTGCACCTGGACACCGCACTCTGAATGACAGCACCAGCTGCACGCTTGGGCTTCACCACTAAAGGGACTTTGCCTGGCTTCAACTGGTACAAGGAGGGACTTCCTGCTTGCTGCAGATGAAAAACAGCCAACCAGAGTCCCCCTGCATCAAATCCTGAAGAAACTGACCAGCTGACCACTGTCTAGTGGACATTTTGGAGTTTGAGCCAGATGCATTCTGGGAGTTGGAGTCCTGACCCTCATGGAGCAACTCAGAGCTTCTGGAACCTTGTGGTGAGCTGTGGACTCCTAAAGGACCTTCAAAGGCCATCTGGAAGAAGATCCAGACGTTTGGAGAACTTTTGGAAAACATCTCCATAAACAGACCAACCAGCCGTCAATAGTCATGCCAGCTTACGTCGACCGTGACCCGGCCTGACTTGGTTCGTCCCGCTGAAAAGCTCTGGAGCCCCCGACTTCCAGGATACCACCAGGGGGCTCCTGGAAAGGCAACCCGACGACATTGACTCAAAATCAGCTTGCTGTGGAGGGTGGTCCGACACCGGAGAAAAAGCTCCAAAAAAGTGACTAAGTCCAGAGGTAAAAAGTTGACCGGGACTTCCCGTGCAGTATATTCGAGGAGGGCTCCAGGGACGTCAGATCATAATTCAGCTTTGGCCCGGATGAAGATTTTCGTCCCTTACAAATCGTCCAAGTCCATACGAAGAAATCTTCACCAAGGTCTCCTGCAATGCATATCCGAAGAGGGCTCCAGGGAGGTCGAATCAGATTAGTGACTTCATCCCGTTGAAGAAAATCTTCAAGAAAACGACTAAGTCCAAAGGTAAACTTTTGACTGAGGCCTTCCGCTTGCTGTAGCCAAGCAGGGTTCCATCACGGTCAGCCTGAACCTTTGACACTTGAGAAGGTGGTGATGGAATGCTGCAGCTGAATCCTATAGGAATTGGACTTGTTTTTCTATGCATGAAACTAGACATCCAATTATTCGTTGGCTGTGTTTAATTCTTTATTTTTTTTTCACTATTCAACGAGGATTTGAGTGTTCTATCGATGGCAGAAAGCAGGACTTCCATTCATAGAATTGCAGTACTGCAAATGAGTTCGGAAAACTTCTCAATTTTTAGGAACAAATCTGATATGAAAATAAACTTTGGGATGTTATTTGAAAGCAAGACTAATGTAATAACAGCAAAAGCAACATACATGCACAGTTCATTAGGTCGAGCACTAGAGTACGGCCTCTTGTATAATTGTAAGTATACTTCTTCTGGGGGCTTCCAGCTATTTTTTTATGGTAGTTTCAGTATCATTTAAAAATCTGTGTTTGCTAGTGGTCAGTCGTGCCTATGTCCTGCTTTCTTCAGTTTGGGAGCGGGGACCAAATACTGTATAATTACGCTTTGTCATGTTTATCTGGTCTGTAGGGGACTTTAAAAAAAATATATTAAAAAAAAAACTTTGTTTCCTTCTCCAGTCCAGGGAAGCTTCCCTCTTCATTTGCATAGCATTCTTCCTCTGAGCTTAGCTGTAAAAAAGGCTATAAATCAGGCTGTTATCTTGGTCACATTTGGTCTTTTTGGCCACTCTGCACCCTCTCTCATCTGCCTGGCTCCCACCCTTTCTTGGCTCGGATTTTCTTTACCAAGTGTGCCTGCCTGTGTGCGGAGAGCAACGGAGGAGAATTGCTTGTAATTGCTTAAAGCCTAGGCACCCAGCTCTACTCTGAAATCCTTCGAGCCAGTGCCCAGTTCTGCTCCATTCTGGGATCCCACTCGCAGCTCCATCAGTGCACCTCAGTTCACACTCCACGCTCCCAGTCGTGCCAGTGCCAGGAACCCCACACACGCAGTCTGCCAGAGCACCTCAATTCTCATACTCGGCACATTCTGCTGCTCCAGTACTGGGACCTCGGGCGCAGCTCCATCAGTGCACCGCAGTTTACACACTCAAATCCCTCAGCCGTGCCAGGGCCAGGAACCTCACACACGCTGTCTGCCAGACCACTTCAGTTCTTACAGTCAATCAATCAATCAGGAATTTGTAAAGCGCACTACTCACCCGTGAGGGTCTCAAGGGTTTGGGGGGGCTGTGGTGCTGTTGCTCGAACAGCCAGGTCTTGAGAAGTTTCCTGAAGGTAAGGATGTCTTTGGTCTGGCGCAGGTGGGTGGGAAGAGTGTTCCACATTTTGACGGCGAAGTGTGAGAATGATCTACCGCCGGTTGTAGTTCTGCAGATGCGTGGGACTGATGCGAGGTCAGCGGAGCGCAGATGTCGGGTCAGGTGTGGAAGGAGAGCAGTCTGTTGAGGTATTCTGGTCCGGTGTCATGCAGTGCTTTGTGAGCGTGGGTGAGGAGTTTGAATGTGATTCTCTTGTTGACTGGAGCCAGTGCAGGTTTCTCAGGTAGTCTGTGATGTGGCAGTGGAGGGGGATATCCAGGATGAAGCGTGCAGAGGCGTTCTGGATGCGTTGCAGCCTCTTCTGGAGTTTGGCCGTGGGTCTAGCATAGAGGGCATTGCCGTAGTCCAGTCTGCTGCTTACGAGGGCTTGGGTGACTGTTCTTCTGGTTTCGGTGGGTATCCATTTGTAGATCTTTCGGAGCATGCGGAGGGTGTTGAAGCAGGAGGAGGAGATGGCGTTGACTTGCAGGGTCATGGATAATGAGGAGTCCAAGATGAATCCTAGGTTGCGTGCGTAGTCAGTGGGAGTAGGAGGGCTCCGAGAGAGTCAGGCCACCAGGAGTCATCCCATGCGGAGGGGGTGGAGCTGAAGATGAGGACTTCTGTCTGGTCAGAATTGAGTTTGAGGCAGCTGCTCTTCATCCATTCGGCGATGGCCTTCATTCCTTCGTGGAGGTAGGTCTTGGTGGAGTACTTGGTGAGGGAAAGGAGGTGTAGTCGGCATATGAGATGATGTTGATGCTGTGGAATTGGGAGAGGTTAGCGAGCAGGGCCATGTAGACGTTGAAGAGGGTCGGGCTGAGGGACGAACCCTGGGGTGCGCCAGAGATGATTTCAGTGGCCTCTGAGCAGAATGGGGGGAGGCGGACTCTCTGGGTTCTGCCGTGGGATAGGAGGTGACCCAGCCCATGGCTCTGTCGCGGATTCCAGCATTGCTGAGGCGTGAGCATAGGGTGTGGTGACAGACAGTGTCAAACACAGCTGAGAGGTCCAGGAGGATGAGGGCTGCAGTTTTGCCGTTGTCCTGTATGGTTCTGATGTCGTCGGTGGCGGCGATGAGGGCAGTTTCAGTACTGTGGTTGCTGCGGAATCCGGATTGGGAAGAGTCCAGGGTGCAGTTCTCCTCGAGGAAGTGGGTTAGTTGTCTGCTGACAGCCTTCTCGATGACTTTTGCCGGGAAGGGGAGCAGGGAGATAGGCTGGAAGTTCTTGAGGTCCTTTGGGTCCGCTCTGGGTTTTTTGAGGAGGGCGTTGATATTGGCGTGTTTCCAGCTCTCCGGGAATGTGGCAGACTCGAAGGAGCTGTTGATGATCTTCCATAGTTGGTGTGTGATGACGAAGCCTGCTTTGTTGAGGATGTGGTGAGGGCACGGGTCAGACTGAGAACCAGAGTGGATGGTGTTCATGATTTCGATGGTGTTGTTGTCGTTGACGGGGGTCCAGGAGAGCAGGAGGTTGGTCGGAGGTGAATCTGTGGTGTTGGTGGTTGCCAGGGGGGTCTGGGTGCTGAAGCTGTTGTGGATGTCTGCAATCTTGCAGTGGAAGTAGGAGGCTAGGAAGTCGCAGAGGTCTTGGGATGGCGGGATCTCGTTGGCGTTGGACCTGGGACTGGAGAGTTCCTTCACAAAGTTGAAGAGCTCCTTTTGGCTGTGTGCATTGTTGTTGATTCAGTTTTTAAAGGCGGTTCTCTTGGAGGCTCGGATGAGTTGGTGGTGTCTGCAGATGATGTTTTTGAAGGCCGTGTGGTTGTACTGAGTCTGATTTTGGCACCACTTTCTTCCGAGTCTTCGGCAGGTTTGCTTGGAATCGTGGAGGTCGGCGGTAAACCAGAAGGCCTTTCTGTTGGTGCATCTGTTGGAGGAATAATTGATTGGGGCGAGTGTATTGGCACAGGTGTCGACCCACTGCCTGAAGTTGCGGGCCACTGCATCAGTATAAGTGATGTCGATAGGTGAGTTCCAGGAGAGGGTCGCGATAAGCTGGTCTTTGGTGACCTTGTTCACACTGCGATGGGGATTCGTTGTGGGTGGTGGTGTGTTGTGGGTTTCTTGAAGAAGTGGATGCAGCGCTTATCTCTCCAGTGGAGTTCAGTGGTGCGGCTGAAGGAGACGCGAGTGCTGGCGGAGAAAATAGGGTTGAGTGTGTGTCCTGCGGAGTGGGTCGGTGTTGTGACGAGCTGTTTGAGGCGGAGGTTGGAGAGGTTGTCGAGCAGGGTGGCGGTGTTGTTGTCGTTATCGAGGTGGAAGTTTAAGTCCCCGAGGAGTATGGAGTTAGTGGATGTGAGAGCGTGCGTGCTGATGATGATGTCTGTGTAGGAAAGTACCATCTTTCTTGCCAGGTTACCCCCATTTTTACCTGTATGTTATATGTTTTTGCCTGTCTCACTGGGATCCTGCTGGTCAGGACCCCAGTGCTCAAAGTTTATGGCCTAATGTGTTTGTCTGTATTTTCGCCCCTTGCATTCTATAACATTTCCTATTGTTTGCACTATCCTATGTCTAATTACTTTCCTAATTTTGGTGTATAGTGTATATACTGTGTATAATACTTGCCTCCAGAAGGAGTATTGCCTCCAAGATATTTTTGGCCTTGTGTCACCCAAATAAATACCTTTATTTTTGCTAACACGGAGTATTGTCTTTACTTGTGTATAAGTACTGTGTGACTATAAGTGGTATTGCAGGAGCTTTGCATGTCTCCTAGTTCAGCCTAAGCTGCTCCGCTATAGCTACCTCTATCAGCCGCTGCTAGAAAACTACCTACATTTCACTAATAAGGGATAACTGGACCTGGTGTAAGTACCCAAGGTACCCACTACAAACCAGGCTAGCCTCCTACACTCGGTGATGGAGTCGCTGAACTGCTGTCGGGGGGGCTGTAGATGAGGGTCCTCCGGAGGGTGGTGTTTGGGTCAGTCAGTACACACTGCTGCTCCAGTACTGGTACCTCTGGCGTAGTTTCATCAGTGCACCTCATTTCACACACTCCAAGCCCCTCAGCTGTGCCAGTGCCATAACTCTACACATGCAGTCTGCCAGAGAACCTCAGATCTTACAGTCACTACACACTGCTGTTCCAGTACTGGGACCTTGGGCACAGCTCAATCAGTGCACTTCAGTTCACACACTCCAAGTCCCTAAGCTATACGGGTGCCACAATCCCACACACGGTGTCCGCCAGAGCACCTTAGGTCTTACAGTCAGTTCACTCTTCTGTTCCTGTACTGAGAACTCGGGTGCAGCACCATCATTGCACCTCAGTTCACACACTCCAAGTCCTCAGCTGTGCCCATGCCAGAACCGCACACATGCCGTCTGCCAGAGCAACTCAGTTCGTACAGTCAGTACACTCTGCTGTTCCAGTACTAGGACCTCAGGCGCAGCTCCATCAGTGCACCTCAGTTCCACCCCAGTGAGGTCACTTCCTTTCCCATACTGGGACCCCGCTCACATACAGTTCCATCAGAGCAGCTCAATTCTAATATTCAGTCTCACTCCCAAACCAATACTGGACCCAAAAGAGCAAAACACAGCTCAGCCAGTGCGCTTAAAGTCTAACATCCAACACCACAATTGATGGACACCACCACAGCTCCCCCAGAATCCATCAATTCTAATGTTCAGTGAACATTTCTTCTCCATACTAAAGCTCACACACGCCTTTCAGGACTCATCGCTTCTGTGGTTCAGAGGCAATGCCACTCCAATACTGGGACCCACACGCATCCTCACCGGGGCACCGCACACCAATACTAGCTTTCACACAGAGCTCAATTACCATACCTCACTTCTGACCTTTTGTGACCGTTACCATTCCAGTACTGCAGCACACATACAACTGTCAGTGCACCTCAACCCTAACAAGCAGTGTCCCATTATTCCAATACCAGGAATTACACAGCACTCCGTTTCCCATTCCTCACCCACAGCATTTTTGTTATTCTAGCACTGGGCCGGTACACAGTTCTGTCTTTACCGCCAATCCTGATCTGAAGCATCCCAATATTGCTGTTTTGGGGTTCACATGCAACTTTGCTAATGCGCCTCCTACTGTTCTGCAGTGCCCCCTGCTGTTCCATACTCTGACTTCTGTTTGAGGACGTGGGGGAGCCAATAAATCTAATCTTAGATGCCATCTTTATTTTGCAGGGTCTGTTTCACCTATCTCACTCCGTTGTTTCCTTTACTCTGTTTATTCTCAATGTTTTCTTTCTCCCCAACTTTTCCCTTTCCAGCTCTTAAAACCCACACGTTAACAGTTTTGCTCTTTCAACTGTTTATTTCTACTCCTCCTTTTTTTTTTAACTTCCTCGTTACCTCCTCTCTCATACTCACAAAAACTTGGTTATTTCTATCCTTGTTTCGTTCTTTGCTTTTTTTTTTGTTTTTCCAATCAGGCATTCATTCTTTCAGTATTTTTTTCCCTCTTCACTTCATTTTTTGTCTCTTTCCTTTGACTAGGTATGCGTCCTTTCAATTTTTATTTTTTAAGATCTTTCTTCTTTCCTTTCTTTGGTGTTTTTCTTATCTTTATCTGTCAATTCACGTTCTACTATAAATTCTTCTTTTTCCCATGCAAAAGCCACACGTTACTTGTCGAGACCTGAAGTGTCAAAGTGGTTTTCCCATTCTGTGGGAAATGTGTCAGTACATACATGCCCTGGTTTTTTCGCTGCCCATTTCTTTCACCAGCTCTCTTTTCTCATGTTCATTTTTCTCTTTCTTTTCACACTTTTCATTATTTTTTCCTCTTCATCTTTCGTTCGCTAGCATACTTCCCTTTTTTCTTTTGCCTCACACGTTTGCTTGATTGCTTCCCTTAGTTGTGTTTACATTTTCTTGTTTTTTCTCTCTCTCCCTTCTTTCTTTTATTTCTTTGTGACCCCTTCTCTTTCATTTTGTCTGTTGTATTCCTTTTGCTACTCTTTTCGGCCCCATCCGCCTTTCCTCCTGAGGCCTAGTTATCAATGGAGCAATAGGTGCAGTGGCACCGGGGCCCAGAGATCTATGGACCTCACTCAACTCTAATTACTGCTGTATTTTCATACTGAAATTGTAGTGTACTATTTTAATGTCTTACTCCAGGGCCCATGACCATGTGACTACACCACTTTTCTTCATTTTTATTCCAGACTACCTCTTTCCTTTCACCCTCCAATCTGCCCCAAATTATATTTTTGTTAAGGTGTTTTGAACATTACACTCTAATGCCAAAAGTTTATTTCTGATAAAGTTTTATATGATAATTGCATATGTTTTAAGATAGAGAAAGAAGGTAAATGAAGTGCTTTAGTTAAATGCTGGGCCACTGGAATTATATGGCAGGAAAAGTGGAAAATACAAGGGTGGGTAGAACTATTTTTGTGGCAACAAAAGTCCAGTTATGAATTTACAATGCCAATAGCTCTAACTCAAAAAATGTGAGATCTATTGTCCTGCAAGTGCTTGTTTTTAATGTTGGCACTTCTCTGCATTAAATGTTCACTGTACTGGTTTAGGATTTGCGCCTGTTGGCAATCGGGACAAAAACATCAGGACAAAAAATAATCAAGAACAAAAGAAGGTGAAGAACTGCGAGTTGAGACTGAGGCTTCCAAATCACAACTGAAATTCATTGTTTAAATGTTTTTCACCAGTCTACTTGATTCAAAAAATGGCACCCAAATACATTACCTGCAGGAAGAAACTCAAACGGGGAAACCAAGGGAAATACAGCTTTGGAACCACACAGAGACACAACCTTCTTAACTCACAGCACAACAAGGCAAGAAAAAAAAGGAGGGATGCCGAAAAGACAGGTACAATTTCTACACTCCTGCTCTATGCAATCCCTGATGGGGAATGATTGTCTGAAGAAGCTCCTCAGGAACAGCAGGAATTAAAATGTGAGATTCCCTTGTCTAGTGTGTGGCACTGTCACCTGATGTGGTGGCAAACTCGGGATGCTTGTCTGAAGCAAATTAAAGTATATCAGAAGATTTCTATAAAGAAAATATTTTGCTTTAATACAGTTGTCCCAGTTTCAGATTCCCCTTTTGTACTTTTTCTCCAAAATACTAGTGACATGACACTAAAACCTTTGCTGTTTTCCTGGAAAAAAACAACAAGTACTGGCAAAGTCTATAGGTTTGCCGAAGCGAGATCCATTGGCTTTGTCAATATGTTTTTTAGCCGTGTTGTACAGATTTTGTACAAGAGGATTATGGGATTATTATATCCCACTACATTATTTATATTATATATTGTAAGAATTATACAATATAATAGTATGGTAATTTTGTATAGTATGGTATGACCTGTCATAGTATGGCATGTGCTCTCGTATATTTTATGGTATGGTATGGCCTATCATTGTACAGTATGGTATGGCCTGTCATTGTATAGTACGGTATGTCATTGAACAGTTTGGTATGGCCAGTCATTGTATAATATGCTACGGTTATGGCTGTACCATACCAAATAGTATGGTATGGCCTATCATTGTATTTTATGGTATGGTATGGCCTGTCATTGTATGGTATGGTATGGTGTGTCATGGTATAGTATGGTCAGTCAATGTATAACACAGTATGGTATGGCCTGTCACTGTATATTATGTAAAGTATGGCCTGCCATTTTATAGCATGGTATGGTCGGTCATTGTATAGTATAGCATGGTATGTTATTGCCTGTCATTGTATGGCGTGGTGCGGCCTGCCTTTGTGTAGCAAGACACAGTACTGTTTGTCATTATACATTATGATGTGGTCTGAAATTGAGTGGCAAGGTAGGGGCAGTCATTAAATAGTGTGGTATCGTTTTTCATTTGATATTTTAGAATGGTATAAAATGAACAGCCATGGCATGGCATGTAATTGTATAGCATGTTGTGGTCTTTCACTTTATAGTATTGTGTGGTGTGCTATGACATGGCATGTCATTGTAGGATATAGTAGGTAGGGGAATATTATGGTATGGTGTAGCCAATCATTGTATAGTATGCCATGGTATTGCATGGTCTATCACTCTATAGTATGGAATGTAATTTTATAGTGTGGTACGATATGTTATGGCCTGTCATTCTATGGCACAATACAGCCTGTTATAGTATGGTATGCCCCGTCTTTGTATAGTATGTATGGTAAGGCATGTCACGGATTGGTATGGTATGGTATGGTATGTCTAGGTATAGTAGGATATGTTATGTCTCGTTATTGTATCTTATGTATGGTCTGTCATATAATATGGTATGGTATGCCTGGTCATTGTATAGTAATGTAAGGATTGTCACTATGGTATTGCCTTTCATTGTATGGTACGGTATGGCCCGTCATAGTGTAGTGTGGTGTGGTATGGTATGGTATAGCAAGCCCAGCCGATGTATGTTATGGTCTGTCACTGTATGTTATGGCCTGTCACTGTATAGTATGGTATGGTATGGTTTGGTTTGTCATGCTATTGTATGGCATGTCATTGTATAGCAAGGTATGGCATGGCCTTCCATTGTATAATACAGTATGGCCGGTATTGCCTATCATTGTATTCTATAATGGTTTTGCATAACATTGAATAGTATGGTATGGCCTTTCATTGTATAGTATTATATGGTGTTGTATGGCCTGTCATTGTATTATATGGTATAGCCTGACATTATTATATGGTATAGAATGGTATGGACTGTAATTGTATAATACATTATGGCCTGTCATGCCACTGTATGGCATGTCATTGCATAGCATGGTGTGGTGTGGCTCATCACTGTGTAATGTGCTATGGTGTGTAATGGCCTGACGTTGTATAGTATGGTATGGCCTTTCATTATATAGTTTAGCATGGTATGGTATGACCGGTCATTGTCAGAATGGTATGGTAAGGCCTGTCATTGAATGACATGTCATTGTGTGGTATAATATGTTTTGTCGTGGGATGGGATGGCTTGTCATTGCATAATAAGGTTTTAGTCTGTCATATACTAGTTTATGGCATGACCGGTTATTGTAGAGTAATATATGGTTTGTCATAGCATGGTATAGCCTCTCATTGTATAGTATAGCTTGTCATTGTATAGTATTGTATGGTACGACCGGTCATTGTATAGTATAGTATAGTATAGTATGGCTTGTCATTATATAGAATGGTAAGAAAATCTTAGTTACAACATAAGCAACAGGAGGCGAGTGCAACAAGAGCAGGTAAACAAGCAAATACTTTACAATATAATTTTATTCTCACACTATAATGTTCTATCCAACCAATAATCGTTAAAAAAACCAATTTAAAACACACCCTATTTTTTACATAAAATATTTTAATCATGCCCAAAACACCCTACAAATCATGAAGCACATACCTAAAAAAAAACACTTTGTGACACAAACTAAACAAGTCATTACTTAATAGCGATAATAAAAAGCCATTCATTATTAAAAGCAACACTAACAACCTATGGCCTGCTCATGTTGGTATGTTGCACCAAAGAGTAAAAGGGGAGAGGATGAAAAGTAAAAAGGTTTCACTGTGCGTTTCCCGTGTGTGTTCAACAGTACAGAGTAAAACCAGGAGTAAGACAACCTAAAAACACATATACTCTTATGAAGTGCTGCAAATAGGAGAAAACAAGCAATGGTGAAGCCAACAGGTCTTGCCCATGCGCAATCTATTGGCTTTGTCAACTTCTTATTAGCCACTTTATACAGCAGCACAATTGCTGTGCAACATGGCTGAAACGAGAAAAAAATGTTAGGATGTGGAAAAACTCTGGCTGCGTTATTTTTCTTTTTTTCCTTTTGGACTTCCACACTGCTGTACAAGATGGTTATAAAAAAAACAAAAAAAAAACAATGGCAAAGCCAATATGTCTCGCATAGGCACAACCTATAGTTTTTGCTAAGCCATGTATTTGTGCCTGACTATTACAACAGAAAACAAACATATGCAATGCAATGGGTCTCGCATTTGCTCGAGTTACAGCTATTAGCGTTGTAAACTCCTAACCGGACTTTCTCTTGCCACATAAACTAAAAATGAAAAGTAAAACCGTTTCACATAAGCAAGCCGACAGCCACCATGAGCGTGAAGGAGACACAAAAGGAAACAGAAGTTTGCTCGCAATCAAATGTTTTCGCTAAAGTGCAATTATCAATGTAACCAGCAAAAGTGCAATTATCCATAAACAGGGTCGATGGCGTGCAAAGCGCTCCACTACTGCCCAGCAAGATTGTGCTGCGTAGGAAATAAAAATAAAAAGTAGTCCAGAAGCAATGCGGAAAACACAGAGCATTGTATGTTCTCAGTAGCTTACCGGTGCTCTTGAGGAGGGCTAAACACCGAAAAAGGCATGCCTTTCACTAATGAAATCAAGCGAATTTTAAAAGGCAAGCCCGCAAACCAACCAAACTGATGTCCGTGACATGGGTGTGGCTAAAAGCCCACAGAGGGATTACAACAGGAGCCAGACAGATTGCGCGCTCGACCGTGAAGAACCTCTGGAGTAGCAAGGAGGAAGAGAAAATGCAGGAAAACTCTGCAAAGAAAAGATTTGGTGGACAGAAAAAGGAGTCACGCTATGAAAGTCAGAAAAAGTGAAAACTATTCAAAATTAAATAAAAAGAAGGACTGGCTCGAACAGGATAAAGATATTTGGGTGCAGAGGTACATATCACTGCAGTCTGTCCGCACACAATAGGTTTTTACAGGGAATAAGATTTATGCTTGTGATACACATTATAAGTTATGCACAGACGGAGGCGAGTTCTCACAAACTGCATGCCCCTGGTAAAGTATTATGCAGCACAAGTGCTTTGAATGCAACAAGGTACTTTGTTCATGGGTATTACATGGCTGGCACAAGAAAGTTCTGATGGCTGCATCTCACATTAGCATCACTCTCCAGCAGCCTTTGTTTTTTCAATGTTAAAGTGAAGAAATCATCACAGCACAACATGGCACAGCACATTGGGTTTTATTTACACATTTAACAATGTACCTCATGAATTCAGCGTAGTGCAAAGCGGCAATTTCTCTGCACAAGAAAGGGCAGTAGTGGGCTAAGGTGTAATTTTCCTCTTTCTGCCTAAAAGATTGGAGATTTTTTTTAAAACAAGCACTAACGAGTAAGCAACAACCATTTGTAAGCGACCAATCCCTACTATTTATGGCCTTAGGCTGTGCGCAGTGGTGGTTGGCTATAGGGTATGGTCGCAACACACTGTAGCCTACCAGTCCCAGCTGCACATAGCCTTAGGCTGTGTGGAGCATGGGTTTACCGCAAGCCAGACCACGTAAGCAACCAGACCCTGCATCCAATCAAACACAAGCTGCCAACATCCACTGTGCACAGCCTCAGGCAGTCTCCAGCAAGGTTTTGGTTGCAAGCTAGGCCTTGCGTAGGGATGGGGAATTACTATTGTTCGATGCCCAGGACATATTGTTAAAGGGAAAGGACAATACGTTTTCATATCTATTTTGCCCTTGGGACAACTGAGCCCAACTCCCCTGCACCCCCCCTGCCCTGCCTACAGCACAAACCCTTTGGCTGCAAGTTTACAGTGCATTATTGATCAGGCACTGTCTGCAGTTAAGGGAATATTTGTGCTCATATGTTAATGCTGTTTGAACTTGTATTTATGGTTCATTAATGCAAAGTCTTTATTATTAGGGTGAGCGCACTAAAATAAAAATTGTAATCCTTGGACTGAACTACTGACTGTTTCAAGTATAAAAATGTATACACCCGATTGCAAAGTTCAACAAAATGAGGCTATGTAAAATGCTCCCATAATGCTCTCAGATTAGATACAAATATTTGCAGAATCTTGAAAGCACGATTGATGATTCTTTCCTTTCAAAATACATTGTTCACAAAAAAAATTCAACTAGCACAAAAAAATGGTTTACTAAACTACTGTCAGACTTTAGGTAACATTTCTCTGAAGCATCATTTAGCAAAATGTGTTTATGCATGCACGTATTTCACAAAAATATTCGCAATGAAAAACTTAGGGTGATAAGTTTCAATAGGATTATGGAAAACAAGAACATTTACAAGCATTGGCAAAGCCAAAAGGTCTGACAGCTGTGGACATGGTTTTTGTACAACTTTAAAGCTGTAGGAGCTGCCAGGCCTTCACCACAATACCAAACACTGGCAAAAATAAAAAATAAAATGTTCTAAAAAAAACGCACACATTGCGTGTGCACAATGTCCCTCGCACTGAATAAAACTACTCTGCATGTCAATATGGTCCTTGTGAAAGAACAGAATGCTGTCACTCGCACTGAAGTCAGTCAATAGGTAGATAGGGAGAGAGGATTTTATTAAAAACAAAAAGGTCTTGTTTAACACCATACCTAATTAGTGGCCCATTCCTTAAAGAAAGGTCACAAAAATACACCCATGGTATATGTCCTTGCATTAGTGAAGGTTTGAGGCTTTCATGAACTAAGAAATTACAGTAGTAGTCCAGGAAATCCCACTCCTAGAAAATATTTGTGAACTGCATCTTAGTATGAGCAAATATGCATGTGTAGAGCAAATCTACACATGCATATTTGCTCATACTAAGATGTAAAAAACTGTTGAGGGTTTACAAGTTCACTTTTCCTCCAAACAATGTTTCCAACCCTGGAAGGAATTTTACTTCTGCCTTTGTCAGGAGTAAATTTCCAATCTTTCTCAGTATGGGAAACGATTAGGGAAGAGCTGGTGAAAACCCCTAAAGCATGCAAGTTAGTAATTTTGTGCAGACTCCAAAGGGCATTCTACCCCTTGAAATACTGGTTACCGCTACCTCCAGGCTCAGTATGTAGATCTGGAGAAAGGTGGCAGTATAAGGGAATTGCTAGTATTCAAACTCTAGTGTAGTATGAGCCCTGCCATAATCAGATCTCTTATGTAATGATTTTCTTTTTTTTTTTTTTTTACAGGGAAGTAGATTTATGAAGCAACCTGTCTCATGGACAAGAAGATATCTTAATAAATTAATTACCCCTGCCTGCAGCAACCCACTCAAGGCAGGCACTGTGCTCCACGCTCCATTAGAGGCTGACTCGTGCTGTGCACAAGAGTTGCATTCAAAGCATTGCCCTCGGTCAATCTTCACAGTTCGGTGGATCTTCTGAACGGTCTGCAAATTTGGGTCTAGGCTGATAGGCTAACATCGGTCCCTGAAGCTTGGCACAGGTTTGCAATCCCATCCCTGTGAAGCTTACATGAGCTTACATGAGTCATGGCCCCAGACAGGAATCACAGATTCCAGGGTGTGCTAAGGACAATGACTCAAGCACTGGGATCCATAAACTTCACACCAAAATAATGTTTTTTGTTTATAATTTAAAGTGAGGGTGTTCCTCTCATTTCCCACAAAGACACAGGGGTCAGTGGGTACTTAGCCAGCCTTGTTACCTGCTCTTTCACACTTTTTTCAGGACACTGGGACAGAGCTACCACCACCCTTAATGGCAGCCACAACATTTTTTCAGTGTTGCAGCCAGCCAGCCAGCAAGAGGCTTTGGTATGCAATCCTGACTTTGGGTTTGCATAACAGAAATGGAAGACAAGAGGAAAAGCTTGGCCAATGGGATTCGTGTATTTTTTAAATGTTTTGGGTTTAGGGTGCCCTGCAAATCTGCTTTTTCTCAGAGCTCTGTGAACTAACAGTACACATAACTCTAAAATGAAAACTCTACAGGTTCAAACCAACACATGTTTTAAACGCTCATTTCTGGAAATCTACTCAATAGATTACCGCCACACTAATACTAGGGTAACAAAATGGGAAATGTCATTGGGGCCCCCTTAGCTTTTCCTGGCTTTATTTATTTAAAAAAAAAAAAAACTTAGAAATTCACTGCCAAAAATAAAGGTTAAAGTAAGTTTATATAGTTAGGTGAATTTCTCAGTGATAATGTTAAAGCTTTGAACTGAAACAATAATTTGTAACAATGCAATAGGTCTCGCATTTGCTTTAGTTGGAGCTATTGGCATTTTAAATGCATAACTGGACTTTTTTTGCCACATATATTGATCAACCCTGCCGCATAATTTGGTCCTCTCTGCCACATGATTCCAGTGACCCTGCATATCACTAAAGGACTAGCAGATCTCCTGGAACATTATTTAGGCCCTTAAAAAACAAACTACACCCAGCTGCAAAACAAAAGTTCCAGCCATAAGAGAGCTTTAAGCCAATGAATGGTGGGAGGGTTTACTATTTTGAGGCCCCCACTAACCTCGTGTGGGGACTCTGAGACATAAAGAGCATGCTGTGGTGAATATTTTGAAGGTAGTCCCATTGTCCTAGGACCAACACAGGCTGAGTTATGACCACAAATGTTTGTAAAAGGAATACCCCGCAAAGCATTACGGGACGAGTTTTAGAGTGCTGCGAATATTGTAGTAAGTTGCCTGTAATGCTCAAAACAGCTCCTAGAGGACATCACAATAAAAATAGCATTTGTCAGATACATGGTCATGCAACCATACAGTTAGACCCTAGATGGCATAACCACATGAAAACAGAATGGCAGAAAGTAATACAGTGCAACCATATATTTTTTATATATAGGCTGAGTTATGAGCAAAAATGTTTTAGCATTTTGGGGAGAGTTTCCCAGAGTGCAGTGAATATTGTAGTATAAGCTATCCCGCTGTACGACGAGAGCCACTTTGATGATTTCTATGTTTTCTTTAGGTAAAGCATTTACCATTATGATATATATATTTTTTAAACCTATGAGCACAAAGGGAGAAGTGTGAACAATGTGATGAGCGTTCCAATACTGCCGAGAGAATTTGCGTTATTTGATCTCAAAGCGCCATGGCCGCCAAGGAGCTCGAAGGGGAAAGACAAAAGAAAAAAGTAGTTCACCCTCCCGAAAGAATATAGGCAAACGTGCAATACGGTCAGTCTGCAAGGCGTAACAAAAGAGCCTCATGGTGGCACAAACGTAAAGCATTTACCAATGACATCAAGGGATTGTTGAAAGGCAAGCCCAGGAACGAATAAAAGTGCTTTATGAGATGAGCGTGGGTAAAGCTCACAGAACAGGTCCAAAAGCAGCGCTTGTGTGCTGCTATGCTCAGCCTAAAAAAATGAAAGAAATTCTCCAAGTATAGTTAAGCAGCACTAACTGTAACTTGTGCCACCCAAATGCACTGCTTGTGACCTCACTTTTGACATCACTCATGACATGTTCTGTGATAATATTTATGGCATCACTGATGACATCATTCATGGCATCAATGATATCATCTCAAATTATATCATCATTCATTTCAAATGTGAGGTCACAAGTCATAGTTAGTGTTTTTTAGTGATTTCTTATTTTTTCTTTATTTTTATTTTTTTAAATCGAAAACAGATGTTTATTGTACCTAACTATATCATTACTTTACATTGTTCTTTCCAGGAATTTGTAAGTTTTTTTTTTTTTTAAATGCAAAGTAATAATTACCATACATAAAATAAAGCCCCTGCCATGCACAGCCTTATGCAATGCTTGGCAGGGGCCTTCAGTCAGCCGCATGCTGTGCAGGGCCTTCAGCCATGTGCAGGGGGGTTATCCATAGGGCCTGGTTAAAATTGAGGGGAGGTGGCATGCAGTCCCCCTACCCGGGCCACTTTTAGCCCTGGGGACCCCATCCCCTAGGACAATTTTGAATGGGAACGGAAACACATGGCCCCGTCCCGGGCTGATTTTGGCTACAGGTACTTGGCAAAGTACACAAGGAGGATGGGAGCACGCAGTCCCCATCCCCAGGCCATTTCAGCCCTAGGGGCCCCATTCCCCAGGGCCCAGCAACCTAGTTAAAATGGGTAGTGGGTACACACTGCCAAACTCCCCAGGCTGTTTTCAGGCAGGGTGACATCAGGGCCCAATAGCTATTTAAATGGGGAGAGGCACACGCTGCCCCCTTCACCTAGGACCGATTTCGGCCCAAGAACCCCATCCCCCAGGGCCTGGCCAACAAAGGGTGGGTGCTCACTCGGGGCACCCACCATAACCTGGTTAGGGGCCATAAGGGAGGAAGCCTGAAGGCCCTCACGGCCCTAGGCAGCTTCCAGCAACTACTGGGAGCCGGCATTGCTTCTGTCCACAGAGAGCAGCTAAAAATGCTGCTGCCTGTGGGCGGGAGCAATGTTCAGAACTGGTTCCCTGCACGCATCACTGCAGGCTGGGAAACCGATCTTAAGTCCACTCCCAGTTGGCAGTAGAATTTTTAAAGCTTCCTCCAGAGTGGACTTTGTGATTGCTCTCACGTGGGGCAAACTTGAAATTGCTCCCACGGAGCAAGAGCAAACACAAGTTTTACTGCCCGTGCCAGGGCAGGCAGGGAAACCACTATGTCCTGGGGTTGGGAGCCTAGGGACATAGCTTGTGAGCCATACCCAGGTGTGAGTTCCTCAAGCCAATATTGGCTCAAGGAGTTGGGGCTGCGTGGTCCCCTCTCGTAAAATAATTGCGTTCCCTATGATCCACAGAGCCTCGGGGGGGCCTTCCCATGGCCCCACCTATCATAAAAACAGCCCCTTGGGTGGGCTCCCCGAGGCTTATAATGGCTCGCAAAGAGGGGCTGCGCATCACCCCTCCCCAATTAAACAGTTTTTCACCCCAGGGTAGGCTCCCCGAGGCTTATAATGTAGAATTGCGGCCCAGCAACCATTTTGCTTTTTTTTATGATCTGGCGAGAGGCTCGTGAAATGACAGCATTTTTTTTTACCATTTTCTTTTTTTGGCACGGGGTTGGGGTCTCTCTGCCACCCTCCCCTTTCTTGTGTGTGTATATATATATATATATATATATATATATATATATATATATATATATATATATATATATATATATATATATATATATATATATATATATATATATATATATTTTTTTTTTTTTTTCTTTTTTTTTTTTTTTTTGGTACCACCGCTTCAGGACCGGGGACTAAGTCCCAAAATCCTGGCATGGCTGCCAGCAATATTTCTCTCATGTTGCTGGCAGCTAATCAGTGAATACGATTCTAGCAGAGGCGAGATGGCCCAAGGGAAATAAAGCTCCCTGGCCCAATCAGAAAGCTTTTCTCAAAACTACTGAACAGATTTACAATAAACCACAAAAAGCATCATCTGCAGACCAAGATCTAGCCTCCTGACGAATTTGGTGTAATTCCATTCAGCAGTTTTTGCTACAGCAAAATGCATTGGGATTTTAAGTTTTGCCCCACGCTATTTTCTCTGTCCGACTTGAAGGATCCCCCCAAAACTTTCTGGGGAGAAGGGGAGGTGGATGAACTGTTTTTTTGGAACGTTTTGTGAAGATTCATCAAACGGGGTCCATGTTAATAGCAAACCAAAAATGCTCAGTGTATGGAAGAGTAAACCCAACTATAACTACCTAGTGGAGACCACCATCAGATAATATTATTATAAACATATTATATACACACACACATATATATATATATATATATATATATATATATATATATATATATATATACACACACACACACACACACACATATATGTATTTTTTTGATTTTTTTTATATATACTCCACTCTACAACACTCTATAAACACTGTACTACATTCTCTGTGATGCTATGCCCATCCACTCTACGCTACTGTACTACACTGTATGACCCTCAACAACATGCCACTCAACTTCTGATACATCACACCACTATATGACACAGCACTCCATCTTACAATACTCTCCTCCACTGTATGACACTCCACTTTACAAAACACTACTTCACCCAACTCCACTCTAAAACACTTTACTCTGGCAGCCTAAAACACCCATCTCTGTCTGACACACCAAGTCCAATGTACAATTCATTTCTCCAGTCTACGATACTTGACTCCACTATATGAGACACCATGCCACTACACAACACTTTGCTAAACTGTACGATACACCACTACACTTTACTCTACTCTATTCCAATCTACAATACTCCACTCTCTGACAACTGAATTTACAACACTCTCCTCCACTTTACTGTACAACACTCTACACAACAAGTTCCCACTTGTGACACAGGACTCTACGACATGAAACATCTTTGTTAAAAATGTAAATACATTGAAATTCAAAGACAAAAACAAATGTTAAAGCTTAGATATAGTTAGGAAAACGTTTTCTTACTATACAAACCAAACTTACATAAACTTTAAAAATTCTAGCGTTATAGTTATAAGTTTCATTTACAATTTATCCACCACCTTCAAATTATTATAAGTAGTGCACCTCGTTACACACACTTTTCAGCTCACTAACCAGACAACACTAAAAATGAACTCACCAACCTGCACAACGCCACATAATTACACTCCACATCATGCAATTACAATCCACACAATTGCATCCCATGCCATACAACTGCACTTCACACCACACAATTCTACATCTCAGTACCACGCCACGCAATTCCGTGCCACAATTTCACACCACACTATTCCATTCCACCACACACAACCCACTCAATGACAATTCCACTAAAATGACAATTCCATACCACATAATTTCACTCAATGCCACCTAATTCCACTACACACAATTATGTGCCACATAATCTCATCTCAACCACATAATTCAACACCAAGCCACCTAATTCCACACTAAATATAATTCCACACCACATAATTAAATTCCACACATTTTCACTGCATGCTACACACAATTCCACACCACAAAATTCCATGCCACATAATTCAACACCACGCTTATTTCCACTCCTCTCTGTGCCACTCCACGCCACAAAGTCACTCTACTCCCTATACACAATGTCGCACAGTGTCACAAATGCACTCAACACCGCACAGTGCCACTCCAGACCAAACAAAGTCATTCCGCAACAACAAAGCCAATAGCTCTCACACAGGCAAGAGTTACTAGCTTTCACATGAGAGAGTTATCGTTTTGGCAATGTTTTTTTAAGTATGCTGTTCAGCAGTGAGATGCTTTGCACTGTGGCTAAAACTAATTTTTAAAAAGCATCATGACGCAGCTAGGGCTAAAGTGTGTGTTTTTTTCCAAATTAAATCTGCCTTAGTGCTGGATGCATCACAGTTCATTTTTATAATTTTTATCCATGTTGCTATATACAGCATGGCTAGAAATCATTGCTAAAGTTGACAATCTCCATGTGGTACAGCAGGAACAAAGGCAATGTCAGAGGCAATAGTTTCAAAGACGCAACCTATTGGCTTTGCCAATGCTGGTTGAGAAAGGACCTTCTTTTTATACAAATTTGATATAATACATTACAAAGTGGTCACACAAATGGTTGGCATGGTTTAATTAGCTGCTGGACGTTCATATTTTGACACAATTCTGACTGCAATCGATGCATCAATTATCAATGCCCCACCACTCCCTGGAAACAAATAGTGAAACCAAAATTCCAATGCAAGAACAAACGCGCACTAAGGGTGTGACATAACGTGACATGAATATAATTTCAATTAGACCTACAGCAGGATCTGCACCTCAGAGAGAACAAGACGCTGCTCTCAGAGCATTGAGAGCTAACTCATCTACCAAAAAAAAAAAAAAATGGAAGTTCAAGATGTTAGCACAATTGACAGACCTGAATAGCCTGTAGGCTCAAAATGGTTTATTACACAATAAATATTCCGCAAATTAGGGCTTACGGGTGCTACAGCTATTTGCTTAAAAATTCCCTGAGACCAACTCAGGCCCACTATAAAATCCAAAATAGACAGTATGGAAGGACGATGATCTCTAAAAAAAAAAAAAAAAAAAAAAAAAAAAAAACATTGGGAGCAAATTGTGGATTTCACCATAAGGCTGGATAGGACTTTCAGTACCCTTGAGGCTAGACTGGGAACACTCAGAGACAAGGTTAGAGAAGAGAAGTACAGTCTGATTCCTGTGGCAATGGCCTGACATAGGGATGCGTACTGACACGTTTACCATGTAGTTTGAGCTTGTCGCATCGCTAGGATCATTTAATGGAAGTCCCAATTTTCTAGTACTAAAATTACATGCAGAAAATGCACACTAGTAACCAGGGATGGGGGTAGAATATACAGAGGTGAAGCAAATGAATCCCCATTGTGATAAGAAAATGTGGCGTCTGAACTAGTGAATCTAGATATAGGGACAAGGCTGAGAGACATTGGAAGCGGTATAAACGTATATCAGTATATGAGTCAATTAGCATAGCTTGCACAGCTTTGTCCACAGTATATGGAAAGGCACTGAAAGACAATCCTGATGCACAGTTTAGGTACACAAATCCAGCTGTTGATATCTTAAGTTAATACATACTTATTACACAAATGCGGCCATCTGCCTAGTTTAGAAAACTGAGTGAGTCAACATTCTCCTAATAGTTACTGGTCATCTGCGCTGCTTCTTTCTCCCAAAACGCAGTTACGTTTTCTTTATCAGGGGTGTGGAATTGTATAACATATCTACTTGGCCAAGGGGCCGTATTGCTTCCAAAATCTACTTGCCTCTAAACAAAATACACTTACACCTTTGACTGCCAAGCACACAGATGACAAATTAGGCCTGCATTCTCATTATATAAACATCTGCTAATAGCTTCTCTGAGCATGCAAGAGTCCATGTCATGGCAAGGATTGGATACCAGAAAGATTCAGATTTTGCCACCTTTCTGTAAATCTACACGGGCCCGATTAAGAGCTGAGGGAGCTGAATTCCGGGAAGAAATTCGAATCTGTTCTGTCCCTGTTCAACCCTCATCCTTGGCACACAGGTACCAGGCTGAAGTCTCCCCAGCTTTCGCTCACCTTCCACACCACCATCCCTACTCCTATTCTTGGCACTGTAGCAGCCCCCTTAATCACATTTACAACCTGCCCAAAGTTCTAATTGCCTGGTACCAGTGTGCATGTTACCTTCGGTACCAGTTTTTACAAGTGTGAATTTATCACCCTACCAAAGCCAGGTAACTCTAAATCATGGCCATACCGGTGTTGGAGAAGATGGGAAATTGTTCCGGAGTTGGTTCCCTGCGAGAGTCTGAACATCCACAAACGTACATGTTAAATGGTATTCTCCAACTCCTCTACAATCTCTTGCCACAATGGAAGAAGTAAGAAACTTACACCTGCCAAGCCTACATCTATAAATTCATGTGAATTCCTGAAAGTCTTAAATCTGCATTTGTGCAAGGAAATGTTCCTGAGGGTGCATCATTCAGGTTTTTTTTTTTTTTGTAAATGGCATGTGAAAAAAACAAAATGAAACAAAAACACTTATCCAATCAGAACACTGCAAGCCAAAATGATCACTGGCAGGGCAAACTCCAGAATAGGGTGGGAAGTCATTAAATAAAAAGCAGCTAATTAAGATAGTCGACAAAGCCACTGAATAAGGAGTAAGGTGCTGACCTAAAGTCCACTTTAAATGTATGTAGGTATTGGAAATACTGGTTCCACTTACAAAAAGCTAACAGATGTCTGACGCCAATATCTAACAAGCATTGGCAAAGCCAATAGCGTTCATGTATGCAATTTTTTTTTTTTTTTTTTTTAACATGTGGCACAGCAGTGCGAGCTACTATGGAACATGGATTAGTGTATAAAAAAAAAAAAAAAAAAACACCACAAGCATTGGCAAAGCCAATAGGTCTCTGCAATCCGAGACCTAAAGGCATTGGCAATGTACATGTATTTGTGTACGGCTCTGTGGCACAAATGCATTAACATTGCTGTAATATGCCTTGTTATTATGTTGTTGCTATTTCTTTCATTATGCATATGTTTCTTGTTTTCCTTTAACTTTGTGTCCTCGAGTCACGTAGCGTAGTCAAACACTCTGTGTTCGAGTCTGCTGTCAGTTGGTGACAGACTCTCGACTCTGATGGTTGTGGCTCTCGCTGTTGTGGGTCCCATTCCTTGGAATAAACGTTCTTCTAAAATAGTTGTGTCCATGAGCATTCTTCTATTGGGGAAGTATCACCGCCCATCCCCACAATTGCCTACGCCTATAGCTCTCAGATTGCAGAGACCCACTGACTTTGCCAATGTTTGTTGCTTATTTAACTTTGGGATTTTTTTAAAATAAAGCTTGGTGTGACATTTTCACGTTATTTTCTTGTGGTTTTGAAGAGTTAGGTCAGGACCTGTACTCAGGCAACTTCTAACAGAGAACGTCAGTTACTAATGTATTTTTTTCCTGTAGCTTGAAGTAGCTTATGTAACCGGGATGTGATGTGAGGTAATAATTTTATGCAGGGTTAAATATTTACCTAAGTCATAAATTATTACCACTGAGAGAAATAGACGAGCCAAATAATCTGTTTTCCTTCCTGCCTGAGTGTCTGTAAAACGACTCGATGAACCTGGGTGTAAAGACCTACTAGTGTCGTTCCCATTTTGGGCCCGCCTGGTTCTCGTTCTACCACAACAAACAACAATCTGTGTACAGTTGCTGCTCTTAGTCTTTATAGCAGTTGTACCAAAATATCAGACGTCTCCCCAATGGAGAAAGAGTGCAAACTGTGCAGGGCTCTCAAACTCAGTTCTAGGTTTGGAAGTTCCTTCAACAACTGAAAGCATTCTAGGAGTGGTAGTCTTGCTTCTTTCGACTCGAGTCAATTGCACTAACACAAATGAAAACATGGGTTTGTAAAAAAGAGAAACCCAGGGCTGGAATAAGGAGTCACTAGTTGTTACATGATGTCATCTAGTAGCCCTATTTTAAGCTGTTTTTATTGCAACCGTCTACCATGCATCAAAAACTCAGTTTACAAAAACTCGTAATACAGAAAAGGCAGGTCCCCATTCCGCATGTTTAGGCTGTGCTTATGGCGAACAGCGAGCTTCGAGGTCTTTAGCCAACTTGCATGTGCTGAGAGAAACTTGTCACCTCAGAGGAACAGTAAGTGAAAACCAGTAACCAAGTAGATTTAAAAAGCCGAGAAACAGCAGCGCCCTTGCTGGCAGCAGCCCTGCGTGGAGGCCCGGTGCTGGGACGATGGGAGGGGCAGCGCCAGAGGCTTCATGCCATGGCCGGCAAAGAAGGGTAGAAACTGTGGCTGCAGCCACACAATGCCAGTTCTACAAAGTGACAGTGAAGGAAACGCACTCCCCTGGAATGTGCAATATTTAATTATCAGCTACTTCCAATCATGTTGTAAAACAAGTAAAATCAGACTGTGTAAATGCTGTGGAAACACACAAATTGGTGTGCGTTTTTGCGCACTGATTCATGCCTGAACCCCCTCGAGAAGGGGCAGTCTTGAGTGTGGCTCATCACAGGGAAGATTGTTTTTTTCTGCTAAGATGTAAAAATAAGTACATGTGCAAGCACCTCACGTCTCGCTGAACCCCCTGGCACCACTCTCTCCGATTTTATTTGTAAGCACTCATCTTACCCACATTAATTTAATTGCACCCAAATGTTCCCCCAAAAATTATAAAATACCACATACTCATAGAAACTGATAAACACATTCAAAATAATAAAAAAATAACATGGGCTAAATCAACTATTTAACAACAGAGAGATGAAAACATCCAAACGGGTTCTCTCTGGTGCTACTGCCACCCTCGGGTACCTTTTTATTAAATAATACAAGCTCTTGAAATGGGTAACATGGCGCCTTTTTCAGGCACAAACTTTCTAAATCGTGTTTCAAAAAGGGAGAGAAATATTTCCTTTAGAACAACTACATGATAACCTGCACATGCTTCATCTCCAGGGATAAACTGATAACCTGGGGATGGACTATAAAAAGGCTCAGAGGTCTGTAGATGGCTTGCTCCTACAACGCCATATTTTACAAACAGAACACAGCCTGGAAGCAGTTTGCTCCAAGTACTAAAACCAACAGAAAAAAACCCACAAATTATAGCACTAACAACAAGAAGTGCTTAAAAAAAAAAAAAAAAAAAAAAAAAAAAAAAAAAAAAGAAGAAGGACACCAGAAAGGGTAGGGAGAGACTGCAAACAATTCCATTTGCAATTTAAAAAAACAAAAAAAACATTTTTTTTTTTAAAAATGTACCTCTACAAGCGATGGCTAGTGAAAGGACACTGGCCACAGATATGGGAAACTGTACTAGGTCCAAGTTCTACAGACATCAGATGAAGAATAAAATGAATGGCAAAGGCTCCCCCAAATCAGGGAATCCGCACATATAGGGGTCCCCACCGGGCCTGCAGCTGGGGGTTGGTGGCGTGATGCGCTGCCGCTTCACAGTAAGGTAGATGGCAGTTGGTTCCTGTGCAGGCAACGGCAGAGGAAGCACTTACAGTGCAGGTGAAGGGGGACATTTGGTGGGTAAATTGTATGGCGTTTGTTGATGAACTGGGTGGTTTTCTTTCTGGGCAGAAGCAGAACTTGGTGGAATCCTTGGTGCGCTGGGTATTTTTAAGGTTGTTGTCCTGTAAAGGGCCTGGTTTTAGTTCATTGTGAGTTGTAGCATTTTGGGGCATTTTCTCTGGGCAATTTTTTAAGGTGAGTATTTCTGCTGGGAAGTGAGTGGAGGTAAGTTTAGTTTTGCTGCATTTGGTCTGTTGGTTTGTGGCGGCAGGTTTAACTTTTTTTGTGATGAATTTTACCTACATTTGCTTTGGGTCTCCTGGTTTGTGTTACAACAATGTCTGGTAATGTGCGGAAGGTGCTAAGCACTTACGGACTGAGGTGGTTCCGAAAGCGTTAAGGCGTAGGATGGATGCTAAGAACGAGGCATTGGCTTTGAAGAGATCACAGAGGTCATCTGTTTTTGCATTTGTCGCCCCAAGTAGGAAGGGTATGCTCTGACATGGGTCCCATGCTTGCTATGCCACCATATTCAAGCTAGGCTGATGAAGGGTGATACCCTGAAACCAGTACCAGGATGCTTGTTTCTGGTCCAGGGAGGACCTAGCCTGGCAGTTCGGGCTGAACTGTTCCCATCGGGAAAAGGGTCAAGACTGATTTGCATATGGCTGGATCCAAACTGGAATGGCATGGCAAGCAAAAAAACTGATGGATTCAACCCAGATCTGTGACTGGGGGTGAATGTTTGATTTGTTCTGCATTCTGTCCATCACCTGTTGTTTATCCATCTGGCGGACCATGGCAGTGTTCCTAGTGAGCCAGCGGAGAGGCCTAGAATGCCAGGAATGGCTCCTAGGCTATCATTTGCCCTTCAGGGAAGGCGCAGCAGTGGCCCAGTTTGCGGGTACCGCCTGGGATGGTTGCTAACATTGGTTTCCTTGAACTGTTTCCAATTCTGGTGGCACTGTCCATTTAGCCAGAACAGTTCCACAACTAGTCCGTTGTGTTCTGGTCTGAAAATATGACAGTGGTAGAAGTGCCAAACTTAGAGAAAAGGCAACAGATTATGGGCCAGATGTACCAAAGGATTTTACCCATTCTGTGTCTATGGGAAAAAGCTTTCGTACATATGGCCCTATGTCCCCACAGACTACTCTGTGTTCATGTTTTGGAGTCTTCTGGCCACCATCACTATTTTGTCTTAAGAATCTGAAGATGAGAGAACTGGTACAGTTCTTGATGTCATCTATGACAAAGCTTTTATGGCACTGGCACCTAGGAACTTCATATTCAAAATAAGAACCATGCTAGCAAAGGCAACAGCCCAGTTTATATGTCCAGACTTTGGTCGAAAGCAACTGTTGGTTTTAGTTCTCCTATGGTGTGTGACCTCACCAAGTCATTGTGGTTGAAAAGTTTGGGAAAGCAAGGCATCTAACTAGAGCCCATATACCAGAAACCAAAGTGGACCGAAGACGGTTTTGAGGACTGATGGAGGACTAGATTGGATCACTGTCATCATTCCCAATGAAGATCCTGCCACATATTGACACCTGACGGAAACACATAAATCACTATAACATTGCATTATCAGGAGTAACAGGGCCCAAAAATGAAGACAGTGAAGGCACAATTTCTTCCGGTTTGGTTTGCAAACAAAATATTGGATGACTAGAAGAACTGTAAATGCCTGCCAACAGCCAATATAAAGAGAATTCTATTTCAGGCTTAGTTGTCCGGAAAAAAGATGTCAGAAATAAATGTCCTCAGTTGTTCCCATTCACAGAGATCTGCTTTAGTTTAACTGAGCAAGACAGTTTTTGAAGTTTACCAGTGTGGGGTTTGGTCTCTATTCATCACCATTGTGTTTCATGCCAAATTTCTCAAGGAAGGTGGTAGCAAAAGGGGTGTGGGTAATCATTTACCTATTTGACACAATCTTCTTATCAGTAAAGAGACCATGAGGAGCAGGTGCTTACAGCAGATACCCCTTCATTAGGAAGTGGGGTTTGTGAAAAAGAGGGGTAAAGTCAGATCTAAGCCAGAAACAAATATACATTTGAATTCACAATAAGGTACAGAAACTATCACAAGTAAGGACATTGACAGAGATATGCAGATGCATCCTCCCTCCTCGAGGGGACAGGAAATAACAAGGAAGCTAATCTAGGTGACTGTGCACAGGGAGGGCTCTATACTAGTATACTAAAGGAAGCTAGTCCTTGGGAATGAGCTGCTGACTGCATTTAGGAAGGATCATTAGAGTGTTTTTTAGTACTTTTGTTAGTGTTAGGTGAGTAAAGTGGGTGATGCAAAAACAGTATTTTAACACTGAGGGGGGGACTAAGAGCATCAACACAATACCACCTCCTAAAAGACTGAAAATCACAAAAGGTGTGTTAAAGATAAGGGGAAGGGTTTATTTAGTCATCTAATCAATGCCCGGGGAAAAGCTGGCAGCCTTTTTAGATGAGGAAGCCTCACCCATGTGATGTGGCATCAATGGCAAACCTCACCCCACCCTGATGAGATGATAATAGCACAGTGGACTTAATCACAGATGTGAAGGAGGTCTTGGTAAAATGTATGCCTGTATAGGACTAGAAACAAAGATCTGTGACTGGGAGTGAATGTTTGATTTGTTTCGCATTCCATCCATCATTTGTTCTTTTTGCATTTGTCGCGCTAAGTAGGAAGGGTATGGCCAGACATGGGTCCCGTGCTCGGTATGTCACAAGATTCAAGCTAGCCTGGCTGATGAGTGGCGATACCCTGAAACCGGCCCCAGGATGCTTGTTTCTGGAACACGGATTACCTGGCCTGGTAGTTCAGGCTAGACTGCTCCAACCGGGGGGAAGGGTCAAGACTGGATTGCATATGGCTGCGACCAGACTGGACTGGCATGGCAAACAAAACAATTGATGGACTAAACGCAGATCTGTGATTGGGGGTGAATGTTTGATCTGTTCCACATTCCATCCATCATCTGTACTTTTTGCATTTGTCGTCCTATGTGGGAAGGGTATGCCCAGACGTGGGTCCCATGCTCCCTATGCCACGAGATTCAAGCTAGCCTGGCTGATGAGTGGCGATACCCCAAAACCAGTCCCAGGATGCTTGTTCCTGGTCCAGAAAGGACCTGACCAGGCAGTTCGGGCTGGACTGTTGTCATGGAGAGCAAGGCCAAGCTGATTCGGTGTTCTTGTTTTTGTATTGGTCAATTCTGCTTCAATAAACAAAGAAGCCTGATGTACCTGTGTTGGTAGTTTGGCTGGGTCCAAACTGGAATGGCATGGTGAGCAAAAAAACTGATTGACTAAACCCAGATCTGTGACTCCGGGGTGAATGTTTGATTTATTCTGAATTCCATCGATCATTTGTTTGTTTTGCATTTGTTGCCGTAAGTGTGAAGAGTATGCCCAGACGTGGGTCTCCTTCACACTATGCTATCAGATTCAAGCTACCCTGGCTGATGAAGTGGCAATACCCCAAAACTGGCCCCAGGGTGCTTGTTTCTGGTGCTGGAAGGACCTGGTCTGGCAGTTTGGGCTGGACTGTTTCCATGGGGAGCAGGGTCAAGAGTGATTTGCATTTGGCTGGTTCCAAACTGGAATGGCATAGCGACCACAAAAACTGACGGATTGAACCCAGATCTGTGCCTGGGGAGGGCAGGGGTGAATGGTTCATTTGTTCCGCATTCCATCCATCATCTGTTCTTTTTGGAAATAGGTCAGGGGCATGCTTTTGTGCGAGGAACGTATTCCTCAGAAACAGTGTTATCATTCATATATGGTGAAAAAGAAAAGTCCTACTGCCACTCTATTGTTACTCGGGTCCAGTAATGTATAACTCCCTAGGCTAGCTGGAGGGAGTAGATTCCTGTAGTTGCACATTCCTCAAGGCAATCACAGGAGATTTACCTAATTTCTCCAAGTCAACCAGCCGTAATGGTTAGTATGAGATGGGAAAAGTATGTAATGCAAGGAGCACATGCAATGTAGGGACACTAAGGACTTTTGGGCAGGAGGTCACTTGAAAGGCATAATGAATGTAATGACTGGTCTGACTGTCTGTCTTTAGAAAGCTCAACTTTAAGATACTCAATCCTACTGCATTGTTTTTGTTAGGCAACTGCTGACTGGGTCTAAAGCTTGAATCTGGTCAGTTATTAAATGTAGCTTTACATAGCTATAATAACAAAACGGTAAAAACAGTAGCATGCATTATACCCCATAATTATTGTGCGCTGGTAATAATTTTGCACTGTCTGTGATCTTGGTGTTGTGAGGCTTATAACTAGTAGATTGCTTCAGCTGTTTATTTTCTTTTTTCCGCCAAAATAGCAAGGAAATGCTGAACATGCAAAGAGAGTTGATAAGAAGAAATGAGGTGAGGACAGGTGAACGTTATTAAAAAGTTTTGTTCCAAAATAATAATAAAAAAATAAAATAAAAATAAAAGATCAGCTGCTGTGAAGGAAAAAATAAACTGGGGGTGCCTATTTATTGGGACTGTTCTCATACTGTATCTTGCTCATGGGATTTTCAATACGCTGTCTCTGTAATGGAGTTTGGACAATGGGTTATTTTACTTTGCTGATGTCAGTACAGCAATATAAGAGAAAAGCAGAACGCTGGCCTCCCGATGCTTACTGGATCCAGAATGTGTTACTATTAGCAAGGAAAATCTACATTTACACTTATGCGAAATCCATGGCAGGCTGCTCCAGAATAGATGTACTATAAGCCAAAATAGTATGTGCCCAGAACGGATAAAATGTTGCTAAGAACCCCTGCTCTTTGCCACTCTGCGTTCAACAGTAAAACCAGACCTACATGAGAATTCTACTCCTGTTAAGTTTTCGCTCAAGGCATTTTAAATAAATTATGGAATCTACTAAAAAAGAAAACATACTAATCAGCTCGATTACAAAATGTGTTACTTAAAATGGCTTTAGCAAAAACTTTACAGAAGTGGAATTAATATGATGGTCTGGCTTAACCGTTGCATGCAGGGTGGAAAAGATCAGGAGTTTTTAATTAGTAACACTGGATCATTTTGAGTACAGGCTAGTCTTTTAGCTCATAATGCAAGCTCGAGCCATCTGACCTGAATGTGAATGTGCATTTTCCTTGCTATAACACAAAACCTGGATCTTTTTTCGGAAATCCCATCCAAAATGTTAGACACGGCAGAGTATTGCACTTTGTAAGTTAAAGTCTTGCTAAAAATCAATTTACATGGACAATTACGGAAAATATAGTGTCCACTGGAGCAGCGGCAATAGTCGACAGAAACTGCGCAGAAGAACATTTTTTTCGAAATGATCAGAGAACTTACAAATTGCTCCGGAAACTGCGTTTGTGGGCCCCCATCAGAGGAGATTCGCTGCTCCATGGTACTTTCACTGTCCCATTCACTACTGGCTGTGTATTATATAAAACAGATTATTGCTGATGAATTCTGAAGTGGCAGCCACTCAAATTCAACTGAAGCAGCAGCTGCTCATAAATTGAAACGTCCTTTTGATTCTGTTTTATGCTGAACAGCAACCATTCCGCTTTGAAATGGAAGATGCAGATAGCAGGAGATCAAACTTAATCACCTTTACGAACTTCAAAAAGCCCATAACTCATTCCTGACTTTTCTCTGTTCGACTTAAACAAACACCCAAACGTCAGTTTTCAGGAGATTCCAAAGACATGGGGTGTGCTGGTCCATTTTTGTATTCCACGAAAGCTGGCCAACACTAAATAAATAAATAAGTAAAATAAATAAAATAAGCGTTGTCAAAACCAATAGGTCTTGACTATGGGACCTATTGGCTTTCACTGTAGTTTTAGTGATGCGGTACACCATGGGTACTCGCATACATTTTCCAGGGGGCAAAAGTATGGTCTGTTGTGCGGCAGAGGGCTGCATTGATGGGGCAGAGTAGGGGGCCATGGGCCAGATAAACTTAAGTTAGGTGTAGGTGGAATGAAGGACATACTTGATGTGCAATACAAGCTGTGGAGTTATTTTGAGGGTTTCATTCCGTACTCTCTTCTTAATTACGCCCTTAGCCTCTGGGAGAGGCACAGATTTGACAATACTGAGTTATGATCTGTCTGACTCCATGTCCCTTTACCACACCATGTGGTAAGCCTTCTCTGCTTGATATCGCTACCTTTAGCGAGTAAAGCATGCTCAGGCAATAACTTGCGTAGGAAGTTGGCTCTGTATGCACTATTTCAAAGTAAGGAATAGTATGCACAGAGTCCAAGGGTTCCCCTTAGAGGTAAGATAGTGGCAAAAAGAGATAATACTAATGCTCTATTTTGTGGTAGTGTGGTCGAGCAGTAGGCTTATCAAAGGAGTAGTGTTAAGCATTTGTTGTACATACACAAGCAATAAATGAGGAACACACACTCAAAGACAATTCCAGGTCAATAGGTTTTTGTATAGAAAAATATATTTTCTTAGTTTATTTTAAGAACCACAGGTTCAAATTTTACATGTAATACTTTAAATGAAAGGTATTGCAGGTAGGTACTTTAGGAACTTTGAATAATCAAAATAGCATACACAGTTTTCATATAAATCACATATAGCTATTTTAAAACTAGACAGTGCAATTTTCAACAGTTCCTGGGGGAAGTAAGAGTTAGTTAGTTTTTGCAGGTAAGTAAACCACCTACGGGGTTCAAGTTTGGTTCCAAGGTAGCCCACCGTTGGGGGTTCAGAGCAACCCCAAAGTTACCACACCAGCAGCTCAGGGCCGGTCAGGTGCAGAGGTCAAAGTGGTGCCCAAAACGCATAGGCTTCAATGGAGAAGGGGGTGCCCCGGTTCCAGTCTGCCAGCAGGTAAATACTTGCGTCTTCGGAGGGCAGACCAGGGGGGTTTTGTAGGGCACTGGGGGGTAGGGGGGGGGACACAAGTCAGCACAGAAAGTACACCCTCAGCAGCGCGGGGGCGGCTGGGTGAAGTCTGCAAACACGCGTCAGGTTAGCAATAGAAATCAATGGGAGACCAAGGGGTCTCTTCAGCGATGCAGGCAGGCAAGGGGGGGGGGGCTCCTCGGGGTAGCCACCACCTGGGCAAGGGAGAGGGCCTCCTGGGGGTCACTCCTGCACTGGAGTTCGGATCCTTCAGGTCCTGGGGGCTGCGGGTGCAGAGTCTTTTCCAGGCGTCGGGATCTGAGGAACAGGCAGTCGCAGTCAGGGAGAGCCTCGGGATTCCCTCTGCAGGCGTCGCTGTGGGGGCTCAGGGGGGGGCAACTCTGGCTACTCACGGTCTCGCAGTCGCCGGGGAGTCCTCCCTGAAGTGTTTGTTCTCCACAAGCCGAGCCGGGGGCGTCCGGTGCAGAGTAGCAAGTCTCACGCTTCCGGCGGGAAACGCAAGTTGTTTTAAAGTTGCTCCTTTGTAACAAAGTTGCAGTCTTGGGTGAACAGAGCCGCTGTCCTCTGGAGTTCTTGGTCCTTCTAGCGCAGGGCAGTCCTCTGAGGATTCAGAGGTCGCTGGTCCCTGGGGAAAGCGTCGCTTGAGCAGTGTCTTTAGAAGTGGGGAGACAGGCCGGTAGAGCTGGGGCCAAAGCAGTTGGTGTCTCCGTCTTCTCTGCAGGGGTTTTCAGCTTAGCAGTCCTCTTCTTCTTAGGTTGCAGGAATCTCAGTTCCTAGGTTTTGGGGAGCCCCTAAATACAGAATTTAGGGGTGTGTTTAGGTCTGGGAGGGTAGTAGCCAATGGCTACTAGCCCTGAGGGTGGCTACACCCTCTTTGTGCCTCCTCCCAAGGGGAGGGGGTCACATTCCTATCCCTATTGGGGGAATCCTCCATCTGCAAGATGGATGATTTCTAAAAGTCAGAGTCACCTCAGCTCAGGTTGCCTTAGGGGCTGTCCTGACTTGCCAGTGACTCCTCCTTGTTTTTCTCATTATCTCCTCCGGCCTTGCCGCCAAAAGTGGGGCCGTGGCCGGAGGGGGCGGGCAACTCCACTAGCTGGAATGCCCTGGGGTGCTGTAACAAAGGGGGTGAGCCTTTGAGGCTCACCGCCAGGTGTTACAGTTCCTGCAAGGGGGAGGTGATAAGCATCTCCACCCAGTACAGGCTTTGTTACTAGCCACAGAGTGACAAAGGCACTCTCCCCATGTGGCCAGCAACATGTCTCGAGTGTGGCAGGCTGCTAAAACCAGTCAGCCTACACGGGTAGTTGGTTAAGGTTTCAGGGGGCACCTCTAAGGTGCCCTCTGGGGTGCATGTAACAATAAAATGAACACTGGCATCAGTGTGCATTTATTGTGCTGAGAAGTTTGATACCAAACTTCCCAGTTTTCAGTGTAGCCATTATGGTGCTGTGGAGTTCGTGTATGACAGACTCCCAGACCATATACTCTTATGGCTACCCTGCACTTACAATGTCTAAGGTTTTGCTTAGACACTGTAGGGGCACAGTGCTCATGCACTGGTGCCCTCACCTATGGTATAGGGCACCCTGCCTTAGGGATAAGGCCTGCTAGAGGGGTGACATATGTATACTGCATAGGCAGTGTGAGGTTGGCATGGCACCCTGAGGGGAGTGCCATGTCGACTTACTCGTTTTGTTCTCACCAGCACACACAAGCTGGCAAGCAGTGTGTCTGTGCTGAGTGGGGGGTCCCCAGGGTGGCATAAGTTATGCTGCAGCCCTCAGAGACCTTACCTGGCATCAGGGCCCTTGGTACCAGGGGTACCAGTTACAAGGGACTTACCTGGATGCCAGGGTGTGCCAATTGTGGAAACAAAAGTACAGGTTAGGGAAAGAACACTGGTGCTGGGGCCTGGTTAGCAGGCCTCAGCACACTTTCAAATCAAAACTTGGCATCAGCAAAGGCAAAAAGTCAGGGGGTAACCATGCCAAGGAGGCATTTCCTTACAACTTGGCTATTGAATTGGAATGATATAGAATATTTAACCTCACAATCTCCTCATTCCTTTAGTCATTTATCTGTAAACATTAAAAATGCTTAGAAACAGGCTCAATTTACTGTGGTATTGTGTAAAACCAATAAAAAATGATATACTTAAAACAGGATTAAGGTATCAAATGCTATTTAAAAAAAACCTGCTTTGTCAAGACTTGCACTACAAGTGTTGCTGGTAATTACAGTTTGTAATATCTGCGTACGCACTTTGTTACTGCTTTTGATGATATCACAGTGTAGTTCTACATTCTTGTTAAAAGCCTTTTGAACGTGACCCTGCACTATTTACAGGGGATTGTATTAAAATCTGTTATAATTCTTTGTTGAGAGATAAATTCCAAACAATACAGCAATCTGTATATATGCTTCATTGAAGGTTAATCTTTTTCAGCGCATGTGTGTTAACACTGAAGACAGGTGTGAAAGCTGACAAATGCACTGGCAGATATTTGAGCAAATGCTATCTAAATGACCGCACACTACTTCTTTCAACACCTGCGTAGAAACAAGATAGTTGAAAAAGAAGTGCACCAACAAGGGCATATGTGTGAATGACATTTCGCAATTTGTATGTCCACTGGTGCTAGAACAATTTTCAGAGCGGGTGTGCTGCCATTAACATCACTGAAATCACAGGGATTGTGAAAAATCCACGTCAGACACAAAACAAGTGTAGCAAATGTTTCCAGGGAGGGAGTAGCAAGGATATAGTATGTAGCTGGCAGTACATTTGGAGCACACTGTTGCAAATATATTAGTAAAGCATGGTGTGGCAGCGTACTACCATTTGTAGACAACATATTTTCCATAGAAATGACCACTAAACTTGCACAGACATCCAGTTTTACTTACAGATCTATAAAGCACGTAAACAATGTGGGGAAATCTGCATCACAAAGTGTACCGATTTGTTTTGATTGTATTAAGATCTTTGTTTTCACCACAATTCAGAATTACAAAAAGTGTGCTTTATTTCTGCCCACCTAAATCTGATAAGTCTTAAAAAATGTTCATGATTCATTTATGACATCATACAGCCTTTCCTTTCACACTCCCAGTACCCAGTAAGATTGTCACATAAATCCACCTAAGTTACAGTCAGAAAAAGAAAAGTAAACACGAAGCACCCATTAAAAAGAAGAAACAAAAAATTGTCAGAAGAGCGAGCCTGGCATTTGACCTCTGTCTTTTGCACAGTAAGTGTGACAAGATAAAAATAAAATGTTATTGCCTCTTTACTATTCGTTCAAATCAGAACTTGAGTATGGTTATTTTGCGGGGTTTCAGTAACACCCACTTCGCTACTCCCGGTGCCAAATGCATGGGTGCACAATGGATGAAAAGGAATATGTTATGCTACTGGAAAATAGCACTGACCAAAAAAACAAGCTCACAATCAGAATATTGTTCCTCACAGAAATGCATGATTGATGAATCAGTAGTGCCGGAGGTTTGTAGAATCAGTCATGCAGAAAGATAGGAGCCAGTAAACCTTTTCAAAGAAATAGTGGACATTTACTGCTTCCTGAACTAGCATACTAGGAAGACAGCTGAAGGCACATGTACTCTCATGGAGTGCCTTAAGAAAAAAGCAGAAAAGAAAAGTTCCTGGAATGCGAGCACTTGTAGATGAATGCAAGGAGCCAGGCAGAGAGGTGGTAAACAGGCTATGATTCACAAGAGGGACAGAGACATGCTGGATAAACTAAAAACAAATAAAGCCAACAAATAAAAAAACAAGCAAATTTGAGTTGAAACACCCAAAGCCACTGGTAAGCAGCACGTGGAGTACATTCCTTGGTAAGCTTTCAGCATGAACTCAATATGTCCTTGCAATCAGGCAGCTGCACTGTGTGGTAAGCTTGGACCTAATAAAAGAGGAAAACAAAACTACTCAAGAACCTGGCACCTGCCTTATGCTTGAGTGCTCCAAATAGGTTTTTCATTACTACTTTTCTATTGCTGCTTCCTGCTCTTAAGAGGGAATTAAAAAAAATACAACAAAATCTACTTATGTACATAAATGATCAACTACAAAGAAAGTATTTCATTCAGCAAAGTGCCCACATTTCAAATAAGAATATATTTCCATGCAGATAGTATTCAAGTTTTAGTCACAACTCTACAAGGTATGGAATTCAATACTCCCACTTCAAAATAGAATCAGGAGGCCAGAGGAAGTTAAGTTTAATGAAAGGACACAGCTCACTGCAATTAAAAGGTGTTTAAAAAAAAAAAAAAAAAAAGGTCCTCTATCCCACAACACACAAGATAAACATGCATTGGCAAAGCTAATAGGTCTCGCCTATGCAAGAGGTATTGGCATTGACAATGTGTTTTAGCCACGTTGTACACCAGCGTGGTTGCTGTTCAGCATGGCTAAAAGTAGTGGCATTGATAAGAGTGGTGTGGAGTGCTGCAGAGTGGAATGGTGAAGAGTGAAGTAGAGTACTGTAGAGTGGAGTGACAGGAGTGGCAGTGTCGTGCACTGGAGTGGCATTGTTTGGAATTGCATAGAGTAGCATACACTGGAGTGGCACAGAGTAGAGTGGACTGATGTAGAGTGCATTGGCGTAGAGTGTTGCAGAGTATAGTGGTGTTGAGTGCAGTGGCACTGAATCTAGCACCTTACAATGCAGCATCATAGAGTGGAGTGGTGCAGATTAGAGTGACAGATTAAGCTGTGCAGATTATAGCATAGTGGCGTAGAGTGGTCCAGAGTGGAATGGCATAAAGTGGTGCAGACAGCACTGGCACAGTGTAGAGTCGAGTGGCAGAATGCAGTGGGGTAGAGTGGTACAGAGTAGAGTGGTACAGAGTAGAGTGGTGCAGAGTACAGTATAGTGTCATAAAGTGCAGTAGCATAAAGTGGAGTAGTGCAGAATAGAGTGGAACAGAGTTCAGTCACGGAAAGTGCAGTGTTGCAGAGTAGAGTGTAGTGGAGGAGCGTAGCGTAGAGAGCAGTGGTCATACAGTACAGTGATGCAGAGCAGAGTGCAGTGGCTAAGAGTACAGTGAATGTGTGCAGTTGAGGAGAGTGAGTGCATTGGCGTAGAGTGCAGTGGTTAAGGATACATTGGTGTAGAGTTTAGTGGCACTGAATGGAGTAGAGTGACGAAGAATGCAATGGCGTAGAATAGATAGTGCAGTTGCGTAGAGTGGCACAGAGTGTAATATCGTAGAGTAAAGGAGTGAAGAGCGCAGTGGCACAGAGTACGGTGGTGCAGAGTAGATTAGAGTGATGTACAGTGGACTGGTATAGGGGCACAGAGTTGAGTGTTACAGAGTAAAGTGCATTGGCAAAGAGGATATTGGCATATAGCGCAGTGGCATAGACTGCAGTGTTGCAGAAAGTTGTAGAGTACTGTGGCGTAAAGTGGAGTTGTGCAGAGGAGATTGGCATGGCCTAGATTGGAGTGCAGTGGCAAAAAATGCAGTGGTGAAGAGTACATTGCAATAGAGTAGAGTGGCACAGGCATAGTAGCCAGGCATAGCATGAAGTGGAGTAGACTGGAAAGTAGGTACATCATTAGATTATGTACCAAGATCCCGGAAGAACTCAATACCGATGAGGAACTTCATGATTATGTATAATAACTATATATCTGTTACCATGAACAATTGGTAGGTGATTATATTAGTGTATATACGCATATAATGCTAACGATTGGGCAATGGGATTAATGGAATAAAGAAGGTATAACGGCACTTAAAAAAAAGAATTAAGGCTATTTTTATGGTTGTAAAAAAGGATGCTTAGATAATGTGAATGATATATATATTTATTATATAACAAATATAAGTAGCTTATTCATGTTTTAATGGATAATGCAAACCTTCTTTCTTTTGATCCAATAATGCATTGCGTTTTTGTTTAATTAGATTTCATAGTACAAAAGACTCTGCCATCGAAATTGTACATGTTTTCACCTACTAGATGTGGATAATTCACTGCGTTATTTAATTTTATCTTTCTTGACTCTCCAGTTTTACTTTTCTGAACTAAAACTAGGTGTCCCAGAATGCCTCATTATGAGCTGAGTATTTAATGCATACTGAAGAAGGACTCACCAAACGTGAAAAAGACTCTTCAGAGTTAATTTTCAGGAGCAATGGTTTTTCTTGTTTTGGAATCATAATTTGAAGAGGATTTGTCTACTTCCTCCCACTAGCACCGGGAGCTTGAGAGCACTGTGTCTGATATATATATATATAATGATATAACCCCAGAAAGGTACTAGGCAAGGCATCTCCAACCTTTTTCTATAGTGAGAGCTACTTCTGATCAGTGAAAATCATTGTGAGCTACTGAAGGCTAAGCAACTCAAGCATGGTTACCAGACGCCTCCACGCCCAGCTTAAATAACCTTATGCTCAAGGTCCAAGGGGAGCCAGATACTATGGTTTGAACAAAATACTTTAATAAGGGGCACAGTGACAGTGCTGCCATGTATGTCAGTGAGAGCGTGGTCTTTGGGGGATGTATCAACATGTGTGCATATGAATGGGATGTGTGTGTCCTGGTGACTGAGAGACTAGTGTATCTACTTGCGCCACAGGGCATATCTTTCACCATATGTGGCACCATTACACGTATAAACACAAATATACAACATTTGTTTTTAAATGGGAGAAATGTAAAGTGCAGGAAAAAGTTCTGCAAAAATGTTCAGAAAGTCTTTCTGGACTTAAGTTCTCTCCCACTTAAAATAATGGCGATATTTTTCACTTATAAATATGGCACTGTTTTGGAAATGGCCCGTTTTGCAAGGTTATCGTCAAACTTTTTGCCTTCTGCCTCTTATTTTGTTGACCCGTTTTTGAAGGCTTTAGGACTCTGGGTACTCTACTACTGCTGACCATTAATAGAGTGGAAGTGCTCGCTGTCTAAATTGTATTGGTGACTGGTTTATCTATGATTGGCATTTTTGATTAAGTAGTAAGTCCCTAATTTAGAGCTCCCTGGGTACCCAGGGCCTGTAAGACAAATTCCACTTGTGGGCCTGCAGCACTGATTGTGCCACCTGCATTGTGCCATCCGCATGAGTAACCCTGTAAATATGTCTCAAAATTGCCACTGCAGTGTCTGTGTGTGCAGTTCTACACTGCTATGTCGTCCTGGTAAGTGGACCCACTTGCCAGGCCCAAACCTTCCCTTTTATTCTGTGCAAGTCACCCCTAAGGTAGGCCCAAGGCAGCCTCATGGGCAGAGTGCAGTGTATTTGAATGGTAGGACATGTAGTGGTGTGGTTTACATGTCCTGATTGTGAAATACTGCTAAATTTGTTTTTCACTATTGCAAGGACTAACTCTTCCATAGGGGAACAAGGGGATTGCCTTGAAATATCTTTTAAGTGAAATTTCCCATTGGGAGCAGATAGGGATATGGTATTTGGGATCTCTGAACTCACAGTTTAAAAATACAATTAAAAAAACAACTTCACCAAAAGTTGTAAGTTTGAAAATGCCTCTTTTAGAAAGTGGGCATTTTCTTGCGTAACCATTCTGTGCCTCTGCCTGTCTGTGGAATACATGTAAGGGTCAGGATGACAGTTGGGCTGTTTTTCAATTCACTCTACACAGTCACACAAAGGGAGTTGTGTGCCCTGCATTTCCTGATGGGTGTTCCTGAGCGAGAGTCGTGGGCGGAGCTGACACTTGCACCTGAAATGGGCTGTGCCTGTTCTCGCACAAAGCATTCTCCAACCCACTGGAGTGTGTTTGGTGCCAGGACAGAGAAAGAAAGGGCCTTAGAAAGGGGTTAGAAAGACTAACATTATTGCAACGAAGCAACACGGGACACGGTTTGCTATTATGCGGATGTTACGAGGACACAGGACCAACTACAGTTGATGAACTAAAATTATATTATCAAAAAAAATGAAAACCAGTTGCGTTTTTTTTTTAACAATGAACAAGCTTAGTGCAGAAAATACCAAGAGATTTGAATATCATTTGGAGATACAAGTGGTAAATGGAGAGCTTAAGCCTTGAAGAAGTCCAATGTGTGGACGAAACACGTGTCAGGTGATGTTACATGTGGATTCGACAAAATATCATCTGGTCCTTTGACTCACAGTTCATTTCTGTGTTAGATTATGGACTTTTATTGCATCTATTTACATTATGTCTTTTATGTTGGTTGGTTTTCTACTGCAGGGGCTAGTGTTGTATGTTATTTATCATTGTCACCAATTTTTGAAATAAATATTTTCATTATATAAAATTATGAGAACCTACATTGTTTGAGGTTAATAATATATGAATGTATATGGATTGTGGACAGTCTATCACAATTTACTAATTATATAGTCACATTTGACTTTTTGATTATCCATACTTTAGAAAAAAGAAAGAAAAGAAAAAAATTGTTGTGCTCCGCTAGTACATTTTGTTTGGTTCTATTGTTACAGTCTTTTCTTTGAAAAACCGGAAAGCACATCAGGGCAACGATGTGCATTAGTGTATGAGCACTACCTAACAGCATTTATACTTGGGTAAATTAGGAAATGTGCATTGATACTGTTGCTTAGTGTTGCCTAATTTGTTTTTCTCTGAGATAAGCCTGACTGCCTGCGCCAAGCTACCAAGGGGGTTATCTTAGCTGTGTGACTCCCTTACCCTGACTAGAGTGAGGGTCCCTACTTGGACAGGGTGCAAACCACTGCCCTATTTCTAATACACTGTGATGAGAAAATTAAACTGCAGAGTTAACTTTGTTTATATGGACTCCACAAAACTCATCATTTAAATTCTCACATTTCCAAGTGTCACATTTAGAAACATCAGCCATCTTTATCCCAGTGGCCTGCAGACATGGTCTATATTTATAAAAGAAAAATACATTTGTTTAAATGGGAGGAATTTTACATGAAGAAACATGCTTCATAAAACATTAAGACGTAATTGGCTTAATTGAAAGTGGAGAAAGACATTAAGACTTAATATTTCATAGAAAAAGTGTTCTTCATTTTAAATTTCTCCCTTTTAAAACAAGCATTTGCAAAGCAATAGGTCTTCCATTTGTTTGAGTTCGAGGTATTGGTTTTGGAAATGCATAACTGGACTTTTCTTGAAACAAATTGGTCAACGCTGCCACAACATTTGGTCCTCTCTGCCACAAATTTCCAGTGGCTCTGCATATAACTAAAGTACTTCCATTTACCTTCTTCCTCAATCTGCAGCAAAAAATGAAAATACTACCATTATTTATATTTATTTATATTATTATTGAGGGAGAGGGGTGTAGAAGTAGGGAGAGGGGTGTAGAGACAGAGAGAGGGGTGTAGAGACAGAGAGAGGGGTGTAGAGACAGAGAGAGGGGTGTAGAGAGAGAGAGGGGTGTAGAGACAGAGAGAGGGGTGTAGAGACAGAGAGAGGGGTGTAGAGACAGAGAGAGGGGTATAGGAACAGGTGTAGAAAGGTAAATGAGAGGTGGAGGGAGGTAGAGAGAGTTAGAGGCAGCTAGAGGTAGAGAGATGAAGAGCGGGGTAAAGAGAGAGGGGTGGCGGTCGAGGTTTAGAAGGAGAGGGGGAGAGAGAGAGGGGAGCGAGAGATCTATCTATCTATATCTATATCTATATCTATATAGCTGTAGAGAGGTAGAAATGTAGAGCGGTAGAGAGCAGTACCTTGCCAGTGGTGGGGTTTTATCCACAGAGCTATCTTGCTGCCTTGATGTCTCTGACACTTTGAGGTCATTGGGTTCGGTTACACCCAGGCCTGGTCAACTTTCGAGGCTTTACGATTCCGAGCTCCAGGTTTCTGGTGTTTTAAGTGCACAAAAATATACATGGGACTGAAACCCCAGGATGCTTTATGATGTCAGCAAACATGACAACATGGTATGGATACATATGAAACTTTACTCACGTGGAATACTACCTCACCAGTGCTTACTAGCTCCTTACAGCCAAGAACTGCCATTATCCAAAAATCACTTCTCCAGACAAAGGTGATTTGTCCTTTTTGGGAGAAAGTTTAGAATATCCTTTTTGGGAGAAAGTTAGTTGAGAACGATTTTAAGTGTTGTATAATTTGTCTGCATTTGTATACATTTAGTTTTGTTATAATCTTAATCATCCCTGAATGGTTTTATCTGTATTTTTGGGGGCATTTTGAGATAACCGATATTGCTATGACTAGAGTATTCACAGCAATATCAGTTGTAATATAAAAACCACCATGGGCGAGTTTTTTGAAGAAAGACTCCATGAGTACTGCAAGTTAAGTCAGGTCTGAGCTTTCCTCATGGCTGGCAAGAGAGCACACAAGGGACCCCAGTACCCTTTCCTCCTCAGCAGTTATCTACCACTCCCCCAGGCCCAGCCTGTCTTTCGTTATTGGAGCACTGCCTGGTTTGAGACGATTCTACTGATAACATCAATCTTGCAAAGAAGGCTGTTAGATTCCCACGAAAGGAGGCTCTCTGTGGTCCCCTGGCGCCTGCTCAGATGGAAATGATTCCTGAACAAAGAACACCCTTCCAGTGGGAGCATCTTTCAAAATCCATGGCGGGTCCTGTAGAGGAAGTCATTGTTGTAAATGGATCTTTAAGATGCTGAAATACCAAGTGACGTTTCACATTTGCAGCACCCAGCTGTAAGGGGGGTTAAAATAATTAACGACCTCTCAGACATGAGCGTGGAATAACCCAGCGTGTGATATAGCATCTCCCCAGAGCCCTAGCCTACCATACGCATGCTGGTAGTGAGGTCTGGACATTGTACGGGGTAGTCACTGAAGGAACAAGGTACTCTGCAAAGGGAGTGGGGTTCAGGTCTCTCAGCCTGCTTCCTTACATGTGTTAAGTGAGATCGATCAGTCCTCGTAACTTTCCACACTACCTATTTGATGCAAGTCAATATTTTTGCAATGTCGTTTTTGTTGTGAGAAGGCAGAAGACTTAACTTGGAAAGTTTCATCCCAACGTTCTGGTTATATCTAGGCACTGTAACGTGAATGCCAGGGACACAGATGCTCAATCATTCCTCAATCATTCACCTTTCCTTATTATTTTCTTCTTTTTTTTTTACTGCAGGTTTCAGACTACTTGATACTAAGCGATTCATCTGCCAAGGAGAGATAAAAGGTAGAATCAGCTGCCTTATGGGGAGGGGACTAGATTGCTGATATGTCAGTTGGATAAACAAGAAAACAAGCAGTGTTGTGGGGGAGGGGCACAACTCGCCCCACAAGCTTCCGAATCAGGCAAGGTGCTAAGGGAAGCCCAAGTTAAATCGGATTACCTCTGATCGAGTTTGAGCTATATGAAACTTCAAAGCGCCATGGCTGCTATGAAGCACGAAGGGGGAGAGACAAAAGAAAAAAGTAGTGTGCCCACACTACAATATATGTCTGATCGTGCAATAATCCGTGTAACAGGGTCATTTTGTAAGGTGTAAGAAAACAGCCTCAAGGTGGGACAAATGTAAAGCATTTACCAACAAAATCAAGGATTTTTTTAAAGGCAGGGCCAGGAACAAATGAAAGTGATGGGCGAGAGATGAGCGTGGTTAAAGCCCACAGAACAGATTACATGTCGGAAAAAGCAGCGCTTGCACGCTTCTATGCTCGACCTAATAATGGCTATTTGTCAGTTATAAATATGGGCACACTGGCCACTGGAAGCGAAAGGCCTGCTGCTTGTAAATGCAACACTTTGAAACAGGAGAAAATTAAACTGAAGAGGTTACTAGTTAAGGTAGGTTTACATTTTATTATTCTCCCATTTAAAAGCATTCAGAAACATCACACTCCAATATTGAGTCGACAAGGACTTTTATTTAAGAGTTAAATACTTCAGTGCTTCAGTTCTGTGCCCCAGCCTGGCCCATAAATCTGACTGTGCACTGCTCATTATCAAACTCTGCTATCTGCAGCCTGATGATAATAATGTAAAGTAAGCATAGCCTTCTCTTAACTTCAAAAGAAAAATGTGACCCTAGGCTTATTTAAAAATGAACTCAATGCTGCGAGCTACACTGAAGGTGTCTGGGAGCTTGCAATCAACTGGTTGAAGACAACTGTAGGCTTTTGAAGACTGCTGTAACCAAAGTCCCCTGTCAGGTGAGTTCTATTACCTAGCCTGCAACATGGAGCACAGTTAATTATTGATTGGGGAGGGGGGGGGGGGGGGATGAGTAATCAATCCTCTTCTGAAATTCCTAAGGGGCCACCTGTAGAATACAAGGAACCTGACCAATGCTATACCTTCTCCCGCCAAATAGCAGCATTTTCTGTGCCTGAATCCCTTCAGTGCATTTGTAAGTGACTGATGCCGCCTAAGGGTTATATATTTTGCCACATTAACTTTACGTCCTAGTGACTCCCTCCTATTTCGGGAGGCCTAGAAGGAAGAGGAGCCAGACAACCAGTGGATGGCAATTTTACGCGACCTTTCACATGCACATACTCATAGTAAGCTCAATGGAAATGAAAACAAATGACATCAAGTGCTAGAATGCTCCATCAGCTCAACCTTAACGCCCCACTCCCCGCCCCCAAACACAGAGTCTGGTGATAATTATCTAGCGTAGTTCTTGAGTGTTCAATTACTATTTCTGGAAGGTCTTCAAGACTGCCACTGCTCCTACTCTGGACAATACATTCTTTAATTTGCTGTTGCAACCCGTAGTTTGCTTTACATTGTCCATCCCTAATAGATTCATGGCAAAAAATTAGACCTCATTAATGCTGGTCACAAAATCTTGATCTCCTGGAAATCTTCCTCTTTGGATTTGTTATTACTGGTTCATGCTATTATTCCCTTTTTGATTCAAGCCAAAATTACAAAAAATGTCCTGAGTAGGTCAGATGTTGGAATGTCCCAACATGTGTATAAAAACTTTTCATCAAATCTCCTTACGGTTCCTTAACTACTCTTGTTATTGAACTGAACAGTGTAAAGGAAGATGTGGGCTGGAGGAGAAAAGAACACAGGTATATAGAAATGCACAACTGCCCTCAGGTGTGTAGCTCAATGTTATAACGTTTACTGGCCAGTCCAACCCACAAAGGTGCACTCCGCCAAAAATTGAATAACCTGCTGTGGAAACTGTACATATGTCAAGGCACCAAATGGGTATTATCACTTTTTATGTAGCTATCTGACTGCGCAAAGAGTCTTCTTAACTTTTAGATGGCTTGACATCACAGTTGTATGATGGTATTGCACTTACCAGAAGGTAACTAATAACAAAAGTAATCCACAGGAAGGATTGGATAATAGCAAAGATGAAAGGCAAAGGGAAAGATTTATGGCAGTGATTTTTCTTAAGGGGCAGGTCCCCGAGGGACCTCAAAAAGACCGTAATGAAAGACTGATCCAACTGACTGTATTCTGACCTTAAAGAGGAGGAGGGACGAAGTTAAGGGGGGGGGTGGGGTGATGGTGTCCTGACAACCTTATTTTCTCATTCACAATGAAGGGCAGTAGTTTCTTAGATGATAATGAAGGTGAGAGTGTTAAGGTTGCTGGTAACAGACCAGAGACAAACATATCCTGACAACCCATTTCTTCCAACAGAAAGAATCATCACTGAAGGCTAACCTCTGGATTTATGGACATAAAAGAATATTCATAGAGAATGAAACTAACAGCAGTGGAAGTAGAAATACTGGAGCTGAGTTTTGTACGCAGACTCCTGCTTATTATATTCTGCTCTCCAGTGAGGATTCAAGTGTAAACAAGCAAATGACAGTCTACTTGCATTGCCCCCAGGTGAGGTATACACGTCTTTTAGCCAAAGTACGATGAGTTAGACAAACTCCAAGGATGTTAGAGGATACATGGAATGTTCAAAGTGACAAACATGGGAAGATTTCCAGACAGGTAGCATTTGAAGGCTCAGTGGAGCTTGGTACTGTCCAATATAGGTCATATTATCATTCAATTCACTCTGCCCCAACCGTGAAGCAGGCAATTTACCTTGACAAGCAAATGCCTCTACTAGTGGCCTTTCAGAAACAATCCTGTCACGCGAAAGACTTTACCCCAGACCAACCAGCTCTTAGAAGCACATTTCTGACATGCTACAGGCTCTACCAAAGTCCGGGAGGCACTGGCTTTTGCCTGTAAATCCCCTATTTCCACGTAGACCAATACACCTGTTATGCTATATTTGAGACTTGCATCCTAAACTTAAAGTGCTGTCAACCATCATGCGGATGTGTGTGGTTTAAAACTGCAGAAATGTCTGCCACAGTCTCCCCCTACAGCTTGTACAAGCATGTCCACAACATGTACAGCTTTGCTATCCCAGAGAATTATCGAAAATAACCAATGGATGTCTTTGGAATTAGTCTCATCTTCTTACCAGTTGATTGGCATTTATTTTTGAACCAAGACAAATTCTTTGAGTAATCAAAGGCAATCAACCTCTTGTTCAATCATCAGTCGAACCATGAAGTGTAATCAACACAAATGCTTTCTGTGTAATCAGCTCTCCATTGTGGAGTGAACACTGTCAAGAGCAGCCATATGCTGTCATTACTCCGGGGGCCAAATGTGTGGCCCTAAAATCCCACCATAAAAAATGAACTATTTTCCGATTGTTATTTTCATTATTATTACTGTCAAATAAAATACAAGATTGAACTCTAATTCTAACTCTCAGACATTTTATAATTGAAAAAAAATCTTGTTCACATCATACTCAAAGGCTAACTAAATTTTGAATTAAAAAGTTAATAAATGTGGGAGTCCTCTAATAATGCTATTACATAATTCTGGCAACATCTGTAAACCATTCTATCTTCAGCTTTAAAGCATCTGTAAAACAGGCATATGAACCAATGATAAGGCCAGCCTTTATTTTTTTTTACTTCCAAGGGTATTTTGTCATCTCCAGGGTCTGGTGATATCAACACATAGATTACTATCAGATTCCAGAACATCTTCGTTTTATAGGCCCCTTTTAGGTCATGCCTACTAGACAACACATGCCCTGTATGTTGTGAGATACGTGGCTAGCTTACAGCAGGCTTCGATTCCACCATTTGCTTACCATTAGTTAGCTTCAGTGACACTCTTGTTGGCTTGCTTCTTATTAGCTGTGTTTATCCCACCCCTAGAACATAGATGCATTACTTGTGCCTCCTCACTGCGTATTTTTCAGGTGCTTCTTTTGTCTTTTTGTACAAGCATTACACAAGAGTGCATGTTTTGCAGCTGCCTCCTTAGTGTGATTCTCTTCCCTTCCTCCGCACAGTTAATCCCCGCCCCTCTGCTCTCTTGCCTGCTTACTTCCCACTCCAGATTGTTTACTCTCAGTTAGTTTGCTTCCTTTCCCTCAACCGTCTGAGTCGCTTCCCCCAAACATGTCCCCTATATTGCTTTCCCCCACCCACATCCCTGTGTTTTCCCCCCAGCTCCATAATTCCACCTCACCCTCCATATTACTACTGCCACACCCTCTGCTGCTCTACTTTTCTACCTCTCATCAATGTTACACCCTTTGCACTTGATTCCCAGAAAAACTGAGGATATTTAGATCTGCTCTGCCAGGGAGCAAATCTCCTGCACAACTTTTGGATCAACGTTGCCAGGGAACAGATAATGCACCTCTACTTCTAAAGGGGTGGAAACACCAGGATCTACAAATACAGCAGAGGAAGTCAGACCCTCAGCTTTCTTTTGCGGACGTGCACAACTTTCCTCTCTAACATGTAACACCAGCAGCTGGTCTCCCAGAGTTGATAAAAAGCGAGTGCAGCAGAGGAGCAAAGCATTGCTCCTTCTTTCTGTTCCACAAGTTTTAGATTTGACTCTGAGGTCTCCACAGTTCTACATCATCACAATTTTTAGTTCTCTGCTAGGACACATCTCTTAGGGGTTTGTCAGCAAAATCCTATTCTGGACCACAGTCCTTTAAGTGGGATGAAAATGAAGGGGGGGCGGGATTGGCTTAAAGCATGTGAACTGCAATACTGTGCTTTACACAGCATGTTGCCTGAGCAGCATTTAGGAGCCTCTCTGAGTTTTCTGCTATTGCATTTAGACATGTCCCAAAACAACAAACATGCCTAAAACAAGCCAGACCTGTTGGCTTTAGTAGTTTGATATAAATGATTAACATGAACGATTTTGTTTATATAATTGGAAAAATAGTAATTACAAATGCTACATATGTGACCAACACTGCGTGGCACCGGGGGGAGGCCAAACAGTGGATAAGTATGTAATCTGAACACTTATGGTCCGTGGACTCAAAATGCCTTTAGCCTTGGTACCAAAGCTCTCAATCATGCCCCATTATGAACACCCAGAACTCCTAAATGCAACTCAGCTCACATGTACTATGCAAGCATTGGAAAACCCAATAACTCAGTCTTTTAGAGATGAGACATCCTGGGATTGCTAATACTTAGTAAAGTCAATTACATTTACCATACAGAACTGCACTTAGGCATTATAAAAGTCAAAGTCTTTACTTGCGTAAAAGATGCAGTGTGCATATACTAACACATAGACAAAACCATTAGCAAAGTCAATAGATCCCAAAGGTGAGACCCGTTGGCATTGCCAGTGCTTGTGTACAGGGTCGTCCATAATTTATTTTGTGTATTTATTATAATACACAAACATGTGTAACCTCCCGGTCACTGATTTATTTTTATTATTTAATACACATGACTTAGGAGATAAGAACTCGCTTTTCATACTAAGTTATTTTACAGTTAATGGAACTTTACCCCATTATCTATTTCCAGGGAGGCAATACTGGTCCATTAAGCCTTTCTCTTGCTACCCAAGCTGAAATGGTAGGCCTGGAATAAGAATTCCATCTACCTTCAATTTCGGTTAGATGTTATTGATTTGATTAAAAAAAAAAAAAAAAAAAAAAGGGAACTGATAAAGACAAAACCATGTAGGAAATTTTTTTGAAGTATGAATTAAAAAAGGTATAAAAACAGGACAACAGTAGACAGACATGCAGAATACGGAAACTAACACGTTAAATCCATGGTTGAACACTAAATCGAATTTCATAAAGCAAAAACATAATTAATCAAAAAGCAGGAACGTAATTTAGGTAGGCAAAAGCAAAGTACACAAATGTAACTAGGCAGGCTGTGGATCAAACATTATGGGCCTAATTATGACTTCTGCAGGCAGAAAAGCCCGTCTGCCGAAGTCCCAATGGGTAGGTTACGCCAGTGCGGCAGCATTCCCGCCGGGCCCATTATGAGTTTCCCACTGGGTCAGCGGGCAGAAACAGAGTTTACGCCCGCTGGCCCAGCGGGAAATGGCCTACAGCATTGTCTCTGGCTCATCATAGAGTCGGCGGCAATGCTGTAGTACGTAGGATGCAGCAGCACCCGTCGCAATGTTCACTGTCTGCAAAGCAGTGAATGAACATTGTGACGGGGCTGGGCAAGGGGGCCGTTGTACTGCCCAAGCCAAGTGCATGGGCCCCCCTGGAGCACCCTGCATACCGTCTCTGCCAGCCATTCATGGCAGTGCTACCGCCATGAAACAGCTGGCGGAGAAGGGAGTCGTAATCCCCAGGGAGGCGCCCTATGTCCACTAAAATCAAATGAAGTGGCAAAGAAACTGGTACGCAGAAAAACTTCCATAAAATAATAATTAAAACAAGTATATTCATAAAGAAAAAGCACCTTAAGATAGCGACTCATCCTTGTACATGTGTGTCAGACCACCGGTAGGTATTCTGCCATTTATCTGCACTGAATTTGTTGTTTTAAGTTGACCACCAGTCTTTTTTGAAAGCCAAGCTGCAGGAACCTTGCAATTTTTTTTTTTTTTTTAAGTTCAATAAAAAAAATACAAATGTGGGCGACCGTGTAGCCTAGTATCTTCATCCCATATTTGTGATACCGCTCTTAAAACTGTTCAATTTTACAAACTTAGGGATTCCATTTGATTTTCAGAGTATGTAGGTGCACCTGAAATGTGTGAGGGTCACACAGTTGGAAAGACATTTGCTGCCATTTTTTTATTTGGTTCTAAGTGAGGGTCCATGCCGCTGGATGCTGCACTCACTATTTGTAGAGCTAGATCTGTAGCAATAGCCACGTTCAGTGCAGGTGTATGGTGGTACACTCATCACACAGTATTACAAACTAGTAAGAATACATTTTAGCGCAGATTACTGTCACTTCCCAGTAGTTCACTCTCATCAATAATGCATGAGGAAGTAGGATTGCAGTTTATTGGGGACAATATAAGAATGGCACCTATATTACTTTGGCTTTCTATTTGGGCAAGGCCTGAGGCAGCACTGACACAGTCAATAATAAATGACTGCTTAAAAAAAAATAAAAAAAAAAATAAAAACTTTCAAATGTTCACAAAATCAGGTGGCTGACCCATGTAAAGAATGAACTGCATACTGTTATCAGGCCAGAGTTCTTTAGTAACCCGCTGCTGATTAATCTCCAGTCTAGACTAATGACAAAACGCAATTAATCTGACTATATTGATGAGAAGAGGGGGAGCGGAAAAGGGATGGGGAATGTCCTACCTACCACTGTGTACCACAACTGGCACGGAACCATATTTGTTGGAGAATGCCTCGTCAGAGATTTTTTCTCTTGAGCTTTAGTTAGGCTTAGCCATTTTTTGGTGACTTATCCTTCTAATGTTTTTTTGGAGGAGTTGGACGTATGTCCATGTAATGCTGATACGCCCCAATCTCAATTGCTTATGTTCTTTTTTGTGAGCTTTATCAAGAACAGGGGAAACTGTATTTAAAACTACTCTTGAAAATCTTAAACATTAGAAAGTGTAAAGAGGTTCTAGAGTATCTACAACTCCTCCAGACGGACCAAGTATGGATTACTATGTATAGATTTCTTGTTCATGTTATTTAACACATTAAATTAGTGGGAAGTAATGATGATTTTTTTTATAAGGAACTGTGATTAAGGTTCAATCAAAAGAATTGTCTCCGATTTTGCAATGAAATATTTTTACTGGATTTGTTCGATAGAATGATTTATTGTACATATTTTCATGTGATGTTTAAATGTTTTAAATATTTACTGTGTGCTTTTATGGTTGTTTTAAACTGAATAAAGATTTTGGACTGGACATTAAAACAAAAAGGGGAAGAGGGAGCAGAGGAAGAGTAGACCAGTAGGATCAGAGAGTGTGCAGATATGTGGGGATTGTGCAGATGAGTACAGGAAGCAAACAAATACATACACTCCCATGGAGTGCTGAAATGAAAATAAGAAACTAGTTACCCGATGTCAGAAGTGGAAGGATACAGGTCATCCAATCAGAACCTGGTAAAGCTACTGCGCCAGGGGCAAACAAAAAAATATAAATGGAGGCCTTGAGACACACAGCATGTAACTGAGACAGACAAGAAAGCTATCCAGTTATGAGGGAGGGGCTGACCCAAACCCCACTGTGTGTATTGTATTTTAGACAATATGTCTTCAGCGACAGACAGCTAAAGCGGACTGTAGGTGGGACCTGAAAAGGAGCTCCGTGAAACAGAACAAAATAAGGAGTGAAAATAAAATGTTTAAAGATTGAATTAAAAAAAGTTTGTACCAAATTGTCATCTACAATTCAATGGAATAGTAAGATAATTGGTAGGCACAGGCTCATTATGTTTCCTGATTTCTAAGATGGACTGTTAAGACATTAAAAAGGGATGTTATGATGTTGCAACTTTCTAATATTAGACCAGGTACACATGAACGAAGCTTCTAAAGATAATTGGACAGGGGCATTAATACATTTCAATTCAAATGAAGAGAAACTAATAATAAGATATACAAGTCTGAGAAATATATCATTACTGGAGTCTCACATCAAAAAACAAGGAGTGGTACGTGCTGCATAAACCACAGCTGAGTGCTGTGGAAAACATTAAAATTATCCAGCGGGGTATAACGAATAGTAGTTGAAAGTAAAGCACCCCAGCATAATTTTTTTTTTTTTTTTAACAGAGGTGCAATCATTAAATGTGGTTCATAACAAAAGTGTATAATGAAAGGTGAGATTGCTAAAGGGGTTTTAAAAAAAATGTGTGCTAAATATATGATCAAGTAGATATCTTTGTTGTAGGCCACAAATGTAATTGAAGAGAAGGTATATTGTGTGTGTGTGTGTGTGTGTATAGTTTGTGCTCCCAAAAGTACTCCTCAATAGGAATCAACAAACATACTACAGGCAGAATACAATTTCAGCACTTTTTCTCCAGAATATCCCTCACAGCAAACATCCAAAAGAACACACTGGACATATCACTTCGAATAAAGCCAACGTAGCACATATTTGTTTTACAGTTAGCCAAAGCCCCGCTCACAACAGAAATTTCCACCATGACTCACCACACACCAACATCCAAGAGAATTCCAAACTTGAATAAAATCAAGCCAGATATACTCCATGTAATACTCCTCAAACTGATTCATTATTTCTGCCTCAAATCACCATCCATCAAACCTTCTTGAACATGATGCTCTCCTAAGGAATCTGAGACTACACTTACATCCCTCAAGTCTTAGGATTGCAAAGCATAAATTGGGATCACATTGGTTTGTATTTCAAAAGTAAACATCATATAATATCAGTCAACAAACTCTGACAGAGCAGCACATCCTACTAAATGACATGCAGAACTGAAATATATTAACAAAATATCCTTAAAATAACAAAAAAGATGTTCATCCAGAAATCCTGCCAGGAGCTTCTGATGAACCTGGACTTACCATTCAGGTGCCCCAGATCTCTTTGTGCATATTTCGATAACCGCATTATAACACACTAGAAACTGAGGGCCTATTTATGAGTTTGGTGGACGGTTTACACCGTCTACCAAACCTCCGACAGGGAGGTTGCCGCCATACTGGCTACCTCCCCGCAGGGCCAATTAAGAGTTTCCCGCTAGGTCAATGGGTGAAAACCAGTCTCTTCTCCCGCTGGCCAAGCAGGAAACAGCCTACAGCATTGTCTCCAGCTTGTAATCGAGCCAGTGGCAATGCTGTAGGATGCACCCTCACAATGTTCACTGTCTGTAAAGCAGATAGTGAACATTGCGGCGGTGCTGCCCAGGGGGGCCCCTGCACCCGTTCTCCACCAGCCTTATCATGGCAGTACTACAGCCATGAAATGGCTGGCGGAGAACAAGATCGTAATGCCCAGGGCAGCGCTCGTGGATAAGGGCTTCCACCTACTGTCAGAATCTCTGATCTTGGCCGCGCTGGCAGTCCCACCGCAGCCCGACCACCAGGGTTGAAATATGGTGCTTGGACTGCCGCACTGGCGGCGGTCCGGCCGCCATCCATGAGTCTAGAGGTCTAGTGACCGCCAGACACGAAAAGGAGGCCTGAATGTCAATTATTTAATTGTTATAAATTAAACTAAACAATGTTGTTATACCCTTAACAGTTATTTTTCTTTGAGTTAGGTTTTATTCACATCCACTTATTGAAATCTGAATAATGAGTGCTGTAAAATTTACATCTGTATGTATCAGTGAAAGGATGTTAAAATAAACAAGCGAACAAACCAGCAGGGTAGTTTGCAAAAACAAAGATATTCAATTGTGATACATCCTATTCAACAAACTACTATTCCTTGATGCAAATTAAGCAAATGCATTATCTTGTTCATTAATAAAATTGAGCTCTCTAGTGCTATCGCTATTAATATGCTTTATAGTTTTCATTCAGTGTAACCCACCAAGCAATATTACATAATATACTCACATGGTCTACATTGCTCTCACTAAACTAGCTAGTATTCAAGAGAAACTTTAGAAAGAATGCTACAAATGCATCCAACACAGCACACCAATAGCAATAGGTGGGTATCACAACAGTGTCCACTTCTTAACTTGTCAATTACCAACAGAACATAGAATTCTTAGCACCCAGGTTGGCTAATGAATAGGCATCCCCGTTACTCAATAAAATGCCTTGCTCACATACCTTCATGCTGGGGGAACTGCAGAGATAGCAGATTATCAATCTGCTAGGCCTCATATCACATGCATGAAACATCAAAACTCACTGACCCATTAATAATCAAGACACAGAAAACTAGATACAAGCTAATGGTGGTACATCCTTACAACCCTAGGCATTGGTGTGCAATGGAGTCCTCAAAATCATGAAAGGTACCCAGACTTCACCACTGCGTCAACTGTATACTGAATGTAGAATAGGAGCTATGCAAATGACTAACACAATCTAGCCCCAGAACAGAAAGTTGATATTGCTAGTCTATCTTTTAATCTGGTTTGTGTAGTTACAAACATGACCAAAGACCAACAACAATGCAGGCCAACCACGCACAACTCTATATGTTCAATGCAATGGATCTAGAATAATGGAATTCTGAGGACAAAGATGACTGTATTTTGTGGTAGGGCTGGTTAAATTACACAGTAAAGAAAAGTAAACTGTGTACCAGATTATGCAACTGAAGGAATATTGTGTGACATATCCATTGACATTATTAACTTTTTTTTTTTTTTTTAGTTTTACACACATTGATACAAATGTTTCTGATAATGTCATACAAATTGAAAAAAACAAGGATTCCTTCAGGCAGAAAATACTATGTAAATTGTATAAAATGCTTTAGAAAACAAACATTGACAAAGCCATTAGGCTGACACACTTGGGAACTGACAAAAGCAAAATAAACTAATAAAGAGCGCTGCATTGCAAAACAAATTAAAAAGTGGATTACTTTGTATATTCAATGTGTGGCTGAGGTAAAAAAATAAAATAAACGTGTGATGACAGAGTTCCCTTTTCAATTGTAAAATAGTGCTTTTTAATGGAGGTGCAAGGATACATTCCACACAGTCAACAGATAAAAGTTAAGATTAAAAGACTTCTGAGGGCTACCATTTAATGTGACTGATAATGACATGAGACAAAGGATGAAGGTACCATAGCTAAAGAAACCAATGGCTGAGGGAAGCTGAATAAAAGCCCTAATATGGTGTGTATGAAATGCAATATTTCCACCTCGAATGGCACATTACACATAAAAAGTAAAAAGCCTAAACGTACACACTTTTGTTATTCTATACATCCCACCTATGCTTTAAAACCGGTCTTAGGTTTCAGGTTTACTTTGTTTCCAATATAGGCCACTGAGAGCATCTCCTTCCATTACGAATCCACAGAACAGTACATAATTACTATCTTCTTTCCCTGCTAGGACGCTTTTTAGATTCAGCAAACCATAAAAAGACATACAGAACGTTTGGGAATCTTACTTAAAGGCATCGTACTGACTGATGATCCTTCAAAATACTAGGGGAAAAATATGGAATGCTTACAAGAAACTAAATAATCACTAAACTCTTTGCTTTTGTTAACTTAGCAGCCTTATCACCAATAGTCACAATGATCATCACACCTCACTAAACAGAACATTAGAACTTCATCTAACACCACACAATACCCCACAACACACTGGCCCCGTCCATACATATATTTCAGTCTCAAGGGACACACCTCCCACCAGCTGACACACAACTAACAAGAATCACACAGCTCATTCAAAACAGATGAGAACCACTGAACAAGCCTACCATGACCAGATGATGGATCACAATAAGACCACCCATCGCACAGATCATCTGACTACACAAAGGAGATGTATTGATACCTTTGCACATTAACATGATCAATAAGCAGCAAACGTGGTATTAAGAGAAGGTTGCCATATAACTACCAGCAAGTCATCCACCAAAGGAACTACTGTCAACAAAAATCATACTTGGGAACGTCATGCACACTATGATAAACACTTAACAACCAACCTAGCCCTAACACTGGCAAATTTAAAAAAGCACGAGTTTGGTGGAAATTGCAAAACTCGAATCTCTAGCCCCTCGGAACACCTCTATTTAGAATACCCATGGCAGTACAGACCATAACATATCTCTGCTATTGTCATTATAAACTTCAACTAATAATACAGCAGGGCTAAGAAATTGGTGATACAATGAGCTATAATAAAAACCACTTAACATTACAGGACAGCACACAGCTCAAGATAATAATTAATGGTTACATTAGGGCGTGTAGGGCACCAATGTAAAGACAAACTGCATTCATGTTTTAGACCTAATGAATACTGCAGCATATTTTTGTGGATCATAAAATCACCGTTTAATACAGTATCTTAAGAGGGGAGGACACGGCTGGACATAGTTGTGAAAGAGTTTAATAACAAAACAGCAAAATATATTAAATACAAACATTGGCAAAGCCAGTAGGTCTGATCTAGCTTTAAAGGAACGTTGTATACTAGTGTGGAGCATAACAAGTAGATGACATGGGAACGGATATGTATGTGTGTGGAAACTAAGAATAATATTGGTGTAGGTAAAAATGTGAGGCAACTGTGGCACTGTCATACCAGATCTAAAAATCTATATAGGTTATTGACTGCCCCCCACCCATCTGAGCTACTGCAAGAGAACGTCATAAATTATCTATAGTTATCTAAAACACTTTACTAGCATTTCAAAGTTGTCTGTGTGTCCCTAAAAGTTCATGCTCGAGCAACTGGACAAATAAACATAGTGATCATTGCTGTGTGGAAGCACACAACTTCTGCCCAATAAAAATAAGTACTCCTGACTGCCACAATGTGGGCGGGGAAAAGACCCTTTCATAGCGGACTCGCAAATAATTTCCTGGCGACAATCTGCTGTCAAGTCAGACCAAAAAAATACCTGTACTATTGAAGCTGAAATGATAATTATAGTTGGCTGAATTACATTTGGCAAAGCAGCTATTATAACAGAAATAAGTAAAGGAAGGGAAGCAACCACAGGCAGTAAATTGAAATCAAAATACTCAGTAAGATACAATGAAGCATTAGCGTGTATGCTGGCAAAGAAAAACATGTGTACTTATTAGTGGGGAGTATGCTTTTAAGGTAAGAACAAACACCAAACCGTTTTTCCAAGTTTTGAGAAACAATGCAAGTAAGCCAGCCATTCCAATAGTTAGGAAAATGTTACCCAGAGTGTGGAGTTATAATTTTACATTTGAGTAATTGCCAAACTAATTATCTTTCAAGAATTTATTAGAAGGTGGGAAAAATAGGACAATACAGAGTTATGATTGGGAGTAGGGCAATTCATGAATAAACTAGTTGTAAATTTAGAAGCAGATCGCTAAATTAGAGGCAGGAGTACTAAACAAGATTACAATAACGTAACTTCGGAACAATGCGCGCATGGTAAAGACAGAAGTTCACAAACAAAAGTAAGGCTATTATACCATAATGGCTTATAAGGGATGAATCGGCTACTTACAATGTATTTGTATGAAAACGTGTACCATCAAATGAAAGAAACAAGGACTGCTGGGGGTTAGGATTATGGCCAAACAACGAGAACTAACAGTGGTGTTGGCTAGCAATGGTCAAAAACAACGAAACAACTGAGGGGGATGTGTTGTACACAAGAAGGTTATTACGCCTCCTGGGCCAACAATAACTAACGAAGTCATCCTTTGCGAGGTGTGATCAAAAAGAGAAATAAATATAATTGTCCCTTTGCTTGCTTTACTATGAAGAGAGTGCACTGGATTGTTCCACTTGCTTCTTTCGGAGAGGTTCATCTTTTCTCTTTCGCAACCTCAATTCTCTCTTCATAACTCTCCCCTTTCCACCACCCATGAGGGCAGGCCTTACCAGCTCCTTTTATGTCTCCAGCTTCACTACACACTAAGGGACATATGTAGGAACACATTTTCCCATTGACACAGAATGGGAAAAACCCTTTGCTACATCTGGCCATTAGTGTTGGCATGTTTAACGACCACGCCGTCCACAACGCGCCTTCCTGGTTCCACCTTTCGTGCCTCCACTTTTCCTCTTTTCCACTTTTCCATGTATCCTTGTGTATCACTCAGCGCTACAAATCCAAACTTATAGCAGATTTGTGTGCTATGAGGTGTGTGTGTGTGTGAGGGGGGCGGTGGTAACAAAACAACAAAAAAATGTAAACAGTCCTTCCCAGTGGCGGTAGGTAGACCGATGTACACGCTCCTATTTACAAGCAGGACAAAATACATTCAGCGGAGCTGGCAGCCCAAGATCAGACGATAGGCCGAGAGCAGGGTTACAGGAAGATAATGTTTCAATGTAATAAGAAAGCAAATACAACTAGAACGCGTGAGATAAAACTGAAAACGAAATGGTGGGAGCGCTCTGTAGATAGCAGTTGGAGTTCGGACGTGTATTTAATACATGCGTTCCTTTGACACCGTTATCTGTAGTGGGGCGTTACTATGGTATCAATGTGCCGTACTACATAGCACTGCCTACAACTCTTCTGCCCACAAAGTAACCACACTTGTCACACAGACCTTGTTGGTTAGGTCCACTCATGCCACCCCTTCGTCAGAGCATGCAATGCCCTTCTTACACAATATGAGACCAATGATCGAGGGCTGTCGGAACGCAGTACCCTTACTCCATACGGGTGCTTAGACACGTATGCAGACCCTCTCCCAACCCCCATACACGCAATTAAATAATACTCTGTAAAAGACATAGTGTAAATAGGTCAACACACAAGGCATTACTCCAACAACTAAACCACCACACCCCCATTCTGCCTTTGGGCACAGACTATCCCCGTCCCCCTGCTCCCAGAGTGCTCCCATCCCAGTCTCTGAGGCTGGTGAAACTCAGCACCACTCTGACTCCAATCCCTATCACAGCCTCGGCTTCCTACCTGGGTAGCGGCTCCATCAGACATCTTGGCCAGAATAGGGGGCTCCTTTGTCGGCTCCGGGGAGGGCCCCGGTATGCTACCTTCCTTATCCAGGGCGGCCACCTTTCCTCTCTGTTGGAGAGGTTTTTATCAACCCAACCGCGCTCCAGCTCCAGACAGTACACTGTGTCTGCCCACCGACACCAGGGTTATTGCAGCTGAGCGGGAAGGGGTGGAGGGCTAGGGGCCTTCGAAGGAACGCAGGGGGTGGGCAGAGAACAGAGAGGACAGGCAATTCCCAAGGTGCAAGGGCCAATTTTATGAGTACAACGATAGGATTGCCCAGGCTGGAGTAGACAGGAGAAGGCCCAGGCTGGGGGATGGGAAACAGAGAATGACTAAACTGTGGTGGGCACAGAGGGCTAGTCTGCGAAAAGATGCAGGGCCCTAAGGCAGGATCAGCGACTGCGGGTGGAGCCTGGACCAGAGGAGGGCCTAATTCAGGAAGAAGGAGGGGAACTGGGGAGTAAAGCAGGGATTCAGGAAGCGGGAAGGAGACTAATGAGGATGGGCGGGTCATAACCAGCAAGAGAGACGTATGGGGCGGCGCTTCGCTGTGTGCACATCCCTGGTACTCGCGCATGAGTTCTAAAGGAAGCAAGAAAAAATGGGCGGAGAAACGCTACGTCCAAGACGCATGCGCTATAGGAGGTGCGACACACTTTCACGGATTACTTGTTTAACTGGATACACCTTCGAGATCGCGAGGATTGGAGGAGAAAGATGAAAGTGTGTGTAACTCAAGAGAAGGGGTGGGCACCTGAGTGGTAGTCCTGACTGCAGCTGCCCGGCGCTTCGCCTATCAGCCCGTGCCGGTAGTGGATGTGAACGCGCTAAGAGATTAACAGGGAGAAACACATGTCGGCTCTAGCTCTAAGAGCCCCGTGCTCATGCCGAGCCTTGAAAATATTTGGAATGTAATTAGCAAACATATTAGAACATGATAAGGTGTCTTCAAAATTCAGCTAAGTGTATTTCTTCACAAGCTGAAGCATTTCACCTTAGTCCCTCATAATTCGGGTGAAAAGATCTTGGGCCAGACGTATCAAACATTCTTTAGATCGCAAAGGGCCAGCAAAAATGCATTTTGGTATGTATCAAGTCCAATTTGCGATTCAGTAACTTGTTATTGAATCACAAATTGGATTTGCGACTAAATACCAACTCGGTATTAGGATGGGGCATGTCAAGGGAATACCTTCCTTATATCGAATTGAAGAGGTATGTTTGATTGTTTTGTGACAGTGAATGCGATCGCAAAACAATCATAGATACCACCAATTTCAAATTGGTGGTAACCCATTCGCAAAAGGGAAGGCATCACCAAGGGTCTCCTTCCCCTTTGTGAATGCATGCAAAAACATTTTTTAGGAGCAGGCAGGGGTTGCACGGACCACTTCCTACTCTTAAAAATGTAAAGATAACTTTTCAATTTTCTTTTTTAAAGCCTGCCATTTTCCTTTAAGGAAGAAAACGGGCTGCATTTAAAATCAAAAAGACTGTTTTCTTTAAAAGCAATCACAGACATGGTGGTCTGCTGAGCCCAGGAGGCCACCATCCCTGTGATTGTAGCCATTCGCAATGGGTTGCAAATTGTGACCTACCTCATGAATATTAATGAGGTAGGTCCATTTGCGAGCCCTTGCGAATCGCTATATGAAACTCCTGGAGTTTCATACACTCCAATAGCGATTACTTAATTGCGATTCACAAAAAAATCGCAATTTGGTAATCGCTATTGGAAATAATGATACATCTGCCCCCTTGCTACCCAAAATCCGGGACATTTTGCAAAAACAGAGGAAGGACTACAATTTTACACCAACAAAGTAACAAAGAATTTCCTGGCTATCGAGAAGGAAAGTTTCAATTCTGTTAAGGACACGGAGGCAAGTATTATGGATTTCTTTCTTCACTATTTATTATTACAGCCAGTTCAAAGTTCAACAAGAAAAAACATAAACACTACATATCCCATGAGTCCAACACACCTCCATGGTAACCAATATCCAATCCCTACACGTTCCAAATGTCCATATATATCATCTGTTGTCAGGGTCCTTCCTTGACTTCACTGCGATCGGAGGCTAAGGCATCCTCAAGTCAGTGATGCATCTGTTCCTATGAGAATAATGTAATATACGTGAGAAAAATGAACCACTTTCCCAATTCAAGCTGAATAAAATAACCCTTCAGTATCCCATGCCCTAGACTGGCAAACACCTTCAAATCTTGAAGCAATTGAACATTAGCAAAGCATACAATATGTACACAATCCATTTACTGCTTAAACAGCATGTTTTAAAACCTAAATAACATCTCTGCAAAGATCCTGGCTTTGGTAACCAGTGAGGGAGGAGACACAAGCACTGTGTTGGGTGGGATTATCCTCGCCTCCATGTCCTTAATAGAATTGAAACTTTCCTTCTCAATAGCTAGGAAATTTCGAATTTTATGTCGGGACCAGAGGCGAGAATTATGCATGTTTAAAGCTTACTACCTCAGCGATGCCTCCTGGTGAATCTGTTTAAAATAGAACCGTTTGAAATTGGATTCTGACAACCAATCGGCCGCATTCATGATGTCCTCCAATCAACCACCTACCTGGATGGCTTTGGAGACCATGGCACCCCTAGTGGAGTGTGCCCTGAATGTTCTCACAGTGATACCTCCTTCATCATAATCCATTTTACCCACCTTGCTATAGATGGGGAGGATACTGCGTTAAAGGATTTCTTTATAGAAATTAACAATTGTCTCTCCCCAGGGACCGATATTCAGCTGTCATTTCCTCATATGCATTGAGGCATCTGACAACGCAGAGCTTAGGAGCATTCTCAAAAGCAGGATAAGTTACCGATCTGGTATTGCATTTGATTCTTCGGGAGATAATGAAGGTTACCCCTTCGTGCGAGAAAGCCCGGGCTGATATGTCCACGACTCTCACATCTGATACTCTTTTGCCAGATATGGGGCAAAGCAACGTAACTAATTTTGTCGACAATTCTTTCCTTCAAAAGTATTGACTGTTCTGCCAAGAAGACAGGAAGCGTAACACCTCATTGACATTCCAAAGCACTGAATATCCAGGTTTCGGATGACCTTGAGTAGCTTGCAAACCCAGGCATGTTCCCCCACCGAAACACTGTGAAGCGGGGGATGCCCCCCAAGATTGCTGATCTAAAAGAGTTGACTGAGCAGAACAAAAGGCCCGAGCTGATCTATATCTCGTACGTGTGTCAGGTGTCCAGGCCTGGCGGATGAACCTCTCACCCTCTCTTGAAAGTCTATTGTCTTCCCAACGACTCCTGAAATTCTCCACGCCATAAGACTGAGATGGCCCTGGAGAACCATGGGGTGAGGCTGACCTCAAGGGTCCAAGAGTATCCGTGGAAAAGACAGAATAAGGAGCGGGAAGTCGTGAGAGAGTTCCAACAGAGTTGGAAACCACGCTTGTGACCTCCACAATGGCGTTATCAACACTACCAATGCCCTCTGACGACGTACTTGAGCTGACACTCTCAGTATCAACAGGAAGGGGAGAATAGCGTAAACCTGATCTTTCCCCCAATCCTGCAAGAACGCATCCACCACCAATGCCCCCGTATCGGTTCGCCAGCTGAAGTTCCTCAGCAGTTGGGTGTTGAGTCTGGGCGCAAAGAGATCCACTGATCACGGTCCCCAGCGATCCATGATCGACAAAAATACGTTTCTGTCCAGTCGCTGGTATCCTCCAGAAATCTGGAGTTCCAGTCCACTAGAGCATTCTGGGAACCCAGAAGGTATTCCACCATCACCGAGATTTGATGTTGGAAGCAATAACGCCAAAAGTCCTTCATAAGCTCCGCCAAAGCTCTCAAGCGCGTGCTGCCCAGATGGTTTATATACTGGACTGCGGACACATTGTCCATTCTTAATAGGACGCAACATGAGCCCTTGTCTTGCGTCAGAGACCTGATCGCAAAAGATCCCGCAAGGAGCTCCAAGCAATTTATATGGAGATTGGGCTCCTGCTAAGTCCATCGACCTCCCATCAAAATCTCTCCATATCTGGCCCCCCAGCCCTGACGGCTGGCATCTGACTCGATGATCAGATCCGGCGAGGACCCAAAGATCGTTCTGCCGTTCCAAGCCTCCATGTGATCAAGCCACCATTGGAGCTCCATCCTTGCCTCCTGGCAGAGGGATATCAGTTCAGAGTAAGTTACTCCGCGTCTGAGATGCTGAGTCTTCAGGCGCTGTAGTGGCCTGTAATGTAGGGGTCCTGGGAAGATGGCCTGTATTGAGGATGACAGGAGCCCCACAATTCTGGACAACTGCCTGAAGGAAATCCTGTCCCTTCTCATAACCTTCCCCAGTTCCTTCTTGATCTTGGCCACCTTTGGGGCTGGAAGACTGAGAGAGGCCGTTTTGGAATCTATGAGAAAACCCATAAAGGTCATATTCTGTGAGGGAAGAAGTTCTTATTTCTGCCAATTTATTATGAACCCCAACTCCTGGAGCAGAATAATAGTCATATTCGCGTTGAAAAGCAGTTGGGAGCAGGACTGATTCCATCAAGAGGATATCGTCCAGATAAATTATCAGAAGCACCCCCTGAGTCCTGAGGTGCTCCACCACTGGTTTGAGCAGTTTCGTGAAGCACCACAGTGCAGACGATAGTCCGAATGGGAGACATTTGAACTTGAACACTTGTTGCCTCCACACAAATTATAGAAAACTGCAGAAAACCCATTTGTTGAAAGCCTGTAGATTGATAACCGGGCTCAAACCTTTTTCTTTCTTTTCTACCAAGAATATATTGCTCAGGAAACCCCTGGGATGGAGAACTGATTTGTGGATGGCCTCCTTCACAAGAAGATCTTGAACCCCTGAGTCTCTCAGTGCCATGTCTGATTCAGAGAAAAATATGGATTTCAGGGGGGACTCCTAGACTGGGGTTCCCCAGAATTCTATGTGGAAACCTTCCACCGTCTGCAAGACCAGAGCGTTGGCGTTTATATCTGCCCACCTGTGTGCAAATCTCGGCAACCTCCCCCCAAGGGCCCGAGGGGAAGAAGGGATAATGCTTACCGTTAGTTCCTCCTGGGGCTTATGCTACGCCACAGGCACCTCTCCTGAGTTTGCTCTTCCCCAGTTGGGGAAGAATGTGCCTTGTCAGCCATCCCGTTATCCATTGTTTCTCTTGGAATATGTGGTATTTGGGCCCTGTTGGTTAAAGCGGCTGGAGGAGCAACCTCTCCTCTTCCGGCCCCGCCAAAAGCCTTCCCAGTGAAAATCTTCTTTATGGAGTGTGACGGGCCGTTGCTACAACCAATGGACCCGCCCTATTCCGAGGACAAAAACGGCACTGCCACTCCCGACCGGGAAGTGCATTACTGGCTGCCCAATCCCCTTTCGTATCCGGGAGCTGAAGGGCAGAGACAGCGGCTTTGCGACGTTTTTGGTTTAAACACAGAGGCCGGACCAGCTGAGGGGAGGGAGACGGACAAGAGCGGAAGGAGTAGCAGAACCACCGAAGACATCGACGAAGGGAGAAGAGAAGACGCCACGGACAGCTGTGGATCGGAAGACCCTGACAGAGATCCAGAGTCCAGCACCTGTGGCACAGGTTGCCCCCAGCGCGAATTCCTGCCACTCTTGGGGAAAAGCATGGCCCCCTCAGGTGGGTGGCTACCCTAAACTGGGGGAAAAGGAAGGGAATACGGGAGGAGGGTAGGAACGGTATTTTCTTGTGTTTTGTGTAGGAAGGGAGGTGATGGGACAGCACACTTAAAAGGGAACAAACAAAGGGGGTTTAGGGGAATCTGTACAACACATGGTGCTATTAGAAGGACTCATAAACTGAACCAGGAGGCAGGAAAGAAAACAGGAAAAGGGGGAAAAGGACCAGAGAAGGAAGGCGGTCTTAGTGTTCAAGTCCAAACCTAGGATACTCTAGATAAAGCCAGACGTGGGAGAAGTGCGAGCCCAGACAGACCCTAAAGAAGAGAACCGGAGAACTGTGAGAACAGAGAAAGAGGGAAAGAAACAACTATAGAAAATAAGCGGAAAGCACGTGAGAAGAGAGAAACGACAGGAGAGATAAAAGAAGAAGCAGCCAGCATAGGCCACAGAAAAGGCAAAGGAGAGCCAGAAAGTACTTCAGAGGAGACAAAAGCAAAAGGGGGGTGGGGGAGAACATAAAATAAAAGAAAACAGAAACCTATAGCAAAGGATAGCCTACTTCCCGAACTATTATCGTTCTTGTTCCCACATGGGCCTCCTGGGAGCCCTGAAACGAGAAGAAGAATGAAAGAGACAGTCATCGTACACACGGGAATCATAGAACCATGGGAACCATACCTTTAACTGCAATAAAAGTCACCATCTCATTCGACCACTGACTACGTGTCCTTATAGCGCCGTCCTGCTACATGGAGGTTTGTGCTTTATCCAGCGCTGAAAATGTAGCTACAAATTTTCCCAGCTCCTTGGCAAACGGATCGCCAAACAGGTGGCCTAGGCGACTGCCCCTGTCTCTAAGCCTGAGAGCTCTCCCAATTTGGGGTCTATCTTTAACAAAAGGGAGAGGTGCCTCTCCGCCGAGATGGTGCAGTTGGCATTTACCAGAAGACAAACTGCCCTCTGGGCCCAGCCTGCCATGATGTCCCTAGACAGAGGTCTGTCTGTGTGCTTTACCTGCTCGGCTTCGTGAATTACTTGTGTCAGGGGTCCTAACACATCCAGTAATTTGTCCTGACAGGCCCTCCAGGAACGATCAATGCCCTTTTTTGGGTCTTTGCTGTACTTTCCGAAGAAAGTACACAGTTTGGGGTCGATATCTGGCGTCGCTGTCACTTTGCCCGCAAGAGTAGGGCGAGGGCTTTCTGCCCTAAATCTGGCCTGGACCTCTTTGTCAAGAGGTTGCCTAATTTTGCTGGCCACGTAGTCAGCTACTTTCTGATCCGGTCGCCTGTCTGAGGATCTGGGGTGGTATATACCCTCAGGGTCAAACATGTCCAAAGTGGACACGTCCCCCTCCTCTGGGTCTGGCGTGGCCGGAACCGGGCACCATGGCCGACGGGAGTCTTGATCCTCATCTGAGTATTTATCACCCTCTGTGTCGCCCTCTCCCCGTATGGGTGACCCCCGGTTGGGGTCGAATATGAGGTCAACCTCTTCACCAGTCTCTCTAGGCCATATCTCTTCCCGGGAGGGTGCTCACTTTAGCGTGTGCACTCTCTTATGGAAGGCTTCTGTGAGGCATTCAAAGCCCTCCAGGTGCCCGCGTCATGCTTGGGTGATTTCTTGGGAACTGCTGCTGTGCTATCACCCTGGCCTGATCCAGTCTCCCCAAACATGCCTGTCCCCTTTGAGACTCGCTCTCCTTTAGAGGGGCCAGGGCCTTGGTGATGGCCTGTGACAGAATGGCATCCACCTTGGGCGGGAGGTGCCGCTGAGAGGGGCCTTCCTCTGAGGCCAGATTGGGGAAAAAATTGTGGTCCTGAAGGGACTGCATTATCACCAGAGGGTAGGATACACAGGGGTTAATAGAACTGACATAAACACACGCCCTGAGCATATTAAGGGCAGCCCCGCACTCCTTCTGTCAGATTTTGAGATGGACAGCCTCTGCGTGCGATTCCCGCTATTTGCCACTGTAAGGGTTAATCCTGACAGCAATGCGGTGTCCTGTGGGGGTTGGAGGGGTTAAAAATGAGCCCCAGGCTCTATCCTCTTCAGCACAACTGATGAAACGATCAAGCGCAGATAGCAACTCCATCAGTTTCACAAACGCACTCGGAATCTCTGCAGTGGCCCAAAAGTGCGCCCTCTGGTGGACCCAACGTGTCACTGTGAGCCGAATCTGCGCTTGGGCTGATTTTGCCTGACGCGCAATCATCAGGTGACAGAGTAGAGTAACACAGAGTAATATGATCAGGCAATAAGCATACAAATTGCAATAATTTTCAAAATAGCTATATGAGGCAGTAAGGGCAAAAGAGACTTAACTGACGCTCGAGCAGTGAAGAAAGAGGAAGGACCCTGAGAACAAATGATGTAGTGTTTATGTTTTTTCTTGTTTGAAATTTGAACTGGCTGTTATAATAAATAGTGAAGAACGAAATGCATAATCCACGGCTCTGGTCCTGACATAAAATGCCAGCCATTATCCACATAGAAACACAGGAGAGGCACTAAAGAAAATAAGTAAAATGTAATTTTTAAAATCATTATCATGCCTCTTAATTAAATTTCTTACTTATAACAGCTGCTAACGATCCCTGTTTTGGAACACCTAAAAAAGTGTCTCTTACTGTTTTCAGGTGACCTTCTCTGAAAACCGGGACATGAGATAAATATGCCGAATTTATCCAGGACAGCTGTTGAAAACAGGACGGTCCTGCAAATCCGTGGCACCTGGTCTCCCTAACCATAATAAATGTCTACATTATGGAATATTTAAAAAAAAATAAGTTTTTAAACAGGCACCAAGAAATATTCTTTCCTCAGCACTGATGACCAGGCTATTAATGAATTAAGAAGTAAGTCACCTGTCATGTGAATTCACATGTGGCCCAATTCTTTTTATAAACAGTGCATCGTTTTAGACTATTATTTTTTTACAGCGCACATCCTGAATTCACATATTTGAAGGTGCTCTCTTATGTGATAACAGAGTGAAATAAGGTTCACATACTTTGGTCTAGCAGAGAAGGTGGGATTGATCCCACATTTTCCCACTTCACAAATTCACGAGTTTTGCCAGGATGCGGAGTTGAGGAAGGGATTCAAATCTGGTTCCCCATGTTGGAGAGGAGAGAATTATGGCCCTCTTTACAACATTGGCAGTAAAAGGCGCTTACCGCCGTGCAGAAGCCTGCCAACACACCGCCGCGGCCGCGGAAATCCGCCACAGCCATTATGACCCATAGCTCGGAATCTGCCAAAATTCAGAGACCCACACAAGTCTGCCACACCAAAGGTCAGTGATAAACTGGTGAAAACAAAACCTCCACGTCACGCCAACAGAAATACGCCCACAATATCACGACACACAAATCCACGCAGCAGTCTTTCAACCGCGGTATTCCATTGGCGGGACACACCGCTGCTCTCAAAATACATACACTTTTACAAAACACAGCCACTTTGGACAGTTCAAAATACACACACCTGATACACATACACACACCACTCCCACACACCCATTACAATATAAAACACACACCCACATCACCCACAACCCCCTACGACCACAATTACTGAGAGAAGGCCAGAGAGAGGCACCACAATCTACAAACAAGCATCCACAGGCACACAATACCATCACCCACATAACTTCCACGCACCTCACACAACACACCACTAAATATCACCCAACACATCACTACACACACCACCCCACACATCACCCACACCACCCCATGGCACGGCAAAGACACCCCAGGTTCTCTCAAGAGGAACTCAGGGTCATGGTGGAGGAAATCGTCCAGGTAGAGCCACAGCTATTCGGATCACAGGTGCAGCACACCTCCATAGCTAGGAAGATGGAGCTATGGTGCAGAATAGTGGCAGGGTTAACGCAGTGGGACAGCACCCAAGAAATCGGGATGACATCAGGAAGAGGTAGAACGAGCTACGGGGAAAGGTGCGTTCCGTGGTCTCAAGACACCACCTTGCGGTTCATCGGACTGGCGGCGGACCCCCATCTCCTCCCCCACAACTAACAACATGGGAGGAGCAGGTCTTGGCGATTCTGCATCCTGAAGGCCTCGCAGGTGTAGATAGGGGAATGGACTCTGGTAAGTCAAATCTTAACTATTACATCCCCCACCCTACCTGCATGCTATCATATACCCCCACCCTCACCGTCACCCCCATTACTCCAACTCCTCACAAATGTCCCAACATCACAAACCACATATCCTAACACCAAGCCCTGCATGCAACAACAAAGCATGGACACCCATCACCAAAGCATGGCCACTGCACATACCCATACACCCCACTAAACCACCATCACACAAGGTCCCACACAGGAATGCAAGCACTGGGGTACACGGTCACCCACCTATTGCACACCATGGCACACACATATGTAATAAACATCCTTTTATACCCCTGCAGGACCCCTACCCAACGTCACTGGACAGGAGGGTCCACCAACAGAAGAGGCCCACAGTGATGACAGCAGCTCTGTCCAACTGGATCTAGATGACCAGCCCGGCCCATCGGGGACCTCAGGACAGTCGGTTCCCCTGACACAGTCACAGGCCACCACAGAGCTTCCCCCCTCTGGAAACACCAGCACAGCATCCACCCAGCGCGCCCATACCTCTGTCCCCAGGACACGTCAAGCAGCAGTGTGTCCACCACTACAGGGAACCCAGGCTAACCCACCACCCCAACAACAACAGGGGCCTGAGGGCAGTGGTAGTGGGCACACGGTCCAGGGGACGGAGGCCCAGGAACACAGGGGAACTGGGAGGGCTGCTGTGCGACAGGGGAGGACAGGCCAAGGGAACCCACTCTCCACGAGGCCCTCTCCAACATCATGGGAGCCTACCACCACTCCCAGGAGACGATGGCAACGGTACTGGCCAAGTTTCAGGAGACCCAGCACCTGCAGGAGGAACAGTATTTGGGCTTCAGGGAGGAACTCAGATCCATCAATTCCAGCCTGGGCACCATCGTAGGGGTGCTGAAGGAAGTACTCAACACCAGGAGGGACACTGTGGCACAACAAGGGGCCCCTGACACTAGCCTGGATGATGAACTGCCCACCACCTCCGCCGGCCCTAGTGGACAGGAGGCACTGCCACAGGACCACCACACCAGCACCCAACCCCCTGCAGAGGGAGAACCACCCCGCAAACGGTCCCTGAGATCCAGGACAAAGGCAGAGAACGATACCAAGACCCCCGCCAAGAAATGAGACCACCCTGAATGTCATCTTTCTGTCCCACTTTGTCACCCTGTCCATCCTCAAACTGCCCCAGCTCCACTTCCTATGCCCATTTGGGCAATGCACCTGTGAGACTAATAGACTGGACTCTGCCATGGACATTCCTCCACCATCACCCCTCACCATTTTACAACCCCCTCCAATATATGACCACTTAAATAAACACCATTGAAGTACAAAACAATCTGGAGTCAGTCTGTGATTTCGAAATAGTGTATTAGCAATTACAGTGGAAAAATGCTATATCAAATGTAATGTCAACATACCTATGTCACACAGCTCTAGTCCATGAGGAAACAAAGCAGATGTCACACTGTGGGACACACATCTGTGAAATCGTAAGGGAAAGTGACAACTCAGCGACCATACACTGGGTGAAAACGACAGACAGTAGAGAGGTAGTAGTGTTAAAGTAAATGTAGTTGGCTGGTTTGTATTCGTACCTGTGTCTCACTGGAAATATTGCAGAATCAACGAGTTCCTGTTGTCCATGTCCTCTTCTTCTGCTTCCTCGTCTTCACTGTCCAAAGGCTCCACAGCTGCAACAACACCGCCATCTGGACCATCCTCCTGCAGAAAAGGCACCTGTTGTCGCAAAGCTAAGTTGTGAAGCATACAGCAGCCCACGATGATCTGGCACACCTTCTTTGGTGAGTAGAATAGGGATCCACCTGTCATATTGAGGCACCTGAACCTGGCCTTCAGGAGGCCGAAGGTCCCCTCTATTATCTGATGAGTTCGCCCATGGGCCTCATTGTAGCATTCCTCTGCCCTTGTCCTGGGATTCCTCACTGGGGCCAGTAGCCATGACAGGTTGGGGTAACCAGAGTCACCTGCAAAAGCTGAGGGACAACTGTTAGACACACACTAACCTGTAGGGATATCCCTAGACCCAGACAACCATTCCCACTGACTTGCTTCCAGGTGCTCACCTAATAGCCACACACAGTGCCTCTGGAGTTGCCCCATCACATAAGGGATGCTGCTATTCCGCAGGATGTAAGCGTCATGCACTGAGCCAAGGAACTTGGCATTAACATGGGAGATGTACTGGTCTGTCAAACACACCATTTGCACATTCATGGAATGATAACTTTTCCGGTTTCTGTACACCTGTTCACTCTTGCGGGGGGTACCAAAGCCACATGGGTCCCATCAATGGCACCTATGATGTTGGGGATATGTCCCAGGGCATAGAAGTCTCCTTTCACTGTAGGCAAATCCTCCACTTGAGGGAAAACGATGTAGCTCCGCATGTGTTTCAGCAGGGCAGACAACACTCTGGACAACACGTTGGAAAACATAGGCTGGGACATCCCTGATGCTATGGCCACTGTTGTTTGAAATGACCCACTTGCAAGGAAATGGAGTACTGACAGCACCTGCACTTGAGGGGGGATTCCTGTGGGATGGCGGATAGCTGACATCAGGTCTGGCTCCAGCTGGGCACACAGTTCCAGGATTGTGGCACGGTCAAGCCTGTAGGTGAGGATCACATGTCTTTCCTCCATTGCCGACAGGTCCACCAGCGGTCTGTACACCGGAGGATGCCGCCATCTCCTCACATGTCCCAGCCGACGGTGCCTATGAAGGACAACAGCGAGCACAGAGTCAACCAACTCAGAGGTATGTACCCACAGCTTACAAAGAACACGAATCATAATCCGAAATTTGGCCTGTATGAGTGTTGAGGCAAGGCCTAGGTATGTGTGACGCAGTTAAAAATTAAGCTATGTGGGCCCCTGAAATGGCGGCTGCCTGACCTGTAAAGTGGGACAATGGGATGTGAGGTAACTGCGCTGGCGTTGTACACTGTCGCGGTAGGCGGTCGAAGACCGCGGCGCAATGCTGCATTGGTTAACATTGGACCCTATGGGTCCCAGGAGCCAATGATGATGTTTGCTGGCGGTAACGGTACGCACCGCCGTGGACGTGACTGCCATTTTCTATCTGTTCAACCACTCGATACCTGATCTGCAACAGGAGAGGACCTACACTGCAAGTGCTGCTGTGACCTCGGTCTGGAAGAGACAATGGCTCGTGCGTCTGGGGAAAGGGCCCCTGCCCTCACATCGGAGGAGTTGGAGAACTCTACGGTCCTCCAGACAAACAGGTAAATACACTGGGAGCATGCTGTATGGGCTTTGCCTGTGTGGAGTGGGGTGGATGAAAGATGGTGGGGTGGAGATTGAGGTGTGCATGAAACGATGGTGAGTGCATGTGCATCATGGTAAGGGTAGGGATGCGGGCCAATGACTGTGACGGTGCATTTGGTAATAACTTTTCTTTTCCCCCTGTACAATTTATGTAGGTCAGCGCCCACCAGAAAAAATATATTTGGCATGCCATCGCCAAGGACGTCGGGACCCTGGGGGTCTACCACAGACGGAGCGCCTACTGCCGTAAGAGATGGCAGGACATTCGCCGCTGGAGCAAGAAGACGGCGGAGGCCCAGCTGGGGATGGCCTCCCAACATGGGAGGGGTACCCGTCGCACCATGACCCCCCTGATGTTCAGGATCCTGGTGGTGGCGTACCCGGAGTTGGATGGGCGCTTGAGGGCATCACAACAGCCACAAGGGGGTGAGTACACTCTCATTCTGCTGATTTTGCGCGCAGTGGAGGTGTCTGGGGGGCGAGGTGGGCTGTGGGTTTCCCTAGGCCAGGGCGCGTGTGCTAGTTAGGTCCCCTTGTTCTGGCAGACCCTGTGGCACCCCACCCCTCCTGTGTACAGTGCCAAGTACACCTAGTCAGGCTCCTGTGTCATCCATGTGTGCAGATGTCGTCCATAGCCTTGTAGGCCATGTCCCAGGGATTGAACAGTGGAGCCCAAGTGCGCGGCATAGTGCAGGGGGCTTCTGTGTCTGTCGTGTCCTCCAACGGTAGCGGTAATGCATGCACTCAACATGTCTTTCTTCTGTCGTCCCCCCTTTTTGTGGTCTCCCTTTCCTTGTGTGCATTAGCATCATCAGGCGGAGGAGCAGTGGCACCGGAGCAGGAGGGAGCTGCATCCCACATGGCCCTGGAGGGCGAGACTACGGACTCGGAGTTCACCAGTGGGACGGAGGGCGAGGGGAGCTCCACGTCGGGGACAGGAGCTGACACCAGTGACACGGACTCGTCCTCTGATGGGAGCTCCCTTGTGGTGGCGGCAACATCTGTGCCCCCGCATCTTCAGGTACAGCCGCCACCCACCCTACCAGCATCGCCCTCCCAGCAGCCCCTCAGCCTTTGCCCCGTGCCCGCTCACCCAGGAGGGTGGGCATCACCTTCGCCCTAGGCACCTCAGCCCCTGCCCCAGTCACCCCTGCTGCCCTCAGTGAGGAGGCCATTGACCTCCTCAGGTCCCTCACTGTTGGGCAGTCTACCATTTTGAATGCCATCCAGGGTGCAGAAAGGCAGTTGCAACAAACAAATGCATTCCTGGAGGGCATTAATTCTGGTCAGGCGGCCCTTCAGCGAGCTTTTCAGACTCTGGCCTCAGCACTGATGGCAGCCATTGTCCCTGTCTCTAGCCTCCCCCCTCCAACTTCCTACACCCAGACCCAATCCCCTTCAGACCAGCATACACACATGTCAACACACAAGAGAAGCTCTGGCAAACATAAGCACCACACATCCCACAGGCACTCACGCAAGAACCACACATGCAGACACACCTACATCCACTGCCTCCACTGTGTCCCCTTCCTCCTCGTCTCCCTCCTCCCTCCCAGTCCCGTCTACACTCACACCTGCATGCACTACATCTACAGCCACTACTTCCATCACTCCATACCTTCACCCAAAGTCACCAAACGAACACCTCCTACAACCACAACCTCTTCCTCCACTCCCAAACCCCCGCCAGCTACCCGTCCCAGTTTTCCCCAAAAACATTTCCTGTCCAACCTTGACCTCTTTCCCTCACCTCCCCCACCCCCTCCGTCTCCGAGGGCCCGACTCTCCAGGTCCTAACCTAGCACCTCAGCCACAACATCTCCGGGACCAGTGGTGCCTGTAGTGACCGGAATCTGGACTGCACCGGCCACCAGGGCAGCCAGTGTGGCACGGAGCCACAGCACGGACAGTCCCCCACCTGTCAAGCATCAAAAGTTGGCCAGTGCCTGGCGGGAGAGGGGGAAGACTCCAGCCACCAAAGCCGCTCCCAGGGGTACAGGTGGGAGTGTGGAGTCAGCTGCGACACCTTCCAAGGTGGGGAAGGACCACAAGAAAGTCAGCAAGTCTGGTAAGAGCAGCACGGAGGAGAAGACCGCCATCATCCACGCTGCCCAGGAGGCCACCGCCAGCACCAGCCCAGCTGCCCAGGAGGCGACCGCCACCAGCCCTGCTGCGCAGGAGGCGCCCGCCATCATCCCCGCTGCCCAGGAGGCCACCGCCAGCACCAGCCCAGTTGCCCAGGAGGCCACCGCCACCAGCCCTGCTGCCCAGGAGGCAAGCGCCACCAGCCCTGCTGCACAGGAGGCGACCGCCATCATCCCTGCTGCCCAGGAGGCCTCCGCCAGCACCAGCCCCGCTGGGCCAAACAGGACCGCCAGCACCAGCCCCGCTGGGCTATGAAGGACCGCCAGCCCCGCTGGGCCAGACAGGACCGCCAGCACCAGCCCCGCTGGGCCAAACAGGACCGCCAGCAGCTGAGTCACTGCAAAGGACCCCGCCGCCACAAGCACCGTTGAACAGGGCACCGCCGCAACAAGCACAGCTGAACAGGGCACTGCCGCCACAAGCACCACTGAACAGGGCACCACCGCCACAAGCACCGCTAAACAGGGCACCGCCGCAACAAGCACCGCTAAACAGGGCACCAGCTGCCCAGGAGGCCACCGCCACCAGCCCTGCTGCCCTGGAGGCGAGCGCCACCAGCCCTGCTGCCCAGGAGGCGACCGCCATCATCCCCGCTGCCCAGGAGGCCAACGCCAGCACCAGCCCTGCTGCCCAGGAGGCCTCCGCCAGCACCAGCCCCGCTGGGCTAAACAGGACCGCCAGCACCAGCCCCGCTGGGCCATGAAGGACCGCCAGCACCAGCCCCGCTGGGCCAGACAGGACCGCCAGCACCAGACCCACTGGGCCAAACAGGACCGCCGGCAGCTGAGTCACTGCAAAGGACCCCGCCGCCACAAGCACAGTTGAACAGGGCACCGCCGCAACAAGCACCGCTGAACAGGGCACCGCCGCCACAAGCACCGCTGAACAGGGCACCACCGCCACAAGCACCGCTGAACAGGGCACCACCGCAACAAGCACCGCTGACTCATGAGCGCCAAGGGCACTGACGCTACTGAGTCCGTCACGAGCAGGATGAAGCACTCTGGGCACAAAGCCCCCACCAGAACCAGTGGAGTATCACATCCACTACCTCTGTCCTTGGCAGGATGAAGCACTCTGGGCACCAAGCCCCCTCCAGAACCAGTGGAGTATCACATCCACTACCTCTGTCCTTGGCAGGATGATGCACTCTGGGCACAAAGCCTCCTCCAGAACCAGTGGAGAAAGGCATCCACTTGAGAGACGGTGGCTTTGCACTCCCCAGGATGGAACAGTGGGCAAACCACCCACTGTAGAGACTTGAGAGACTGTGGCTTTGCACTCCCCAGGATTGATCAGTGGGCAAACCACCCACTGTAGAGACTTGAGAGACTGCGGCTTTGCACTCCCCAGGATGGAACAGTGGGCAACCCACCCACTGTAGAGACTTGAGAGACTGTGGCTTTGCACTCCCCAGGATGGAACAGTGGGCATGTGGCCCCCTCGTGGATTTGGCGTAGTGCACTCAACCGGCTGAGGTGCACCCCCCTTTCCCTTCCCCCTGAGGTGCCTGTTTTATTGCTATCTGATGCCCCTGCAGTGTTCTCTCCGTCATGTTCGGGGATTGACTGTGGGCCTCGCCCATACCGTGTGGGCCCAGTGTTCCACGGACTTCAATGGAGCACTACTTGGACTACTATTCTTGGTCTATATTTTGTTTATAGTGTACATATATATATATTTTTGCGTACTGGATTTTAATATATTACAATGGTTACACTCATTTTCTTTGGTCTTTGCATTCTTCCGGCGGGGTTGCGGGGTGTAACTGTAATGTATCATGCTGTATTGGTATGTGTGTTGTCGTGGGTGAGGGTGGGGTTGGGGATGTTGCATACTGCGTGTGTGTGTCCCTGTTTTTTTCCCTCCCCCCTCCCCTGTGTCGTAGGTGCAGTACTCACCGTGGTCTTCGCCGCCGGCATTCGTGCTCCTGGTAGAGGAGCAAGAAGATAAGGGCTGGCAGGATCTGGAGTTCCGGCTCCATGGCGTCCTGATTCCTCGTGGGGTGTGTAGAGGTGAGCGTTTTCCCTTCGAAGTCCTGTTTCTGCTGTGTTTTTGTCCGCGGTGAATCTGCCCCGGAAAAGGTGGCGGATTGGTAGGTTGTGATACTGTGGGCGGTACATTGTCCTCCGCCTGTTTGTTGGCGGTGACCGCCAAGCTGTTTGTTTGTACCGCTGTGGCGGTCTGAGTGTTAAAGTGGCTGTCTTTGTTGGCGGTTTCCGCCATGGTCGTGATTCAAATTGGTTTTTTCGCTGGCCTGTTTACGGTCCTACTGCCGCTTTAACACCGACCGCCAGGGTTGTAATGACCACCTATATCTCTAGAAAGATGGAGATAATGGATGAATTCATGTCTCAGGATGACAGGAAAGATTTAGAGCTCTTGAGAGAAATGTATGTGAGGTGTTCATAACTCTGGAAGGAAGTGGGAGCACTTAGAGATTCAGACCTATGAAGAAAGGGATCCAAAGTGGATGGGAGGGATACTGGAGGAGTTCTGTGGCTGGAGGGGTGTTGTATATATACAGATTCACCCATTTTTCTGGTGTGGAATGAAACAATTCTACTTTTTCAAGTAGTGGTCTCGTCCCATCCCACGTCAGTAAACAGTATATAATGAAGATGCGGTCAGCTCTAAAGCGTTAGCTTGCTACCCATTTGTTCCACCAAACCCATGTGTGTAACTCTTTGTGGAGCTAGTGTGCGTCATTCACACAACCACAAAACTTGGCAACAAGATGGGCCCACTCACACGCATGCTTGCCACTTGCTGCCAACAGCAGTAATTTGTACCTCTCCGGGCCTGACAGCTCTGCCTGCATGGCCACCCAGCATGATTTGCTCCTCCATCTGTGGTCCCATAAGTGCATATTGCACATGTTTTTTCCCTTAATTGATGCTGCAAATCCAAGCAAAGAGAATGAGGGAGAGAACTAAAACACATGTGGGTGACAAGATCCAGCTTTAATTCGCTTCGTGTGTTCCCACAGCCAGCTTAGAGGCACCCGATTAAATATTGATTTTTGGATATTGGCGCCTACTGGCAGCAAGTATTACTGCACCTGCAACTCTATAAAATCCTCCTGAAACTTCTTTATGCCAACTTGTCCAACTAGCGACATACTTGCTACCTAAATACCAGAGCATAACTGAATAACACACAACCTTGAACATTTTCAACATGCTGTCAAACGCTACCGTCACAGTTCAATCTTTTGAAATGCTGTCTGCTCCCATCACCACTGCAATTGGTGTTCTGGATTGTAATATTTGGGAATTACCTTGTGGTGACAAAGGAAACTGCGCCCACTAAGAAACATGATCTGCTCCTCCATTTTGCAGGTAACAATGTCTATAAGATGTTTTGGTCCTGACGTAAAGCCCCAAGGTCCGACTTCATCTTATGTAGGCCTGACTCCATCTTAGCTAATTGATGTCGCTGTCTTCTCACTCCTAAACAATGGAAATCACAGACTTTTCCATTTTATGCAGAATCATTGTCATGCCTGCCATTAGATGAAAGTGTTGTCTTACCTTATCATGCTAAGAATGTGAAAGAGTCAAGCCATCCGATTGATGACATAGATATAACACTTGATGCAATATTTGTCTGGGTCAAACGTTTACTTTCCATCATGTCAAGGTTAAATAAGAATACTTACAGACATATAACCAAAATAATGTAGTCTGAATTGGCATCATTATACCTTATATGTTCATAAGGAAACATCTGGTACAGGCATCTTGATGCACACAATATATGTCAGACATTCCTAAACTTATGTCAAAAATTCAGATTTCCATTAAAATTTGATATATAAGGGCTAACACTTGATCACTTGCAAAGAGAGTTCCTTCGCCCAGTCTATCACTCGAGATTCTGCCAGAGACAGTCTCACCTACTGCCTGCACACTTCGCTGATGCTATGCGACATCTCACCTTAAGTAGATAAAGCTGAGTCCCAGAGGAAGACTACAGGATGAAGGACAGTGACACTCCCTTACTCCAAGCTTGAGAATATTTGCTCAAAAAACACAGGACGAATCTGAGTATGAAAATGATAATGTCTACTTCATCTCAGCTATCAGAAATGAGGTAAGCTAAAGCATCATTTGTAGCCATATTCTCATCTCAGTATTCTAGGTTCTAAAATCAATTGCCTTTTCGACACAGGCACAACTATATGCATCATGTCCAGACTAGATTATGAATCACTACAACCTCAGACCATACTCACAAACAGAACCACCAGGGTATACACATATAGAAGCAGAAAGCCACTGGAAATTGCAGGAATGGTATGCACCAAGATAACATATGACACCTGTTCAACTACAGTTCAGTTCTTTGTAGCAGAATCAGGTGGAACCACTCTCATTGGGTGGCAAGCAATAGAAGCCCTGCCCTTCTTTGCTTTCGTGTTCTATTTACAAGATAACAAAGTAGATGACATGCTACAGTTATTCACCTATGTTTTCGAAGGCATAGGATGCCTGAGAAGGAAAGGAGTAAAACCATACATAGACCATTCTATGCAGCTGGTAGTGCTGAGCCACTGATTTGAGTCCATTCCATTTAAGAGACAAGATAAAATATGTGAGGAAATGCCTTTTTTGCAGCATCACCGCCACATTTTGCCAGATTTAGTGCTGGTTTACTGATTCGGAACACCGGGGCTCTGACATCCAGCCTCCAGTGTATGTGATCTGACCCCTAATTTATATATGCAATTGGCTAATACCTGATTGGCATATTAAACATACATTTAAGTCCCTAATAAATGGTAATCTGTGTACCTAGTACCTGTAAGCTGAATGTCACTAGTAAAGTGCAGCACCTATTGTGCCACCATTAAAGTGACAATTGAAAACTTGACTCTGGGCCTACCACTTCAGCCTACCCGGGTAGGTACAAAACTGCAAATTCAACCTGGCAAAATGCACCATTTGCCAGACCTAAACCTCCCTTTTTAATACTGCGAAGTCACCCCTAAGTTAGGCTTTAGGTGCCCATTGTGCAGGGTGCACTGTATTTAAAAAGTAGGACAAGTGTAATTAAGTTGATGTGTCCTGGCAACGAAAAATCTCTAAAGTAATTTTTCACTGTGGCAAGGCTGGGTCTCCCATAGAAGAGCACTGGGTTACATTCTAGACTAGCTAAACCCATGGTTCAAGGACTTAAATTATAGTTATTTAACTGGTGGTGAAGTCAGATTTGAAATTACTATTTTTAAAATGCCACCTTCAAAAAACCTTTTAGATAGGGCCTCTAGTCTGTCACAGTGCTTACGTTTTGATTGGACATAGTTTGATTGGGTGTTCTCCATTAACGGAGTATGACAACCACTGTCCATTCTTTTGAGTTCATGACCTATACAGGCATTTGGCGGACCACTGCTTTCAGAGTATAACAATGGATCTTACAAAGACAGACAGGATCCCTATAGTTCCTTGTATAATGTCCTGAGGCGGCCTAAAGAGAGAAAGTCTGAAATGTGTCAACAATCTAGTGGAGAGACTCCATCCAGGCAAATGAAAGAGCAATAGTATTTACTAAATAAAGATGGTTTGACGAGCGAGATCCAATATGAGTCTTTCTGCAGCATTCTGGATGGTCTGTAGTCTTTCAACTAGGTGGGCCTCGATTCCAACATAGAGGATGTTTCCATAGTCTAATCGACTAGTGACTTGGGCGTGGATGATGGTGCGTCTCAAGGTTTGGGGAAGCCAACTGAATATTTTAGGCAACATGCAAAGGATGAAGAAGCAGGAGGGTGATTCTGTGTTGACTTGGGACCTCAAGGTGAGTTTGCTATCCAGGATAATACTGAGGTTCCTGGCGTGCTCAACTGGCTTTTGGAGTGGGCCCTAGTTCTGTGGGCCGCCAAGAGGCATTCCAGGGGGCGATGTCGCTACCGAAGATCAAGACCTCCATCTTGTCTAGGTTAAACTTGAGGCAGTTATTCTTCACCCATTTGGCAATGCTTGTCATGCCTTGGTGGAAGTTGATTGTGAAGGTGGTGGAGTTTTCTATGAGGGAGAGGATGAGTTGTGTGTCGTTGCCGAAGGATATAATGTTGAGTCTGTGGGATATAACTGCATTGAGAGGCGGGGGACATGTAAATGTTTAAGAAGGTGGGGCTGAGTGATAAGCCTAGAGGGACTCCGCAGATGATTGGTTTGGGTTCAGAGGTTCCAAGTGGTGAGGTGGTTCCAAGTGGGTAGCCTTGGGATGGTCGTGGGTGTGAAAGTATTGCCAATGAAAAAGTCTTTGAGGTTGAGTTGGGGATTGAAGTTTCTGTAGATTTTAGCAATTTTGTAGTGAAATAAATCTGCAAGGCTGTCACATAGGTCCTGAGAGGAAGAGATGTTGCTTGCTGGCCATTGCATTGTTGGTGAATTCCTTCACTGAGCAGAAGAGTTCCTTACTGTCATTGAGGTTAGCTTTAATGCACAATCCCTGGGCTTTATTCTTCGACTCACATAGTTGGTGGTGGTATAGGTTGAGTGCTGATTTGTAGGCGGTTCTGTTGGCTGGGACTTTGCTAGTGCGTCACCATCTCTCGAGGTGCTTGCAGTGCTCACGGCTGTCAAGAGGTCCTTGGTGTTCCAGCTGGATTGCTTGGTGGATCTTCTGTTTCTTGTTCTTGATGGGGCGACAATGTCAGCACAGTCAGTGATCCAGGTGTTGAAGCTTCTGACATTGAGGTTCGCGTTGTTGTGTTTGGACAGGTTGAGGGCAAGGGTGTTGGTACATTTGGTCTCTAAGGACTTGTTCCAGCTGCAGCAAGTGGTGTTGGGTTGCATTGGGTGGAATGGGGGTTGTGATGATGAAGTGGATGATTGAGTGGTCAGTCCATGTGAGTTTGGTGGCGTGGCTGTCACTGGAGGTGAATATGGGGTCAAGCATGTGTCCTGCGATGTGTGAAAGGGTCATGTACGAGTTGGGTGAAGCTGCTGTTGTTCAGAATATCAAGGAGGTTGGCAGAGTTGGTGTCGGTTATGTCAATGAGGTGGAAGTTGAGGTAACCCAGGAATATGAAGTCATTCGAGATGATGGAAAGGGGGCAATGAAATTGGTGATGAGGATGCAGAATGTGGTTTGCGGTCCTAGTAGGTGATATGTGAGGGGATCCCCTATTGGTGAATTTGTTCGGCTGTATGAATAAAGAAGTTCAGGTGTTCCATTGCTGGGATGGTGTTGTCTGTGGTGGTGGTTCATTTGATGGATTCTCTGTGGATGATGGCGATTCCTCCACCTGGCTTGTTGATGTGGTGGGTGATTCTGTATCTTGCTGGTAAGGCAGTGGCAATGTCAGGGGCTGACGCAGGGTTGAGCCAGATCTCGGTGAGGAAGATGATGTAGGGAGCAACTTGAGCGAGAGTTGAGGAGGGTGGCTGCCAGATGGTGGTGGGTAGTTGGTGTTGCACCTCAGGTGATCTGGGTGTTGTGGAGAGGGGTGGAGTCATACATGTTGTGGCAGGTGAAGAGGCAGAGGGTGCAGATGAGAGGTCCTATTGTGCGATGACTGTGATTGTGGCAGTATACAGGGTTGAGGGCGCGGAGAGCGGTAGAAGTGTAGCTGCGGGTGGCGGTTGGACTGGGGTTCCTGGTGCTGGCCCTGTCCAGGCACAAACGGGCTTGCCTTTGGGGTGCCTTTGCATGCCAGTAGTGCACCTGGTGCACAAATGCCTTTAAGTAGGTCCTGGGAGGTGGGAGGGGCGCTGGAAGGCACTGTCCAGGGCTGACGAAAAGGCAGGAAGGAGAGGGAAGACAGGAGGAGGCGTGGGATTGGTGAGTTGGAGGTGGTGGGAGCAGGAGAAAGGATAGTGAAAAGGGCAAAAAGAGGCAGCACCAAAAGAGGACTAAAAGGGCCCAAACAGGGTAGGTAAATGAAAAAAAAGAGCAAAAAAGAATGAAGGATAAGCTGAGAATTAAGCAATAGGGAAAATACTGAAGTGGAGAGTGACAAAAACAGGTGGGAAACAGGAACAAACAGCAGCAAAAATGGTGGGAAAGAGAGCAGGAGCAGCAAAGAGGGCAGGAAAGAGAGCAGGAAGAGGCTTGAGAAGAGAGTGGCGCAGAAGCAGGAAGAGGAAAAAGAATGCAGCAGAGAAGAAAGGGCCTGAAAGAACACGGTTCCTGGATCTTGCTAAGGTCCAACAGAGATAGGTGGAGAGCTGGGCTGTTTGATCCCCAAACTGACAATCCTTACCAAGCAAGTGATAGACTTTCTAAAAACAGAAACCCCATTGGCATGAACAGTCGAACAGCAAGAGGTGTTTCAGAACATCAAAGAGACTTTGCCCGCAAGCACGAATATGAGATATTAGGACCCAAATCTACCCACTAAATCTCTTACCAACACTAGTCCCACTGGATTAGGCGCTATCCTACTACAGTTACAGAAAACAGATCAATAGGACCGGTAGCCTATGCTACCAGAGCCTTTGGTGAAGGTTCAACAAACATACTATGAATTTGTACTATTATGAGGGAGTTGACACTTTTGCATGTACCTGTTTGGCATTCAGTTCCAAACTGTTACTTACCACAAATCTCTCTTTCCCCTATTCAGAGGGGTTGCTTAAAAACCACTACCTCACATCAAGAACTGGCTCCTCCAACTTCAGGGGTATACGTTCCAGGTTGAGTACTGGCCTGGCCAAGGGAATCCAGCAGACTACCTGTCCAGGCACCACAGAAAGTTCACTTAAGAAGAAACAAACCAGGTGGAACAGAAAATAATTTACAAGGCAATGAATGAAATTCGTCCCAGCCCGATCACAACAGAAAAGATGATGCAGCCTGCCAAAAGACTGAGGGGGTCATTATGACCCCAACGGATGACGTTAATATGGAGGAAAGTACTGCCAATAGGCTGGCGATACTTTTCTCCATATTAGGGCATTGGTGGTTTGACTTTGCCACGGCGGTAATGACTGCCTACGGGATTATGACCCCGCCTACCGCCATGGTTTTGTGGCAATCTTACAGCCACGAAATCCATGGCGGTAGGCGCTATCAGTGACAGGGAATCCCTTCCCTGTCACTGGTAGGGGTCTTGCCCGCCTCCCTCCCCCTCTCCAGATCCCCCCTTCACCCCAGAACCCCCCACTACATACACGCACCTTCATTCACACACAAACACACGCATACACACACTCATACTCACATTCATCCACACATGTATACATCCATTCACACACACATCCACACACACTGATATACATACAAGCACACCCACATTCACACAACACAACATACACGCACTCACACATCCATACATGCACACACAGACAACACGCATCACAAACCTGCATGCACACACATACACCCCCACCCTCCCCACATACACACATAACACCCCCACCCCCCCTCCCCTGTCGGAGCACCCGACTTACCTGATGTCAGGGGGTCCTCTGGCAGGAGACGGGACAGGGCGCTTCTGCCAGCAGCAGTGTCTGCCAGCAGAACACCGCCAGGCCGTATCATGGGTCATGATAGAGTTTGAGGCGGTCTGCTGGCGTGGCGCTGCTGCTGGCAGCAGCATCACCTTACTGCCATCCGCCGGCATGGCCACAGCTAGATTTCCACCATCATTCTGGCGGAAATCCAGCTGTGGTCAAAAAACGGCTGAAGGCTGGTAGCTGCGGCAACGGGAGATTCCGACCGGGGAACCACAAATAGACGCTGACTGCCTCGTTGCAGATGCTGAACCAGATCACAGGCCTTTGCTCAGGTATGAGTGTGTCCGTCTCCCTAGTGATACAGAAAGGCAAGCTGAAAGCTTAACATGCTGTGCTCTAAATAGAACAAGCAGAGGGAGAGTAGAAACGGTTAGGAATTATGATAGCTTTATTTCTATGTTTTACTCTCCTGGTTACTATATCAATCCTACTATGTTGTATTGTTCTGGTTATTGCGGCTCACGCCTTAATATCTAAAATACAGTCGTTTTATTAAAACATTATATAAAACTTATACTGTCTTTGTCATTTGTATATGAGACCATATTGTGAATGAGAGAGTTGGTTTGGATCTGAGTGACCACGACTTCCCTGAGAAGTTCCAAAGATGTCATGCGCTCGGCTGCCCAATCATTTCTTCCCCGTGGGAGAAATGAGGCACTGCTAGTTAGCCGGAGCAACAACCGGATTTAGGGTGACAGAGTTCCTTACACGTGGGTCAGACTCAGTCCCCCACACCGTTATCGATCCTGCTGCCTAGAAATCCAGTAGTCTCATTTAGGATAATGAGAGCCCACGCGACATGGCGGTCTTTTGGCGGCCGTCAATTAATGGGTGGAGAACACTCATCGCCACTATTTCATACATGACACCTGATGCTCAAACATGGTTACGCACACTTCACCAGTTTCGAGATACTCTGTCCCTGGCCGACAATTGTTTGCTCTTTTAAGAGAGGTGGCTGGCCACTTACAAAACTCTAGGTCACAATGTTTTTGTCTGGAACATCATATAAACATTAGGGAATCATTAAGACCAGAAATAAGAATACATCAGAAGGTGTGGTTCCTGGAAATTAACTCTTAAGTAGAACAAACAAGTTGTGCCCTCTTGTCTGTTATGCCAAGCAACTGGGCCACCATTCTACTAGCCTGATCATCTCAGATGAATCAGCATGGAGTTTGTGTGTATATCCTACAGACAACATCTACTGGTCACTGTAGACAACTTTAGCAATTGTCTGCAAGTGTCTGGACTTTGAATTTGTGAAGTCCACAGCTGCTGAGGCTTTCATACCAAAGGTAGAAAATGTTTGCAGCATACAGGTTTCCCCATAAAATCCGCACTGACAATGGACCACCATTTCAGAGCTCAGGCAATACCCCAAGTCAATGGGCATCAAGCATCATAAAATAATTGCATGATTGCCTTAGGTCAATGGAGAGGTTAAAAGATTTATGCACAAACTGACAAAGTAATCATATCAAAGTCAGCAAGGGATAATCTCAAATGGGTATTTTACAAGTTCCTCCGAGAATATTGCACAACACATCCTTACTAGAGGTGCACAAGCATACGGTTGTATGACATTACAATGCATGCCTTCACAGCACATTCCTTTTCCATGCATCCTTTGCCATCCATATGTCTTTAACATGCATGGTAAGTACGTGTATGTGTAAGATAAGTGAAATATATATATTGTCATAGCTCATAAGATGTTGCCATTCATTTATTTTATGTCATTTCCACCAATTGATAAGATGCTTTCTTTCCCGTTGTCATTTGTCAGATAGACATACAATTTTGGTGCTATCAATATAAATTGACTGAAGGAATAATACCCAAACATTAATTTTCTTACATCAGAGGTGCAGGATTTAGCGAGGGCCTTGTTTAAAAGAAACTTTGGGGATTGTGCTATTGTAGGTAACATGCAATACATGAATATGAATCCAATGTGAATATAAATTAAAAACTAATGAGGGCCCCTATATTTTGTTAACACACCTCAGAAATTGTTTTGAAGTCTCCATTAGTCGCTGAAACAAGATTTTATGACATATATTTAAAAATAATTTGATTTAATGAAATGCTATAAACTACATATACCAGAATGCAATGTGGAACTCAGTGAAAAACACCTTGGATTGTAGTCAAAACACTGTTACAATTTGGTAAATATGTATATAGAAAAACGTTGAATTTTTCTTTGTTAAAGTATATATATTTAGTGATGTTATGGAGTAACCCTTGATAAGTGGTGTAACTTGAGTATTTTTTCTGTTACTTTGGAGTACTTTATTTTAAGCGCCGAAATTAGCACACAGGAAACACCTGTGAACAAGGTCTGGTGAGACCGAAACGCGTCAGGGGATTCCTGTTTGTTTGTTTATGATCTCACTAATGTATTAAAAGTTAAGGTATTTTTGGCACAACGACAGAGTGCGGTTTTCTCTTGCTAAAACAGAAAGAGAATCTTGTTTTTTGAAAATATGGTTGTCCTGCCTCAAATCAGCACCACCGGAGAATTAAGTGCGCCGTAACACGCAGATCAGGACATCTTTTCTTTCATATATATATATATATATATATATATATATATATATATATATAAAATTCACTGAAAAAAACAAAAGGTTCCAGGGACGTTATAGTTAGGCTCTAAAGTTACTCGCACAAAACCACAGAAATTCAGCAGTTAGAGTTATTTCAAGTAACTATTACTCACGCCCTAAGGTAACTATAACTTAAACCCTCGCCATGAACAGTTTTCCCTTCAATAATTTGACTGCTAATGTTTCATTGATATTTTTTAATGATAGAAAAATTGTCATGAGTGCTGTAATATCTGGAGTAATTAGCAGTACATGGGGAAGGTGCAAGCTATAGTTACCTTAGTGTGCGAGTTATAGTGCAACTAAATTCAGAACCTAGCTATAACGACGTCCCTTTAACCTTTGTTTTTTTCAGTGAATTTCAAATTTTTTTTTTATGCAAAGTAATTTTACTGCTATAGGTTAATCCAACCACAGAGGATATTGGCTGCAGGACCTGGCTGCTAAATTTCTATGCCGGCGGCCGGGCCCTGCAGCCATCCCCCTATAATAATCCAACCCCATGCAACGCACAACCTTCTCCGAGGCAACAAATTAAAAATAGTTTGGAAGGGCACGAGGACCCGCCAGGCACTACCACCTCTCTGTGGGTACATAATATAATTTTTCTGGGTGCTGTGTGGACCCCCTCTGGACGCCAGGGATCAGCGTCTCCCTGGGGCAAATATAATAAATATATGGGGGGACCACATAGCCCCACCTGGGCTTCAAGGATCACCACCTCCTCGGGGCTAAATAATAAAAAAAAAAGTTGTGGAGGCTGCATTGACCCCCTTCCCGGCTCCCAAGGACCACCAACTCTCTGAGACAACATTTTATGAAGGGGGCCGCATGGACCCCCTGGGTCCACTACCTCCCCGGGGTTATAAAATAAAAAAATTAGGGGGCCTGCAAGGTACGTCCCCCCGCTATCCGGAGACCACCACCCCTGGACCACATTAAATAAATATTTGGGGGTCTACACAGACCCCCCTATGGACCACCACCTCTCCAGGGCTATATCATATCAATTGTTAGGGGGGCCCCAGGGAACACCACCTCCTTGGGGCTACATTAAATAAATATAAGGATGGGTGCTCTGCCCCCATCTTTGCTCCAGCCCAGGACCGGCCCCAGGGAGATGGTGGTCCCTGGGGCTGTATATGGCCCACTATGGGGCCCCCCATCCTTTTTTAATGATCCATTTGCACCAGACAGGTAGTGGTCCCCAGGGGCCCAGAGGTGGTACACATGTCCCCACCAAATCGTTCTTGCAGAATAGCCCTGGGGAGGTGGTGGTCCCTGAGGCCAAGGGGTCCACGGAGCCCCCCTATTCATCATATACTGTAGCCCCAGGGAGGTAGTGGTCCCCAGATCCTGAGAGGGGATCCACACGGCACCCCCCCTTCTTTATTATACTGCCAATGCCCCCGGGACCTGGCCCACCCAGGGGCAAAATTACTTACAAGCAGGAGAGACTACGTATTCTAGCCGTGGCAGCGTCCCAGGGGGAACCCTGGACCAAGGCTAGGGCCTCAGATTAATCTTACCTTTGTCCCTTTTAATTTTGTTTACTTTTTTGGGGGACTTGACTGAAGCTGAGGCTGAAGCCGAGTCCCAAAATGGCTGCCAACACTTCTTGTTTGAAGTGTTGGCAGCCAATCAGATATTAGCCAGGGACAGTTGGATCCGCGGATCCTCCACATACCTAGATATCTATATTTTCTAACCTATAACATCTTAAAAAACTACTGAACAGGTTTACAACAAATTACAAAAGCACTCTTTCTGGACCAAGAGCTAGCTTTCTGTATCATTTAGGGTAATTCCATCCACCATTTTGGGCTGCAGTCGTGTTCAAAATCACTATGGGAAAATGCATGGGCAAAACACGTTTTGGAACCCCCCCGTTTTCTCAGCCCCTGCTTGTCAGATCATCCCAAAACTTTCAAGACAGCAGCTGAACCGACTGTCGTATTAGTTTTGAAAATTTTGTGAAGAGTTGTCAAGCGGTGCTAAAGTTATTGGTAAAACATAAAACACTCTTCCTATGGAAACTAAAGCCCTCATTACAACCTTGGCGGGCGGCGACCAAGTTTGGACCACCGAGCGGCCGCCTATGCGGTTGCAAACCCACCGGCCGCATTACAACATCGATGTCGGACGTAACATTGCAGCCGGCTCCTAATGGAGCCGGCAGTGTTGCAGCCGTGCGTCGGGTGCAGCTGCACCCGTCGCGCTTTTCACTGTCTGCTGTGCAGACAGTGAAAAGCAGGGTGGGGTTGTGCCTGGGGGCCCCTGCACTGCCCATGCCAAGTGCATGGGCAGTGCAGGGGCTCTCAGTGGCTCCGCAACTCCCCTTCCCGCCAGCCTTTCCATGTCAGTCTATACCGCCATGGACAGGCTGGCGGGAAGGGGAGTCATAATCCCCAGGGCAGTGCTGAAAGCAGCACTGCACTGGCAGAATATAACCGCCGGGACAACGATGGCGGGAAACCGCCGGTCCCGGGGTGCGACCGCGGCGCTACCACCGTGGTCATAATATGCCGATTTGTACTGCCAGCCTGTTAGCGGTACAAACGCCAAAACAACCCTGGCCAGGGTTGTAATGAGGGCCTAAGTCCCAACTATAACTACCCACTAGCGACCACAAGTATATATATATATATATATATATATATATATATATATATATATATATATATATACACACATACATACATATATATCGGTGAAGGAATTGGTGCAGCCGTTTGGTGGATACCAGTTGTGGATTAATATATATATATATAAAAACACATATATACAAACACACATACATACAAACACACTCATATATATACACACACACACACCTTCTGCTGCCACTGCATAGCCCTAAACTCTACAATTACCCTAACCTCCCTTACCCACTGCCCAGCTCTAAACTCTAACACTACCCTTATCTTCCTTTAACACTGCCCATCCCTAAACTGTAAGAATACCCTTACACCCGTTAACGACTACCCACCCCTAAAATTATCCTTACCTCTTCATTGTTGCCAACTCCAAAATCCTAAAATTACCCCACTTCCTTTTACCTCTACTCACCCCTAAACCCTAAAATTATCCTTCCCTCCCTTTACCACTACCCCCCAACAGTAAAATTACTCTTCCCTTCATTTATCACTGTCCACCCAATACCCTAAACTTACCTTTATCTTGCAGTCAGAAGCCCTTTTAGAGGGCCACATAACAAGCAGGATTTACTGGGCCAAACCATGGGGGTTGAGGCCTTTTAATGCAAAGGTTTTGACGCTGATCTACTAAGGATTCTGAGCAGCTGTGTCAAGTACCCATTCTGCACTTCACTCTCAGTATTAGCTTGGTCCAAGCAGTCCAAGGCTATCTCACTTCGGGTGGGGGGGATGGTTGGATATGGGGAGTAAACACAGGCTCACAACACAAAATATAGGCAGCAGCAGTAGCAATAAATTATTGTCTACCCAAATACTCACTTTTATGAAAAAAGAGACGTATTTTTATTTTACCGCTAACAACACAAATGTAAATACGACATTCACACACAAGTAGGAGAGAGGGGAGGTAATGTAAAGTTCCTGATGCAGATTCCTCATCCTGGTGCAGGTGTGCACTTGATGCAAGGTACCCTCACTCCTACCGCGACATTCCAGGTCAGGTCACACTTTTTGATAGTCCCGGTGACTCCCTCCCCGACATACAGGGTCACCGTATCTAAGCTGTACATGGGTCCCAACCCAATCGGCATAGTAGATGTCTGCATGGTAGCTCCTCCTGGCATCTGGGGTTGTCACCATGCAAGGGCTATGGCCCACACCACATGGCAATCCATCCACAGCGGTCTATCCTGGCATATGCTGCCTGATCAGCACATTGATAGCCACAGCTCACTTCACGTTAGTCCTCTCCTAGCATACTGGGGTTGCTCACTTTATCATGCACACAGGGAAATGGCCTGATCGGCGCAGAAGCCATTTACTCACACCTCGCTCAGGAAAACCACTCAACAGGATTCCCCTGGACCTTCCACACTCCAACACCCGCCTCTTCCTCTCAGGACACAATGGTCTAGGCAAGCAGGCAAATGCAGTGCTCCAGGGCAGGTGCACTTGGATTCCCTGGGTGATGTCCCCTCACAAAGCAAGAAGAATAGAAAGCCTTAGCCCCATGACCTGGTCAAAGGCAGACGTCTTACAGAGCTTCTCATCCGAACACAGCTTGACTGGTTGCTTTACAATTGACAATTTTTTGGGTCTGAAGCTTCCTTTCTTAAAGTCCATTTCCAGACACCAAATGTGATTTAGGGTCTGAGTCTTTGAAGTTTATGTTGGGGATCTGTTTATTTTGAAGTGCACGCTCCAATTAAACCCAGCACATGCATTCAACATCCACGCAAAGCACAGTACTGCATTATCCCAGTATTGTACCCTTCCAAGGCATGCAAACACCCAGTGCATGTACACCCTCATGCGCTGCGCAGCATTTCACAACAACCCCTTGTGGACCAAGGAGTGAGTTAAGCACACAGCAGCAGAACGTTGAACGAGTGAGCCTTTAGGCCTCACTCCAGTGACACAGCTTAAAAAAGACCTATTCAGTCCTACTACATGTTAAGCTGCCACCACCATACTTGTGCTGCTTAACTCCTGCTAAAGGCAGGAGCCTTTCACCACTATGACGGTAGCTCTTGAGGTGGGTCTCCATCCTGTGAGACAGGCTGTTGGAAAGTGGATTATAGGCAAGGGCAGGTAAGTACCTACACTTAGCAACAGACCACTAACCTCCACTTAGGTCCAGTTAGGTCTCAATAAATTAAACCCAGATCAACCCTTGGTAGCTTGGCAACGAGCGACAAGGCTTAACTTAGGAGACAAGTGTCTAAAGCATTTAAAAATTACAAAATAGTAAATAAATAAAACACAAAACACAATAGAAATCCAACACTAATTTATAAAACTAGATTATATTGTTATCTTTAAAATGACACTAAAATAATTAAAATCGGATAAGGGAAACCAAAGATATGAATTTTTTAAAGAATTATTGTTTTCTAGTACATAGAAGCAACTAGTGGTCAAAGGGTTAAAAAAGGTCACGTTGTAAAGGGACCAAGTCCAGAGTTCAGGCCACCCACAAGGTAACAGTGTTTCACTTACTTTCAGAAGTGTTTCTTGATTCAGAAAAGTGGTCCATAGCACCAGCCAAGGGTTCAGAGGCTCTGGTCTGCTGCTTGGGGGCTGAGTCTACAACTCCCACAATGCACCTCTTCAACTTATGGAGTCGCTCCAAACGTCTCCAAACCTCTGGATCTTCTTCCAGCGGTCCGTTTTGGGTTCTTGAAGTGTCTACAACTTGATCCAAGGTTCCAGAAGGTCTGAGTTGCTCCTTGGGAGTTGGGACTATAATTCCCAGAATGCACCTGGTCAGAATCCTCAAATGGCCACTGGAAGCTGGTCAGCTGGGTTCTGCTTGCAGGACTTGATGCAGGGGGCTCTGGGCAGCTCCTTTGTACCTGTAGCAAATAGGGAGTCCCTTCATGAAGCAGTAGAAGACAGGCAAAGTCCTTTTAGTGGTGATGCCCAAGTGTGCAGATGGTGCAGTCCTTCAGTGTCCAGGTGCAGGTCAGAGGTCCAGAAGGGCAGTCCTTCTTCTTTGTCTTGTTCCCTGTAGGGATCTGAGGTGTGGGTGCAGCTCTGACATATTTATCCTTGCTACTGGGGTGGAAAGCAAGGGGGTCCTGGTTGTCCAATCACAGGCAGGCTCCTTCCCCCTTTGATGACCACTTCCTGGGAAGTGTGGCAAATATCAATTCCAGGGAGCAACATTCTTTGAAAATCCAACATAGCTGAAAGTGATTTTTGGAGGTTAGATCTGGCTGAGCCCACCCACTGGTGTAGCTAGAAATCCTAAACACACCCCTCTCCTAATCTAATCAAGGGGGCAATAAATTGTCTGGGGTTGCAGGAAATAGGGGAGGTTCTGAGCTGCTCCACATGCCCTTCCCTGCCTTTGAAGACCAGTTTGGCTGCTCTCCCCCCATCCTGTTTCACCATCTGCTGAGGCAGATCTCCTACCCAGGCAAATCCTTTTTGTTCAGCCAGGCCACTTCATATCTCATCAAGCTAGCCTGGCCATGCTGCCAGAGGCTGGCCAACCAGAGAAGGGCACTACAGAGCTGACGTTGGCAACTTTTAGATAGAGTTTTAAAACTTTTTACCTGAACTAGTCATATTAAGTCCAACAATTGCAAGTTGTGGGATTTATTATAACAATTAATTTGATACTAAACTCAAAGCATCTGCCTCTTATGGGGGCTTTATTAATTAAAATAAAGTCTTTCCATTTTAGCCTCTAGAGGCCATTCACTACAGTGAGGGAAAACAAATTTGTCTATTTTACCTCACCAGGGCTTATAAAGTATTTTTTGTAAGGTCCCTGCTTATAGTTACATGGCACCCAATCCTAAGGGCATACAGGGCACACCTTAGGGGTGATTTACATGTAAAAAGAAGTTAGTTTAAGACTTTAAAAGTACTTTTAATTTCAAACTCGAATTTACATATACCTTTAACTTAAAAGCAGCCAGCAAGGCAGGCCTGCCTTTAAAATGACCCGGGGGAACCTCCGCAGTGCACCTATGGGTGCAGTACCTATGCTGGGGTCCCTAAACATATGTGCCCTACTATATACTAGGGACTTATAGGTAGGTTGACATATGCAATTATAATTAGCCTAATTTGCATACTCATTTTACACATAGCACAGGCCCTGGGACTGGTTAGCAGTACCCAGGACACCATCAGTCAGGAAAACACCAGGAAAAAGTGCAAAAATGGGGGCAAAATGTTAGGGGGCCTCTACAAGCAGCCCTGTTTTCTCACACAGGCCTATGTTATGGTGCGCACACATGATCTAGGTTTGCGTATGGCTACATACATCAGCGTTAAGGATTCAGATGTCAGTACAGTTGGGGCACTCGGAGCAGATGTTTACGTCCATTATCGTGCAGAAGACTTCTCTGTATGAACTCTACCTTTACCACTGCCTACCTCTAAACCCTAAAAATTCCTACATACACAGTGTATTCAACTTGATAGCCACAATAAATTAACTATAACTCTCAATTTCGACATGCACTATTTATTCCTTTTTATATTATATCACTTCAACCATGTAAAATAATAGTATTTACAATAGCACTTATGACACTGCAAATCGCATAATTTGTGAGAGCACAATGGATGGTAGATTGGCGAGTCATAGTTAATATAGAGTGCCTATAAACATTGTGTATGGAGGTGCACAAGTTATAATAATTTGAAGTTGTTGCAAAAATTATTTATTCAAGGTATATGTTTAGAATTTTACATTCTTGCATAGTCTAACTTTGGTTTGTAGATAAGGAATAAATAAAATTATAGTAATTTAAAGGTGGGGCGTAAATTATAAGTTAAATGTATAAGTATAGAATTTGTAATGTTTTTATAGTTTAAGTTTGGTTTGTGAACAGAGAATAAACTAAGCTTTCCTAACCATGACAAAAGTTTAACCTTTGTCATTTTAACTGAATTTGATTGTTTAAAAAAAATAAAAATGTGTTTCAAATCATGGAGTTTACTGCTGTTGGGTGAAGTGGTCTTAAGTGGAGTGTGGTAAAGCAGATTGGAGGAAATTGTCAAAGAGTGTACTATCTGTGGTATGTCATATAGTGTAGTGTTTTTGAGTGAAGTACAGTGGAGTAGAGTGTTGTACAGTGGACTCGCATACAGTGGGATAGGGTACAGTTGAATAGTGAGTGGAGTACAGTGGAAAGTTGTAGAGTGGGGTAGAATTAAGTGGGGTAGAGTGGAGTGACGTTGTGCACAGTGGACTAAAGTGTCAGAGTGCAGCAGTGTGTTGCAGAGTACAGTGACATTGATTGTACTAGACTGGACAGGCTTAGCAAAGAGTCAAGTAAATTGTCATAAATAGGGTGGAGTCTCGTAGAGTACAGTGGAGTGGTATGTCATAGAGTGTTGGAATCTGTCATACAGTGGAGTAAAATGTTGTACAGTGGAGGGGCATAGAGTGTAGTACAGGGTTGTATAGTATAGTGTGGGCATATAGAGTGTAGTACAGTGGGGTACAGTGGCACATAATGTAGTAGAGTCTTGTACAGTGTAGTTGCATAGAGTAGAGTGTGGTAAAATGGTGCGGTGTAGAGTGGAGTGTTATATACTGCCATAGTTTGGGGTAAAGTGTTGTGCAGCTGAGTAAAGTGGAGTGGAGTCCAGTGGAGTGGCGCAGTGTTGAATGAAGTAACGTGCTGTATAGTAGAGTTGAATGGAGTGGAGTGCAGTAGAATGGACTAGTGTAGCTTACAGTAGAGTAAAGTGTTGTAGAGTGGAGTGGTTTGTCAAACAGTGTACTGGACTGGCGTGTTGTACAGTGTGATAAAGTGTAGTGGAGTGCAGTAAAGTAGAGTGCTACAGAGTGGATTACAGGGTTGTACAGTGGAGTGGTGTGGAGTAGAGTACAGAGTTGTACTGTATGGTAGAGTGGAGTGGCATAGACTAGAGTGGTGTACTGTGGAAAAGCATATAGTGGGGCAGTGTAGAGTGGAATGCCATGGAGTGGGTCAGAGTGGAGTGGGGTAGAGTGGAACACCATACAGAGGAGTGGTGTACAGGAGAGTGGTATAGAGTGGAGTAGCATATAGTGGAATAGCATGCAGTAGCATAAACGGAAATAGCATAGAGTGAAGTAGTGTAGAATTGAGTGGCATAGACTGGAGTAGCACAGGGTGGAGTGCCATAGTCTGGAATACCGTACAGTGGAGTGGAGTACAGTGAAGTGGCATACAGTGGGGCAGATAGTGGAATAGCGTAAAGTGGAGTGGTGCACAGTGATGTGAGGTAGAGTGAAGTGGGATAGAGTAGTATAGTGCAGAGTGGAGTGGCGCAGAGTGGAGTTGGGTGCAGTGGAATAGCATAGAGTGGGGTAGCGTATACTGGAGTTGGGTAGACTAGAGTGGCGTAGAGTGGAGTAGGGTATAGTTGGTAGCGTAGAGTGCACTAGAGTAACATGGAGCGTTGGAATAGCATATAGAGGAGTGGTTTAGAGTAGAGTGGCATAGGGTGGAATAGCATACATTGGCATTGCCTACATTGGAGTTGCATACAGTGGAATGGAGCAGAGTTGCATACAGTGTAGTGGCGTATAGTGGAGTGGCGTAGAGTAGCATTGCTTTAGTAGAGGAGCATGCAATGGGGTAGTGTTGAGCACAGTGACATAGAGTGGGGTGTGGTAGAGTGGTGTGGTGTGGCGTACCGTGGAACAGCAAACAGTGGAATGGCACAAAGTGGAGTGCTGTAGAGTGGAATAGCATACAGTAGAGTAGCATAGAGTGAAGTGGTAAAGTAGGGTAGAATGGTATGAGGTAGCATGTACTAATGTACAGTGTACAGTGGAATAGCATACAGTGGATTGGCATACAGTGGAATAAAGTGCACTGTAGTGAGGTACAGTGGAGAGGGGACGACAGTGGAATAGCCTACTCGAGAGGAGTGGCATAGAGTGGAGTGGTGTACAGTGGATTGTGAAAAAGTAGAATAGTATACAGTGGAGTGGTGTACAGCAGAGTTGCACAGAATACAGTTGAATACCATAAGGTGGAGTGTTATACAATGTAGTGGGGTGCACTGTAGTGGTTCTACAGTGTAATAGCATACAGTGGAGTGGCATTGAGTGAAGTGGTATCCAGTGGAGTGGTGTCCAGTGGAATGGCATAGAGTGTTGTGCCATAGAGTGGAATGACACAGTGGAGTAGTGCACAGTGGAGTGGTGTAGAGTGGAATAATGTTAAGTGTAGTAGCGTACAGTGGAGTCACATATAGTGGAATAGCATAGAGCTGATTGGCATGGAGTGTTGTGTGATACAGAGGAATAGCATAGAGTGTAGTGCCGTAGAACAGAGTGCCATTCATTTTAGTGGTGTAAAGTGTACTAGTGTACAGTGTAATAGAGTACAGTGAAGTGTCGTACAGTGAAGTGGCGTGCAGTGGAGTGGCGTACAATGGAATAATGTAAAGTGTAGAGGTGTAGACTGGCGTGATGCAGAGTGGAATAGCATACATTGTACTTTCATAGAAGGATCTTTGTACAATGGAGCAGCATACGGGGTAGTAGCATAGAGTGGAGGGGTGTACAGTGGAGTTGCGTAGAGTGGAGTGAGGTAAAGTGGAGTGGCATACAGGGGATTAGCGTAGGGTGAGTGGCATATAGTCGAGTGATGTGGAGTGGCGTAGAGTGGCTTGTGGTACTTGAAACAGATGTAGCTTGAAAGTGTGTGAGAGGATGTAGCAGTAATGTGGCAAGAATATAGATTATGAGGTGTAAATGTTAACTTTTGGCAGTAAGTGTAAATAGTATAAGTAGTGTTAAAGTTATAAAAGTTGAAATAGATATTGTGCTGCTGTATACTGTGGTAACTTTGCAGTGTACCACAGCACATACCAATGAGATGGTAGTATGTGATTGGCTAATGGCTGTCTTTACAAAACGTAAAAGGCAGCAATGTAGTTTTTTACATTCTTTCACTGCGTTTTGGGTTAGGGCCTTAGACAAAGGTAAGTGGTAGGATTTACCGCTGTTCCCTACCTATTACCATTTTTTTAAAGAGGTAATAGGTAGAGAAATTTATTTTTATTTTTCTAAGCATTTTTACACCATTTTACGAAGAACAGAGCGTTTTAAAAACATTTTAGTTACCATGGTAATTCCTATGTATTACCATGGTACTTCATACAGTTCTTTGTAAAGAATTAAATATGTAAAAATGTATTTTTAATTGATAATATATTTATTTATTTATTTTTTAAAGTACTGTGGTACTTTCTTGTGCCGTACATATACATTTATAGAAACTTTTACTTAAAATGTTCCTACCTGTTACCACTTTAATAAAGAGGTAAGGGGGGATATAAAACCTAATACTTACCTAATCTAGGAGCATAAAGCAGAACACAGCTAAAGGGTACTTAAAATAACATGGCTGTCTTTAACTTTTGTAAAGACAGTCATTAGCTAATCACATAGGGGTTCATTCTGACCCTGGCGGTCTTGGACCGCCAGGGCCACGAATGACGGAAGCACCGCCAACAGGCTGGCGGTGCTTCAATCCCTATTCCGACCGCGGCGGTAAAGCCGCGGTCGGATTGCCGGGGCCGGCGGTCATCCGCCGTTTTTGCCCCGGCTGGGAGAATCCGCCAGGGCAGCGCTGCAAGCAGCGCTGCCCTGGGGATTCTGACCCCCATACCGCCAGCCTGTTTCTGGTGGTTTTCACCGCCAGGAAGAGGCTGGCGGTAACGGGTGTCCTGGGGCCCCTGGGGGCCCCTGCACTGCCCATGCCACTGGCATGGGCAGTGCAGGGGCCCCCTAACAGGGCCCCGGCCTGCTTTTCACTGTCTGCATGGCAGACAGTGAAAAGCGCGAAGGGTGCAACTGCACCCGTCGCACCGCCGCAACACCGCCGGCTCCATTCGGAGCCGGCTCCTGTGTTGCGGCCTCATTCCCGCTGGGCCGGCGGGCGCTAACTTGGTTAGCGCCCACCGTCCCAGCGGGAATGTCAGAATGGGGGTGCGGAATTTTGGCCGCGTGGCGGCCAAATGGCGGTTTCCGCCTGGCGGGCGGCAGTAGCCGCCCGCCAGAGTTGGAATCACCCCATAATGCCTTGTCATCGCTATGTACAGTAGTAGTTTTGCAAAATACAGTGACATTTTGCAAAATTACTGCGACAATAGAATTCACTACGTTAAATGCATTATAAAAATACTTACCTCACTTACCTGTAGTACCCAAAAGGATCATCTGCAACTTCAATGTATATTCCTGCCAAATTGTATATAAATTCAACTGGGTGTTTGCTTACTACGCATGAGTACAAAGTATATGAAAAATGCATTAGGAACAAAATGTGTTTTTGGACCCCACCTTTTTTCATGCCACCAGCTTGACGAATCTCTGAAAAACGTTCCGTCATCTGCCAGTGTAGAAAAAAGAATAGGTCTGAAAAATGTTTTGTAGAGATCGGTCAAAACTTGCTAAAAGTTTTTAGCTATCAACAAAAATCTTAGGAATTTCTATTGCTGGGAATTATAGCTGTAACTACAAAGCTACTGCCACTTTCTAATATATATATATATATATATATATATATATATATATATATATATTTGTGTGTGTGCGCATATGTATGTATATATATATATATATATATATATATATATATATTTAAAAAAACAAAGGTTACAGGGACGTTATAATTAGGTTATGAATGTCTGAATGTACTTGCACAAATTCAGCAGTTATAGCTGAAGTTATTTCAAGTAACTATAACTCATGCCCTAAGGTAACTATAACGTGTGCCCCTGCCATGCCCAGTTATTTCTTTAATAATAATTTGACTGCTAATGTTTAATTTATATTTTTAATGACTTTATAGAAGTTGTCAAGAGAGCAGTAAGATCTGGGGTAATTAGCACTGCATGGCAAGGGCATGAGATATAGTTACCTTAGGGCGCGTGTTATTGTTACTGGAAATAACTGCTGAATGCCTATGGTTTTGTGCAATTAAATTCAGAACCTAATTATAACATCCCTTTAACCTTTGTTTTTTTAGTGGATTTCTATCTGTTTTTTAATTCTATTTTGTGACTGTACTGTCCTTGTCACCTTTGTTTTTTTCAGTGAGTTTCTATGTTTTTTTTAAACGTAAAGGCCCTCATTACAACCCTGGCGGTCGGTGTTAAAGCGGCGGTAATACCGGCAACAGGCTGGTGAAAAAAAAATGGAATCACGACCACGGTGGAAACCGCCAACATAGACAGCCACTTTAACACTCCGACCGCCATGGCGGTACAAACAAACAGCGCGGCGGTAACCGCCCGCAGACAGGCAGAAGACAATGTACCACCCACCCTATCACAACCCGGCAATCCGGCACCTTTTCCGGGGCGGAACCAACGCAAATAAAAACATTGCGGAAACAGTACACAGAAGGGAAAATCACTCACCTCTCCACACCCCACGAGGAACCAGGACGCCATGGAGCCAGAACTGCAGATCCTGTTGGCGATGGTCTTCCTGCTCTTCTATCAGGAGGCCCAACGACGGTGGCGATGACCACTGTGAGTACTGCACCTACAACACAGGGGATGGGGGAGGGAAAAGAGAGTGACACACACACGCAACAGCAAGACCCCCACCCTCACCCACAACACCATACACACAAATACATGCTGCAACATTACATTTACACCCACCTAAACCCCTTGAATAACGCAAGGACAAAAGAAAATAACCCCCTTGAATAACGCAAGGACAAAAGAAAATTATTTGAACGATTGTAATCAATAAAAATCCAGTTGTCAAAACTCCAAATCCAGTATATACAATTATGTACACCAACTACACAAGTCCCGATAGTGCACCAATCATTGTCCGTGGACCACTGGGCCCAAAATGCATGGGCGAGGCCCACACTAGATACCTGACTGGAAACAGAGAGAACACTGCAGGGGCATCAGATCGAAATGAAACAGGCACCTTGGGGGGGGGGCACCTCAGCCTGATGAACGCACGGCACCACTGCTCCAAGAGGGGGCTCCATGCCCATTGATGTATTCTGGGGAGTGCAAAGCCACAGTCTCACAAGTCTTTTCATTGGGTGGGTTGCCCACTGCTTCATCCTGGGGAGTGCAAAGCCACAGTCTCTCAAGTCTTTTCAGTGGGTGGGTTGCCCACTGCTTTATCCTGGGAAGTGCAAAGCCACAGTCTCACAAGTCTTTTCAGTGGGTGGGTTGCCCACTGCTTTATCCTGGGGAGTGCAAAGCCACAGTCTCACAAGTCTTTTCAGTGAGTGGGTTGCCCACTGCTTTATCCTGGGGAGTGCAAAGCCACAGTCTTTCAAGTGGATAACAGTCTCCACTGGTTCTGGAGGTGGCTTTGTGCCCAGAGTGCTTCATCTTGCCAGGGACTGAGGTAGTGGATGTGATACTCCACTGGTTCTTGAGTGGGCTATGTGCCCAGAGTGCTTCACCCTGCCAAGGACAGAGGTAGTGGATGTGATACTCCACTGGTTCTGGAGGGGGCTTTGTGCCCAGAGTGCTTCATCCTGCCAAGGACTGAGGTAGTGGATGTGATACTACACTGGTTCTGGATGGGGCTTTGTGCCCAGAGTGCTTCATCCTGCCAAGGACAGAGGTAGTGGATGTATCTCTCCACTGGTTCTGGAGGGGGCTTTGTGCCCAGAGTGCTTCATCCTGCCAAGGACAGAGGTAGTGGATGTGATACTCCACTGGTTCTGGAGGGGGCTTTGTGCCCAGAGTGCTTCATCCTGCCAAGGACTGAGGTAGTGGATGTGATTCTCCACTGGTTCTGGAGGGGGCTTTGTGCCCAGAGTGCTTCATCCTGCCAAAGACAAAGGTAGTGGATGTATCTCTCCACTAGTTCTGGAGGGGGCTTGGTGCCCAGAGTGCTTCATCCTGCCAAGGCCAGAGGTAGTGGATGTGATACTCCACTGGTTCTGGAGGGGAGGGGGTCTTTGTGCCCAGATTGCTTCATCCTGCCAGGGACTGAGGTAGTGGATGTGATACTCCACTGGTTCTGGAGGGGGCTTTGTGCCCAGAGTGCTTCATCCTACCAAGGACAGAGGTAGTGGATGTGACACTCCACTGGTTCTGGACTGGGCTTTGTCCCCAGAGTGCTTCATCCTGCCAAGGACAGAGGTGGTGGATGTGATACTCCACTGGTTCTGGAGGTGGCTTTGTGCCCAGAGTGCTTCGTCCTGCCAAGGACTGAGGTAGTGGATGCCTTTCTCCACTGAAAGGGATGCTTCATGGAAGCTGCCCAGGCTCCTGGAGCTCACCACCAGCCTCGGACGACTGACCACTGGGGATGGCAGCCATGTCTGCAGTGGTGCCACTGGCTCAGGATGTCACTGGGCCGCTGGCGGTGCTTGCGGCAGTGTCAGTTGCGGCAGTGCTTGCGGCGGTGTCAGTCATGGCGGTGCTTGCGGCGGCCTCTGTGGCAGCGATGCTGGTTGCGGGCTCTGTGGCAGCGGAGCTGGTTGCGGGCTCTGTGGAAGCGGCGCTGGCTGCGGGCTCTGCGGCGCGGGGCTGGTTGTGGGCTCTGTGGCGGCGGTGCAGGTGGCGGTCTTCTCCGCCGTACAGGTTGGCGTCGACGTGGAAAGAAGGTGTGACACTGGTCCCTCAGTCGGTGCCACCATGCCCTCTCTAGACCTGCCCTTCAGTTTCTGGCCCTTCCCCACCTTTGATGATGGCGCAGCTGTCTTGCCACTATCCCCTTTCGTTTCCCCTGACCCCTTGGTGGCAGGTGTTTTCTGCTTCTCCCTCCGGGATGTGGGCAACTTTTTTAGCTTGGCAGGTGGCGGAATATCCTTGCCCTCACTCCGTGGCACACTGGCAGCCCTGATGGTTGGCGCACTCCAATAGCCCGCAGTTGCTGGCACCACTGTGCTTGGGGATGTGGTGGCTGAGGTGCTGGGTTGGGACCTGGAAAGCCTGGCCCTAGGGGATGGACGGAGGGGGAGGTGTAGGTAAGAGGTCAATATTAGCCAGGAAAAGTTTTTTAGACACACTGGGACGGGTAGATGGAGGGGGTTTGGGAGTGGAGGAAGAAGTAGTGGTTGTAGGAGGTGTATGTCTGCTGAATTTGGGTGAAGGTGCATGGGCTAGAGGCTGTTGTGAGGTGGATTGCTGTTGGGTGGGTGTGTGCCTGCTTTTGTGTACTTTGGGAGGAGGGCTCACTGACACACTGGGAGAGGACACAGGTGATGTCTGAATGGTAGTGGGGGTGGTGGTTGAACGTGAGCGGTGTGTGGCAATGGGCATGCTGGTGATGGAGGCAGTGGCTGAAGATGTAGTGCATGCAGGTGTGAGTGGAGACGAGACTGGGAGGGAGGAGGGAGACGTGGAGGAGGGGGACACAGTGGAGGCAGTGGATGTTGGTATGTCTGCATGGGTATGATGCTTGTGTGAGTGCTTGTGGGATGTGTGGTGCTTATGTTTGCCTGAGCCACTTTTGTGTGTTGAGGTTTGTGCTTGCTGGTCTGATGGTGTGCTTGGGATAGGCTGAGGTACAGAGGATTGGGTCTGGGTGGAGGAAGTTGGAGGGGGAGGCTGGACACAGGGACAATGGCTGCCATCAGTGCTGAGGCCAGAGCCTGAAATGCTCTATGTTGGGCTGCCTGGCCAGAATGAATGCCCTCCAGGTATGCATTTGTTTGTTGCAAATGCCTCTGCCTGGATGGCATTCACAATGGTAGACTGCCCAACAGTGAGGGATCTCAGGTGGTCAATTGCCTCCTCACTGAGGGCAGCAGGGCTGACTAGGGCAGGGCCTGAGGTGCCTGGGGCGAAGGAGATGCCCACCCTCCTGGGTGAGCGGGCACGGGACACACGCTGAGGGGCTGCTGGGAGGGCAGTGCTGGTGGGGGTGGCGGCTGTACCTGTTGATGGGGGGGCACAGAGGGGCCCACCACCGCAAGGGAGCTCCCATCAGAGGAGGAGTCGCTGCCACTGGTGTCACCTCGTGTCCCCGCCGTGGAGCTCCCCTCGCCCTCCGTCCCACTGGTGGCTTCTGACTCCGTTGTTTTGCCCTCCATGGCCAAGTGGGATGCAGCTTCCTCCTGCTCCGGTGCCACTGCTCCTCCACCTGATGATGCTATTGCACACAAGAACAGGGAGACCACAAAACGGGGGGGGGGGGAGACAGAATAAAGACATGTTCAGTGCATGCAACACCACTACCGTTGGCAGACACTACGGACACAGCAGCCCTCTGCACTATGCCATGCACTTATTGTTCCTAGATTATTCACATGCCCATGAGGTACAAGGCCTAAGCCCGATTGCTGCACACATGGAAGTCACAGGAGCCTGACTAGGTGTAGATGGCACTAACCACTAGTGGGGCTGGGGTTCCACTGAACCTGCCTCTCAAGGGACCTTGCCTACCAAGCTCGCCCTGGCCTAGGGGAACCCACTGCCCACCTCCTCCACCCAGACACCTCGTAATGCACACAGAATCAGATGAATGTGACTGTACTCACCCCCTTGTGGCTGCTGTGATGCCCTCAAGCGCCCATCCAACTCCGGATACGCCACCACCAGGATCCGGAACATCACCCCTCCCACGTTGGGAGGCCATCCCCTGCTGGGCCTCCGCCGTCTTCTTGCTCCAGCGGCGAATGTCCTCCTATCTTTTATGGCAGTGGGTGCTCCGTCTGTGGTGGACCCCCAGGGTCCGGACGTCCTTGGCGATGGCACACCAAATATCCTTCTTCTGGTGGGCTCTCACCTAGAGGAATAGTACAGGGGAAAAGGAATATCTTTACCCGTCCGGACCGTCATACTCATTGGCCCACGTTCCCACCCTTGCCCTGACGAACATACACTCACCGTCCGCTCATGCAGGCCTCGGTCCCCCCCCCATGTATCTTCCATTCACACCACTCCAAACAGGCATTGCCCATGCAGCATGCTCACAGTGTACTCACCTGTTTGTCTGGAGGACCGTACAGTTGTGTGTACTGGGGGAGGACCCCATCCACTAATTTCTCCAACTCCTCCGAAGTGAAGGCAGGGGCCCTTTCCCCAGACACATGAGCCATCGTCGTTTCGAGACTCAGGTCACAGCAGCACTTGCAGTGTAGGTTCTCTCCTGTTGAAGGTCAGGTATCAAGTGAGTGAACAGACAGAAAATGGCGGTCACGTCCGCGGCGGTGTGTACCGTCACCGCCGGCGTAAATCGTCATTGGCTCCTTGGACCCATAGGGTCCAATGTTAACCAATGCAGGATTGCGCCGCGGTCATCGTCCGCCTACCGCAATGAAGTAGAACGCCAGTGCAGTTACTTCATATCCCCTTGTCCCACCTTAGAGGTCAGGCAGCTGCCATTTCAGGGGGCCACATGGCATTAATAATAACTGCGTCACACCTATCTAGGCCTTGCATACACACAGTAACAGGCATATTGCGGATTAATAAATGTGTGCAAATGACATTTTGTGATACCTCAGTGTAGGCTGACCCTCTGCTCGCTGTTCTCGTCTATAGGGCACGTCCGCTGGGGCAGGTGATGAGATTGCGGCATCCTCCGGTGTACAGACCGCTGGTGGACCTGTCGACAATGGAAGAGAGACACGTAATAGTCACCTACAGACTTGATCGTGCAACAATCCATGAACTGTGTGCCCAGTTGGAGCCAGACCTGATGTCAGCTATCCGCCATCCCATAGGGATACCCCCTCTAGTGCAGGTCCTGTCAGTACTCCATTTCCTGGCAAGTGGGTCTTTTCAAACAACAGTGGCCATTGCATCAGGGATGTCCCAGCCAATGTTCTCTAAAGTGCTGTCCAGAGTGTTGCTTGCCCAGCTGAAACACATGCACAGCTACATCGTTTTCCTTCAGGTGGAGGATTTGCCTACAGTGAAAGGTGACTTCTATGCCCTGGGACATATCCCCAACATCATAGGTGCCATTGATGGGACACATGTGGCCTTGGTACCCCCACACAGGAGTGAACAGGTGTACAGAAACCGGAAAAGCTATCATTCGATGAATGTGCAGATGGTGTGTTTGGCCGACCAGTACATCTCCCATGTGAATGCCAAATTTCCTGGGGCAGTGCATGACGCTTACATTCTGAGGAATAGCAGCATCCCTTATGTGATGGGGCAACTCCAGAGGCACCATGTGTGGCTAATAGGTGAGGACAAGGACCCTATACAGTGTGAATAGTTGTCCATGACCGATGGTTATGGGGTTGTCCCTACGGGTTAGTGTGTGTCTAACAGTTGTCCCTCGAAATTTGCAGGTGACTCTGGATACCCCAACCTGTCATGGCTACTGACCCCAGTGAGAAATCCCAGGACAAGGGCAGAGGAACGCTAGAATGAGGCACATGGGCGAACTAGGAGGGTGATCGAACGGACCTTTGGCCTCCTGAAGGCCAGGTTCCGGTGCCTCCATATGACAGTTGGTTCTCTCTACTAAACACCAACGAAGGTGTGCCAGATCATCGTGGCCTGCTGTATTCTAGACAACCTGGCTTTGCGACGACAGGTGCCTTTTCTGCAGGAGGATGGTCCAGCTGGAGGTCTTGTGGCAGCTGTGGAGCCTGTGGACAGTGAAGAAGAGGAGGCAGAAGAAGAGGATATCAACAACAGAAACAACGTTATCCAGTAATACTTACAGTGAGACACAGGTAAGAAGATCTCACTGCCTCACACATCTTATACTATTGTTTGAGCTATCAGAAGTCTGTCATTTTCACCCAGTGTATGGACCCTGACTTGTCACTTTGACTTTCCATTTAACAGATGTGGGTCCCACTTTGTGCCCTCTGCTATATTTCCTCCAGACCTACAGCTGTGTTTCATCGGTATGTGGACAATTAAATTGACATTGCTATATTCCATAGTTATTGCAATTACACATTAGTGAAAGCACAGACTGTCTCCAGATTTGTGATTGATGTGTATTTATTTCTGTGCAAATAAGTGAAGGGGGTTGTAAAATGGGCAGGGGTGATGGTGGAGGAATGTCCATGGCAGAGTCGAGTCTATTTGTTTCACAGATGTATTGTCCAAAGGGGCATAGGAAGAGGAGCAAGGGCAGTTGAAGGATGGACAGGGTGACAAAGTGGGACAGAAGAGTGACATTCAGGGGGGGTCTCATTTCCTGGCGGGGGTCTTGGCAATGTTCTCTGTCTTGTTCCTGGATCTCAGGGACCGTTTGCGGTGTGGCTCTCCATCTGCATGGGGTGGGGTGCTGGTGTCATGGTCCTGTGGCGGTGCCTCCTGTCCACTGGCGCCGGCGGAGGTGGAGGGCTGTTCATCATCCAGGCTTGTGTCAGGGGCCCCTTGTTGTGCCACAGTGTCCCTCCTGGTGTTGACAAGGTCCCTCAGCACCCCTACAGTGGTGACCAGGGTGGTGTTAATGGACTTCAGTTCCTCCCTGATCCCCAGATAGGGTTCCTCCTGCAGCCGCTGGATCTCCTGAAAGTTGGCCAGTACCATTGCCATCGTCTCCTGGGAATGATGGTACGCTCCCATGATGTTGGAGAGGGCCAAGTGGAGAGTGGGTTCCCTGGGCTTGTCCTCCCCCTGTCGCACAGCTGTCCTCCCAGTTCCCCTGCTTTCCTGTTCCTCTGTCCCCTGACCCGTGTGCCCACTGCCACTGACCACAGGTGCCGGATTTTCTTGGGGTGGTGGGTTTGCCTGGGTTCCCTCTAGTGTTGGACACACTGCTGCTTGACGTGTCCTGGGGACAGAGGGATGGGCCCGCTGGGTGGGTGCTGTGCTGGTGTTTCCTGAGGGGGGAGGCTCTGTGGTGGCTTGTGCCAGTGTCAGGGGAACCGACTGTCCCAAGGTCCCAGATGGGCCGGGCTGGTCATCTTGATCCAGTTGTGCAGAGATGCTGTCATCACTGTGGGCCTCTTATGCGTGGGGACTGGATATGCCTGGAACCTCCTGTCCGGTGACGTTGGGTAGGGGTCCTGCAGGGGTGTAAAGGCATGATTATTGCATCTGTGTATGCCATTGTGTGCAATGGGTGAGTGACCCTGTACTCCAGTGTGTGCATTCTTGTCTAGGTCCTTGTGTGATATTTGGTTTGGGGTCTGTGTGGGTATCTGTAGTGGACATGCTTTGGTCATGGGTGACCCTGCTTTGGTGTTGCATGCAGGGCTTGGTGTTGGGAAGGGTGGGTTGTGATAGTGGGATATATGTGAGGTGTTGGAGTGATGGGGGTGAGGGTGAGGGTGGGGGTATGTGATGGCATGCAGGTAGGGCGGGGGATATAATAGTTAAGAGTTGACTTACCAGAGTCCATTCCTCCTGCTACTCCTGCGAGGCCCTCAGGATGCAGTATTGCCAGACTTGCTCCTCCCATGTTGTTAGTTGTGGGAGAGGAGGTGGGGGTCCACTGCCAGTCCTCTGTACTGCAATCTGGTGTCTTGAGACCACAGAACACACCTTCCCCAGTAGGTTGTTCCACCTCTTCCTGATGTCATCCCGTGTTCTTGGATGCTGTCCCACTGCGTTGACCCTGTCGGCGATTCTGCGCCATAGCTCCATCTTCCTAGCAATGGAGGTGTGCTTCATCTGTGACCCGAATAGCTGTGGCTCTACCCGGATGATTTCCTCCACCATGACCCTGAGCTCCTCCTCAGAGAACCTGGGGTGTCGTTGTGGTGTCATGATGTGGTGTGGGTGATGTGTGAGGTGGTGTGTGTTGTGATGTGTGAGGGGATGTCTTGTGTGTTGTTTGAGGTGTGTGGATGTTGTGTGAGTGATGATGTTGTGTGTCTGTGGATGCTAGTGTTGTTTCTGGTGGTGTGTCTCTCTGGCCTTCTTCCGGAATTTTTGGTAGTAAGGGTTTGTGAGTGATGTTGGTGTGTGTTTTATATTGGATTGGGTGTGTGGGAGTGGTGTGTGTATCAGGTGTGTGTATTTCGATTTGTCCAATGTGGTTGTGTTTTGTAAATGTGTGGATATTTTGAGCGCGGCGGTGTGTACCGCCAATGGAATACCGCGGTTGAAAGACCACCGCGTGGATTCGTGGGTCATGATAGTGTGGGCGTGTTCCTGTTGGCGTGACGGTGGAGGCTTTGTTTTCACCAGTTTATCACTGACCTTTGATGTGGCAGACTTGTGGGTGTCTGTATTATGGGGGATTCCGAGCTGTGGGTCGTGATAGCTGTAGCGGAATTCAGCCGCCACAGCGATGTGTTGGCGGTCTTCTGCACGGCGGTAAGTGGCATTTACCGCCAATGTTGTAATGAGGGCCAAAGTAATTTGAATTACTATACGTTAATCCAACCACCACCGTGCACGGCTAGGCATTACAGCCAACCCCCTATAACCACCCATTATTGGATGGAAGAGAGAGAGAGAGAGAGAGAGATTGAGAGACAGAGAGAGGATTAGAGAAAGAGATTGAGAGAAAGAAATAGAGGGAGCGAGATAGAGGGAGAGAGAGAGGTTTTTTAGGCTTTGATGATCAAGTAAAAAGAGTGAGATCACCTTTTAGTATGTACCTTAAATACTTGAAGTTGAAAAGAAATTAAAGGAGAGAAATAACCACTGACACATCTAGACTGGATAGCAACCCTTGGTGTAGGGGTCTGGCACCTTAACAACTAGGCCAGAGGTGACCCTTTCCTACGCAGTGTCAAGACATAACTACGACATTCAAATCACTTTCTCTATCTCTCTCTCTCTCACTCTCTCTCTAAGATCCTGTAATGGGATGGGAGAGAGAGAGAGAAAGTGACAGGACCACAGGGAGAGCCTCAAGGTCCCCGCAGTCCTAGCCGGCTGTCAGCTTCCTCCAAGCAAAAGCAAACAGCTACCTCCAGAGGGTGGGTACCTTGGAAAGTAGCAGGAGCCGGCCATGGGGATGGCGATCCCAAAGGCCATCTATAGCTCCTCAATGGGAGCCGTGCAGCCCCTCCAATGTTGAATTTAGTCCTGGGGAGGTGGTGGTCCCCTGGGCTGGGGGTTCACCATGGACCACATTCATTATTTTATTTTAGCCTCGAGGAGGTGGTGGTCCCTGGGGAATGGGGCATTGTAGGACCCCTGCTTTTAATACAGTATATTTGCACGGGGAAGTGGCAGTTCCCAGGGCTGTAGGAGGCCATGAGGTCCTCCACTTTTAATAAAGTATATTTGCCACAGGGAGGTGGCGTTATCCTGGGCTTCAGGGGGGGTGCGCAGGCATCTATTAACTTGTACCCTGGGAAGGTGGTGGTTCCCACGGCTACTATAAGCTACTTTAAGCCTTAGGATGGGGTCCCCTGCACCCCCTCCTTTTTCCACCCTCCAATGTCTCCAAGACCTGGCTCACCCAGGTGCAAAGAAATGGAAAAACGAGGATGACCGCATTGTTTTTTTAATCTCAGAAAAATCCACTGATCCATCCACAGATTTTCCCAAGATTTAAAAAAAATGCTTTTTAGCATTGGCAGAGTCCGTGGGGGACCCATGCACCAAGAATATGGGCTCAGTGTGTCCCTACTCTGGCTTTTCTGTTTTTTTTAAAAAAATCTTTTTTTTGTGGGACTCGGTTGAAGCCGAGTCCCAAAATGGCTGCCAATACTTCCTTGTTGAAATGTTGGCAGCCAATTAGATATCAGCATGGTGACAATTGGATCCACAGATCCTCCGCATCCCTAGATAGCAACATTTTTTAAACTCTAATATCTCAGGAAAAAACTGACACCAAATCACAAAAAGCACACTTTCTGGACCAAAAACTAGCTTTCTGCCAAATGTGGTGCAATTCTTTTTTGGGATCCTTTTCTTTTTCTCGGCCCCCACTTGATGAATCACCCCGAAACACACAGCAGTTTTGAAAATAGGTCTCACATTTTCTTGAGTTAGACCTATTGGCACTGTAAATTCAGAACTGGACTTTTCTTACCACATAAATTGATCAATCCTGGCTCACAATTTAGTATTTTCCTGCCATGTTTTGCTGATCACTGGCGGCTACTGACATCAGAAAGATCTGAACAGAAATTGGAAAATAAGGCTTGAAAAGTATTTTCTTTTTATTTTAACAGAATAAAAAGTTGTGCAATAGTTCTTGCCTCGCATTTCAACAAAACTCTAATGAAGTTAACAATAGCAGACTGGCCTGAGAAGATTTATGGCCCCAATAAAGGAGATAAGCAATGCCCTGTGTGAGATGTCCTGAGTGCTGGCAGGGAGAGGCCCTGGAGAGAGAGAGACAGCGTGGCAAAGCAAGTTTCATATCATTGCTTTTAGGTTTAGCTACATTCTACCAGAAAAAGCATATTGTGGCTTTCGTGAGCAGTGAGCTAAACGACCATGTGTTTCTTTTGTGAAATAAGATTATTTTAGGAACCAGAGGTAAACGAAGACAGCACTGGAAATAAACCAAAACAAATGTCAGCGACAAGAGAGCCCGTGTGAGGAACAGAATGCTGCAATAAAACAGGCATCTACCAGCCTATAACACCCAAAGTGAAAAGGCAGCAACAAAGAAATAACAAAAAAGTCTTTCACAGCAACAGATAAATAAACCAAATTGGAATAATACAGCAGTTGGTTACTGCTCTGAAACAGAAAAAGGAGGGAGAAAAAGGCACTGCAACCAACAAATGAAATCGCTTTAAGCAATAGAAATAAGAAATATACTAAAAGTATACACAAGGTTGAATGCTTATGCTCCACCTAAAAATGCTCTTCCTATGGAAACTAGGTCCTAACTATAACCACCTACTGGTGACTGTCAGTAGGTTATTTATATATATATATATATATATATATATATATATATATATATATATATATATATATGTTCACTAAAAAAACAAAGGTTAGATGTATGTTACAGTTAGGTTCAGATTTTACACACACAAAACCATAGAAGTTCAACAGTTATAATCATACTTATCTCTGGACACTATAACTTGTGCTCTAAGCTAACTATAACCTCTAACTCGCACCCCTGCCATGCACCGTATTTGTCACCACTATTGTTATTGCAAATGTTGAGGTGATATTATCAATTATGTCATATAAGATGCCATTGCTGATGTAATATGTGGGGTGAGTAGCAGTGCATGAAGAGTTCTAGTTACCTTAAAGCACGAGCTATAGTGTCTAGAGATATGTATAACTATAACTTTCCATGGTTTTGTGTGTGTAAAATCTGAACCTAACTATAATGTCCCTTTAACCTTTGTTTTTTTAGTGAATTTCTAAGTTTTTTAAAATTATATTTCCTACCTATACCATCCCTGTAACCATTGTTTTTTTAGTGAATTTCTAAGGTTTTTTTTTTTAGTTAAGTAATATTAAATTATCTTACGTTAATCGAACCCTCTAGCACTGCACTGCTAGGATTGACTGCAGGCACCCAAGGCCCGTAGGCACCCAACCCCGGGCCGAGCACGGGATTGGCCGCAGGGCCTGACTTGCGGCAAATCTCCCCCCAGGCCATGCGCGGTGGAGGTTGGCTGCAGGTGTTTTCCAACATATAACTGCATAGAGAACACCCTTCCTTTGCGTTGGATGAGTTCAATATGTTGCGAGGATTTGTCCTTTACAGAAGCGGAGCCTCAACTTGGACACCTGTTATGTTTGTATTTGTAAGGGCTTCCCGTTAAGATTTAGGGCCTGATTTATAAGTCAGCGGAGGGGAATACTTTGTCACAAACCTGACGGATATCCTGTCTGCCTTATTACGATCCCATAGTATCCTATGGGGATCGTAATATGGCAGACAAGATATCTGTCACGTTTGTGACCTAGTATTCCCTCCGTCAACATCTAAATCAGGCCCTGAATTTCTGTGAAATAAGCATCAGTGCCAGAAAGGATCCTCATCTGAATAGTTATCCAAAAACAATCCGCAGTATTGCCCAAGAAGTCTCCCCAGCTGGAGTACTTTCTAGTGACTAATTAGTATGTGCTACCTCGTTGGGTAAATGTATAGTGCCGTTCCACTCTATTACTATGTAAAGGCCCACAAGGTAATAACTTCATTGACCATGTCTGGTGTAATTTTCTAAATGTCACTGTTCCTCGAGCATCTTTCTACTGAAATCTGAATCGCGAGTTACAAAGAGTTGAATCTCCACCATACAAGCATACTTCCTCTTAATTATATGAAGTAAGTGCTTCTTTATTTGGTGGAGATATGCTCATATTCCTCTGCATGCCAAACGCTTACGGGGACTTTTGATAAGCTGTCCATCAAGCTGGACAAATGCAGGAGGACTGATGCATACCATTTACCTGTACAGGACGGGGCCAAATGGACAGAGCTTCAAGACCATTTAGCGCATTCTCATACTGGTTGTAATTAAAAGGATGAAGGGTGACCTCTGCTCTCATCAGGAGACTAAAGGAAGGATCCAAAGTATTGCGCAAAACTTCTGCCCAATTGGAGTGCTTTTTAGTGTCTAATTAGTATGTGCTACCTAGTTGGGTAAATGTATAGTGCACATTCCACTCTACTACTACGTAAAGGCCCACAAGGTAATAACTTCAGTGACCATGTCTGGTGTAATTTTCTAAATGTCACAGTTCCTTCAGCATCTTCTTACTGAAATCTGAATTGCAAGTTACAAAGAGTTGAATCTCCACCAAACATGCGTAATTCCTCTTAATTACATGAAGTAAGTGTTTTTTTGTTTGGTGAAGATATGCTCATATTCCTCTGCATGACGAATGCTTATGGGGACTTTTGATAAGCTGTTCATAAAGCTGGGAAAATGCAGGAGGACCGATGCATACCACTTACCTGTACAGGACGGGGCCAAACGGACAGAGATTAAAGATCATTCAGCGCATTTGCATACTGGTAGTAATTAAAAGGATGAAGGGTGGACTCTGCTCTCATCAGGAGACTAAAGGAAAGATACCACTCGTCACACTCACCACAGAATAGAGACTGCAAGTGGAGCCTTAATCCCCCCATAGTCTCATTGCTCCCACAATCAGGCAGCAGCAACAAATGCTGCTCCCTGCATGAGGGAGCAGTCATTTAATCTGTTTTCCCACCTGCTTGACAATGGCAGAAAAAACAGCTGAAAAGTCTGCTCCCAGCTAGGAGATGCAGTTTTCCTGCTCCCGCCCACTGGGAGTTGAGCTTAAGTTTGTTCTCACTTGGCAGGAGCTGTCATAGCTTCCCCCCAAGTGAAAGTAAACTACTACATCCCAAGAATGGGCACCTCTGGACATATAGTGCCGGCCCTGAGCAGTCGCTGTCGCCAGGGCCATTATTGGCTCCAAGAGGGGTGCCGCTAAGCCCCTCTTTTTTGTTCTTTAGGGCCAGCCCCTGGGAGATGGTGGTCCCCCAGCCTGAAAACAGCCCAGAAGTGGGGCCGTGTGGCCACCCTTCCCCTTTATTTCAGATTTAAGACCCAGGGGAGGTGGTGGTCCCCGGGGTCCTCCAGGGCCAATGTTTTGTGCAAGCCACTCACCTGAATTCCAGGCGTTCCGATGGGGCGATGACAATTCCCCAATCCCAGTGAGGACTGACGTGACCGAAATAAAGAGTACATTGCCCTTTGGCAAGTCCTCAAGGGAAAACGGGTTTTGGGAAGAGAAAATGCGAGCTTCTGCTTCGTAGACCTTAGAATCAGACTACTGGACCCTAGACTGCGTGTCGTGTTGGGCACCAGGACTTCTGATTTCTCAAAATACTGGGTTCTTGTTTTTTTAGGATTCTGGGCTGCAAAAGAATTACTTCATTAATACATTAATACATTGAATTTACATAAAATATTGTACATTGCATAATGTCAGTTATTGTTGACACATTGTGCATATGTTTCTATAAGGCTGAACAAATCTCTTCCTCTTTTTACAGTACTTTCAGAGTCTCTTAAGCAATGTCCATACTCAAAAACAATCAACTTGACTAAAGAGCTTCTTTGCGTTCTTGCCTAATCTCTTGCCAATAATAGTTCTGATAAACTTGCTCTATTTCCAATCTCGTAATTTTCAGGGGAGCGCTTATTACAGGAAAAAAGTCTTTCCTTAATGTCTGCTTAGCGGTATCTTGGATTCCCACCCAAACGATAAATCGCGCTAGTTCTTATTGTCATAAATTATTTAAAAGACAGAGCTCTGTTATGTTTCATTGAAGCGATTAATCTTCCCTTACCTTGAAATGAAGTTACTTGCTTGAAAATTTCAGCAGGATCCAAAATGGATTTTTTGCCTTTCTTATTTTCTCTCTTTTACGTTAAATACAGGATCGTCAGCAGTTGATGGAAGAGGAGAGGTGGGACTGTACAGGAAGCCGACCAGAGGGCGGCGATCGCCAGAACTTAACTGGAGCTGTCCAGAGGACGAGAAATGCTGGAACTTGAATGGAAGAAGGTTGGAGAACAAGAGACACTGGAACTCAACTGCAGGCAGGCTGGGGAACAAGGAACTTGACTTGCACTGGAACCCAACTGGAGGTAGGCTGGAGGAGAAGGAACTCGACTTGATTGGAAACAGGTGAGCAGAGCAATAGGTACAAAGCCAAGCAAGGCCTCAGAGTGACAAGCATCCTTAAATAATAAAATGTGCTCATGTGCTTTTTGCCAGTTGATTGCTTGTTAAAGAAATGAGCAATTACCCTCCTGATTGTGGCACATGTTTAATATTGATCACATTGTGAAGTGCACATGTTTTGACAGTTACATTTGGAGCAGGTGGAATACAATGTGCATAATCAACAAGAATTGGTTATAATTAGACATTGAACAAACATTGTTTATTGCACACTTGATGTTTAACCTCTTCTGTGCCTTGGACGAGATGATCTCGTCCAAGGCTACAGTTCCCCTGTGCCTTGGACGAGATCATCTCGTCCATGGCACAGGGGAACTTGGGGGCGCGCTAGCGCGCCCCCCGTGCACCCCCCTTCCCCCCCCAAGTCGGGGATGGAAGGGGAAGACCTTCCCCTTCCACCCCGACCCCCCCCCACCCCCCCCTGTGACGTCAGCGCGCGCGCGCGCGCTGATGTGTCACAGGGGCCTCCCTCGTCGCGCTGGAAGCTCTGCTTCCAGCGCGATTGAAAAAGAAATGCAAATGCATTTCTTTTTCAATCACTTGGGAGGCCCGGAGGGGCTTCAAAGGGAAGGAAAAGTATTTCCTTCCCTTTGAAGTCCCTCCGAGGGTTTCAAAAGCCGGATTGCTTGCAATCCGGTTTTTGAAACCCCACTAGACACCAGGGATTTTTTTTTTTTTCGTAGAAATTGACAAAAGGGAGCGACCCCTTGGGCAAGGGTCGCTCCCAGGGGGGGCATTTTTTTGAAAAGGCCTTTTCTGCCCCCCCTGGGGGCAGAAACCTCTAGGCACCAGGGACCATTTTTTTATTTTTTTTTATTTTTTTTTCATTTTTTTTTTATTGAGGTGGGGAGCGACCCCTTAGGCAAGGGTCGTTCCCCTTGGGGGAAAATTATATTTTGGCCATTTCTGCCCCCCTTGGGGGCAGATTGGCCTATTTTGATGAGGCCAATCTGCCCCCAAGGGGGGTAGAAACCACTAGACACCAGGGATTTTTTTTATTTTTTATTGTTATTGACAAAAGGGAGCGACCCCTTGGGCAAGGGTCGCTCCCAGGGGGGCATATTTTCGGGAAGGCCTTTTCTGCCCCCCCTGGGGGCAGATCGGCCTACTATTAGGCCGATCTGCCCCCAGGGGGGGCAGAAACCTCTAGGCACCAGGGACCATTTTTTTTTTTTTTGTTTCATTTTTTTTTTTTTTGGTGGGGAGCGACCCCTTAGGCAAGGGTCGCTCCCCTTGGGGGAAAATTATATTTTGCCCATTTCTGCCCCCCTTGGGGGCAGATTGGCCTATTTTGATGAGGCCAATCTGCCCCCAAGGGGGGTAGAAACCACTAGACACCAGGGAGTTTTTTCTTTGCGTGAATTTCACGCAAAGGGAGCGACCACTTAGGCAAGGGTCGCTCCCTGGGGGGGAGGGGAATTTATTTTAGGCCATTTCTGCCCCCAGGGGGGGAAGAAACCTCTAGGCGCCAGGGCAAATTTTTTTTTTGTGTTTTTATTTTTTGTTCTTTTTTTTTTTTTTAGAGATGGGGAGCGACCCATCAGGCAAGGGTCGCTCCCCTGGGGGGCAAATTGTATTTAGACCATTTCTGCCCCCCTGGGGGCAGATTGGCCGATTTTAGGTCAATCTGCCCCCAAGGGGGCAGAAACCACTAGGCACCGGGGATTTGTTTTTTGGCGCCAATGTCACGCAGGGGGAGCGACCCCGTAGGCAAGGGTCGCTCCCGGGGGGGGGGGGGGGGGTTGGGGGTTGGGGGTGGCAAATTTATTTTAGGCCATTTATGCCCCCCCGGGGGACAGATCGGCCTATTATTAGGCCGAACTGCCCCCGGGGGGGGGCAGAACACTCTAGGCGCCAGGGCAATTTTTTTTGTGTGTGTTTTTTTTTTGTTGTTTCTTTTTTTAGAGATGGGGAGCGACCCATCAGGCAAGGGTCGCTCCCCTGGGGGGGGGCAAATTGTATTTAGACCATTTCTGCCCCCCTGGGGGCAGATTGGCCAATTTTAGGTCAATCTGCCCCCAAGGGGGCAGAAACCACTAGGCACCGGGGATTTGTTTTTTGGCGCCAATGTCACGCAGGGGGAGCGACCCCGTAGGCAAGGGTCGCTCCCGGGGGGGGGGGGTGGGGGTTAGGGGTGCAAATTTATTTTAGGCCATTTCTGCCCCCCCGGGGGACAGATCGGCCTATTATTAGGCCGAACTGCCCCCGGGGGGGGGGCAGAACACTCTAGGCGCCAGGGCAATTTTTTTTTTTTTTTTTTTTTTTTTGTTGTTTCTTTTTTTAGAGATGGGGAGCGACCCATCAGGCAAGGGTCACTCCCCTGGGGGGGCAAATTGTATTTAGACCATTTCTGCCCCCCTGGGGGCAGATTGGCCAATTTTAGGTCAATCTGCCCCCAAGGGGGCAGAAATCACTAGGCACCGGGGATTTGTTTTTTGGCGCCAATGTCACGCAGGGGGAGCGACCCCGTAGGCAAGGGTCGCTCCGGGGGGGGGGGGTGGGGGTTGGGGGGGCAAATTTATTTTAGGCCATTTCTGCCCCCCCGGGGGACAGATCGGCCTATTATTAGGCCGAACTGCCCCCGGGGGGGGGGGCAGAACACTCTAGGCGCCAGGGCAATTTTTTTTTTGTGTTTTTTTTGTTGTTGTTGTTTCTTTTTTTAGAGATGGGGAGCGACCCATCAGGCAAGGGTCGCTCCCCTGGGGGGGCAAATTGTATTTAGACCATTTCTGCCCCCCTGGGGGCAGATTGGCCAATTTTAGGTCAATCTGCCCCCAAGGGGGCAGAAATCACTAGGCACCGGGGATTTGTTTTTTGGCGCCAATGTCACGCAGGGGGAGCGACCCCGTAGGCAAGGGTCGCTCCCGGGGGGGCAAATTTATTTTAGGCCATTTCTGCCCCCCCGGGGGTCAGATCGGCCTATTAGGCCGAACTGCCCCCGGGGGGGGGGGGGCAGAACACTCTAGGCGCCAGGGCAATTTTTTTTTTGTGTTTTTTTTTTTTTGTTGTTTCTTTTTTTAGAGATGGGGAGCGACCCATCAGGCAAGGGTCGCTCCCCTGGGGGGGCAAATTGTATTTAGACCATTTCTGCCCCCCTGGGGGCAGATTGGCCAATTTTAGGTCAATCTGCCCCCAAGGGGGCAGAAACCACTAGGCACCGGGGATTTGTTTTTTGGCGCCAATGTCACGCAGGGGGAGCGACCCCGTAGGCAAGGGTCGCTCCCGGGGGGGGGGGGGGGGGGGGGGGTTGGGGGGGCAAATTTATTTTAGGCCATTTCTGCCCCCCCGGGGGACAGATCGGCCTATTATTAGGCCGAACTGCCCCCGGGGGGTGGGCAGAACACTCTAGGCGCCAGGGCAATTTTTTTTGTGTGTGTTTTTTTTTTGTTGTTTCTTTTTTTAGAGATGGGGAGCGACCCATCAGGCAAGGGTCGCTCCCCTGGGGGGGCAAATTGTATTTAGACCATTTCTGCCCCCCTGGGGGCAGATTGCCCAATTTTAGGTCAATCTGCCCCCAAGGGGGCAGAAACCACTAGGCACCGGGGATTTGTTTTTTGGCGCCAATGTCACGCAGGGGGAGCGACCCCGTAGGCAAGGGTCGCTCCCGGGGGGGGGATGGGGGTTGGGGGGGCAAATTTATTTTAGGCCATTTCTGCCCCCCCGGGGGGCAGATCGGCCTATCATTAGGCCGATCTGCCCCCGGGGGGGGGCAGAAACCTCTAGGCGCCAGGGGAATTTTTCTTTTTTTTCTTTGTTTTTTTTTTTTAGAGATGGGGAGCGACCCATCAGGCAAAAGTCGCTCCCCTGGGGGACAAATTGTATTTAGGCCATTTCTGCCCCCCTTGGGGGCAGATTAGCTGAGTTTAGGTCAACCTGCCCCCAAGGGGGCAGAAACCACTAGGCACCGGGGATTTGTTTTTTGGTGCCAATGTCACGCAGGGGGAGCGACCCCGTAGGCAAGGGTCGCTCCCGGGGGGGGGGTGGGGGTTAGGGGTGCAAATTTATTTTAGGCCATTTCTGCCCCCCCGGGGGACAGATCGGCCTATTATTAGGCCGAACTGCCCCCGGGGGGGGGGCAGAACACTCTAGGCGCCAGGGCAATTTTTTTTTTTTTTTTTTTTTTTTGTTGTTTCTTTTTTTAGAGATGGGGAGCGACCCATCAGGCAAGGGTCACTCCCCTGGGGGGGCAAATTGTATTTAGACCATTTCTGCCCCCCTGGGGGCAGATTGGCCAATTTTAGGTCAATCTGCCCCCAAGGGGGCAGAAATCACTAGGCACCGGGGATTTGTTTTTTGGCGCCAATGTCACGCAGGGGGAGCGACCCCGTAGGCAAGGGTCGCTCCGGGGGGGGGGGTGGGGGTTGGGGGGGCAAATTTATTTTAGGCCATTTCTGCCCCCCCGGGGGACAGATCGGCCTATTATTAGGCCGAACTGCCCCCGGGGGGGGGGGCAGAACACTCTAGGCGCCAGGGCAATTTTTTTTTTGTGTTTTTTTTGTTGTTGTTGTTTCTTTTTTTAGAGATGGGGAGCGACCCATCAGGCAAGGGTCGCTCCCCTGGGGGGGCAAATTGTATTTAGACCATTTCTGCCCCCCTGGGGGCAGATCGGCCAATTTTAGGTCAATCTGCCCCCAAGGGGGCAGAAATCACTAGGCACCGGTGATTTGTTTTTTGGCGCCAATGTCACGCAGGGGGAGCGACCCCGTAGGCAAGGGTCGCTCCCGGGGGGGCAAATTTATTTTAGGCCATTTCTGCCCCCCCGGGGGTCAGATCGGCCTATTAGGCCGAACTGCCCCCGGGGGGGGGGGGCAGAACACTCTAGGCGCCAGGGCAATTTTTTTTTTGTGTTTTTTTTTTTTTGTTGTTTCTTTTTTTAGAGATGGGGAGCGACCCATCAGGCAAGGGTCGCTCCCCTGGGGGGGCAAATTGTATTTAGACCATTTCTGCCCCCCTGGGGGCAGATTGGCCAATTTTAGGTTAATCTGCCCCCAAGGGGGCAGAAACCACTAGGCACCGGGGATTTGTTTTTTGGCGCCAATGTCACGCAGGGGGAGCGACCCCGTAGGCAAGGGTCGCTCCCGGGGGGGGGGGGGGGGGGGTTGGGGGGGCAAATTTATTTTAGGCCATTTCTGCCCCCCCGGGGGACAGATCGGCCTATTATTAGGCCGAACTGCCCCCGGGGGGTGGGCAGAACACTCTAGGCGCCAGGGCAATTTTTTTTGTGTGTGTTTTTTTTTTGTTGTTTCTTTTTTTAGAGATGGGGAGCGACCCATCAGGCAAGGGTCGCTCCCCTGGGGGGGCAAATTGTATTTAGACCATTTCTGCCCCCCTGGGGGCAGATTGCCCAATTTTAGGTCAATCTGCCCCCAAGGGGGCAGAAACCACTAGGCACCGGGGATTTGTTTTTTGGCGCCAATGTCACGCAGGGGGAGCGACCCCGTAGGCAAGGGTCGCTCCCGGGGGGGGGGATGGGGGTTGGGGGGGCAAATTTATTTTAGGCCATTTCTGCCCCCGGGGGGGGGCAGAAACCTCTAGGCGCCAGGGGAATTTTTCTTTTTTTTCTTTGTTTTTTTTTTTTAGAGATGGGGAGCGACCCATCAGGCAAAAGTCGCTCCCCTGGGGGACAAATTGTATTTAGGCCATTTCTGCCCCCCTTGGGGGCAGATTAGCTGAGTTTAGGTCAACCTGCCCCCAAGGGGGCAGAAACCACTAGGCACCGGGGATTTGTTTTTTGGTGCCAATGTCACGCAGGGGGAGCGACCCCGTAGGCAAGGGTCGCTCCCGGCGGGGGAGGGTGGGGGTTGGGGGGGCAAATTTATTTTAGGGCATTTCTGCCCCCCCCACCCCCTGGGGCCGGCTGAGCTACAGGCCAAACACCACAGGTAGGCACCTTGCAAAAAACACCTCTGTTTTCTGCGAAAAAATATGTTGTTTCCACGTTGTGTTTTGGGCTATTTCCTTTTGTGGGCGCTAGGCCTACCCACAGAAGTGATGTACCATTTTTATCGAGAGACTTAAGGGAACGCTGGGTGGAAGGAAATTTGTGGCTCCTCTCAGATTCCAGAACTTTCTGTCACCGAAATGAGAGGAAAAAGTGTTTTTTGGGCCAAATTTTGATGTTTGCAAAGGATTCTGGGTAACATAACCTGGTCAGAGCCCCGCAAGTCACCCCATCTTGGATTCCCCTGGGTTTCTAGTTTTCAAAAATGCACTGGTTTGCTAGGTTTCCTCAGGTGTCGGCTGAGCTACAGGCCAAAATCCACAGGTAGGCACTGCTTTTTATAAAAAAATGTGATGTGTCCACGTTGTGTTTTGGGCCCTTTCCTTTCGTGGGCGCTAGTCCTACCCACACAAGTGAGGTATCATTTTTATCGGGAGACTTGGGGGAACGCTGGGTAGAAGGAAATTTGTGGCTCCTCTCAGATTCTAGAACTTTCTGCCACAGAAATGTGAGTAACATGTGTATTTTTAGCCAAATTTTGAGGTTTGCAAAGGATTCTGGGTAACAGAACCTGGTCCGAGCCCCGCAAGTCACCCCTCCTTGGATTCCCCTAGGTCTCTAGTTTTCAGAAATGCACAGGTTTGGTAGGTTTCCCTAGGTGCCGGCTGAGCTAGAGGCCAAAATCTACAGGTAGGCACTTTGCAAAAAACACCTCTGTTTTTTTCCAAAATTTAGGATGTGTCCACGTTGCGCTTTGGGGTGTTTCCTGTCGCCGGCGCTAGGCCTACCCACGCAAGTGAGGTATCATTTTTATCGGGAGACTTGGGGGAACGCTGGGTGGAAGGAAATTTGTAGCTCCTCTCAGATTCCAGAACTTTCTGCCACAGAAATGTGAGGGACATGTGTTTTTTTAGCCAAATTTTGAGGTTTGCAAAGGATTCTGGGTAACAGAACCTGGTCCGAGCCCCGCAAGTCACCCCTCCTTGGATTCCCCTAGGTCTCTAGTTTTCAGAAATGCACAGGTTTGGTAGGTTTCCCTAGGTGCCGGCTGAGCTAGAGGCCAAAATCTACAGGTAGGCACTTCGCAAAAAACACCTCTGTTTTTTTCCAAAATTTAGGATGTGTCCACGTTGCGCTTTGGGGTGTTTCCTGTCGCCGGCGCTAGGCCTACCCACGCAAGTGAGGTATCATTTTTATCGGGAGACGTGGGGGAACGCTGGGTGGAAGGAAATTTGTGGCTCCTCTCAGATTCCAGAACTTTCTGCCACAGAAATGTGAGGAACATGTGTTTTTTTAGCCAAATTTTGAGGTTTGCAAAGGATTCTGGGTAACAGAACCTGGTCCGAGCCACACAACTCACCCCTCCTTGGATTCCCCTAGGTCTCTAGTTTTCAGAAATGTACAGGTTTGGTAGGTTTCCCTAGGTGGCGGCTGAGCTAGAGGCCAAAATCTACAGGTAGTCACTTTGCTAAAAACAGCTCTGTTTTCTGTGATGTGTCCACGTTGTGTTTTGGGGCATATCCTGTCGCGGGTGCTAGGCCTACCCACACAAGTGAGGTATCATTTTTATCGGGAGACGTGGGGGAACGCTGGGTGGAAGGAAATTTGTGGCTCCTCTCAGATTCCAGAACTTTCTGCCACAGAAGTGTGAGGAACATGTGTTTTTTTAGCCAAATTTTGAGGTTTGCAAAGGATTCTGGGTAACAGAACCTGGTCCGAGCCACACAAGTCACCCCTCCTTGGATTCCCCTAGGTCTCTAGTTTTCAGAAATGCACAGGTTTGGTAGGTTTCCCTAGGTGGCGGCTGAGCTAGAGGCCAAAATCTACAGGTAGTCACTTTGCTAAAAACAGCTCTGTTTTCTGTGATGTGTCCACGTTGTGTTTTGGGGCATATCCTGTCGCGGGTGCTAGGCCTACCCACACAAGTGAGGTACCATTTTTATCGGGAGACTTGGGGGAACATAGATTAGCAAAACAAGTACTATTGCCCCTTGTCTTTCTCTACATTTTTTCCTTCCAAATATAGGAGTGTGTGTAAAAAAGACATCTATTTGAGAAATTCCCTGTAATTCACGTGCTACTATGGTCACCCCGGAATTCAGAGATGTGCAAATAACCACTGCTCCTCAACACCTTATCTTGTGCCCTTTTTGGAAATGCAAAGGTTTTCTTGATAGCAATTTTTTACTCCTTATATTTCAGCAAATGAATTGCTGTATACCCGGTATAGAATGAAAACGCACTGCAGGGTGCAGCTCATTTATTGGCTCTGGGTTCCTCGGGTTCTTGATGAACCTACAAACCCTATATATCCCCGCAACCAGGGGAGTCCAGCAGACGTAACGGTATATTGCTTTCGATAATCTAACATTGCAGGGAAAAGTTACAGAGTAAAACGTAGAGAAAAATTGATGTTTTTTTCACCTCAATTTCAATATTTTTCTTTTTCAGCTGTTATTTTCTGTAGGAAACCCTTGTAGGATCTACACAAATGACCCCTTGCTGAATTCAGAATTTTGTCTACTTTTCAGAAATGTTTAGGTTTCTGGGATCCAGCATTGGTTTCACACCCATTCCTGTCACTGACTGGAAGGAGGCTGAAAGCACAAAAAAGTGCACAAATGGGGTATGCCCCAGTAAAATGCCAAAATTGTGTTGAAAAATTGGGTTTTCGGATTCAAGTCTGCCTGTTCCTGAAAGCTGGGAAGCTGCTGAGTTTAGCACCGCAGACCCTTTGTTGATGCCATTTTCAGGGGAAAAACCACAAGCCTTCTTCTGCAGCCCCTTTTTCCAATTTTTTTGAAAAAAACGAAATTTTCACTGTATTTTGGCCAATTTCTTGGCCTCGTTCAGGGGAACTCACAAAGTCTGGGTACCTTTAGAATCCCTAGGATGTTGGAAAAAAAGGACGCAAATTTGGCTTGGTTAGCTTATGTGGACAAAAAGTTATGAGGGCCTAAGCGCGAACTGCCCCAAATAGGCAAAAAAGGGCCTGGCACAGGAGGGGGAAAAGGCCTGGCAGCGAAGGGGTTAAGGATGTAATGGATATACCCAAATAAGTCTGAATATTGCAAGCAACAGCATCTTACTGTAATTGAGCTCTTGGATGTGGTGGTGTACCCACAACAGTTCTCCCCACAAAGGTTGAAGTGCTGGGCATAGTTTCATAGGATTTAACAGATTAAATTGTCGCACCAAACGAGGGGCATGAACTAAGGATGCGGGTTCCCAAGAACGTTCAGAAGAATCATGTCCTTTCCAGTCTATCAGATAATGCATTTTACCACGGATTTGCCTAGCATTTAAAATGCAACATACCCCATTCATGATGCCCATTGACAATGACTGGAGGGGGTGGTGAGCCAGGTCTGGTGTTTGGGTGGTAGGGTTATGACAGAGATACATAAAATACTGGGTGTATTGTATGTTTGGGAGGTAGTTACAGATTCATCGTAACCGGTCCTAAGATTTGTCTGATCTTGAAAGGTCCTAGATAACGTGGTTGCAGTTTTGTAGGACATGCTAGGGTAATTCTACGAGTAGAGAGCCATACTAAATCTCCAATTTGGTACGTGCGTTTAGGGATTCTGTGTTTTTCAGCTTGTAATTTCATTTTGGTCTTGTGTTAAGCTATCTTATTTTTCCCTTTCCATTGGATGTCCTGTAAAATCTTTAATTGTTCATTGATGGATGGGATTGAAAAGGTTAAGTCTGGAAGGGTTTCTGGGAGATTACGGGGATGGGTGCTGGTGAGAAAATGAAACTGTGAGCACTCTAACCCTGAGTGGATCGAGTTATTATATGTGAATTCTGCCAATGGTAGGGCTTGGTCCCAAGTCATTTTTAGTAAGGCACCTGAGTGTTTTTTCTAATGTCTTGTTAAATTTCTCGATTTGACCATTCATTTGAGGTGGTAAGCAGTGGATAGGGGTATTTATTTGCCAAATGAAGAACAAAAGGCCTTCCAGAATCTTGATGTGAGTTGACTTCCACGATCAGGGATAATTTTGGTGGGCAAGCCATGGAGTTTGACTACACAGTGTAAGAACAGAGTGATAAGCTCAGCACTTGTTGGTAATTTCTTGAGTGGCACGAAATGCGCCATTTTTGAAAAAAGGTCTATTAGAGCTAACACAGTAGTATGTTTGTTAGATTCTGGTAAGTCTGTAATAAAATCCATTCTGACTGTGTGCCATGCTTTAGGGGAAATTGGCAAGGACTGGAGAAGACCAGCTGGAGTGAAGTGTGAATATTTATTCAAAGCACAGATTGGGCATGAATTTACATGGTCATAAATATCTAGGCACATGGTATTCCACCAACATGTTTTTGAAAAGTTTTCAAATCTTTTGTATACCTGGGTGTCCAGCCAGAGCGGAATAATGACTCCAGATTAGAACTTGATGTTGCAATTCCTGCTTAAGAATGTACAATTTCCCTGCATGTAAGTAATAGTCCTGTTCAATTGTATTATATGGTTTTCTGAGCCACTGTTAAGAAGGGAGGTCCTGAGATGCCATCTTGACATTACCCATTAAGTTATCTATTGTGGTTAGTGCTTGGTCCTGGGTCTTTATGTGATAACATCCAAATCAACTCATGCCCTAAAGTAACTATAACTCACTCCCCCGCCATGGATAGTGTTGTCATCAATGTTGACATTTCAGATGTTGCAGTGATGCTATAAATGATGTAATGGGACATGTCATGAGTGAAGTAATATATGAGGTCATAAGAAGTGCAAGGAGAGATCTCTTCTGACGCAAGTGTTTCACTTTAATTCCAGTTCCTCAGTGAAACATATGAATATTATTTTGCTTTAAGTGTGCACCTCACACAACACAATTCCATGATGAAATACCTCAAGAAACTGATACAACCAGCATTAGGTTCAGACAAAAATGTTTTTTTACAAACCAATGTGGGGAGACAAGAAGAAAATACATGTAGTTAGTCAAATCAAAATGTACATTTTTTTTCAGAATTTAAATAACACGCTCAGAACTAGAAAATATAGAGGAACTACCGTAGTCCCAACACCTCCTTGTGCATGCAGACCAGACCAGGAACATGTTCCTCAGTCTCTGCACCATCCTTACCACAAGTATTTATAAGATGAGACTGAACATCCATACACTTTCCATTTTCCAGCACCCTGAACCATAATCTTAATTTATTATGCCAGACTGAATTCAGTTTCTTGAACATGGTCTGCCATCACAAAGAATATAAGGAGACAAGTGAGTGTTGCTGTATATTCTTTATTGAATTATGACCAAGCTTCTATAGGGCTGAATGTTTTGGAAGAGAAGTATTTTCCCTTCCCTTTTCATTCCCTTTCCCTTCTCACCTTAAGGCTCTACTGCACTTACCTTCCTATCCTTGCTCCACCTTCCTGCCTGTTCTCTTCTAGCACATAAAGTGATCATTTGTTCAATGGGGGTTCAGAGATCTCTGGACCACCAGCTTTCTGCACAGTCATAGCTCCCCCACTCTACAAAGTGGAGGCTTAATAAAAAGCTACACTATGATGCCTCTATTAATCAGGAGGTCAGAGATTGCTTATGTATTATTATGCTTGAAGATGACTCAAAGGGAATGCCAATCGCTACTTTCTAAGACAAACAAAGCGGTTGTCTGGTGATATCAGATTTCTGTTCAGTGCCAGTGAATAGGATGTAACTCAAGATTAGGCACGCTTCTCTGATGTGGCCCACCAAGGACTACGAATCCCATGATTCAGAGGGGAAAGGTGGTAGGAGGCCTACCTCTTCCTATCATTTGGGGCTATACAAATATAAATGCCTCTCTCCTGCTGCAGGGACGTGCCTGGGCCAAGGGTGGGTCTCTCTGCAGCCCGTCAGAGGCCAGATGAGGCTGGGCTTGGCATCCATTCTTTCATAATAATGTTTTGACTTTTAAATTTGCCCAGATTGACTATTAGGGAAAAGTAAGGCAACAGGATTACCTGCTCCAGATTGCCCTGGTAAGAAGAACAAGCCCTCTCTAACAACTGAAGGTTATTAGGCCAAGGCAGTTGATGTAATTAAGGATGAAACAGCTATATGCCCTGGTGAATACCCAGTTCTTTTGCTTCCTCCAGCTGTGCCACGCCCTACAGGCCCACCTGTCCCTTCCAGATCATAGCCCTCTTGAGGCTACACTTCTTATGGGCCACCTGGGGTAGGGAGCCATTACTCAAATTTATCGCTCGCTGCTCACTAATGCCCCCGGTGGCCTTGCCAAGCTACGAGACACTTCAACGGCCTGGATGGGAGAGCTCGATGAAGACGACTGGAGGGAAGCGTACCTTGCACCTAGAGAACTGGCTATATCGGCACACCGACAAACGGTACAGATCAATTACTTCCATATGACATATTTGTTCCCATTGTGGCTAAAACGCATAGGTTTGGGGATGCCTCCTGGCTGTCTGAGATGTGATCATCTAGAGGCGCACCTTCAACAGTGGTCTGGGATTGCGTCCCTTTTGGGAGGCACTGGAACAGGAGACTTTTTTGGTTTTTTTTTAACACTTTTTAAAATAATAATCTTTATTGGGTTTTTCTTGTTTAAGACCATCATATACAGAACAAATGTGGGAAACACAAGATATTCAGTTCAACTGTTTAGTAAACAAAGACTTAGTAATGCATTAACCCTCCCCACCCTCCTCCCAAACGTGTGCAAAACGCTTCACTGTATCTTTATCGGGATGAGCAGTAAATTAGCAGTATAGAAACATTATTCTAAAGTTAGTGTAAGGACAGTATGAGGTGATTGATCATTTGGTTCCGTAGTGTGTGTATTGTGGAGATCAGGTTCATAGCCCTCCAAGCCTGGAGGTCGTCCTCTAATTTAGGATCATTACGGACATGTTTCATACGGACCGCCACTGCCATTGCCCATTCTAGGAAGTCTCTCAGCCAGACAGCATATGCTGGAGGGGCCGCACTTATCCATTTTATGGCTATACAGAGCTTTGCTAATGTAATGCCCAATAGAACAAATACCCTGCTAAGATTCTTATCCTTACGCGAAGGGATCAGACCTAGTATCACCTGCTGAATCTCTAAGGGTATCCTCTTTTGAGATTTTCAAGTACTAACCGCCAATAGGTAGTGAGGGCATCACAATTCCGGACCATATGTAAGAAGTCTGCCGCAGGTCCCCGACACCTGGAGCATGTGTCGGAGCGGGTGGGGTATATTATCTGCAGGGTCTCAGGTGCTAGGTAGGTTTGATGTATATAATTATACTGTGTGAGCTTAAACCTAGCGTTAGAGCTAGCTGTACAAACCCGCTCATGTGTACCCGACCAATCTCTCTCTGACATGGGCTCAGGTAATACTCCCTCCCATCTAGCCTGAATACATAGAGGTGTTAACGGCATGTCCTTTTGCAATGCTCTATACAGGTGGGATACCAGATGGCGTCATCCAGCCCTCTCCATCAATGTCCTAAGGGTGGAAGAGACGGGCGGGCCTCGAGAAATATGGGCCAGACCCCTCTTGCTGTGGCTGAGATTTTTTTATATTGTAAGAATTAGCCTGCGCCTAACTGGAAACCCTCTACCACGTTAGGATATGTAATGAAGCATCCCTCCGGGTATAAATCTCCTAATGCAGAGCATCTCCCATCTTTTCATCTCCGGAGTGACATAGATTCTGCTATCTTGCGAAAGGGTTGCAGTATCCATAGCTGCAAATCTGGTGAGTAGGAAGCTCAACATAATATCCTCTTTACAGCACCCTCCCATATCCTGGTCAACTGTTGAATTAAATAGGGTGTCTCGGGGGATCCGTCAGCCGCTCATCATAAGGGTCGGCAGAGCCCCCTCTGCATGAGTGCCCCGTAAAAGGGTTTTCTCCCAGGAGTCCTCTGTATCCCGCTCCACATGAAAAGGGCAATAAAACCAGCCCGAAGCCGATTACAAAGCAAACGTGCCACGTTAATGAAAAACAACAATGAAATAAGCGAGCGAAATTGCATCGCTTAACATTCACAGTCAAATGCAACAATTACAATGAAATACAGTTGTGAAATAAAATAAAGGCACTTATCTGCTGCGAAGTAGCAAAGAAAGAGGAAGTGACTCTGGGGGCCATGGTATTTATGGACAGGGGTCATGGCTATTGATTGGAGCGTGTGATTATATGCCAAGCATCATGGGATGCGTAGTTTTTTCGTTTACTGTTTACTGATTGGCTGCTGTGTTTTGGTCAGTAAAGAGAGAGATAGCTTAATCCTCGCCTCGTGTCCTTAATAGAATTGAAAATTCTTGACGCATAGGCTAGAAAATATTGTATTCCCCACAATCATTATTGGGGACGTAAATGTTAATAAGACATACCTCCCAACTATCTAGGGTCCCGTACAGAATCATAGAGGCTTGCAGCACTGCCCTGGTGGAATAGGACCGCCGCAACACCCAGACGGCTGGGATCTCTGACTCAATTAATGCATTGCACAGTCATTTAGGGAGGTTTTAAGGTGTGGTCTTTAAAAGTTATGAGGGAATGAGAAGTCATTTGAATGTTGTACGCTGATGAATAAAGATGTTAACTAAGAGCTCTGTGTGTGGATTGTTCTTGTGCATGGGTCTGGGGATGACACTAGGCCCAGGCTGGGGAGGACGCAACAACTGGCAACGAGTAGGGGATACAAGCTTGAAGAAACGGAACCACTCTCCTGAGAGCTTGCTTGGAAATAGAAAACTGCTCATGCATGTCATATGCGCTCCAAGCCTGAGCGAAGAAGCCTGCAGTTGTGGAGTGCAAGCTTAACTCCAGCCCATAGGAAGCTTAGTGGAGAAGTAAAAAGCCTAACAAGGGAGTGCCATAGGAGAAACCCGCCAAGATCTCCTGGCCAGGCTGAAAGAATATTGTGCTGTGCCACAACACCATGCCACCATTCATACAAAGAGAAAGCTAAAGGCAGTGGATACCAGGTACAACATAAAAGACGACAGCCAGATATAATGCTAGCAGTGACAACCAGGAACAAGTAGTGAAATTTACTCACCAGCCTTAGGACCTCAAATTGGACGAGGTGACTCAAGAGCTAATACTGGGGTTGTGCTTGCAAGGTTGTTGGTCCCCAAAGAAACCACCAAAGACAGGGGAAGTCGGCAGCCAGGGACCTTCAGTACAACTTAAAAAGTCTTCAGGATAGTGAGGGTTCCCTGCAGTTGCTGTAAAGAGATATCGAGCACAGTGCTGCTGCATTTTTGAAACCTCTGCCAACATTCAACACCACCAAAAGCAGAATATTGGAGCCAGATGGACCACTTGGATAGAGACTTTCGAGGATTTCAAAGATGCTCTGGAAGACGTAAATGATGAGAAAATCATTAAATACTTAAATAATCTCACTGGTGATGGAGGGAAAGAAGTGATAAAGAAAATATAATAAACTGAGACAACGTCATACCTTAAAATCAAACATCTAATGCCAGACTTCGACCATGAAAGGTACATTTTCAATCAAGCGAGACAAAAACTTGTTGAGATGATGGATGAGTTTGTTGAGAGGCATGAAGAACTCACCAAACATTGCAAATTTAGTGAATGCAACGATGAAGAAGCCATGCACCTCAGAGTCATTAACGGTTATTTGTCGGACTCACTCAGAAGACATATGTTGCAAGAGACACTCAGTCTAGAAAATGTACTGATTGCTGCTACAGCCAAGGAACGAGCAGCTCAGCAAGCCGCTGACATGGAAATGGGAACAACAAAAGGTGAATCTGCATTGGTCATGAGGAGTAAACACAAGCAATGAGCAGACGCCAGTAAGTCGACATCTTCAAAGAAAGAAAGGCTGTATTTCTGATGTGGATTTTCATTTCCACATGAAAATAAATGTCCAGCCATCGGACAAAAGTGCAAAGGTTTCAGAAAGGAGAATCACTTCATAATGGTTTGCAAAGCAAAAGAAAAACCAATTGCGTCACGGCGAGACAAGAAAATCGACGCTAGAAGGTTGCAGAAGCATTTTTGCAACATCCACAAAGACAAAAAGCAACCTCAACTGCGACTGGTGGAAACTTAACAAAGTATATCGCCATCAGATTCATCCTGCAAGAGTTCCTCGACCTCACCATCAAGCGACAGTGAAGAGGGTGAATGTGCAATGATCACAGATAAAAGGGAGAGACATGCACATGTGAGCCTTGCCGCTTGCAAAGAATCCAATTGAACGCCAAAAACAAGTGAGTTAATGAAACAAAATAACTCATATGGAAATTGCCCCAAGTTCAAACAATTTAACAGTTTGTCACCTATACCATGACTCAAAGCATAAAATATGAATGTGTACACATGGGCTCTTTCCAAAATGCTGCAGAGTCAAGGATCTTTCACAGTGAACTTGCTGCATAAGACGTCTATGCAGGTCCCAATCCACGTTCTCCAACGTACTCCATCGAGTGCATGCCTGCTTAGTTTTGCAACTGCAGCTGACATGGGACTGATATCTATCAATTAATACCTAAATACGCAATCTGAAATTGTGAGTCAGTTCCCACCACTGTTCATGGCCTAGGAAGGCTCAAAACAATGAAGATGCAACTTCCCATTAATGAAAGACATCCGGCTTGTTGCACAGCGACAGCGCAGATTAGCATTTCATCTACAAGAAGAGGTTGAGAAGGAACAGGAAGCCCTAATGAAACACAACATTGTTGAGAGCTCTACTGGTCCCATACCATAGATGTCGCCCATAGTGGTAGTGCCCAAAAAGGAAAGAGGAGGTACAGGGTACATCGTCTTGGGTATGCACCAAACCAACAAAGATGAGCAAAAGACATCCTTGTCCGCACACCGTAGCTATGATCATGCAGCTGAATATAGCCAAAGTTATCTCCTGTCTTGACTTGAATAAAGGATACCATCAACTCAAAATGGAAAAAAAATTGCAGGTACATTATCATTTTTTCCGACTCATGCTGGTTTGTTCAAATACAAGAGAGTGATCGTTGGAGTGTCATCTGCTGTAGAACTATTCCAAGATGTTATAAGTAGAATTAGCCAGACTGTTATACATGCCTTCAATTACAGTGATGATATACTTGCATTTGGCACATGAAAGGAGCATGATAAGGCTCTCAAACAAGTGTGTCAGTTACTTACAGATGCAGGTGTCACATTGAAGGCTGAAAAGTGTGAATTTCACAAAACAAAACTCAACTTCTTTGGGCATGTATTTTTTGATGGAGGGATGACTCCTTATCTTGATAAAGTGCGAGCAATATCAGCCACCAGTCCCCCACAAGATGTCACCATGGTACGGTCCTTCTTGAGCAATGGCCAGCTACTGTTCAAGATACATTTGTGGCTTTGCCACAGTGAGTGCCTGTCACGGGTCGGCCCATACTCCGGACCGCAACCCGCTTACAGTTCCCAGTGAGAAGTGCCCCGGGTGCACACTATGAATGGAACTCCGAAGGTGTCCCCCGGGGGCACGGAAGAGAGCAGCAACATCACATATAACTTCTGGGGTCACGACCTCTGCGAGTGACCCTCATATGAAGTAAAGGGTGCCGTAGGCAGGGACAGAGGGGAGGAAAGCACGAGCGTCTCCTACGAGGAGAGAGGAGGAAACAGTGGGACTCCCTCGAAAACGGAAGGCGCGGGACCCGAAAACTAAAAGGAACTGCCGGCTGGAAAAAGGCGGAGCCCAGAAACTGGTGAACAGGAGTCAAGGAGCCACGTCGAGCCACACCCTGTACCGAGACCCACTGAAGATCCCAGCCACATTCCAGGAAGGATGTGGCTTCACAAGGTATGGGCTTATTTCCAAAGAGGGACGGGGAATACTGAGGAAATAGGGAGAGGGGAGAAAGGATAGGATGGAGAGAGACAGCAGGGAACCCTTCAGAGAAGGGAAGGCTGGGGTACTTACAATGAAAAGACCCTCCTTGCTGAATGAACAGTAACCAGGGTCAAAAGGGTATAGATGATACACCCACCTTGCATGATTCACACATAACGTTGTGTCTAGTCTTCGTTGTCTACCACTGGAAGAAGGGAGAAGTCTAAATTACCCCACCCTCACTGGCCTCCCACCTACACCTCCCTGCTGTCCAAACCCCCTCCAATCCCCAAGATTCACTTACCTGGAAATGTCCTTTGTTTTGTTTTTCATTAACTTGAGGAGCATCCACTCGACCAGGACAGGACTTTCTATAACCCAGGGCAGAGAAAAACCCTTGAGTCTCGGCGGGACAAGTTATAGAAAAGAAAACCAGAAAGATACAGGAAGAATTGGACTCTAAGAGACAAGAATACATTTTCAAGATACTAAGACACTTTACTTAAAATAAACTTCTCCTTCATTAAAACATATTTTTTCTTAGTAGACTGGTGTTAATGAGATCCCACACCATTACAGTCGTGTCAGAAGTGGAATGTTCAAGTGATCCAGCTACTCCAATATCTAGTGTAGTTAGGCGAAGCCTGAGACAGTCGTAGATGAGATGATTAGACAACTGGCGGAAGGACAGAGACATTTGCATTTGATATTCGAGGAACAAACTAGGAACGCCCAAAGAGATGGAGAACAACTACAGGAAGCCCTGAAAAGTCAGGCATCCATTAGTGCCCACAATCAATTAGTCCACAAGACAGCTATTTAGAAGTTAACCAAAACTGTTGCTAGTACTAAGGTCCATCCAAATGTTCCCATTTCCGTCTTGCAAAACTATCTGACAAGGGAAGATCCAGAATCCTTCTTTACCAATTTTGAGAGAATGGTCCTTTCAGCTTCCTGGCCAAAGGAAAGATGGGATCACTATACTGTTCCATTACTAACAGCGGAACTACAAACCGCTTATCAAGCCGCCAACCCGGGTGGTTTAATACCATATGAAAAGATCAGGAAAGCAATTTTAGAGAGACTAGAGTTTGATTGGGAACATTACAGAGTAAGATTTCGTCGTGAGAAGTGGGGCCCCAATGATACCCTTAGGGCATTATAGTACAGGATACAAGACTTACGGTTAAGGTGGTTAAACTGAAAGAGTCAACAAAAGAAGAATTAGTCCAGAAAATCTGGTTGGAACAATACTTAGAGTCCCTGCCTATTCAAACCCGACAAATGGATTTGGCAACATCCCAAAGTATCAGTACCTGAAGCTATTGAGTTAGCTAGTGCTTATCATCGCACTATTGATATCAAAGCAACCACTTCACGAAAATATAGAGCTCTACCCTCTTCGGATAAATATTCTTCGGAAAGAAATGCCTCTAGGGATCTCCCCAAGGCTCAAAGGTCTCCCAACCTATGGGAAAAGAAATTATAGCCCAACCCCAATGTTATCACTGTGCTGAGTGGGGCCACATAGCCCGTAATTGCCCTCGAAGGGTCCCTAATCCCGAACCAATGGAAATAGGATTTTCAAAAGGGAAAGTCCTCTGTACTGGGGAACAAAGCACCAAATATGTCCTAGAAATGACAGTGAATGGGAAAAGTACCCTGGTATCAATTGACTCAGGGTGCCGCCAATCAGTAATCAGAGCTGAACTGGTGAGATCGAGCCAATGGGAGGAGAAAAAACAAACGGCCATAGCCTATGTACATGGTGAAACACAAGTCTATCCTATAGCTCAAACAGACATTGACTGGAGGGATAAATGTGAGTATAACGGGGTTGCTTGAAGACTTATTATGGGTACTGACTATCCAGAATTTATAGCATTAATGAATAAGGCTATACACCAAATGAAGTCCCGGGAGAGAATATCAAAAGCTCCCTTTCATGATGAAAAGATAAAGGGAGGTAAAGAAAAATACAAAATGAGTTGAAGAGAAAAACGAGAAAACAAAAAAATGTATACCTATCCGGACCCACCTCACATGTGTTCCTTTTCTTTTACAGCCCCTCTAGACAATTCTCAAACTGGGGAGCTTCCATGTAAATCAGAGGGAAGACCCTACCCTTATGAATGTCTGGGAGTCGGTTGTTCCAGAGACTCTCGATAAGATAGGAATCACTTTTATCTTAAAAAAGGGGTTGTTATATAGACGGATAAAAACCCCAGATAAAAAACAGACTCAACTTCTATTGCCCCAACCATTCAGACTTCAGGTTCTACACTTGGCTCATAGTATAACAGGGGGCTGGCACTGCAGGCACGAAAAGAATGAAGCCCCCAGTATGACATTGATGGTGAGTGATAAAGTGGCAGTAATTACCGCCAAATTATGACCATGGTGGTGATAACTCCCATAGACAGCCAATGTACCACATCAACCGCCAGGGCGTTAACACCACTCACCACGGCAGTAGCCGTCAACACTACTGCCCACCATATCATAACCCAGGAAACCGCCACGATTTCCGGGGGTGGTACCAACGCCATCAAAAGCCTGGCGCAAACAGAACTAAGAAGACCAGAGACTCACCATCGGAGACATAGGGAAGTAACAACGCCGCCATGGAACTGGAATTGCAAGTCTTCCCAATGCTCATCTACGCCATGCTCCACCTGGAACACCAACGTCAATGAAGACGATGACGGCGAGTACAGCCGCCTAGCACACAAGGAAGGGAGGGTGGAAAAGGAGAGTGACACGCACACGACACACACACAACACACACACACCATGCACACAACCAGTTGCAGACGAAAAACAATGGCACACGACACACAGCATAATAATGCAAGGACAAGAATGCAGCAATGAGAATGTATTGATTGTGAACAGCTACCAAAAGAACCAATTGTACAAAAAACAGATATGTACAAACGAACACAAAGGGCCAATGCCCAGTCCAAAGTACTAAGGGCTCACATAGTCACAGGGCACAGTCAAAGGCCCAACTCAAATCCTGACTTCATCCGGATAGAACTCTGCAGGGGCATCAGTTTGCAAGTGGGCAGGCACCTCAGGGAGATGGGGGGTTGGGGGCACCTCAGCCGCATATGGGAACAAGGCCACTGGTTCTGGAGGGGGCTCCATACCCATTTCTCTTGGCTGGGGTGGAAGGCCACAGTCTCTGGAGTGGTTGACTTTCCCACTGGTTCTGGAGGGGTCTACATGCCCATTTCTCTGTGCTGGGGAGGGCAAGGCCACAGTCTCTGGAGTGCGTGACTTTCCTACTGTTTTGGGAGGGGGCTCCATGCCCATTTCTCTGTGCTGGGTAGTGCAAGGCCACAGTCTCTGAAGTGGGTGACTTTCCCACTGGTTCTGGAGGGAGCTCCATGCCCATTACTCTGTTCTGGGGATGCAAGGCCACAATCTCTGGAGGGGGTGACTTTCCCACTGGTTCTGGAAGGGGCTCCATGACAATTTCTCTGTGCTGGGGAGGGCAAGGCCATAGTCTCTGGAGTGGGTGACCTTTCCACTGGTTCCTTAGGGGGCTCCCTGCCCATTTCTCTGTGCTGGGGAGTGCAAGGTCACAGTCTCTCACGTGGGGAACATGCCCACTGCTTCTGGTGGGGGTCCCTTGTACAGCGCTCCCTGGAGGGTGGCCTACATGGCTTACCCTGGTGGTGAGGGCTGCCCGGGGCCATCTGGAGGTCAGGGCTGCACTGTGTCAGCAGGTGAAGGTGCTCCTGGGCAGCCTCTGCTGGAGGTGAGGGCTGCACTGTCTCAGCAGGTGAAGGTGCCTCCTGGCCAGCCTCTGCAGGAGGAGTAGGCTGCACTTCCTCAGCTGGCGGTGAGGGCCCGTGACCACTGGTGGTGGTGGTGTCACCCTGACAGCCTCTGCTGGAGCTGAGGGCTGCACTGTGTCAGCAGGTGAAGGTGCCTCCTGGGCAGCCTCTGCAGGAGGAGTAGGATGCACTTCCTCAGCTGGCAGTGAGGGCCTCGTGACCACTGGTGGTGATGGTGTCACCCTGACAGCCTCCGCTGGAGTCGAGGGCTTCTTCCCCTTCATGGCAGGAGGTGTTGGATCCTTACCCTTCCTGGCAGGGGTTGATGACTTCTTCCTCTTCATGGCAGGATGTGCAGGCTCCTTAGCCTTCCTAGCAGGAGTTGAGGGCTTCTTCTCCTTCATGGCAGGAGGTGCTGGCTCCTTCTCCTTCATGGCAGGAGGTGTGGGATCCTTAACCTTCCTGGCTGGTGGAGTGGGATCCTTCACTGACTTGACACCACGACTAGGTGGTGCCACCACTGTCCATGTGGGCTGTTTGGCTGAAGCGCTGGGCTGGGTCATTGGGACCCTGCTCTTATGGGCAGGACAGGGGGGAGGGGGAGGGAAGAGGTCAAGTTGAGCAAGGAAAAGCTTCCTAGGGATAGTGGAACGGGATGAGGGAGGAGGGATGGGAGTGGAGGTTGAGGGAGTGGTTGTTGGAGTTGTATGTCTGCTGGACTTGGGTGCAGGTGCATGGGCAGTGTGCTAATGTGAGGTGGATGGCTGTTGGTGGGTGTGTGAGTGCTTGCGTTTGTGTCCTTTAGGAGTGGGACAGACAGGGTGGGAGAGGACACAGGGGACCCGTGCATGGATGTTGTGAAGGTGTCTGCTAGTGAGGTGTGTGTGCTGCTTGGTGTGGTGATGCTGGTGGTGGATGTTGATGTAGTGCATGCAGGTGTGAGTGTAGACGAGACTGTGAGGGAGGTGGAGGAGGAGGGGGAGACAGTGGAGGCAGTGGATGTGGTTGTGTCTGCAACTGTCTGGTGTTTGCCTGAGTGCTTGTGGAATGAAGTGTGGTGCCTGTGTTTGACTGTGCCACTCTTGTGTTGTCTTGTGTGCATGTTTGTCTGTATGTGTGCATGGGATGCATTGGGGTTGAGGAGACTGGGACTGGGAAGTGGTACCTGGAGGGGGGATGGTAGGAACAGGGAAAATGGCTGCCTTCAGAGAGGAGGCCAGAGCCGGAATCGATCTCTGTTGGGCTGCCAATCCACCGTGGATGCCCTCCAGGAATGCATTGCATTGCTGCATCTGGGATGCCAGCCCCTGGATGGCATTCACAATGGTTGACTGCCCTACAGAGATCGATCTCAGGAGGTCAATAGCCTCCTCACTCAGGGAAGCAGGGCTCACTGGGGCAAGGCCTGAGGTGCCTGGGGCGAAGGAGATGCCCACCCTCCTGGGTGAGCGGGCACGGGCAACTCGCTGAGGGGATACTGGGAGGGCGGTGCTGCTACAGGGGTAGCAGCTGTACCTGCAGCTGGGCCGGTCACAGAGGTGTCCGCCACCACCAGGGAGCTTCCATCGGAGGAGGTATCTGAGTCTGTGTTGTCGCCTCCTGTCTCCACGTGGTGCTCCCCTCGCCCTCCGTCCCACTGCTTCCCTCAGCGTCGGTGGACTCTGCCTCCAGGGTCCTGTGGGATGCAGCTCCCTCTGTTGCCGGTGCCCATGCTCCTCCGCCAGATGATGCTAATGCACACATGGACAGGATGACAGAAGAAAAAAGGGGGAGAGAGAGAGAGAAAGGAAACACAGAGTCAATTACTGAACCAACACCACAGTTGGCATACACAGCACCGTCACACACAGGGATCAGGATTGAGCACTATGCATTGCACTCCCAGTGATTTGGCTAGATGCCACGGCAAGATGAGGGCCACACACCGCCAACTGCACCCCTCCTGGTACCCACAAAGACCTGACTGACATGGAATGCTAACAAGCTAGGTTACCTGCATTTGCCATACACCTGTTCGCCATGAGCTTCATCATGCTGCAATGTCTGACCTGGCATTAAGGGGAACCCACTAACTCACACCCACCACCCGGATCCCATGCCACCTACCAATTATTGTAGTAATGCCCACTGTACTCACCCCATTGTGGCTGATGTGATGCTCTCAAGCACCCATCCAGCTCTGGGTAGGCCACCGCCAGCATGCGGGCCATCAGGGGGTCCGACGGGCACCCCTTCCTCCTTGGGAGGCCATCCCCAGCTGGGCCTCCGCAGTCTTCCGTACCCAGCGTCTCAGGTCCTCCCACCATTTCCGACAGTGGGTGCTCCGCCTGCCATAGACCTCCAGGATCCACACGGCCATGGCACGCCATAATCACTTCTTTTGATGGGCGCTGACCTGCAGAGTTAATACAGACAGGAGGACACCATTACACATACAATCCAGCCTGTCACACATGACCCACCAGTCCCGTTTCCACATCCATTGGAACACACATCGCCAGGCGCACACCATATACACCACCACCCCCGATGACACGATGCTTGCACACACATCTCCATGTATCCCTCCCACATACATCATGTCCAAGGTTTACTCATCTGTTGGTCTGGAGGCCCATACAGCAGTCCGTACTGGGGTAGGACCCCATCCACCTATCACTCTAACTCCTCCGCAGCGAAGGTAGGGGCCCTTTACCCGGTCACACGGGGCATGGTAGGATCCAGACACAGGTCACAGCAGCACACGCAGTGTAGATGTTCACCTGTTGAAGGTCAGGAAACAAGTGAGGAATCAGATAGAAAATTGCGGTCACGTCTACGGCGGTGTACACTGTAACCACCAGCTCTGATCCCCATTGGCCGCTGTACTCTGTAGAGCCCCATATTATCCAATTAGGAATTTCACTGTGGTGCAAGACTGCCTTCCGCCACGACGCCCAACGTCAGCGGAGTTACCTCACTTCCACATGTCCCTACATACATGACAGGCGGTCACCATTTCAGGGTGGCGGACAACGATCATATCAACCTTAACTGCGTCACAGCCTAGATTAGCACATACCTTGCCATTTCCACTGTCCCATCACATAAATGCACTATGTACACTGAGGTTGTGGTTCCATTGTTCAAATTGTGACAGCCTACTCACTCGTGTCCCTTAGATGCCTACCGCTGCGGATGAATAGGAGGAGGAGACAAACCCTAGTGTGCCTCCATCTGACAGGTGGATCCCTGTGCTACTCACCCGGGAAGGTCTGACAGATAGTAGTGGCATGCTGCATGTTGCATGTTGCACAACCTGGCCCTTAGAAGGCATGTACCTTTTCTGCAGGAGGAGGAGACTGGAGATGCCCCTGTGGCAGCAGTGGACAGTGAGGATGAGGAGGCAGAAGATGAGGATGAGGATGAGGACAACCGAACATCAGTTATACGTCAATACTTCCAATGACACACAGGTGAGACAGTGCAACTGACCATTCCTCTGACCATTCCTCTGACCATTGATGTTTTCTGTTTGGCTGTAGCATGATGACATTAACTTCCATTGCATCTCAACTTTCTGTCACCTATGGCTTGTCATTTTACAGATGTTGGTGAGATAACAACTGTGTACTGATTTAATGACTACAGACAGCTACAGGTCATTATTTCTGTGCTCTCACAGTGTTCAGATCAATTGCACTAGATGTGACTGTTTCCATAAATGCACATTTTCAGCACATAAAATACTAGTAGTCAGGTTGTGTTCATGGGTGTTTATTGTAGTGCTATGAAATTGAGGGAAAAGTGCAATGGGAATGGCGTGATGGTGGAGGAAAGTCCAGGGTACTGTTCCAGTCTGTTTGAAGCACAGGTCCAGTGTCCAAGGGGCCATAGGAAGGGGAGCAAAGGCAGTTCAAAGTGGACAAGGTGACACTGTGGGACACAATGGGGACAATTAGAAGAGTCTCAATTCCTGGCGGTGGTCTTGGCAAGTGTCTCTGGCTTCTGCCTGGGTCGCAGGGAATGTTTGCGGGGTGGTTCACCTTCTGCAGTGGGATGAGTGCTGGTGGCCTGGGGGTCCTATGGCGGGGCCCTCCTGCCCATTCGCTGCAGTGCAAGTCGAGGGCTGGTCAATGGACTGGCAAGTGGTAGGGGCCCGCTGGTCTGCTGTTGCTTCCCTCATGATGTTGGCCATGTCTGCCAGCACCCCTGCTATGGAGATCAAGTTGGTGTTGATGGCCTGCATGTCTTCCCTGATCCCATGATACTGTTCCTCCTGCAGCCGCCTGTTCTCCTGCACGTTGTCAAGGATCTGGCCCATCGTGTCCGGGGAACATTGGTAGGCTCCCAGGATCTCGGTGAGCGCCTCCTGGAGAGTCGGTTCCCTGGGCCTGTCCTCCCCCTGGTGCACAGAGTTCCTCCCAGTGTCCCTGTTGCCCTGAGCCTCTGTCCCCTGGACGGTGTGCCCACGGCCACTGACCACAGGTCCCTGATTGTCTTGGGGGCGAGGTGTGGACTGGGGTCCTCTTACAGGTGGGCACGCTGCTGATTGACGTGTCCTGGGGACAGAGGTGTGGGTATGCTGGGTGGGTGCTGTGGTGTTGGATACTGATGGGGAGGCTCTGTGGTGGTCTGTGATTGTGCTTGGGTGACCGGCTGTCCAGTGGTCCCTGATGCGCCAGGTAGGTCCTCCAGATCCAGAAGTCCAGAGCTACTGTCATCACTGGGGACCTCTTCTGTTGGGGGACTCGATTGTGGTGGCACCTCCTCTCCACTGACATTGGCTGGGGTACATGTGGGGATGTAAGTGATGCATTACGCTTCAAGTGTATGACATTTGTACATCCCTAGCTTCCCCTCTATGGTTGGTGTTGCCCTGCCAGCTTTTGCTTGTGTATGGTGATGTATTGTAGGATTGTTAGTCTCCATATGCTGTGTATGCTTTAGTAATGGGTGTACATGCAGGGCTGGGAGGGGTGTCCATGCATTGGGGTGGCATGCAGGGCCTGGCATTGGGGTTAGTGAGATGTGTAGGTGCAGTGTGTGGGTTAGAGTGGAGTGATTGGAGTGAGTGTGTGGGTGTGGGGTGGCATGCAAGTTTGGGTGGGTAGGGTGATGATTAGTATATGTTGACTTACCAGTGCCTAGTACTGCGGCTACTCCAGCGAGTCCCTCAGGATGCAGTATTACCAAGACTTGCTCCTTACATGCGGCGAGCTATGGGGAGGAGGTGGGGCTCCACCGCCAGTCCTCTATATGGCGAGCTGGTGCCTTGCTGCCACGGAACGTACCTTCCCCCATAGGTCGTTCCACCTCTTCCTAATGTCGTCCCTTGTTCTTGGATGCTGTCCCACGGCGTTCACCCTGTCCACGATTCTCCGCCATGGCTCCATCTCAAAGGATATTTGCTGTACCTGTGCTCTAAACTTCTGTGGCTCTACCCTGACTACTTCCTCCACCATGGCCCTTAACTCCTCATCAGAGAAACAGGGGTGCCTTAGTGGGGACATGGGTGTTATGTGGTGTGTGTTGGTGAGAGACTGTTGAGTAATGTGGTAAGGCATGTGATGTGGGGTGCATGAGGGATGTATGGGTGTATGTGGTGGGTGTCTAATTGTGTCTGTGCTGTTCGTGTTAATCTCCTGGCAGTAATTGTTGTTCGTAAAGCGTTGTGGGCAATGTGGGTGTGTGTTTTATGGTGTTGTGGGTGGGTGTGGTGTGTGTATGAGTGCCAGCTGTGTGTTTTAGTATTGGCCAATGTAGTGTTGTTTTGTATGTGGGTGTCCATTCTGAGCGCAGTGGTATGTACCGCCAATAGTTTACCGCCATTGAACGTCCGCCGTGGTGACTCGTGGGTCATGGTGTGGTGGGTGTTGTTTTGTTCGCGTAACGGTATGGGTGCTGGTACTGCCACTTTAGCACTGACCTTTGGGCTGGCAGATTTGTGTATGTGGTTGTATTCTGTCGGATTGGTGTGTGTGTGTCATTATATGGGGAACGGATATTCACCACTGCGGAGGTATGTTGGCAGCCGTCATCGTGGCGGTATGCAGGATTTACCGCCAATGTTATAATGAAGGCCTGTGTCCTACTTGCTCCAACGGTTCTACTGGCCACGGGTATACTTGGACATCAGAAAGTGTTGTGCTTCTTGTAACAAATGTCAGCTAGTCAATGCCCTTCAACAACCCAATGCGCCTTTACATCCTTACCCATTATCGATATCCCCTTACCCAGGGTAGGGATGGACTTGGTTGGAACCCTAGTTACATCAACGCGAGGGTATAAATACATATTAGCATTTGTTGACTATGCCACCCGATACCCTAAAGCGATATCGTTGAGGACTATCAACACAAGAACGGTAGCTCAAGCCATGATCAAATTCTTTACCTGAGTAGGATTTCCTAAGGAACTACTAACGGACCAGGGAACCCCATTCATATCCAGTCTAATGAAACAGATATGTAACTTGTTAGGGATAAAACAAATAAAGACCTCAGTTTACCATCCACAGATGGTTTAGTTGAGAGATATAACCGCACTTACAAATCCCTACTGAGGAAGACCATAGTGGACAAGGGGAGGGACTGGGACAGGACAATATCTCTTGTTCTATACACCATTAGAACCCATGTACAGTCATCTACAGAACATTGCCCTTTTGAACTGGTATTTGAAAGAAATCCCAGAAGTTTGTTAGATATGGCCGCAGAAAGATGGGAGGAGGAAGAAGATGAGGGAAAGAATTTACTAGAATATGCCAAGGACCTAAATGACAATCTACATTCTCTCTGGGCTGACGTACAAAAACATATGGAAGATAATCAAAAGGGACAGAAACACTATTATGATCAGGGAAGTAGGCTTAGAGAACTGAAGGTAGGGAATAAAGTCCTTATATTACTACACTCCTCTGAAAACAAACTGCTAGCAAAATGGCAAGATCCATATCAAGTAATAGGAAAAGTCTCTCCTGTCACCTACAAAATAGCAGTACCGCATGCACATAAGAGCAAACAAATATATCATATTAACTTATTAAAAGAATGGAAAGCGGAAGAACTTACGAATCTCATCTCTAGCCAAGTGGCTTTAGTCACCCATACCCAAGAATTAAAAATCCAGTTTCCACCATCAAACCCAAAGGGCGAGGAACCCCTCCCAAGCTTAAATGAGAAATTAAACTCCAAACAAAAAGAACAGGCCATTACATTAATAAAAAAATACCCGGATGTATTTTCTACCAAACCCGTCCAAACCCCTCTAGCTCAACACAACATACACACTGAAAAAGGGAAACACATCCTGTTAAGGCCATATCGTATCCCAGAAGCACAAAGACAGGCTGTAGAGGATGAAATCACAAAAATGTTAAGATAACAATACTATAGAATCTTCTTCCAGCCCATGGTGCTCACCCATTGTACTACTCCCAAAACCTGATAATACTATCCGGTTTTGCATAGACTTTAGACAAGTAAATTCCATATCCACATTCTATACATATCCTATGCCTCGGGTGGATGAAATGATTGAACAATTGGGAGCTGCTCGTTATCTCACCACACTAGATTTAAAAAAAGGGTACTGGCAGATACCCTTAGCACAAGAGGATAGATGCAAAACTGCTTTTGCCACTCCTTCCGGACTTTATCAGTTCAAAGTATAGCCCTTCGGACTACACGGGGACCCTGCCCCCTTTCAGAGACTTATGGACCAGGTATTTCGTACCCATAAATCTTACGCAGCCGCATACTTGGACGACATTGTTGTTTTTAGTCCTTCATGGGAAAGTCACATGAAGCACTTAGAGGACGTAATCTAACCCTTAAGAAGCAAATCCCAGTAAGTGTCTTTTAGCACAAGAGTCAATCCAGTATTTAGGGTATCACATAGAACAGGGCACCATTCAACCTCAGATAAACAAGGTACAAGCAATCGAGGACATTCCATACCCCACAACAAAGAAACAAATATGCTCTTTTTTAGGCATGGTTGGATATTATAGAAGATTTATCCCTCACTTTTCCAACAAAGCGGCAGTGTGGATAGATCTACTTCAAGCTAAGCATCTGATTCAAAATATAAGCTTGACACCCCAACAAAAAGACAAGTTTGATATTTTGAGGAAGATTCTCTGTACCCACCCAGTCCTTTTTTGTCCTGATTTTTCTAAACCCTTTATTCTTCAGACAGATGCCTCTAATCTGGGTTTAGGAGCTGTGCTACTACAACCTGATGACCTTGGGGAATTACATCCAGTAGTATACATTATTCGTAAGATATAACCACGTGAACAAAGATATCCTACTGTTGAGGAGGAATGCTTACACATTAAATGGGCCACTGAATCTCTTTAATACTATCTATTGGGACGTCCATTCCATATTCTTACAGATCACGCACCCTTAACGTGGTTAGCCCGTCATAAGGACACTACTCCCAGGATTGTTTGTTGGTTTTTATCTCTTCAACCTTTCTCCTTCCAGGCCCGTCATCTGCCAGGTAAAGAAATGATTCCGGCTGATTACCTGTCATGATCTCCGGGCTCTACATGGCACGATCGGCCATGCTTAGATGGGGGCAGTGTCACGGGTCGGCCCGTACACCAGACCGCGACCCGCTAAAAAATCCCAGTGAGAAGTGCCCCAGGGGCATTTCTATGAATGGAACTCTAAAGGTGTTCCCCGTGGGCAAGGAAGAGAGCAGCAACGTCACCTATAACTTCCGAGGTCGCGACCTCTACGCGCGACCCTCATTGGAAGTAAAAGACGCCGGAGGCAGGGACAGAGGGGAGGAAAGTACAAGCGTCTCTTACGAGGAGAGAGGAGGAATCAGTGGGACTCCCTTGAAAACAGAAGACGCGGGACCCGAAACTGAAAAGGAACCGCCGGCTGGAAGAAAGCAGAACCAACAAACCAGTGAACAGGAGCCAAGGAGCCAACGTCGAGCCCCACCCTGTACCGGGACCCACTGAAGAGCCCAGCCACGTTCCAGGAGGGATGTGGCTTTACAAGGTATGGGCTTATTTCCAAAGAGGGACGGGAATACTGAGAAAAAAGAGAGAGGGGAGGAAGGATAGGAGGGAGAGAGGCAGTAGGGAACCCTTAAGAGAAGGGAAGGCTTGGGGTACATACAATGAAAAGACCCTCACTGCTGAATGAATAGTAACCATGGTGAAAAGGGTATAGCTGATACACCCACCTTGCATGAGTCACACATAACCTTGTGTCTAGTCTTCGTTGTGTACCACTGGAAGAAGGGGGAAGTGTAAATTATCCCACCCTCACTGGACTCCCATCTACACCTCCCCGGTGACCAAACCCCCTCCAATCCCCAAGATTCACTTACCTGAATTTGTCCTTTGTTTTGTTTTTCATTAACCTGAGGAATATCCACCCGACCAGAACAGGACTCGCCATATCCCAGGTCAGAGAAAAACCCTTGAGTCTTGGTGTGACAAGTTATAGAAAAGAAAACCAGAAAGAGACAAGAAGAATTGGATTCTAAGAGACAAGAATAAATACTCAAGAGACTAAGGGGGTCATTCTGACCCTGGCGGTCTTTGACCGCCAGGGTCGCGAATGACGGAAGCACCGCCAACAGGCTGGCAGTGCTTCCAAGCCCATTCTGACCACGGCGGTAAAGCCGCGGTCAGAAAACCGGGACCGGCGGTTTCCCGCCGGTTTTCCCCCGGCTGGGCGAATCCGCCAGGGCAGCGCTGCAAGCAGCGCTGCCATGGGGATTCTGACCCCCTTCCCGCCAGCCTGTTTCTGGCGGTTGTCACCGCCAGGAAGAGGCTGGCGGGAATGGGTGTCTTGGGGCCCCTGGGGGCCCCTGCACTGCCCATGCCACTGGCATGGGCAGTGCAGGGGCCCCCTAACAGGGCCCCATGAAGCTTTTCACTGTCTGCCCAGCAGACAGTGAAAAGCGCGACGGGTGCAACTGCACCCGTCGCACGCCCGCAACACCGCCGGCTCCATTCGGAGCCGGCTTCTGTGTTGCAGGCCTCCTTCCCGCTGGGCCGGCCGGCGCTACCATGGGTAGCGCCGGCCGGCCCAGCGGGAAGGTTGGAATGCCGGCAGCGGTCTTTTGACCGCATAGCGGCCAAATGGCGGTTCTCGCCTGGCGGGCGGCAACCACCGCCCGCCAGAGTCAGAATGACCGCCTAAGACACTTTACTTTAAATAAACGTCTCCTTCATTAAACCAGAATTTTTCTTAGTAAACTGGTGTTAATGAGATCCCACACCATTACAGTGCCCAATTGTGAGACCTGACAAAATAAAATATCCAGTATCGATGGTCTACTGAATGTGATTAGTGCTTGAAAAGTATAAAACATGTGATTGAAAATGCGACTGAGATAGCTTACTTTGATCCTAAACTGCACACCGAGATCCCCGTTGATGCAAGCCCAGTGAGGCTGAGAGCAATCCTCGCTCAGCATAATGGACATCCAAATGCTTGGAGGCACAGTGTGGCTTATGCCAGTCGAAGCTTGCCTGACACAGAACGTGCCTACTTCTAGCCGAAAAAATAAAGACTAGCTTTAGTATGGGCCTGTGAACATTTTTGTGTGTTTCTGCATGCAAGATGTTTAAGGAGTTTCTAACTAAAATAAATATCAAACATCAGAAAAGCACATCTTTGTGGCCTCAAGCCAATAGTGTCATAGAATGGTTTATGGGGAACCTGAAACAAGTGATCTAATGTGCATCAATGGAGGGAGTTGAGGCGAGTCAGGTTTTAGGGCAGCACTCCATGCCTATTGGTTGACTCCTCACTCTACCACTGGGGAAAGTCCTACCATTCTGATGTTCGGGAGAGCAATAAGAACCAAATTACCACAGTGGACACCTGAGCGAACCCTGAATGATGACGAGGTTCATGCTAATGACACTGCTCGGAAACATCAGATGATGACATATGCTGATCAACGTTGTTGAAATCACGAGATCGAGTTTGACGAGGCTGACTGGGTTCTCGTCAAACAAAAACGGAAACAAAAGACAGATCCTCCGTTTGATGTTGAACCTTTGAAAGTTGTGAAGCACAAAGGACACATGATAACTGCCCACCGCCCAGCAAATTCATTACAAGCCACTCGTCACATTTCAAACATCTGTGTCACCGATCATCAGTCCGTGCATGCCTAGAAGAGTCTCTTCCAATTGAAAGGTCTATCAGACATCAGACCCTGTACCCTTGGGGTCCATCACAGGTGCAGCTCATTCTACGTCATATCAAGCGGTCTGCCCAAGCTATTCCAGCACCTGGACGGCTCATCGAGTAAACGTAATGCTGGAATTGTTCAAGTTTTTTTTAAATGTCTTTTGGTTTAACCAGGGGGAGATGTAGTGCCTTAAGAATGTGAGCACTAGGACCCGGTGTGGACTAAATGAAGGGATTACGCAATCATTTGGGTAGGTGTTAAGGTGTGGTCTTTAATGGTTGTGAGGGAATGAGAAATCAGTTAAATGTTGGGGAGGACACGACAATGGCAAGGAGTTGGACACACCAGTCCACCAGGTCAAGATTAAGGAAATCCCTAGGTACAGATAGCTACAAAATAGTTTTATAAATGTTTTGTGACAGATCTAGCTGTTATCCTGTCTCAGCTGTTCTACTTTTTTGACAATACAGTTTCACTAACCTGTTCTAGAAGTGGTGATAACCGTAAAGCCAAAAATGGACTAAGATGTGCTTTGTGTCTTATGTATGCAGATTTAAACCTGGACGTAAAACACTTCATTGGGATTGTATGGCCCAAGTACGCTTTTATGCTGAGCATGGTGGAATCAGCTCTATCCTGATTCATATTAGTTAGGGAATGTTGTGTGACAACGCTAACTATTCTGCATCTGAAGGGGAATGCTCATAGAATGAGGAAAAATGATCTGCAGCTCTCCTTAGATTAAGAAAATCCTCTGAGGGTGTCAGTTACTGCTTTGTTGATCTCGTGCGTCAGTGCCTGAGATTGGGCTGTTGCTTTTGGGAACGATAAGGAATGGCAGAGTAAATGGTATTACTTTCTAGAAAATATTCAGTGGTGTGTGGAGAACCCGTGCAAGGTGGCAGACACAAGATTCTTCCGCTCCCCGTCCGCACCGGTCTTTTGAGTCTCGGGTCCGTGGGGCTGCAGATCCTATACCTACAGCACAGCCCAAGCAGCTGAGCCTATCAATCTCTCTCCTGTGAGACAGTCTTAGGTGAATGACCTAAGCGTGATATCCTGGAATATCACAGATACTGGGTCTAAAATTACAAGCACTTCTGATCTTTGGAGGTCAGATACCGGTCGGCTTCATTCCTGCATGATTCCATTCACTGATATATCTCTTTTTGCTCCCAAAAAGCAGGAGTGCATATAGTACACACATGAATGGATGGTGGTTAATGGCCTCAGGGATGCTTAACTGATTTTCATGGCCTCTATGTGTGCCCCAACTACGGTCGTTAACCAATCCAGAGGGAAACACTACAGATCATTATGGCCTTCGCTGAGAGTCCGTCGATAATTGGAGAAGAAATTACTATGGTCCTGAGCGTGCCACATGAAAGATCACAACTGTGTCACAGTGGGACCCCCACATTGTCACCCGAGGAATGACATGGCAGAAATTCTTAGGCTTAATAGATGTATGGTGCACACAATACCACCTCGCAATTGATTATTCAGATTAGTCAGTGGCACACCATACATACATTTGAATTTACCTCATGCTTATAGACACCAGACTTGAACACTCGCTCCTGCATGCCGCCCAACTGCTCCAGACTCTCTCAGACCCTGGTCTCATAGCTATTGCTTTTCAATTCGATATACCCCCCACTAGGTGCTCTGGGAACTCCTGACATTTGAATGACTCTCTCCTCGCAGACCCAGTAGTCCTTGCTGAAGTTTGAGAGAAACTCACAGAATATCTAACTGTGAACTATGCAGGTAACAAGGAAAACCAATGGTCTGGGGCACTCTTAAGCCTTTATCCTAGAAGCTGAGGGCCTAAAATACAAGTGCGAGCTCACCAGGAATCACATGGACATGGTGCTGCTACATCTTGATCAACAACACAAGTGCACCTCCCTCCAACAAAATCTGGTGGAAGGTACTTGCAGTGAGGGGCCAACTGCGTATGCTCGAACTGGATGGAACCATTTACATCCTCACCAGATTAGGGGCTCACTTCCTTGCAGGAGGTAACAAACCTTGCACTATGTTAACAGATTAATTATGGCACAATAGGTTTAGAGACTCATTGATGGGTTAAAGGACAGCAATGGCACTGTACACAACACTACCAAGGCTATACTTCATGCCTTTCAGTCCTTCTAATAGTCATGGTAGCCTCACAACACTTATTTAGATTTAATTACTCTCCTTCACATCTTTGCTGTGTCCGCGTTAGAACTTGATGAACTCTGGGTGCTGAGGTGCTGGAGCAATTAAGCAACTTGAGACCTCTAAAGCCCTGGATGGGTTCACCAACCTTTTGTACAAAAGATTCACCCTTCAACTTCTTCCCATCCTCACTGCACCTTTTAATTGACCTATCTATTAATAAAGGAGCTACCCCTGGCATGAATAAGGGATACCTGCCTCTTCTCCTGGATCTCTGCTCTCTACACTGCCCCAACAGCAAGGATCGGTGTTACTGGCCAGACATCAAGGGCTGCCCCATTCCCACTTCTGTTTGACCTTTTCTTAAAATCACATTCACAGAAGATTAGAGACCACCCATAAATTCATCGTATTTTCATTCAGGGACAGCCTTCTCCTCTCTCTCACTGAGTCTACACAAGCCTAGACAATCTCTTCAGGCCCTTAGCCTGATATTGGAGGGGTTTCAGAGAGTCAGAGGGTTTGGTACTAATGGAAGGGAATGCTTTGACAGATTTGCTCAATGCTGCTACCGAATTCCACTGGTCTACTGAATCCATTAGGTACCTAGGTATTCATCTGACACCCAATCTTCCAACATGTCCAAGGTCAAATTTTGATCTTCTTGTGCGTGAGGCCAAATCATTCCTAGCCTCACAGAGTATCCATTCTCTTTCCTGGGGCGCATCACTGGGATTAAAATTACCCTGCTCCCCTGAATCCTGTAATTGTTTTAAGCTGTGGCCATCCTCTTTGGAGGCAAGACATCTCTCATCTGCAGGCGTTTTGTATGAACAACATATGGGCAGTGGATGGTCATGCTTTGCTGCCCAGATATGCATGCAACATCCTAGGGAGGGTGGGTTGCAAGTTCCAAACCTCACTCTCCATTACCAAGCCTTACAGCTATGATACCTAATTGAATAGCAAAGGGGAAAAACAGATAAATAGTAGTGTTATGTTGAGCAAAACTTGGCTGCCCCACCTATCGGTGAAGTACCACGAGTTCCCCCTGTATGAGAGGCTGGCTGCTGTATGTCTCCCCGGTTATCCGGGCAAGGCTTGCTATTTGGGATTCTGCTGCGCACAAAAAGGGCCTCACTTCTTTTCCTTCTTCACTCACACCCGCTGTGGACAATGCTGACTTTGCACCAGGTATGTCCAACCATGATTTTCAAATCTGGCGATCCAGTGACTGTTTCCGCATCTGAAATTTTTACGCAAGTGGTGTTTTAAAGTCCTTTGAATCGACAGGACATTTTTAACGGGTTGGCATTCCACACCAGTCTGACGCAGGCAAATGCAGTGAGAAAAACTGTGCATAGTTCAGATCAAGTCTTTTTCTTTTAGGATACTAGATTTTTGTGCAGTGTTAAATGGAGTGCATGAACAGATTTTCAATTAGGCAAGTAAGAATTTGTCTTCAAACATTTGGACTAATAGGATCAGCCTGCAAAGAATCTGCACTTCCAGTGTTGTAAATCCATTCAAAGTGTGCTCCACTATGGCAAACAGTTGTTGCCCTTGTAATTTAAAATGTTCTAGAATTTGCAAACCACTAGCTCTCTGTATAAGGCGTACATCTGGTTGTACGCAGCAAGTGTTTATGAGTCATATTAATGCTAAGCACAATGCTCCTTCTCTACAATTCAGGGGTTCCGGTGGAAAGCAGGAGTGATCTTGTCCCTTACAGAAAATAAAACATTGTGGTTGCTTTCAGTCAAGCCTAGACGTTCGATAGAACAGCTGTGACTCTAGCCAGACCACCATAATATCTAAAACTTTGAGATCTCCTTCATTCAATGACTTTTGGGTTCTGCAGATGCACTTCCCTCCTAGAGTGTGAAACTTGCATGACAACCATTTTCTGAGGAAGTGACTTCAAAAAGTCAGTCCATACTATGGGGGTCATTTTGACCCTGGCGGTAAAAAACGCCTACCGCAGCGGCGACGGCCAGCAAAAGACCGTGGCTACCAGCCGTCCACCCTATTATGACCACAGCCGGATTTCCGCCATGTGGCCATGTCGGCGGATGGCGGTAAGGTGGCGCTGCTGCCAGGAGCAGTGCCACGCCAGTAGACCGCTGCAGACCGTATCATGACCCATGATATGGCTTGGCGGACGCTGCTGCTGGCAGCATCGCCCCATCCCATCTCCTGCCAGAGGACCCCATCACAACAGGTAAGTCGGATGCTCCGAAAGGGGAGGGGGCTGAGGAGTGGGGGGTGTTGTGTGTATGTGTGGGGGGTTTGTATATGTCTGTGCGTGCATGAATGCGGGTGTGTGTTGCATGTTGTATGTGTGTGAATGTATGGATGTGTGAGTGCGTGCATGTTGTGTTGTGTGAATGCCTGTATGTATGTAAGTGTGTGTGGAGGTGTGTGTGAATGGATTTCTGCATGTGTGGATGAATGTGGAATGAGTGTGTGAATCCATGTGTGAATGAAGGTGCGTGAATGAAGGGGGTGGTCTGGAGAGGGAGGGGGCGGGGGGATCCTGGGGAGGGGGAGGGGGGCGGGGGAGACCCCTATCAGTGACAGAGAAGAAATTCCCTGTCACTGATAGTGCTTACCGCCATGGTTTTCGTGGCGGTACGGTTGTCACGAAAACCATGGCGGGGTCATAATCCCGCAGGTGGGCTAGTGACGGCCGCTGGGCTGGAGACTGAAGTGTGGTACATTGGCAGTTTGGCTTGAGCCAAACCGCCAATGTCTTAATATGGAGAAAAGTACCCCCAGCCTGTTGGCAGTACTTTCCTTCATATTAACGCCATCTGCCGGGGTCATAAAGACCCCCTATATATTTTTCCACTATGTGAGCGCTGAATTTTTGAAATTTTAGGTTAGCTGTACTTGATGTTCTTAATCCCAACACAAGAGTTAATTGCAAAGGGAGAAATAAAGGGACAGGGAGTGTCTGGTAGTGAATTTAAGCCTCCCTGTGTTGGTATTGGGTGCAACGACGTTTAATGCACCGGCCGCGGGCTTCTGAAGAGAGATTCCGGTGCTGGCACCTTTTCTTTTACATATTAAGCACTGGATCAGACTGATATTGGCGGGCAACCACATTTGTCTTGGGATGTATTAACATACTTCTGGGCGGTACAGGCTCAGTTTGTTTATTACTGGTACCATCAGACATCCCCAGGGTCACACCTTGAAATAGAGAGGGAGACTGCATCACCACAACCTCTAAATATGTTACCGGCTTAACCACTGCCTATGCTAACAAATAATGTACAAAAGGTGGCATGCATGAGCAGGTCCTGAAGGTGCCTGGTGCTAAAGGCAGGCTTAAAACATATATCTGGGAACCTTTACCCTAACACACAGAGAATCAAGATATTCCCGGTCTACACCCGTTAGGTGCAGTAGACCCGTAAATCCTAGGACAAAGTCAAACTGCAACTCCGAGCTATGAACTTGGGATTTATGATGATATTCCCGGGATGTCTCAGGGTCGTTCATAATTCCATCCATTCATAGTTTTTTGACGTTACTAAATATGTCTGGCAGTGGGTGACAGAACAGTGGGCCCTGGTGATCAACTAGGCGCCAGAGTCGGGGTTTCTGCCTCCCCGGAGAGGGGGGCCAGGCTGGGGAGATTCTGCTGGGCTCCTGGCTCACTACCAGAGGTCACGAAGGCGGGGACGCTGGGGTCGGCTGTGGAGTCTGGCTTGGAGGTAGGGGACCAAGGCTTGGAATCAGGCCTCACGGTTCACAGGGACAATCAGCGCAGCGGCTGCCCATCCAGCTCACAGTCTGCAATCTGTCTGCAGATTTGATGCATGTCCGGCCTTACTGCTGATGGCGCCCTGTGCATCAATGTGTGCTGGCACCCCCAGTGACCACCTGCGCTCTGGATTCCCTCACTACCACCCTTTAACAGGTCCCCCTATAGTCTCCATAAACACTCTGTCTCAGATGCATTTAATTAGTTTTATAACGCCACTCGTACACGTGTAGGGTGTCAGAGCACTTTATATTGCACACACATTACACAGAGAAAATTAATTGAAAGTGTGTGAATCCGTGTATAAGAAATGTTACATAAGGCAGAAAACTACATGGTGTAGGAGTCACATGTCACCATACTGGCAGACTGTATGGATTAAACAGTGCTTGGTCTGGAGAAGCACAAACTCAGAATTTAAAATGTAAGGTTCTATTTAATAATAAGAATTGATTTCTACCCAAATGAACCCTTTTTGCAAAATTAGGATACTGAAAGACTGGGGAAAATCATAATGCTCTAATCTATACCTTGAAGTAGGCATGCAGTTCTTTGATGACAGTTAATTGTGTACTGATCTATATTAGGAATTCAACTTATTAACTGGAAGTAACAAAAGAACCTCTCTGACAAAAGTAGTAACCCACTGATCTATTTGCATTATATGCACTTTGTGATCTGTATGGTACACATTCTTTGCAGCAAACATATTACCCTCTCTGCTAATTTAAAACGTCCAACAGAGAAAACTTTGATATCTCTACAGACAGAACATTAATCATGAGAATTATCTTGACATTTTTATTGTTGCCTGAAAATAGCTGGAGGCAAGGTAGGCTGCAGCAGGTGCTTTTAAAACCATATTATACCTGCCAACACGGCGTCCCCACATGAAGTCAGCATCCAGTGCCGTGGCCCCTGGTCGCACCGTCCCAGCAGCGGTCCTGATTCGATGGATAGGGCATGAAGCCTCCATGACTCTTCCATGTTACTTCACATCAGCACCACAGTCTTCTGCATTCATAATGGGTTGGTGTGGATCCAAACAGAGAGCGAGCTTCTGGACTTCCACCTAAGTTTGAGTTCTTGTTCCAGGGGGTGGGTGACAGATGCATTCTGGGGGGAAGTGTGGGGTGTGGGTTGTTCAGATGATGTTACTATTCAATGTGGTTGTTGTCTTGGGGTTTCCTGTGGGTTATTGTTTAGAATGTTTCTTACTTTGCACAATAACATTGTGCTCACCACAGGCATGGTACTTGCCTGCTATCCCCACACCAGGCTTATGGCGCCATTACCCACGCATCTATGAGGCCAGGCTGGCACTGACCGCCTTCCCCCTCTGCGAAGGCCCTTACATGTTGATGGCGTGTAATGTCAAATTCTTAATGATTGTGTTAAATGGGGACGGTACTCTACTTTGCCAAACAACATAGCCCTTCTGTTCTGCTCTTACAGGAGACTCACCTACTAGGCTCCAGTTGCTCCGCGTAGCTAGATATGGGTTCAACAGGATTTATCATGCCGGGAACACATAGGGCCCCAGGGAAACAGTGGTGCTCCTACATAAAACATTCCCCCCTGGTGGTCTCACAGGTCCACCTGGATTTCCTGGGAAGGTAGGTCATGGTGGAGGGCACATTACACGGGCGCATACACCATTTTTTCAAGGTATATGTTCCTTCCATATTGGTACAGCATACCATGGATGACTTGCAAATGCAGGCCTCAAGACTCCCTCAAGGGATGACCTTTACAGAAGGGCATTTTAATGATATCATCGCTCCCAAAGAAGACTCATTGGGGCCGGATAATACCAGAGGTGGAAAAGGCTACACAACCAGTTGGAAAGCCTGGGTCTCTAGAACGTGTGAGCGGAGTGGAATTCTGGGACCTTAGCATACATACATCTCTCAGCAGCTCATAGTTCCCTGTCCCACATAAACTTAATTCTCCTCCTGGACTCCGATCTCACTTGTACCACGGGCTCACATATTCTGCCTAGAGGTATTTCAGATCATGCCCCTGTAACTCACACCTTTGGCAGACAGCACACGGGCCCTCGACGAATGTGGCGACTCAATGCCTGGTTTCTGCAGCAAAGTGAATAAAGGGACTTCCTAGTGCAGGAGATTGGTCAATACTTTGCCCTGGACCGGGGAAACATAAGTTCCCCTGGCACTCTCTGGATGGCCGGTAAGGCTGCTCTGCAGGGCCCGGTGAGATAGTACCTGAAGGGTAGGAGCAGGCCCAGCACCGACAGATTACCGAGAGTCCAATATCCTTGAGCTGGAACATAAAGTTATGGATCGCCCAATTACAATGGAAAAAATGTGTCTGGCACTTCAAGCCATAAACGCTGGAAAGATGGTTGACATTTTGTAAGGTGCTTCAACATGTATGATCCTGGTCTGTTTTATATTGTGCGACTTGTGGTTTCATACTTTCTCATGGCCGGTGGCAATGTAACATGATGGTTCTGTGTGCAAAAAAGCTCAATATTCAGTTAATGAAAAAAGATATACTGACCCTACACTGTAAAAAAAAAAAATGGCAAGGATTTTATCATGTGCAACATCTACCCTCTTAACACCTTCATGGTGTGCGAGTTTGCCACAATACCTGTTGCCATGCAAAGACTCATTCCTTTCTTACCAAATGATGTAGCTTGTGGGCATAATCATCTATATACACCTATAGGAGGAAAGCGGGATTTTGCAGTGTTCCTCATGTCATGGAATCAGTTTTCTTCTCAGGTACGGTATAGCGCTATATCCAGTTTCGTACATTGTTTCATCACACCTTCTAGTACTACCCAGCACCGATAAAGAGGTTGTTATTGTCACGGTTTCGGGCAGGGCTGATCAGGACTTTGGTTGGGACACCCCTTGAGGTCACCGAATATCCTACAGAGGTAGTGTACTGGGGCAGAAGAGCAGCTAAAGGCATACACGGAAAGGACAGCTATGGATAGGCACAGGAAACAGGAAAGTGAAAGCAGAGCAACCCTTGTTGTGAACAAACAGAAAACGGATTACCAGTGGACAAACACGCTGGGGTTGTACACAGAGTAAGGCGCAGAACCTCCCACAGTGACAGGGAATCTCAATGCCTCTGTGCAGTTTGCTCTTACAGATAGTCACCCTGCCAGCCCCATAGAAAGGAGGCAGCAGAAGTGATTCTGTCTCTGGACCCTAGAGCACAAACAAAGATAGTACTTACATACACAGGACACGCTCTTGTGGGTCCAGCTCGAAACACAGTGGCGATTCCTGAGAAAACAGCAATAGCACACTGTCACTGTTAGGCACGAAATACAACGTATAACACTGGACAAGGATGGGGGCTGGAATTGCCTCCTGGAAACCAGGAGCCAACCCCAGTACACAGGAGGACACGTATACACTGGTGAAGACTGATAGAACACTTACCAGACACAAAGAACCAAGAAGAAACAGAAACAGAAGGGAACAAACAAAGAGGCAGAGGCAAGAACTAGGAACAGGCTCAGGCTGAAGCAAAGGCGGGTCTAGGACTTGAAAACAGGGCGCAAACTTCTGTCTGGGACAGACAGAGACAGGACTGGGAAACTGAGAACAGGCTCTGGCTGGAACAGGCAAGGACAGGACTGGAATACAGGGAGTAGGAAATGAGCAGTAAACAGGACTGGGAAACAGAGAGAAGGTTCAGGCTGAAACAAGGCAGGAGCAGGGCAGAGAAACAGGGAGCAGGCTTTGGAAGAAACAAACAGGTACAAGGCTAAGAAGTAGGGAGCAGACTCTGGCTGGAACAATCAGGAGCAGGGCAGAGAAACAGGAAACAGGATCAGGCTGGAACAGGACAAGAACAAAACTGGAACACCATCCGACAAGGGGTCTGTAACACAAAGGAATTGAAGTCCGATGCACGACAAGGATCTTGAGGAAATGGCTGCTTATAAGCAGCTCCAAGCTGGACTGCACAGGAGAGGTTTCAGGTGTGTGTGGTTTCGGACACTTGCAAGTCCTGGAGGAGAGGGTCCAGTGAAAAGGAGCAACTGGACTTCTCCCATAGAAGACAATGGGAAACAGAATCCGGGTTTTCCTGACTACCAAGCTGTGCATTATGGGATTTGCAGTCCCAAGAAGCAAATGTAGTACTATACAAGTGTACCATAGAGAAAAGAGAAACAAACAGGGGTCAGCAAGGGACTCTAGATAGGTGTTCAAGGTGATTCCCAGGCTTCTGATAGTCCCCTTACAGCGCCCCCTGGAAATGGGACGACCGAGTCGTAACAGTATACCCCCTCCCACCAGTCTGCTCAAGAAGAGAAGGCGATCCTTTGGCTGAAAAAAGTTGAAGAGGAAAAGCCACAGCAAGAAAATCCAACACCAACCTTGGTTGATAAGTTTACAGTCCTGCCACAGATGAATCATCCAATGAGCAAAGCATGTATTAATACCCATATGGGCTCCGATGTCTTTCCTCTTTATTGTTCGAGTGATATGGGAGGAGTGCATGGAGTTGGTTTCTGGTGAAGTGGATTCAAGAGCAAGGAGATCTGGAATTACATCTTGGGCGGTATTCTTTAGGACTTTAGTTTCCTGTTCAGTACTGTCTTCTTTGGAGGAGATAAGTGGTGTATTAGTAACTGTCAGGTCTGTAACACCTTCAAACAAGAAGGATTTGTCTGTTTCTGCAGCTGTATTTACATTGATTGTGGTCTGAGGCTTGCAAAGCATAGAGACTTGGGAGGCATGGGTAACTGGTGTTCTCAAAGTAAACATGAAAAAGTCAGAATTTTCTTTCATCTTGGATGACTTTGGAGTATCAAATTCAGGAGCAACAAGAGTTTTCAAGTCTTTAGAAACTGGATTAACATCTGAAAATGTAGAAGTTTCACAAGCTAATTCTTTAGGGTGATCTTCAGACAAGACTGAGATTTCATCATTGCAAGTGCTCTGTGGTGTATTCATGGTATCAGAAATGGTTTCTTTGCAAGGTGTTTCTACTACAGGTAGTTGATCTTCAACTCTGTTAACATTGAAAGGTTGTTCTTTGGAAAGAAATAGAACTGGAGTCTCTTCAGAAATCACCTTTACACTGTTACCTAAATTTTCAGCTCTAGCCTTTGAATTGATGATGGTTTCTTGCAATAAAACACTAAGAACAGTACTTATCATCAGATCTTCGAATACAAGATTCAAATTCAAGTCTTTAGTTTTAGTGGGACATATTATATCTTTCAGTACTTGAGCTTCGGTTTCAGATTGCTGGGTTTCAGGAGTCTTTAATTTCAGGGACACAGCAGGTGACGTTGGTGTGGCTGATTTTACATCAAGATGAGATACCGGTAGCTCAGAGATCTGTTCTTCACTAATTCTGGAGCTGAAAACAGGATACACATTGGCAGGGATCAGCAGGTCAGGATCAGTGGTTGAGGCTGCAACTGTGTCCAGTTCTAGGAGAAGGCGCTCATTTCTTATGACAGGCTGTTTAGTTTCAGATTGCTGGCTTTCTTCCTTTTCTGAAATCTCCACGGTTTGCTTTGACACAGAAGAGATTTTTAAACTTTCTGAGAAGTCCATTACAATCTTAGTAACTGCGGGTATTTTTTCACAGTCAGAAAAATCCATGAATTCACTTGAAACAGGAACTGTCTCTTCATTGTCTGAAAATTCTATGATATTGTTTGAAAGAGCAGGCGTATCCCCACAATCTGAAAATTCTGGTGTGTGCGCCATTTGAACAGCACTATCTGCAGGTTTGTTCACGGCAAGGCAGGAACCACTGTCATCACTAGATTCAGATTCTTCAACACTGTTGCACAACTTGCCATTAATCTCCAGTAAAGTCATATCTTGGTTTCTTAAGGTGCAGCTATTGGAGTCTGCATCAGAACTCGCTTCTTCCTTTGGCTTTATTTGTTCTGATAGAGGGACTGGGACACTTCCTTGTGAAGACTCTGATCCATCCTTTGAATCAAGAGGTGTAAAATCTCTCAGAGATGTCAGAGATTCAGTCAACTGTACAGGAATTTTCTCTGGAAAACTACAGGCTGAGAGAGAGTCTGAGGAAGAGGCTGATATATTTATAACTGGAGCAGTCTCTTGACATTCATTCATAGCAGGGAAAATCTGCTCTATAGAAGTCTTTGGAGAGGCGCACAAAGTAGCATACTGTTCTTTAAGCCAAAGCTGGTGATCATTTTCTTTTTTCAGGTTTTCAAATTGCCTTGCAGTAGTTTCCATCAGCTGCTCTGTTACTTCTTCTACCTTACAGATAAACAGAATGTCTGGTTCTGGCAACAGTGAAATATACATTGATGAAAAGAGCCCACGGGCAAGATTTCTAGTGTATGTTATAACATATTCATCATAGAAGTCCAATATCTGCCTTTTAATCTGCCAAAACTGCTCTTTTAGTGTGTGTATGTCCATATTGTTATCAAACCCACTCAGAATAGAAAAGGGTTTAGCAGAGCTTTTAGGGATTGAGACTGGTGTATTATCATCTAGTTTGGGAAGAGCACAAGCCTTATGAGTGGAACTAAGGAATCCCACAGTCTTTACTGATCCATTTGATACAGGGTCTAGCCTGCTGACTTGAAAGCTCTGAGGGACTGAAAGGTCTTTATAAGAGTCAGCACTGCACTTTGAATTCTGAGAAACTGGCCTAGATGGGCTGAAGCACTCAACAGAAAACAAGGGAATCGGTAGTGTGGCTTCTTGAACAGTGTCAGGGTTCTTTGTTTTGGCAGAGTGCTGGAAGTGAATCTGGGATGCACTAGCATGAGGCAAGGAATTAACCAGGTTTTCTTGAGAGTAAATGTCTTGTGCAGAAGTAGCAAAAGCACTTTCACTGTTAGGAACATTCTCTCCTGTTTGAGGTAATAGAACCTCCAAAAACTCATTATTACTTTGTAATTCTTCTACAGACAGGGATTGGGGGTCATAATCACATATATTATAATAGCTGAACATTGAGGAATCAGCAAGCCACGCAATGTAGTACTGCATTTGCAATCTTTGATTTTCTTTAACAAGTCTATCCTTTAAACTAAGGCCTTTTTTAGAGGATTTCAGAGAATGTTTAGGCTTAGAAAGGGGTGTCTTAACATGATAGGAAAGCATTTTAGGTTTGTGTGTGCCTTTACTGCCAGGGGAGCTTGAAATGTTTGGGTCGTGCATTCTGTCACGGTTTCGGGCAGGGCTGATCAGGACTTTGGTTGGGACACCCCTTGAGGTCACCGAATATCCTACAGAGGTAGTGTACTGGGGCAGAAGAGCAGCTAAAGGCATACACGGAAAGGACAGCTATGGATAGGCACAGGAAACAGGAAAGTGAAAGCAGAGCAACCCTTGTTGTGAACAAACAGAAAACGGATTACCAGTGGACAAACACGCTGGGGTTGTACACAGAGTAAGGCGCAGAACCTCCCACAGTGACAGGGAATCTCAATGCCTCTGTGCAGTTTGCTCTTACAGATAGTCACCCTGCCAGCCCCATAGAAAGGAGGCAGCAGAAGTGATTCTGTCTCTGGACCCTAGAGCACAAACAAAGATAGTACTTACATACACAGGACACGCTCTTGTGGGTCCAGCTCGAAACACAGTGGCGATTCCTGAGAAAACAGCAATAGCACACTGTCACTGTTAGGCACGAAATACAACGTATAACACTGGACAAGGATGGGGGCTGGAATTGCCTCCTGGAAACCAGGAGCCAACCCCAGTACACAGGAGGACACGTATACACTGGTGAAGACTGATAGAACACTTACCAGACACAAAGAACCAAGAAGAAACAGAAACAGAAGGGAACAAACAAAGAGGCAGAGGCAAGAACTAGGAACAGGCTCAGGCTGAAGCAAAGGCGGGTCTAGGACTTGAAAACAGGGCGCAAACTTCTGTCTGGGACAGACAGAGACAGGACTGGGAAACTGAGAACAGGCTCTGGCTGGAACAGGCAAGGACAGGACTGGAATACAGGGAGTAGGAAATGAGCAGTAAACAGGACTGGGAAACAGAGAGAAGGTTCAGGCTGAAACAAGGCAGGAGCAGGGCAGAGAAACAGGGAGCAGGCTTTGGAAGAAACAAACAGGTACAAGGCTAAGAAGTAGGGAGCAGACTCTGGCTGGAACAATCAGGAGCAGGGCAGAGAAACAGGAAACAGGATCAGGCTGGAACAGGACAAGAACAAAACTGGAACACCATCCGACAAGGGGTCTGTAACACAAAGGAATTGAAGTCCGATGCACGACAAGGATCTTGAGGAAATGGCTGCTTATAAGCAGCTCCAAGCTGGACTGCACAGGAGAGGTTTCAGGTGTGTGTGGTTTCGGACACTTGCAAGTCCTGGAGGAGAGGGTCCAGTGAAAAGGAGCAACTGGACTTCTCCCATAGAAGACAATGGGAAACAGAATCCGGGTTTTCCTGACTACCAAGCTGTGCATTATGGGATTTGCAGTCCCAAGAAGCAAATGTAGTACTATACAAGTGTACCATAGAGAAAAGAGAAACAAACAGGGGTCAGCAAGGGACTCTAGATAGGTGTTCAAGGTGATTCCCAGGCTTCTGATAGTCCCCTTACAGCGCCCCCTGGAAATGGGACGACCGAGTCGTAACAGTTATGACCATTAGGCCCCTTTCAGGTTTTCTAGAATTCTTCATTTTGGGAAGAATTGCTAGGTTACTGAGGAGCATCTGTCTGGTATAAGTGTTTGAATCGTAATTTCTTGTCATCAGGATCTCACTCTGACATACTGATTTTCGTTGCCTAGTCATCATAGGCACATGTCATAGCAATTTTGCCGCTGGTAAGTAGTTAAAATATCTCGGTGGATATGATGTTGAAATAAATTCCTCCAATATAGTAATAGTTTTCAATGGTTGTGTTCAGGTGTGTCTCCTATGGTTCACAAAAGCCTATTTTATTTATATATATATATATATATATATATATATATATATATATATATACACACACACACACACACACATAAGCTTTCAACATACACCTTACGTAATTATCATCCATATTTTAATTGTTCTGGCAATATGTCATATCCTCCAGCCATTGAGTCACTCTGAGGGCTAGTCTACTCCCCCAGTGTTAGGCCAGTCTTTGGCCAACAATAGAGAAACTGCTGTGAATTTTAGGTGTGCGTCTCACTGGCTCTAACATCATGTCTGTGACAGCCTGTATCATTTGCTCCCAGAATTGGCTCACTTTTTGACATCCCCATGCCACATGTCTGAAATCCACTTCCCCTGCGCAACACTGCACACATGCAGCATTCTCTCGCAATCTATAGCAGAAAAGCCTTAATGATGTATAATACATTTGATGCTAGAATTGAAAATGTATAATTCTGAGATTGCAATTAGGAGTAAGCATACCCAGGAGTGCACAACAAAAGCTCCAGTCAGCAGGGCTCAAAGGTCTATCAAGCAATAAGTTCAATTTCTCTGGAGCCGGTTGTTCCACTACCTGATTGTCTCATTGAGACACGGTGTATATGTGTGTTATGAGTTCCTGTGATATATCGCTGGTGAGTAACATCTGTAGTGAATTAAGAGTAGACGGCTCATCAGGAAATTGTGGGTATAGTTCTTTCATGGCAGACCGCAGCTAATAATATATGAAAGCAAATAACAGAGTCTGCCACTGCATTATCGTCAGATTTGTCAACTCCACAAATGTCCCCCCTGAGTACATATGTCCCATTGTTTGAAGCCCATGTTCTCCCTTTAATGTTAGCACACCTCTCACTGGTGACTGAGAGGTGTGGGGGTTAGTGCAGTGAGAGTGCCGGAGCATACAATGGAAGCTTTCCCGCTCAAAGGCTCAAGGACCTCCAGGCTACGTCAGTGCAAACTATAGTATTTATCTCTCCCTTGGGATTAAGTTGCCTCTTACGTGTCAAGAATGCTGTCAGGGGGATGAGACGGGCATCATCGGTTTCAACTACCAAATGGGGCATGAGGGTGTATTCAGTGCTGCGCAAATTGTGCTTGAGCGCAAAAAAGTACAGATAAAGATCAGGGGCGCTGAAGCCGCCTTGTTCATAAGGTAATGTTTGGGTATTCCAACTTATTCTCTGATGTTTCTTTGCCCAGATCAAGGTTCGTAAATGTGACCAAAGATTTCTAAAAAACTGGTGAGGTAACATTATGGGTATATTTGTAAACATACATAAGAATTTAGGTAATATTACAATTACAACTAATCCTGTGTAGTCCGCCAGGGACACGCGGAGGTGTATCCACCTAGCCACTTGGTCTTTCAAAATAGTTTCTAAATTGCTCTACCATAGTTATATCGGAGTACAAGGTCCGGGTCCCCGTGGACACATATCCTTAAATATTTGACCGGCTCCGTACTCCACCTCAGTTGAAAATCCAGTGGATGGGACGTTATGGTTGACGTAAGGGGAAGAACCATATATTTGGACCAAATGATACCAAGTCCAGAGTTTCGCTTATATTTAATGTACTCTCATAAAATGGGTGCCAGGTGGGTATGCAAATCCCGTACATAAAGCACCATGTCATCCGCATACAGTGATATGACCAAGGGGTGTTGGGTAAAATGCAGGGCAGCCATAGCGTGTTGTTGCCTTACTATGCATACTTAGGGGCTCCAGGGCCAATGAGAATAAGAGTCAGAAGAGAGGGCACCTCTGCCTCGTGCCCCTTGATATGGCCAGTAGTTCAGAGGTGTATCTGTTGATCCACACGCAGGCCTTGGTATCAATATACAACAGGTGTAACCGTTAGAGAAACATCGGAGGGATCCCCATACGCTCGAGTATTGTAAACATATATGACCATTCTAGTGTCAAATGCCTTAGAGGCTTCTAGAAGTACAGCTACAGCCTACATGGAGGAATCTAAATAGTTAAGTAATGCGAAAATAGTGCACACGTTTTGAGTCATGGGTAAGTGTGGAATGAGGCTAGATTGGTCTGGCAGTATCATGTTAGGGAGAAGGGGCTGAGTGCGGGTAGTCAATATTTTGGCTAGGATTTTTGCAGCTATATTAATTAAAGACAGCAGTCTGTAAGACTCACATTTCTCGGGCAGTTTGTATGGCTTAAGTAGAATGATAATGAGGGCCTTTCTAAGGGGGGGAAGCTGTTGTTGTTCATACCACTCTTCATACACAGCAAATAGATGTGGGGCTAGTACATCTGCAAATTCTTTATAGAATTTGCCTGTAAGGCCGTGAATACCATTGGACAAAGTGCGTATTGCCTCTTTAACTTCATCAGTGAGGGGTTGTGACAGGTGTTCACGCTGTCCTCCCAATAGCCATGCCAGTGCTATGTCGTCGAAGTAGTCCACAAGCTCCACTTCTGAGGCGATGCTATGCGTCTATATAGGTCAGTGTAGTAATCTGTGAACATAGCAAGTATAGTGGGGGTGTCACGACCAAATGAGTCATCCAACTTAATCACTTTTGCAATGTATGTGTGTGCCCATGGCTCTTTAACCTTGTTCGCTAGGTTTCTGCCAGGTCTGCCCCCCTCCACATAGGCTCTCACCACATTTCATTTAGAAAGGTGATCCATTTCCTGCACAGCTAATTCTTTATATGGTGAGATCTGTTCACGTATTGCGGCTAGAGTGTAGTGGCTTGGAGTGGACTCGTATTGGGCTTCGAGATTTTGTATATTATGATCTGTTTTTTTGCAATTGTCCGTGTATATCCCATAACACCTCTGCACACATACCAATGCATAACCCTCTAATGTAAACTTTGAACACCTCCCAGAGAGTGGCAGCTTTCTCAACTGAGCTTATATTGTTCTGAAAGTAATCATGGATGGCTGTGCGGAGAGCATCTTTAAACACAGGATCTTGTAAGGCTGTGGGTCGAAACCACCATGTAAGGGGTGCAGGAATGTATGTTGGTAGGATTAGAGGTAATCACACTAGTGCATGATCAGAGAGTGTTCTGGGCATATGCTGAACATCAATCATCCAGGGGGCTACCACCCGAGTCACTAACCAGTAGTCTAATCTGGACCACATGCCATGGACAGAGGAAATGAACGTTTCTTCTCTACCTGTCGGATTTTGGTGTCTCCACAAATCCACTAGCATATTTTCCTCTGTTCCCTCCTGCAGTACACAGGCAGAATGTTTGCTCTACCAGTCTCTGGTAGCCGACCAGTCAAGGCGGGGATCCTGGTATGTGTTTAAATCTTATGATGGGTTCAGGTTGTAGCATGTGTAATCAGCGCCACATGGATATGTAGAATTTGGGGTCATCCACATTTGGCCCGTATGTCGTTATTAGGGTGAACGGGGTGCCACATAATCTGTCTTGTATTAACACAAAGCACCCTAGTTCATCCGTTTCTGAATGGGTAAGTGTAAACGGAACCCTCTTATTTAGAAGGATTAACACTTCCCTGGAATACAAGGAGTAAAAGGAAGCTATCTGTGTACCTGCTCATTTGGCTCCAAAATTAGTGTCTGTGTGTTTGGTAAGATGTGTCTCCTGCAGGAGGCCAATGTGTTTGTAATGTCAGCTAAATATGCAAGTATCTGTCTGGTTTTCCTGGGGTTATTTAATCCTTGGACACTCGAGGTCAACAATGACAGTTGCTGTTTAGTGGCAGGCATCACTCAGCCAGTGTATGTTGAATGTGGATGCTATCCTTCTATATATTTGCAATATAGCTTGTGCAGCTGGTAGGCAACAGCATAGTGGTGTTTGGACATAAACCTGTAACAAATCCCTTCAACCTCTCATTTTAGCAACGCAGTTATGCTAAAGAAATCAATGTACCAAAACATTATTAAACGGCTTGCTTCAGGATGATAAACATTGTGAGACAAGGCGTACAGCGCCTTACACAAAAAGAACAACATTAGGAGTGCACCTAGTGAGGGCCCGCTAGAGGCTTTGATTACTCTCCTGTTAGTTGGAGATGGCTAGGAGCATATCTATCAGGCCTTTGATATGGTGAGTTACCACTAACATTCTGAGCTCCAGTCTGCCACTCATTTAGTCAGAGTTTTGGTCAAGACTTATGAGACTTTTGTGTCATCACCATGGCAGCCCCTGATACTGTATGGTGTATTTTCTCTCACTGTGCAAAGTACTGTGTCTTTATCTCTAAAGTTCATGAGCCAGGCTAAAATGGGGGCGTGGTGTTGCTCCAACAGGAGGCCGAGCCATCAGGGACCTGTATGTGTATTGTACCACCAGCATGTTTGATAGGTTCTCCGCTGCAAAGATATTCCTGAGCATCACCTCCACCAATTGATCCAGTGACTGTGTGATAGTGGATTCCGGCACCCCAGGATTCGCAGGTTGTTGTGGCGGGATCACACTTCTAAGTCTTCAATCTTGGCATGAATCACCACCAGAACTTTCTCCATGTCGAGGCTTTTTGAGGTGACAAATTCTAGGTCAGCTTCAGTATTAGAAATTGCCTGTTCCGCTGTTGTGTGCCATGTAGTTTGCTTATCTAATGTGGCTGCCATGTCATCGATGCGGATATTGAGGTAATTATTTTTGCCATCAATTGATTGAAGACTCTGTTGCATAGCTATTAAAATATTCTCTAGAGTAATTTCACTCGCAGGCGGTGGATCCTGGGCAGGATCTATTTTGGAGTAGTTGGAACTCTGGTGTTTCTCCATGACTTAAACCTGAGGCGCGGCTGGTGTTTGTCTGCCTTTCCCATCTGTTCTGCCTTCCTACTTATCTCGTATCAGAGCTTACAGAACCTCTCTGGAATGCACTTCTGAGTTCAAAGAAGACCTTTATTGTTGTTAATACTTCCCCACCCACAAGTTCTTGAGAGACGAATTAATAGACTTCAAGCACACGTTCAAATGAGTAAAAGTAGTCGCAGCAATGAAAACAAAATATATCACAGTACTTCTCAGTTGCAATGTACACAGCATATAGATAAGATATTCAATGCAAAGCAAAAAAATCTTCAGCTTCATCTTTCTGGGGTCTGCAAGTTGATGACTCCGGTCAACTGCGAGAAAGAGATTATCTACCCACACGGGAGACTGGCAACTGGCGATTAGTTCCAGCCTGAGTTCAAGCAGATTCGAATCTAAATCTCTGAAGCCCAGAGTCATCCTTACAAAAGCGTGCCCCCTCCTCTCAGACTCGGGAAAACTACACAAGCCTTTGGAGACTGGCCAGATCTCCTAGACTTCTCCTCTTCCCAAGCCTGAGCAGAAAGGAAAACACCAAATGTACTCTCTCTTATCAGGTCTAGTCTGGTGTGAAGAAAACAGCTTGGTTCATCTTGTGGAAAAACATAGCTTGGAAAAATACAGCTTGGATTCTCAACTGCAATGTCTAACTCCACGTTAAAGGCAATAGGCAGCTAACCTAAATATCAAATGTCTAATGTCATGTCAAAGCCAATAGGCAGCTAAGCTGAATACAGAATGTAATGTCTAATATCATGTCAAAGCCAATAGGCAGCTGAGCTGAATACAAAATGTAATGTCTAATATCATGCCAAAGCCAATAGGCAGCTAATCTGAATACAGAATGTAATGTCTAGTATCATGTCAAAGCCAATAGGCAGCTGAGCTGAATACAAAATGTAATGTCTAATATCATGTCAAAGCCAATAGGCAGCTAAACTGAATACAGCATGTCAAAGGCAAGAGGAAGAATACAGAATGTAATGGCTAATGCCATGTCAAAGCCAATAGGCGGCTAAACTGAACAAAACATATAGGGGGTCATTCTGACCCCAGTGGGCGGTGGACGCCGCCGGCCGGGCGGAGACCGCCAGAAGACCGCGCCGCGGTCAAATGACCGCCGCGGTCATTCTGACTTTCCCGCTGGGCGGGCGGGCGACCTCCAAAAGGCCGCCCGCCCGCCCAGCGAGAAAGACCTAGCAACGATGAAGCCGGCTCCGAATGGAGCCGGTGGAGTTGCTGGTGTGAGACGGGTGCAGTGGCACCCGTCGCGATTTTCAGTGTCTGCTTTGCAGACACTGAAAATCAGAATGGGGCCCTGTTAGGGGGCCCCTGCAGTGCCCATGCCAGTGGCATGGGGCCCCACGACACCCCACGACACCCGTTCCCGCCAGCCTCTTCCTGGCGGTGTAAACCACCAGGAACAGGCTGGCGGGAAGGGGGTCGGAATCCCCATGGCGGCGCTGCTTGCAGCACCGCCGTGGAGGATTCCCTGGGGCAGGGGAAAACCGGCGGGAAACCGCCGGTTCCCCTTTTCTGACCGCGGCTTTACCGCCGCGGTCAGAATTGCCCCAGAAGCACCGCCAGCCTGTTGACGGTGCTTCTTCCGTCCCCGGCCCTGGCGGTCCATGACCGCCAGGGTCGGAATGAGGCCCATAATGTGCTACTGGTGAACATTGAGCAACTAATATGTGCAGTGGTGAAACACAAAGTCATTGGTCAAACACAGTTAACAGCATCACACCATCGTGAATCGGGTGTGTGTTTTCCAATCAGGGGAGGAGTAACACCAGTGACCCCCCCGACCCGGGAGTCTAGCAACGAAGATCCAGTAAGTTTACATGTTGGGTCTTTAGTATGTACTGTGAAAACGTGCGCCTCCTTGTAAGCATCCATTTAATACCCCAACCCTAGGTAAAAAGATTCACATCCCCAGCACGAGCCCAGCACCCTATGATGTGCAGTTAGTGAGTTCCACTTACTGATTGCTGTCACTGGTGGTTTTCATAGTGTTGATCTATGTATTTCTCACACCCGAGTCAGTGGTTCCTGGTCATGCACGACTCCCTCTGTGCACTGGGACCCTCATGAGTCCCACTTCCTGCTGCCTCAATGGGATCTGTGTACTTTGCTACTGCTGTATTCCAGTATTCTCGACCAGTGCTTTGAGCTGCCATCGTGGTGGGGGAGAATGAGGGGAGGGTGGGTGGACTTGAGGCGCAGCCTTAACATGAACTGCACCCCTATGTTCGTACCCCAAAAGTTGAATCTCTCCCACTGTCGCTGATGGCTAAATCCCGCAATATAATAGGGACAATTGGCAGTGCTGGTCTTCACTGTTTTCCATGTTCCACGCACCAGTCTGTCACCCTCACCTCTTCAGCCATTCAGGATGCACCAGCCAGGGAGTGCAGGTCTGCGTCTTCCCTTATTGTAGTTTCCGTCTCATGCATGCCCCAGGATATAGCTTCCACACCCTGCTACCGCCATGCATAGGGTCGCACCTCTGCTCCAGGGGACCATGTTGATAGGTAGCTGTCTCAAACGGTTCTCCAACGAGCCCAAGTGAGGGGGTAGACAGGCCCCCCACACTCCCGCCACAGGTCAGAGCAGATTGCTCACGGGCTGCTCTTCTCTCAATGCCCGCTGTGTGTGCCAGTGGCCAGGGGCGAGGAGTACAGTTCGCTCATCTCTGCCAAAAGGGTCCATGGCAGTCGCTGTGGTCTACAGCAGTCAGGTGCACCCATAGGGTGTCCAATGCTATCGTAGTTGTTGCTCACCAGTTCAAGTCTCTCGCCATATTCTCTTGTGGCTTTCTGTGAGATATGCAGCCGCCACCTTAGATCGTCTAATGTCACCCCTAGGAGCAAAGGAGTGTCGATTTGGGGGCTCTATGTCAATTTACATGCTTTTTCTTTCTTTAGATTGTACAGGTTCCGGTTCTCATCCTCCACACCAGAGCACTAGGTTTTCCCATTGAAGGTTGCTGACAAGCCGGTTTTTGGGCGGATGCCGAGTTCTAGCCTGCAGAGCTGGACTAACGTGCGGCCATCTTGCTCTCTAGCCCCCCACTGACAAAAATCTATTTTAAATGTATCTATTATTTTCTGTAGAAACGGAAGGTCATATGTTGGAGCTACCATAAATTACATAAGCATATAAGGGAGGGAAAAGTCTTTCACAACAAGTCTGAAAAAGGGGCTTGGGTTTTTTCAGATGTTAATATTATAAGAAGATGGAGTTAAAATATATCTCTGGTTCTCTTTATGCTGCAAATGTTCCAAGTCTTCCTGACTTGAAATTGGTTTCAGAATCATTGTGCTACATGAGATCTGTCAACTATGGTTTAGCTGTTGATAACATCTTTTACAGTGGTTTCAATTTTCTAGTTGCTGCTAGACACAGATTCATTAGCCCATGTTCAACAATAAGAGAGGGATGTAGGAAGAGGTTTTCAACAAGGGGATGGTAATCTAGGTCAGTAAGGATCTTAGCAAGGTAATGTCACTGGCAACTTGGCTAATGAATATTTTTACAACCAGGTGCAGACGTGCTAATGGCAATGTAGAGTGGTGTCTCTTCGACAACTTCTTAGGAACTTTTAGTTCAGTATGTGTTTTTTAGGAATGTGGAGTGTAGAGATGCAGCCTCATGGTTATCAGAGTAAACCAAATTATCTTTCAGCACTCGTATTCTATTTGTTTGAACATCTGCTCCTCTTCCTTGTTGAGGAAGGCATGAGCAGAAACCCCTTTGCTCTTTTCACCAGGTGTCCTCTTCTTTTAGAATGAAACTTAGTCATCTTCCCTAGACTTTCAGGGACCCTGTGGAGAACCCCTTGCCAAAGTTGTATTTACATGAAAGATGGTGTGGGTGTAGGGAGCAAAACTAAGGTAATTTGCAAATCAATTTCATTCCCCCAACTATGATAAATTGACAGAGAGTACACCACAACTAGACAGAGAAGGGAAACAAACCCCAGTCTTACCGACAACCCCTAATCTAGAGCAGGATAGCACAGGGCCTCAAGAAGGTGTTGGGAGGTAACAGGCAATTGCAGCCCAAGGCATCAAGGAATGTCTTCAAGGCGTCAGGTACTCCAATGGAAGTGGTGTAAATAACGTGCAGCCATTTGAGCTTGGCTGTATAAACAAATATGCGTGTTACAGAGCATAAAGTAAACCTAAAATACAATGCCAAGGAAGAACACAAAGGTGGTTTTCTATTTTTAGCATTAAAGAGCTGTGCTAATTTTTGTTAAGATCAGAATTCCAACCACGAATCTCAAGAAAACTGGACCTGCACTGCAGCCACTGGCAGGAAAAGCACAAAAGGTAAGCGTACACCAGGCAAGTGGAAGAATCCTTGTGTCAAGACACGGAGGCGCTGCCCCCAAGGGAATCAAACACTGGATCAAAATAAAGGAGCCGCAGGGGTGGAAACGGACTTGAAACACGTAAAGCTGAAAGAATGTCACATTACCAAGCATAGTATAGTGCACTGCATTGCATGCCTTCTTGTATTAGCTCAGATGCCCTGGAAGCAGTCGCCTGTTGAACCAAAGTGCGGCTTGCAGACTCATGAATCAGCTCTACTGGAGAGTTATCTGAATGTATTAAACAACTGCACCTGCCCATCCTGCAAAGTCTCCAGATCTCCAACTCCTAATGTGTTTACGGTCATAAGAAGTAATGTGGACAACTCCGTTTCTGACACATGCACGTGCATGCAATGTGACCTGAATCCATTGATCCATCCGTGTCCTCACAATAACACCCACCCCTTGACCCCACCTCAAAAAAACTGCACAAGATCAAAACTGGGAATCAGTTTGGAAGAGACTGGTGATGAAAAGCTATGATAAAAAAAATGGTGCATGGAGGAAAAATAACGGCTCTCAAGATCTATAGCTGACGAAGGCCCCACTTCATAATCAGGACACTCGGGTGTCAGTGTAGTGCAGGGAGGCAACACAGGCAAAGAGCTCACCGTCTTAACCTTAGAAATGTACGGTGCCAGGTGAATTTGCCAATGTGCAGGCAACCAAAACTGAACTGCAATAAACCACCGAGTAACTTAGGATGTGTCCAGGATGAATAAGAAAAGAGCTGTGAGTCAAACCCTGTCTCCCAATAAATAAACTGCTCCAGTCGAAAGTTGGGCATCTGCAACCTGCTTCTAATCTGCATCAGACTTGAGTATGCGCTGGTAAGTTGCTTTTTGAAAGAACACGTGTTAAGGAAGGATTTAAACAGATGGAAACCGACGAAGAGGACACTTCATCGGGTACCATCGGAGGATGGATTATAAAAGAACAAAAAAGAGACATACCCAATGCAGTATCAAGATAGTTCATGTAGGCAAACTCTGCCAAAGCTCACTACTATAGCCAATCATCCTGATACTTTCTAAAACCTGAAATATTGTTCAAATCAATGAGTCAGTCTCTTGCTCGCCTTCTATCCAAAAATGTATATCCATAGGTTGTTAGAGCCTGTATTACCAAAGTTCTGAAAGTCTGAACAGTGTCTGATTTTCTGTTGATGTTATTGGCATGGGTTAATTGCCTTCCGTTTGTCTGGGCGAGGTATTTGCTTTGTCATGGCGATTTCCAAAAGTGGCAGTGTAATGATATCTGAGAAAAATATAGGCCTCGCTAAGGATGGCGAGAATTTGCACATTTCATGGCTTAAAACCGTAAATTCTTATCAATAGTCTAGATGCTGTGGGTTGTATGGCACATTCTCAAAGCTGCCACTGAATGAATGCACCATTATGCATCAGATGGTACTGGGATCCAGGTCATCTGCACTTGGATGACTGAAACAGCATGTCAACAAATATAAACCGAGGCAGTTGAGTTAAGAGTGACTTCACATTGACAGTGAACCACTATGATGTCAGGAGGCTTGCAGTTGTCTGGACGTGGTCCCCTTGACTGACTGTGGCGAGCCCAACTTCAAATGATAGTTACGGAGTTATGTCCTTCCACAATAAGAAAACAAGAGGCCAAAGAGTTAAAAAAGAACAAAGGCCTTCTCTCTTTTTCGGCACAAGGAAATAACACACATCAATTGGGATTTCTGAGATCAGAACTTTCTCTATGGCTCCTTTTGTCAAAAGAGGCTGAAATTCCTACAACAAAATGAACAAGCTGCTCTGTTGGTAGAGGTGGTGGGTCAGAAATGAATGGCAGGGCACAGCCATGATGAATTATCTATAAGACCCTCCTGAAGGGGCGTAGCTTTGGGGGTGGGGATCTTTTTTTTCTAACCAATTGTATTAGTTTTTCAACACAGAGTAATAAAACTTTACATGCTGCTTTATACCCTACATACCCGGCCTCCCCTTTCCTTCCTTCCTTGTGAATGAGTTTCATTTAGCATAGACATACCACCTACACAGTGGGGGTCATTACAACCCTGGCGGACGGTGTTAAAGCGGCGGTAAGACCGCCAACAGGCTGGCGGTCTTTGTTTTGAGTATTATGACCATGGCGGTTACCGCCATGGTCATCCGCCGCTTCACTGTTCCGCCCGCTGGGTTGGAGACCTGGGTCTCCAGCCCGGCGGGCATCACAATACCGCCGCCGGTATTTCGACCCGGCTTACTGCAGTGGATTTCCAGTGGTAGGAACTGCCATGAAATCCATGGCGGTAAGCCCTATCAGTGCCAGGGAATTCTTTCCCTGGCACTGATAGGGGTCTCCACCACCCCCCACCCCTACCCCGACTCCCTCCCTTACACCCCCCACCACCCCTGCCACCCCCCAAAGGTGGCAGGGCCCCCCTCCCCACCCCGACCCCCAACATCACATAACTCACACACACACGACACGCAGGCACCACCAACACACATACACGCACACACACCAACATACATGCCTACATCCACGCACTCAGTCAGAAACGCACACATATATACAGACATACACGCACACATCCATACAGAGATACATACAGACATACACGCACTCATTCCCAAAACACGCAACACACCCGCAAGCATACACGTACTCACAACCCCCCTCTACATACACAGACGCACACCCCCATGCACCAACACAACACACAACACCCCCCCCAACCCCCACCCCTAACGGACGATCCACTTACCTTGTCCGTCGATCCTCCGGGAGGGGACAGGAGCCATGGGGGCTGCTCCGCCGACACCACACCGGCAACAGAACACCGCTGCGCCGAATCACAGGATGTGATTCGCTGGACGGTGTTCTGTTGGCGTGGCGTTGGAGGTGGAGCAACCTCCACTTCCCCGCCGCCCACAAGTATGGCTGTTGGCGGCTCTCCGTCGTAAAAAGGAGAGAGAGCAGCCAACAGTCATAATACGCCGAGCGGCAAACCGCCACTACTGGCGGTCTCCCACACGGCGGTCCCTCGGCGGTCTTGTTAAAAGACCGCCGAGGTTGTAATGACCCCCAGTGTCTTTTACACTTAATCCACCACATCAGGTCCTCAATCACCAGTTCACTTAAACCCTTTGTCATATTTCTGGGGACATCTCCTTGCCTCGTACACGGGCAACTCCATCTGGGTGCGCCAGTCCACTCCCTGTCTCCATTGTGTGACCGAGGGTCGAGTTGCTCACCAGACAGGATTTTGCAATATCCCTTTTTGCGACCATCAATGCTGTGCCTGTCAATTGTTTGTCTGCCCGCGTACCCCCCACTCCCTCCAACCATGAATGGAGACAACTCCAATGTCTGTCCCACAACCATAGCTAGTGTTGACACTACCTGTTGCCGGTAATGCACAATAATGGGACACCACCATACCATGTGAAAGAAGTCCGCCGGGGGCCCACTGCATCGGTTGCACTTGGGTGAGGGTCTGAGTCCTGCATGGTGCATGCCGTCTGGGGTGAGATACACACAGTGCAGGTAATATAATTGAACTAGCCTCAATTTGGTTGATATGACAAGCACTTGCAGCGCCATTAAGGCACCCCTCCAGTCCTCCTCTTCAAGTGGCCCTACCCAGGCCTCCCATTTAGCTGTCAGGGGATGAAGGGTTACCAAGGCATTCAAAACAAATGAACGGTAAGTTTGGGAGGTCCCCCCTCTTACCCAGCACCCCCAGTAGTACTTTTGCTTGGAGAGCAAGAAGTTAGATTGGCTTGGGAAGCGTAGCTTGGGTTTTAAATGTGGATCATGTACAGTATGCAAATGGGCATGGCAGCCCAAGAAGGAATTTGTTGATTGTAAAGGCAACCTAATGTTCATTAAGTCACATATAGACTGTAATACGAAGTTTGTGGTATACATGATTATATGTAAATGTGATAAGATATATGTAGGTAGTACAATACGTCCGCTAAAGGTCAGAATCTCCGAACACTGGAGGGCAATTAATCTAGAGGATGATCGTTATCCTATAGCATCTCATATGAAGGTTTGCAATGCACAGGCTAAACATTAAAAAATTTTGGTTTTGATCATTGTGTATCAAACCCCCGTGGTGGTAACAGGGAACTAGCCCTCAGGAGAAAGGAATCATATTGGATTCTGAGACTTAGAGCTGTAGAACAGGGTCTTAATACTGACTACGAAATGGAATATTTTCTAGGAGACACGTAATTAACATTTAGAGATCAAGTACATGTTAGGTTGGGTGGGCTACTTTCTATTTAAAAAAAAAAAATTCTCTAGTTCAACCATCAGGCAATGTGTAATTATAATTGGTATAAATAGACCTAGAGTTTAATAGATAGTACTGAGATGCGAGCACACCAAAGGCAAAATGGACAGATATTGATTGGGCTATACTCTAAACTATTGTTTTTGGCCCTTGGGAATATATAATATTATTAGAGGTGTAGGTTCTCTTAGGTCTAACACAATTGTGATTTAAAAGACGATTAGAATTAGAAGAGTTGGAAGTTATTAATAGGGACACTAACACATTGTCTCCATACCTTTATAATTATAGCATTTTGGAGAATCTTTCCGCTGAGTCTACCATAATTTATACAGAAACTGTGACTGGGGTTCCTAATTTAAGAGGCGACATGGAGCCCCGATAGTATGAATAATAACACTTTTATAAATAAAATTTCGGACTTGCGGAGTCCGTCCTTTATTTTTACTATAGGGAACACACAGACGGTTTTACGCTGTCGTCCGTCTTCTATTTCTAATGTTATGAAAGCGGTATAAAGCTCCGACAGCCGAAGAGTCTCGGCTTTGATATTTGGTGTGACGGACAAAGGAGCGTACTCGCTTGGAGGAATAGACGAATTTGAATACATCGATTCTAATGGCAAATTAGAGATACGAAATAGCGATAAGACTTAGGAGGGGTAGCAATTGAGACTCTATTTGTATAAATTCAGTGGAGAGTTTGAGAACTAACTTTCAATTTTATCTCAGCAGAAGTTCATATTAAGGCTAATAGAGAACAAGGGCCATAGTATCAATTCAACAAGTGGAGCCCTCTTGAAAAGTAGGGTTGCTGCATGGATTGAGATTATCTGGAGGCTTTAGGGAGTGCCAGAATAGGAGGAGGGGAACTGTCACTAGAATGGTGTCACTTTTGAAATATGCCTGCTCACAGAAGTGGTACTTGCTGTAAATATGAGTCTGCTCACCCTGGGGTGCTTAAAATTATAAAGGACACAGAAATAATATGGATTGAACACATTATACACTACAGTTGGGTTCCCACTGCACACGTATTTTAATTTAATTTAAGATATTATGATGGTAATTATAAGATATATTAATAGAGAGTGTATGTTAATACTGTTGTAGGAGGTCCTGACGAAATCCAGGGGTACTCCCGTGATGAAACACGTGTTGACGACGGGACGGATATAATTTTTCATATTGTTTGGATGGAGTGGACCACATATGGACATTTATAAATACTTGGGACTCAGATTTGAAACTGTGAAGCAATTAATATTTCAGTGTGGAAATTTGGACTATTGGATAATTACTTTTTTGAATTTAATGTTTGTATTAATATCTTTTCAATTTTGATCCAATGTAATTTTTCTATGATTATGCGGAATTTGGATGTAATATTATTTGTTTCTATCTATTAACTTGGTGTGTAATTTCTCTTTATTTGTACACGTGTGCGAATACCTTTTTGTCACTCTTGTTGGAGCGCTTCTTGGAGTGTGCAGTCTCTATCTCGAAAATTGAAAAAACAAGCTATTATTGCTCTAGGTGGTGCTCCGGGGGAGGCTTAGCCGACAGGGCCCTGCGTGCATGTTCTACCGCAAACCACGGGGTCAGGTTGTCCAGTGGCATCCACTCCTTCAGCCAAGTCTCTAAGAAGTCCATCACTTGCGTCTCCTCCACCCCTTCCGGAAAGCCCACAAACCTCAGGTTATGGCGCCTTGACCGATTTTCGGCATCTTCAGCACACTGTTGAAGTTCATGTGTTCCGGTAAGGAGAAGACTGACCTTGGCTTTCAGGTCCCCCACCTCGTCCTCTACTGTAGACACCGGGTTCTCTGCCTCAGTCACTCAAGTAATGATGCCACTCAAGTCCTGGTGAAGTAGTGATGCATCTAGCCGTATCTCCCCAATCTTGTTTTCCACGCTGTCTGGGAAGTGTGTATTGCCTATAGGACCTTGTGTGTATTGCCTGTAGGACCTTGTCCGTATCACCCGCACCAACAGCCGGGGTTCACCTCAATTTTCCCCCTGGTCTCCCCCGGGTGCAGTGAACCTGTCTATGCGGGATTGAGAGGTAGGTGCCTCCTCATGGTAGGTCTACCTCTCTAGCAGTTAAATATGGCACCAGGGTTCCTGCTGTCTCACCACTAGATTGCCCCTTCTCTAAGCTGCAATACAGGACTTGTGTCGGCTCGCCTCTTTAATAGCTGTGTTGTTGATCCGCCACATCGGTCGCCTTAGAATCCTACCTTCAGGGCAAAGTTCAGGAAAAAAGACAGGGCCCTGTGTCTGTGGCTTCCGTGTCCAGAGTTGTCCCCTTAGGCCCTCCCTGCAGGCGAAGCCTCACGGCTCAGTTCCGTCCATCCGCATGCGGGCACCCACTTTTCCTGCATCCCTTCTTTCCCAGGCCTGCTTGTCTTCACTACTTGCAAGCCTCTCCTGGGACCGAGACTTAGCCCCCTGCCGCCATTCAGTCAGGATTCTTGGGCCTGCCCTTGCCGTTCTGTGTGTTCCACTGCCTCCACACTGACTGAGTTTGCAGCGCTGTGCCGCTGTCTCTGTTGAGGCCTCACATCTCTCCTTTTGGCTTTCCCCCTTGGTCAGGCAGCCGTTTGTTCCTCGCCTGGGCCTCCAGATTCTCACACGGCGTTTTTCTACAGATCGCGTTTCATTCCCTCCTCCACTCCGCACGATGGATCTCGTGACCTTGCCCCAAGCCTCACAGCCTTCTGTGCCAGGGTCCAGCCTGCTGCAGGCAATGCAAGACTTCTGTCAGCACGCTGGGGCCCTCTCTCGCTGCACAGATCCGCTGTCCACTTCTCGGCCAGTGGGGCCCCGTCACCACACTCCTTCCTTCGCGGCTCTCTGAACACGGCCTGATAGCCACCGGACCAGCACAAGCCCTCTCCCCGGTCAGAGCAGCGAGATTCCCACACCCATCTCTCCTCCATGCTTCTTCTCAGCCCGGCCCACACCCTCTGTCTGTGAGTTCGCTGCCTACCCTGGGCTAGCACCACCAGCTGTCACTGGGGCCCACCCGAGGCACAGGGCGCCATCATCTTGTGGGCCACCACATCAGGCCCAATCTCCGCCGCTGTTTCGGGGCCCTCCCAGACTCAGGACCACAGTCTCTCGCTGCCAGCGCCCATCAGGTGGGGGCCAGCTTCAATAGCAGGGCACCTACAATCACTGCAGGGCTTTGGTTTGTCAAGGATGATGGAGAGGTCCGGAGCACTCTCAGAGTGTGACCGCCATCTTAACGCCCCAAGTCACACCCCCCAGGGTGGGGATATAAGGGGTGTGACACACCCCAAATAAATGCATTCTTGGCTTGGTAGCTAGATCAGGGGGCCCTGAGTCAGGTCTGCTATGTCTGTCAGTTTTTCTCTCATCGTCATCCAAAGATAAAAGCTAAAGCAAATGACCTCTGATGTAAAACAGGGGATACAGCGAGAGAGAGACTTGGTGGCTGATAACACCTGTGCTCCTTCGCAGCATGGGATCCTTCTCAAAGGAGTCAGAGGGGCCCTGGCTGGGCTGGGCTGGGAGGAGCAGAAGGTCTACATCGACCATCAGTCCTAATCAGTTGCTCCGCCCCCACAGAAGATGCCCAGAGGTGCCTACGTTCAAAATCAACTGTGCTCTCCCACAACGCAAGATCTTTCTTAAAGGAGTCATAGGGGCCAGAGTGGGGCCAGGAGGAGCAGGAGGACTACATCTGCCAGCAATCCCAGTCAGCTGGTCTGCCCCCACAGTAGATGCTCAGAGGTGCCTACCTTCAAAATCACCTGTGCTCTCCTGCAGCATGGGATCTTTCTCAAAGGTATCAGAAGAGCCTGAGCAGTGCCGGGAGGAGCAGGAGGACTACATCAACAAGCAGCCCCAGTCAACTGGTCTGCCATCAGAGTAGGCCTCCTGAGGTGCCTACCTTCAAAATCACCTGTGCTCCCCAGCAGCGCGGGATCTTTATCAAAGGAGGCAGAGGGACCGCAGCAGGAGCACTACAATGACCAGCAGTCCCAGTCAGCTGGTCCACCCCCACAGTAGACACCCAGAGGTGCCTACCTTCAAAATCACCTGTCCTTTCCCGCACCACGGAATCAATCTCAATGGAGTCAGAGGGGCCCAAGTGGGGCCAGGAGGAGTAGGAGGACTAAATCCACCAGCAGTCCCAGTAGGCTGTTCCGCCCCCCACAATAGACACCCTGAGGTGCCTACCTTCAAAATCACTGATGCTCTCCCACATTACAGGATCTTTCTCAAAGGAGTCAGAGGAGCTGACCGGGGCCGGGAGAAGCAGGCAGACTACATCGACCAGCAGTCCTAGTCAGCTGGCCCACCCCCACAGTAGACTTGGAGCAGTGCTACCTTGAAAATTACCTGTGTTCTCTTGCAGAGTGGGACGTGCTCAGGCAAAGAACAGGCCAAGAAGGGTCCGTCTTAGCCCGTCATAGCCTGACAGAGGCCGGGCTCCCCCTCTCTGGTTTGGGCTATTTAATCCGACCCTTATTGGACCTGTGGAGGTTTGTTTTGGTTGCTGCTAATCCAGGACAAATTGGTAGGCAACTTTATCACTTTCTTGTTGTCCTTGATACTGTGAAAGCCTTTTTTATTTCTTTCTTCACTTCCCTTAATACTCAGTCATTTTAGTAGCCATGCGTAAAAGAAAGTCAAAATTCGGCAAATGATTTAGTTTCTCCATAAAAACAATCATGCACCACTATCAATAGAATTTTGGTTTTGGAGGTGTACTTTGTGACGAACAAAACAAAATAAGCGGAGCACAACTGTTCCTTGTCAACAGTTCTACAGGTTGATCTACCTTTGGAGGACCAAACCATTAGAAAATAAATTATGGTGATAGAGGCTCAGGTCCACACCCCAAGTTCTTCGAACATTGTGGTAGAATTATCACCAAGTAATATAAGCTTACCTACTCAAACCTCCTTAGGGGTCCCAGTTTGGCCAGGGACTTTGCCCCAAGTATATGCCTTCTGTTCTCCCCAAACGTAGGTCTGCTATCAATTGCGCAGGAAAAAAACTGATCCCTACTGATACCCCTGATATAACCCCAATTCCTGCTTCTTCTCTTGATCTCTGGGCCACAGTAAAGCCCCTAATAAATGAGCTCCTAGGCATACAATTGTGACCCATTAATGATTGCCTAGCTGTCATAGAGTCTATTTTAAATAGCACTGATAATTCAGTTTTTGTTTTAAATAGAGTGGAGTGTACAGTTAAGATTACTGATCAAGCTCCTCTTTCACTGCAGACTATGCTCCCCCTAGTTTCCAAACCAGGTTTATCATCGAGGGAGGCCTCTGGGATTAATAAAACTACAACTACGCAAGAAGGCACTGGATCCTTTTCTTTAACCCCCAGAGAAGAGCTGGGAAGAGAAATTTTAGAGTGTCTTGAAAAGAGTAATGCTCCTACATTGGTCATATGGGTGGTGATTTTAATATCTTCAAATGTCCCTTAGAGGGGGCCCCGCATGTGGCTGTACTGGCTTTCAAAATGATAACAATGAGTCACTTAATGCATTTACCGTATGGTGACGCACTCAACAAATTGATTTTATCTTTTAACTTAAATGTTTCTTCTAACTGTCAGGAATGGGGAGTGGTTAACCCTACTACATTTACAGGTAAGGGCAAAGACAGCACAATTGATTTTGTCTTACTAACACAGGAACTAGCCCAGTTTTTAGAAGATTATGTCATTTTGCATCCCCTTGGTGATCATAACCCTCCACATTTGAGGTTTCAACAATTGAGCCATTACACATTATCTTTTAAGACTCCCTGTTCTATTAGCTATACAGCAAATAAAGAGGTTTGCTTAAAGTGGGGTGTAATTGATCCAAATAACTCTTTTCATTAATCTAGTTTATACCCATCGTGCAGAGCTTTTGGGTTGCCTCCTTTTTGTAGATGATCCCACCAAAATCTTGGGTGATTTTAGGAGGATTTCTGGTGCTATATCAAGTGGGCTTATTTCAAATAAATCCCATAAAGAGAGGTTGGGGCACTCATGGTTTAGTCATGAGTGCACAACAGCTTTAAAAACTTTAAAAGCAGCCATAAATACCTCTCTGCGTATCGCTAGCAATATCAAAGCTGCTAGGATAAACTATAAACGTGCCCTTCAACAGAGGAAGGATGATATAAGGAGAAGAGCTTGGGATGACCTATCAAAAGCAGCACTGTTAAAGGATACTAGCTAATTTTGGGAAATAGTCAACCACCCTTTTTTTTCCAGACAGCCAACTTCCAGAGGTGGTTTATCATATCCCGACACAAGAATGGGTGAACCATTTTCATAGCATTTTTAATTTGGGCACACAGAGGAGTGCCACTGGAAAGTATCCTGTCCTGCCCCCTTTGAAGAAAGCATGGATAACTGCCCTAACTGATTTACCCTCAGTAACTATACCATTATGAGTGCCAAGAGTGGGAAAGCCCCAGGCCCAGAAGCGGTCCCAAGTGATCTGTTCAAATCAAACCTGTTTTTCGGGCTCCTCTGGTTACAAATGCTTTGAGGGCGGTAGCAAGGAGTGACCTGATCGCCTCATAAAGAGAATGCATGAGTATCCCCATCTTTAGAAAGGGTGATCGAAACTATCCTAATTGTTATCGTCCAATTTCATTTCTCAATTCAATAGCAAGGATTTTAGTTGCATCATCTTGGATAGAATAGAATTCTGGGCAGAGGCTAACTCCTTTTTTAGTCCAGTCCAATATATGGTTTCCACACAGGTTTGGGCACAGTGGAATAGGCCCTACACTTGATACTCAATAAAGACAAATATGTTACTGCAAGGTGAGGGGTTTTGCATAGGGCTTTCATGGACCTCTCCTGTGCCTTCCATCCGGTGGACAAGGATATGCTATGGGTTTTGATGAGCCAGGCTGGTGTTGAGCCCCCATTGTTGAGCCTAATTAGAAGTCTACATCAGGATTCATCATGATCAGGGGATTGCAGTGTGCCAATAAGGGTGATCAGGGGAGTCAGGCTGGGCTGCATATAAGCCCCCTTTCTTTTTCTTGTTTATATAAACTCACTGAAAGCAGCCTTGAATACCTGTAACGAAGATGCTCCTAGGGTTGGTTCTAGTGCAGTCCCTGTGCTGCCTATGCATATGATGCAGTTCTTTTAGCGCACACAGAACTGGCTACAAAGACTTTTAACAAGCTAGTGATTTTATTTCTGATCTTAGCTTAAAAATAAACCACCAAAATCTTTCACAATGTCACGTGGGCCCAGAACTATGAAATCTAAAATGTTTTTATATTGATGGGAACCCTATTGCAAAAGTTACTTCTTTTAATTATTTAGATTTTATAATAGAGCCATGTGGGTGTTGGGACAGGCTCCTGGTGAATAGGGCACAAAAAATTGAGCCTGTTGTCAATGCTATCTTTACGTTTGAAAAACGATTGGGACAAAAGCCAGTCAGGGAGCTCGTCCATTTGTACAAAAGTAAATATCTTGCAGTGGGTACATATGTGGCAGGTGTTTCGGACTATGCCGCTAAGGTGAAACTCCAGGCAGCTGAAAATAGCTTCTTATGTAAACTCCTGTCCGTTCCTAGAGCAACAGCAAGTTTAATTAAACGTATGAAAGTAGGTTTGAGGTTTATTGAGGATCAAATTAATATCGCGCCTCTCTTGTTATGGCTAAAAATTTGGAATACACCAAATTACACTTTTTCTAGGCTGGTACTATCTGATTGTGTTAGTCTGAAGAATATGTCTGCCTTCTGTGGCTATCATATATTAATAAAATACCTTCTCCAGGCTAGGGTGTAAACAGTTGTTTGCTAGTCCCAAATCCATTGACTCCAAGTCAAAAATGCAACTTAAAGAAACTTTTATCTCTTACAGGGAGGCAAAAAGATTGGTAGTGTCCTGGATAATGCCTCAGTAGCCACATATATGAAAACCTCATCAATTGTTGGCCTGGAACTGTATTTAGTTTGGATAGTTAAACCACAGCATTGATTTTATTTTACACAGTTTAGACTTAACCGTCTGTTTCTTAGTGGCCTTTCCTATAGCAGACTCTTGGTTTGCTTCTTTCCCATGTTGTCCCTGTGTTGCTATTTCTGCTCAATCTACCTTACATTTTATACCTTTTTCACCCTATATGAATCTTTGTGGTCGTGTTTTTTGCAACCTATCCTTTATCCAAATTTTCTACCTCTCATAAAGGTGGGTTTCACTTTTTACAGATCATATCATCGAAATTTGCACTGTTGTTCTCAACTTTATTATTGCTGCTATTAATTTGAGGAAACAGTATGCACTTTACACCATTAAATGCCATGTTGATTATTTTTAATTTGACAATTTTATGTTACTGTCTGGTTGAAAAGGTATGTTTTCTGTTTCTATGTGTGCTTTTACGGTCGAAACATTCTGGCTGACTAAAGATTTATTTGACTTGACATTCTATAACGCTGTTCCATCTACAATAAAAATACAGGGCAATTTTAGGGTTTATATGATTATCAACTTGCCTCTTATTTCACTAACTGGGAGGGGAGAGCCATTAATGTTTTTCAGTTCATTTTTAATAATGGATCCTTTGAGTCCGTAGGCACAGCAGAGAGCTGACAGGAGGCCAAAGTTTCACAACATGGCATCTGTGCACGTCTGTATCTGTTGTGCCAATGTCCCAGAATATCGGGATGCATTTGGATCAGCAGAACACATGTTTGAGCTGTTACATGGGTGCGTCATGTGAAATTGCTGTTACAGCAGTTGATACTCATAACAGAAGTCAAAAATACAGTGAACTTACAAACAGCAATACACACGGAGAGTGATGCTAGCCAGATAATTTATAGGGCAAATTAATGTATGGCCATCCCTCTACACACCTGAGGCAAATTCTATCTGCATCCTACTTGTAATGTGCTCCATTAAACATTCAGCTCTCAGATTGTGATCTGTGGGTAGTGTGAGGGGCACACAGTCATTAAGGGGTACTGGGACACAACTAAGGGAGTTGCGTAGTTTACTACTGGTGTCTGTCCCACTATGGATTTCCAAATTGTGTCAAGTACCCCTTTTGCACTTGACTCTCAGGGTAGTTATGGCAAGCATTCAAAGGCTTCTCAGGGCGATATTGTTTTTAAAAATATTTTTTTTTATTGAAATTTGAAAATCAGAACCAAAGTGATGTACATGAAGTCTGTGTCATAACAAAAGACAGTACAGGAAAGTGACCGTTCTCCTGAGTTCACTACAAAGAAAAAAGAGGATAATGTAAACTTAACATGTACATTTATCAAGCAGTTAAGGACATTCATTCTGAGCTGAGAGCACTACATTCTCATCATCCTGGAACTCGAGTTCGAAATATTTAATCCAGCAACCCCATATCTTTTTAAATTTGCGTGGGCAGCCTATGCTTCTTATGTGACCTATTCAGAAGCCATGCAGAGGTCCATTCCCCTCCTGCATTAACCCAGGTTCGGCACCTCGGGGCTCCCCAGTACTTGGCCAAGTCTCTCTTTGCAATCACTAACCCCAGGTTACAAAATAACAACTTTGCTCAGGGGAGGTCTACATCCGTGGGGATACCTAGAAGGATACATTCGGGATTTTTCAGGAGTACCGCCTCCACTACCTTACCCAGCTCCTCCAAGATTGTTTCCCAAATGGAGTGTATGGTCAGGCATTAGCAAAGTGTATGAAAAAAGTCTCCTCTCCTTCCTCTGCAGCGTTAGAAATCAGAGGACGTTGCTCTTCCCATTTTATGGAGGCGCATCGAAGTCTTGATTTAATTGCGACTTCCCTGGATCATTAGGGCGGCCTCCCAGTCTAGATCTTCCATTTCACCAATTTCCACCTCCCATGTGAGCCTCAGTTTCTTTAAGGTGTCGGGTATGTCCTTGATTATGGTTTATATATAAACAATATTGCTTTTCCGTAATTTCCTCCATCAACAGTCTCCACTCTGGAGGTACATATTCCGGGAGGTCTGTCGCTATAAATCCCGCTCCTCAGGCATGTTTAAGCTGCAAATACATAAAATATTGTACATCATGGAATTGGTATTCATTCTGGGGGGAAGAAAAAGACAGAACGGCACCTCACTTTAACAAGTAACCCACCTTGGAAATGCCCATGAAGTCCCATGTCTTAAACCCCCTCAGCTTCCCTAGTTCCTTAAAACTATTCCCCAACCATAGCGGAGTTTCCTGGGTGATTTTATTTGCCTGTCTTATGCAACTATTTCATTTATGCCACGCTAGAATTGTAGCTTGGGTCGCCGGTAGGTGTGTCCTCATCCCCCCCCCCCAATAAAGATAATGTAGGATGCTTGTAGAAATATATTTTTTTCCATTGCATATGTGGGGTGTTCACTGACTGTGTTTCCATTCATTTATGGCGAGCAGGTATGAGTCCCCGCAATATGCCTAATATCTGGGAGTGTAATGCCTCCATTATATGCATTTTGTTGAAAACTTTGAAGGGCTATTCTAGGGTGTCTCTCATTCCATAACAACTTCCAGAGTTTGTCTTCAGTTTTGGCAAAGTTCTCATCTGGTATGCTACAATAGAAATTCTGCAGGGCATATAGGAATTTCAGGAGGGTGATCATTTTGAACGTAGCTGCCTTACCCAGTATCGTGAGAGGCAAGGCTCTCAAGTTTGTCAGTATGGTAATTACATTAAGGTTTATACTTCTCTCTTGTTCTAGCGTAGCATCAATACCCATGTATTGGAAGCCTCTCTTGACACTCTCAATCTCCCAGCAAGTCTCATTAAATCTTCATGATCAGTCACCGGATACAGTACTGACTTATCTCAATTAATAATGTACCCCGAATGAGCACCATCATTTTCAAAGGTCTGATACATTCAAGTCATAGGGTGGGAAAGGTACAGAAGGATATCGTCCGCATACAACAACATTTGTTCCTTGCTAATCTGGGATCCCTCTGCTCTGAAGCCTCTTAAATGCTTGGGTGTACACGGACTACACATGCTAGGGGTTCCAACATGAGGGCAAATAGTTAGGGTGAGAGCGGGCAGCCCTGTTGGATTCCCCTTCTAATGAGGAATACGATCCATAAGACACAATTGACTTTTACTGCTGTGGTGGATTCTCTATATAAAAGTTCTATCCAGGCCAAGAACTTTTGTCCCAGAACCAACTTCCTCACGACTTGCATTATAAAAGGCCAGTGAACCGCGTCAAAGGCCTTCTCTGCATCCAGAGAGACAAATACATGTGGGTCTGGGTGGAGCCTACTGAGATTACCCCTAGAGGAGCAAATGGGCATAAAGCTGGATTGGTCCTTATGAATTAGAGGAGAGATAACACCCAGAAGTCTAGTGGCCAAAATAGTGGCCAAGACCTTAGTTTCAATATTAAGGAGCAAGATTAGCCAGTATGCACTGCATTGTGTGGGCGGTTTTCCAGCTTTATGTATTACCACAATCGTGGCTCTACGTAGATCATCTGGAAGGATGCCCTCCAGCAGGACTGTGACATAAAGCTTATGTGGATAAGGTTCCAGGAGGTCCAGCTTTTATTTCAAAAACTCGACCAATGTTGGCCATTGGGTCCTGTGGTATTGTCCGAGTTCTGTTTCGTCACCGCCGCTCGCACTTCTGTGAGAGAAAGCTCCTCGTCCAGGGCCTGGCTCTCTGCCGCTGAGAGGTGGGCATGTCACCACAGACAGGTATTCCTCAAACTGATGTTGCCCTGCCAAGGGTGGATCTTTGTAAAGGGTCTCATAGAATCAAGCAAACTCCTCTGCTATCTCACTATCTACTGTGCATATCCCGCCCTCCCTTACTTCAATGTGCACCCATGGCACAACCACGTCACAGCGACCCAGCCATGCCAGCAATTCACCTGCATCGTAGAGGCAATGCTCAGTGGCCAGAAAGTAGGTGTGTGTCCAGTTTGTGATTAGCTCAAAGTATTTAATGCGTAGAACCTCGATTCTCCTCTGTGTCAGGGGGGGTTCAAGCAGGTAATATACTCTTTTCTGCCTTCAGGAGGCGCTTCTCAAGGTCCCCCAAGGTTCCCTAGTTGAAACCCCACCCCCCCCCTTTTTTTTTTTTTACCTGTAATTATGTTTTGTGCCCTGTATCGGATCACTTCCTTATAGGCCTACCATGGCGTCACCACAGAGGTGAGTGAGGGCCTGACTTAGATCTCTGCAGAGGGGTTACTTCATTGCAACGGTAATGGATATCCTCCCCGCCGAAATCTAAATACCATTATTTTTTATGGTATTTAGATTTCAGTGGATGGGATATCCATCACAGTTGCGACAGAGTAACCCCTATGCCGAGAACTAAATCAGGCCAGTCTTTATTTTCCTGGAATTAGAGTTCTGTTTCTAACCTTGTCTCTCAAAAGACTGTCTCATCCCTGAGGTCCCATGCGTTCAGTCATCACCCCCCTCTCCTTTCTGTGGATCTCCCTCCCAGAGAAACATAAAGAGGGGAGTGATCAGACAGACCCCTGGCCAGTTAGTTCACCCCACTGATCATCCCTACCCCTAGTACCAGTGCAAAAGTATGGTCTAGCCTGGAAACCACTTTATGCATCCTGGAGTAGTAAGAGTAGCCCCTGTCAGTTGGGTGATTGCAACACCAAAGGTCAATTAGGATTAGGATGTCTGCAAATCCGGCCAAGGACTTAGCTCTTAGGGGTGCAGAGGATGATCCTGATCTATCTAAGGCTGGAGACATCACATTGTTAAAATCTCTTCCTATAATATGAAATGAGGACTCAGTTTCCAACAGAATTTCAGCCACTGCATTTACGGTCATTTGTTTTAGTCAGGGGTCGGGGGTGCGTATACACTAACTATAGTGACATCACTTACCCATAAACCCTGGACCGCTGCAGAAGTCCCGTTAGGGTCTATCCAAGATCTTTGTATTTGAAAAGGGGGTATCTTTTGGACCAGAATTGCCACCTCTCTTGTACTGTAGGTGAATCCTGCGTGAGCGAGCACAGTATACAGGGAGTGCAGAATTATTAGGCAAGTTGTATTTTTGAGGATTAATTTTATTATTGAACAACAACCATGTTCTCAATGAACCCAAAAAACTCATTAATATCAAAACTGAATATTTTTGGAAGTAGTTTTTAGTTTGTTTTTAGTTTTAGCTATGTTAGGGGGATATCTGTGTGTGCAGGTGACTATCACTGTGCATAATTATTAGGCAACTTAACAAAAAAAAATATATACCCATTTCAATTATTTATCATTACCAGTGAAACCAATATAACATCTCAACATTCACAAATATACATTTCTGACATTCAAAAACAAAACAAAAAAAATCAGTGACCAATACAGCCACCTTTCTTTGCAAGGACACTCAAAAGCCTGCCATCCATGGATTTTGTCAGTGTTTTGATCTGTTCACCATCAACATTGCGTGCAGCAGCAACCACAGCCTCCCAGACACTGTTCAGAGAGGTGTACTGTTTTCCCTCCTTGTAAATCTCACATTTGATGATGGACCACAGGTTCTCAATGGGGTTCAGATCAGGTGAACAAGGAGGCCATGTCATTAGATTTCCTTCTTTTATACCCTTTCTTGCCAGCCACGCTGTGGAGTACTTGGACGCGTGTGATGGAGCATTGTCCTGCATGAAAATCATGTTTTTCTTGAAGGATGCAGACTTCTTCCTGTACCACTGCTTGAAGAAGGTGTCTTCCAGGAACTGGCAGTAGGACTGGGAGTTGAGCTGGACTCCATCCTCAACCCGAAAAGGCCCCACAAGCTCATCTTTGATGATACCAGCCCAAACCAGTACTCCACCTCCACCTTGCTGGCGTCTGAGTCGGACTGGAGCTCTCTGCCCTTTACCAATCCAGCCACGGGCCCATCCATCTGGCCCATCAAGACTCACTCTCATTTCATCAGTCCATAAAACCTTAGCAAAATCAGTCTTGAGATATTTCTTGGCCCAGTCTTGACGTTTCAGCTTGTGTGTCTTGTTCAGTGGTGGTCGTCTTTCAGCCTTTCTTACCTTGGCCATGTCTCTGAGTATTGCACACCTTGTGCTTTTGGGCACTCCAGTGATGTTGCAGCTCTGAAATATGGCCAGACTGGTGGCAAGTGGCATCGTGGCAGCTGCACGCTTGACTTTTCTCAGTTCATGGGCAGTTATTTTGCGCCTTGGTTTTTCCACACGCTTCTTGCGACCCTGTTGACTATTTTGAATGAAACGCTTGATTGTTCGATGATCACGCTTCAGAAGCTTTGCAATTTTAAGAGTGCTGCATCCCTCTGCAAGATATCTCACTATTTTTGACTTTTCTGAGCCTGTCAAGTCCTTCTTTTGACACATTTTGCCAAAGGAAAGGAAGTTGCCTAATAATTATGCACACCTGATATAGGGTGTTGATGTCATTAGACCACACCCCTTCTCATTACAGAGATGCACATCACCTAATATGCTTAATTGGTAGTAGGCTTTCGAGCCTATACAGCTTGGAGTAAGACAACATGCATAAAGAGGATAATGTGGTCAAAATACTCATTTGCCTAATAATTCTGCACTCCCTGTAAGCACCTCTAGCAAGAAACTGACAATGGGTTCCCTTCAGGTAGGTCTCTTGTAAGAGAACAATATGTGACTTCATGCGTCTAATGAAAGTGGTTTCCAACCCCTGCTTGATAGTGTTGCCCAATCTGTTAACATTCCATGTAATGGCAGAGCAGGTCCCCAGTCAAAGCCAATAGAATGTGTCATCGACCCTCCAGAGCAGGCCTTTAGTTATTGCTTTGATGGTTGTCAGGTCCTTCCCGTTGGAGTGAGTAGTGGCTCCAAGTTCTGTTATTTTATCTTCGGTTTCCATCACTCTAGACGCAACATTCCGGAGATCTTGCCTCAGAAGTGAGACTTCCAAGATGACTTTCTCTACTTTAGTTTCTAAGGCTGTCCTGGATTGCCAGTTGACTGCGATTAATTCTGCATTATTCTGTAAGGTAGCTCCCGAGCTCTTTGAAGCTCTATGACCTTAGTGTTTCGATTCATCTTCCCTTGCTTGGAGGGTTTGTTTCTTGTCTTTGGTCATGGTGCTGGTGCTCACTGGGAGGATCCCACCCACTCCTGTCCTCATTTCACTACCACTGACAAACCAAAAAAATGCAGGCTCAAGGATAATTCAGGTTCTCACCTGCAGGCTCCCCAGGATCAACGCGGTACCTCAGCATCCCGGTGGCGGTTCCCCTATAGCTCCATGCAGCGCCGGTTGGTAACTCAAAGTGTGGGCCTCCCCCCCACTCTATCACAGGAGATATTATCTGTAGGTTTAGGCGTGTTGACTATGGTCTGGCTGCAAGCACTCTTGTCTGTTCATCTCCCATGTCCAGCATCGTCCCCTATTCATAAAGATGTGTCTCTCAATCGGGGTCCCAGGTGGTATTTCAAGCAGCGTGTCAAAGCTTGTGCGCCAGCCCGGGGAGAGGGGGCCCCCCACTTATTCTGGTCCCCAACAAATGTCCCAGAGGTGGCAGCAGGGTACTCATCTTATCCCCCATCCAGCGTTTGTCAGAGTCTGATACCCTGGGGCAATACTGTTGTCTCTCAGGCCATCTCAGGGCCTCACGGCCGTCTACTGAAGTCCAACAGGCCCCAACCACCCAGCTCCAGCTCTGCCCCCCTCTGCTGCGAGGAAAGACAAGTGGGATGTGGAGGGAGGGGCTTCTGTTATCAAAGCCCCTATGGCTAGGCCTCCTGGGTGTCTCCACTCCCGGGGGCCCTCAGGGGCCGTATTGCTTGTTAAGACCCTGAGCCACCCCAACAAGTCCCCCAGGCACCCAGCACTCACTGTGTTCTGGCTGTGTTCTCCGGGTGCAGGTTTTGTGCTCCAGTGGTTCGATACTGGTGGTCTCTGTGCCGGCAAGATGCTCCTCTTTTCCGGCCACTGTCATCCACGGTCGACTAGGCTCTTTGTTGCCGGGCAGGCAGTCAATGGCCTGCCACACCACCGCAGCCCTCAATGAGTCCAGGGGGAGTCTCTGGCTCCCCGGTCGCCTGCGGCCTCTACTTAACTTGTCTGGCCGCTGGGTCAGGCTCCTATGTGCTCATGTCCTCACTGAGGAGCTTAATTTTGTGTAGGTCACACTGAGTCAGGCTGAGTTTATTTTACCAGTGCAGGGCCCCTCCTCGATGCATAACTAGCTTCACGGGGGGAGCACAGGATGCGGTAGTGAGGCTAAACGGTACAGGATTACAGGCAATGAGACTTGTTGGGGGAGGGTTCAAGATTTAGGCTGAATTTTCGTGGGCTCACACGGCCCTCAGCCTCAGCATGTCTAATCCACCATCTTGTCAGCCATGCACCCCTCGGTGAGGTATTGTTGAACTTAGTCAAAAATCAAACACACTAAGTTAATGTCCAGCACAGTGCTTGTATGATTAAGAATAAAATACTTTAAAATCACAGCAAAATGAAATACTAGTTAGCCAATATGGCACAGGAACAGGGTTGAGCACTCATAACCATGATTCAAGCATTATATCCACTGTGGTGCCTTCTACCTGTTTTAAGAAGCTCTTCCAATGTCTATAGTGGCTTTTACAAAAGTGCAGGCAGAAGCCTAGATTAGGCACAGGTGCAAAATGCTTGCGATTTCCCATACGTGATAAGTATTTCAAACAGTTCTTGACAAAAAAAAAAGGTCACACTGCCAATCATTACTGTTCTTACAGCAGATTATCCTCTGCACAATTAGTTGGTCTTTCAGTTTCTCACGCTTAGGCCCGCGTTACATGCTGACACAGAAAAGGCTTCTTGCGATGCTGGCAGGTGAGTTAATTGGACCAACATCTTTAGCATCAGACCTGGCAACAAGTGCCTGCAGTTGCAGCCTCACTGTGGACTCGGACTACTAGAAGTGGAGCAACATAGCAGGCCTGCTTGGTGGGCACCCATCTTTGGCAGGTGCGGTCTCCAGGTTGAGATCAGAAGCATGCTCATCTTCAGTAGTCCTGTCCCCCATGATGGATTCAGAGAAGTGCTAGTTTTTGGCAGTTGTAGCCTCTGGGCTTATAAAAGGGTTTCCGCAAGGATGATAGTCCCACACCAAGTGATAGGCAGACCTTCAGCTTCTCCAACTGTGCAGACTTCTGGTGATGTCCTATTCACCTTGGAAAAGACTTACTGTCACGCAGACACCAGCCCTGGACAAATCAAAGCTCTTTGAACACTTACTTCCTTGGTCAAGAAGAACGTGGAACTGGAACAAAGTGGGGGGTTTGGGTCCCACTTTTATACTAATTTTCTAGACAGGGGATGTGGTATTGCATCCTGCATTGCTCGTCATTGGTTGGTCCCTCAGGGTGGGGGTCTCTCCCAAGGCATCTACAATCTCAGGTGGGGGGGTGTGGTCCTGCTCTTGGTCTTTTTGGAACATCCTTCCTTTCCGATCCAGGCTTCTTCCCTGGAAGCCTTAAGGTGGGAGTTTGCCCTTGCATTGGCTTCTGGGCTCAGCTGGAATCTGGTATTTCTTGGCTGGGGTTCCTGCTGCTGCATATGTCGCCTTTTTCTCGGACTTGGGGGCATTGGTAGTATATGTGTCCTTCTGCGCCGCACAAGTTTTACATCTTTTTGCCCATGCATCCACTTGCCTTGGGTCCGGTTACCTTGCATACCCTGCAGAACTTCTCCAGACAGTCCTTTTCTTTGTGGTTCATGGCTTGACATTTCCTGCAGGTGAAAGGTACCTGATCTTTCCGTCATCTTCTCATACGTAGGTCACCAGTGGGTGCCTCAGGCCATCCTACCCTGCGGAGTCCAGATGCAACTTCATGGTTGCTTGCCAATTCATGTTCCATCTGGAGGAGTGATATGCAATGTCCCGGTTTGGTATTCTGGGTGTGGGGGCTGGGGGGTTGCTGGGGTCTTCACTGTGATCCTCTTCTTCCTTGTTGCTGGCTCCCATCCGGTAGGCACATTGACCATGTGGAAAGGTGGCTCCTACCTCCTCGCATGAAAGATCGCCCAGGACCAGCATAGACAGCTTTGGTGGTTGTTTTCAAACTGCAAAAATGACATCTGCTACCTCAGACAGAAGGCCTTGAACTGGCACCAGTTAATTTCCCCTTGCACTAAAAACCTGTTGCAGGGTCTGGTCTCGAGAATGTTGCTGCTGCTGAGAGGGTTGGGCCCTGAAGAAGCAACAATTGCTTGACCAAGGGACGCCATTCCAAGAGAAATCCTTTTTCGCAGAAGTCTCTCTCCTTATATAGCAGCAAATCCATCATAGCATCCTTAACCCCACCCCCCACCCCCACCCCACCAAGAGAATCACATTGAGCACATTTAGGCATTCCTACATAGGTTAACTCCATTAACCATAAAATGTCCCTTCATAGGCTAACTCCCAGAACCATACAATGGGAAACTGGGTCTGCCAAGTCTAGGCCGTATATTAGAATCTGTTTACAGATGTCTAAGCGTTCTTCACCAACTCAGGAAGCAAGCCTTTCATATGATCCAGGAGACTAATCATGTGCGGATGAAGCGAAGAGAAAACTGTGCCCTACTGAGTCAAGTCCTGTGGACTGAAGGTCCAGTGGTAGGATTAGAGTTGGGGTTCGGTTTTGTTGAAGATGTCTGAACCACCAAACTCTCCAGAGAAGCATGCATTAATAGATTTTGGGATCAGATCGCATGGAACAAGTGAGCTGCACAACCTACCTGTGAAGAGTCAGTCCTGAAAGATGGTGTTTCCCAGGCAACTTGCAACAGTTTTGGTAAAGCTTTGTCAAAAGGCACAAGAGGCTCTGGAGCCGCTAAAGACAACTACATAATTTCCATAGACCGGGTCCACAAAATTGCATCCACTGCTTTACATAGAACACCCATAAATTAACACACATTCTGAGAAGGAGGGCCCTAAGAATATGACATATCATCTCATCAGGATGAATAAGGGACACTGGCATTTTGAAGGCCTAAGTAGAATCCAGCAACAGTATGATAAGGAGGGAGAAATTTATCAGCCTCCGGAATCACCCCCACGTTCTTGAAATCTAGGTTGAGCATATCTGGCACATCTGAATTCAGTAATAAGAGTTCTTTAATATGTGTGAATTTTTGGGCTATGGGAAGAGGGTCAATAAAAAGCTGGTCTTCTAAGGAAGATTTCACCTTTTCTTGCCCACCCGAAGAAGGTATTCTTCTTTTAAGGGCTAAGGTGGCACTGAATGTGGCAATGAGAATGACATCAGAAGAGGCATTTTAGACAACTGTACCAGTATTTTGGATGGCAATGGCTTCCATGGAAGCAACATTAAAGGCACAACTTATGGAGGTGGGAATCAAAAGGCATCAGAACCAAAACAGCCCTGAAGAGGTCCAACATGGCCTGCCAAAAGGCCTTGCCCTGAGATGGATCGGCAGACGGAACCAGAAACTCCAGTCACGAAAGAAAAGGAAAAGAATGGCATCAGAGACATACCTCTGACATGCCTCTGACTATCCGGAACCATGACTGTTTCTTCGAAGAAGAAGATCTGTGATGAATTGCATTTTTGTTTTTATTTCAGTCTGCAGACCATTCAGAGGATAGCTCCCTTGGCAGGAGACTTACCTGAGAAAGGAAGGAGGAACTGGTTCAATGCCTCCGAACATGCCCATGTCAGAAATACCTTAGATTCTCACTACCAGATGGCCTTCGGATGAATTGAAGTATACAAGTCACAAACCAAAGGATCAAGGTCAGGCCCTAGATTCCACATGCAGACGTTGTAGGGATTTGACAAGGGCATTGACAGGGTTTGAAACCAGAGACACTAGGTTGTGTCATTTTGGCCAAGTTAGATTTAGAAAAGTTTGTTAACACTTTAAGGAATTGAATGGCTTACCAGTTTCCTTCTATGCTGACCTCATTACAGAGACCAGGATTCCAACCTCAGATCCCAAGGAAACTGGGACCAAAAGAGCATCCAGCTGTAGGAAACGCGCAAAAGCACAAATAAGCATAGACAAGGAAAGGGAAATGGTCCCAAGCATAAAGAAATGGAGCCCTTATACAAAGATAATGGGATGGGAGTGCACAGTGCGAACTGAGTCAAAACACGGATTTCAAGAACAAGAGTGCAATGCTGCCAAGTACTGTAAATTGGCAAGTCTAGGCTTTTGTAGAGTCCATACCATTAGTGCACTGGAACCTCTCCGAGCTGACAAGAAGTGGAATTGAAGGTCTAGCAAATAGATGGTACCAGAGTATATTTTATGGTTATGCTGTGCAATCACCAACTCCCTGGTCTCCATAATTGGCAGCCACCTGATGTTAATCTCCTTAGTGCCCCCATCTCATTGTCCTCATTCATTACTTGCTAGAGGATCCTTAAGTTGTTTGCATTTGTTTGGCAAAGATTACAGTGTCAAACATGCTAAAGTGATAGAAATGAAGGTTGTTTTGCATGTCCAGCAATATCAAGGAGTACAATACTGAAGTACAGGAACATGGTTGCGGCACCATGTCTGATCCATGTGCTTCATACCATGACCTGAACAACTAATATCATGCCTTGTATAAATGGAGTCCGATACTAACACTCTCAGAAAAACTTATCTAAACTCTGTACACTATCTTTGATGCTCAACTGCATGATTGTGCATCCTAAACCCCAACAGCACCAGGTCCAAAACCCTCTATGCAGCCATACCAGTCTGCACTCTCCTTGCTGGCTTCCCCACACCAATGGCTGTCCTCTGCACAGCGAAGATATTCTATGCATCCTTATGGCTTTTCTTTGTTCTCCATCCAGTTGTAGGAATAATTATAGACACACATCACAGATCTTAGGGAAAGAATGGAGGGCCTCAGAGTGGGAAAATTAGATCTTCAGGTGCAGTGCAGGAAGGTTACATGGACGAAAAATTAGGTTACCTTCTACTTTACTAGTCTAAATTAGTGTGTTTGGGCGAGTGAGTTTTGCAGGCTGTGGAGCATATTATACTTTCCCTTCACATACCGAAATAATCAAGGGAGCACTGCAAGGATGTTTGCGCAGTACAGAGCCACTAATGGATTCACATGGGGTCATTCTGCAATTTACCGAGTACCTGTCAACTTAAAATGTAAATGCAATGTTGAAATCCGCTATCTGTAGCGGGCACAGTATGGAGCTAAATAGACAATTTTGGAGCTTTGGGATCAGAAATTCTGAAGAGGAAACTGACAATATCGATTCTCTTTGAGACCCCACAAATTAGCTTCATCCTGCTGAGATCTTTCGGCCGAGAGGCTGAGTAACAGTGCTGCCTATTCCTTCAGAACAGCAAAAATCCTAGGTAAATGTTACCTGCTGATAGCACATTTCTCTAGGGGTCAAAGATTTAATTGATTATTTCAATAAAAAAGCATCTAATGGAAGAAGAACTGTCTCTTTCGACTCCTAGGGCCAGATGTAGCAAAGCTTTAGCGAGTCGCAAACGGCGAAAATCGCCGTTTGCGAGTTGCTAAAGCCACTTTGCTATGCAGAAATGCATTTTGCGAGTCGGAACCGAAATGCATTCTGACTCGCAAATAGGAAGGGGTGTTCCCTTCCTATTTGCGACTCGCAATGGTATGCATTTTCATTTGCGACCGTGATTGCGGTCGCAAATGAAAGCGCAATTACCATCCACTTGAAGTGACCCCTTCCCCTTTGTGTCTGCCAATGGACCACTACCTGCCCTGAAAAATACCGAAACTAAAGGTTTCGTTTTTTTTTTTCAAAGTGCAGCTCGTTTTCCTTTAAGGAAAACGGGTTGCACTTGGAAAAAAAAAAAAAGACTGCTTTATTTAAAAGCAGTCACGGACATGGTGGTCTGCTGTTCCCAGCAGGCCACCATCCCCGTGAGTGCCCTGAATCGCTATGGGGTCGCAAATTGCGACCCACCTCATTAATATTAATGAGGTGGGTCTTCGCGACCCCATAGCGACTCGCAGAAGGTGTCTGAGACACCTTTCTGCATTCCAAATTGCGAGTTGCAATTTGCGAGTCGCTGGGACTCGCAAATTGCAACTCGCAATTTGGAACCTTGCTACATCTGGCCCATAGTCACTTGCTGTTCAGTGAGACTGTGAAAATGGTGTCTTGGGGAGTATGTTTAGAGTAACCCACCTCACTGGCCAGAGAGCAGCTATAAACAACGAAGTGGTTAAATTAAAGTACTAAATCAGATTTTTAATTCTGCTCTTATGTCATACTTATAACAGTGGCAGCTTCCGCATTAGTGTCAAATTTGTAGAAACTTAAATGCATTGTCGTAGTTTTACAAGTAAGGCTGTCTGGCACTCGTTCTGAGCATGGTCATCCTAAACAATTGAGGTATTAGTCAAGGGAGTTAAGTACCCACCTCAAGTAATGATCACTATCCCTGTAAGGATGAGCCCTCAAAGTCACTAAATGAACCTGAGCTCAACACCCTGGTAGCAATGGCACAGAACAGACAGGCTTAACTTAGGACAACGTGTAAGGTATTTATGCTGTACTATAACAGTAATAAAGTAGAAATGCAAAACAACAAAAATCCCAAAACGAATTAGAAACAGAGTACAATTTAATAAACGAAATAGCACCAAAATGATAAAAATCAAATAAAGGGAACCAGAGATATTGTTTAAGTAGAAATAGTGCCAATAATAGTTAATGGTCACAGCAGAACAGGAACTAGGTGCAATTTGATGCTGACCACGATGGACCACAGGTCACACATGCTAACCAAGTTCATCCTAATTAAAGAGTTTACCTTCATACTTTAGCCCTTTAAACCCCAGTCTACCACAGGAGTACTTTTCTAAAGTCCCCCAAGACACTAAGCAGGTCAGACAGTTTCTGCTGGTCAGCTGCAGGAAAGGGCCTCTTGTAGCTTATTGTGCCCCTATATTTTTTTAAAGGTCAGCCCTATGACCCTTGGAGTCGACTTTGTTGTCCTGGGTACAAGGAGAGCTGTTCCAGTCCTCATGGACTCTTCTCCGGTTGCAGAAAGCAGGTTCAGTCCTCTTCTGATCTAACTCCGGGTCAGGAGTGTACTGAAGTGGATGCCTGGAGAGTTCACATTTGTACCTTGCATACGCCTTTGGGTGACAAGGACCCCTGAGGGCGCCCTAACCAATGGGGTAAAGGTTTCTGAGGCTAACCCTATCCACTTTGGAGGGAAGGATACTAGTACATGCACAACACATACGGCACAGCATGCCACGGCCACACACACACAAACACCCGTACCAACACATGGTGAATCGCATGTACACCACACATGCATGAGGAAGGAAAACCAGTACAAGGTTGTTACCATCTGCACTAATGGTCCAGTGCTGTATGTATGTATGTATGTATGTATGTATGTATATGTGTATATATATATATATATATATATATATATATATATATATATATATATATATATATATATATATATATAAAACATAAAAAGCATCATAATAAACAGGGTACAATGGGGCCCAAGGCCCAGTCCATTGTGCCCCTTGCACACTAGGCACAGAATGAGTGCCCAACTTGACTCCTGACTGCAATCTGCTGGCCTCCACTGGGCAGGAGCATCAATGGGGCATGCAGGCATCTCAGGGGGGATGAGCGGGGTTTGGAGCCAGGGGTGGTGGTTTTGATCTAGAGGAGGGTTCTTAGGTTTGGGTTTGGAGGAGGGGCCCAATGCTTTGCATCCACATACACATCGCTATCAGACAGGACGGTGACATTCTACACACCTGCTGCTCTGGTGCCCCACACAACTCTCCATACAGGGGTAGGACCCCATCCACAAGCTTCTCAATTTCCTTCTGGGAGAACACTGGGGCCCTATCACCTGCAGGATGTGGCACCTTGGCTACTAGAGTCAGAACACAACAGCACAGTGGAGGTCTTGTATGCAGGAGTGTCAGGAGTCAAGTGAGCATTTCCACATGAAATGGTGGTCACTTCCGCCACAGACATCATCATCACCACCTGCTGCGATCACCATTGGCTCGTCTCCCATAGACAACCATGTTATCCAATTGGGAGTTGCACAGCGGTTGCGACTGCCTACCACCACGACGTCCAACGCCAGCGGTATGAAGTCACTTTCATCTGTCCTGGGCATGCAGAACAGGCAGCTGCTATTTTACGTGTATGTTTTTCCCAGGGGCTGAATGTTAGCTGCGTCATGGGTGAAAAGTGTAACTTTTGCACAGCTTTACTGTGTCCACACAGTCAATGCAGCTTTTTCAGACTTCTCCCCCTCTATTCCCAGATACGGTGCAATGTTGAGGTTGAGACATGCTACTGTGTACCGGCCCCACTTTCTTGCCACAGGGTCGTTCCAGATGACAGTGGGCTTGGCAGCAGGGATGTCACAGCCGATATTTAGTAATGTTTTTGAGGGATGTACTATGTGCCCTGCTAAGACATATGCCCTACTACATCAGGTTCCCCCAAAGTGTTGATTTAACCACTGTCAAAGGTGCCTTCTTGATTTTGCACATCTGTGGGAAAGTACCATCTTGCCTGGCATGTTACCCCCATATTTCACTGTATATATGTTGCTTTAGTGTATGTGTCACTGGGACCCTGCCAGCCAGGGCCCCAGTGCTCATAAGTGTGCCCTGTATGTGTTCCCTGTGTAATGACTAACTGTCTCACTGAGGCTCTGCTAACCAGAACCTCAGTGGTTATGCTCTCTCTGCTTTCTAAATTGTCACTAACAGGCTAGTGACCAATTTCACCAATTCACATTGGCATACTGGAACACCCTTATAATTCCCTGGTATATGGTACTGAGGTACCCAGGGTATTGGGGTTCCAGGAGATCCCTATGGGCTGCAGCATTTCTTTTGCCACCCATAGGGAGCTCTGACAATCGTTACACAGGCCTGCCACTGCAGCCTGAGTGAAATAACGTCCACGTTATTTCACAGCCATTTACCACTGCACTTAAGTAACTTATGTCACCTATATGTATAACCTTCACCTGGTGAAGGTTGGGTGCTAAGTTACTTAGTGTGTGGGCACCCTGGCACTAGCCAAGGTGCCTCCACATCGTTCAGGGCAAATTCCCCAGACTTTGTGAGTGCGGTGACACCATTACACGCGTGCACTATACATAGGTCACTACCTATGTATAGCGTCACAATGGTAACTCCGAACATGGCCATGTAACATGTCTAAGATCATGGAATTGTCACCCCAATGCCATTCTGGCATTGGGGAGACAATTCCATGATCCCCCCGAGTCTCTAGCACAGACCCGGGTACTGCCAAACTGCCTTTCCTGGGGTTTCACTGCAGCTGCTGCTGCTGCCAACCCCTCAGACAGGTTTCTGCCCTCCTGGGGTCCAGCCAGGCCTGGCCCAGGAAGGCAGAACAAAGGACTTCCTCAGAGAGAGGGGGTTACACCCTCTCCCTTTGGAAAAAGGTGTCAGGGCTGGGGAGGAGTAGCCTCCCCCAGCCGCTGGAAATGCTTTGATGGGCACAGATGGTGCCCATCTCTGCATAAGCCAGTCTACACCAGTTCAGGGATCCCCCAGCCCTGCTCTGGCGCGAAACTGGACAAAGGAAAGGGGAGTGACCACTCCCCTGACCTGCATTTCCCAGGGGAGGTGCCCAGAGCTCCTCCAGCGTGCCCCAGACCTCTGCCATCTTGGATTCAGAGGTGTGCTGGCACACTGGACTGCTCTGAGTGGCCAGGGCCAGCAGGTGACGTCAGAGACTCCTTCTGATAGGCTCTTACCTGTGTTACTAGCCTATCCTCCTTCCTAGGTAGCCAAACCTCCTTTTCTGGCTATTTAGGGTTTCTGCTTTGGGGAATTCTTCAGATACCGAATGCAAGAGCTCACCAGAGTTCCTCTGCACCTCTCTCTTCACCTTCTGCCAAAGGATCGACCGCTGACTGCTCAGGACGCCTGCAAAACCGCAACAAAGTAGCAAAGATGACTACTGCAACCTTGTATTGCTTATCCTGCTGCCTTCTTGACTGTTTCCTGGTGGTGCATGCTTTGGGGGTAGCCTGCCTCCTTCTTGCACCAGGAGCTCTGAAGAAATCTCCCGTCTGTCTCCTCAACCAAGTGGCGACATCCTGGTCCCTCCTGGGCCACAGCAGCACCCAAAAACCCTAACCGCAACCCTTGCAGCTAGCAAGGCTTGTTTGCGGTCTTTCTGCGTGGGAACACATCTGCAAGCTTCTTCACGACGTGGGGCATCCATCCTCCAAAGGGGAAGTTTCTAGCCCTCTTCGTTCTTGCAGAATCCACAGCTTCTACCATCCGGTGGCAGCTTCTTTGCACCCTCAGCTGGCACTTCCTGGGCATCTGCCCACTCTCGACATCGTCGCGACTCTTGGACTTAGTCCCCTTGTTCCACAGGTACTCAGGTCCGGAAATCCACTGTTGTTGCTTTGCTGGTGTTGGTCTTCCTTGCAGAAACCCCCTATCACGACTTCTGTGCTCTCTGGGGGTTTATAGGTGCACTTTACACCTACTTTTCAGGGTCTTGGGGTGGGCTAATTTTCTAACCCTCACTGTTTTCTTACAGTCCCAGCGACCCTCTACAAGCTCACGTAGGTCCATTCGTGGTTCGCATTCCACTTTTGGAGTATATGGTTTGTGATGCCCCTATACCTATGTGCTCCTATTGCAATCTACTGTAACTTTACATTGCTTGCATTACTTCCTTTTGCTATTACTGCACATTTTTGGTATTGTGTACATATATCTTGTGTATATTTGGCATCCTCATACTGAGGGTACTCACTGAGATACTTTTGGGATATTGTCATAAAAATAAAGTACCTTTATTTTTAGTATATCTGTGCATTGTGTTTTCTTATGATATTGTGCATATGACACCGGTGGTATAGTAGGCGCTTTGCATGTCTCCTAGTTCAGCCTACGCTGCTCTGCTATAGCTACCTTCTATCAGCCTAAACTGCTAGAAACACCTCTTCTACACTAATAAGGGATAACTGGACCTGGCACAGAGTGTAAGTACCCCTTGGTACCCACTACAAGCCAGGCCAGCCTCCTACAACATCTCCCTCATGTGATCAGGGCAAAGATGGTACACACATTGCCTTGGTGCCACCCAGGAGAAATGAACAAGTGTTCAGGAACAGTAAACATTTAATTCTATTAATGTGCAGGTGGTGTGGCACGCTGACCAAAGTACCTCACAAGTGACAGCCAAGTTCCCTGGTTCTGTGCATGACTCCTACATTCTGCAGAACAGCAATGTCCCACACATTATGGCACCACTACAGAGGGACAGGAACTGGCTCATCGGTATGTATCCAATAGTATGTCTGCCCCTGTACACTCAACTCTCTTCACACCCTGCCCTATCTCCCTCCCGGTCTTTACATGGTTCCTACCTCTGTGCACACAGGTGACTTAGGCTATCCCAAACTTCCCTGGCTACTGACACCTGTGAGACATCAGACTACAGATGCTGAAAACTGTTTCAAGGTAGGACAAGGCGTGTGACTGAAAGAACCTTTGGGCTACTGAAGGCCAGATTCCGGTGTCTACACATCTCCAGAGGTTCCCTACCCTCCAAACCACAGAAAGTGTGCCAGCTCGTGGTTGCCTGCTGCATGCTACACAATCTGGCCCCAATACGTCACATCCTGTTGCTGGATGCAGAGTAGGTGGCAGCAGGACCAGTGGCTGATGAAGGGGAAATGGGGAGTGAAGAGGATCAAGATGATGAGGATGCAGCTGACTCCAGAGCAGAGTTGAAATGCCAATACTTCCACTGAGCTACAGGTATGTGTCAGATGCATGTTATGTGACCTGTACTCCTGGCTGCCTTGTGACATAGATCGTCCTGCTGTTAGCACTGGTGGAATTGGGTTTAGCTTTGCCTCTGGGTGGGATTTGGTGGGGGGGGGGGGGGGTCATATTGCACCGTCATGGGTTGTTACTGTGCAGATTTCAGTTCAATCATCTCCCTGCTGTTGTGTTGCTTCACATGTGACATGTTTGTGCTTTTCCATTGTTCCCTTTACTACCACTTCAACTGCAATATGTGTGCTTCACATTGTGCTGTCAACATTATTGCTACCTCTCCTAAGAGTACACACTGGGAGGCAGTGCAACATTACTGTATTGACGGTGGAATATGCCTTACGTTTTGCTTTGTCTGCTGTGATGGAGGGACCATTGGGGATAGTTGTCTTGGAAATGGGGATCTCACATGGACATATGGCCAGAGCTGACACTTGCCAACTCACCCTTGGGACTTTGCAATTGTGGTGCATGTGTTTTGTGGGCCTTTTTAACTCCTATAGTAAATGGTGTTCCTGTCTTCTTCTACTTGCAGGGCATTTGTGTGGTGCACTCTGGTTCTTTCAGCACCTGTTGCCTCCCTTGACACGTGTCCAGCCTCTGTGTCTTCTCCACTATTATCCATGCTGCATATTGCTCCCCCTTCTGTCACCTACACAAACTTTGGCAGGACAATGGGTTGACAGTTAAACTTGAATTGCTTAGTAAACGGTATTTCTTACAATAAAGCATGTAGACAGTAGCTGTGCTCAAGAGTGTTTATTTGTGACTGACACATGCAAGTGGGATTGGTGAGGTCAAGGTGGGTGAACTCATCAGAGTAGTGTAGCCAGCAGTGTGTAGTCTGGGTCCAGTATAGGGGGCCATGGGGGAACAGAGAGATGACAGTGGACAGTCAACAGGGTGTGTCAGTGGCACCCAAGGAAGAATTTTCAGGAGAGGGTCACTTCCTACCGGTGGTGTTGGTCTTGGCATCATTACCTGCAGGATGTCTGGTTTGATGACCTTGCTTGCGTGGGGGTCTCTCAGCTATAGGGGAAGGGTGCTGGTGATCTGCGGGTCCAGAGGCAGGGCCTCCATTCCACTAGCATCTGCTGTAGTAGAGGGCTCTGTTGGGATGTGGCTAGTGGAAGGGGTTTGCTGGTGGGTGGAGGACTGATACAGGATGCTGGACAGTTCCTTGAGCACCCCTGAAATGGTGGCCATGGTGGCATTGAGGGCCTGCCACTGCTACATGACCTCCTGATGGTGTTCCCCTTGCAGACTCTGGTTCTCCTGCACAGATGTATCTGGCCCATTGTGTCCAGGGTTTGGTGGTATGCACCCAGGACTTGGGAGAGTGCCGCCTGGGCAGTCTGTTGTTGTGCCTTCCCCATCCCTTGGAGCACAGGTACCCTCCCACTACCCCTGGCCCTTCTGTGCCTGTGCCCCTGGCACAGTGTGCCCACACCCAGTAGCACCAGGACCTTCATTTTCTTGAGCGTGTACCCTTGACTCTGGCCCCTGTACTGTGAAGCACACTTCTGATTGACCCGTCCCTGAGGCACTGGTTTGGAAAGGAAAGGCTGGCTGAGGTGAGGCTGCCACATGGGAGGGGGAGTCTGGTGTGTCCAGGGTGGGGCTGCTGGGTATGGACTGACCAGTCATTCCTGATGGGCCAGGCCAGTTATCACTGTCCGAACATCCACTGGGACATTCAGCCTGGGGAGGGCTGTCTGACCCTGGCATCCGCTGGCGGGTGGCAGTGGCAGCAGGACCTGTGGATGGAAAGGGAGTGAGTTCAATTTTGTAGATGTTTTTGTTGGCCACATCGTGTGATGCATGGTGTAGCCTGACTTGCTTCCCAGTGATGGCAATGACAGCTGAAGTGATGCAGACATTGTTAGGGGTATGCAGATTGTGCCATTGTTTCCATGACCCATTGAGGGTTGAGGATAGTGGAAAACATTGCGGTCATTGCCATGTGTTGAAACACAGTCGAGGCTGCCAGTCGGTGTGGTATGTGGTTTGGTTTTCCATGTAGGTGTTCCACTGTGAAGTGGGACTGTGATCTCTGATGTGTAGGGAGTGTTGCACTGTGGGAGTTGTGGTGCTTAGCATTGCACGACGACTGTGCGGATGGTGGCAGTGGGGTTGTGTGGCATGCAGGGGAGGGGTGTGGGGTGCCGGGGGGGGGGCACAGAAGTGTAGGATGGAGTGGACTGAGGAGTGATAGGTGGTGGGGACGCTTGCTAGGTAGGAGTGGCTGATGCCTGGGGGGTGTTGTTGACCTACCAGGGTCGATCCCTCCGATGATTCCAGTCAGGCTCTGAGGATGCATGATGTCCAAGATCTTCTCCTCCCAGGATGTTAGCTGAAGGGGTGGAGGTGGGGGCCCACCGTCAGTCTAGTTAATGGCGATCTGGTGCCTAGAAGCCATGGAACGCACCTTCACCCATAGGTCGTCCCACCTCTTCCTGTCGTCCTCCCTTGTTCATGAATGTGTGCCCACTGAGCTGACCCTTTCAACGATCCTCTGCCATAACTCCGTTCTCCTTCCCATGGACGTTTGCTGGACCTGGGCTCCGGAAAGGTGTGGCTCTACCCTGATTATTTCATCTACCATGACCCTCAACTCATTGTTGAGTGAAACGTGGGTGCTTTTGACTTGCCATTTTAGTGGGGTTGGGGTGTTTGGTTGTGGGTGCAGGTGGGTTCTGGTGTTGGTATGGGAGTGTGATGAGTACCTAGTGCAAAACGTGCAGTTGTGTGGTGTGTGCTGAGTGTGCAGTGTGAATATGCCTGTGGTGTATGGGATCTGTGTAAGTGGGTCGTCGCTATGTGTGCTGTTTGTAGGATTTGCAAGGGATTCTGGGTGTGGGTGTGTGTGTGTGTGTGTGTGTGTGTGTGTGTGGGGGGGGGGCTGTTTAGGGAGCCGTGAGCAGGTGTGTGTGGTTTGTGTATGTGTCACCACCAATCGTGTTCCGCCGTGCATGGACCGCTGGACAGGGAACTGAGATGTGATAGGGCAGATGGAATGGTGTTAGCGTGGCAGGGCTGGTGGTTGGGCATTCTTTCGCCGTCAGTCGGCCTGGTGGTGTTGCTTTTATGGCTATTATTGGGTGGTTTTTTTCAACTTTGAGACTGTACCGCCAGCACTGACGGTATGGTGGCGGTATTCTGCATGGGCATCTTGCCCGGAAACCGCCAAAGTCGTAATGTGTCTGAAAAAAGGTGGAGTAGTGCAGCCCCTCCACCCTTAACAAAAGGCTTTTGCCGCACTGCAGCCCTGTGTGATGCATTCAGCCTCTCACATCACCAGTTAGTGTTCTAACTCTCCTTTTGGCAGTCCCTCTTCAATGTTCCCTTGAAGACACTCCGTATACCAGTGATGGAATACTGAGGTAGCCGATACGTGAAAGTGAGTCATGAAGCTTTACATGAAAAAATGCCCTTCATTTATTTCAGTCAAACAGGTTTGACCAATTAGCCCCAGATAATAAAGCAAATGTCTTTATACTTTGAACAGCTTATTTGCATCACTAAACATTTCTAGGAATTGAGAGGTCAGTGACTTTAAATGAAAATATTAAAATACATTTTAGAGTCAACAGCAGCAAAGAAAGTTTTTATTTTTTTAATCCATGACTTTATTTCTCTTGGCATTTTGCTGCGAATAATCCTTTTCAACCAACTCAAGTTACCTTTGATGGGTTTTAGGCCACTGCATGGGACTGAAACCGCACTGATTGCGATCACAGAAGAAGCAAAAAAGAGGATGGATAAAGGAATTGAAACCGCCATCATCCTCTTAGATCTAAGTGCGGCATTCGATACGGTTGATCTAAATATCCTTAAAGATAGATTGCAAGGAAGTGGAATCTCTGGAGTCGCCTTAGAGCGGATTCTTTTGTTCATCCATGGAAGGTCTTTTCAGGTACTGGATAGATCGTGTACTTATAGGCGTACTTTCAGCAGCTGTGGAGTCCCACAGGGGTCTGCTCTGAGCCCGCTACTCTTTAATATCTACATGCGGCCATTAGCAGAGATCGTTGAGCCATTTGGACTGAACCTGGTGTCCTATGCAGATGATACTCAACTGATTGTCTCCCTCTCCAATACTCATCCGGATATGGGGACGGCACTGGGTCCCTGTTTGAAAGCAGTTGCTGCATGGATGTCAGGAAGTAAATTGAAGCTCAATGATGAAAAAACTGAGGTCATGTTCTTTGGGCTAAAAAAAACTTCCTTAATCAATCCTAGCTTATCAACAGGAGTGCCCACCCTCTAGCCCCCTAAATGTCTTATTAAAAGTCTTGGGGTATGGCTGGACTCCCAACTCTCAATGTCCCAACACGCCAATAGAATAGCTGGAACCTCCTTTGCTATGCTTAGGACTTTGAGGAAGGTTTTAACAATACTGCCTTTTCTTGCCAGGAGACTGGTTATTCAGGCACTGATAGGTTCTCGTCTTGACTATGGAAATGCCCTGTTTGTAGGATCACCAAGATTTGTGATAATAAGATTACAGAGGGTACAAAACGCAGCTGCACGTTTGCTTTTAAATACACCTAAGCAACATTCCATACAGGCCGGAATCTCGTCCTTACATTGGCTCCCAGTGGATAAAAGGATTCAGTTCAAGGCTTTATGCCACATTCATAGAGCTGTATTCGATCATGGCCCTGAAATGCTCAAAACTCTGGCATCTGTTTACATCCCAGCCAGACCGCTCAGATCCTCCTCAACTATGCTGGTCATAGTTCCAACAGTGAAGAAAGGAAGATGGGGAGGAAGATCTTTGTCATATCAAGGTGCTTTACTCTGGAATAACCTTCCTCTTAATATTAGATCAAACTCACAAGAGATTCCTTTCAGGAAGGCCTTTAAACCCTGGTTATTTAAAACTTAATTCCTATACGAATATAAACAGTGACAAGTCCGTGTTGCAGTATAAGCGCTACGAGGCCTCTGGGCAGTTTAGGCGCTATATAAGCAATTATAACATAACATAACATAACACAACATAACATAACACAACATAACATAAAATTTTTAGGTCTCGCCTGAGACAGTTCCTGCACTGTCATAGGGAAGATTGTTTGCTACTTTATAAAAAAAAAACAAAAAAAAAAAAAAGGGTTGGCTTTATTGTCTTTTATTTTCTTGCTTTTGATTGGCAAGCATGTCTGGGCTTTCAGTTTTTCTCCAAGTACTGACTGATTTATTGAATAGTGCTCTTCCATGCAACTCAGATTATAGTCCTTTTTTATTTTGCTTGCAAGAAAACTTGATTTCTTTTTGCTTTGTGTGCAAGACAACTTAATTACGGGTCAATGAGAACTTTGCAGCATCGCCCTTACCTCTCTTTAACTCTACCCACCCCTGACCACTAAAATCACACTTACCTCCTTTTACCTCTACCCACCACTGATCCCTAAAGAACAAAGTTACTTACTTTCAGTAACACCGTATCTTGTAGAGTTTCTATCTAGCTGCAGATTTCTTACCTTAGAATATTCCCCAGATGTCAGACTAGATCCAGATTCGTTTTTTAAAAACTTTGTTTATTAACATTTTGCACATAGCAAGTTTCAAAACATAACATTGGCCCACACATGACATTGTTTGTTGTTCCCATCCCCACCTCTCTCTTACTCCTACTATTCTTTCTTTAGCAATGAGGGTTGTTCCACTATCCTCATGACTTGTTCTTGGTGTGTCGGTCTGACCAAGGTCCTCACAAATGTGGTCTCTATAGGAGTTCTAGTCTTTCTATAGTTTAGCCCAATACTGGGGACACCCCTCCCTTCACAGGTGACCTTCTCCACCATCATGCACCAGACCATGTCACATTCCATGCCTCCAACTCCGGGGGTTGCTCAGCTCCCCATGCTTTTGCTATATTTTCCTTTGCAAAGCCAGGCCCAGCATCGTCCAAGTTCGTTGCGATCTGCCCAAGTCTGTGTCCCTCCAGGTATTCAGCACACAGCATTTAGCGGAGATGGTTATAGTTACACCCTCCTTCCTTCACTTCTCTCATGCAATTGACTACATCTATCCAGAACTTTTGTATAATTTGTCATCCCCATAAGGTGTATAGAAAGGTATCCCACCTGCAGGCAGTGAGAGTCCCAGGCCCGCACCTTCTTAAAAATGGTTTTGCGGGCATAGTGTGAGCGGTGTAGCATTTTCAATTGGACCAACCTGAATCCCGCATGTATGGTGACTTCCCTGGGGGACATTAAGGCTGCCTACCATTCACTGTCCTCTAGTCTCTCCAACTCCTGCTCCCATTGCTCTCTGATCTTCCCCAAACACGTGGCCTGTGACTTAATAGCTTTTTCAAGTTGAGAGACGTGGTCTTTCTGGGCATGTAATCATCGAGGAGTCTGTCCTTCAACGGCAAGGATTCTAGAAGATCTGTTCCTTTAGGCACAACCTCCCTGAGTGGGTGTGTGACTTGGAGGTATCAGTGTATTTCTGTGGGCGCCAATTGGTACTCCTCCTGAAGTTCAGGCCGGTGAATAACAGCTTCCTGTGTTCACACTTCACCCGTTTTAGAAATCCTAAAGAGGTCCCACCTATCGAACCCCAGTAGTTTCCACAGGGCACCCAAGGATTCAGCATCCCATAGCTGATGGTGGTTTGCAGTAGCACGTTTTTCCATCCCCAAGCTGACAGTGTCGTCTGCCATAGGTGCACCACTGTCTGTGTAGGCCCAGGTTGGTCACCACAAGAGCCTTTCCATATAGAGCGTGAAGGTATCTTCTGGGTCGCAGAACTAGTCTGTCCTTGCGGAACACCAGGTCAGTCAGTGGGAGGTGGACCCAGCTGTTGATGGTCGCCAGTTGTGATGCCTAATAGTATTGTATTGTATTGTATTGGTTTATTTATAAAGCGCATTCCGGCAGAATGCATCGAAGCGCTAATCTGGACGAGAACATAGGGAAAAGCATAAGCTACCGACCAAAAGCACCTATGAAGAGAAGAGCCAGGTTTTCAGGCTTTTCCTAAAGGTGAAATGAGTCTCAGTTTGTCGCAGCGCGAAAGGCAGGGAGTTCCAAAGCCTCGCAGCTTCCACGGTAAAGGCACCGTCTCCCCACCTAGCCTTGTTACAGCGAGGAACCACGATCATATATTTAGAAGAAGATCTCAAATATCTGTTCGGTTGATAATATTGCAGAGAAGACTTCAAATAATCACAGCCTTCTGACTGTAAGGCTCTATGAGTAAGGCAGAGTATCTTGAAAATAATTCTCTTATTAATAGGTAACCAATGGAGAGATTTCCGACAGCTACTAGCCGATGCAGACTGGGGGAGATTCAGAATAAAGCGCGCTGCCGTATTCTGGATGGACTGAAGTTTCTCAAGAGACGTTTTGTTCATATTTAACAGAAGAGCATTGCAATAGTCATGTCTTGAGGTGACTAGCGCCAGCACTACCAGCAGCCTTAAGTTCTCCTCAAGAAGATGCTGAATTTTCTTAAGTGTTTTTAGGATCCAGAAACAGACCTTAACCGTATGATTAATCTGTAACTTGAAATAGAGGGAAGTATCAAAAATAATACCTAGATTTTTTGCAGAGGGACAGGGAGATGGACAGCCCCCACAGGCTGAGGGCCACCGATTGTTGTTCCAAGAAAAGTTATTACGACCAAAACACATAATCACAGTCTTGTCCCCATTAAGTTTAAGCCAATTGCTGGTCATCCAGTTATTGATTGCTGTCATACAGAGTTGAAATTTCTCCTTTGAGTCCTCCCAGTTATGGGAGACCGGCACAATCACCTGTGTGTTGTCTGCATAGGAAACAATCTGGAAGCCAAAGGAGCGCACCAGGCTCGCCAGAGGCACCAAATATAAATGGCATAATAGTATTTTTTAAACCCCATTGCCTCCAACGTACTACCCACCCGTGAGCTTGGATAGTGCAATACAGCCTGGGCCTCCATTCCACAACAGTGTTCTCACTTTGTCCTCTGTGGCCTTAATGTAAGAGGTAGGTACTACCTGTGGTGTGTTTCGAAGGGCATACAGAAAGCAGGGCAATGGCATCCTTTTAAACAGCACATCTCTCCCTACAGTTCTCCAGTGCTGCATGTCTCAATTCAGCCTATCCAGTTGCGTGGGCCCGACTGTTCTAAAAGAAGAGGTCTGCGTCTGTAGTAATACAGATCCCCAAATATTGAAACCTGCAGTTGTGACTGTCAATGGGCAGTCTGGGAGTATTCGCAGCACCGGACCCCTGAGAGGATATAATATGAATTTGGGTCAGTTTGTGTTGCACCCATCACATTTCCCAAAGATCGTTATGATCTGCATTAGTCTGTCTAGGGTTAAGTCTGGGTCCATTACACATAACAGCACATTGTCCATATAGAGGGACACAATGGCTTCCCATTTGTCCTCTGATCGCATCCTCTGACCGGCAAGTCCTGCCGGATCCATGCAGCCAGGGGCTCCAATGCTAATGCAGTAATCAGAAGGGAGCAGGGGCAGCCCTATTTAGTGTCTCTCTGGAGCTTAAATTGCCATGATTGTTCACTGCTGACTCTGACCTGTGCCAAGGGTTCCAACCGTAAGAGCTGCATCTACTATATAAATTGCAGGCCGAAGCCCAGCCTGGCCAGGACTTTAAAGATGTAGTCCCATTCTAGTGTATCAAAGGCCATTTTGGCATCTAGGGACAAGAGTAGGGTCACTTGGTCCATTGCCCTGTGGAGGCGTTGGGGATTAAGGGTCATGGTCACCATACTGCGGAGATCAGTCCTGAGCAGTGGGACCTCTCTGCTCACCGAATCTATATCGCATTATAGGGAGTTCCTGACCTCTTCTATCATCTCCATAATGTCTTTGAAGCGAGGGACTTGTCTGTCGGGGTGAGGTTTTCTCAGCTTTCCTGGTCTCAAAGAGTACTCCTTATCACGCATGTCCTTAAGCAGGGTATATTTGTCTAGCTTTCTTTGCTGCACCACTCGAGCATTCTTACTACCCATCATTGTGGGTGCCTGTGTAAAACCCAATTTCTGGTAGGGCTCAGTGGTAGTCACTGCCACCTGCCAAAGGCAGTCCCACGTGAAAGCTGGCCCATGCGGCCTCTAGGGTTTCTCACTGTCCCCAGAGTATGCCCAGCCCTTCGATGTGATTATCGCCTGGGTCTTTTGCACTGATCCAGCACCTGCCCAGTGTTTTCCAGCAGAGTGTGGGTTCCCTTAGCTGGATTAGCTCTTCTCTGTCTTACGTTTCAGCTGTGGCTCCCATACCGTCCAGGGGGCCTCGGGTTTCAGCTATCACCGTCTTGCCGCCAAGGCGTCAAGGCCCACCTACGTCTTGCTACCATGCATCAGTGGCTGGGGTCCCAGCTGCACCCCCAGCCAGTTCTTTGTCTCTGGGTCTCTAGTCGCCCGTACCCCAGCCTATATATTTTTGGGCCCTGTGTGGGGCATATGGGCAGAAGGGGGGGGCCTCAGGGCCAATTCTGTGTCAATTGACAGAGCCCGTGGGCCCAGTCAGTCACCTGTCAACTGCCTCGCCCTCCCCAGTCTTTCTTTATAAACAAGTAACTTGTTATCTGACAGAGACTTCTACCTCCAGATTCCTTACCTTAGAACAGATAGCAAAGAAATCTCTCGCCAGACGTGGATCTGAGAACTGTGTTACACTAAGAAATCGTGGAGGACCGGATAGGCGAAATGCCCTTCATGCCAGATATGACAGTCTAGGCAGTAGTGTTTGGAAAATGCGTGCATTTAATCTCATGTAGCTGTCTGGCAGATGTCCAGAAGTGGGACTCCTCTAGGTATGGCAGTGGTCATAGCTTTATCTCTGGTAGAATGAGCTCTTAGGTCCCCAGGGGGCTGCTCCTTAGCTTTTAATACAGAGCCCCATCCAACTGGAGTTGGTTATCTTGAGTACTGCCTTGCCTTGCTTTGCACCCGTAAAGCTAACAAAGTGTTGATTGTCCACCTGGTAGTGTTTGGTACTATTGATGCAAAATGACAGTGCTCCAGACAGTGGGGTCTCTCCTCTTTTTTTGGGCGAATAAAGTACGCGATGTGATATTCTGCTACAATACAGGTACTCAGTGAGGAATTGTAGTAGGGTGTCATAACATTAGGTCAGAAATGCATAAAGTTCAGTACTCTGAATGAAGGACAAATTGCAAAAAAAAACTAAAGAATATCTGTCTGGCACACAGATGTCACACAATAGTTATTAACAACATGATATCAGGCATAAGTCAACACTGGAGAAAGGAAACGCAGGGAATTGCCCAGAACTAAAAACACAAAAGTAGGAAACAAAGTACAGAGTACTGAACTTTATGCATTTCTGACCTATTGTTATGACACCCTACTAGAATTCCTCCCTGATTCGGACCTCTCTTATTCCTTCACAGAGTGTGATTACAAGGGGCAACCCCCCTCCCTTTTCCCAGACCAGGGTCTAATTGCACTTCGCTTATAGGGTAAGAGATCGAGTACCTGTGTGTGTTATTTATGCCCCTAACATGAGCCTTGTACATCTCTACAGCAATAGCATTTGCTTGGTTGTATGTGTCACACCCTCAGCATGGTTTTTCACAATCTGTGTGCAGTGGTTTGCAGTGATTACCCACACGCACAGTGTGCATGCCGTGTGCTTATTAAGGGTCTTAAGGGATGCCTGGACATCCCCCCAAAAAGCCAAAGGTTCCCAGGTATCTGCAGCTAGAAGTCTATCAAATATCACCCTTACTTACCTTTACCTCTACTCATTTCTGAGACCCAAAATCACCCTTCCCTCCCTTCACTTCAACCCACCAATGAGTCATAAAATCACCCTTACTTCCCTTCACATCTTACCACCCTCCGGACCACCACTGCAAAGGAATCTCCCACTTCTGTGGCGACTGAGGAGAGAGGAGGCCAGTATCTGGCAAGATGTACACACCACTGGCATCATCCAGGTCCCTCATACCAGGTGTCATCAGCCGTGGACTCTGCTGGGGGAGGGGGTCTGAGTAGCTATAGGAATCCTCAAATCCCCTCCATACGTATTCCTCGGAGGGCTTTGTCTGCAATTCAGGTCATTTAGGCCAGGTCAGCACAGGAAAAGAAATCTGACAACACTTGTCCGGCTTCCACCGATGGGCATTGGCAGTGATGGGAATGGCACTAATTTAACAGTCCCTGGCTGATGTAATGACATCACAGACCAGACTGGGACCAATCCAGATCCACCAACGGATCCTAAGGGCCTGACTGCTGCGGAGGGAGGACCCACAGGCAGAGCCCCATTCTGAGTTCCTTACAGACCCAAAGGGTTCGAAGGCACTCCACAGGGTTTCAACAACCCAAAAATGAGGGACATTGCCTCATAAGACTCACAAATTTGTAGTGGGTTGCTCAGGGAAACTTGGGGAAGCACTGAACAGACCAAGTGTCAGATGCCAGCTTTAGAGGAACAACGTGCGAACAGGGCCTTGACTTGTGGCATTGTTCCCTTGCGATATCCGGTGAATGGGACCAGCGCTGAGAAGTCAAAGAGCGCTTCGTCTTCTTGGACTTGTTTGTGTGGGACTAACCTGAAGAAGTCTGAGATAGTGACAATGACTGGCATGAGTGACACCAGAGGCGGTCCAGAGACCCACCTCAAAAACTAAACCTGAAGTGGTGCAAGTCGCATGGTAAGCCTTTGAATGATTGTCCTGCAATCTGCGCAGACGAGGCTCCATTCCAGACACCACAGACACACCAAGTGGGGGTCTGTCACAGACATTTGCCTTTGACAGGAACCACAAAGCTTGAAACGGGTCAGTTTATTCAGGAACATAGACCCAAAAATCGAAAAAGGCACACTGGTTGAGTTTGACAAAAAGGATTAAAAAAAAAATAACCTGTCAAAATTTGTCTGTGAAAAGCTTGCCCGGATCTGAGCTGATGGTGCGGAAAAGGTACTGAGGCAGTACACTTAGGTGGCACCTATACAGGAACTGCACTTGCTGCTTCTGGCACAGATGAAGCCAAACGGAGCCGAACGACCCCACCTACCAGCACACTAGGGGATTGCTCAAACAATTCCAGATCCATTCTGATGCCTAGGGAGTATTTTAGGTAAGAAATCTGCAGCTAGACGTCTCTGTCAGATACTTCCCTTTACCTCTACTCATCCCAGAGCTCTAAAATCATCCTTACTTCTTTTTACATCTACTACACCTGAACCCTACAATCACCCGTCCCTCCCTTTACCTCTACCCATCCACAAACCCTAACTTCACCTTTACCTCCCTTTACCTGTACCCATCCCAAACCCAAAAATCACACCCTTAACTCTACCCACCCCGAATCCTAAAATCACCCTTACCTCCCTTTACCTCAACCCATCCCCAAGCCATGAAATCACTTTTTATAAGTAACATTAAAAGTATGTTATTTTGAAAAATACCTGTGTGATAAAGTATTGAGTGGTAAAGGTACAAATACTCACCTATGTAGTACTTACCTGTATGGTAAAGATGGTTTCCTCTTCAAACAGGACACATCCTGCCTCCTCCTTAAACACTCTCCTGGCTTAACCCTAACATCCCTCAACGTTCTGGTGGCACTGTGTGTTGTTTTATGCCCATCAGCATTTTTGGCATGCACCTTTGTCTCTTTACCAGTTTTCCCCCTCCCTCCCTTCACCCCACACCCTATACTGTAGATCTTGCCTGTGGCAGTGCATGTTATGTCGAGAACGTTTATTTACTTATAGGGGGCAGAGAACCCACCCATTACTTACTGTTGGTTAGCTTCATCATCACTTTCACTTCATTACTTCTTTTAAGTCTTTTTACTTGCACTCCCTTCCTTCCCCTACATTGTTATTCCTACCCACCAGAAAAAAGCCCCTGTAAGTCTCACCAATGGGTTTCAAGATGCTACAAAGATGCAAACAGAGCTGCCCTTCCTGGTCTGCATGAGCTTTATAGCGCAGTTTTCATGCAAGGCCACACAGTAAACTTCAGTGTGGTGCTAATTAAACAACTGACTTTTATCCTTGAATGCCTTTTATGTATTTATGAGACATGGCAGCCATGCCATGATTTCTCGCTTTTTTGACAATTTCAGACCTCTTTAAGTAGATTGCAGCCCTCACACCTGTTTATGGATGTCAGTTATCATTCATTTGGTTATAATTGCTTAATTTGTGTTTTGCCCAGCACCCTCAGACTTTGGCTCACAATTCCTGTCCCCTAGCTTTCAGCCGTGCTGCACAGTAGCCGCGCTGCATCATAGCTAAAAGACATTGACAAAGCCAACAGCTCTCACGTAGTCCAGACCTATTGGCTTTGCCAATGTGCTTTTTCCCCAGTGAATTTGATTTTCCATGCTTCATTGAATTTTACTGGAACTTTTAAGTTACTGAGTGATGCCTCATACATAAAAGGAAAGAGTGTATAGGTTTGTTATTAACTGTACACGTTTCTAATTCACACGCAACGTTTTGTTGAAGTTTTATTTTAAGAATTGCCAGCCTACATTTTCATAAATGTTTGTGTCTCTAACAAACAATCTGGTAAAAGATTTTATGTAAATATAATGGAACTAATGTGGTCTTGTTGACTCTCCTTGGAATGTGTACATTATGGCAAAGACACACTGTTAACAGTGCAGTTAAACATATACAAACGTACCAAATGAATCAACTATTGCAGATGTGGTTAATACAAACTATCTACCAGACCTACAGTGTCAAGGTAATTAGAGATTCATCATTACCTTCTCTAATTTCTTGCATAAATGACAATTCTGCCAGAATTATAGAACCCCAGGATCTACCCTAATTTCTTTCTATCCCCGAAATAGAGCTCATGTATGGTCAGGGAATATAAGTTTTTTTTCTGGACCAAATCCTAATGCTAAGGGCATACTGTGGCAATAGTATGGATGGTATCTCAGGATGGAGGGGCCTTTATGGTGAGCATTTGATTTCTCACCTGCTGTTTCTTTGACTTGGTGTGCACACTTTCTGCTCTAGGCCTGCTAAGCAGATAGCCCCCTTTAACCTGATGGAGAATGTAAGCTGGGCAAAAGAATATTGTGTGAAACCCAGTCATAGCTATTTTGGAGATGGTCCCTTGCTTCTCCCTTGCTATGCTTAGCTGAGGACAGAACCCATCCGACATGCATAGTTCTATAGAGGCACAAAATACTTCTCACACTGTGTTACTGTACTGCTACTGATTGGCATTTCTGCAGAATATGTAGTGCATCTGGGATAGTGCTTAATGTTGTTAATGCCTCTTGGGCATACATTCTTAAGAATTACAATAGTTAAAGAGAACCCCTTCAGACCTCCATTTTAGATTGAAGCTTTTTGCCAGTTTCCTTGAGAATATGTTCTTTGAAAACATGAACCATTTAACTCAATATTTAAAACTTTTTGCATGACAGAAGCCTCCTTAACAGGGACAGCACTTCCTCTACATTGGCAGAGGGGCCGCGTCCCTCTGGAGGAGTCAGTAGATGAAAAATAAAGCAATAGCTTACTATTGTTTTATCTTTCATTTTTCATCTGCTGGCTCAGCAGATGCAGGGAGGGGTGGGGCTGGGCCGCAGGGAGGTGGGAGAGTGCACTAAGTGTGCAAGTGTGTTTGGACGGCCGTTTCAGCCCAGCCTAACAAACATGTGCACTTAAGTTTCTCCAGCCCGGGTGTGTATACAGCCTGGGCTGGAGAAACAGCACAGACCCCAGGCTTGTGTCTGAATGGCAGTGACTGCCACTCAGACCAATCCTGACACTGCTTACATGCTGTGTTTAGCATGTAAGTAGCACCAGGATTGATGGGGAGCCTGTGCTGGTGTCCCAGCGAATGCTGGGACACCAGAAGAGGATCGAGGTGGCAGGCGGCACGAGACAGCGATGGGAGACGGGTGGCGCAAGGTAAGTGGTTTCTTTTCTTAAATGTTTTCCCCATCGTTTGTCACCCCCCACTCACCCCCCTCCTTGACATATTCGGCGCCCGCCTTTGGAAGCAGTAGACCGACTCACTCAGTTGCTCACTTGGTACAATTCATGATGGATCTTTCCTACGCACCATTTAAAAGCTACAAACCCCCAGAAACAAAAGCAGCCCCACCCTTACAGTCTCCCCTGGAAACACCCGATACCAGGTACGGCCAGTCCGACCTTGCCGCCAACAGTTTCTCTCCCTTTCAACGGGGAAGAACTCAAATGACAGAATCTGTCAAAGACCCAAAGCTGGAAAACTACTTACTATCTGTGAAAGGAGCCTTTACATTACAATAGATACAAAACAGTGCTTTTGTAAACAAGGATGGTGAATCAGATTCCACAAAAACTATCCCCAAATAAACTCAAATACAGGGCAGTAATGAGCTATTGATTGGTAAATGGATTATTTCACTTAGATCCGTTACCCTCACCTGCCACCCTCCTCTGAAAACAGAACAAAAGGCTTCTTGTTCTAGATCATCAGCCCCTTTACCTATAGCAACACCTCAATAGTTCTGGAAGCTGCTGTATTTCTTCTTTAGTTTCTGAAATTTATAAACAGACAGAAAGCAGAACACAAATGCTTTATTACAGATATTAAATAGATGATGAAAATGTAACATGATATCCACTGATATTTTTGTGTCATTGAATTGATTTACAATTAAGAGAAAACACAAGCAAAGTTCCTCAAAATTGGGTGTCTTCAGAAGTCGAATCAAGATTCACTTTTTCTGAAATACATACAACAGTTTTTCCCAGTGGCTTAAAGTTGGCTCCGAAATGAAAGCCAAAGGAGTTTAAATAAATGCTAACTGTTCTGATAAGCCAACTGTTTTACAAGTGTTTAAAATACTGCACTGTGTCAAGTATAAAATATTTTATCAGAATTAATAAAAAATAAATAAAAAATAATTAAATGTGCCACTTAGAATCTAATCCCAGGTAAAGCCTGGTCAGCTCACAACACTACATAAGATTCAACATGCGCGTAGCTTCTTTTTACTGGTTATTCCAACAAATTTTCTAGCTGTTTTTTTGAAGCCTGATCAATGGATCTCATCTTTCATAGCAACTAAGCTCACAAGACATACAAAATGGCCTGCAAAAAGGTAAAAATCAAAGTAGACTCCTATTTCCCAATAACTAAAAGTGTATTTTATCAGGCCACTTAAAGACTGGTTATGCACCTTTTAAGGGTCATTAGTTGGTTCGCTGGAGTTCTAACTTTTAAGTTCTATAAAGTTTCAAGTTTTAGATATTCAGTGGGTTGTGAGTCTTATGTCGTATGTAGCAGAACATTTATGCTGGAGCTCTAGGCAGCAGAACTAAGTTGGCAAAACTGGGAAATGTCATGTAAATTTATTCAGGCAAGCAAAAGTATGTAGTATATATTTACATATTATAAAAACTTAACATTTCGGTCCCAAGGATAAATACAGTACCTGAAAGATACAAAAAATGCTAGAACAAAGCACTTTGACCAAAAGCTTTTCAGCTTTTATTTGTTGCACATCAATCATACGGATGTGTTGGCACAGTAACCTTCCCTTAAAGTCTGTGTGGGTAACAAGGTGTAACAAGGTGTTGGACTGACCCATGGACAAATTGAATTATAGCACTCAACGTATTACCTGTGGTGCCGTAAAACAACACAATCTTAACTTGGTCTTTTGAGACAACAGGCGTTTTTGCACGTCCATATCTTCATTTGCCCATGTGCTTAAATGTAGACGAGCAGGAGAAATGTACTCACACGACGCACAGGTTCTGTAGTTATTTAAGTTAAAAATGCCGAACGTCGAGCCTCATCTTCTCTGCATTAAAAAAAGATCTCAATCCTAGTTTAGGGATATCCCTGGCATTAGGAGAAACGCCGAACAGTGCAACATTGCATTCAAATATCCCTTTAACAACTTGTTTAAAAATAGTAGACATAAATATACTAAACCACTTTATAAATATATCCAGCTTATAGAACACAAAAAGTACTAGATGTTGAAAAACCTAACACTGCTTTGCAGCATGTGAAGCAACAGTTTGGGAGTTCGAAGTCCAGTGTTGCAGTCTCATAAAACTGCAAAAAGATACAAACTATGCCACATGCATTGTCTGGGAGTTGTGAAAAAACACGATGGCCTTAACATGTTCTAAGACTGGTGGAAATGCTGAGCCTAATCAAATGAAGTATTCACACATCACAAACAAATAGACAGCCCAAGAGCATTCAGTGGACAGCTGTCTAGCAAGTCTAGATTAACCAGAAAACTTCACAGAAAATGGAACTGTAGAAATTTAGTGACAATGACACAAGTACATTTGTCTCCCGCTTCCTATACTTTCCAGTGCATCAGTTATTAAAAAGCAATGCTGAACGATTCACCACATTCAAGCTGGTACAAGTCACTCGACACACAATCATCATATTTTGGATTTCATCAATGTGCATTCAAAAAGTGAAATACAGAATCGTGATAAAACCTGATCAACTGCAATTTAACTGAGATCTAATCAAGAAGAAGGGGAATACTGGAAAGTCGGGTAACCTCCAAAAGGAAACCTTCCCTCAATTTGTGCAACAGAAATGTAGCTATTCAAATAATGTGCTAGTGTGGAACCTTATGAGGGTTATGAAAATAAATCATCCCAAGATGCATTCACGCTAATGAAAACTGGTTAATCAAGAACATAAGTGTGTAAACCTTAGTCCGGGTATGTTTTAAGGAGATGCTCTTTCTGCTACATATCTAAGACACAGATATTAACATTAATACTGCAGCAGCAGGCTGTGTGCAAAACAAACGAAGGAGTAGGAAAAACACCAATAAGGAGCAAGAGCATATTTTCTGGATTATGACACATTTTACATATGAATTTAGGTAGCTGTTTATTTCTTTAACTAGCATAAAGGCTAGTTAGATGGCTACAACAAATGAAAGCCATCCTGGAAGTTTAAATCAAACCCTCCATGCTCACTAGCACCAGTAAAAGAGGTATATGTAAACTGGAAGTCTGAAGTAAGGACTTTCCTTACGACATAGGTAACCTGGGCACATTAGCACCTACAAAAATGTGCAAATCACATGTTGTATCCTCATCAATGTAATTAAAGTTCTCATAGAAAGATCAATTTGACACTTATCACAGTTTTTGTATCCTTAGCTGCTGCTCATTTTCAATCAAGGCTGCCTTCTGGCCACTTAAATCTTGAGCACCAAATAAAGGATGTTGTGAAAAACGACAAAGAGTAAACACAACATTAACGTTAGTCGAGCACACATCACATAATCAGTTGAAGTCCACAAATAATTGGTGTTGGACCTGGCTTTTTGACGGGGTCATCCCCAAACTTTTTGCCTCCTTCCTCCTATTTTGTTTTTACCTGCTGTTGTTGGCTTTTGACCTCTGGGCACTTTACCACTGCTAACCAGTGCTAAAGTGCATATGCTCTCTGTGTAAATTGTACTATTGATTGGTTTATCCATGATTGGCTATTTAATTTACTTGTAAGCCCCTAGTAGAGTGCACTATATATGCCTAGGGCCTGTAGATTAAATGCTACTAGTGGGCCTGCAGCACTGGTTGTGCCACCCACTTAGGTAGCCCCTTAACCTTGTCTCAGGCCTGCCATTGCACGGCCTGTGTGTGCAGTTTTACTGCCACTTCGACTTGGCATTTAAAAGTACTTGCCAAGCCTAGAACTCCCCTTTTTCTACATATAAGTCACCCCTAATGTGAATTGGTATTTAACACAGAAGAGTCAAGTACAGGACAAAAAAGAAGTTCTCTTTCTCACTCTATCCTCCGGTGAGCCATTGCATATTGGAGAATACTTAACGCTGTGTTGAGAAAGGAAATATTCCTTTGTGGACTTTCATTCTGAATGCAAGTATCTATAAAAGAAGCACACAGACGTCAAACTGTACTTGTAGCGAAGAAGAGCTTCATGCAGCTTTAAACACAACATTTAGTTAGTAAGTTTAAGTACTGTAATCCATCGTCCGGTCACAAACTAGCTTAAACGTGCTATCCGCCTGCATAATTATTTGGAAACACTGCTCCAACTTGCAGATGTTCTCAGGATACAAGAACGAGTACAGGTTTAGACAACAGAGTGCAGGATTTCAAAGAAAAGGTACCACAGATGCTGGTGACAATGTGCTGGTGCACACAAGTAGATCAAGAGTGAGTATGGGGCTTGCTGCTGCTAAGACGTGCAGCATGAAGGTTGCAAGGAGTGAAGAGGGAGAAACTTGACACAGGGCAGAAGGATGTGGTAAACATGTGAAGGATGTTATAAATTCCACAGATTATACTGGAAGAGATCCCAACTGATGCACGGTGTTTTAGCTACAGGTGCTGACTGGTTAAGGAGAGGCTCGGAATACTGAAGTGTGGTGGAGAGGTGAAGAAACAATGCATGAGGCAGCTAACTAGTGACTGGTAGTAGAATCATCCAATGCCAAGTCACTCACTTGGATTCACCCTGAACACAGACCTCAATCCCTCAAAGAACACATCGCCAAAAAGATCCTGGCCCCATGGAACCAGTTATCACTCTTAAAATAAGAGAAACTATTCCGCTTGGCAAGTGATTTCAGAACTGCTGATGAAAGCTGTGCTTTTGGATAGCATCAACAACCTGCTCCATGGGCTCAGAGACACCTCACTGGTCCAGCTTAAAAACATTTTGCATGTCAGGACATGTCATAAAGAATTTGAGGAAATTCAAATGCATTATTCCTAATCTGATGGACCTCCTCTGACTTCTTCAGAATGCTTGTGTAATCTTCAAGACATGCTATATCAGCATCGAGGCCTCATTTTTCTTTTTATCTGTCATTCTCCTGGTTTCTAAATCAATAATATTTAAACAACGGCTATAACAGGGTACCATATGAACAAATAACCATTTTTGTTTTAACTTTACTTGTTATTCAGTATACCATTTGTTATCAGGTATTCCACCACTATTATTTGGTGATGGCAATTGTATATATTTGCTTGCTATATGGTTTCCTCATGTGCACAGGCCTTTTTCTCCTTGAGCCCAGGTCACTTGTGGCTTCAGATTTCTTTTATCACTCCGTAACTATGGATCCTAACACAGGAAAGAACGTGCCAGGTCGTGTATCTATATAAGCCACCCTCTCAGTTCTCATCTTTCCTTCTGAGCACTGATTGGATGGGTTGCACCGAATGATGATATCTTTTTTAATTAAGGTACAAATATGTAAAGTGTGCTTTATATATTTTTGCAATTTGGTATGCTGAAGCCTTGATAAAGTCCAAGAGGATCAAACCGGTTTCAGCTACCCTGATCGTTTTATGTAATCAACTGTTCTTTCACAACAACTACATAAGTGTAATCACCTGTGATGAAAACAAAATAATTTGAAATTGAAGCCTCACACTACAAGGCTATCATATCCTTCATGATTACATTTGTAACTGATTCTAATTGTGCTCCAACCTTTTTCTCATCTACCAGGCCTCCATGTTGAGAAAAACAAAAACAACGTATGGCGATGGCCATGCAATGGGACCTATATATTTTCTTCCTTGGCAATAGTTTAGTACTCAACATATGTTGCTTACGAGTAGCGACCAAACCACATCATTGTACTTCTAACCTGGGAAATGCCCACTTAGTATTGAACGTCTTCAGTTTTCCTTAGCCTTGAAATATAGACTAGACACCTAGGGGGTGATTCCGAGACCGGCGGGCGGCAGAGGCCGCCCGCCAGTCTACCCCCGAGATTTGCCCTGGGCTGGCGGGCGGCCGCCAAAAGGCCGCCCGCCAGCCCAGGGCAAATCTACCTTCCCACGAGGACGCCGGCTCCGAATGGAGCCGGCGTAGTGGGAAGGTGCGACGGGTGCTGTTGCACCCGTCGCGTATTTCAGTGTCTGCTTTGCAGACACTGAAATACTTTGTGGGGCCCTCTTACGGGGGCCCCTGCAGTGCCCATGCCATTGGCATGGGCACTGCAGGGGCCCCCAGGGGCTCCGCGGCACCCCCTACCGCCATCCTGTTCCTGGCGGGAGACCCGCCAGGAACAGGATGGCGGTAGGGGGTGTCAGAATCCCCATGGTTGCGGAGTGCGCTCCGCAGCCATGGAGGATTCACCCGAGCAGCGGAGAGTCGGCGGGAGACCGCCGACTTTCTGTTTCTGACCGCGGCTGAACCGCCGCGGTCAGAATGCTCGAGGGAGCACCGCCAGCCTGTTGGCGGTGCTCCCGTGGTCGGTGACCCTGACGGTCACCGGCCGCCAGGGTCAGAATGACCCCCCTAGTGTTGTGGTGATCCCTCATGGGAGCAAAAAAAGAGATCACTGTATTTACTTACACTGTGGCCTGGGCTTCTTGTAATTGGTTTGCTCAGTTCCTTGTAGTGGGGGGATAGCCACTCTTCACATAACAATCCTGGTACTAACCAGTCTAGAATATCCGTGGTGGGTCACATGACCACAAATACGTTTTCTGTTTATGGGGTGAGGTTGAGGCAGGGATCAGAAGACAGATCCCCCCCCCCCCTTCGATAAAAATACTTTGAAGTAGAATAGTTAGGAATGTCTTTCAAATATATTGCTGCTTTTAGACTGGTATATTCAGGCACCTATTAAAAAATCCTACATGACTTGCTCGGACTGATTTATGTGATAGCTGCCATATTACACTGCCACTGTGTGTTTTTCAGGCAGATTCATGCGGACCACATATGGAGAACACAAAATGTGAGGTGTCAGTATACAAACGTTTCAAGTCCCCGTTTTCTTCATCACCATCCTAAGAGTTAACAAAGGGATATTTCACAGTGCTCTGGTATATCTGACAACATTGTGGATTGATCTACTAGGTCAGTGACTTAACATTTTAGCTCCTCTTAGGTATAATGGATTCACAATGCCTGAGCCATTGACCTGGATAATGCAGAACAGATGCCAAAAATCCATTATCTCTTCTTCAATCAACTACTAATAATTGACTGGAAAAACTGACGGCTGCGGTGTGTTAAGAGAACAGCCATATTTTGATGGCTTTTCCAACTGTGAGATGCCATGAAAGAAGTTGGTAGGGTGGTCTCTAAAAACAAGCCAGTCTAAAGAGAGGAGAAAAATGCAAAAGGAGCTGCTTTCCTTTGCCAGGAACAGATGACACAGGCTGGAAGAAAAGACTAGGAAAGAGCTGACTTTTCTTTTTAATTTAGTCACATGTAAAGGACATTAAAGTGTGTGTTAAGCATTACAAGCAATTCACTGAGGTCCCAACACAACATTCAGATGAGGAGCACTGGCAATACAATGCAGATCATCCCCTGTTAAGTGTAATACTTTCTTTCACACAGATTTCTTCAAGTCAATCCTCTTTGAAATCCTAGGTGAGCCAACACTGCTGCCTCAACTGTTCTACAAGGACAGTTAAAAAGCACACCTTTAAAGCACATCTTTTAAAAAACGCACAATTCTACGGCAGGACCGGTTGCTCTGATTATGCTTTCTCCATCTTTACTGCTCCAAATACAGCAGTCATTTAAAAAAAATTACACGAAAAAAAAGTAAAACCACTTATCCCAAGTGCTTTGAACCACGCCTACTTCACTGTCCATTAATAGTATAAGGAGATAATCTACAAAACAGTGAAGCACCATCTTAACTGCCTCCTTTGCTGCTCCACAGTCAAGATAAGTGTTTCACTGTTTTATACTTCCTTACTGTATTTTATAGCAAACATTATGGTTATAAGGCTTATATGGTTTTGATATAATGTGGTTGTTTTGCCTTGGTGCAAGGTACACACATTTCTGAACGCGCAGAACGCACCACATTACCGTTTCCATTTTCATTTCAGGGGTATTTTGGGGCTTCACGTCGATCCTGTGTCGCTCCCCTTCTAATTATTGTTGGTACGTGTTGCACCGTTCCCTTTCACCCCCGATTCACTGTGGGCCCCACTGCCTTCTGTGTTAGCCCTATTAGTAATACTACTGTTAAAAAACTAGAGCACAGCTGCACTCAGGCGGTAGCTGCAGGGCACGCTCCTCTGGGAATCCTGCAAACGCAGCTTTCTCTCGCGCTCAGCAGGCTCCTGATTACATTGCACTGGTGCCACCTCCACCAGGCTGCAACAACAGGGGCTTGCTGACAGGCCACTGATTGAGACTTTCTGAGTATTTTCAAGTTGGAGGATTTATTTGAATGGGTGTTTAAATACTTACACAAATTATAGAATTTTTGGGACCTTTTTATATAGCTGAACTTTATTCATACCTGGCTTGTAGACCACCTTTGCTCCCACCAATGTCCTGATTGGTGGAGTCCTACAGTGCTACGTTAATTCACTATTTTAGAGTCTTTTTTCAGTCCTCTTTCTGCCCTTAGACCCTTTTGCTTCCCTCCTGGATTTGTGATTGAGAGGCTTATCCCCCTTTATAGCCATGTCTGATTACGACCACACTGAACATGTCCTTGAGGCCTATGGACATAATGAAGACAAGATTTTTATTATGACTACAGGCTTGCAGAGGTCACTGGCCAATTGGTCCAATGGTCTCTTGACAAAGCCATCCCTTTGGCCCTCCATCCCTTTGGCCCTCCAAACATCTTGAAGAACTTTCTGGAGGCTCTGCTGCTCCATCTCCTACCCTTCTGGTGAGCTCCTCTGAAACCCCCGCGCCCACTCCTACAGACCCCAATTGGCGACATTTAGATGCATTTTCTATGCTGTCCCAAGGGGTTTTGGGAGAACATACCTATAGTGCTAAGAAGCGTGCAAACTCTATCCCTATGACATCTCCAGGCATGGATTCAGATTCCAATTCTACTTCCTCCCCTGGGTCCCAAGCCAATATACGTCCTAAGAAAAGTAAGCCTTCTGCTTCCTCCCATCCTAACTCCCTCCCCAACCCATTCACTTTTGAATCCTCCAACATCATTCACCCCAGGTCCTCTGATTGGGTTCCAGCACCCACGGTTGCAGACTATATGCAACAGCCTCTCCGCAAAAACTTAGAAAAGATGTTTGGTCCAGCTTCAAAGCAGAGATCCCCAGGACTTCCTCATAAGACAACACTTGCTCCTGACATCAATTTCAATATGCTCACCTTTCTGAAAAAACTTGCCAAAAAGGGAAAAGACAGACCCCTCGGAGCTTGTCAGGATAAATTACTGGATGTGACAGGTCCCTTGGCAAAAATTCTAGAATTGGCCCTCCACTCACAAGACCGTGGCGCCGCCATCAATCCCGATGTGCTTACAGGGTAGACCCAAAACGCAATTTGCCTGCTAGGCAACGCCAACTGCACCGTGGCCTCTGAGAGATGCAAACCAGTGCTCTTGAGAATTGACCCTCAATTATTTGAACTGGCTACGGCTGAACCTGGTCCCTTGGCTGAAGGACAACTTTTCCAGGACAGATTTGTCAAAGATATTGGCAAATTTGTAAACACTTTTGCTTCCCTGGACAAGGCCAGTCTTTTTTGAAGAAGGTATTCAAACCCCTTTTTGGCCTAGCAAGCTGTGGCGGAGGACGTCCAACCGTCCGTTTTAACCCGCAAAGTCCTTAAAGAAGCTTTGCCTTTCAATGCAGAGGATACTGGCAGGACACCCCCCCACTCCCTCCCCCAGATAGGATTCTTCCCCTCCAGGTCCAGAGGCTTCAGAGGGTGTTATAGCAGAGGAGTCATCAAGGGTAACTAAGACTCCAACAATCAATTCGCAGGTAACAATTCCTGCTCTTGTTTCAAATCTTCCACTGGGGGGCAGATTACAACACTTTGTACACAACTGGGCCAAGGTTTCGACAGATTGTAAGGTGTTGGACACTGTTCAAGGCTACCATATAGAACTTTGTCAAGTGCCTGTATAAACCTCTCCTCCCCCTCCCCTTCTTTTTTCCCCAACTAGACAGGAAAATCATAGACTCCAAGATTCTAGAGCTTTTGATGAAACAGGCCATTGTGCCAGCTTTTCCTAACCCAAGGGGTTTCTGAAGCAATGTGTTCCTGGTTCAGAAAAAAGGTGGACTGGCTCTCAACTGCATTGAGTTCAATCCCTGGGTGGTCTACCGCCATTTCAAAATGGAAGGTGTTCACCTTCTGCAAGACCTACTTCAAGAAAAGGATTGGATGGTGCATCTAGATCTCAAGGATGCCTACCTCTCTGTTCCAAGTTTTCCTCCTCACATGGGGGGTTTACACAATTGTCTACCAGGACAACATGATTCTGTTGGCACAAGAGAAAACTTAACTCATCCGTCTTGGGCAGTGTCCCTGTTGCAGGATTTGGGGTTTGTAATAAATTTAAAAAAATCCATGAAGATACCTTCCCAACAGATAGAATTCTTGGGGTTTCAGGTGGATTTGGTCAAAATCCTACTTCTTCCTCCTCCAAAAGTAAAATCTATCAAAAGGGAGTTGAGGTCGAGTCTGTCCAATCAGATGGTATCTTTGAGATCCCTGGCTTGGATTATGGGTCTGTTAGCTTCTTCTATTTAAGCAATCTTTCCTGGTCTGTTACACTACAGAGCTTCCCAACGTGTAAAGATCCATGAGCTTCAAAAGGGTCTCACATATGATGCTCAGGTTCCCTGATCTCCTGAAGTTCAAGAAGAACTTCAGTGGTAGCTTCTTCACATGGAAGCTTGGAATGGCAAAGCCATTTTCGGAGCAGTGCCAGATGTCATCTTCAAATTGGATGCCAACAGTTGAGGCTGGGAACCACAGCACAGATAATTTTCCACCAGCGGTCGCTAGTCTTGAGAAGACTTAGTTCTTCATATAAATTGCCTAGAACTGTTGGCGGGTTCTTTCGCCATAATGTCTCTCTCCCCTAAGAAGAGCAACTGCTGCATACTCCTGTGGAAGGACAATGTGTCAGCGGTTCAATAATCAACCGATTGGACAGCACCATGTCTTGCCTTCTAGCGAATATCACCAGGGAATATGGGCATTTCTGTCTCAGTCAGAAGATTAGGGTGATAGCAGAATACCTTCCTGGCAAGAACAAGGTAGCAGTTTGTAACTCCAGATTCTGATGGATTACAATGACTGGAAGCTCCATCTTTGGGTTTTCTAGAAAGTGGTGAGTTCCCTGGGTCTGTGTCAGGTGGATCTGCGACTGAATGATCAATTCAAAGATTTTACAGTTGGAGACTGGATCCACTGGCCCTTGCCAAGGATACTTTTCTTTAGAATTGATCCAGTTGGAAGAACTACGCATTTCCACCTTTTGCCATGATGCTGAGAGTCGCAGCTAAGGCACGGCAGCAGTCGGCATTATTGGCCCTGATAACCCTGGCCTTGAAGACTCAACCTTAGTTTCTGACTCTTCTCAAGATGTCTGTAACTTCCTATGTTACTTCTGACATTTCCGCAGATTCTCCTAGATCCGGTGGACTCTACCCATCTTCTTCTTCTCCAAGTCCAGTTGGTTCTCATGGCTTGGAAAATATCAGGCGACATTGACAGGTCGAGGGCATTTCAACAGCAGCTGCTGATTTTATATAACAGGCTTGGGCTCCTCCTACACACAAGCGATTTTCTTCTGCACGGAAGAGATGGGTGAGTTGGTGCATTCAACAGGATGTGGATCCCGTGAGATCCGAGCTGAAATATGTTCTTTATTTTCTCTCTGAGTGTGCTAAATCTGGGTTAGGTTATAAGTCAGTAAATAATTTCAGGTCAGCTTTGTCCGTTGGACACAATTTCATTGATGGTAAACAGGTAAGCATGCACCCTTTGGGGTGTAAATTGCTTAAAGGCATAAAGGCAGCAACCCCTCCAAAGCCTAAATATTCCCACTTGTGGGATGGTAATGATGCTCAGTCGTTTGATTCCTGGCCGGAACATTTGTGTATATCCTTGAAACAGAGTTCCGCAAAGTTGACTATGCTTCTATGTTTGGTTTTGTTTTGAAGGGTCTCGGATGCCAGGGCCCTTGCCTTAGCAGGTAGGTTGTTTTTACCTCATGGTGTTTCTTTCATTATATCAAAAAGGACAAAGACTATGTCTCAAACTATTGACTACCCAGCTTTCCGCTTAGTGCACAACTATGTATAGTCAAATGTTGAAAGGTTTAGGAGGAATGCACGTTGGATTGTAGGATGGATCCATTGGGTCCTCTTTTGCTAGCACTTCAGAAACCATTTAAATCGGTCTCCACTACAACTTTGGCCCCTGGGTGCATTGGGTCATGGCAGAAGCTGGCACTAATATAGCCGTTTATTGGGCTTATTCTGCTCGGGGGCTATGGCATCTATAGCATTTGCGCTTGGCTCCTGGTTGGAAGATTTTCTATGTGCAGCTGATTGGGCATTGGTTAAGGCTTTTTTATTACAAGCTTATTGTGCATGCTTCTTCTGAGGTGGTTTGTCATCTTTGAATCAGCATAATCAGAGCCTCCGGTCCTGCCATAGAAAATAAACTATTCTAGCAATGGCGAGAAGAATTTTAGATTCTATGAAGGACACAGAGGCAAGGATTATCCTACCCATTGGGACAGGTAAGATGTTGTGACAATGTTGGTTTAATATCTGCTATGTATAGGATGATTTTGATTGTTCCATTTTTACCCGCTCTTGTGACTATTTCAAGTTTGTGGCTCGCAGATCAATCAATCAATCAATCAATCAATCACATTTATAAAGCGCGCTACTCACCCATAAGGGTCTCAAGGCGCTGGGGGGGAGGGGGTCAGTGCTCGAAGAGCCAGGTCTTGAGCTGCCTTCTGAAGGGGAGGTGTTCGGGTATGGCGCGAAGGTGACTGGGCAGGGAGTTCCAGGTCTTCGCTGCCAGAAAAGAGAAGGATTTTCCTCCGGCGGTGGTTTTGCGGATGCAGGGAACGGCTGCCAAGGCCTGACCGGTGGAGCGCAGAGTGCGCGGAGGGGTGTAGAAGGAGACGCGGGAGTTGATGAGTTTGGGTCCGAGGTTGTAGAGGGCTTTGTGTGCGTGGGTGAGGAGTCTGAAGGTGATCCTCTTGTTGACCGGGAGCCAATGGAGTTTTCTCAGGTGTCCGGAGATGTGGTGGTGGCGAGGTATGTCCAGGATGAGTCGTGCTGCGGCGTTCTGGATCCGTTGAAGTTTCCTCTGCAGCTTGGTGGTGATGCCGGCGTACAGAGTGTTCCCGTAGTCCAGGCGGCTGGTGACGAGGGCGTGGGTGATGGTCTTCCTGGTGTCGATGGGGATCCAGCGGAAGATCTTGCGGAGCATGCGGAGGGTGTTGAAGCACGCTGAGGTCACCGAGTTGACCTCTCTGGTCATCGAGAGGGAGGAGTCCAGGATGAAGCCGAGGTTGCGTGCGTGGTTGGTCGGTTGGGGAGTGCTGCCTAGGGCGGGGGGCCATCAGGAGTCGTCCCATGCGGAGGGGGTAGGGCCGAGGATGAGGACCTCCGTTTTATCTGTGTTCAGTTTCAGTCGGCTGTCTGTCATCCAGGTCGCTACTTCCTTCATGCCGTCGTGCAGTCTGGTCCTTGCTGATGTGGGGTTGTTGGTGAGGGATAAGATGAGCTGGGTGTCGTCGGCGTAGGATATGATGTTGAGTCCGTGTTTGCGTGCAATGTTTGCCAGGGGGGTCATGTAGACGTTGAATAGGGTGGGGCTGAGGGAGGATCCTTGGGGTACGCCGCAGATGATCTCTGTGGCTGCGGATCTGAAGGGGGGGAGGCGGACTCTCTGGGTCCTTCCGGAGAGGAAGGAGATGACCCATTCCAGGGCCTTGCCTCTGATGCCGGCGCTGCAAAGGCGGTCTATCAGGGTGCGGTGGCAGACCGTGTCGAAGGCTGCAGAGAGATCCAGGAGAATGAGGGCCACGGTTTCACCCTTGTCGGTCAGGGCTCGGATGTCGTCCATGGCTGCGATGAGGGCGGTTTCGGTGCTGTGGTTGGCCCTGAATCCGAACTGAGTGGAGTCGAGGGAGTCGGAGGTTTCCAGGGCGGCGGTGAGTTGAGCGTTGACGATTTTCTCAATCACTTTGGCGGGGAACGGTAGGAGGGAGATAGGCCGGAAGTTTTTGAGTTCGGTGGGGTCTGCTGCAGGTTTCTTTAAGAGGGCGTTGAGTTCTGCGTGTTTCCAGCTTTCAGGGAAGGTAGCAGTGGTGAGGGAGGCGTTGATGACGTCTCGGAGGTGGGGTGCGATGGTGTTGTCGGCCTTGTTGTAAATGTGGTGAGGACAGGGGTCGGAGGGTGATCCAGAGTGGATCGAGTTCATGACGCGGGTGGTTTCCTCGGTGGTGGTAGGGTTCCAGGCGAGGATGGTGGAGATGTTGTTTGCGGCTTCCGGGGGCGGGTTCATGTTGGTGGTCGTGAAGCTGTTGTAGATGTCGGCAATCTCACGGTGGAAGAAGGTCGCGAGGGAGTCGCAGAGGTCCTGTGAGGGAGGGATGGGGTTGGTTTCTGCGTCCGGGTTGGAGAGCTCTTTGACGATGCCAAATAGTTCCTTGCTGTTGTGGGCGTTGTTGTCAAGTCTGTTCTGGTAGGCTGTTTTTCGTGCGGTGCGGAGGCGTTGGTGGTGTTGGCGGGTGGTGTCCTTGAGAGCTGTCAGGTTTTCCCCTGTCGGGTTGAGGCGCCATGTCTTCTCGCGGAGGCGGCATTCTTTCTTGGAGTTTTTGAGTTTGGTGGTGAACCAGGAGTTTTTCTTGTGGTTGTTGGTGTTGGTTTGGGTCTTCAGAGGGGCCAGGAGGTTGGCGCAGTCGGAGATCCAGTTGGTGAGGTTGTTGGCGGCCTCGTTGGGGTTGCTGGTGCTGGTGGGTTGGTTCAGGGAGAGCGTTGCTGCGAGTTGTTCTGTGGTGATTCGGTTCCAGTATCTTTTTGGTGGTTGCCGGGTGTGGTGATGCACGGTGGTATTCTTGAAGCTGAAGTGGACGCAGCTGTGGTCCGACCATGTGAGTTCGGTGGTGTGGCTGAAGGTGATGTGTTTGCTTGAGGAGAAGATGGGGTCGAGCGTGTGTCCGGCGTAGTGGGTGGGGGTGTTGACCAGTTGTTTCAGTCCCAGGTTGGCGAGGTTGTCTAGAACGGCGGTGGTGTTGTTGTCGGTGTGGTTCTCCAGGTGAAAGTTGAGGTCTCCTAGGAGGATGTAGTCGGTGGATGAGAGTGCGTGGGGGTTGACGAAGTCTGCGATGTCTTCGCTGAACTTGGTGCGGGGTCCTGGTGGTCTGTACATGAGGGTGCCTCTTAGGGTTGTCTTGGGGTCGATGTGGATCGCGAAGTGGAGGTGTTCGGCGTCGGGAAGTGAGTTGTCGGTGTGAGTCGAGATGCTGATGGAGCTTTTGTGTGCGATGGCGATGCCTCCTCCGGTGCGGTTGAAGCGGTCTCTCCGGATGATTTTGTAGCCGTCGGGGATGGCTATGGCGGTGTCGGGTGCCGAGGAGGGGCTCATCCAGGTCTCGGTGAGGAAGGCGATGTCTGGGTTCGTTGAGTTGATGAGGTTCCACAGTTCGATGGCGTGCCTGTGGACGGAGCGGGTGTTGACCAGGATGCATTCGAGGTTGCTTCCGGGGGCGTCGTTCTTGGTGGTGGCGGTGTGGGTCCGTAGGCAGGTGAAGCGGCAGTTGCTGCAGGTGAAGGGTCCGTGGGTTCGTTTGGGGGGTGGCGCGGTAGCAGCCCGGCGCGCGGCCGGGGTTGAGGTTGGCGAGGGTGGCGGAGTCATAGGTCAAGCGGGGGGCGCGGGGGCCAGGGGTTCGGGCGCTGGGCGCGGTCCAGGCGCGGACGGGCGCAGACGGGCTTGCCTTAGGCGCGCCTTCGGCACACCAGCGGCGCGGCCGCCATTTAAGGGGTAGGTGGGGAGGCGGGGTCGGCTGGGAGGCGGGAGGTGGGCGGGCAGGGGAGCTGGAAGCGGCAAAAAAGAGCGGCAAAAAAGAGCGGCAAAAAACGATGGGAAAAGCGCGGTAGGAGCGGCGGGGAATGCGGCAAGATGGCGAAAAGGGAGCAAGAGCCTACTACAATCTACTAAAAAGGAGGGGCTGAGAGGGGAGGACGGCGCACGGCACTCGGGGGCACACGCACGGGATACAAGGAGAGAAAAGGGGAATTTCAGTCACTCGGGGGCACACGCATGGGATACAAGGAGAGAAAAGGGATTTCAGTCAGCACCAGCACAAGCTCAGAACTCGGGGTACACGGGCAAGAAGGGGGGAGCACACTCACAGGAGAGGAAGGCAGTCAGGGACTGGAGGCGCTGCGTGAGCAGGGGAGCGACCTACCCGAGGGTCAGTGGTCGCTACCTCTGCCTCGCAGCGGCCGCCATTTAAGGGGTAGGTGGGGAGGCGAGGTCGGCTGGGAGGCGGGAGGTGGGCGGGCAGGGGAGCTGGAAGCGGCAAAAAAGAGCGGCAAAAAAGAGCGGCAAAAAACGGCGGGAAAAGCGCGGTAGGAGCGGCGGGGAATGCGCCAAGACGGCGAAAAGGGAGCAAGAGCCTACTACAATCTACTAAAAAGGAGGGGCTGAGAGGGGAGGACGGCGCACGGCACGGCACTCGGCAGTTCATATCTTACCCTTTATTGTTAGGCTCTGATCAGAAGCAAGGCAAATGTGTCTTGGAGCTCCAGTTCTACTTTGGGTGTCCGTTCTCTTCTGGAACTGCAAATCCTCACTATGGATGCCTGGTCCGGTGGTTCGTTCCAGTTAGGGACTCTGACGAAGTTGGACTGTTCGTAAGCAAAGAAAAAAGCAGTCACGATGCAGCTTCACATTTTATAGGTTTTGTCCATATATAATTGGTGGACGGTGAAGGAGTAGTGGTTCAAAGCTCTTGGGATTTGTGATTTGCTTACATGTTTTAATGTTTTTTTATTGGCAGTTCAATGACGTGGGGTGCTATTTTCTCATTATGTTTACTTCTGGTTTAAAGACCACACTACAAACTTTCTAAACTTGCAAACCAAACGAAGATGCAGGAGTGATGGCCTTGGTAATAAGAGATTGATTGTGTATGTTGTCAACAGACCATCAGCCAGCAAACACCAAAAAACATTTAAGATCAACCCAGACTAGTTTCTCTCACTCAGATGAGCATCCCATATAGACACTGTTAATTTCATAGTTTATGTTTTTTTTTAAAACACTTTAAGCTCAGAGCCTTTTGTGTGCAGCATGCACTTACGGCTAACACATGAAAAAAATGTGCCACAAAAAAAGGGCAAACATAGAAAAGATCAATAGTATTAAAATGACTATTCTATTTGAACGGAGGGCCAAACCAGCTACTACAACTCTAAAAACCAACACTTCTCTTCTTATTTCACTTGGCTTTTAGAGTCTTTAATCTTAGTCCACTGTCACACATATGGAAGACAATATTAATTATTTAGTTGACAGATTGTTTTAAAATTGTATTTGGCTCATCTGCATTTTACCTGTGCTGATTTTTTTTTTCAGAAGCCAGACTATAACCTCATTTTTAAAAGAAACCCCATGGTTCTTGAGACAGTGGCTTTCCCACATTTGCAATAATATTTATTTTGTTCTGGACAGTCATTTTTTTCTTAAATTGCGGCACCTCCTTACCTTACTTCACAATATTTCCCCTTTGGAAAGAGGTACCTTGGGAATAGCACTTTTGCTTTGAATATTTTACAGGTTATATCTCCTCTGGACTGTAGCCACAGATCACTGGGATAGATTTGATAAGGAACTTTATTTGCTTGATTATTATCAAGAAATTATATCAGTTGGAGTAGGTCTCTTCAATATCTGTAGTAACTTAACTGCAGTGTTATGCGCAGACATATGGCTTGCAAACTGGCATCCTTTCGAAGCGTGCTTCTACTAGTCTCAAAGAGCTCCTTCATTCTCCCTTTGCTTTATCCAGTGAAGTCTAAAGCAGGTTTTAGAAGAAACTGCAATGTTACCTACATCTCCTCCATCCTTTGGGACAGTCTGCTCTTTAGATGAGTACCTTGTGTTGAAGTGCCAATTGTTTAGAGATTTCTGTGGAACTTTGGCTAAATGGTAATGGAGCATATGCCCACCAATTTGGTTTGCTTGCTGACCTGGGGTCTTGGTCTAAAACATGGCTGTAATTGTGTAAGAATCTGTAGGTCGCATAGTATTGATGATGTCAGTGTGGACCCAGTAGGGGCATCAGCAGCAATGTGCTCAGTAGTGGTAGTGATCATCTTGTTAACCTCTCTTTAGCCATTGCACCTTCCAGCAGGCAGTTTTAAAGCTTATCACCTTAACTGGTGTGCTGACTGACTTAGGGTGAGGTTGGGTTTGGATTAGGGGCCTAAGCAGATTTTGAATTACCCCTTAATGCCTCAGCTCAAGACCAAGGACCAGGTCAAGGGATACTGCAAAGGGAGTTTACTACATATAGCTTAAACTGGGCTGTGGTCTGGAGGGTACTTTCTATCATACGCCTTGGAGCTGCCCCAAGATTGGGATTTTTTGCGAGGTGGTGGGAGAGACGCTGGAGGGTACTACGGGGATACCCCTGGTGCTTCTGCCTGGCCTGGCACTGCTAGGTGTCTGGGGCAGCTGGATCACACAAACAAATTATTGGTCAATCTTGGCTGCACGGTGGAAAAATAAGATATTGCTAGAAAATTCCAGTTCCAAGAATGGTTAGATGGTATGGACCACTGTTGAATGCTGGAAAAGGAAGTTTATCAGGGAAGAGATTGTGAGCAGAAATATGAAAAGATATGGGGCGACTGGGTCACTGGATTTGGTTAAAATGGGTATCCACAGCAGGGACATCTGCTACCTCAGACAGAGCGCATAACGTTGAGGAGGGGCACTCCTGGACTGGACCCAAGGAATGCTGGAAGTTTGTTAGAGGAAACAATTGTGTGCGATTTGAACCTGCTATATTGTGCAATTAAAGGATATATGTATTATGAGGAGGAGAGGGTGGGTGGCACGTTTTAGTATGAGGTTTGTTTGCCTTGCATTCAACAAATAAAACACTGACCAAAAACAGTAATGATGTTGCTACAGTGAGGGAACCCTCAGTCGAGCTCACTGTTAATTAAGTATTCAATGGATTGTGCATGATAAGTTTCAAAACTGTGTTTGATACATGAGATTTACGCTTTCCACTTAAACAGAATACAATTAAGGTCAGCACAATAAATAAAATAACAATAATACAATAAACAATAAAAATTAAAATCCAGAAAAGTACCAGTCAGCAAACTATATTCGATTAGCCGGAAAGCAACACTGCAAAATGTTGTCTGCTTGATTTGATTTTATCTGATATGACCAGGACAAAGGATTTTTGTTATTTTGTTGAACAGTCCTGTTCGCCCGGAGATGGAAGACAGCAGCAAAGACACGTAGGTTTGATTCGTACAAATATTCCCTGCCAGACTGGTATCCAAATAGGTAGTTCCATAAATTAACGTGAAACGTGCTTCAGGAGGGCAAACACTGACAACTGCCTACTAACGTACCTTTGAAGGGAAGGGAAGGAAATTGACTCTCCAAGTACACCATCATGACCCTTTGCTTAGTCATCCAAGAAAAGTACCAACAGTGGCTTGTCTGGCATTCATGCATTGAGAAAGCATAACATGTCGCAGGATTTTATAGCTAAAAGAAAAGAGCAAGACCTCTCAAGACAATGTAAAGGTGGGCACATATTAGGTCCCCTCTGCAGAGTCCTACATCCAAAACAGCAACTGGAATTAATGTAGTAATGATGACTTTCATTATTCCAGACATATTTTATAGAAATGCAATCCTAGCTAGAGACATATTGCTAACCAGGAAGAAATAACTAGAAAGATTTAAAAGTGGAAAAAGGCATTCATGCATTGAGAAAGCATTACATGTCGCAGGATTTTACAGCTAAAAGAAAAGAGCAAGACCTCTCAAGACAATGTAAAGGTGGGCACAAATTAGGTTCCCTCTGCTGAGTCCTACATCCAAGAGAGGAACGGGAATTAATGTAGTAATGATGAATTTCATTATTCCAGACATATTTTTATAGAAATGCAATCCTAGCTAGAGACATATTGCTAACCAGGAAGAAAGAACTAGAAAGATTTAAAAGTGGAAAAAGATGGCAGGAAAGGCCGGTGATCCCACTGGGCATTTAAAAACGTGCACATTCACCAACCAAATCACCCATTATTTGGTGTTTTAAGTTACTACGTAAATGTCAGTACCAAATAATGTACATATAACTTTCTTTTGATTATAAGCAAATCAAGGAAGAGGCCTGACATCCACCATAAACAAATAGGGAGGACAGTTATGCTCCAACGGCCACTGATGGTTAAACACCTGCAGTCATGATACTGACTTCTAACATAAAAGTACATTGTACCATTAGCAGTAAGTGTTGTGGTGGAGTGGACACAGAGGTATTTTTTTGGGGGGGTTGGAGGTTTTTACTAAAAAGTTAACTTTCAGTTTACAGATTTGCCAAGTTACTCATCACAACCTGTTACACTTCTGAAACTCTAAATATAAGACAAAGCTGTACCACTATATAGCGAACACCTGCATGGTGATATTATAAGGTATCCGTGAAGCGCTGCCAAGACCCGCTTCTTGCAAGCCCAAACAAATGCAAACTGCATAATCCACTTTTTTTTTTTTTAACAGTCTCTGAATGAAAGTAAATACACAACTGTTAAATTAGCTTGTTTGTTATGGCATCCCCAGACAGCCGCTATGTACAAGTTACAAATATTGTACTGCTCTCCCTAGGTTACTCCAATCTTATTGTTCACAGACTAGTTAGCATACTTCACTCTTCTATGGTGTTTTCTTGATGTTGGATTGTGAGAGTTACATCTAAATTTGGTGGCATTTAAGTATCTTTCCCTGGTTTGCAACTGCCCCGTTTGTTTAGACTTGCTATTACTAAGAGAGAACCAATTCATAAGTTTGCAAAAAAGTAGCACCTACTGTTTCAAATAAAATTTTCTCCCACATTCAGAAGTCGTGTGAGTGTGTGACCTACGTCAGCTTGCAGACAGTACTTACTTTATGGATAATGATCCATTCCAAATATGCTCCACTGACCCCCATAATATGAGTTCTAGCCCGGTAACAAGCCTACATCTCACCCAACAATGCCCTTTAAACGTCTCCCAAAACACAGCTTTCCGGGAGTGCAGTTACCAGTCTCCTCTATATTTGTGTAGTAAAGCAGGGAAGGTTGGGTTTAAACAGTCACAGTGTTATCCTTAATTGTAGCCTCTTTCCCAGATCGTCTCCCTCATACCAAGGTTCCACTTGTAAACCACAGAAATGTATTATGTACAATAACTTCAAACTGGATTCTTACGCCATATGACACAATCGTCATAATGGAGAAATACTGCAGCTGACCAAGCATGGCAAAAAGGGGACACTATAACAATCCTGGGACAACTTTATATTGCCAGGACAGGCGCAACTAGCTGATCTTTATGGTAGTGCCATTTCAATGAACCATGAATCTCAAAGTCCAACAATTGCCAACTTTTACAGACCTTGGATTTGACAGGACAAAAGTGAGAGATGCATGTAATCAATAAGAGTACTAAGAGTGAAATTTCACTCAAACAATTGGATCAGTCTGTTCTGACAAAAAGCAGATTGAATTAGAGCAACAAAAGTATGGAGCGTGGAATTCTACGTAATTCATAAATACGTAATTCATATTCATTTTGAAGGGCTGACTGAAACCCATATTATAGACAACGGCAGCTTTCAAATCTATTCAAATCTATCAAGTGTCACAGTAAGGTAATAAAAATGGTCAGCAAGGATGCCAAAAACATTCTTAAACTGCCCTTTAGGAAACAAACTAAACAAAATTCATACCAAGATACTGCAGTACCTGTGGATCTCCTATCTGCTTGCGATTTCAGTGCACAGAGCTAGAATACTTTCACTGGAAACAAGTAATGAAATGTCAACAGACAAAACACATGAAGGATTTTGTCAAACCCTTAAGCCCCTTGCAACGCTGTCACATAATACCCCCTCTGTGGGTTTTTTGATGTGTAGTCAAGTTCTGCTTATGCCGGAATGTCTTGCCACAGTCATTGCATTGATATGGACGCTCACCAGTGTGGGTTCGCAGATGTGCAATAAGGTGGTGCTTCTGAATGAAGCTTTTACCACACTCTGAACACGTAAATGGTCTTTCGCCAGTATGAGTTTGTTGGTGGCACTTCAGGTACTCCCGTTTCCTGAAGCTCTGCTCACATTCACCACACTTGTAGGGTCTCTCACCAGTGTGGGTGCGGCTGTGGATTTTCAAGTTTTCACAAGTGCTGAAGGTCTTTCCACAATCACTACATATGTAGGGCCGCTCTCCTGTGTGTGTCCGCTGATGTCTTGTCAAGTGCTGCTTCTGGATGAATCCCTTCCCACAATCCGTGCATGTGAATGGCCTCTCCCCAGAGTGAATCTGCTGGTGGCGCTTCAGACAGCCCCGCTTCCGGAATGTTTTTTCACAAACAGTACACGTGTAGGGGCGCTCAGTTGTGTGAGTATGCAGGTGAAATTTTAGGTGCTTTAAGAAACGGAATGTTTTGCCACATTCACCACACTCATACGGCTTCTCCCCTGGTGGTGGTGAGTTTGGCTTCATGTCACCATCATCAGATTTGAGTTGGCCGTCTTCTGTATGAGAACGCAGGTGTGATTTCAGGAGCTTCTGTGACTTGAAGGTCTTCCCACATTCATCGCACCTTTTGAGGGGTTCGTCTGTATGTAGTTTGTGGTGTCGCTTGAGGTGCTCATAGGTAGTGAAGCTTTTCCCACATTCACTGCATATGTGAGGGCTCCCCTTTGTAGGTGGTGTTGAGGAAGAGTATGGGTATTCCTCAACAATCACCACTTTGAATGGTCTCTCCCCTGTGTGTGTGCGTTGGTGACGCAAAAGGTGGTGCTTCTGGATAAAGCCTTTACTACACTCATTGCAGCGAAAAGGCCTCTCCCCTGTGTGAATCTGCTGGTGACGTTTCAAGTGTTCATGCTTCCGAAAAGTCTTACCACAGCTGCCACACTTGTGCGGCTTCTCTCCTCTGTGAAGCTTCTGGTGAAATTTCAGATGCTTAAACGTTCGAAAACCTTCACCACACTCCCCACACTGGAAAGAGGTCTCACCATTGTGGGTCCTCTGGTGTGCTGTAAGGGTTTGCTTGTGCCTGAAACGTTTACCACAGTCTTCACACTTATGTATTCTCTCCCCAGTGTGAGTTTGCCTGTGTACCTTGAGCACCCGATGGGCCCTGAAGCTCTTACCACACTCATTACATTTGAACGGCCGCTCCCCTGTGTGGATCCGCTGGTGTATTTTTAGACGCTCATTAGTGCTCAGGCTTTTTCCACACTCTTCACACTTGTATGGTCTCTCGCCTGTGTGGGTTCTTAGGTGTGTAACCAAATGTTGCTTCTGAATAAAGCTCTTACCACACTCAATGCAAGTGTAGGGCCTCTCCCCAGTGTGGGTTTGCTGGTGACGTTTTAAGCTGTCACGTTTACGGAAACCTTTTCCACATTCATTACACTGATAGAGTTTCTCTTCAGACGCCTCAATTTTTGGCTGCACTGAAGAGTCAGGACTAGGGCGGAATCCCTCCTCATATGGGGAGGTTCTGCCCTGCTCTATATCCGATTGGCTTCTCTGGGTCCTGCTCTCAATGTTCGGATTCCTGTATCCATTTTCTAGTTCAGAGCCATTACCAGCATTTCCAAGGACAGCCACTGTAGACTGCTCCTGGTGGTCTACCTTTTCAAACTTCGGATGATGTTTATCCTTGTCATTCAGCGGCCCATCATCTGCTGGGGAGAAGAAAAAAAAATCAAAAAATAAGTGAACAATTTTATCAAAAAGGAAATTCTACCAGTTAAAGCTGGAGATAACTCCCAGTGAACCAACACTCACATAAAATGAAAGTGCAAACTCAAAATTAAGAGAAGCATTACATATAAAACATTGAAATCTACTTGTGAACTAGCAAGATAAATTTTAGGAATACACAAGCTTCCAATTTTCAGTGGAGTCAGTGTGCTTCTGCAGAGTCTAACAGGAAATGTCAGTGCCCACTGTAAATTCAGCATGCAAATTATTTCAATGTTGCTCCTAACATCACCATAGGCTATTGCCTGTAGTCTGTCTCTTATGCTTACCTTTGTTTATGGGAGGTTAACCCAACTGTAGTGTGATCAATGTGCCTTTGTGGGCAAAGAGAGTATTGTATAGGTATTTTGTTTGCTAAACTACAAATGAACATATTGGGAGGCAGATTTGTTTCTGTCCGCTGCATTTAGATGGTCTGCAGTCTTCTGCGAGGCATTACTACCAAGGGCAAGGAAGAAGGTGCAAGCCAAATCTTCTGTTATTGTTAGCAAAAGAGAGTGAGAATTAAGATGCAGGTGAGTACTCAGACTTTGCTGAGTGAGTACACAGCAGGTGTGAAACTGGACCTTGCTGCACAAGCAGACATTTGTGTGCATTTGAACAGGAGTGGACACATTTCCACTCTTTCAAGGTATGTAGTAACTTTATAAAGCATCATTCAGGATCAATGGGATTGTAGTATGATGTCTGTGTAGTGGAGTAGTGAGTGCAGGTATCTGCAACCATCAATGAAAGTCAGGGATTGAAGCAATGCCAGCTGAGTTGATAGAGAATGACCTGTAGCAGGATTAGCTTCTCACCACAGGGATTCGTTGGGGAACCCCGTTCGGTGGAAACAATGACTAGTGGCCATAGGCATTAAAGAAATGTGGTAATCATTTTAACTGACTCTGCGATTGAGTTTGTGCACCATTTGGATGCAGGAGAGTATTCCTCTAAGTATGGGTGTGGTTGATCTCCATTTTGTGTCACAGTTATTAACTGGTTAGGGGGCTTGGAAGGGTATAGAACAAACAACAACATCAGTTCTTCTCTAGTATTTCTACCAAAGGAAGCAATTGCATTTCAAGAAGAATGGAGAGGTATTTTTGAGCTGAATGTCTCGTGTTCCAGGTCATGGGAGGTTTGCGAAAGATATGTTTTTTTTTTTTTTAGATCTGGTGTTATTAAACATCTTTTGTTTCAACTACAATTACATATGTAATAATATACCTATAGAGGCTTTCGACCACCCCATTCAATCTACTGGTCTGTTGTGGTGTCAATCATACGTTTCTTCTGTTCACTACAACATATAGCAAGGGGCAATTGGTCAGCCCACTTTAGCCACTGCTTACCATCACAGCGGGTGACCCAATTCTGCTCTTTTGCAAGGGTCATCTGTCTCAAAATAGTTCTTTTCAGTGCCAAATACCACTGTGGCAATGTGTGCTTTCTGTGGCCCCAAAATATTAATATATCTGCCAGCTCTTATTACAATGCTCCTTTACAAAAACCATGACAAAACAAGCACTGACATAGCCACAAGGCTGACTGCCAATGCCAGATCAATTGTTTTGCCAATGCTTGTAGCTAAGGGGTTACAAGGTTTCCACCATTTACAACAAATGGTTGCAACAATGACTGACACACGGAGAATTTGAGGTTTCCGATTTGCCCCGAAAATGGAAGTGATTTTGGGGGGAAACCAGAGAATGTTATATTGCTAAGTGGAACAATTGTTTGTTCTAAGTTTACTAGTGGGGAAAAAGAAGAATATTGTTGCAATTACCCAATATTACACATGTCCAATCTATGAATTCAAGGTAAGTTATGGATGCTGGAAATATTAGTTTCCAAAAGGTCACAACCACTGCCCAATATATAAACGAATGTCTAGCAAAAACAAACTTGGTCAAACCTGTATGGATTATCGTGAGTTGGATCAAATGGGGTTTTTAATCTTATTGTGCATAATTCTTGAAAGAACGAGTGTCAGAAATGTGCTTAGGCAAACCACTACCAGCTGTGAAAGTGGTATCTTGAACAGGTTTATAAATTATGGGGCACATCAACATTGAGCTATATGTGGGGGGAGAGAGAGAGAGAGAGAAAAAAAAATGTATTTGTTACTGTGTTGTTGTGTCCCTCCCTAATAGAACTGTTCCCTGGAAACTATGCCTGGTATCAAGGAAAACTAAAAGTATATGCTACTCCCCATCATACCCATCTTAAGGGGGTTTATATCAGGCACAATGTGTAATTAATGGTATAACAGTGACAACAGAATAATAAAGGCCATCCTTGACTTATTTTAAACATTAGTTATATAGGTGTGGCATATTGGCAACCATCACTGACATATAGAGAGCACTGCTGGGCTACTTTTATCCATCCTTGACATAATGGTGGTCGTCCCTTGTATAATGATGCTATTATTATGGTTATATGGTTGACATCCTTGCTATTATGGTGTCCAGCTTTGGCACACCGGTGGTCCTGGTATAAATATGTCCCTTATTGGCATACTGCACACCCTCAGTGTTATGGCAAGCATCCACAGCCTATGACTGTAATACCTGGGCGTTTGAAGCAGAAACTGGCCATGTGACCATGCAAGGCATTTGTGCATGTGAGCACTCAAATAAAATATAAAGATTACAATGGAGGACTGAGTATCTCCAAACAAGGAACACTGATATTTTGAAGGCAAAGGTTTATGGGTTTTGTTTTCAGAAAAGGTTTTTCTTCAATATGTTTTTTTCAGAGTGAGAAGGAGATAAAAGTCCCAATTCCAAAATACATTTAAAGTTGATAGTTGAATGATAATTCAAGCTGAGTTTGGAAGACTTATTGCTGTGGTTATGTTCTTTATGCCAGGTGGTCTATGATAATCAGGCTTTTATACAATTAGTCAGATGGAGCGATTTAATATTGATAAGCCTATTTATAGATTTCTACCAGTAACCTTGTTTAGAAGAATTGGGTGGCCACTGTTGATAATCTTGCTTTGGGTGGTCAAGGTGTAACGTTAACATATGTGTTCAATATTTTACAGTGGTAAAATTTGCTAGTAGCTCAAGAGAACTTTCCTTGAGCAGAAGTAGCTCGCTGTAGAGAAGTGGTTGCCGACCCCTGATTTGGCACATCAAGAAAAAAATCTCAAATATGCGCTATACCTTTGGGCGAGTGCACAAAGTAAATGTGAATAGAGGATCATCCAGTTTGTTATCAATTTTTTAAAACACGAAGATGTCCAACAGGTTCAAAAAGGTGGAGCACCCATGATGATCACATTTTCATAGGGAATAAATCTGCTGAAGATTTATAAAAACTCTTAGCTATTTTGAGTTGGGTACTAATTCCAACGAGCATTGGTAATGCCAATAGGTTCAGCTTTAAAGAACTACTGAAAAGTGATGTTAAGCTTTACAGGTAGATAGTATGGGTAATCGTTTGTTTTGGGGGAAGCAAGAAATTGTACAATATGACTGACCTAAATTGTATTGCTTGTCCTATGAATAAGAACAATAAATGAAGTGTAGAACTCAGACGAAAGAATAAACTGTAAAACTGTAAACTTTGCACTTGTATAGCGCACTACTTACCCGGTAGGGTCTCAAGGCGCTGTACGCATACCGCTGTGGAACCCCTCCTGGCTTTCCCCTGTGAGGCGCCCACTCCTGGACAGCCCCAGGGTGAAGCCAGGCATCCAAGCGCTGTGAGGGCCGTTGTGGAGATTAATCAAACTATTGCCCAGAGTTACAGAGTGGCACCCATTAATTCGATTAGGCACTGAGGCGAGAATTATCTGGTCCAAGGGAATTGAGCCCAATACCCGCCAAAGTCTTTGTCAAATACAATTTAAGCACTGTTAACAGCGTGACAACAATGTTACCGTCCAGCTTAGTAATGCTATTTTTTTCCATTTGTTTTTATTATTTTTCATATACAACGGATATACAACAATAAGCAATTGGAGTGCCAGACATCACCAATATGTGGCAGTATAAACACTGAGGCTGTACAAACAATACATCACAAACCGTAAGGCAGCAAGCAGTCAATTAGCTGTGTGAGAGCCACATACAGGAGCATGTGTTGAGGGTGGAATGCAGATTATCGGTTACGCAGGTGAGGATGACATTGCTAAGCTGAGGAGTCATGTTCGAATGTACGCTGGTAGTCTTGATAGGGTTGCCATATATCAATGGGCCTGGATGTCGGGGTTGCAAAGTGACAGTCTTCACTAACTTTGTCGCAGTATGTCATACTTTCTAGCCAGTCCATGCGGACCTAACACCTCCCCCCCAACCCCTACATCAGCGCAACTTCACATTTGGCCACCGTGAGGGCCATTGAGGCCACGCGTCATGTCATACATGGAAGGTCCCTTGTGTATTCCAGAATGGCTATTAAAGGATCGGGGTTATATTAGTAGCCAACATATCTGACATATGTCTGAACACGGCGATCCATTATCGAGAGATCTCAGGGCAGGTCCAGGACAAATGGACAAAACCCGCACCTGAAGAGAGGCATTTGGGACATTGATCCGTCTGGTCTGGGTAAAATTTAGCTATGTCGGATGGTGAGAGATAGCAGTGATGGATACATTTAAATGTAAAATTTATGTTGATGGTTTATCAAGATTTGTTGTGTTTATGTTCAGCAACAGGTCCATATCTTATGAGTGAGGGTATTGCCAATGTCCCTGGGCTACAGCTCTCTGGCTCGAGTGGTTTGGTCCAGCTTCAGGATGAGGCTTAGTTTGTACAGTCTGGAAATCAGGTGGTCCCCTCCCATGTCTGTCACTACCTGTGTCAGTGGTGAAAAGCCTTCAGGACCAAGTGGGGAAGAGGAATCTCAAAGTGTTATGTAATCTACAAAAGAGAGAGATATCCATGGTCGAGACCGGATGCTGATGTTGGCCCGTCACTAGTTGCAGTACATGGCCATTGGGAAACAAGTCCCCTAATGTGTGCAGACCGTGTTGCTGAAGTGTACGGTGAACCAGTGTCTCCCAGGTGAGAGGAGGCCATGGTTTATTATATAGCGGCAGGGCTGTGGAGTTCAGGGGTCTGCACCCGAAGCCTATGCCATACCAAACATGTTGTGGAAAAGGTTTGGATATCTTGAAGGGGGGATTCCTTTAGGTAAGAGTTGTTCATGGAGTAGCTCTCAGCTTAGTAATAATTTGATGATCAAATATATATGAAAAAAAAACAAAGGTTACAGGGTCCATATAGTTAGGCTCACATTTCCCTCATGCAAAACCGGTGTAATTCATCAATTATAGCTACCTGAGCTAACTATAACTTGCGCCCCCATAATACACTGCTTAGGACCTCACATATTAGATCATTCATGACATCATCCAGTGAGTGTTTTCTAAAAGTTCATGAGTGTTAACCATACATACCTAGGTACTACAAAAGTTAAAGTAGTATACTTTCTGTACTACTCAGTGATACAATTTCTGACATATAGTATGTGAGTGGCTGTGTGACTGTGTGTATCTGTGAATGACTGGGTGTCTGAGTGCCTATACGGGTGTGTAGGTGGGTGTGTGACTGCCTGTATAGGTGTATATGTAGGTATGTGAGTAGCTGTGTGAGTGACTATACTGATGAATGCCTAGATGAGTCAGTGATTGTATAGGTGAGTATGTGGGTGTATGGTTACTGTATGCATAAGTGAGTGGTTGTGTCAGTGACTGTATGGGAGAGTGAGTGAATGTGTGAGCAGCTGTATTAGTGGGTGGGTGTGTGAGTGGCTGCATGGGTGAGTTAGTGTCTGTCAGTGACTATATGTGAGTCAGTGGGTGTCTGAGTGGCTGAATATCTGTGTATGTAGCTGTGAAAGTGGCTACATGGGTGAATGAGTGGGTGTGTCAGGTGCTGCATGTGTGAGTGGCTGTCAGTGACTGCATGGCTGAGTGTGTGGAGGTGTGAGTGGTTGTATGGGTGAGTGACTGGGGGAGTCAGTGGCTGTGTAGGTTTAATTTCAATTTTAAATTTTATTGATTCAGATCTCAACAGAGAGCAAGAATGTATACATCCTTTAAAAATCATTAGAACATAAACAGCTCTTTCCATATAAAGAAACTGCTTAAACATTACTAAAAATTACTTTAAAATGTGTACAAATTACGGCACACAACTTAATTCCGGGATGATTTTACTAAGGCAATCAAGTCATCGGTTTTAATCACACTGTATTTAAAGCATATAGGTTTAAAAAATGTCTTTCTTGCTTCCAATACTGGCTTATAGGGACAAACAATACACAGATAACATCTTGAATCCCACCTTAACACAAATCTCATATTCCCAATGTATATCCTTTACCCGACCAGGGTTTCGTAAAATTATTTAGTTGTAAAATACCCACTCATAGCATTATTACAAAGCACCTAAAACTGTGAGCCAGAGTAAGCTTCAAATATCATTGGTTCATCTTAAAGGACCGGCTATCTGAATAGAATTTATAAGGTGCATGAGGGCCTGAAGTAGGTGGAGGTAGTGGGAGGAGGCCTCCCCTGGGCTGTGCAGGGTCCGGCTGCTGGGCCCGTTGCAAGGAGTGGCTTCGGAGAGCGGGTGCGTTTCCCGCGCTGCTGACTCGGGCAGGCCTGCTGGATAGGAGGCCCCAGGCCTCTGGTGGAGGTTGCCCAGGCCTGGAGATGGCATCCTGTGGGGGCACCGTGGAGGTGGGGCCAGCTGGAACCTGGGTGGTTGCCCTGGGGCCTGATGGACTGCAGTTGTGGGTTGGCGCACACCAGAGCAAGTGTGCGCGGAAGTGGCCCCTGGACCTAAATTTTCTACCTTTTTGATCCTTTTGGCATTTACCTATGAATGCACTGAGAGGGGTCTTCTCCTAATGGGGGTCTCTGCAGCTTCTGCACTGGTCACTTTGTGAAATAGTGGTGGACAGTGGTCCCTGGCGGTGTGGAGAGCAGCAAACTCTGTTCTTGTGGCACTTTGTGTTCCAGACTTTACTGGCGTCCCCGTGCTACAACTGGGACTGGGTCAGAACCCTGGTCCGGGTGCGGGACAAGATACGGCAGCATAAGCGGACAGACACATCACTGGGTAACAACATGGAGCAGTACACTACCCCGGGGCCCTGCCACAGAGTCCGTCCAGATCGGAGGGGAGTGTAGACGATATGAGGGTGCCAGTGAATCCTGAGGATCCTTCACATGTGGAGCTCCTGGCAGCCATCCAGGGCTCTAGGGTGGCACTGAAGGGTAAGATAGAGACTGTGGCAGTGGAGGTTAATCTGCTTTGGGAGGACCTTCGGAAGGTGTCTGACAAGGTCAAAGTGGTGGCAGGCTCTATTGTGGAGCTATAAACAAAGGTGGGGGCCCTGCGGAAACAGATGGTGCAGGCCAATTCCACAGTTGGACGGTTGGAGGCGAGGTTGGAGGACGCAGAGGGGAGGTCCCAGCGGAACAATGTCGTTCTGCTGGGTTTCCCAGGGTGTGCGGAGAGGTCCGCTGTGGAATCTTTTGTGGAGAGGTGGATCAGAGATGTGCTGCAGCCGACTGGGCTATCCAAGGTTTTTGTAGTGGAGCGTACACATAGGACCCTTCTTGCGCACCCCGGTCTGGTGCGCCGCCCAGGGCCATTATTGCCCGTCTTCTGAACTACAAGGATCGCAACTGTGCGTTGCGGGCCACCCATGAGTCCGACAAGGCAATATATGAGATCTGCAAGATATCCATTTATCCTAATTACACAAAAAAGGTACAGTCTTCACGAAAGGGATTCATGGAGATCAAAGAAAAAACAATGAACATTAGATATATGCTTCTGTATCCGGCACACTTAAAGGTACTCTCAGGTGGGAGATCACAATTCTTCGATAGTCCAGAGGAGGTGTGGAGATGGCTGGAGATGTGGGATAAGGTGGCCCCGGCGAGGATGGAGAGAACTAGAGGCGTCGCTCTTCGGGCCTCCGGAGCGGAGAGTCCAGATTGGCAGTCACGTGAAGCTGGTCAGCTCGTGGATGCTGGGACTGGGGGGTCAGCTGTGGACTCAGAGTTGAGATACAACAGGACGGAACAATGGCGGCAGTGTCTACTGGTTTGGTTGGGAGTCTGGATGTGGAGCTGGGGGGGGGGGGGGGGGGTTCCGGCGCAAGTCTGACTATGATCTTCATGATTCATGCTCCCTTCCTTGCAGGGTTGCGGTCAACAATGCAATTAAAGTATTTCTCTGGTGGAGGGCTGCGGCCCTAATTTGGTCCGGGTCCTGACGGGGCCTCACTTAAGGATTGGACTGTATTGGTCATTGGGGGGGTGTCTCTGATACCTAGTGAACTAAGACTGGGGTGGTACTTGGGTAGTCAGTGGATTGATGCCAGGGTGGGAGGTGGTCACTCCGCATTTGTGGTAGGACTTTAGACATGGACTGTTGGGATTTAGGCTGTTGTCCTGGCAGCATTTATGGAGTGGACTTACAGTATGGTTTGTTATGGTTCTTTCACTGTATATCCGGGGTGGGGGTTGGGGGGTTTGGAGGGTTTGACTGGCCAAGTTTGTCAATGTCTGAAGTTTATTCAACAGTGCAGGTATAAGGGCGAGATGTGCAATATGTCTTTTCCTTGTCTTACCATGGTGGGGTGGGACACAGGGGGAGGTGTTCGGTTGGGAGGGAGAGCAACTCAGTATCACTATGGGTCATCAAATTAACATGTTGACATGGAATGTCAGGGGGTTAAAGAGCTACACCAAACGCTATAGGGTACACTCATTTCTAAGGAGGCACAAGGTTCATATTGCATGTCTTCAGGAAACACACATGACTGGGGAGGAAGCACACAAACTGTCCAAGAAGTGGTGGGGTCAAATGTTTTCATCCTCCTTCTCCTCCTATGCGTGAGGTGTGTCTTTATAGGTGGCTCCAGGGGTTCCATTCACCCACATATATAGTGAAGTAGATGTCGTGGGTCGATACGTTATGGTGGAAGGCATGTTGGATGGCTCACCCATCGTTATCCTCAATACATATGCACCTAACACTGATGATCACTCCTTTTATACTAGAATACCTGAGATTTTGGGGGACAGTGTGGATGTGCCTTTGGTCTGGGCAGGGGATTACAATTGTGTATTGCACAGTGAACTGGACCACCTTTCGCCGAAGCTGGGAACTAAGCCCTTGATGGTGAAATCTCTTATGGAAGTGATGACACATTTAGGGCTATGGGACAGTTGGAGGGAGTTGCACCCTGAGGGCAGGGAACACACTGGTCATTTCAGAACACATAATAGGCATACCCTATTGGACAGGTTTCTGCTGGATGGTCTCAATAGCTTGCAAGTACTGGATGTTACACATATGGGTAGGTTCTTATCCGATCATGCACCAGTGTGGTTACAGTTACAATGGGGTGCAGTGGCCACCTGTCTAGAGTGTAGTTGGCGTATGCCTGAGGACTTCCTCACTGATGCAGGGTGTGGTGAAAGGGTGGGTGAGGCCATTAAACAGTACATGGAATTGAATTGGAACATGACACTGTCTAGGGGCCTGGAATGGGAGTCTATGAAGGCAGTCATATGGGGGAGTGTATAGGCATGGCGTGCTAGGTACGCAGACAATTGGAGTGGGAACTTACAGAACTGGAGGAGAAATTGGGGGATTTGCAGCAGCGGTTACCGAACACGAGAATGGCTGAACGGGAGGAACTCAGGTTATACAAGGAGGTTAATAGTTGTTGGGATACTTTAAGCCTGATCACACTTAGAGGTTATAGGCAGCGACTGCAACGGGAGGGAGATAAATCTGGAAAGCTCCTGGCGTGGATTCTGAAACAGTAGGTGGAGGCCCCTCCTATTTTGCATATTAGGAATGCTGACGATGAAATGCTCACAAAACGCACGGACATTCTACGGGAATTGGCTGCGCATCTCCAAAGGGTGTCGAGGTCTGGTGCTGTACTACCCCAGGAGGGTGTGGAGGGTTTCTGACGCAGATGCGGCTTCTGTGCTTGGGCTTGGAGTGTAGGTATGCTCTTGAGACTGCGATTACGGTACAGGAGGTGAGTGAAGCAGTGGCTGCAATGACTTAGGCCAAATCACCCAGTAGTGATGGTTTTCCTGTTGAGTTGTAACAAACGTTTTCCTTGTCTCTACGGGAGAAGCTCCTGGAGGTCTTTGAGGAAGCTTGAGTGCGTGGTATGTTGCCAGACACCATGCATCAGGGTATTGTATGTCTGATGCTCAAGTCGGGGGGGACCTTGGTGACCCCTCCTCATATCACTCATTTACCATGTTGAATAGCGATGTCAAGATACTTCGTAAGATTCTAGTCACCCGGCTCCGTGGGATGATTCAGGGTCTAGTGCATGAGGATCAATGTGGGTTTATCCCTGGTCATAGTATGTGCTATAATTTGCATCACTTAGCACATATTCTGCACGAAACCGATGATGTGGAGACTGAATTGGCGCTAGTGTCCTTCGATTTGGAAAAAGCCTTTGACACAGTTGAGTGGGATTACCTTTTAGCGGTCTTGCAGGGCATTGGGTTTGGCCCCAGTTTCTGCGCTTGGGTGCAGTAACTGTATAATGCTCCTACTGCACAAGTACGGGTGGGGGGGGAGCTCTCGAACACCTGGGAGATTGGCAGGGGCATGAGGCAGGGATGCCCGCTCTCGTCTCTTTTGTTTGCTCTGGCGGTGGAGCCACTACCGATATGGCTTCGAGAGGAGCTGGAACCATGGGGGATCCAGGTGGGACGGTCCACACAATGGAGAGTGTCTCTCTTTTACTGACGCTCAGGATTTGTTTGATCTGGGCCGCAGTCAATTTCTGCAACATGCAAAACTCGAGTATGTGGCACGTGAGATCTGGAGTGGTTTCCTGGTCGCCCCTGGGCATCTTCGGTGTTGAACGGTCTGATTAACTGGGGTGAGGGGATGCAGTTGATTACCTGGTTTTATAAAGCCCTTCGGGAGGATCGACCAGGGGTGATAAGTGTGGGACGCAGGGCATGGGAGTCTGACCTGGGGGAACCCATAGCGGATGCTGACTGAGATTTGTCTTTGGTGCGTACGGTATCATGTAATCATAGGTTTAAGTTGTTGCATTTTAACTTTGTACATAGAATGTATCTCACACCCAGTCGACTAAACAGGATCGACCCGAACCGCAGAGCGTGCTGTCCTAGGTGTGGTGCGTTTGGTGCTTCCTCTGGACTTGCAGGGCGGTATATAACTTTTGGCAGGAAGTGGCAGCAACGATTGAGGAGGCCACGGGATTGGGGTTAGATGCAACGCCGATGACCTGTATCTTGGGAGTGGTGCAGAAGCTGTGTGGTTGGAGCATTCCATATAAATTGGCACAGCTAGCGCTGGTACTGGTACTGGTCAAGTGTAGAGTAGCAATCGGTTGGATGAGCTCCTGGAACCCAATGATCTCCAACTGGATACAGGATTTACTGGAATGGGGGGCAGCCGAGGAGCAGCATATGCGCTTGACACGAAGAGATGAGAGGGCACTCGCTGATGTTGCGGCTAGGGGAACCTTGTTGGAACGGTTTACTGGTGGGGAGGACATAAGCTCTATAAGCAGCACAGAGGATGAGGGGGGTGGGGGACACACATCGTGTCCTCTGAGCAGGTGGTGGCCAACTGTGGTTTCGACACGTTCCTATTTGCATAAGCTGTCTAATGTCTGGTCTCATAATGATCTGGGCTGGGATCGTGGGATGGAGGGTAATGTCAGTACAGTGGTTGTGACTCTCTCATGACTTGAACTCTGTTGTAAACGGCCCTCTGGTACTCTTATGCAATGATGCTGTATTGTCTTGCTATAAGCTGCAATGTAATGTATGTTCTTGTTGGTTTCAACTTAATAAAGACAGTTTTTTTTTTTTTTAAGTGAGTGAAGTGCTTTCTAAGGTTTGGGAAAATACCCTTGCTAAATATGTATATTTTGTAGCCACCTCCACAGACCTGCAACCCACCTTCCAGTCAAAGGGGCGGTACCGTCTTTTCCTTCTAAAAAAAATACCACCTTAGTTTTGGTAATAATTATTTTCAAAACGTTTTCCTCAGCATATTCAGACAGCGAGACCATCCATATTACACTGGAGGCTAATGGGAGTAAGGTAAACAAGCATTTTCAATGCAACAGGGCTCGCATTTGCTCAAGTTAGAGCTATTTGGGTTGTAAACTCGTAACCAGACTTTTCTTGACACAAATTCAAAGAAAAAAAAAACACAGCGCGATCGCGATATGTAAAATGCAGCGCGATCGCGCTGAAATTGAAAACGTAAAAACGGAGTGCGATTGCACTATGTAAACCCCAGCGCGATCGCGCCACGGGGATAGTCATCGTGCCTCGAATGTTCCAGGAATATTCAGAGCAATGTAGGTTTGCCATTGCATGCTGATCTACTGAGAACCATAGTGGACCGCTCAAGCCTGATGTTTTCCCCGATGGGGTCCATCCTTTAGTATATGGAGGGTTCCTGTTAATCTGATATCCCCTATTATGGGTCTCTAATTGCTTAAGGATTAGGTACGTGTCATGGTCCTGATGAATCGCACTAGATAATTTTTGACTAACCAGTGAGAACATGTTGACCTATTATACAGAGTAACACAGGGGATCCTGTGTGTACTTTCACAACCTTCCATTGAGAGACTTAGTGATTAAATTACTTTTTTCCTTTTGGAGAGTTTAGACATCATTTTGTTATCTCCCCACATGTCGTTTTTAATCATGTCAGAGGTATCAATATTATAATAAATTGTAATTTTTACCTCTATTCATTTTTAACTACCTTTATACCAATCCTAGATTATTTTGTTTTTGACCGGTTGTTCATCATTTACAAAAGATCTCCGGCAAAGAGCCCCCGTGTGGGGCCCGTCAGGCATTGCAGCGCCGGCCTGACGAGGAGCATAGCCCTATGATGAAGCATGTCACCGAAAGGTGAGTGAGGGCACTTGCTTCAAACAAATTGATTTTCCACCAACCTGAATATAGAACTATCATTTTGAAAGAAACCCTTTTTTGGAACTGTGTATATATACTATTTTGATTTGATAACTCCTAACTATAACATGCATGGAACGTTTGTTTTTTTCAGTGAATTCCTTTTATATGGGCGAGCGCAAAGCACTCCGTCCATAAACTAATCTCTCTTTGGGCTTCAAAACACACCCAGGTCACATCAGTCTCTTTCATTGGTTCCTGTGCTTGCTCTTTAAAATCTGCTTGCTTTCATTTGTGAAAGGTATGCATACGTCATGCCTTTTCCGGTGTTTAGCCCGCCTACACAGCACCGGTAAACTACTAGAAACATACGTGGCACGATGTTTTGAGCCTGGTTTCTGGACTACTTTATCTGTTAATTTTCCCCGCAGCGCGATCGAGCTGGGGTGTACATAGCGCAATCGCGCTTCGTTTTTTCGTTTTCAATTTCAGCGTGATTGCGTTGCATTTTACATAGCGCGATTGTGCTGTGTTCTTTTTCTTTTAATTTGTGTAGCAAGAAAAGTTAGGTTAGGAGTTTACAACGCAAATAGCTCCAACTCGAGCAAATGCGAGCCCTGTTGCATTGAAAATGCTTGCTTTTTTAATCCCAGTTCCCAACTAGAACGCCCCTGTAACTTGATTTTTTGAGTGAATTTAAATTGTATTTTGGAACTATAATCTGGATGGTTTCAAAATGGTTGTGTGAGTGCTTATGTAGGTTGCTAAGTAGGTGTCTGAGTAGGTGTATGGGTCTGTCAGAGAGTGTGTGAGATGTGTTGGGAGTCTGTGAATGGGTGCATAAGTCTCTGAGTAGGTCTGTGAATGAGTACATGAGTCTGTGAGTGTGTGCCTGAGTCTGGCTTGCTGTGTGTGTGGGTGCATGAGTCTGTGAGGGGGTGCTTTAGTGTTTCAGTGGCTATGCGAGTGGGTACATCAGGGTATGAGTGTGTCTGTGAGTGCGTAGATGAAGGTCTGAGTGGGTCTCTGAGGGGGTGCTTGAGGGTCTGTGAGTGGATGCCTGAGGGTCTGAATGGGTCTGTGAATGGGTGCATCAAGGTCTGAGAGGGTGTGTGAGTGGGTGCCTGAGTGTCTCTATGGGTCTGTTAGTGAGTGTGTCAGTGTTTGAGTGCGTCAGGTGTGTGAAGATCTGAGTGGACCTGCGAGTGGGTGTAGGAGTTAAAATGTGGGTCTGTGAGTGGGTGATTGAGAGTCTAAGTGGTATGTGAGTGGGTGATTGGGAGTCTAAGTGGTATGTGAGTGGGTACATCAGTATATTAGTACATCTGTGAATGCGTGCATGAGTGTCTGACTGGCTCTGTCAGTGGGTATGTGAGTGCCTGAGTTGGTTTGTGAGTGTATTCATGAGGGTCTGAACGGGTCTGTGAGTGGGTGTGTATCTGAGTGGGTCTGTGAGTGGGTGCATGTCTGAGAGGGTTTGTGATTGGGTGCATGTCTGAGAGGGTTTGCGAGTGAGTATGTGAGGGTCTGAGTGGGTGGAGAGGGTCTGAATGGGTCTGTGAGAGGATGCATGAGTTTCTGGGTGCTAATATGAGTGAATGAATTAGTTGTTTTTGCTCGTATTCGTGAATTCATTCCAACGTCACACAGGGTCGCGCTGAGCGACGCAGCGTATTCGTAAATATTGCACGTTGTGAGAAAATAATTTTCTGTTCATAATTGCACTCTCAAAGACCCCCATTGTCAATTTTCATATTATTTTTCAGCCCCGGGGACCATGCCCTATTACCTAAAATGGCGGCCGCAACTTTGACAGGTTGCGGCCAGCCAATCACAGCATTCCCAGTCTTGCGCACGTTAACAAATGTGATGTAATCGCAGCAAGAACGTCAAGACGGAGCCTCGACCCTAGATATACAAATGTGTTTCCCCTTTGATAGCTCAAAATCTACTGTACGGATTTACACCAAATATCCAAAAATGTAATTTGTGTACTGAAACCTGCCTTTCTGCCAAATCTCGTGTACTTCTGTCCTGCAGTTCAAGCTGTAGTTGTGTTCAAAAGCACCAGCACACTTTTTTCTGGAAAATTTTGTGAAGATTCGTCAAATGGTGCCAAAGATACAGGCAAGTCAAAAAACGCTTTTCCTATGGAAACATTATCCTAACTATAATTGGCTACTGGCGAATGCCAGTAGGTAAGATAAACACAAACAGATATATATATATGTATATATATATATATATATATATAGACTGTTTAAGGTAACTTCATAGAAACATTTAGCTTTATCTGCAGTTTTTTGTTTTAACGTACATTTGAACAGTAGGGCATGGATTTTATTTGGGGTACAAAATAAGAATTTGTGTAAATGTCGTTTGGAAAACCAGTAATGGCATTTCTGAAAGCTGGATTTAAGCAGACTGCGTCTTGTCATGTGATAAAAAAAAAAGAGTAATAAAATACCCTGTTTTATGCATGATAATAGTGCATTTGTGTATTACCAGTGTATCTAACCCCTCGATTGCCCAGGACGTAACAGTTACGTCTTGCTACCAGCCATCAGGGGAAGCGCTAGCGCTCTCCCCGGAGGGCCTGGCACCACCCTCCCCTGGGCAGGGATGGAAGGGGAATCGCTTCCCCTCCCACCCCCGCATTAACAACCGCCATGGCATATGATGACGTCAGCGCACGACCGCGCTCTGACCTCATTAGAGGCTGCTCCCACCATGATATAAGCTCCAGCACAGATCGGGGGAGGAATGCTTCAACAAGGAGAAATGCTTTAGCATTTCTCCTCCAATCATGTGGCGGGAGCGAGAGAGGCATTCTGCCCACCAGTGCGTAGATGGGGCAATTACCCCTGATCCACTCCCGGGGAGGGGTGTGTAGAGGGGGGGGGATGCGAAAGCCTACTAGAAGCCGGGGAATCTAAAAAAAATCAATTAAAAACAGGTAGTATTGTATTTGATAATTTTGATGTGTCCACATAGTGTTTTGGGGCATTTCCTGTGGTGGACACTAGGCCTACCCACACAAGTGAGGTACAATTTTTTGTCTGGAGATCTGGGGGAACACTGGGTAGAAGGAAGTTTGTGACTTCCCTCAGATGCCAGAACGTTGCAGCACCAAAATGTGAGGAAAAAGTGTTTTTTTACAGGTTTGCTAAGTTTTCTTAGGTGGCGGATGAGCTAGAGGCCAAAATCCACAGCTAGGCACTTTGCAAAAAACAGCTGTTTTCTTTGGGAAAATGTGATGTGTCCATGTTGGGTTCCTGTCGCAGGCACTAGGCCGACCCACACAAGTGAGGTACAATTTTTATTGGGACACTTGGGGGAACATAGAATAGAAGAACAAGTGTGATAGTCCCTTGTCCTTCTTAACACTTTTTCCTTCCAAATGTAAGACAGTGTGTAAAAAAGAAGTCTATTTAAGAAATGCACTATAATTCACATGGTAATATGGGGACCCCGGAATTCAAAGATGTGCAAATAACCACTGCTTCTCAACACTTTATCGTGGGCCCATTTTGGAAATACAAAGGTTTTCTTGATACCTATTTTTAACTCTTTATATTTCAGCAAATGAATTGCTGTATACCCGGTATAGAATGAAAACCCACTGCAAGGTGCAGCTCATTTATTGGCTCTGGCTACCTAGGGTTCTTGATGAACCTACAAGCCATATATAACAACGCAACCAGAAGAGTCCAGCAGACGTAACGGTACATTGCTTTCAATAGTCTGACATCGCAGGAAAAAGTTACAGAGCAAAACGTGGAGAAAAATGGCTGTTTTTTTCACATCAATTTCATCATTCATTAAGCTTTATTTCGGTAATAAAAGTACCATAAAAGCTCATTCTACAGTACACACTTAGGAATAAAAAGAGCTATAATATAAAACACTTTAACTAAAAAAATATTCAAGAAGAACGATTAGAAGTGCAAAGTGCAAAGTGAAAAATTCTAAATCGAGATCAAGGATAATAAGGATCCACCAATGTAAGGGAAGGAGAATATAAAAACCTTCACCCATTAAGCTTAATAGACAGAAAATAAAAAGCACAATATGACAATTTTAAAATCAAATATTCCCTATGAAAGCAGCATGTCCAATTTTCTCTACAGACTTAAACTTGTTTTGGTATAATACATTGCAAGCTGCCCCTTAAATGTTTTGCTCTTACGTGCCAAATTCCCTCTAAGAATCTGGCCAAAGCACATACCGCAACACCATGGGTATTCGTTTTGCAGATCCTTAGAGTTAGAAGCCGGTTGTTAATACCCATGGTTCTACAAAGGGGTATGATCCATTTGATCCGCTGTTTAGCATATGAGGGGCAATGAAATAACACATGAGCAATACATTCAGGTAACCCGCAGCCCATTGGGCATTGGTCTTGTTGGTTATTCTGTATGGACCACCTGCAAGTAAAGGTACCTAAAGGTAACAATCCCAACCTGAACCGGATATAAAATGCACGTGCTCGGGGAGATAAAATCAAGTCCATGTAATTTTCAAATTCATAATGGCATTTGACTATCGTAAACCTATCTGTCAAGCTCGACGAAGACACCTCGGCTACCTTTCTTGTTTTTAAGTTTAACCAATATGCATCCTTAACCAGTTGTGCCGCATTTTTTGGAAGACCGTAAGGGTCTATCCAAAACTGGGCCAACCCTAAATTGGTCAAAAAAAATTCAACATGGTTACACCAAGGAATTTTTCTTATTATGTGTGTACTCAGCAGGGCATTCAGCCATGTTCTATATGGGCCGTAGATATCCAAGGACCAAATCCTGATCCAATACAGTATTGGTCTTAAAGCGGCTATATGGGGATCAATTTCAATATTTGTTATTTCAGCTGTTATTTTCTGTAGGAAAACCTTGTAGGATCTATACAAATGACCCCTTGGTGAATTCAGAATTTTGTATACTTTTCAGAAATGTTTGGCTGTCTGAGATCCAGCATTGGTTTCACATTCATTTCTGTCACTAACTGAAAGGAGGCTGAAAGCAACAAAAAAAAAAAGTAAAAATGGGGTATGTCCCAATAAAATGCCGAAATTGTGTTGAAAAATGTGGTTTTCTGATTCAAGTTTGCCTGTTTCTGAAAGCTGGGAAGATTGTGATTTTAGCACTGCAAACCCTTTGTTAATGCGATTTTCAGGGGAAAAACCACAAGCCTTCTTCTGCAGCCCTTTTTTCCCCAATTTGTTTTTTAAAAAAAAGAATTTTTCGCTGTATTTTGGCTCATTTCTTGGTCTCCTTCAGGGGAGCCCACAAACTCTGGGTACCTCTAGAATCCCTAGGATGTTGGAAAAAAGGACGCAAATTTGGCGTGGGTAGCTTATGTGGACAAAACATTATGAGCCTGGCAGTGAAAGAGGGTGAAAGAGTTCTGCTCATACTGCCTTTTATTAACAAGACAATTGAGAGATAAAAAAACAAACAAACAAAAAAACCAACTTTGTGTTCCTGTTGGGAAGGGCTTACTAAAGATAACTTGTTCACTTAAGGTTACGACCTCAGTGATGATGGTTATAAACTCAATGATGGTGTTTTAATAAAGACTTTTTATTCCATGCACATCTGTTTAACATTTTGTACAGACTCTTTGCAAACAAAATAAAAATACTCTCACAAAACCTTAGTAGTTCTTTGTGTATCCAGAATGTTTTTGTAGAAAGCAGGCACATAATCCCTCTGAGCTGCAGTGGATATTTGTTTAAGACAGACTGGTAGAGGAAAATCAGTTCTGCACCAGTTGACCTACAGACATGGACGGTGGATGGAAACAAACAAGCCTTGGCAAAGCCATAGGTCTCGCCTCTGTAATGCCTTTTGGCGAAGTTGTACAGTTTCGGGGAGATGTGTTTGGAAGCAAAATATTTTTCTCTGATGACATACAACATCTGAAAAAAAAAGTGTGAAGATAAGTGCACGCATGTGTGCGTCAGTGGAATCAGATTGGTGCCATTTGCTCCATTTTTTATTTGCTGATCCAAAATGCTGGATGTAATATGGATCAGTAAATAAAATAATTAATTTTTAGCAGGAAAGAGTGAAATAAACAAGCATTTGTTCGAGTTAGAGCTATAGGCGTTGTAAATTCCTAACTGGACTTTTCTTGCCATGTAAATTAAAAATGAAAAGTAAAATAGTTGACATAAGCGAGCCCATTCAAAGCGCCATGGCCCCTATGAGCATGAGCGTGAAGGAGAGACACAAAAAGAAAAAAGTTTGCTCGCAGTCAAACATATCTGGAATTGTGTAATTATCCATGTAACGGGGTAGTCTGCAAGGTGGTAACAAAACCACCCCAAGGAGGGACAAACATAAAGCATTTACCAATGATAAAGATTTTTGAAAGGCAAGCCCATGAACAAGTGAAAGTGATAGGCATGCGGTGGGCGTGGTTAAAAGACACCATACTTACAACAGGTGAAAACACGCGCTCAACCTAAAAAGGACCGCAGGGTGGGGGCAAAGGAGAAGTAGGTGGGACGAATGAGAAATGATCAGTGCACGAGGTAGAGCGCATCTCAGTGGTGGAGGGATAAGCCCATGAGAGGGTGCACCACACAAGGGTGACAGAAACACATGAAGTGGATGGAGAAACACACAGGTGAGAGAAAACACAGCATGTCAGAGAAGCACACAAGAAACAATGAGCACTGAGTGGCAGGCAACTTTTGGAGCATATGAGGGAGAGAGGGAGACAATTGTAAACAAATGCATTCTCACAGAGTGCCTAATAAAAATTACATAATTCCCTCAAAGTGAACTATGAAAGGTCAATAGTAAACCAAATCAAGAGGACAGTAAAGAGGTTAGACTCTATGGACAAGAAATGTCTCCTAATAAGATGTTAGCAAATGAGTTCGATAAAGTCAACTGATGGTAAGCGATGGATAAAGGTGGCAAGAAGCCTACTAAGTTCTTGGTAAGCCAACAACAGGTGTTTTTCAACCAGTTTGCGGTGAATGGTAGGTGAGACCTAGAAAGGACTAAGGCATTGGAGAGGAGCTTGAGGTTTAGCAGTAGTGGAAAACAGAAATACATTCCTTAGTGTGTGTGTGTGTGTCTGCACCCAGGACATGCAGAAGTGACTCCAAGGGCTAGTTTTGCTGGCCTCCTATTCAGACCCACAGGGACATAACAGGCTCCCACCATCATGAACCTGCTCCTGGACCCTGCCCGAGTGAGCCTTGACCTACACACACCTACACCCACCTACACCTACACACACACCTACACACACACACACACACACCCCTCCATCTTCTCATACCAAGTAAGAGGGTCGACTGCACGCTCTAAGGGAGAGCTCTGTAATCCCCCCTGTGATTCGTCAGCATACTGGTCCCCTGCTGCAGTCTGGTGGCTGTTGGCAGTGTGGTGCTAAGAACAGAGATGGGCGTAGGGTTGCAATGTGCAGCCGAATGACAGGAAGGACGAGTTCTGGAGGCATCAAGAAGGACACTAGGTTGATATGTACCCGGCTCCCTACGACGTAAAACAAAGACAGACTTCTATGCACTGTGTACTATAGCTGCTTCAATGGGCAGCGAATCAGGGAACAACTGAGCGGAGGAGCATGGCACTGCAGGTATGAGCATGAGTGAGGTAGCAATGTGGAACGGCTTACATGCCCTCAACCTAGCATGACACAGAAAGCTCAGGCTGGACAGAGGGGGATAATGGTTGCTGTGGACACTGAGGCAATACCTGAAACAGATCCCCAGAGCCCAACTGCAACCTGCATAGTGCACAGAGAGTGGTTTAATATCTAGGGAGGACATGGCTGCAGTCAGAGTGTTCTTGGGGGACCCTGCAGTCTTTTGATAAACTGCTGTTGGCCCATCAACAGTCGGATGGAGTGCCCACCCCCCAGCAGCATCCCTTTGCGGGAGGCCCGCATACTGTGACCAGAGAGCCTAAGTGCAACCACATGTCTGATCAGGAGGGGTTGTGCTATACGGTGAGCAACACTCCAATAGCTATAGCAGTTGCACATAGCCTTCTGCCATACTGTGGTGCATGGCCTGGACCAAAGGGGTGCATTGGGTTGCTTCTCAGTCTCCTCCCCCACATTCCTGCAGGCGAGACGGCTAAAGGAAATGTAGCCATAGGGCACGTTAGGGGTGCAAGGCAGTGACAGCAGACCTGGATGGATCAGTTTACAGGTGCTGCAAAAGTCAATGTCCGGCAGGCTGGTCAGGGTGATGATCAGGCATAGCCGGCAACACTGGAGCCTTCAGGTGCTCAGAGCCTGACAGCCATCGAAAGCTCAAAGCATGTGCTGGCATATAAAATGGACTCCATTTCGATAGAGGTGAACCTGCTGGCAACAGATTTGCGGAAAGTAGAAGAACATTCCCTGGCAAGAGAGGAAAAGGTGGAGAGACTGACCAGGGAAGAGTGCAATTTACAGACCACGGTCTGGGCGATGTCAGAGAAGACGTAGTACCTGGGAACCCGGATGGAGGATGCAGAGGATCAAGTGAGAAGGTGTAATCTGCACTCCCTAGGATTTCCAGAACGGCAGAAGGGAGACCGGCTGGGGACCTTCTTGGAGAAATGGCTTACAGATGTCTTGGGCCCAAGATTTTTATTGGCATTTTCAAGTAATAAAAAGAGCCAGAGTGAACTAATCAAAAAACGCCTCAATTACAAGGGACTGTGTGCTGAAGTGAGTCTGCAAATATGGAAACCTACCCTTAGAGGGACACCCCATCAGAATTTTTCTATACTACACTTTGAAGGTACAGGAGTAATGATGAAGCAGAAACTGCGCAATTTGAACATTTAATATATGCTCCTTTTCCCAGCAAAAAATTGCTGAGTGGGGATCAGACTTTTTTTTTTTTTGGCAACCTAAGGAGGTGTGGGACTGGTGGGAGACCTGGGCTGGGTCAGCCGGCCCCTGGAGCTGGGTGGGATGCCAAACACCCCTCAAACCCCCCTCACCGCTCACCAACAACCCCCCCTCCGCGCTCAACCCCTCCCCTCCAAGGATAGCAGAAAACAGAGCCATCCCAGCAAGTCAATGGAAAAAAGATGCTAGGGGATTCCGCAGCACAGTGGCAGATTCCAAATTATGGTGAAACCAGATGGCACATTGGATGCTACTGATAGGAGGGCATAGAAAGGCCAGAGGGTCCGGACACTGAAGGTCAAACTCCTGCTGAATAAGAAAGGAGGCCTGGCCTCACGGGGTAACACTGGACTTCTCAGGGCCCATATTGTACGCTAGAGGACATAGCTGTACTTTTGTTTGTATGGTGGTAAGGGGCCTGATGCCTATAGAATGCCCACGTAATGACAGTCATATGCTGCAATGGGGCACATATGATTTTGGGGAGGAGGAACGCCGCCTGCTTTTGCTTTGTTTTTTCATATTGTTTAAATTGATTCAACCTATCTTTCAGTTGCCACACTACACCTACACACTTTGGGATACTTTTAATACCCGAGCTTCCCGCTCAGGACCCAGCACCACTAGGGACGGAGCTATGGCGATTGGGCTTGCAATCGCACACTGTTTTATGGCTGTTGTTGGTGGGTTTCTGCCAATAAATGAGTGCTTGGTGTGGTATGGGGGGCTGGGGGTGGCCGATGCCACACAGAGGGGAGGGTTTAAGGTGACACACTGTGCTAGATGATAGGGGGAAACATCATACACTTACATATGCTGGGTGGTAAGGAGGGGCTGGGATGGTTTGGGGGGGCAGTTCAAGTTGAATGTTTAATGAGATGGGTACTAGTGATGCACGCAGGGCACATGGGTGTGGCGTAGGAAGCATGGGACATAGGGGACTCTTGATCAGGAGGACCTCATGCGCGTGGGAGGACAGGTCAGGTACGTTGTGCTTGCCCATGAAATATGGCCGTAGAAACATGCACAGTATCCTGGAATGTGCGGGCCTACAGGACTACACTAAGCGCTATAGGGTCTATACATACCAGCGACGTTATAGGGCGGGCATCGCATTCCTAAAGGAGACTCACTTAATGGACGCAGAGGCAGAGAAGCTCAGAAAGAAGTGGAGGGGTCAACTGTATTTCTCCACCTTCTCGGCTTATGCTTGGGGAGTGGCCCTCTAGGTGGCACCAGAGGTCTCCTTCTGATTCAGAGAGGTTGATGCCGACACAAAGGGTTGCTTTTTGCTGGCTAGGGTCAATTGGATGGCTGAGATGTGTCTCTCCTCAATGTTTAAGCACCAAATGGAATGATAACATGTTTTTTTCTGGAAGGTGTTTGAGGTACTTGCATCACATGCTGCTACCCCTCTCATTAGGGCAAGTGATTTTAATTGCATATTGGATGTTGAATTAGATCAGTCACCTCCGAAGATCAACACCAAATGCGGGATGACAAGAACCTTGATGGAAGTCAGAGCAAGTCCTCCACCTCACTGGCCAGCAGTATACCTTTGACTCCTCTATCCACAATAAGTATAGGTCACTTGACAGGATGCTGCTTTCCCACTCGTTGAGTAGATTTGTGAGGAAGGTAGAACATCTGGGCCATTATCTGTCAGATCATTCCCAGGTCCTGTTGGAGTATGCCTGGACTATGGAGCCTTCTCTTATATCCACGTGGCACCTCAGTCCTGAGGGATTCATCCTTCTGCGCTGCTGTGGGGCGTGAAGGGGGTAGTCTTTGAAGCATTACCTGGAAATGAACTGGGGGGGCCACGAGAGCCACTGAGTGGGAAGCTCTTAACGTGGTAATTTGTGGACAATGCATGACAAAAACATAAGGTATAGCAGGACAGCTGCGCAAGGACCTCCATGGCCAGGAGGAGAAGTTAGGGAAGCACCACTGTAGCGAATTATGCAGCTCATGACAAAACCCATGAGCTACTGGAGACGAGGAGGGAAAAAGCAGTCTGGAAAAGAGTTGATAAATTTACTGACAGGACTACAGGCAACGGCTCCATGGAGACGAGGATAAACCAGGTAAGTTTTTGGCCTGGCTGTTGCACTGTGAATGCTTTCTAGGGGCAATCATGATGCTGAATGATGAGGAGGGGGAGCAGGTAGTGACTTAGAAAGCAGTTAATGTCACCCTCCTGCGATACTTCGCCACTCTGTATCGTACAACATAAAGGGCTCTACCTGAGACCTTTTAAGAGCAGCTGCCTTGAGCCACAAGGAACAATTAGCGGTTCCATAAAATGATCTGACAAGGGAAGAAGTGATTGAGGTTATGAAAGATATGCCTGGAGGTAAAATGCTGGGATCAGATGAACTGTCATCTGAATTATGTTATGCCTATATGGGAATGCTAGTGGACAAACTGTTTGAGGTGTTCAGAGCTATTAGGGAGAGGAGGACCTTCCGCAGTCCATGGGCGAGGTGATCATAGTGATGTTTCCAAAACTGGATCATGATCCCACACAGCTGGGAGCCTACTGACCTCTGTCTACAATGAACACTGATGTAGAAAGTGTTGACTAATCTTCTAGCAAACAGACTGAAAGGAGTGATTGGCTCCTTTTTGCACAAGGATCAATGTGGGTTTATAGTCTCCATAAACACCCTTATGAATATTCGGAGACTTAAGCATACTAAGCATTCTGTTAAGGGTACTGCAGCAGATGTGGCCTTGATAGACTTGGACAGATAAAAGGCGTTTGACGTGGTGAGCATGCAAGCAGTTCTTGCCAAAGTAGGATATAGCTCAAAGTTCTTGGGGGGGGGGGGGGTAAAACTGTTATACACCAGGCCAGTTTCTCGAGTCTGATCAGGTATGTGTATCTCCGAGAAATGAGACATTGAGCAGGGTACCCAATAGGGTTGCCTCCTTTCTCCTCTCCTATTTGCATTGGCTATGGAACCTTTGGTGGAGCATTCACGCATCACGTTGAGAGAGTGGGGGGGTCCAGGCAGGGGCCAAGCTGCATACAGTCTCACTGCTTATGAGGTGCTACTGCATTTATAGTGGCCTGAGGTGGCAGTGCTAACACTGCTGCGTGAGCTAGAGAAATTTGAGAGGGTTTCCGGGTTAGAGGTGAATTCTGACAAGTCATTGGTCTTTCCGCTGGCCAGTTTCATGAACAGATTGCGAGAATTACTCACAGCACTGGGGCTAAGATGGGAAACAGACAGGTTCCGCTATCTGTGCATACAAGTTGTCCATATGGCTTGCAGGGTTTAGTAGCTTTTTGGAACAAACTCCTGCTATTGGCTGCAGGCTGAACAGCATTTGCAAAAATGGAGGTACTGCCCCAGTGCCTGTATGTATTAGAAAATGTGCTGTGTGAGATGCCACAGATCACCTTTAAACAACTAGAAAGTCTTCAAATCGCTCTGGTCTGGGCAGGCAAGAGATGCAAAGTGGGACTCCATGTCTTCAAGAGAGATTTGGAATTGGGGGACTGAGACACCAAAACTTGGAGTTCTATGAACTAATATTTAGTAGGCCAGCTACAAAATGCGGCCACCTGGTGTACAGAGGGCGATAACTGGGAAAAGCAACTACTGGCGGGCATCCCAGGAAAGGAAAGTCTGTCAATTTCTTTAACTGCAGGTACACAACTCAATAAACTTAGCCCACAAGTGGTTCAGTTGGCAGTGAGAGCATGGGGGAGGACCGTTAAAGAAGTGCTGCGCAGTCCCCCTTTCTCTCGGCATTTGACGATATGGTGGCTAAAACCCTTCAGCAACATTGACAAGCACATGGTCATGGCGCGGTGGAGACATAGAGGGTGTGGAACATTGGGAGATCTATACTCAGGAGATCAGTGCATTACATTTCAGGAAGCTCAAGAATACTTTGCAATAGGCCCAGGACAGTTCCGACAATTTGCCACAATAACAAAAACTCCCAGAGAAATGTTGACAGATTTCCTGAATACACCACAGGTGTCACATGCACTGGATAGGGCTCTCCCCGACGTTTGGTATCCCGACAATACGCACCCCTCAGACAAAACAGAATAAGAAAAGAGCTGTCAGTGAGACACTGTTGGGAAGAAGACTTAGCGGAACCCATGACAGACAAGAAATGGAAGGGAGCATGTGCAGTGGTCAGGGGAGTATCTAGCACTGCTTGCTTTAAGCTGGCATATTTCTATGTCCTACAACGAGCATACCTCTTGCCGGTGAGACTAAAGAGAATGTACCCGGACAGGTGTGACAGATGCCCTAAATGTGGCACACATAGGGCAGATTTGATACACATGATATGGCACTGCCAGCACTTATATTCATACTGGAGAGCAGTGGTGCGCACACTCTGGACAGTCACTCATACGACACTTGAGTAAAGCATGATACAATGTCTACTGAACACTTTTGCATGTCCCAAAAACAGACAAATGCAATATAGAATGACACTACTGGGATTCGTACTTGCAAAGCGTAGGGTAGCTATAGCATGGTTATCTCCAGTATGCCCCATGCTGAGTCAATCAAGGAGGGATATGGAAGAGTGGGCGCTTGTGGTGAAACGTTGTATGCGGGAAGTGAAGACAGACAACAAGGTGGATGAAGATTGTTGGGTGTAGGTTGAGTCGCTAGAGGCGATAACACAGATTTGGGGGAACGGGAACATACAGTTCACACAGGCAGCCATGGCTTATGAGCACACGGTAGAGAACTCATCTTAATGCTGAGACGAGTGAAGATGGGGAGGTGAATGTGAGAGGAGTATTACACTGCTTCTCGCTGATTCCAGAACCTCGGTACCTTCAGGATTATTATTGATGGGGCAGCACTGTACAAATGGAATTCAGTGACCTAAGATGTAATATATTATTGAGAATGCATTATGACCAGAGTTGTGTATGCAGGACGTTATTAATGCTATTATTTGAATACACACTGCAGCCAGATTAGAGTTGAAATTTTAAAAGCATTCTGGGGACCATAGGGCTTAAATCGGAGTAGTCACATGGCTATTTTCAACTTTAAAAAAAAATACAAGAACTATGAAATTAAACTTTTTGCACTTGTGATCAAGGCTATGATGTGAGTCGAAACGTGTCAGATGTGCTGCCTGACTTTATGAGACAATAAATCGCCTGGTGTTTCCTCGAGCTGGGCTTCGTCGTTTTCTTGTGTGGGATTCTTTGTTCCCATTTGGTGACACCACCCTGCATGGTCGGTGGCTCCCATTTACGAAAAGAACTCTGTTGGAAAATACATACATCTCTGCTAAAGATGCAGCCTGTTGCTAAGGCTACATCTGAAGTCCTGGTCACATTTTGATTCTTCAACTGCAAGCCACTCCCTATTTGATTGATAAGACAAATGGCCTTAAGCTTAGCTGGAAACTCATGACGGATATTGAACAAAGCTTATACTGCTTACAGAGGAATACAGTTTGCCAAGACCTCAAGTTACGGGACTTTAGAATAGCACATCGTGTATCTCGGGTTGATCTATCTCTGAAGTAATCCTTGGCAAGTATATGGTGCTCACATTAGATACACCACATATGGTGGCTGACCTCTTACAACAAACTTGCCTTAGGATCACTGGTACTTCTATCAGGGCATTTCTACTTGGTTTCTTTTACAAGCATGTTCATTTACAAGTGAGTCCAGCAATGTTACCATGACCTCTATTAAATCCAATGTCCCCTTTTCCCCCCTCATATTGGCAATAGTGGTAGGCAATTGGGTAGTCTATTATCTGGAACGGGCAGTCGAAATAAGCACTCTGGTAGCTCCAGTGTACTTTGTCCCACCAAGAGCCATTGAGTCATGTGTTTAACTGTTGTATTAACTATTTCAACGCTTCTATTTATCAACTCTTAGTATGGTAACATTGATAACACATTGGTCTTCAGATACAAAGACCAACCATCAAGCCCTGGCATCATGACACTAGGAGATTTTAATGCCAAACTAATTCAGTCACAGAAAATAATCAAAGTTAAACAGATCAAGCACCAATTACCAATTAAGAGAAAGCATAAGGAGGCGATACACTTGTTGTGTAGCCATTTTTGCAAATTAGGCCTGCCGTTGTGCTCTTTAACCTAGATTTGTTTTATTCTAGCTTTGTTATATTATTTTAACAGTAGCCACATTTGCGGCCTTGTTTTATTTTCTCAATCTAGCTGTTCTTCGCCTAGGTCAGCACTGCGTTCTTAAGCAGGACATTTCTTTCACTCTGTGATTTTCTCAAGGCTGCAGTAAGATAGGTTGCCGGTAAAAAGTGGTACACTTTGTCTGCAATGTTCACAGAAACATACACACTCTTACGTGGGGATCCTTTTTTGGAATATCAGCTGTTTTATTATAAAAACACTACTTTGACCCATGTACGTTAGAGGGAGATTCCATCCAGATGACCATGACTGTATGCTGATTCCTTCGATACAGCTGCTTATGTAGACTACAGGCTTCTTGCTCAGGTATGAGGGATGTCGTCTTCCCAGGGGGAACCTGAAGGGCAGAATTAGAGCTTAACATGCTGTGTTCTAACATAGCCTAGGTAGGAACTATCCTTCACAATCTTTAGTGACACAATGGTAGCGTTATTTTTGCATTTTACTCTTCTTATCACAATCTTAATCTAATTGTGCTTCATCGTCCTAGTTATTGCAATACATGCTTTAGTATCTAAGATGCAGTTACTTCAATAAAACCTTATTGAACCTTAGTCTGCCTCTGATTGTCCTTCCATACGTGAGACTAATGTAACTGAGAGAAACGGATGAGATCTGAGTGACCACGATTCCCCTGAGGAGTCATTTATGTTATGCGCCCGGTTGCCCAATCATCCCTGCTCTTGGGTGGAGATGAGGCACTGCTAGTTAGCCGGAACAAACCCGGATTAGGCAGACAGGTGTCAAATGGTGCCGGTTCAGACTCAGTCCTGCGTTGTCCAGGTGATTTTGCCACCCAAATCCAGCAGTCTCATTAGGATAACGAGAAGCTACGTGACACACTGATGAAATACTTAGGTGATTTTTCTGGATGTTTACAGTCTCTTCAATTGTAGTAGGGTGCAATCAATCGACACAGTGACCCCCCCCAAACCTTTAAAGTTAAGGCCACACCTGGCACAGCTATTGAGGTCACCCCTGGTACAACTACTGAAAATAAACAAAGTTAAACAGATGATGCTCCAATTCATCATTAAGAGAAAGCATAAAGACGTGATACACTGCGGAAATATTTATACAATTCTGAGGATGTTTACAGTCCCTTCAATTGTACTAGGGGGCAATCAATCAGCACAGTGCTCACTTCCCCAACCCCTAAAAGATAAGGCCACGGCTGGTATACTTTACAATGTTTTAGTTTAAAGTTTATTCATTCATTTAACAGCCTTCAATTTTACTGAGTGGCACGACGGTGAACATAACATGTTAGAAATAAGTCCTCCCTTGAAGGTTAAATGGGACCTGCCTAAGGTCCTTCATTCATGCCATCATTTGCCCATCATTAACAGTAAGTGTTTAAGACGGCCATTAACGGACTTCCAAGGGTATACTAGGCTTCCTGTCAGGTCTATTCTTAATAGTATGAGCTGCTTAGACAGCTACGTGCTGGAGATATCATTAATCAATTTAAAATCCTGAACAAAAGTGTTGCTGATTTAATGACGTTCAAGTGGTTGAGCACATGCAAACAATGCGGCTTACCGCACAATGCAGAAAGGCTAGAAGGGACTTATGTTCCTTGATTTAGGATATCTTGAGACCCTACGCAAACTGGCAAAAACATACTTGTATACAGGAAGGCAATTTAGATTGCTAACAAAGGCTTGTATAACTAAACAAGCCAAAGTGTGGCTGAAGCCTGTACAGAGACATGGACTGTTGATCTTTCTGGAAATAGGTGGCAGGGGAACAACAACAAATGGTCCTAGTTGTGGCAATAACAGAAAACAACGTGTTCATCCATTTTAGCAGTCTTTATTTAAACTGCCCACAAGGAAATATTACAATACTTGATTAATTTGCCAATGTAGGTCCATGTATCCCACAGGAAATAACTGCACGTAAGGAAAGTATAGAAGCCCTGAAAAGCACAGGTGCAGATGAGGTACAGGTGGAACTCTGCAAGTATAATGTACTATTATGGGCTCCTTGCTGACTGACATATTAAATGCTTTATACAGATCGACTTCTATTCCTGCTTCTTGGAGTTTGCCTGTTTCTATTTCTCAACCATGGAGATTGCTCAAAACCAAGCTGTCTGCCAAGCAGAACCCTATTTAAGTTATTTACTGACAGCAAGAATGGGAAAACAGATCTGGTGCCCTGTACAGAGTGCACCCTGGATTTCATACACGGATTGGTACTAGGAAGTAATGCCTCATCCTTTACTGATTAACAGCAAAGTAAGTAAAAATAAAAAATGGAAGAATTTGTCTGGCTTTTATGGAACTGTCCACAGAATTTGCTCTCGTACACTTCAAAGCTTTAGATGATAATGTTGAAAAATGGGGTGAGTCTAGTGTGGTCTTATTGCTAGAGAGACTGCACTCTAGCCTGCAGCCTGTGGTACATTATGGCATGAAAGGTGAATGAATAAGGTCTTTCTTGCTAATGGGGTGGGGTTCACCAGTGGTGTGCACCGTACTTCCTCTATATAAATGTCTGGGTAAAACATCTACCTGCGGTGGTATCCAATTTCCTCAGGACCACAACAGAAAAGTGCTCCATTATGCTGTATGATGACTGGATCTCAAGAACACCTGCAGGGCTGGAATGGTTAGTGTCAGCATGGGTTCCCTTTATGGAAGGGTTGGGTCTAAAAGACAATATTCCCAAATCAAAGATAATGTACTTCGGTGTAAAGGTTATGAAAATTAGACCTTGCAAGATTAATGGTACCACGAGGGAAGGGATGCTTTCTTGGGGTCCATTTTGATGTTAAATATCCTTGCTTTTCCATAAAACAAACAGTTTCACCAAGGTTAATGCATGGGTATCAGGTTTTACTAGATCACGAGGGGGCATGTGTATTTTATTTATTCTTAAAGTAAATCGGGTGAAAGATTTTGCATCAGCTCTTATGGTGCTGGCTTGCTGAACTATTAAAAGGAGAATTTTCTCCAGACAAAGGGGAATAGGTTTTGCAGGATTTTAGGTCCACCTCAATCAACCACAACTTATTTCATTCATCAGGAATTGGGCATTGATTATTTAGAAGATAACATTAAAGTGTTATACATTTTCAATTTATTTTTTGCAGTTCATTCTGGAATAGATTGAATTAATGAAGCCAACAATCACCTCTGACATAGGACATGAGCAATATCTTGATTGGCTATACAATGTTAGGGAGAGAAATCTCTTGATTAGATTTCAATTTGACCTTACTTCTGGAATTGCTTCCCTTTCCGTTGGGCAGTACCGAGACAATATTAACCTTAATGTATCCATGTGATGGGGTAGAAGTGCACTCCTTTATGCATTTCTTCATTTTTTGTAAATTTTTAACAGTCATCTTAGAGGAAACATTTAATTCCTCTTTAGTTTACTGGGTATCAACAATGTAAAGGTTTTTTATTGTTGAATATCTCACTCTTCACCCATTCAGTTTCAATATTTATAACATTGTTGAGGATACAAATTTTCAATGCATGACTGAAATGCATTCTATTAAAGTAAAATCAATTGGGAATGAGTAATTATAATGTATTTTTAGTAATTTATTTATTTACATTTTTTAGATTATGTTGTGACACTGAACCGTGATTACGCTGTATCAATTAACTAGCTTTTTTCATTTTCACATTAATTTTATTACACCGAGAGCAAGCACATCACCATGATGTAACTTTAAATGTAACATGAATTGCGGTTACCAGTGTATTACTTTCATTTTAGCTACAATTGTTTGTGATGTTTTTAAATAATTTCTTTATTAACATCAGCAATTAGCAACATCGGGCAAATACTGTCACTTTTAAAATATGTCTATTGCATGCCTTTATTAACACATCTAGTGGTTTGCAAATAAGAACAGGTATCTCTTCACAGTTTCCATATTAAGATCTTCTCCCAGTCCCATACACCTCTCCTGTTAACTCTTGTCCCTTTAACTGTGTTTTAAAGATTAAGCAAAATAAACTATTGTGATTGATTGACTGACTGACGGAGTACAGATACACTCTTTGCTTGAGAATGTTAATATTCCTAAACAAAAGAAGGTTAAAGAAAACTCACTCTTTTGCAAAGGAAGTGTACAATTCATAAGATAATAGAGTGGGAAAAGAGACCAAAACTGGAAAAGCATCTGAAACATGAGTATAAAAAAAGGGGGAGGGGAGAATTATATTATAGAACATGACTGTGGCTAATGGAAGGGCTCACTCTGTCTTTCTCTAAATGACTCAGAGAATTCTTAAAACGTGGGGTGAATTGTAGAATTTTAGAACGTCAAGGTATTTTGCTTTATCCACTGATCTTCTCAAGTTCTATTGACACATAGAAATGACCAGATTTGGCGTTATGTGCCTGTCTTGTTCAGACACCTCCAAACACTACAGACTGTGTTATACATCACCAATAATCATTTAAACATCAAACATTCCAATGGAGTTGCCTTATAGGCAACATCAATTTTTTCAAACACTACAAAAAAATGTAATGTTCTGTGAACCAAAGTTGGCCTGAGAAAAGACAGCTAGCATAGCAATCAGTTATATCCTAACAGGTATAAACACGAGAGGACAATCAATGAAAAAGTAAAGCCATGATTATCCACACAGGCAGCTGTGCCACTTGTGAGAAAGATATCTTTGTAAACATATACTACCAACCAGGGCAGCGATTCATAGGGCAGAGAAGCCTTTGTGAAACTGATGCAGCAACCCCATGATAAACAGTCCAGATTATATGATTGAAAGCAATAGACTTCTGGAGCCCACCAAGCTATAACTCAGTTGCAATCACGATAAATACCAACTTGTCACATTCTCCTCTCTTAACCCTAGCAAATAAACCACAAAGTACTGCATAAGACAATTTTAATTTTCAGAGCTAATATGCTGCCACAAAGTAATAAATCAATGATTTAAGAGCAAGTACAATCAAAAACAGTTTCACTTTTAACCAAACTTTGTTTCATGGAATAAAGGCTTATATAAGACTTAGGTGCTTCAGATTGTGGGTTGAAGAAGAGACACACAGGTCTGAATACATATTAGGTTGAGGACCAATAAAGAAGGAGCCAAAAACACCCTTATCGTGACCAAGGATTTATGCAATCACGGCTGAAAATAAGTTTAACAATACAAACTGATGCTTGGGGAAAGAAGACAGTCACTAACAAGTTAAGGAATTAGGTTTCTAGAGTGGAAAGCGAGGCAATAGGGAGTTGGATGGAAGAAGTTACTGCTTGGCTATTAGCAAAGGACAAGATTCTAAGAGGGTGCACTGCAATGTAAATGCTCAGGATGAATGATTATCCATATTAGACTGAACTACACCATCAGAGGCATTTAATGTGTATTGAATTGTGGAGGAAAGACATTCATAGAACTGGGAAACTTTAAGAAAGAGGTTAGCACTAGATGAAGAAATTAAGATCATTGAAATGCAAGGGACTAGAAAGAAGATGCAGTCTTATGGTATGGGACACAAAAGTGTAGTAAGCTTACAGACTCACTAAGGTCATAGGGTATAGGATTACAGAACAAAGAAATCTTGGAAGTGCTTCAATGTTTCAGGAAAAGGTGAGACTTGCAAAAGAAAAATCAGAGAACACCAAGACACTGAATGGTGGGGTACAATGTGATTAATCGAAACCACAGTTCAATGGCAATTGCCAGAATATCAAGGACGTCATTACAAGTGGCCTCTTAACTCCAGTGGGGCTGATAAGAGCAGCTCAGACCCCTTTGGAATTACGGGTTCCGTGGACATACTGCAAATCTCTTAACTTTCACCTGGAGATTTCAGATGCTAAAAAAAGAAAAAAATCTCAGCATAAACGTACAGCCAGGAATAATCTGAGGACTCAGAACCAGAATTACCAATTCCTTCTGTAACTATTCATTTGTTAGTGGACGCTCACAGTCCAAATTAAGTCAATGTAATAAGCCAAATTGTCCCCAACTGTAAATTTAACAGTCCCACCGAAGTCCTTAACATAAAGGGTAGGGAAAATCCAGCCCACTTAAAGAGCCACTTGTAATGAGGACTTAGTAATCCACACGGCATTCAAGTGAGCTACAGAGCACACAACGTCGGAGACTATAAGGCAGCAAAAGATACTACAACATTCATAAAAATAGATGGTTTCAGAGTAAAGCCAATAGTTATGGCACAGTGGTCAGTCATAAGAAGCCTACTCTGTCCCATCACACAAGAGACATCCTTTGTCATTGTCTGCATGGGCATAATTCCTGTAAGGTATTTTTTTTCTTGCAACCTCAGCTCCTCACTCTTTTTGTATTCACTTTCCTTTTAGAATGTGTGGCTTCTCCACTAGTCTGGAGGATGGAAAGGAAAAAGCGGAATTAAGTACTATAAGCCATTATTATTCAACTTCAACATTTTAGGAAAATATATGTAGTACCAGAGAAAGTTTTTTTAAAAAGACATATTCGCATGGCTTTTCAGGTTTGTTTACAGTCTGCAACATTTTCAGCTCAGTCATTATTATTATTATATATAAATGCTTTTTAACCAGCTACTACACTGCATACCGACTTCTATATTCCTTTTAAAATGGACATTAAGCCACTATGTGGTGTAGCTATAGACCACAGAAATATAGATGTATCGTTAGTTTTCCATTCTTGGCCAGACTGCTGGAAAACTCTTTGGCAAACCAACTGAAAAACTACTTATCAAAAGGTCAAAGTATAGAAACTGCTATCATCCAAGTAGTTGATGATGTCCTTAATATTTTTTTTTATTTTGAAGTGTATGAACTCCAGATTTTATGAGATCTCCCTAGGGCCTTCAAAGCCACGGACAATAGCTTTCTTCTTGACCCCCTAAAAAAGAGATCATGGATTCAGGGCATGGTTCTGGAATGGTTTGCATTCTATCACTTAAACAAGAAAAAGCAAATACATTGCACAACAACTGCTCGCCTACAACACCATGCATGACACCACAAGCACCATGTTCACTTGCCTGCTGTCCATTTGATATCACGAATCACTGAGAAACCTTCAAGGTGAACTGGGTAATAATCATCACCAACATGTTGATGACACTTATCTAAGAATAAACTCTATGGAAGATGAATCTTTTCTTACAAACTGCTACAGTAAGTTAAGGACTGGCTTTCTCAACAAAGACATAGCCTCAGCCATGACAAAACTGAATTTTACTTACTCTTGCCCTTGGAAGAAAACTCCCTGGTTTACAACTGGGTTGTATCCTTTGCTTCGGTAGCACTTTCACTCAATATGATTAAACAAATCTTTGACTTCATCCTTGATAACCTGCATTTGAATGAGCATATGCAAAACTCTCTAAAAGAGTCCAATACTGAGTCAAAACTGCCATTGCTCAAAACAATCTTGTTGCTGTGCATCTGGTGGCTGGAACCTACTAAAGATCTGACATCACTCTGGTTTAAATGACCATTAATAGCTGGCTCCCTCAAGTGAGATGCAATTTTATTCTTGCTGGTGTAACATACAAGGTGGTATGATCAAGGTTTTGGGAACAGCCCTCAGTTTCAGAAGAATGGTTTTCATTTTGCCTCAAACACTAACAACTCAAAACAAAGGACCTTTAAGAAGGACTTTTCTAGAGCTACTGCAAAACTACTGAACTTCTCTGCATTCTTTATCAGGAAGGCATCTACTCTCAACATCTTTAAGGCTAAACTCACCAATTTCCAAAGCCAGGAAATGTTACACTGTAATAAACTTAGCGAGAAACCCATGACTGCAAAAGGCCCTGATCAGGCACTACATGATCCACAGGCTGTCGTCCTGCCAACTTATAGCTTGAAAAACACAAATGTGTTCTGATTGTGCTAATTTCAAAATATTTGTCTTGATTGCTCCACTACTAATGTAACTGCCATCCTATATAATGGGTGGTTTTTAGTTTCTCAGTTTTTCATGAAGTGTTGTACTGTAATTTATCGTTTCATCTTGATTGATGGACAGGTTTTGTTCCTCACTAACCACAATGTATTGTTGTTTCACTATATTCCTTCCCCCCCAGTCCTGTGTCATTTTCAAAATGATCATCTTTCTCTTCAATTAAAAATGTTATCCAACATGTGTGCACCACTCCGATGCCTGTGAGCCATGGTCGACATTATAGAAAGCTATGTAAAAAAAGAAAGCAGGTGGGCCTTGTTGGCCTTGAAATGACAGTACAGTTCTTTTAGTTTCAATGAGACTATGGCCCTGATTTGGAACTCAGCGAACGGGATTTCTCCGTCACCACTGTGACGGATATCCCTGTCCGCCAACATCTAAATCCCACAGAATATAATGGGATTTAGATGACAGTGGATGGGATATTCTTTACAGTTGAGACAGAATAAACGCTCAGTTCTAAATCAGGCTCAATGTCGTCTTTTGCACTGCATTGTTGTTTTCCGATACAAATAAAAAGAAAAAGAATTAAAGAGCATCAGAGGCTGTAATCTCGCAGATCTTTGTGAATGTTCACAGAAGAGAGATTGAGAAGGAGCAAGACAGAGGCAGGAAGGAGTAACGATTAAGAAGGGTAAGTGGCACAGTGAGAGTGTGTTCACCTGCAAATCTCTCTGAAGAGCTGTAACTGTTTGCACACAGTAGTAATTAGAAGACTCTTCACAACCAAAATGCTTCACAAGCCACACATCATTTCAAATATTGCATCTGCTTTGTGTAAAAAGGAGCAGCATTATCACTTTGCATTGCATGCCAACGAGGTAAGACACCGCTAGTGCCAAATGAAGTTGGGTTATGAACTGCACATTTAACAAAGATTAATGTTTAAGGAAAAGAGTATACAAAAAAGTGAAGGATGAAATGCTTGACTCCATCTCAGCCACTGGTAGTTACTCGGGCAGCATTCCACTCCATTATTTTGCACACCATGACACCTCCGTCTGGAATCTGGCATATACAAAGTAGTCATGACCCCGCTCCAATAGCAACAGTCCAGCCCAAATAGCCAAGCCACTTCTTCCTAGAACAGGAACACAAGCACCCCAAGACCGTTTCACATTTATTAGGCCTCATCAGTCAAGTATAGCTTTGTCTGGTCGTGGGTTGTTTGTATTCCGGTTCAGGGAGGGCTTGCACTTTGTGCTGGGCTGGTACCACTGGAGCAATGTCGAGGCTGATTTGCATATGGCTGGGTCCAAACTGAGATATGGGATGCAAAATAATGACGCAATGTGAAATGGCCCGGAGTAATTACCAGTGGCTCATCTTAAATAAAGCAATCCATTCATCACTTTTTTACATACTTTATAGTGTAGTCCTAAGTGGGGCAGATATGCCCAGATATGGGTGCCGTGCACACTGTGTCAATGGAACCAAGCTATACATGGCTGATGAGCCCTAACTAGGGCAAAGATGGTCTTGGTATATTTCTGTTTCAGTTCAGGTAGGGTCTGGCAGTTCAGGCCCGACTGTCTCCATTGATGCAGGAAAAAGACTGATTTGTGTATAGCTGGGTCGAAGCTAAGGTGGCATGGTGTGTAAAAGAAAATGGGATGCAGCCTGAAGTAATTACCAGTGGGTAAGATTAATTCAAGCATTCCTTTCATCATTTTTTTTTTTAATACTTCAGGCTAAAGGAAAAGAGGCTAATCAAATTCTGAATCTACCCACAACCATGGGTGCATAAATATTTTATTACATTTGTACTATAGAATTATGACCTCTACACATAAAAGGAAAAAAATCCTTACCCATCGAAATCAGAGCTTCATAATTCTCCTTCATCATATCTTTGTAAAGTTCCTTCTGACATTCTTCCAAGTCCTTCCATTCTTCCTCTGAGAAGTAGGATGCCACATCATCGAAACTCATGGGAACCTGAAATACCAAAAGATAAGCAGTCAGAATCCACTGGATTACTGGTGCTGGATGCCCTAGCTATGGATGGAGGCAAGAAAAATGAAAAGCTCAGAGGCACAGCTCTAATGGATCAGCGAGCACAAAAAAAAGAAAACTTTTAAGAATACATTTCTTTATTAAAGAGAAGAGGATAATTTTTCCAAGGCCATAAAAAGAAACACTAGATTTTATAGGACGGGTTGTAAATGGCACCATCGGCATGATAGTGATCCATCTTCCTTTTTCTCAAAGGGCAATACATGCCACTTGAAGTGTTACAATGAATGTGGCTGGACAAATTTGCGCAAAAGTGATACAATGATTGGCGTCTAAACTGATTTTCTACAATTTACATCTCACCCACTTTACCTCCCTGAAAATGCAAAAGACCAAGACAACAACAAAATCAAAGTTATTAAATATAATTAACTCTACAAAAATGTAATTCACAAATGGAAATCTAAAAGCTAAATCTCGCTTAATTTACAGTGCACAATCACAGTTTTCAGAGGAAAAGACCCTTCCCCTTCATCAAGTACAAGATTTCCCGACAGACAAATTTTATGACCGGGTGAAAATCCTCAATGGAGGTTTATGAAATTATTTTTTTTAACTTGGTTCTTTGAGAGCAATCAGAGGCTTACGGAAACTCAGTGCAAAGAAGGTTTTTGAGGCTATGTTACATATCTGGAGTTTTAAGTGTCTGTCAAAAAAGAAAACAAACGTAAAAAAAAAAAACAGTTGCTGAAAAGTAGCACTTATGTAGCTGTGTTACTACAGTTTAATTATTAAGGTACAATCCCCACTCTACAAAATGATTGTTCTCTATGTGCATTTTCTGTTTATACTATTTTAGGGCCTTTACTAAATAGTATGATGGGTGTCAACCATGATGCTCAGGATGAAGTAGCTTTCATCAGCTTAGCATTCTTGCTGAGAATAAACTGCCACTTTTTAAGTATTTTGAGGATTACCTTAAGTAGGAATATGTTAGTATCATCTCCCTGGCATTTTTACGCCAAATTAAATACAACATGTTCCCCGATCTCACTTGCATTTTTGCAATGCAAGTTCTGTACTAAAGTGTTACTGTCATGTGACTCTTTTATTGAATGTGTGACAGTTATTCTGCTGCACTAGCGCATGAAAATACAGCGATTCGAGTTTGATGTAGCAAAATAATCAGTCAATGTGTATGGTGACTGCAGTATTTGAATCCCTCAGGTTATACCAAAACGAAAAATAAAATAAGGATGATGGACACATACATACCATGTAAATTGTTCCCTTTACGTAGCAACCTATGAATAGCTTAGGAGCCCAGAGCCAATCCACGGCATCTACGTTAGTACTCTAATGAAATGTGTAATGCAGTTAAAATCTCACTACAGCCAATTACATAATAAACAAATTAAGGAATTCCTGGCTACCCAAGATTCTCTCACAGAGACCCAGCCACTGAAACAGAGAAAGACATTAGTATCCAACATTCCTCTCTGCCCCTGTACTATCTTCACCACAACACTGCCATCTTAGAAAGTTCTTATCATTTAACTTAGATATGCTACATTTTATTTATACAATGTAGACTTCACAGGAGCATCATGAGGCAACTTTGTCTTATCTCTAATTAAGTTTCTGTCATTTGAGCTAGGCCGGCGCTAGGAATGAGCAGCTGCCCGTCGCCCCGCACTCAGCCCACCAACACAGGACCTCGCAAACGTGTTACCCCCATCATAGGCCTCACACACCTATGTTGCAGCACTGCGATGCCCAGCGAAGGGATGCGTCTCTCCTGGGCCTAGCAGGCATGTGTAGCGCTGCGAGGAATAGGGGAAGATGGCTACCTCCCCTGTGCTTTGCAGTACTCGACCATGGTTGTTAAACCCCAGGGAGGGGCCTTGCAATCCCACACATAACCGGCCTGCATTTGGTAGGTTTGGCCTGTCATTGGGGATCCTATCCACTTCCCACTCAAAGTCAAAAGATGATGCCCATTACCCCACATATTGGCGCCAGGCAGTTTTAATCATTTGAAATCTCTCACTCTTTCGGATGCTGATGAGATGCTTCTCAGTGGCAGGAATGGAGGCATTGCAGCACAGGAGGAGGCATTGCAGCACAGGAGGGGACATGCACTATGCAGGGTTGGGAGCACCTTCTGTTATTTAGATGCAAATAGCCTTGAATTAGTAACTGAAACCCATTTGTTCCTGAAGTCTTTATGTAGTGCAACCTCGATCCAAAAATATTGGAGTCCTTGACAAGAGCACCAACTGCATTACACAAGGACATATTCCATTTTTAGGCATGGAGAGATTAAGTGATTTGCCCAGAATCACAGGATTTTGAGCTGAGGCTGTGACTCCAGCCTCATTCCTCAGTTCCAAAGTAAGCAGCTCTGAAATAACGCCACAGCTTCACCCCTTCACTACTCATGCTCAATACCTGACCGGGATTGTGCTCTTGTGGTATATTTACTAAGATTTTTACGCCGGGATGCCTCGTAAAAGTGATGCAAATAGATGCAAAATCTTTTTTTTAACTATTTACTTTCCAGCCCAAAACTTGTTTTGCACTGGAAAGTACCTTAAAAGTAAAGTAAAGAAGCGCAAAGCATTGCTTTGTGTTACTTAGCGCCAGGGGAGCATTACAAGGGTGGTACATGGACATTCCCATGCAACCACCCATGCCTTTTAATGCAAAATCCTATCTACAAACAATAGCAGAACGGGTTCTGAGCCAACAGTTAACACTATGTGAAAGCAAATGCTAAAAGGAGAAATGTTTTTGTTTCTCCTTTGTTTTCCTACTTTGCATACAACATAGGAAATGTTTTAAAGTGTGTCTACGCATAGTATTTTGTACTGGAATGCTAACCTTCCAATGCAAAACCTATACTACACTCCCCACACACACCTGCACTATGGCGCAAAGGTGTGTGTGGCTCTAGGGAGAGGGGAGGCGAGAGCCATATTTCTGTAAATATGGCGCTTTCCTGTTCTCTCCTTCTCACGCAGTACAGCGCAGCATTTTATGCTGCTGCACTGCGCTGTGTGACTATCTAGTAAATCTGGGCCTTAATGTCTGTTCTTAAAAGAAGCCTGCTTCAAAGTGCTGCCATATTGTCAAATCAGTGAAGGACAGGGAGAAAATTATTTGGCCAGGATTAAACAGTTAGTTAAATTACTAGACCCAGGACTGCAATGCACTCCTACTTGGGGCAAAGGTTATATATTTACCACTGTACTGCTATTAGGTGACTACACCAAGTGAGTGGGCACATCTCTTTTTCATGGTAATATCCAGTCCATTTTTAAATCACGCTGGCTAGTAATATTTATCTTGAATCAGAATACCCCCACTCTTGCCAAAAGGGGAGCAGCAGAGCAATAAGTTTAGAAAAAGGATTAGAGCACACAATTTGGCCAAACGTGAGGCAGGGATTAAAAAACGCATCTCCTGGTTCCACATTTCCAACTAGTCCACCAGCCAGCAACTGAAGTGACAGTGATCCTGATGCCAAGGCAAAGGGGCTGCCCATGCACAGCCTGCCCAGCTTTAGAACACAGTGTTATTTCCATCATGAAGCTGAGATTAGAAGTCAAATATACATGGCGAAAGTGTCAAACAGACATGGCTAAAGTGTACCCAGTGGACCAGGTCCTGTGACAGAGGGTACTTACTGGACTGTATGTGTGGTAAATACTGATATTTACCACTGGTGTTTCAAGCTTAAAATGACTTCATACCATTTGGATACCAGATTTAATTTCCTAAACTTGTCGCTCAAAATTTGCATTATCGAACAGTCAAGGCTTACTACTGGAGGTGGGAAAGGGAATAGAACTCAAATACAAGAGAATTCATGCTCGATAAGCTCAATCTCCAGCTGAGTTATCTTTTTATATGGCCTAATTTAGAGGAAGGGATTTAGAATAAAACCTCCACAATCCGGTATGTGACTCTTAGTTCCACCAGCACACATCTTCTGATGCCTCTGCCCACGCAATGTGTCTTCACACGTGCAGTCTCTCCTCAAAGGCACATGTTGTCCTGTGAAGTAATAATGAAAATCTGTCAACCCAACTTGACCCTCAAATCGATGACTGCGAAGCCTAGGGAAGGGGACACTCCCCTTCTGCGCCTTGTAGCACCAGACCATAGATGTGATGCCCAGGGCAGCAGGCCACATTCCATGGGCCTTGCAGCACTGGACCATAGCTGCGAGGCCCAGGGGATGGGACCACCCTCCCCTGGGCCTCACAGCTCTGGATAATAGTGGGGTGGTCCAAAGGAGGGAACACGCTTGCCTTGGGTTTGAACTGCTATACTTTTGCTGCAAGCCCCATGGAAGAGGGTTCTCCTATTCTGGGTTCACCTCTCCTGGGCCTTGTATCACTAGGGCATTGTTAAGAGGCCCAAGGGCCTGCAGGCCCCTACCCTATGCCTCACAGCCATGGTGTAGCACTGAAAGGCATTGTGGAGGGTCCCACAGTGCTGTACCCTGGCC